>NC_087246.1:60594302-62041802 GCF_037042905.1 Lytechinus pictus | reverse complement strand
CAAGTGCTACACTCTCAAGTTGACGGAGGCTTTTGGAAGGTTTCTCCCTCAACTGGGATTTAGGAGTCGCAGAACGAATTACCACCTTATGTCCCTTTGTCATTAAAAATATGGCTTCTCAGAAAATACTGTCCATGGTTTAGAATTCTATAATAATTTAGTTAAAGACTTTAATGGTTAAGCGAACCTTTGTCTCACTCTCTGTTCTAATTGACAATGCGAACTAAACTCATTTATTAAATGTCTATTTGTGAGGAATGTTCTTGAATTTCAATAAAGGGTGTCTTGGTAGTAAGACGGATGCCGGAGACTTCATGTCACCGTCATCATCACACGTTTCACCAAGTGGACAGTTTTTTACACTGCACTGCATGGCCCCGAGCAGCGTTCCAATTAGCGCGCTGACCGTGTTAAGCAATCCTGCGATTTGAGGTCACTTATTCACCTCGAGTGACCCCATCCTTTCTTCCAGTTTCACCTTAACCCTACCCGCTCTCCCTTCCAAAGGCGTACACAATCTGCTCTATCTCTTCACGCACCTCTATTTCGTATTCTTTTAGTCATTTCAATTTTATATTGGTAAGCATCTTTCTCGATCTTAAGTTTAAATATCGTAAACCTCAATAATTGAAAACCACTTCAGTAAAGAGTGTATAAAGTGATGTCATTTACTCAGTTTTTTTTTTACAATTTGCAAAAAACTCATTTCGCATGAGGGTAAATTATCACCATGTACCTTCACTATCGATCATGGTTTCTGACACATAATAACAAATCTTTATTTAAAGGCCTGTTAAACGCTCTCAGTGTGAATAAAGTTCTCGCTGAAGGAAAATACGCCATGGCTGGGATTCGAACCTACGACCATCTGTTTGAAACAGGAGTCGTGCACTGCTCGTTTGAATCCCTTCCAAATGCGTACACAATCTGCTCTATCTCTTCACGCACCTCTATTTCGTATTCTTTTAGTTCATTTCAATTTTATATTGGTAAGCATCTTTCTCGATCTTAAGTTTAAATATCGTAAACCTCAATAATTGAAAACCACTTCAGTAAAAAGTGTATAAAGTGATGTCATTTACTCAGTTTTTTTTTTACAATTTGCAAAAAACTCATGTCACATGAGGGTAAATTATAACCATGTACCTTCACTATCGATCATGGTTTCTGACACATAATAACAAATCTTTATTTAAAGGCCTGTTAAACGCTCTCAGTGTGAATAAAGTTCTTGCTGAAGGAAAATACGCCATGGCTGGGATTCGAACATACGACCCTCTGTTTGAAACAGGAGTCGTGCACTGCTCGTTTGAATCATGTAGACGGGTTATGAAGTATTTTCTCGCGTCATTTATGCCATCTGTAACGTCATCGATTTTCATGGACAGGTTATGATTTCAACCGACAGGACACCCACGCAGACTAAACGAATAGATCGCACATGGTCTCATTCCAGATGCTAAAGACTTGTTAATGGATTCTACCTGTCTATTTGGTCATTGACAAATATTCTCATCTGATCTCAGGACTCAACATGTTGACATGTCTTAAAGAGGGAGATGATTTATTGTTGAAATTGATTTGGAAGCGATATGTTATTTTAGATTTTTCAACAGAAAATGATAAGAAATTGCTCCAATTTAAGTCACATAAAAATGAGTAAGGACCTTGTAAACTCAATCACGTCGCAAGAGAATTCCACTTTGATTTGATTATTTTGTCTCATTAGACATCGATTGTTGGGTAGTTACAAAAATACCTTTTAACCAGATAAATTACTTGTATATAAAGGATTTTAAAAAAAGATTGTGTGATTTGTTTTTGTTTTATCGAGGCAAGAAATGTTGCTTTAACATTCTTACACCAATTCCTAGAAAGGGATCAGAGCCAGTGGAGCAATGTACTCTTTATAAAGCCATCAAAATGAACATCATACACCAGTGATGAAACACGATTGGCAACTGTTCAACATGGATTCAAAATGACGTGAAGAGATCGGGGTTTGGGGCTTCAGGGTGATGATTGTTGCGTGTCACGTCACAACCCTAGAATTCTCACGTCACCATCCCCATATAAAAACTATTCAATGTCCATGCTTTTACCCCCAATCAATCATTCATCAATTGCTCCACATCAGTTTACTATCTTTTACATCGGGGTCCAGCGAGGACCAGAGTTTATTTCTTTAAGTAAAGAGGTCACTGTCGCACTGAAATTGTGTCATTCGCGTTGTTTGCATAACTTGGAACCGGTGAGATAGATTTGTCCCAATAATAGTTCTTGATCTACAGAAGATAGCGCATTCGGCTTGTCTTGACAGAACACTTTATTCCCTAGTTTCTGCAAGGTCAATGAAATGAATACTTGGGATAGTAATTGATAGCAATTGTGTAAAGGAAACCCAGTGCAATCCAAAGTGCCTGGATGTAAGATAAGGATATGGTCCCCTTCTTGATACCTAAGAATAGTCTGATGATATGCGTGGCATGCTAACTGTCATCCGTGCTGAATAGACCGTCGTCAGGGAGGCACTCTTTTAGCAGTAGGTAACAGCACTTCCAGTTGAAAAGGTCAATGAACATCTTCATGCCCCCATCAATCAAAATATTAGCCCCATACTAACGGTCACTCCGTGCCGTAGTCGCCTTCAAGGTGTACAGAGATCATCAAGAAATGTAAACCGAACGATGATTATGCACTTCCGGTCACTTGCGCCGTGATTACAATCTCACTTATGAAGCAATTCCCGGGGAATTCATTGATGCGGAAGATTTGAAGTGTTTCACAGCCCTGTCACTTGGGATGCAGATGGGACTGTATATAAGCCCGTGAATACCAGCAGGCTGAATGCACAACCTAGCACTTGGGTAAACCTTTGATTGCCTCCTAATCAATTCATTCGTGATATCCTGTGTGTTTTGTCCTCCCTGGCCTTTGCCTGTGCCACACACCTGTATCTAAGGCCATCACCTATCCTCGCTCTAGAATCATCAATTTCTCATCTAATGAGTGCAAATTACCCCTGCTATCTCACGTGCACGGTGATAAGCTTCCTCGCGCATCTCTGCCTCTCCCTGCTCTGTCAATATACCTAGTATGTCGTCAGTAGTCCCCTGTTTAAAAAATTAGTTAGTAGTTAGTAGTACACATATAGATTAAAACGTATGCTACTACTTCATTAGCCCCTTTATGATTGAATTACTTCATGAATCTCATACTGCACACATGGTTTATTTAATCGGACATTCGTGATAATTGCCCTCGATTTTAGAAATTCGGTCACGTGACATTACATATCGGTGTAAAC
Source organism: Lytechinus pictus (assembly GCF_037042905.1). NCBI lineage: Eukaryota > Metazoa > Echinodermata > Echinoidea > Temnopleuroida > Toxopneustidae > Lytechinus > Lytechinus pictus. The sequence continues at coordinate 62,038,495 of NC_087246.1, read as the reverse complement.
TGTCGACACCTATTTGCTTATTTTCAAGCTTGACATTACTCAGAGTCATCGCGCGTCTTAAATATTTTCTGAAGCTTTGTGAAATTAGGAAAGCGAGACCATGCAACATGGGGCTTGTCATTCTTGTTCTTGTCAACTCTCAAAGCGACTATAAACAGGTTCGTATCATTAGACTGATCAGGAAAGAGCTCCGTTTAATGGATAGTGTCATTGACTCATAGCGAATGACTTCCCCCTAAGGTCATTGGCATCGCAGGCCGAGCTGAAAGGGGCTAGCTCCTTCACTTTTCGCTGCTCCCACGTCACGTCACTTCTCCCCGTCAGCTGTTCGTTGAAAACGCTGTGTTTGTCTTGCTTGTTGCCAGGGCAGCAAACATTGGCATCAGTCGTTGGATGGTAACATGATTAATTGCAGAACATCATCTTGAATTTTGCTCATGCTTTGTGCCACCCTTCCGCTGTAAGACGAATTGTTATTTTATCTGTCGATGGGAAGTCCAGATAAAGTTGTATTCTGGTGCTCATTCTTTCTTTTTCTTTTCACTTCTCTTCTTGTCTGAAGATGATTTCAGGTATGTCCTTCGGCTTTTCAAGGATTGTGTTTGCTATTTTATTCCCACCTTCTTGCTATGCATGGCTGTCAGTAATGATATCCTTTTCATATCGCAATGAATAGAATAACAGTATCGCGAAAAATACCACCCACCCTCTGTAATTATCCATTCATTCACTAGACGTATTTTGGAGGTCGGTGAATGTTCGCGTAATTACACAACAAATTCTTACTTTCTCAGCAACTGAAGCAATATGCCCTCCTTCTTTCGGAATGCTAATTGGGTCACTCACAAAATTATGTCTTAGGAATTCGGGATGGGAGTCTCCTTTTCGTAAGAATTCAAAGGTAAAATCAGAATGGTGTCTCGTTTTCCGATGGAAGTCTCCTGTAAGAGTCCGTTAAGAAACGAGAAACATTTAGGAATTCTCAGTTATCGAACTATTTTGTCATGTTGCCACCAGTGCCAGAGCACGTAATTGCCTGACAAATCGGACAGAAAAACTTAGATGACAAATCAATGATAGACGTTTTACCCAGGGGGATCCGGCCTTGCGTGGCTGTAATTTCGATGTCTCTTATGGTGTCACTTTCATGCGAGTCGTGCCATCAATTTCTATGATTCAGTAGACATTTTCCCCCATTTACCAGACCGTTTTTATTCAGGACCTGTCAAAAACAATATCATTAGAACTACCACAGGACCATCCGAAGCTATACAAGTCCCTATCCGTAGTTAAAGAAACAATTTTCATGTTTAAAAGGCATGTATAACTTCACTTTTGTTTCTCAAAACAGAGTTTATAACCATAGAATCGTCTGATACCCTTTTTAGCAAAGTGTGATTTAGCAGGAGGTAGATGGAAAAGGACAAGATTATCGTGATCTCATGGGGTAGAACAATTCGGTGAGGAAAATACATGCATGGTTTGGACTAGTGGTGAGCGAGGCATTGTAATTATTCAATTTTATGTAGCATAACATTATTCATCCTTACAAAAGCATTTGCCTTTGAATGCTACTCATTTATGCCATAAAAAATGATAGGCAGTGAGAATGTAGCCCATGTGAGAGTGATCTTCAGGTTATGGAGCAGCACGAGGAGTGAACTGGCGGCATTTACGAGGGTAGTGCAAGTAATTCAAACAGACAGCTTTCTCCCGTGTGCATGCCGATCTACTTCCGTGTGGGGGTCGTTGACTTGTGTCAGTCGCCAGCGAGCATACGAATGAGAGCCTATTACAAGGTATGTTACACTGACGAGTGTACATTCATTCACGTCAGAGGCTTTTGTCAGCTGCCAAGTAGACCTAGTCTTCAGGCGCAAGCAAAGTGTCAGTTATATGTCAAAGTGATACGTTCCTGTCTTCTCGGTGGCGCCAAATACTTCGAAAGACAGATTTTTCCACTCATTGGATTCGATGAACAGGAGATGTGCTAATTGCTTCTCAGGAAATTAGGCTATGTCAGAATCGTTCATGAATGGCAGTTAATAGCGACGTTGCATGAAATATTTCGAAAGTAAATTGTGTTAAAGTTTGTTCACACCTAACAGAAACCGTATAGAATTAGATCTGATATGCTAAAACTATTTTGTACGCCATGAAGCGCGAGAAAAATGTTGATATTTCATGAAGTTTGCTTTCACTGTCGGCTAAACGTGATGAATAGATAGTCAATGAATATGAAAACGACAGAAATTCGCGCAATATTCTGAAATTTATAACGCCGATGGCTCTTGCCATTGCCGTGAACCACGGTATTAAGCCTCATCAGTTACGAGTTCGTGATGAAACCATATCTCTCTAAATATACTTTTCATGAAAAAAGATCAAACGTACGACTGCATTTGCAATTAATTAGATACTGTTTCCATGATCTCTGGAATACAAAGTCAAATGAGAGAAAAGTACCTTTTTGCAATTCGTGTTCAGTCAACAGATCAAAATATAGAGAAAAAATCATGCTGGATAATGTTTTTCTTCCTTTCGCAAACCAACACATGAACAATTATACAGTGATATCTAAAATTACAATATTTTCACGTGTATTTAAGTGATTTTACGAAAGTATGGTTCATTTATATTGACTGCTATGAGATCGTCAAATCTCTCGCCGCGGGTTGTCGCTTCACGCACAGCTTTCTCCCATTGGTACATCTACCTTTCCATATTAGTTAATTTAACATGGGCTTACCATGGCAAAGTACATTGAACTGCATGAGCAGAGCAAGAGGATCAGTGAAGTATTGAGGTCATTGTTTTAAAGTGCATCCTCCGGGAAACCGTTCGGTCTCGATAACCCTGATTCCCTGCTGCCGGTCAGGAGGCAAAGTTCTCCCAAGAAAACTGTGGTTTAACCGCAGTGTGATATTCTTCTGACCCTATATGGGGTGCATATAGGAACTAACTCCGTAAGTGTTGATTTCCCTGTCGGTGGCCCGTTCATAATTTGATGTGGAATGCGAAAGTAACGTACCCATACACGCGCACACTTTCACGCACGCGCACACATTCCCCATTGCCTATAAACTTGACAAAGAAACAGTTTTATAGATGGATGGTTTATCAGTCATCGGATTTTTTTCGAGCACTGGTTTATCCAGGAATGGGGGTACCTAAGAGGGGTTAACTAGATGTGAATTCCAACCACGTGCGGCTAACCTTAAACTGGGCCAAGTTAGCGATGGGATAGGAATATCTGAAATTCCGAACCCGGTCATGTTAAATGGTGATTAATCCACGTCGGTCTCGGCTAGCGAAGATCAGGAGGACTCTATCAGCACTGCAGTCTCCATTTCGAAAGGAGGGAAGTTTGAATAATTTCTTGAATTTAATAAGAAACGATTAACAGTTAAGCAACTGACTTTAAAGTTAGTCAAGGTCTCGTTCTCAGTTAAGATTTGTCGAATTTAGTTTAATTTGCCCACTTGAGAATGGATAGAGGCGTTTGGATCCCATGGCGTCTGGGTGTTAGAATAACATGGCACGGGGTCCAGTGGATCCCCTTTTCTTTGCTGATAATCTGTCACGCACTATCTCGTGGTGGTGGAGGGCGGGAGGGGAATGGTCGAAACGTGTCGCATTCCAAGTGTCAGTGACAGCTTAATACCAATCACCCCCTTACAAGCAGGGTCCCGCGCTAATTGGTGGCTTAGATAGTCCTGTCATACCACATCGTCCCTAGCCGCTGCTATTGCTGCTACTACCGAAGCTGCTGCTGATGAGGAGATCACTAATGATAGTGCTTACCTGTCCCATAGAGACCTGGTTCCAAGTGGTACCACAGTGAGCGTCACAAAAAGAAGGTTGATCTTGTGTATTTATTGTCACCATGATTTTTCGACAAAACGAGGATATATCTTTTCGTTCAGACAAGAGGTGTTTTTCTTGATGACGGGAGAGTGTCATATAGCTACACCATAATCATAACGTCTTTGATTTATTCTTCAAACGCCATGTATACAGTCAGGTTAGTTTTATGTTTGTACAGTTCATTTATTGAGGTTTTTCTTGTGTTCTTGCTTTTCACTTGGAGTAATGTCATTCGTTACATGTTGACGCAATAATTAGAGTACTGGTGTGGTTCAAATAAATAGTATAAAATGCTTGCGATTCCAAATAGATCATTCTTAATTTAACCAGCGTTTATCCCTATTTACATTAACCTGAAGCTTTAATTCTTGCTTGTTTCTGTAATCAACCAGAATAATGACTTTCGATCTACCGTAGACGAAAACAACACTAAAGGGAACGACGTTTTGTATTAACCAAATACACATCCCAAGTTTTGAGTACGCGCTTTTTATCAAGTGAAACGAGTTCGATGGTACGACCTGAACCCCTTTCCTGCCCCCTCCCTCACATGTACCGTAGATAGGAGACTGTCGTTCACACCTTCATCCTTGCCTGGTTGTATTGATATAAGCTTAGGGATGGTAGCGTCTCAGATACAAGCTAGGTGTCTTCTTTCCCCTTGGGTTATTTTCCTTACACCTACACTGGCTGCACGATCCTGATGACAAGTGCGACCTATATCTTTCTAGCACATCTGATTTCGGGTTGCCTTCTTTGCCCGCCTTTCCTTGGATTAATAAAGTCGATGCAAGGCTGTATTTAGAGTCTGAAATTTTGGCATTTTCACGTTTATCCGGTTAACCTCCTTGAATAACAAAACTTTCTCGCTCAATAGAGTTGTTGAAGGGAACAGTAACTTCTTGAATCTAATTGATACGAGTTTTGAATGCTGTTCTTTGAAATGGAGCATTTAGAAAAATTAATATGAACTATTCTGTTGAAACGTGACGAACATTGTGTGCATATTGGAAAACTGGTACAGAGACCAGTATCAATCTCCAAGGTTAGGACCGAAAGATGTTCATATATCATATCAAACACATTGATTCACAAAAGTATACTGTTAATAACTAAGCAAAGTCGTGTTTATACTTATGGAACACTTTTTGCACCTTTACGTAATATTTATACGGATTAAATACTTTAAAAATATCGAAAGTAATATATTAAACGCTTGGTGGAAAGTGTTGATAATGGGACTACATGTAATCAGTATACCGTCAGGCTTGGGTAATGTCGGATTGGTGTGCTTTTGGCTGCCATTAGACATTGGTCGACAATGCTTACTCTCCAGCTGTAAGGTCCCAATTGTTTCCTAGTCTGCTATGCAAACCCTTCACCCGATTTTTCTTTCTTTCTGGTGTTTTTTTTAATCCCCATGAACTATACTGAGCAGACAACGCATATTGAAAGTTCTAGATTTCGTTTCTAACAGTATCTCTCTGATGTTCCAATGGTGGGATAGATCTAAACGTAAAGCAATTTACTGGCTTGTCACAATCATTGAAATAAGGAGAAGTGAAAATTCACGATAGGAATAAACCAACTTCCCAGAAGTATATGTGCACTATCGAGTTGTTCCAACTGAACCTAAATCAAATATTTACCCAGGATGGGAAACGGTACCTCGTTTGTTTAGATTGAGTAAATGTGTCAACCTTTGGATTGGAGTGTCATTGTCCGTGGAATCATTTCTCGAAAAGCGACTGCAGATAACTCATAACCAATAGACATCCTCCCTTCCATTTTAAACAGTATTTCAACTTCTACGTAGAGTCAGAATGTGAGTTTTTAATCTTAATTTGTTAAGAGAAGTATATTATGCTTTTAAAAAAATCGCTTCTATAGTTTACGAATTATGATAAGACATTTATGGAAGGTTGTCGATCTACCATTTTGAGGCAATTTGTGTCCAAGGTTTTGTGTTCTACTTGTTCATTTTCTGTTTGATACCACATGAAGCTATTAAAAAAAATTGAGATGAGTCGTGACACCTTGGTTTTCCACTTACTTTGAATTCAGACAGAAATTGCATCATTATATGCTTTAATAAGTTGGTCTTGTCTGAAAAAGAAAGAATACCAAACTCGTTTACCTTCTCTGGACGTAGTTCACATAAATAGCTACTTTGTACGTGAGTGGAATCCTTCAATGTGGCTTTTCTAGAGCCCCAGAGCTTGAACAAAAATTTATATTTAGTGTAGTATTTGCAGATTTAAGGTTGTAGGTCCTATATATAGCTTGATTTACGTCAATTACACATTAAAGTTTGTGCTCGCAATTACATATAAACTTGTTTCGACATGGAAATTTAGTATTAGGTATGTGGGCCAAACTCTAAAGTTTATGCGATCAACCAGTTGTTATTATTACCTTTCAAAAGTATTAACCTATTTCGTCGACTCTTTCAAAATGCCGATTATCAAGTATTTACGACCAAAATAGAAGGAGAATAAACTTGGCAAAGAAACCAAGGTCTTCAATTGTTCAAAGGCTTAATATTCAGCCACGAGGTATAGATTTCTTTTCTTTTCTTTCTCTTTTTTGTACAACAACCGAACTAATTTATCAAACTAGAAATAAACGTCTTTGTCATCTTATCCTGCAGTTAAACTCTTGAACTCCCAAGTGCTGTTCTAAGTGTTTGCTCAGATTGGGGTCCGATTAGGGAAGAGCAAACCAGAGAAAGAAAGGTAGTCCGATGAACCTTCTGTTGTAATGCACCCCCCCCCCTTACCCAACCATATTTTTAATTTTGCACTGTCCCCTCAGGAAACCAGTTTCTCAGAGCCAGCATCTTTGTTTGCAGGCAGTGCTTACATTCGTGCTTAAACAAACTGCTTTCGAAGTTTCCCAGTAACTTTGGAAAACTTTTCTCGAATTCAAATACAGTCAGACTGCAGGTCCCAAGAAAGTGGCTTCTTTCATCCAAGTGATATTCATGACTTGAGATGTTTTGCATATTTAATGAGCTTGATGCGGACCAAAACACCTCTTTTCATTCGGTCATTGCTGCTCTAATTGTACATCGAATTTCATGAATTTGGTACCATTGTAAAGAAGAAGAATCATTCTTTCAGGTCATGTGTTTGGATTTATTCAAAGATTTTGTAATATAGGTTAAAATTTTGATCTAAAATATGCTACAAAAAAAATATTTTCACCTGACAAAAGCTGCTATTTTCACACTTTATTTTTGTTTGAGCCCAAATGATTTTTATATCATGATAAAGCTGAATATATATGCTTTGAAATGATATAGGTTTCAAAATAAGAATTGGTTTAATCGGGTCAAGATCACACTTTTCATTTGCCAAGTACATAAAACAGTTTGAAAACAAGAATACTGCACTCTGATTGGTCAAAGAGACCACACAATGGCAAATTCCAACGGTCCCAGTGCCTGGGTTCGTGGGAAGGTCACACTTCCCATGTGGTAATCTCCTCAAATACCCCGCGCCTGTTGTTCTGTGAACCTTATCCAGCCAATCAGAACTCTGGATTTCTTGCAAGTACAAAATTTTAGAAATCTCGTCTTGTACCTTGGTGGGAAAAGTGTGATCTTGACCCGATTAAAAGGTGCCGCATATCAAGAGTGGCATTGTGAGAAAGTACAGAAGTTCAGCTTTATGATGATAAAGATATCATTGAGGCTCAAAATAAAAAGTTTTGCACAATTTGCAAAAGAAAACAGAGGAAGAAAATTCAGTTTTGAGGCACATTTTCAGGCCAGAAATTTACTTATTTAACAAAACGTTGTATACAAAATAAATGACCAATATGAAAGAGTAACTTTTACTCTACCTGATGGTGCAATAATATTTCATTTAACTTGAGGTTAAAACATGTAAATTCTTAGAGAAAGAAAATCTCACGAATCATGAGATTTTGCAAGGAGGAGGATTCAGCCGCGAGATGATTTGGATGAATCTGGCCTTTTTGCTCATTAGCATAGGGACCTGCGGTCTGACTGAATAGCTAGATGCCAAGCGACTGGTGGTTTGAGACTAGTATTTGGTGATGTCAGTGAACCTCTGCCTTCGTAGGTCAATAAATCAATGAAGAGGGAGTTACAATCATGTCAAAAGGAATTTATACACATGGTATTTCTTTCCCCATTCTTCGCTCAAATTTGATGGATAATTCAGAGGTATTCTTTTCTTCCCTCTTTCTTCTCGGAGCGTTATACCTCGGGTGTCTCATGGTTCAATACCAACGGGTGTTTGGATGAAAGATTCTTTATAAGACAAGTCATGTTTAAAGCTCCCTCCTTTTTGCAGAAATCGGGGAAAATGGGTTGCCTGAATGAAGGGATAATTGTTGATTTGAAAGAAATTTTAGTACAATTGCACATTTTGTCGCATTACTTTGCATGTCAAAATGATATTTCAGAAATGTATTCACATGATTATTCGCTTCTTTGAATTACATTTTCTTTTTATGACGAATAGCGATTGACTTTCCAAGTTGTAGGCTATTCTTAATCCCATTAATGAAATATTAACGGGTATTAGGCTACGCAGGATGCAGGTAGGATGTTGTCCATTGTTTTAAACATATATGTATGTAGGCCCTATTTTGTAAGCTTTTGGAAGTGAGCTTTAACATTAATTTGCAAAGTATTGATACGTTTTTTGAATAGAAATGTCATTTTCATGACACAGAATAACGTGAATGCCTGTGCCATTTTAAGTTAACTGTAATAACCAGGTGTTGAGTTATGGCCGGGTGTAAGAGGAACGATTCTTGTAACGCTGGGAATGCGTGCTATGGTGGGTGTGCGTTGTGCACAAGTGTGCGCGTGAGAAAGATGGAGAAAGTGGAGAGGGGCTTATAGTTATACATATATCAACTGTTCCAATGCACGCTGTCCCCGTTAGCCTGGTGTTAAGTGTTTACAAATTGCTCAGCTTCGGTCCCCTCCTGCTCCCGTAGCAAGTCAATCACCCCGGCTTCCAACGAAGGCTGAACTTGAAACCTGAGGCAAAGGTGGAGGACGATATTTATTCGATGGAATGACTCCCAGAGCAGTGCCATCTAAATTACACATGAGTAGAAGAAGATGATAAAGAAAGAATAAGCTGGAGAGAGTGGGGATGGATGGAGAACAAGTCATGAGATTGGGGCATTTCGGGGGGCATTTCATAGAAAAAATGGAAGTAACCGCGAGTTCATTACACTGCGGATAAAGGAATGTATCTTTAAGTAAACAGCAATGTTGATTCATATTCTTGATCACATTCTTCAATGCTTCATGGTTTTCATGTCACGTCACGGAAACCGATTCAGTCAATGAAATGAGTACGCCATTTCCTCCCCTCCACCAGCTTGAATTCCATTTCTTATCCCAGTGTGTACATAACGTATCATGTCAGATCCCAGGCATCTATTTTAAGCCTTTATATCATGTTAGCAAACATCCTGGAATAACTTTTTGCAACATTGAATTCCTGAAATAACTTGTTTCATTTCAAGTATATCAGGAAAAATTGAATACAGGTTGTCTCATACTCGAGATCACCTAATATCGGCTTCAACTTTGCGTTTATAAAGATGCAACCTTTAAAAAAGAAGCAGTTTTGCATCTTTTAGAATAAAGATGCAGAATTACAATAAGTGTAACGGTTGCCTTCAGGGCTTCCAATCAAGCATCGTTTAAGGTGCTAGGTTTACCCCTTTTTCACCAAGAGTGCACAGATAAAGTCATAGATCAATGAATTTTTTATTCCTATCATTGCAGAATCTCATAGTGTAACAAATTATTTGTGTGTCTTTGCAGAACAAAGTTGTCAAAGATGTTGCCATCAAGCGTCGGCCGGACATCGGCCTGCCGTGTTGCATCCATGGCTCAACAGATCCTCCACAGACAAGTTAGTACAATGGTTAGCTCGGAACATACAGAAGACGTCAAACCCTTTGATCAGATCCCTGGACCTAAAGGTGTACCCTTCTTTGGATCACTTTTTGACTACACTGGCCTTGGTAAATCTCAACTTTCTTTCTTTGTTTTAAGCAAGAAATCTACAGTTTAGCAGTTAGAAAATATGTTTTATATATAAGTCATTCACTCTATATATATACTTTCTTGATTATCATTTAGCTAGCTGTACAAATGAAGACGTATGTAACACAAATTTTCAAAATTAATTGACCTTATAAAAAAATTGATGCTTAGGGAATCGTTGCTTGAATATTATAAAACAACATGGACTGTTGATCATTCTATTTGAATTCAAGTGAATGTCTTAAATCATGATATAAGAATGATGAAGTAATGTTTTAGATCGTGAATGTTGTCAACATTTTGCATTCATACAGGCCCCTACAAGTTAGACAAACTACACGAAGCTACCGTGGACAGATTCCGCAACTTTGGACCCATCTTTAAGGAGACTCTGGCAGGTGTCACGCATGTCCACATCATTGACCCTACAGATGTCCGGGAACTTTTCAGAAACGAGGGGAGGAGTCCAAAGAGAACGCCTATAGATGCTATGGTCAAATACAGGCAGACAAGGAGCAGACACATTGGCATGGCAAACACGTAGGTCACCCACATATATTGTTGGTCTACTCCCTGCCTAGCTCAGAACATCCTGCCATAAGACTTTGACTTTGCAAGAGAATGTCTATGTTCTCTTTTCAGTACATTTCAAATATTCATAAGGTGTTAGATTGTGTTGTCTACAGACAGATAAAGCTAGGTTCAACCACTGAACAAAATCGAAGTTATCTAAAGAAAATTTATTGAAGTTATGTTTCCTATTAATAGCTATTTGGTTATTATATATGTTCAGGTATATTTTAAGACAAAGTATGAAATGGCGTACTGTACTGTAATAGTTTCCTTTTTCATTTTATAACGTGTTATGCATTATGGAAGAAATATATGTCAAGGGCTTTCCGTCATAATGCCGACTGACATGTTGAAAACAAATAGAAAAAAAGGTTTGGAGTCTTACACTGTCAGAAGATCAAGTATGCTTTAAATCCTGAAGTGCGTCATTGTGCATATTTTGCCATACCAAATTCCAAAAATGATTTTAAAGTTGGAGGACATGGGCAGCATTAAATATAGATTGTTTTTCCGGTATATTGTTTTCAATTTTCAATCCTTTCAACCCTATCAACTGAAGTATTAGTAGCAGAGATTTTTTTAGAAGAATTACACCTGACATAGTTTTACTGAGTGCTTGGTATGAACTTTGATACAGTATGTTACCTCCGTCGAAATTGGCACTCTTTCCAACAACAAAATTGTCTTCAGACAAACTGTGTGGTTCGTCAATATTATTGATTACAATCCATGATAATACCCTTTGAAAACATAATTCATATTCATACGAGGTGTATCTGCCTGTTTATGGGTCAAAGACTTGAAGATTCTGCCCTTGAAAATCAATTTGGCAGTGATTACATATCAATCATGATTATTCATTTTGTACATTTTATGTTTGTTACTGTTGACTTTTTTTCCTTGCTTAAAGTTTTGTGCGTTTATATTTTATCCTGAAACTCACAGAGAGGGGGACGAATGGCAGAAGCTTCGGAAACCGGTTCAGCATCTCTTGATGAAGCCTCACAGTGTGAATGCTTATATTCCCATCATGGAAGAATGTGCAGATGACTTTGTGACACTGATGAGGGAAACGCAAGACATGGAATCTAAAGAAGTGCCAGATTTCAACCACAAAATGCAAAGATGGACGTTAGAATGTATGTTGACCTCTAGAGCAATAGGCCTCCTTATTTCAATTCTTGCTTGGAATTTATCTGAACTTTTTTCTTTACAGACGTGTCTTTTCTGAACCTATGGTTGAAATGTTAAATGGTCTTATCTTGATATATATTTTGCATGTCTACTCTAGGACAAAGTGAGTATGCTTGCAATGCTCTTGAAATTGATATCAGATCTAGGCTTAGGTATCCAAAAGTGACAGTATTTGTTCATAATCTTGTAGAAGAATAAAATATCTCACACCATGAATAATCATTGTCTTTCTAATTTTTAAATCAATTGTTCTCATCTTTCAAAAAAATTGTTCCTATTTGTTGTTAATCTAAATCACACCCATCCCCATTTTGTCCACAGCCACATGTGCCATTGTCTTTGACACAAGGATGGGGTGTCTGAACACCGGTCTTGACAACAACCCTGAAGCCTTGGAGATGATCGTCTCAGTGTCCAACTTCTTTGACAGTCTCAAAGACCTTACTTTTAGCTTTCCCTTCTGGAAGTTTGGCATCACCACAAAGGCATGGACGAAGTTCACAGAGGCACAGGACTACTTCTTCGGGTAAGTTCACTTCATGGGGCAGATATTTAACCAGAATCCTGATATGACAGAAGTTTTGAATTCCAATATGGTAATTTGATAAATAACGTCATTTTAGTGCAACAGAACTTAAAAAGCAAGATTGAATCTTTCTCTGAAATTTTCTCTTATAATAGTATTGATATTTAAAACTAGATTTTAGGAATCATATTTGTCATTTAACATATTGGATTATGTTGATTTATCTCGTAAACTGATTGCATTTAAAATTCTACTTATATATTGCTTGTGTCACACTTTTGATTTGTGATTCAAAACAACACAACAAAATCAATTTGTTCTGCAAATTGCCCATTTTCTTATAGAGCTACTGACATATTAAGTGACACATGACACTGCACCACTGGGCTTTTAATCTCTCTGTATCGGGGAAAGAAAAGTTCCTCACTGGTGAAGTAGGAAGTATGATAGTGTTGATGGAGTCTTGTTTGACTAGTAATTAGATATCCCCTGTTGTGTCTCCGGGAACCTAATTACCGTCTTGGCCAACTCCTGGATATGAAGAACTTCCGTTATACTTAATTAGGTCAAAAGTTAAACTAGCTTGCATGAGCTAGTCTCTATGATGTAACGAATCAGTATTTAAAGATGTGAACAGAATCAAATGCTAGATACCAATTTTTTCCTTTAAGATAATCGGGCAAGCTCCTGCAAAAGGATTTGAACCATATTTTTGCATTATTTATTATAGCATTAATTTATCATTTTTCATCTTTTTCCTAAACAAATTTTTAGTTATTTTTTTAATATATATCTCAGAATTTTATATATACCACTGTATCAAAAGTTATAGACTGAATCTTCCACAGTTCATTTAATACCAATTTTATTAAAAACAAAAATGGCAAAAATCTGATATTTTTTCCAGACTTCAAGCAAGCATTAACAACACCTGTTAAATGAATTAATCTCTCTGCATTTTCTACAGAATGTCGAAAAAGTATGCCACACTAGCACTTGAAAGGATGAAGACAGCTGTCGGCACTGGACCTCAAAATTCTGAAGGAACTTTTCTGGAATGCCTACTGGCCCGGAGAGACTTTGATATTGATAGCCTATGTGATCTCATGAATGATCTCATGATTGCAGCAGTTGAAACGGTGAGTTTTCTTAACAAGTGAAACTTAATTCATTCAGTAACATGGAACGCACTGCAAAAATTATGGGAAGGGCAAGCAAAAGAGCCCCTTCATTATTTTGTTTGCTAATCATATTCCGGCGCCACTGACTAAAATTTAATTTCTGATATTCTTCATGGAATTGTGCAATAACGAAATACCCCCCAAAAAATATTTTAATATTTGGTTTTAGAAATTTTCTCTATGGCGTACTTGGCGAGTGTCCTATACATTTGTCACTTGAATCTATACTATTGCTGGGTTTAACTGATTAGAACAATATATAGCAGGACAATTTGATTGATTTTGAAACGTTTTTTCAACCTTTGCAGACAGCGAGCACTCTGGCGTTTAACCTGTACTGCTTAGCTAAGAACCCTGATGTCCAAGAGAAGGTGTTTCAAGAGATCAACGAAGCTATACCACCAGGAACAAAAGTCACTGCAGAGTCATTGCAGAATCTTCCTTACCTCAAGGCTTGCATAAAAGAAACTGTCAGGTGAGTGAATGAACCCTTGAAGAACCCTTGTGTATAATTTACTCTCGTTCAAGATGAGTGGCGTTTCCATCTTTTGAGATGATATTTGCCTCCCCCTGTGCATATGAGACCCCTCCTGTTCAGATGTTTTGGCGATGGTGGCCACTTTTGGCTATCCCGTTAGAGGGCGCTAGACTAATAAATGAACTGAGGGTAAATTGAGCTTGTCTGAAGAAGAATTTATTGTTTAAGATATGGGAAAGGGGATTAAAAAGATTTCAGTTGTCATTTAAACTCAGTCAAATGTTAGCCCAAATTTAATTAATGAATGCCATCGGGGATTTTTTTTCATAGATGTTATTTTGCAGCTGAAAGCAGATTATTTTTCCATTATGTATTCCATTGCAAATTGAACTTTCTCAATTGTTATTTTCTAAAAGTTTTTTGTCATGGATTACACAAAATTATGTTGTTATAATTAGTATTATCTTGATTACAAATTTCTAAACGGCGTGCATCAGTAAACAATACTAACTTTGTGCAATTTCTCTAATTTTTTTTATTGCCAGGGTCTTCCCAACTGTTGATGGTACAAACAGAATACCATCGAGAGAAATTGCCCTTGCTGGTTACAAAATCCCTCCGGATGTAAGTTGTTTTTAATGTCTTAACAATGCATTGAATGGAATGTATTTTTTATTTCTTAAGAGTCCTTTTGTCTCAACTCATTTTATTGAATATTTATTTAGTCATTTGTACGTGGTAAAGATGCCCATTGTATGTAGATTGATATTAAAGTCAAATCACAATTTATGTTGAAAAATTTCTTCTTTTAAATTATTTTTGATGGGAATTTGCAGATGCAGTGTCAACCATTTATAGAATTTAATATGTGATGTATTTGGGGGCAATCAGATCATTCAAAACTGATTTTGAAAAATTGATGAAACTTCCTTGAGTTACTCAGTTGAAAGCATTTCATGTTTTCTGATCGATTGAATACTTTGTTTATTTTGTTAATCATAGACGATCGTCAGAATTCACTGCATTGCCGGGCTCATGGAAGAGTACTTTCCTTCACCAGAGAAATACAAACCTGAAAGATGGCTGAGGGGTGATGCAGAGTGTGAGAACATTGATCCCTATCTCATCCTCCCATTCGGTCATGGTTCCAGGATGTGTACGGGTAGGCGGATGGCTGAACAAGACCTATACATCATGCTCATCAAGGTAAGTACTCGGGGGTAACGAGAAGAGATAAGCTCAATATTTACATTTGATTGTAACTTTTTGTACATTGTTTTCTGTAGACTTACAGATACACTTCTTTGTATGATTGATGGTATTTTTTGTGTAACTGGATTTAGGTTGTATTTAGAGGGGTCAGTTCATCCCACCGCTGCCACCGAAATAAATATACCCTAGGGAAGTGCATGAAATGTTTTGTCAGTGATTTCCACCAACATTCAGTCAATTATATGCACAGATTTTAGGAGAGAAGTTACCAGTAGTTACCAAAAATGCTTATAGCACTTTCGTTTTTTTTAACATAGGATAAAAGAGCAATGTTAATTAAATGCCTTGCTCAAGAGCATAGGTGCTGTAGCCGCGGATCATCCCGGCCTTTCATAAGTCTAGTCATGGACCATAGACCACTCAGCCACGGCACCTCCATAATTGATTGTGAAAATACATGGCAAATAAACCACCACCTCCGCCCTCATATGACAAATCTACATGCACTTTACATAATTTTTTTTTTCATTTTAAGAAATTGGATGGGATAGTGAGATTGTTCGTATAGATGTATAGTTGCCCAAGTGTTAATCTGTGAACCTCTATTCTTTTGTCATAGATTGTTCAGAACTTCAAGATTGAGTGGCACCATGAGGAAGACATGGAACTTATCTTCAGACTCACAAATGTTCCTGACAGGCCTGCACAGTTCAGATTCATCAGTAGAACATGATATTTTCTAGAAACCAACTAGAACTATGTACCTATCTACCATCTTGTGTCTGTTTGAACATTATGTGACAAACCTAGTAAACAACAATCCACCTCTGTTCTCAATCAGAGCACCTCAGATGAAACCGATGTAGCATCAATCATGCAAGCAGATTATCTGATGATATGTCAGAGGTTCAAAGACAATCGGTTCATTAAGCAGTGGTTTTCTTCTTGATGTGTTGCTAACATTTCAGCGTCGATTTGTGGCCTTCAGGATTTCAAAGTTTGTTTGCAGTGTTGCCCACTAGACCTTATATACGATCATCTGTGCTGTTCTTATCAAAGTTGATGTTGGAGACTGTATGGATGGAACATTTCTCTTCTGCCAAACTGTGCACTGAATGGCTGACTTTCAAAGTTCCTCCAAAAGTATCCATGGTCATTGCCAAAGACATCACCGAGCATAAAGACCAAGAAATGTCTGCTCCGTATGAACATCTTTTCCAAGTGAGTATAATGAATAGGAATAGGGGTACCATCCTGAACTTGAATCAAGGTTCTCTCTTGTACACCTTGTGTCCTGTCAAATAGCCAATGAGAGAAGGAGCAAGTTTGAATACTTTGAATGACCATGTCATGTTGTTGTATTGTACAAAATGTGTTCATCTTCCAAGTACTGTCCTAAATTCGCGCAAATTGTGTGGTATATTGTAGAAAATTTATATGTATGAAAAAGGTTATCTTATATAGGTATATATTCATTCAGTGATTGTGATGTTCAATCGTACACATAGTTCTGACTCAAACTTTTGCATTTGCATGTAAGTGCCTCAACTGCAGTAACGTGTTGTGTTTTCATTTGGATTATGCCACAATGTTTTATATTCTTATACTTAATTTTCAGAAAATTATTGTTTGTTAATTTATTCTACAATTTGAACATCAGCTTTTGAGTATATGAGCAACTTTGGCTCATGTTTATGAAATAGAACAAAATGCACTTTAAGAGTGAAACAGGTTAGAAAAATAATGCATTTTTGCATGTATCAAGTAACAAAGAGATAAAATCCATGGATCTTTTGCTAAATATGTTGGTTTGCAACTTACCTCTATTTACTTTATCTGGATTGTGGCCCTCTTTTTTTAGCAATTTGTCTGCTAATTCCAAGGGTTGGCCTAAAGACATGAAGAGTTGGATTACTTGATTCTTGATTCTAAAATTCTACCTGTGTCATGCACTTAGTGCATTATTTCTTCGACAATCCTTTGTTTTCAGTAGATTATGTTGTGATGTGAACTTATGAAAATACTCAGAAAATATGATATGCTATGAACCCACATTAACATGATTTTCAAAATTATCAAATTGCACCTTTTTTTACCTTTGTGTATCGAGTGTTGCATATGTTTTGATATGCATTACTGTTTGTGTGGTAATTCATTGCTAAATTTTGTACAGTATTTTGTATATGAAATTATTGTAAATATGTACATAGTATGGCGATTTTTTTTTAGTATCTCCCACTTTCTATGTACATATGTAAATATCATTTTCAAATGACATTTATATTTTAAAGGCCTCAAAAAAAATGTATCTCATACTTTATTATACTCACCTTATATCAAAAAAGCATGTTATTTTTTACAGGAAAAAAAGAAAATATGAGTGCTTGTGATCTGAATTTACAAATAAGTCACATTTGTACACATTGGAGTTTTATTTTTCATTAATTTTATGTTCTGTTGATTTAGGAAAATTGCCAAATTTATGCATTTTCTTTATCTTTATTTTTTTTAATGTTTACATGCTAAAACGTATTTATTTGCAGCTGCTCTGCGTGCGTTTAACACAATGTTGATAAGGAGGATGTATTAATTTTCTTTCAATTTGTGTTTTCTTATCCCCATTTTTCAAATATATGAATTATAAATTTATCAAAATGTATTCGTTAATCTATGAGAATATTGATAGCCGTGATCCTACCTTTTACTGCATATTTTGACTGTATTCATATTTCTACTTTTATCTAGGGATAGGGGATCAGTTTCTATTTTTTTCTCTGTATTATGGTTGATGTCATTTATCCCAATTCAAGCAGAGCACAAAAATTCACAAGGGTTTAGATATTAATTTCAAAATTAATCAAATGGTTGCATAATAATAGGGATGGTGCAAGTGTATTTTTACTGGGGAGACTGACAACCTTAAGAAGACATATTATATTTTTCAAAGAAATTATATTCTAGGACCAAGAACTCTCTTTACACTATTTACTCTTCTTCCCTTTATGTCCCTCCAATTGGTGATGGTTGACCCCTATTGCCCGCCCCTGGTTGATATTGCTTAATCAGAAAAGATATTGATTAATGGTCATTCTGAAACTAATTCGTTTAAACTACTCTACTCCCTGTATGCGTGTCTTTTTTCTTTAAAACTTATATGAACTAACTGAAACAAGACTATCACTAATCCATGAAGAATAGGATTGTTTTTTACTGCGTTTTTGACTCACGAGCCATTTTTCTTGCCTATGAGAAGTATCATTCGTATCTTTTGTCATGTAGAATAACTTTATAGTCTTAATGTTTAACTAAACCATTATTTCAAGTTCATTATTGTACTATCATCATGAAATGACGGGAAGGCATATCTGTGGTATGTGTCACAGTTTTCTCAACCAAATTTCTAAGAGAGATCATACTTTGCTTGCCTGAACATATACATGTAAGTAGAATTTTAATTTGTGGTAAAGGAGTCCAAACTTTAATTCATTTGTCACCAGGCTTATGATATAAACAACAAACAAATTAATAAAATGAATGAATAACTAGCAGAATTCAAATATTTGTGAATATTTCAAACAAATTATTCAGGAAGGCAAGGTCAAGGTGACAAAGTTGTATAGAAAAAATCAAATCTAATCAACGTCCATGTTATGTTCGTTAACTATGTTGATCAATGGTCTTGAGACCTCAAACATATCCTTGCCACTATTACAACACTGCCACTATCACTACATTGTCACTGTTACTACACCGTTACTTTTACTACACTGTCACTATCACTACACCGTCACTATCACTACACCGTCACTATCACTACATCGTCACTATCACTACACCGTCACTATCACTACACCGTCACTATCATTACATGGTCACTATCACTACACCATCAATATCATTACACCGTCACTATCACTACACCATCAATATCATTACACCGTCACTATCACTACACCGTCACTATCACTACACTGTCATAACTCCGCCTCAAAATAACATAATTTTCGCCATTGCATTTGGTGCAGAGTAACTATCATGCGCAGCAACTGTTGCGTTTTGAGACAAGAGTGAAGGATCATTGCATCACTGGCTTGCCTATTGTAAATCAAATGGCAGTTATACAAGGAAACACATTATACTGTACCCCCATGTTATTCATAGGGTAGCTGACAAAAATTGTAACATTGCCCAAATTTTCAATACAGTTTGTTTTTTCTTTTCAGTCATTTCCACATATTTGCTAAATGGGTTATCCTCAAGGAGATTTGATGTATCTGTTGATATAGCAGTTGGCCTCGCATGTAGGGTCCTGTAACATGATACCAAGTGATTAATCGTAATGGTTAATTCTTCATAGTTATCAATCATGAAATTATATCCTTAGTTCAATTGTTTAGCTTTGTGTAATGTTATCCAGGTCCCCTTGGAGCGAAACCCAACCGATGTTTCAGTGTCCTCTGATTAAGTCACATATACCAAGTCCTTTGGAAAGAATGTCAAACCCTTATTCTAAATAGTCATCTGTTAACAGTTGATAAAATTACAAAGAAATATATATCCTTTCCCCCATTATCTTTTTGAAAAGCCAGCCATTATTATTGAACTCAATGTACTAATGTAACTCTATTTTGAACACGGGTAAATAATGTTAAATGTAGAAGGATCTTTCTCGTAACTCCTTGTGAAAATATCATATACTTGTTTTGTATTCCATGTATGATTGAAATCAGTGTCTGTATTTCAACGTTTATATTTAACGTCCATTATGTTTAATAGCCATAGGCAATCTAGTAGAACAAATACACATATGAATTATGTGCATTAAATTTCTAATAAGCTATTTTTTAAAATAGCATTGCAACTTTGTTTTCAAAATATGAAAACACATATTTCACAGATTATGTTGCGCTCTATTAAACTCATTTATTACCACTTTTATAACCTTTGATCCTATTGTTTGCTGAATTAATATTCTGTTATGCTATGAAGAAACTCATATTTAAATTTGCTTCTTATACTAAAATTATTATGGGTATGAGATGAAATCATGAAATAAAGTGCGACAGACAGATGAAAGCATATAACGTTGTTTCTTCTTTTTTAATAACCTTTTCCGGCATTTAATCACCCCCTCCCCACAAAAAGTAGGGATTGCTAGACTGTTTTTGTCTATATGGGCAGAAAGAGGAAGAGAGTGGTGAAATATATATATATGATACTGTATAAATATGGTTGTGTTGGTGTTAGGGTGGTGGTGATAATCATGATTATCACGTAGATGATGGTGATGAGGAGGATAGTGATGGTGGTGGTGAAGATGGTGTTGACTTTGAAGGCGGTGTTGATGATGGTGAGGAGGATGGTGGTGGTGGTGGTCGTTGTGCTGGTGGTGGTGGTGGTCGTTGTGATGGTGGTGGTTGTGGTGTTGATGATGATGGTGTTCAAGTTGACTTTGAAGGCGGTTTTGATGGTGCTGAGGATGGTGGTGGTGGCGGTGATGGTCGTTGAGATGGTTGTGGTGGTGGTGGTGGTGTTGATGGTAATGATTTAGAAGGCAATGTTGATGATGGTGCTTAGGAGGATAGTGGTGGTGTTGGTGGTGATGGTGGTGGCGGTGGTGGTAGTGATGATGATTTTGAAGGTGGGGCATAGGGGTGGCGGTGCACGATGGTGATGATGATGAAGATGATGATGATTACAATGGTCGTGGTGCTATAGGTGATTAAGATAGTGGATTAATGGGTTGTGATTCCTTACTCTACACTTATAGAAAAGTGGTATAAATTATGATTAAGGTATTGTAATTGCTGTACTGAACAACTAGCCCAAATAATGGGTCCGAAAATATTTGTAAAATTTGGGATAACTAACTGACCGAATGAATTACAAAAGACTTGTTAATGGCTATCCTGGATATTTAATTAATTAAAAAAAAAAACACAGAGAGGGGTGGCAACGATAGTGGGAATGGGATGACGGAAAGAAGACAATATAGAGGAGGGGAATTAAGTCCTATTACTGGAAGGCTGCTGTTTGTCATGGTTGAAACATATTATCGTGCATGATGCGAGAGGTCGCTATACCACTTTAGGCAATGGTCCATACCTACTACTGTGATTGCATTTCGATTGTTCATGATACACAGCAGCCTACCAATCCCTCTCCCCACGTAGTCTGCAGGCACAGACCCTGATTGAAACTTTGATCAACAAGTGTGTCTCCACGCAAAGACTAGCACATTCAAAACTTGCCGTTTCAATTCAGCCTTCAGTACACAAGGCATGAGTAGGCTGCAATTCAGACCATTTACCCGAGTGAAGGGTTTGCACAGCAGACTACTCCCCATGCGCTCCCCCAACACGCCCACACACATTTATAATAATGGTTGTATATTGTAAACAACTAAACATGGTCATATTTTATCAAATTTCAATTTCCTTTTTGTACCCCCCCCCCCGCAAGACCATAGTTACAAGGACAGATACAGGAACCATATCAAATCAATGAAGCATGAAAAAATACAAAAATGAAACTCAACTCTCCAATTACATAATTATGGAAACTAAACTAAATAAAACACCAAATTCGATTTAACCTGGGGAATAGAACAAAAAGTCAAATACTAACCAAAGAAAAAGTGAACTCTGCAATCTCTGAACGAATATCTTTCAAGATTTTATTAGTTTTATACAAGGCACCAAGTGCCCAAGCCCCCAGCTATAATTCTTAGCTTTTACAAAGTGAAAGAAATGTTCACAGACACACTCACAACCTGTCCAGTTCTCACGATAATTTGCTCTTTAACATCCACACTCGTAATACAAAATTACTTTTAGAGATCGTGCTTTCTCCTGTGCAGCCCCCAAATTATGGAATGGTTTGCCATATTTTATTAGATCCTCTCTCTCTCTCTCTCTCTCTCTCTCTCTCTCTCTCTCTCTATATATATATATATATAAAATGTCAAATAGTTTAGAAAATTCCGTAAAAATAAAATCGTATATTTTAAAAGGAGCATAGCTCTCAAAATGAAAGGTAAAGTCACACTCTTCGTCAGTGCCCACGATTTTATTTCTACGGCATTTTCTAAACTATTTATGATTATTTTAATCCATATGCCGAAGCAGACTATTTTTTTTTTTGGGGGGGGGGTCCATGGACCCATGTCCCACACCTGTACACCAGTGGAGGGGGTGGGTCCTTAAGATTGAAGTTTTAAGTATTTTTTAGCTTTATTTCTACATCAAGACTTCATAAAAACGAGAAGGGCGATACGTTGAGCGCGAGCTAAAACTTTTGAAAAAGTGAATGAGCTATTTTGAGACCCTTGTCGGTTTTTATGCATGGTTATTTCCCTTTATACACTGTTTTAGACCTTAAATCTCATATCTTATATATGTTTTCCACTAAGCTTTTTCATATTATGAAATTGAATGAAGAAAACTGACAGTGATTTTCAAAATTGTGCCAAAATGAACGGGACTCACCGCGTTGACTCTACTCGACTTTATTACAACACAGGGACGGGCACAGTGACAACTACTAGGCCCTACTACTTCGACTGCCAAGGACTCAATACGAGGGATATAAAGACAGGGAAAGTGAAAGTGTAAAGTATGATATAATTTTCTGAATAGGCCCTATATATCAAAATATATTACAAATTAGTCGTTCATGTTATAAAGGACAACACTTTTGCCTTTTCGCTTTCATTAACTTAGCAGAAGGAGATGGAATTAACATAAACAAATAATTAAATTGTGGCAGTAATAATGATTTCACAACCGGAATTCTACCAAGAACAGTGATATTTCGTTAAATCCATGAGATCATTTGACGTTTTATTTTGTCGAAAATTCTATCATAATTATAATCGGTTATTTTATCAGTAACAACATGTAAGTCTGTACCAAGGTACCAAAAACAAATCTTTATGCACAAAATTAACTTGATTTCCATCTTGTTGTATGTCTTTTTCACTTTTTGAAGCACTTATTGCAATTGCATTATTTTTTGCATATTGACCTTCAACCCAATACAGTCAACAAATGAATCCAAAATATTTATGTTACGATACTGCAACAAATAACAATTAATATTTAGTTTTTTTATTACAGGAAATATATCAATCAACAAAACAAAAAACAAAACATCTTACATGTCTTGAAGAGTTAGATGTGCAATCCAAGGTTATGATTTAATCCAAATAAAATCCAAGTTGGTTGGCGAAGATTCCTTAAATTAAAGTTCACAATGATGGCGATGATATAATTGATGTTGAAGCACGATGAATAGCAAGAGTCACTGTAACGAGTTGAAATGTCTGTGAAGACGATGTTGATGATTAACAGTTAATTTCAGCAATCCATGGGATGAAAAGCGTTCACTAAAACAGGTTGATGATCTTGATGAGAACTGATAATTCCTCTCTCAAAGTAACTGCAAACAGTTCATTGATGGCGTGCAAATAATTACACAGAAGATAAATGTTGTATTCCGGGTGGAAATAAACTCTGCTCTGACATAAAGTCTGGCGTGAAACTCTGAGTTCTGATCTGATATGATGTGATGTGATTGAAGAAACTGCCAGCTTATATACAAATTATTCACTATTCTGGAAGCTTCTAGTACTGTCTACAAAAAGAACATTCTGCCAATTTCTAGAGCAGTCTGATTTCAGAAGACTCTTGAATGACCTCAGTGAAATTAACAATGTAAACAACATAACTAATCCTATTGTCCTTTTTACTGCCACTAGTCTATTGTCTACATTCCATAAATAATAAAGATTACTCAGCCTATTAAAGAACATGCCTAACAAAGCTTTACTGAGACATTCTGGAATATTCTTAATCATTCTATGCTATGAATATCCTTATAGAGAAAATAACTAAATAAATGAATGTAATTGCTCTTACAATTCTTCTTATATATAACATTTAGTACATTACAGAAACTGACAGCTGTACCATCGATGTATTCTTTTAAGCCAACATAAATTCCTTTGACAGAGTGTGAATTTCGAATTAACAACCCAAGAACTTCAGCGCATAACAAAAACAGATAATGCCGATAGTGGATTACCTTGCCTATACATCCTCTTTCAATACGAAATCTTAATGTCATTTTCCCATTGACTATAACACTAGAAATGCATTCTGGTCCCTTTTCTGATACAGTATTTTTATCATTTTTTTCCTTAATAAGATCGACATATTCATTTTTTTTTCATTGAGTGAGTTATTAAACTTCCAATAATCAAATCGCTTATGACATTTATCTATAACACAATCTTTATACTGATCATTGAGTGATCGGTACGATATCCCAAATCAATATCACATTTTCTAACCAAAGAAAAATATCTGAAGATATCAAAAAATAATCTAATCTACTTTGCTTTAATGGTGTGGGCTGTCTCCAAGTACAATATTTTGAATTTGGATTTAGCTGACGCCATGGATCAAGGTGAGGTAAATGGGTACAGGCAGGAAGTAAATCCTCAAAAAAGCTGTGCGCACAATTGTTTAACATTGTATGATTCAGTCAAGTTGGTCCTTATTGTCAAATCTGAAAAAAATGAAATATTGTATAATTTCAACAATAAAAAGAAAGAAAAAAGAAATTGTGAGTGAGGGACATCATCGATTCTTTCATTTGCATGTGACTAAATTGTGCATGTAACTATTTTGTGAAAAATAAGCGAAATTTTAAAATGTCGTTCTTATTTTTCATCCGATTTTTATGAAATTTTCAGCATTTTACTTGTCTGATTTTCTCTATGGATTCGAATCAACATTTTCCGAGGTGGACTTGACCTTTAACAGTGATCCATGTAGGCCTATAATGAAAAATGTTCGGATGGGAATAAATTAATTCATCCATTTATTCATTCATTCATTCATTCGTTCGTTCCTGGACTATCTACTCCTTAACGATAACAAGATGGAAGTCCTGCATCTGTCCTCCCACCGTATAGACATACCCCTGAGCTACCTCCAATTCATATTGCAAATGTTCATCCCTCCAAAGCGTTACTAACTTAGGTGTTTTGTTTGATAAAAACCTTTCAATGCGTCCCCATGTCAACAGCATTTGTCGTAAAGTATCCTTGGGCAAAATAAAAATTGGTAAAATTCGTAAATATCTCTCTAAGTCATCTACTTAAGTCCTCATTCATGCATTTATTAGTTCACTTCTTGGCAGTTGCAATAGCCTGCTCCATGGAATTCCAGAAAAGGATATCTCAAAGCTGCAGAAAACTCAAAACTCTGCAGCCCGTCTAGTTTCCCTCACTAAAACACATGACCATACACTGCCTATACCCTTAAACAATTGCACTGGGCTCCCCGTTAAATCCGTATACAATTCAAAATATCTCTCTGAATTAATCCAGGCATACACTTCCAGTAGGTAATTTCGTTCTGCAAATCAAAATTTCTTAACGGTCAAAAAAGCAAAAACTAATCTTTTTGGTGATAGGTCCTTTTTCAAGCTCTGCCCCACGTGTTTGGAATACTCTTCCAGCTTCCCTTCGTTGTATCCCAAATATCACATCGTTTAGATTAGATTTAAAGACGCATCTCATAAAGAAAGCATATTCAACATAGCCCCATTTACAGTGTCCTTGATATTTTTTTTATGTTCACTTTTGTTTGTATATTTCTTGTGTTCTACATTGTAAAGCGCTTTGATATGGATTTCATGAAAAGCGCTATTTAAGACTTAGTTATCATTATTATTATTCATTCATTCATTCCATCATTTGCCTCAAATAGTTTGGTTTATTACTGCACTCTATTAAGAAATCACTATTTTTTGTTCATCCTTGATTGCGGCCAGGGTTGTGCTAATAAGGTCACTACACTTCCATTGAAGATCGGCGAGAATCGTCCCGAAAAAGCACTCTCAATGAGGATTCAAGTGTAGGGTGTTAAGGACGTTCCACAGTTATGTTTGTGCGCATTATGATCTGCGCATAGTTTACACTCTGCGCGCTGACGTCACAATGGATGAACAGGTGATTAATTAGCTGCGGGCATGAGCTGATTTTTCTCATCTTCTGCACTTTAACTGCAGATCCGATGTGTTATTTCATGAAGCTATAAAGTGGAATTATTCCATGGACCATTCAAAAAAACATTCTCTACAATTTCAAAATACTTTACTCTGCAGTGCTGCCAAGAATCACGAATATTACCCCGAGTTTGAATAAATGGTAGAGTGGTTTTGATTTTTTCTTCACATAGATACAAAGCATTCGGCGCATTTTTGGTGTTTTAAAAAGCACATTTGCTCTAATAAAAATGCTGATAGTTTAAAAACAAGCACATGAACCCCTATTTTTTATGTTTGTACCGCTTAGGTATACCTTCCTCTACAACTCTGCAAATTTTTGTGAAAATGACATGGATTTTGAATAAAGTGCAGCATTTATTGTACGTTTGTAGTTTATTACTGAAATTTCACATTTTTTAGATTGGGATTTTGTTATCTTTTATGCAATTTTTAAGAAATGGCAGTGCTGTTAAACTTAAAATTGCAAACAAATAGCACTATAAATAGATTCTCCATTCTATCGATACAATTATTAACTCTCTTGCGAAATTTGATGACTTTTTCATGTATTTTGACTGAGTAATAGAGGTTTAAACTCATTGTAGTAATCTTGGGTGGTCTAAAAATGCCAAATTCTTTTGAATGCGCAATTTTTAAGAACATCAATTTGGGTGAACTTTGAAGCTCTATAGCAAAAAATCAAGCACATGGACCTATGTTAATTTTTGCATATTTCGAATATTAAGGTTCTAAAGTATCTATGTGCAAAGTTTGGTGAAAATGACATGGATTTCACTTTAACTGTGGAACGTCCTTAAAGGGGTACTCCAGGCTAAAATAATAAGTTTTGAAGAAATAAAGAAAAATCAGACAAACAAAACTGACAATATGATCAAAATCGGACAAGGAATAACAGAGTTATGGCATTTTAAACATTTGCATTATTCCGGTGTAACAGTTCTAAGCATGCCTTAATGAATATTCAATGAGCAAACTGATGATGTCATATCCCCCTCTTGTTCGTTTGCATTATATTATATGAAATTAGGTTTATTATATTTTTCCTTCAAGAACCCCCAAATGGATTGACAACTGATTTAATGCATTAGATATTCAAGTGAGACATATCATTCACATGAAAGAATGAAACAATTATGATTTCACATAAGAAAAGGGAAAGTGGGGACGTGACATCATCAGTCCACCTAATGAATAGACCTATTTATGACGACTTGCATTTAACCGTTTTTACAATATATTGCTAAACTTTGAAATACAATACTATAACTTCGCTATCAGATTTTGATTAAATTTTCACCTTTTTGCTAGGTGAACTTTACACTATTTATTTAATATTATCTGCCCCGAGTACACCTTCAAGCCGGGCCTTCAAGACACCAAAGGCTGAGTTTGTGCAGATATTTCCGATTAGCATGCCCCCCCCCCTCCCCCCGCCAACATCGCCCCCGAGGATCGGACAGTCAGAGTCGATGATGGAGATTGGAATACTCCCATCTGGGTGAAGGGAATGTACGAAGCCCCAAACCGGACATTTTTGACATCCAAAAAAAAAAAAAATTATCACGTACGTACGCAGTATTATTAAGTACGTACGTAATATTATTACGTAATATTATTACGTACGTACGCAGTATTATTACGTACGTACGTGATAATTATTACGTACGTACGTGATAATTATTACGTACGTACGCAGTATTATTACGTACGTACGCAGTATTATTACGTACGTACGCAGTATTATTACGTACGTACGTGATAATTATTACGTACGTACGCAGTATTATCACGTACGTACGCAGTATTATTACGTACGTACGTGATAATTATTACGTACGTACGCAGTATTATTACGTACGTACGCAGTATTATTACGTACGTACGTGATAATTATTACGTACGTACGCAGTATTATCACGTACGTACGCAGTATTATTACGTACGTACGTGATAATTATTACGTACGTACGCAGTATTATCACGTACGTACGCAGTATTTATTACGTACGTACGTAATGTTATCTCCCAAAAGGTCATACATGAATTCAAATACCGGTAGTTACTGAAATCTGATCACGCTAGCGCGAAGCCCGCAGGCTTTAAATTTTTATGTGGGCCTACAATAGGCCTTCTGCTTTGATTGTTCCCGCATATAATTTCCCTTTAAATACCAGCCTCTTCAAATAGTTTTTCTTTTTTTAAACACCTATACATCTTCACTTAATTTACATCAATTAATACCATATCATATTCAAATTTAAGCAGAGAACGAAGCAATTTCAAAAGGGTGGTAAAATAATAGGGGCTCATCCCAGTCGCGTGTGGGTACATTTTTGAAAAAAACTGTCTCGCCAAAACACTAACATAATAGGCCTTTAATTGTCCTTTCCCCAATGTGTTTCTAGCAGTTTCTGAAAGGAATGGTTTAATTGAAAACACAGCCTGATGACGAGAACAAATGAAATGGTTATCATATGAATATTGTGGGTTATATAGCAGGGACCTGGGAACTCGCGGGGGTGCTGGGGGTGCTGAAGCACCCCCAAAATTTTTCCTGGGGGTGCTGCGTGTATTATTTTCCATAGGCAGCACCCCCACGAAATCAGGTTCCCTTTGTATTTTTTATATATGTTATAATGTACATAATTATCACATCCGACAATCGCAAATCATACAACGTCTTTCACATATTCCAATAACATCCCTCGATCCTATAACATGTAACGCGACTCAATCAAGCTCCGGCACGCCGATACATATGAGACGTAGTCGCGCGCGATACGTGATAACCATTATATAGTTTACACACTACCATGACTACTCGATAGCGCGGAGGGACAAGGGTGTGGTTGGACTTGAAACTTAGAGGGTTTTATGTCAAATCAAGTGTGGGCGAGCCCGACCGCCCGTGTTTTGTATAAAGAATTACAATTCAGACAATAAAAATCAAATTTCAGTCTTTTTCGCCCTGCCCCATGGCCCTGGGAAGCGGGGGTGCTGGGGGTGAAGCACCCCAAAATGTGGGGGTGCTGCATGTGTTATTTTCCATAGGCAACACCTCCTGGAAATCTAGTGGTAAGTTGATGAATGACAGAAATGTAATGAAAATGAACGACGTTTTGTAGACCCCCACCCCCTTAAGAATTTTCCGACACAGTACTTAAAATAGTGTTTAAATTCACCCTTTTTCAAATCGGAATATCAAATATTTTCTGCTCGTGCTTCGCGCTCGCATTATTGATTTTTATAATAAAAACAAAGTATTTACAACGCCCAGATACTAAAGGGCTAACTCTAAACACGCGCACGCATGTTTATTCAGATACGCAGCTTGTTTTTGGGGCTACTCCGGGCTGAAAATATTTATATCAAATACAATTTTATGAAAATCTGATAACAAATAGTTAAGTTATTTAATTCTAAAGTTTAGCAATAGTTTATGAAAATGGTGATATGCATGTCGTCATGAATATTAAATAGGTGGGTTGACATGTGCGGAAATCTCTTCCCAAAGGTAGAGGGACCAGGGCCTGCATGGAAAATTTGACAAGCATAAAAAAAAGAAAAAATTTTTTTCACCCAAAATGTAAGGTCATTTAGTCCAAAAGCTATTATTTCGATTGTGAAGTGATGTATTTTTCTCCATGAAAGACCAAAAATAGTAGGGGGCATTTGATATTGTGTCCCCCTACTATTTTTGGTAGGGGGGACACGTCCCCCTGTCCCCTCTGGGATTTCCGCCCTTGGTGTGTGTGTGTGTGTAATTATGGAAAATTCAATTATTGTGTCCCCCCCACCTTTGAGGAGAGATTTCAGCACCCCCACTGAAAAAATCGTTCCCAGGTCCCTGTTATATAGGCCCTATATAATCGATGAAAAGTCATGATCATCACCAGCATGACTATGGTCCAACCATGGTCCCAGCTAGCAAGCTGACGTTGGTTGGGCCAATGCGGGGTGCCGATGTCGGCCACATTCGGCGAATATCGGATTCCATAGACCAATGAAAATTAGAATACTACGTACGTACGTAATAATACTGCGTACGTACGTAATAATACTGCGTACGTACGTAATAATTATCACGTACGTACGTAATAATACTGCGTACGTACGTGATAATACTGCGTACGTACGTGATAATACTGCGTACGTACGTAATAATTATCACGTACGTACGTAATAATACTGCGTACGTACGTAATAATACTGCGTACGTACGTAATAATTATCACGTACGTACGTAATAATTATCACGTACGTACGTAATAATTATCACGTACGTACGCAATAATACTGCGTACGTACGTAATAATTATCACGTACGTACGTAATAATACTACGTACGTACGTGATAATTTTTTTTTTTTGGTTGTCAAAAATGTCCGGTTTGGGGCTTCGTAGGAATGAGATGCGACTTCGGCGCGCCATTTGTTTCATAAAGGCGATAAACTCAGTTTATCGCCGAAAAACCTAGTTTATCAATCGAAAAACCTAGTTTTTCAATTGAAAAACTAAGTTTTTCGCCGATAAACTTAGTTTTTCGCCGATAAACTTAGTTTTTCGCCGATAAACTAAGTTTATCACTTGAAAAACTAAGATTATCAAGAAAAACTAAGTTTATCGCCGAAAAACTTAGTTTTTCGATTGAAAAACTAGGTTTTTCTTGATAAACTTAGTTTTTCAATTGAAAAACTAAGTTTATCGTCGAAAAACTAAGTTTTTCACTGATAAACTAAGTTTTTCAATGAAAAACTAGGTTTTTCAATGAAAAACTAGGTTTTTCAAGTGAAAAACTTAGTTTTTCTCGATAAACTTAGTTTTTCAAGCGATAAACTCAGTTTTTCATTTGATAAACAGAGTTATTTGATAAACTAAGTTTTTCAAGTGATAAACTAAGTTTTTCGAATTGAAAAACCTAGTTTATCGAATTGAAAAACCTAGTTTATCGAAATTGAAAAACCTAGTTTATCACTTGAAAAACCTAGTTTATCGCCGATAAACTAAGTTTTTCAAATCTGATAAACTAGGTTTTTCAATTTCGATAAACTAGGTTTTTCAATTCGATAAACTAGGTTTATCGCCTTTATGGGACAAATGGCGTCCCATAAGGACGCCATTTGTCCCATAAAGGCGATAAACTCAGTTTATCGCCGAAAAACCTAGTTTATCGAAATTGAAAAACTAGGTTTTTCGATTCGATAAACTAGGTTTTTCGATTTGAAAAACTAGGTTTTTCAAGTGATAAACTAGGTTTTTCGATTTTGATAAACTAGGTTTTTCGATTCGAAAAACTAGGTTTTTCGATTCGATAAACTAGGTTTTTCGATTCGATAAACTAGGTTTTTCGATTCGATAAACTAGGTTTTTCAATTTCGATAATCAGGGTTATGCCAGTAGTGGGCGCCATTCGACCCTGGACATGGAGAATATTGGAAGGCTCTAACTAAGTTTGATTTTGAGTTTTTCCCCCCTTTTTACCGGACCGGAGAACAAGATATGATCCTGTATATTTAATAGAAAAGATTATGAGCAAGATTCAAGAAATTAGCCAGCGACCTTATTTGTTGAGGGATAGGAATCCTAACGTTAACGCAATCTTCGTCGGTGACTCGAGCCGGTGCAATGAACAATACGTGTGAGTGGGTCATACGGTACCAGCGCCTGAGCAGAGCAGCCCGGGGCGTCGTCGGGCGAAAGTTCGGTCGAAAACGTTGCTACAGCTACTGTCGGTGAGCCGAAACAGCCAAGCCGGAGTCCGCAGAATTGGTAAAGCCTATGGATAAGATTATAGAAAAACTAGACCTACGGTACTGAATACTAAATATCACTACCATGAGAAAGGGTATGGCCATGGATGAATTTCGTTAGTCATTGACTGCAAGGGCAATGCTCGCCAAAAAAAGCTTAAGTTAAGACAGATCTGACACAAATAATTCTGGATCTATAACTTAGAGTTTCACGATAGAAAAATGAGCTTGCTCATATATGGCGTTGCCTTTGAGAAAAAAAAGATGAGAAAGTGCTACAGCTAGGTGGTGAGAAATGCGATTCAAGAGTTGGGTTTCTCAAAGCATTGACCTGTCAAAGGAAGAGTCAGAGACAGAGAAAATGTTCAAATACTAATGCCCACACGGCCACAGGTTGCCAAGCCCAAGAAGATCTACATGTACACATGGTCATGGAAGTGAGCAGAATGTCGGCCATGGTCACGACCCAATCATAATGCATTTTGGGGCCATGATGGATTGAGATCGTGTTTTGACCTCATAGTCATATCAGCAAAAAAGCATGTTTACAATTTACATTCAACGACCCGTGATTGTGAAGGCCAGACAGCCCCTCGTCATAGCGTCCATTTTGTTACGGATCTGCCAGCATCGCTCAAAAAGCGCTTCTTGTTCGAGCAACAGGTATATCGTTTGAGGAAAAGTGAGAACAAATCTACGAGCATCAGGCTTATTGGTACAAATCTCCAGCTACATAGTACATGCAGAGTACAAAGAGAAGGGATCATCTTCACCATGGCATGCAGTGATTAATTGAGATAATTGGTCGATATTATCAGAATAATTCCATAACAAAGGATTACGAGAAAGTTTGACAGTGAAGTCTGCGATTCTCAAATTATTTATTATTTCACTCGTGTTCCTGTGATGAGAAAGAAAAGGAATCCACTTATTCATCTACAAAGTTATTTTACAAGAATAATCATCAAAATCATCAATACATTGTGTTTATCAATAGGAGTGTGCTATAAATGGGTGATTTTTGGTTTTACTGTGCCAACAGTTTTTGTCTCGCCTGCATAGAAAACGAGACTATAGGCGCCGTTTTCCGATGGCGTCGGCGTCAACATCAAATCTTAACCCAAGGTTAAGTTTTTGAAATGACATAACTTCAAAAAGTATATGGACCTAGTTCATGAAACTTGGACATAAGGTTAATCAAGTATTACTGAACATCCTGCCTGAGTATCAGGTCACATGACCAAGGTCAAAGGTCATTTAGGGTCAATGAACTTTGGCAGGTTGGGGATATTTGTTGAATTACCATCATAACTTTGAAAATTTATGGATCTACAATGTAGTTCATGAAACTTGGGCATTAGGTTAATCAAGTACCACCAAATATCCTGTGCGAGTTTCAGGTCACATGAACATGGTCAAAGGTCATTTAAGGCCAATGAACTTTGGCCGTGTTGGGGGGTATTTGTTGAATTACCATCCTAGCTCTGAAAGTTTATGGATCTAGTTCATAAAACTTGGGATATAAGAGTAATCAAGTATCACTGAACATCCCCTGTGAGTTTCAGGACACAAAACTAAGGTCAAAAGTCAGTTTAAGGTCAATAAACTTAGGCCATGTTGGGGTAATTGTTGAATTGCCATCATTACTTTGAAAGCTTATGGATAGAGTGAATGAAGTTGACAAGTTTTATTCACCGTCCAAATGTCATTTATAGTCAATGAACGTGGTATAATGTCATTATATGAATGGTGTTTTTGTGAATGATTATTTTATAGTAGTTTCCAAAGTTAGCACTGCTGCTATATTAAATCGCGTAATGCAGGCTAGACTGCCAGAAGCACTCCACTTGTTTCGTATTCCTTTAACCTTATCTCAACATGAAATGACAATATTATTTGTCTCTGGTCACGGTGGTCCGAGAAAAAAGTGTGCCGGGCCCAAATCTAAAGTGGCCGCCAAAATCCCCCCAAATCACAGTTTTGGCCACAACTTCTTTCTTGGTGGTCATTTTATCTGGTTTTGGTGTCTATTCATGTTTTTTTGGGGGGCAGGCAATTTGTTTTTCCTAAAATTAGTTCTTTTAAACCATTATTTGTAAAGTTAAGAGGTGATTTAACTTAAATTTGCAAATTTTTAGACCCTTTTTTAAGCAAAATTAGGTTCCATCGTCTTGTGGTTCTTGGATATTAGATGACACCAGTTGACCAGTAGTAAGCAGCTTCATATAGCTATATTGCTTTTATTCCTCTAAATTGAGTTTAAGACGGATATTTGCGAAATACATCTTATCAAATGAAAAAATGTAATTTACGGTATCCATAGGGGTGGCACGGTGTACAATATATGGTACATACTGTACACTGCATACATATCCATGCATTGACCACCATGGCATACAACTAGGACTTTATATATTTACCAGTGGCATGCATGTAGTAGTGAGCTTCTGATGTTTAGAATTAGATTGTGACTTGTGAATTTGATTGCTTGTTAGCTGATGAACATGATGTAACCCGATGATGAACATAAATTGCATGTAAACATCATGTAGTGTACGTACATACATGTACATCATATTTTCAGCCACATCTTCATTTGGCAGCTTGTTTTTACCTGGTATTCTAATCCTATATTATGGAGTCAGGTATACCACATGTGGTAATGCTGGTCAATGGCTTTCAGGATTCCATGCAAGTTACCATTGGATGGCAAAGTTACCATAATCAGAAAGCCAGTGTAAGTGCCATAATAGGGGGGGGGGGTGACTTTAATCCATTGTTAAAGATATTTTCCTCCCCCCCCCCCCTGAATGAGCATAATTGACAAAATATGTCTTCAATCTGAGACAAAACATACAGTATCTTCAATTTCTCAATAAATCATTTAGTATCACACTATAGTTTATATACAGACCTTGTCATGATGGTCAATGCATGAATATACATGAATGCAGTGTAGTATGTACAATACAATGTATACTGTATAGCCCCTATGGATAATACAATTTTTTTTTTCAATAATATATTTTTCGCAAATATCCGTAAAAACCAAAGTAGAAGAATAAGAGCAAATAGCTATTTGAAATTATTTGCTATTATGGAACTGGTATCGTCCAATATCCAAGAACCACAAGAAACCTAATTTGGGGCTGAAAAGGGTATTGTATGTGTAAATGTAGGTAAAATCACCTTTTAACTCCAAAATTAATGGTTTTTAAGTAATCATTTCAGGTTAAACAAATTGCCTGCTCCCCCCCCCCAAAAAAAAACCCAACATATTATATGTGGGCAAAACTTTGATTGGGGGGGGGGGGGGGGGTTGGCAGCCATTTTGGATTTTGGCCTGGCACACTTTTTTCTCGGACCCGAGGCAAAAAATATTTGTCATTTCATGTTGAGATACATTACAAGGAATAGATCAAAACTGTTGCCATATTAAAATGTCAAAAAAAGTATTTTTGATCCATGTATAGCCCACTCTTATGATCAAAGGGGTTTTGCTACTGAAGATTTTAAAGGCAAAGTTTTAAATGTTAAAGGAAACTTAGATGATGAAAAATTGTCTGAGATTTTCTTATTTTTATGTCACGACCTGTCCTTTGGTAAATAGGAATTGTGTTGATATCTCAACATGTCTCTCTTTCGTTTAAGTTGAAACTGATAACTGACAATTTATATTTCATACATATTATTTAATTTTTGGTTTCTTACAAGAAACAAAAAATAAGGTATTGTTTTATGACTTTCATATGAAAGATCTGCCATTATCATAATATTACTACACATGTATTTGTTATTTACACGACTGTTTCCAAGTTGTTGGGGCTCCTGGCTGGTTCCATTATCAATTGGCCTCATGAAGATGAAAGTGGTTAGGGTATTTGAATGAAAATACATATAAATCAAGGATTTTGACAGGATACACTTTTCCAATAATTTTATGGTGCATATTATTTATGTAGACATATGGTGCTATTCATTGAGCGGCTTAAACATGTACCATCGTTATCCTTGAGAAATTATGTTCAATGGAATACAAATTTTTTTCTTTTTTGCTTTTGTTATTGTTTCTGTGTTTCTCAGAGTAGTCAGGATAGTGATGTATGTCTTAAACAAATCCCCGAAGGATTGATGAAAAAAAAGCTGTACTTTACAATACATTTTTGTTTGTAAAAGCATCATCCTTTTTGTAAGAACTCATACATCTGGTGTAAGGAAACATTAAGAGCTATAGCTTGATGTATGTAACCACTTCTTCAATTATTTTGTTTGTGTTTATACTTTGATAATAACTAATCTATTCCAAGTCCATTGTGAATTGAACATCTTGGCCTATAGGGTATTATAGAGCTCAATACTGCCCTGGTTACTGTACATGATTGTATATTGTCTTTGTAGACGTTTTTTGATAAATACTAGGAAAAGCTATTAGGAGACTAGAGGTGGTTTCAAACCGCCTCGATCACAAGAATCCCCGTTAAATTACGAGAACTTTTTTAGGCTGAAAAATACCCATTAATTATTCCTGCATTCACACCGCCCTGAAACATACCCTTCGGGATAAGTTCCTGAAGTTACGAGCATGCGCAGTATGGTCTGATAAGCAGCAAGGCGCGAAATTCAAAATCACTAGCCCAGCAGCAACCCATGCACGGCGCCGCACCCAACGACACGCTGGGCTAAAAGTTCCCGTAATTTGCTTTCAGACCGCCAAAATACCCACGACCTTGGAAAAATCCCCGCGAAAGTTCTCGTAATTTCGCCAAGTACCTACTATTTATCGGGTATTTTCTTTCGGGGATATTACGCGTAGTTTGCTTTCAGACCGCCAAAATACCTGGTATTTTCTGATCGGGGTAAATTTCCCGATCAGAGAATACCTGGAACTGGCGAACTTCGAGGCGGTCTGAAACCACCTTAGGAGTGGTTTTTTCTTTTGTTATTGTTGTAAAGTTGTACTTTGTTATGTTTTCTTTCACAATTCATTGAATGCGAAGTTTTTGATGGAAAGTATGTGATTGGTCAGGATCAACACTTCAAGGAAAAAGCTATAGGTTTTTATTATCTATTGAGATACATGTTGGGTTCGTTTTATAACCATTGATTTGTAAAGATGTTCAGACAGAACTTAGAAAGTTTACAGAGAATTCATTTTAAAACCACTCCATGCTTTATTATCATTATTGTGGTTTTTTTTTCAGAGTGTGACTTGTTACTTATGGCAATGTTGTTTTTGTAAAACAAAAGAACAATTTGTTCTCTCATTTAAGTATTTTTTAAAGGAACAAAGCTAAAATAGAAGCTTGATATTATTTATCTTTTCTGTATAATGACTCATTGCATTAATTTACACCTGGCATAAGAAGTAAATTTGAGATAATTTTGTCTCCACAGTGTCTTTTTTAATTCTCTATCTCTATCCTTAACTTGAGTTTTTTTAATACTGCCATGTATGCTTGTAGTGGCAATGTATATGTAGCTTCTAGTAAAACCTTTCAACATGTAACTTTTTGTGACTGAAAGTGATTTTTGTCTCACCTGCGAAGCATAGTGAGACCTTATGCGCCGCTTTTCCGACGGCGTCAACACCAAATCTTAACCGAAGGTTAAGTTTTTTAAATGACAGTATAACGTAGAAAGTATAAGGACCTAGTTCATTAAACTTTGCCATAAAGTTAATCAAGTATTGCTGAACATCCTGCTTGAATTTTGAGTCACATGACCAAGGTCAAAGGTCATTTAGGGTCAATAAACTTTGGCCAAATTGGGGGTATTTGTTGAATTACCATCATAACTTTAAAAGTTTATGGATCTGATTCATGAAACTTGGACATAAGAGTAATCTTGTGCCACTACACATCCTGTGTGAATTTCAGGTCACATGATCAAGGTCAAAGGTCATTTAAGGTCAATGAACTTTGGCCAAATTGGGGTATTTGTTGAATTACCATCATAACTTTGAATGTTTATTGGTCTGGTTCATAAAACTTGGACATAAGAGTAATCAAGTATCACTGAACATCCTGTGCGAATTTCAGGTCACATGACCAAGTTCAAAGGTCAATGAACTAAGGCCATAATCTATTGAATTACCATAATAACTTCGAAAGTTTTTGGATCTGATTCAAGAAACTTGGACATAAGAGTAATCATGTACCACTACACATCCTGTGCGAATTTCACGTCACATGACCAAAGTCAAAGGTCATTTAGGGTCAATAAACTTTGGCCAAATTTGGGGTATTGTTGAATTACCATCATAACTTTGAAAGTTTTTTGGTCTAGTTCATAAAACTTGGACATAAGAGTAATCAAGTATCACTGAACATCCTGTGCAAATTTCAGGTCACATGACCAAGTTCAAAGGTTAATGAACTTAGGCCATAATCTATTGAATTACCATAACTTCTGAAGTTTTTGGATCTGTTTCAAGAAACTTAGACATAAGAGTAATCATGTACCACTACACATCCTGTGCGAATTTCACGTCACATGACCAAAGTCAAAGGTCATTTAGAGTCAATGAACTTTGGCCATATGGGGGTATCTGTTGAATTACCATCATAACTTTGAGAGCTTTATGGATCTGATTCATGAAACTTGGACATACATGTAAGAGTAACCAAATATCACTGAATGTTTTGTGTGAGGTACAGGTCACATGACCTCTCAAAGTTTATAGATATAGTGTATAAAATGTGGATATAGGGGTAATCAAGTATCTCTGACAAGTTTTAGATCACATGATCAAGGTCAAATGTCAATGAACGTAGTATTGTATCATTATACATGAATGGTGTTTTTGTGAATAATTATTTCATAGTATGTTTCAGAGTGTGAATCGTTTGATGCGAGTGAGACTGCCAGAGGCGCTCCACTTGTTTTTTCATGGAATGATTACCAAGATATTGACTGATTATGTTGATTTATTAATAATTTATTGAAAAATATGAATGTTTGATTGATCACATTACACATTGATTATGAGTAGACTTATTGATAAATTGTTTAATAAATGATTGATATGTAAAACTTGATGCACCACTCCCGATTTTCATTATTTATCATTAAATCAACATTGTGCTCTTGACTTTCTTACGCACATGTAATAGCAATCTGTCTGTCAACAGGAGGGGAGGGAGGGGGCTAAATGTTCTCTTAACCCTTATTCCATCAACCTAATTCTCCCACTAAGTGCCATCTCACTCCCTATTATCCCGACCCCCATGAAGATCCACATGATAAAGTTAAAATGCTGCCCAGAAAAGTACAATTTGTGTTCACTCATGCATTGAAGTTCAATTTAATAATTTATGAAATTTACTTGAACAACCAAACTGGTCATGATTGATCATTAATTCATCACAACACCCTTAATTTTTCAGGTTTCAATTAAAGGATTTGCCTCTCAGAACTGGCAGAAATTGTAAGGCTAATTCATGCCCAGCCTTATTTTCATACCCTTTCTTTAAAGAACAAGTCCATCCCAACAAATAGTGGATTGAATAAAAAGAGAAATATCAAACAAGTATAACACTGAAAATTTCATCAAAATCGGATGTAAAAAAAGAAAGTTTTGACATTTTAAATCTTTGCTTAATTTCACAAAACAGTTATGCACATGCTGGTCGGTATGCAAATGAGGAGACTGATGACATAATCCACTCACTATTTCTTTTGTATTTTATTATGTGAAATATGGAATATTCTATTTTTCTCCTCTTTGTCAAGTGAAACAACGATTAATTCCTCCCTGAACATGTAGAATTAGCATTATTTAATACTATATTGTTCAGACATGTTGGTCCTTATTGTCAAATCTATAAAAAAATAAAATATTGTATAATTCAAACAATATAAAACAAAAGAAATAGTGAGGGGCATCATCGGCCGTCTCATTTGAGTTGTGCATAACACTGTGTTGTGAAAAATAAGCAAAACTTTAAAATGTCATAACTTTCTTATTTTACATCCGATTTTGATGAAATCTTCAGCGTTTAGCAAGTTTGATTTTTCTCTATTTACTCAAATCAACATAGTGGGGAGTGCTCGCTAAACACTTATGGGTGTCTTTGAAGGTTGACTTTATTGGCTTTCCCCCCCCCCCCCCAAAGTGATATATTTTTTTGTTTGGCAGCCATTTCAAAAGTGTATAGTTTTTTTTTGGACGCACTGACTGTACAGGAGCTTCCATCAAATAGATATTACTATTGTATCAATGTCAGGGTCGTATGTAGGGGGTGCAAAAAGGGAAAAGGGGCGCGGATAAAGAAATTGAAAAAAATGAAAAGGTAAAAGAATAACAGTGCTGAAAAGGGATACCTCTTGTTATTACCATGGTAATGCAGTTTCCAACACATTTAGAAAATTAATCTTGCATGTCTTTATGCAGGGATGAATATTCATGCCACTTTTTGATTGATGTTAATCATACTAATTCTCTAAAAATTCCAACAAACAGAAATATTCCTTTTTTAACGCAAATCTTGCTGCCGGTTTGCATTTTGATATTTTACTTTTCATTAATTCTCACAAATAGTTCTGAAATACATTATTCTCTGGTTCTATTGTCAAAGCTTTTCAATACGCGCTGATTTGATAAGGGAGATATAAATCATCTTCATAGATTTCTACTAGTAATCATTGAAATGTCCTTTTTGGGTGAGAATATAATATAAAGTCAAGTCATATAAAGTATAATCTCAAGCATGGTAAAAAATAATGTGACATATACTTAGTACTACATGTAGTTTCTATGTATGAAATCACAGATGAAATAATCGTGAAGATGATGATCAAGATGTGGTGATGAGGATAATGATGTGGGTGAAGATGATAATTATAGACTGGTGATGGTGATGAGGTGGGTGGTGATGATGAGGATAGTGATAGTAATGGTGTCGATGATGGTGATGATGAAGCCAGTGGTGTTGACGGGTATTTTGATGATAGTGATGATGAAATTGGTGATGATGGTGGGGGTGAGGTCTTGGGGGAAAGAGCCCCCCCCCCCTCCCCCGAAAAAAATGATAATAAAATACAAAACATAAATAATAAGAGAAAGAAAAGAGAGAAGATTTTCAGTATTATGTCAGAATCTATCAAAACGTAAAATTATGTAATAAAAATATAGAAAAGTTTGCTTGCTCACAATTTAAAAAAAAAAATACTGGCACAATCTGCCATATATTGTCCCTCTCAAAATCTTTGGCTCATTACGCCAATGATAATTTATTTGGTGGTGATAATGAAAGTAATTATATTAATAATGATGGTGATTATGATGGTCATGATAGTGACGATGATCATGATGGTGTGGTGATGGCAATGATATTGATGAAGTTGATGATGATCACTCCCTTTTCATCTCCAACCATTTTCACATCTCCAGCTTTCATCTCAATCCTTCCTCTCATCTCTAACCTCTCCTCATGTCAACCCTTCCACATCGTTTCCATCCACCTCATCTCCCTGCTCGTCTCTTGTAACCCACTCATCTCTAAACTTTATCATCTCCATCCCTCCCACATCATCTCCATCCATCCTTGCATCATCCCCATTCCTCCTCTCATCATCTCCATCCACTCGTCGTCCCCACCCTTAACTCCATCACTCATCATCATGGCCATCCCACCTTTCATCATCTCCACCACCCCCCCCCCCCATTTAATCTTCATCTCTCCAATCATTTCCATCTGATTACCAGGTGACCCAACATTTGCTCCTGCGATAATTGCCCCAGGATTAATTCTGTCTTCAAGGGTCAGGGTTGCAATAGGGTTTTATGGTAGGTTTAGGGGTTGAAGCTGAATAGTGTGTGGAATTTACAGCGGAGCAATTGTCGCCAGAGCAAATGTCATGGAACTCATTACCACATCTCTCATTAAAGGTTGAATATTAAGCGGGATAAAGAATACTTCATAGTGAAATAACCCAATATTCAAAATACTTCTTTGGAGTAAAGTGGTTTTATTAAGTAACAATAAGATAAACTTAATCAGATGTACAGTTACATTGTAACACATATTGAACTGAGGTGTATATAAAATACATGTATATTATATCCCACAAAAATCAAATCCTGGTTCAAAACTTAAAGGGATGGTCCGGGCTGAAAATATTTACATCTTAATACATAGAGTATAATTCACTGAGCAAAATGCCGAAAATTTCATCAAAATCGGATAACAAATAATAAAGTTATTGAAGTTTAAAGTTTAGCAATATTTTGTGAAAAAAGTTGTCATGAATATTCATTAGGTGGGCTGATGATGTCACATCTCCACTTTCTGTTGTCTTATGTTATTACATAAAATCATATTTTTTTCATTATTTCATACTTGTCTGAATGTCCCCCTTATAATGAAATAAGTTGCAGCAATAAATATTTAATGCACTATTCAGTTGACAATCCAATTTTTCTAGTTCTTGGAGGAAAAAAAATTGAATAAACCTAATTTCATATAATAAAATACAAAAGAACAAGTGGAGATGTGACATCATCAGCCCACCTAATGAATATTCATGACGAATGTTTTCACAAAATATTGCTAAACTTCAAAATTCAATAACTTTGTTATTTGTTATCCGATTTTGATGAAATTTTCTGCATTTTGCTCAGTGAATTCTACTCTATTTATTAAGCTACACATACTTTCAGCCCAGACCATCCCCTTAGATAGCATTACATTACCAGATACATTATTATGATGATGAATATGACAATAGCATAGTAATATCATAATTCCAGTTGGGAACAATATCCTCTGTTTTGGTGTCTATGTAAAGCTAACAATAAGGACAATCTTAAAATTACAATAGTGGCCAATTCAATTAACATTTATCAAACAATTGCACTTTGTTTCAGGAATATACATCCTGTTATGAATTACTAAATTCATATTTGGTTACCATGTCAATTACATAAACCCCAACTTACCTGGAGGGATTTTCAGCCATCCCTCATCATTGTTTGTCATAAACAAAAACTGGCCATACAGGGTTTGCGATTCAGGCGGCCTCAAAATAGTTGGAATGATAAGAATGATATAGAGTACTGACAATATT
This sequence comes from Lytechinus pictus, assembly GCF_037042905.1. Lineage (NCBI taxonomy): Eukaryota > Metazoa > Echinodermata > Echinoidea > Temnopleuroida > Toxopneustidae > Lytechinus > Lytechinus pictus. The sequence continues at coordinate 61,995,522 of NC_087246.1, read as the reverse complement.
ATAGCGATATCAAATATTTTGAAGCTCTGCAGTCTGCACCTCTTTTGCTACTGAAACAAATCAAACCATTTCAATCTTCACTTTGTCTTCAATTTAGAAGCAAATAATTTTTTCAAATATATTTAAGTTAAGATAATTGCAACTCATTCAATCTTAACATGAAAGTTCACTTGGACAAAACAAGTCTGCTATGCAGGTGAGACAAAAAATTGGTGAAGGTTTGAGGAAAATCTGTTAAATATTAAAAAATTTATTAGAATTCTAAGCTTAGCCTTTGGATTTGTGGCGTCACACACACGAGCAGCTGCCAAATAAAGTTATGTAATATAAAATGCATGAATTTCATTTTTTAATGGTTCCAGAGGACATATTTTTGTTATTTTGTGTTTTCTTTTGGGTGTAAAATGATTGGTCCTTTGATATAGAAAAGGTATAGAAAAAAAAAATTCATTATGTAGAAATGCTGCCCGAATATGACGTTACAACTCAAATAATTGAAATTCAAATAACTTTTTAATTCTTTGATGGATTTTCCTCAAAACTTAGGCAATATATTTTTTTTTTTTTTCTTCTGTTTTAACAATAAACTTTTTGTCAGCGTGAACTTCCCCTTTAAACCCACTTGAACGATACTTGGTATCATTTGGAAGATTTATAAAACAGATATTACACATGAATTAAACCTAAATAGACTGGGCTATTTCGATGCCTAAGAAGAATGTGGGGGGGGGGCTGATTCAGCCCCCCTCCTTATGATCTCGGCCGTTGATCGCGACGAAACTTGGCACCCGCGTTACCAATGGCATAATATACAAAACTACAGGATCAAACTCTGTGAAAAATCTCATTGCTAATTAATTATGCTAATTTATGCATGAAATCAGAATTTTGCTTTAATTAACTAAATAATGCCCCTAAAATGCTAATTTTTGGTACACAGACACTTTATATTAATCTGTTCAAATGTACTAACAAAAAATTTCAAAATCACATTAATTTTTTCATGTATTTAACTGTTTTCAAAATTTCTTATGTATTTCTTTGTTTTTGGACTTTATGTTTTTTATTGTTTTTTCAATGGAAATTGTCGGGGACTTTATTTGGACCATAAATAAGATGGAATTAATTGATTTCAATCAGTAAATGGAAAAATTATACATTTATGAATTTCGGCTAAAAACTCTATTTGCATTGGATTTGTACACAAATTTACGTTTTTGTGCAATTTTGGGTCTGCATGCACTTATGAAATGATGCGTAATTTTGGAACCCCCCGTATCCAAAATATCCGTGAGTAGATGTCTGGGGGGGGGGGTAAATGTCTAGGGGGTAGATGTCCGGGGGGTAGATGTCCGGGGGGTAAATGTCCGGGGGGTAAATGTCCGGGGGTAAATGTCCGGGGGTAGATGTCCGGGGGGTAAATGTCCGGGGGTAATTGTCCGGGGGGTAGATGTCCGGGGGGTAAATGTTCAGGGGTAGATGTCCTAGGGGGTAGATGTCCTAAGGGGGTGGATGTCCGGGGGGTGGATGTCCGGGTGGTGGATGTCCGGGGGGTGGATGCCCAGGGGGTAGATGTTCGGATACGATACAATATATATATTAAAAAAGTTAATTTTTCATTCAATTCGATTGTTCCTTCTTTCTTTTAAAGAATTTGGAAATACATGTACCAAAAATAAGAGTTGAACTTTGATATACCTGCATGAACTGCATAAAAAATTATTTATTGTATCTACATGTATGAAGCTGTATTACCTCATCGATCAAAGGACTGCCCAAGTCATTGGAATTCGGTACTCTTTCTTTTAATGAAAGAAATGGAAAATCCGTCTTGTTGAATATGAAACCTCTTCTCGTCCATGGTGTAGGTTGGTACCAGCCCAAGTGCTTGTATCCTCCAGGAGACCCGTTGTTTACAACTTTTAAATGGAAGTTTCATTAAAGCTGCGACAGTAACAAGTAAACAAATGAGAGACGTGTTTTTTATATCGAAAAGCAAGTTTTTAGATTTTGATAAGGCAAGTTAAGTTTTTCAATTTTAGTAGAATACATTTCTTTTTTCAATGACATATTCTTTCATATTGAGAAACTAAGTGTTTCAATTTTGATTATAATCATGATTACATTCTATGTCAGTTGTGCATCCCCATCCTGCTCCTACAAACTTAGAAAACACTAAAAATTTGTAATTATGTATACGAACAAAAATAAACAATGAAGACAATTTCCTACAAAACTGTAAACTTCATCATGATAACGTCAATACTGAGAATTGTTCACCCCTGTGCATTTTGTGTATTTTTTGTAGCCTTGCACAATTTGCAGATATGACCCATATGCCCCTATAAAACATACCTTTGTTAAGTCAGGAGGCTTGTTGATGAAAAGGAACTATTACGGATGGCAAATTCCTCTTGGGATTGTATAAGTACAACAATCAACTGAGCTGGCCTCCGAAGAACCAATGTAACTGTGTTTATTCAATCTAGGAGGTTAAAAGAAAAAGAGGGAAAAAACATCCTCAGTTTCATGACCATAAAATATATCACTGAAATTGTAGTTTACATAACTTTCTATATCATCATGAACCTACATGTAATGCATATTTGACTCTACAGTCTGAATTAAATGGACTTGACAAATAAATTGAATATTGTTGGTAAAAATAATCTTCTATGTCTGAACAGGTGTCTGCAGCAGTTAAAAAATGATGCATATTTGTTGCATTTAACTCTGCCAAAGACAAATCTAAACGTCTGAAAGAAGACTAATGTTTGCATTTCAACTGGGCGTTGTGGCGTGCGCCTGTAATCCAAGCTACGTGGGGAAGTTACAATTTGATGCAGAAGTTCGAGGTTCGAATCCTGGTCACGTCTTTCGGATGGTGACGTTAAAGGTCGGTCCCAGACGTAAATAATCATATCTGATTGATACACGTCTGACAAAACTCAAATACACACACACACTAACTGGGCGTTGTGGCGTGCGCCTGTAATCCAAGCTATGTGAGGAAGTTACAAATTGATGCAGAGGTTCGAGGTTCGAGCCCTGGTCACGTCTTTTGGATGGTGATGTTAAAGGTCGGTCCCAGACGTAAATAATCATATCTGATTGATACACGTCTGACAAAAACTCAAATACACACACACACACTATCTGTGCAGTTTCCACATATAAAAACAAAACATTATAATGCTAGGTGCATAATTTATCCTTTTTCTGAAATAATTGTTTTTCCTAATTTTGGAAATCCTTTTCTCTCACAAAACCTTACTTTTGGTTAAAACAATATCTGCTATCAAAAATATCAACTAATTCAAATAGTCACTCTCAATGGGACGGTTCGCCGATGAATATTCATTAGATTGTGGTTGTGTGCACGTGTGTGTGTACAATACCGAGTGTAAAAAACAAAGAAAGTTTTCAAATGGTGTGTGTGTGTATAACACAACGCAGGAGTTTATTTTACAGAGAATGAGTAGTATAGTGCAGAAAATTAAAGTGTACAATGAAGTTTTACAGAGGAGGAAATAGTATAAATACATATGGAAGACAATGCAAGATGAGGTGAGGCAAGTACAGTGATTTTTTTTTCTCAAAAGTATTAGTAGTAGAGGAAATCATGGGGAAAAAATATATTATAGAGGACAATGTAACATGAGATGAGGCAAGTCTGCAATGAGGTTTTTTTTTCAAAGGAGGAGATAATACAAATATATATCTAGAGGACAATGTAAGATGAGATGAGGCAATTAAGTGTACAGTGAGGTTTTAACAAAGAATGTATAACTAGGATAAGATAAAAAGAGGACAATGTAAGATGAGCTGTGGTACATGTAAGTGTACAGTGAGGTTTTTTCAAAAGAGGAGATGATAAAAAAATACCGGTATGTAGAGGACAATGTAAGATGAGGCACGTGTACATTGAGGTTTTATCAAATAATGTATAATGATGATGTAGACTGTAGAGGACAATGTAAGATGAGCTCTCACTGTACACTTGCCTTGAGCCCTTGATCATCTCATCTTACATTGTCCTCCATATTTGTATTATCTCCTCTTGAAAAAACCCTCACTGCACACAAGTTTGCCTTATCTCATCTTACATTGTCCTCAATAATATATTTGTATTATTTCCTCTACTAATACTTTTGAAAAAACAACATCACTGTACTTGCCTTACCTCATCTTGCACTGTCCTCCATATATTTATATTATTTCCTCTTCTGTAAAACTTCATTGTACGCTTTTATTTTCTGCACTATACTACTCATTCTCTGTTAAATAAACTCCTATCCCTACGTTGTTTTATACACACTCACCATTTGAAAACTCTCGTTATTTACACTCGGTATAGTATACACACACACACACACACCCATGCACGTGATCCAATGAATATTCATCGGCGAACCGTCCCATTGAGAGTGACGTAGGAGCTGGACATTTCATCGCCCTTTGTTGTCATCAAAAGTGGCTACCAGAAAATACAAGCATTGAACCTAGCCGCTTGTAATGGGCACTTAATACATGCGTTAAAACTTTCACTTGACTCGTGCACTTTCCGTTCCAAATTTTCACATTTGTATGTTACATATATATAGATCCTATTTATCTCATACTTTACTCACTTTCTTGGTGGAAAGTACCATGACTCAGAAAGTCAGGAATGAAACATAATGGTGTAATTTGCCTGAAAAACTACAGCGAAACAGCTAAAATCATGCCTGCTGCACATGCCTGCTGGCCTGAAGCAGGCCTGGGCCCAGGAGTCCAAAGTGCATTTAAACATAGACATGGGACTAGGGTAGATTGTGGTCTCAATAACTTGGAAAGAAAATTGTGAAAACAGAAATTATGCACTTACCATGATTATATGGATGAAGCCAGGTCAATCGTGTGGCAGTATCCTGACATCGAGGTACAGACTGGAATCTCAAAAAAACGAAAAGTTATCTCCTGCTACCCCAGTCTCGATCAGCCATTTTGTTATGAATTTTGAAAAAAATTAGGAGATGTATCACGAGGTATTCTGTCCCGTGAGTATGGGTAAATACACGGTGAGCTCTGACCTGGGACTCACTGGGAGAACTTCTCGTTTTTTTGAGGTTCCAACTTCCAGTCCGTGCCTCGATGTCAGGATACTACATGTACCACTCGATAGACCTTCATCCGTCGTGGTAAGTGCATAATTTCTGTTTTCACAATTTATCTTGCTAGATTAATAGATATAGCGAACATAATCTACCCTTGTCCTGTGAGTATGGGTAAATACACGGTGAGCTCCTGGGCGCCGGCCCGCGAAGCATGCCGGCGCTCCCGGGCCTGGGTATGATCAATGATACTTTCAGTGTTGAAAATGAAATACATCTTCCGTGCTTTTTTCTTCTTGCTGTGCTGGATAACCTCAATGGTAACACTTAACAGGCACTCGCGCTCATGCCTAAGTTACAACATTAGCATCGAGTCACCATGGACAAAAGTTCTTCTTACTTAGGTCTTAGCTATCAATATCATACTCAAAGCAGCAGAATCGTAATCGTACCCAGGCAGCAGGGAGAATCCACACCGCGGCCGGGCAGCTTCGCGGGTGTGGGCTCTCTGCCTCTGGGTTAGCAACCAAGCGGCACGGAAAGCATCGAACCATCATCTTCTCCGTTGTTCTCCCCCGATATTCGGGGCAGGGATCAGCGGTATCCGCTGCTCAGGTTGGGGTGTCAGGTTTGTTAACAGTAACACCATGAAAGCCGACAACCATGGCTGCAGTTGTATTATAAAAAAATATATAATTAGAACTTACCTTGGCTTTAGTTTCAGTTATCCAGCAGTACAGTTGGCGTTGATGAATTTGACGTCCAAAACTAACTTCAGACGTGGTAAAAGTGGTAAAATACTGTGTTTCTTGTAATAATCGCAATGGCAGCTTTGTTTGCCGTGTAAATACATGCAGTACGGCTATACGTACGTGCGCGCGCGCGCCCGCTCACAAATTCGATAAACTGAGTTTTTCAATTTCGATAAACTAGGTTTTTCAATTCGAAAAACTTAGTTTATCGAAATCGAAAAACCTAGTTTATCGGCGAAAAACTAAGTTTATCGGCGATAAACTAGGTTTTTCGATTCGATAAACTTAGTTTTTCGATTTCGATAAACTAGGTTTTTCAATTCGAAAAACTTAGTTTATCGAAATTGAAAAACCTAGTTTATCGGCGAAAAACCTAGTTTATCGCCTTTATGAGACAAATGGCGTTCTTAGAAAAACTCAGTTTATCACTTGAAAAACCTAGTTTATCGCCTTTATGGGACAAATGGCGTTCTTAGAAAAACTCAGTTTATCAGATTCGAAAAACTTAGTTTATCAGAATTGAAAAACTAAGTTTATCACTTGAAAAACCTAGTTTTTCGCCGATAAACTAAGTTTATCACTTGAAAAACTCAGTTTATCTAGAAAAACTCAGTTTATCAGTCGAAAAACTAAGTTTTTCAAGAAACTCTGCTTTTCACTTGAAAAACCTAGTTTTTCATTGAAAAACTTAGTTTTTCATTGAAAAACTTAGTTTTTCATTGAAAAACTTAGTTTATCGGTGAAAAACTTAGTTTTTCGCCGATAAACTTAGTTTTTCAATTGATAAACTAGGTTTATCAAAAAAACCTAGTTTTTCAATTGAAAAACTAAGTTTTTCGGCGATAAACTTAGTTTTTCTTGATAAACTTAGTTTTTCAAGTGATAAACTTAGTTTATCGGCGAAAAACTAAGTTTATCGGCGAAAAACTTAGTTTTTCAATTGAAAAACTAGGTTTTTCGATTGATAAACTAGGTTTTTCGGCGATAAACTGAGTTTATCGCCTTTATGAAACAGATGGCGCGCCATCATAACTTCAGCTATGCATGTTCCATGTTTACAAACAAGTGCGACGTGATACAATGGTCTCAATCGCAATCTCACATGTAAATTTGCTCGTACTCCGGCAGTTATGTGGACGTGCTTGCGGGACTGGCATATGATGTGAGACCAAAGTAGCCCTAATATAGCAAAATACATTCATCTCCATTTGGCCCATGTGAGTATTGATATTCTATGATAGCTCATTTAATGCGGGGGACTAGATCTAATGCAGTAGGGTCTATTTTTCTTTCTTTGGGCGTGCATCTTCGGCGATCGAGATGTTAACGGGAATCTCGCGGGTAGCTCCGCGCTGACTGCATCAGTGCATGATGACGGTAACATACGTCTGCTTTATGTGTGGTGAGGACCGTTGAAGTTTGTAGTCAATATTCCAGTGCCGAGTGGCAGTGCGCAGCGCCTGGTTGGCATGCAATGGGGGACTGGTAACAAATTCCATGAATGTTTCAGAATCAAACACCAACTTCGAGAGATGAGTAGATCTTATATAAATTATAATTAATGACACTCGCACTGATGATGGTGATGATGATCATAATTAAGGAGCTCCGGCCCGCTTTGCGGGCCAGAGCCCAGGAGTCGACCGTGCAAAACGAGGGAGACACTGGGGTAGATTGGGGTCTCAATAGTAATCTTAATAAAATGTGGAAACAAAAATTATGCACTTACCATGATTATATGGATGAAGGTCTATCGTGGCACACACACAAATCCTGACATCGAGGCACAGACTGGAACTTCGGAACCTCAAAAAACAATAAGTTCTGTCGCGATACCTCTCCTCTTTTCCACGGTCGACTCCTGGGCTCCAGCCCGCTTCGCGGGCCGGAGCTCCCTGGGTTAGATCATAATAGGCCTAACAACAACGTTAGGGTGAAGGTCGATCATGGTAACAGAATGAGATAGACGATGTTGACGACGATGATGATGTTATGACGATGATGTTATGATGATGATAATGGTGATGATGATGGTGATTGTGATGTTGGTGATAGTGGTGGTAGTAAAAATGATGATGATGTTGATGATCGGTGGTGATGGTGGTATTGGAAATGGTAGTGTTGTGTTGAGGGTAATATCTGTTTCTGAAAACAAAGATGACAGCATGATAATTTGATGTATTTGGCCATCAGTTATTTTGAGGGTGATTGCAGAAAAATAAATTGATGTTGCAATAATTGTATCAATGATGGTGATGATGATTAATAATGAAGATGATCATCATTATAATGAAACTCTGTAGCAGCAAGCTCAATGTCCTTCAAAATTATATTGTAGATATGCTTATTGGATGTTGATGGTGATGTTTAATTGATCGTGATTATGAAAATTATTTTGATGATGGTGATAATGGCAATAGATGATGGTTATGATAGACACAGTTCTCATTTATACACTTTCTAAAACTGGTTTACTGGAAACTTGTTCAGGAAACCAGTTTGGAAGATCGCTTTGCTAGCGTTCCCATTTGATCACCTGAAAGTGGTTTTCAAAACCACTTCACGTAAAGCCGTCTTGTTGCTATGGGAACGCTCTCAGTGGGGGTCGAATGTTTCGCGCAAAACTTGAGAAAGCAGCATAGGCATTCCACACACAATAGCGCACTCAAACTGTTTGAAGATCGTTTCCCGAAGAACGGTTGTGTCCTCACACTAAAACCATTTAACGAGTTAAAGCGATCTTGACAACTACATCGCGAGGTGGTTTTCCGAACTGGTTTGGAAGATCGCTTTCAAGACTACTTTGACCGTTCTCATTACACGTTAAACTAGTTTCCATTAAACCATAGTGGTGATGGTCGCTAGCATATAAGAGGTGGGGGGCAGGGGCGGAATGCCCCTATTATCCCATTTTCAATTGTCAAATTTTTTTACTGGTATATGCTACTAGAAATGGTGACCTTTGACTCCTGTTTCCACCCTTTTTGTCTCGCCCACCAGAGGTGAAGGCGAGACTTAGGGATCCAAATGTCGTCCGTTGTCCGTCCGTCACAAACCTTATGACATATAACTACACAACCGTAAGTCACTTTTTAACCAAACTTGGATGGTAGATGTACTTAGGGGACCTGCATGCTATTGTGTTGGGAGGTCACATGGTATGGTCAAAGTTCATTTTGAGGTCAACATTAAAGTTTATGTGCAAGACTCTTATGACAAGTGTTATTCCATCCCAGTCAATTCACAATGAAGTTTTGGTACAATTCTTTTGTGTGCCCTCACAAATCACGATATTTCTGGTTATTTTCATAAGTGGGCGAGACACAAAATTGCTTTTGCCTTGTTTTTGCTTGTTGGAAGTTATTAGCCTCTCCTGACAAGGTTTTAACAGGTATGCCACTGAATTTGATGATGGTGATTATGATTGTGGTGTTTGTGGTTATGAGTAGGATGTTGATGATGATTGGTGATGATGGTGATTGTGTTAAAGGTAAAAGAAAGTAGTTGTAGCAAATAATTTTAAAGAAAGTCTTTAAATCAAGGTTAAATGCTTAATAGATCTAGTTCTGGTACATTGAAATAAACTCATCTTTGTGAAATCATGAAATCTTAATAGCTGAAAACCGATAATTCTGATGATCACTTACACAAAAGACTTATGTGGGACAGTGTATTAATATTATTTTCAAAAATACCTGACATATTATGAAATTCTGTGCTTTGCTCATTTCTCAGCAATTACACATTTTTTTCCAGAACCATTTGGCACTATACATACAAACACTAGGGTGGTCATTCTATTGGATTCTGTTTGAACTCATTAGGAGATCGTTGCCACAACTGGTATTTATCTTTAAGCTTGTTCTATGTTCTATTGTTTTATTAGTGTAGGAACCACCAGCTTCTGAAAGCAAACAAGTCTGTCATGTGTGATGGTTGTGAAATATTTTGGAGACTGGGTTTTTGATGGATAGCAAACATCATCTGCCCGGTAGTGAGAAATGAAAGAGTGCCCTCTCTTGACCATTGTTGGTTCAGTTAAATTTTTATGTCATATTTTTCTCTTTTGTTCTCTCTTTCCATCTCTCCTCTCTCATTTAGACACTTTTTCAGTATTTTTGTTTGCTGAAAGAGACAGAACTCTCAGAAAAATGATTTTCTGATACATGAATTCCTGTGGATGGATAAAGATTTAAATTTGATGAGAAAGTTTTTTTTTAATTTCTACATGTACCTTCCACTTTGAAGTGTGTAAACATGAAAAGACACTTTATAATGAATTTCAATACACAAATGTAGCAAAATCAAAGTTTTTTTTAAATTAATTTTTGAAACATGGAATATGTAAGGCCCCACTAAGTTTCATACTTATTGCATTATTGGAACGATTTTGTATTGTAATCCAATCGAATGAAATGGAAGTAAGAGTTGCCCATGTTATTTGGATTGTAATCTTCTTAATACTGCAAATGGCCTGGGCCCCATTTCACAAAGCTTTAGTGATTGATGTTGGGATAATTTCTATGATTGATTGCATTGAAGATTTTGTATGGTCAATCATAAAATCAGTCTACAATTAATCCCTATGTTTTATGTTCCTGTCCCCCTGGTTTGAATAATGCTTCATATAATTTTATTTGCCTCTGGGCTTCAGAGCGACAAGCATTTAACCTATGTGATGTAATGTCTGTACAGCTGGAATATAATAAGCATATATGAGAGGAAACAAGGAGAGAAAAGAGGGAGGAAGTGGCAATGGAGTATTATTGATTGTTTGGATATTTCATTTTATTAAATTGGTATGAAAAATAAATTTAATTGTCTAGAGGGGAGACCTAATATTTTTCAAAAATAGAAATGAAAATGTTAGCTTCTTGTGCGTCTGTTTTGATAGGTGAGGTTCAAGGAGTAGTGTTTCTATTCTGCTTCAAGTTTGATCTGAAAGTGTACAACAAAGTATTTTAAATATTATATGGAAGTATTATTCTCCTTTCTCTCATCTCTCCCTTTCTCTCCCCTTCCCTCCTTACTCTTCTATCTCTCCCTTTCCTCTCACGCCTCTCATCTTGCCCTTAATTTTCCTCGCTCCATTTCTCTCCCCTCCACTACCTTGTCCATTGCACTTTTCACTTAATCACTTCATCAATTTAATCTCCCCTCTGTATATTTTTATGTTTTCTCCTAAAATGTGCTCTCTCTTTCTCTTATTCATTGTTCTTTGTTTACGCCTTGTAATGTTTCTCCTTTTATCTATACTCTTATTTTCCCTATTCACCCCCTTCCCCCTCTTTCTCTCTCTCTCTTGCCCTGCTCTGTTACTCTCCCTTTACCCCCATTCCCCCCACATTTCCTCTCTCTCCACTCATCTTTCTTCTAACTTTCTTTTTTCTTTCATAAACATCCAGTTTTCCTGTGTCATGGCTGTCCACTGGTAACACTACACATCAAGTACATTAGAGCCAGGAATAGCAAGAAGATGTGAGTACCCATGATTCTTATCAATTCACCTCTTACCTATTAAACAATGATTTCCAACCTTTTTAATATGTTTTAAAGGGTATTTTTTTAGATCCCCCCATTAAGAAGTGTTTAAACTCCCCAGGTGAAGCACTGCTCATTAACCTGGATGCATTATTTGAAGTTCGTGCAGGTACTTCTGTTCATTGCCTGACCTCAGACGTATACACTCATCCACATGGGACTGTAATATAAAGCTTATACCCCTTTCATAAACCCAATTATGCGGCTAATAGCAGCATAATTTGGTCGTAAAATCGGAGGAGGACCAGAGTTATCCGCATTATTTTGATGCTGCAATTATCCGCATAATAGCGGCATCGGGACCAGATTTTGACTTTATGAACGCATTCTAAAGTAATGCGGATAATTGCCATGGTGCGGTCACAAGGTCACCCTTTTCCAACACAACCGCATCGGAGGGGGAGTGTGCGGTTGCCATGATGATTATCCGCCTTTTTCAGGACGGGCGCTCGTAAAAATAGTGCGGATTATTTTCGGAGTTTGTGAACGCAATTTTTATTGAATTATCCGCATTACTCTTAGGCGGCTAATTGGAGGATGGGTTTATGAAAGGGGTATTAGTGATTGATTATGGGGGTGATCTCTATGATTGATTGCATTGATTATTGTTTATGATCAATTGTAAAAATCAGCCAAATGAGTTAGGTCTAAGCCTTCATGTATGTTACGGGGCCCTGGATGAGGATTTTATGATACCATTATTATGATTCTCAATCTTCACTGGGACAAAATAAAATCTCTGATGAAAATACAGTATGAGGTGTACTATTTTCATTGTAAATTGCAAATCTTCATAAGAATTTGGCCAGAACACCACTTATTAAAATGAGAGACATAAATTAAAATTATTGATGTCATGCTTCTACTAAAATCAGCTTTGTGGTGAGCGAAGGAAAATTCTGCTTTTGCTTTGGGCAAGATCATTTTAGCAACTTATAAATATGTGCTATTAAAGGGTATTTCTTCACTGAGGCTATTAATAATCACGTGCATACATATATGGATTTTTATTCATATTAATTTCATCCATGAGGATATTGAATTGATTGTTTTTTAATCTAGTTCCTAATGCTAAAATTTTCCTGAATTGGAAAATGTTGAATGAAGATCTTTTGGGGACAGTTTGACAGTTATTACCAGTATCCACTTTAGCTTTAACCCTGTATAGTAGACTTGTTAACTGCAAAAAAAGGGGTGAACGCTGCATTTTTGAGTACAAATGTCCCACTTGGCACAAATGTTCCTTGAGTCAAAAGAAAAGGATTCATCCAAAGAGACACGCTGTATCTATGCAAATAAGCAAGTAATTTGCATAAATTTGCATATTAGGTCGTTATAGTGAAAACAAGTATTTCAGAATATATATTTAACCAGAATTGCCCTAAAATTGAAAATAAAGACTTAGGGTAAGAAAGGGAAGGAAATTGGCATAAAATGATTGGGATATCCTTGTTTATTATTACCTAATTTACATGAATTATGCAAATTATAATTTAAAACAGAGTATTTGTTTCATGAAACCGGAACTGTTTTATAAATAACAGCAATTAATACACAATGTCAATATTCTACATGAAAAAGAATATATTAGCGAAAACATCGATATGCTTCATGGCAGTATTAGTGTCTTAATTTGCTTAGAAAGAGGGCAATGTATACGTGATATTGCGCTAAAACGAGACCAAAACAACTTCTATGTCACAGTCACACTCACGAATCGGACAACAAAGCGATCGATGGTATGTCATTCGAGATAACACAATCCCAACACAATAGCTTCCATCGGCTTCTCGTATCGATTTTGTTGGTGTGTCTGCCACATCGTAATCTATGGTATATACGGGCAAAATGCATTTCGGTATCGGTAAAACACTATTAATTTTGTTTTATTTGTTTCTAATTTGTTTCTCTTGGAAAATTTACAGGATACATTGCTTTGCAGGTTACTGCTTTAATGAAGCTCTGGCACATGAATCATGACGAATGTACCCCACCTCAATCCATGTTTTAACTTTGTTAAAATATATATATTTTGGAGACCCCGAAGTGGCAAAACTGCATCCCCCCGCGGCATTCCCGCTACTTTACAAAACCAGTTTGACTTGTATTATCGACTTGGAAAAGACAGATGTATGAGACATGAGTTAAAATGTTTCATGAAGATAGTTTTTTTTTGTTTATTTAAGCCTACGTCCACGGGAGCCCTCCGAATTTACCCCATCCCCTCTCTTTATTTCGACACTAAATTAAAAAAATATCGTGTTTTGAAGCCATCGGCAAGGCAAATTGCGTTTTTGGTATAATAAAGCAACTTTTATATCCATATTTCATATTTATCTATATTAATATTATTATTATTATTATTATTATTCTGCAGTTCGTAATAATGCTCTAGCACAGTAAAGGCTATAACCCAACAGGAGCATGCCTAGGATACCCTTTCCCCCCTTTGGTTTTATGTATTCAAAAATGGTTTATTTTCTTTAGAACTCTTAAAATATTACTTCTGTTTGTATTGATATCTTGGAATAGATTGAGGAGATAATACTCTACAATTGACATGTAGAAGAGCTGTGGTACATTGAAGAAAAGCCACACGTAAGCTCTAAAATACTCAAACCCCTTTATTGATTCCACTCTATGTTAAATTTAAATATTTTTAGAGCCCATTCGGAAGAAAGATACATTTCTACTACACCCAGTAAAGCTTCTTTACTTTCTCCTCTTGAAAAAAAAAAACACAGAAGGCATTGTTTTATATCGCATAAAATAAGTTCGTGTACATGACGGTGGCCTGTCGAAGTTGCCCAACCCTTTATTTTGTTTTGACAATATATATTTAGAATATCGTCTAAATGAAGCCCTCATCTGGAAAAGAGCACTTATTAAATGCAGCATCTACATTATATAGAGGAGACCCTGGTATTTGGAAGCGGGGGCTCAAGCACCCGCAAGAGATTCCGGAAGGGGGGGGGGGGTGTGCTGCGTGTGTTATTCTCCATAGACAGCACCCCCTGGAATTCCGGCAGATGTGACAAAACGAAAAAAAAAAGAAACGTTCCTTTAAAAAAATTCATTTTGTAGTGCAATCCTTTTTGTTTATTTGCTTGTTAAATTTCTTGATGTAAATTTGGAAAGCAAAAAAGGTTCAATGTAAAATTTTGGTCCCAAGAAATTTAACAAGCTTCAGCCCCCTCTTCCCAGTGCCAGGGCCTCCTCTATATATTGTAGATGCTGCCTTTAATAAGTGCCCTTTTCCAGATGAGGGCTTCATTTAGACGATATTCTAAATATATATTGTCAAAACAAAGTAAACGGTTGGGCAACTTCGACAGGCCACTGTCACGTACACGAACTTATTTTATGAAATATAAAACAATGCCTTCTATTTTTTTTTTCAAGAGGAGAACGCAAAGAGGCTTTACTATGTGTAGTAGAAATGCATCTTTCTTCCGATTGGGCTCTAAAAATATTTAAATTTAACATAGAGTGGAATCAATAAAGGGCTGTGTGGCTGTTCTTTAATGTACCACAGCTCTTCTACATGTCAGTTGTAGAGTATTTTCTCCTCAATCTATACCAAGATATCAATACAAACAAAAGTAATCTTTTAAGAGTTCTAAAGACAATAAACTATTTTTTAATACATAAAACCAAAAAGGGAAAGGGTATCCTAGGCATGCTCCTGTTGGCTTATAGCCTTTACTGATCTAGAGCACTATTACAAACGGCAGAACAACAACAATAACAATAATAATAATAATAATAATATTAATAATAATTATAATAATATCAATATTGATGAATGTAAATATAAAAATATAGATATAAAAGTTGCTTTATTATACCAAAAAAACGCAATTTGCCTTGCCGATGGCGTTAAAACACGATATTTTTTAATTTAAAGTCGAAATACGGAGAGGGGATGGGGTAAATTCGGAGGGCTCCCGTTGGCGTAGGCTTAAATAAACAAAAAAAACTTTCTTCATGAAACATGTTGACTGATTTCTCATGCATCTGTCTTTTCCAAGTCGATAATACAAGTCAAACTGTTTTTTTAAAGTGGCGGGAATGCCGGGGGATGCAGTTTTGCCACTTCGGGGTCTCCAAAAGATATATATTTTAATAAAGTTAAAATATGGATTGAGGTAGGATACATTCGTCATGATTCATGTGCCAGAGTTTCATTAAAGCAGTAGCCTGCAAAGCAATGTCTCCTGTAAATTTTCCAAGAGAAACAAATTAGAAACAAATAAAACAAAATTAATAGTGTTTTACCGATACCGAAATGCATTTTGTCCGTATGTATCATAGATTACGGTGTGCAGACACAACAACAAAAGCGATACGAGAAGCCGATGGAAGCTATTGTGTTGGGATTGTGTTATCTCGAATGACATACCATCGATCGCTTTGTTGTCCGATTCGTGAGTGTGACTGTGACATAGAAGTTGTTTTGGTCTCGTTTTAGCGCAATATCACGTCATACATTTTGACATATTTGCCCTCTTTCTAAGCAAATTAAGACACTCATACTGTCATGAAGCATATCGATGTTTTCGCTAATATATTCTCTTTCATGTACAATGTTGACATTGTGTATTAGTTGCTGTTTTTTTTTAAACAGTTCAGGATTCATAAAAAAATACTCTGTTTTTAATTATAATTTGCATAATTTATGTAAATTAGGTAATAGTAAACAAGGATATCTCAATTATTTTATGACAATTTTCTTCCCTTTCTTACCTTAAGTCTTTATTTCCAATTTTAGGGCAGTTCTGGTTGAATATATATTCTGAAATACTTGTTTTTACTATATCGACCTAATATGCAAATTTATGCAAATTACTTGCTTATTTGCATAGTTACAGCGTGTCTCTTTGGATGAATCCTTTTCTTTTGACTCAAGGAACATTTGTGCCAAGTGGGACATTTGTACTAAAAAATGCAGCGTTCAACCTCTTAACAAGTCTACTAGTAGGATGCCTTAATTTTGTACCTGGTAAAATACCACAATTTGAGAGCGATCGCCTCAATTAAAAAGATGGGGGGAGGGGGGGGGGCTTGTCAATTTTTTTTTGAAAAATTTGCATCCCGTTAAAGTCTTCTAATGGATCTGCACCCTAGTATAGAACGTCAATGTAAGCTTATAAATTTGAATTGTATATTTTATGATCCCTTGATCCAACATGAAGTTGGTCTACTTTCCAGATTGGACCATTTGAACAAAAATTAGACGAACTGTAGACCAGTCATCAATTTACCTTTTTTACATACTGGTAGATCCAGCGGATTTGATTACAATTCCATTTCAGGGCCAGCATTAATTGTAGTCAGTATTCGACCCCTCTGAACTAGGCCTATTCCATGTGAATCTGCACCTTGTTGTACACTTCTTCTTTTTTTTTTTTTTTGGGGGGGGGGATTGAGTGCTTTGACACATTGTATGTACATGTAAGTGTAATGTTATGAATTTGATTTATCGCCAAGAAGGCATAGCATCTCACATCATTTTGCCTTCTTTCCCCCTCTCCTTCCACATGCAGAGCTATAAAACTGAGAGCTCTATTGAAAGTTTCAAAGCCAATTATGTTCACTCCCACCAGCATCACGTTTTGTTTCTAAAATTGTAACCCTTAATGCTTCATTGCCATTTGGCAAAGTTCTCTGAGAAGCAATTTCAAAGGTTCAGTATTTTGTTCTCACTGGCTAGGTTATTCGTAATGCGATGCTCAACCCCGAAGGTGATGATATAGCGTATTGTAGTCCCATACATTGAAATACCAGTTTGCATCATCTCAGTGGGAACAGAGAGGATTTGAAGTTCTGTTTTGATATTGTAAACATCAAGTGATTACGAGTCAATTGGAATTCTTCCCACTGCCTACAATTGTTTTTTTCACATGTACAGTGCACAAACCTATTAAAGATTAATTTATGAAAGAACATTATATTCCCAATCTTAAAATTGTATCTATCAGGACTGTGAATAGGACAAAACTTATTGAGTTGAGGTTGCATGCATCATCAAATTGCTAGTCAGTGGGATCGAACCTTAACATATCTAATTTACAGAGGCTTTGGCAGAACATGAAGGGGTTCCCTCATGAAGGTTCAATGATTAACATGCAGTCGTTTCTTCCATTATTCTGAGTCCAGTTACCCATCAAGGGACCATAAATTTCAATTACTAAACTTAGTGCTTTTTCCAGGAGTCTTAGGGAGCTTTCATAGTTAAGTCTTTGATTTTCACTCACTTATTTGCTCTCATCCAATCAGATGCATGATTTTCAATAGCTTATAACAATAGTCCACTGACTAATTGTTTTGTGAAATGCTTCCTAGAAGATTAGATTGTGATTGGAGATGCGTCACCAGATACTCTAGTATATTAACAGAAATTTGCAATTTCCAAGTGTTGGACTGTTGTCACTGTACATGATGCAGTGGCTCTGACTCTTGACCATGAATCAGAAGGTCTTCGGTTCAAATCCTACTCCAGGACCTGGCATCAGTGTCCTTCACCAAGAAACTGATCCATTTGTGCTGCACTCACACAGGTGATCTACAAACGTGGAATGAATAAGTTCCTTGAAAGGCATTGCAGTGTTGAGTTGTTGTAAAGCGCTTTAGAGACTTTGGATAAAGGAAGTGTTTTGAGCACTATTTCAGCAAGTATTATTATTATTATTATAAGTTCAACAAATGATACGGTTAAGACTATTTTTAGTTCAAAAGGTATGTATTTGTAGGTGTTTCTAGAGCATGGTCAATGGATTTTCTTAGGCAAGAATCACAAAAATGAACCACAAATCAAACATAAACCAAAAAAATTATCACTGCAGGATAGCATTAAGGTGATTTTCTTGTCTACGTACATTGATTTTCTCTTGATCACAGGGAAAGGGTCAACGTGCAAATGCATGGAATTCATATCTAAACCAGAAGAAGTTCAGCCATAGAATTATATCTCTGTTGTGTTCAAATAATTTTTTTGAACAACTCTGATTCATCATGATCACTTTTCATACATGTAATGCACCATTTTAGGCTCCATGTGACTTTACAGACTACTGTCCAATAGAAGGTCATTTGTTGGCAAAAAAAATTGATGTGACATTATCTTCTGTGATTGCAATTTTACAACTATAGCTACTATGTATAGCATTCATGAGGATAAAACAGGGGCAATGACCATTCTCTGATGCATTAGCTGAATCTGGTAAACACTGTTTATCCACGAAAAACAATGTTTATCAAGCGATAAACATTGTTTCTGGCATGATAAACAGTGTTTATCGCCGATAAACAGTGTTTATCGCCGATAAACACCGTTTATCCAGAGAAACTCTGTTTATATGCACAGGATGTGCATATATGGGGGCACCGTGGCCAGTGGTTACGACTCATCTTTCAATCAGATGGACGTGGGTTCGAATTCCAGCCATGATGTGTTTTCCTTCAGCAAGAAATTTACCCACATTGTGCTGCTCTCAACCCAGGTGAGGTGAATAGGTACCCGGCAGGATTAATTCCTTGAATGCACTGCGCGCTGAAAGGCAGCTCAAGCTATAAATGCTGGGGTAATAATGATAATTATAACAATGCGCCTTGGAATAGATTATTTCTAGATACATGTAGATGGTGCTATATAAATGCCTCTTAACATCTGTCTGGTGAAATTAAACCAAATTTTAAAATGGTCAAAACTTTCTTATCTTGCATCCGATTTTCATGAAATTTTCAGTGTTATTCTTTTACGATTTTTCTCTTTTTATGTTGATCAATTTTTTGTTGGGGTAGAATTGCCCAAAATGGATTTGAAATTTGTACTTTACATGATACTGATTAACGCAGTGTGAGTAAAGTTTCAAAGTCACTTGTCTAAATGGCTCTGGATGGCTCTGTATTTGCTTACTTTCTGTGTAAATTCAGCTGGCCTATGCCATTGTCTCTAGGTATCACATGACCTTTGATGTCATGTGACCCTTTGTATCATGTGACTGTTTAAAAGGGATGATCCCTGGGCTTTATAGTATGGGATCTTTCTAGATTATACAAACTCTTTGATATTTTTTATTGATTTATCATTTTTAACCATCTGCTTGCCCTAAGAAATTTCCCTTTCTTTGGTCTTTAGAATTTAGATGTGATCTGTTACAGATTAAAGGAATTGGGTTGAATTCTGCCTTAAAAATAAGATATATATTTGAGAGTTACAAATTTAAATGTGGAAATTTGATGCTGGTTTTGTTTCACTGGTCTAGAATAAATGTGTAAATAAGTTGACATATTTTCTATGATGTTTTACCAATAAAACACCATAGAAAATAATATATTATAGTGATAGTGGGAGCCTGGGAGGGGAGTGGAGATACCAGTGTGTTGGCTCAGTTGGTAGAGCATCTGTGTTTACAACTGAGAGGCTGGGTCAGGCCAAAAGACATTAAAAGATGGGAGTTGCTGCTACAGTGTTTGGCATTCAACGATATTAGGAATAAAGCAACATCGATCTGTTGCTGCTCAGTGGCTGCCAAGGCACGATCTATTTGGCAAAATAGATTTTCGGATGATTCCTATTCTGATTTCTATTTCGAACATTAAAAGATATGGATATTCATTCATTAAAAAAAATAGATAGTCTAATAAAATATGTAAAAAGGACATTACGTATATATTTGCCAGAATTCAAGTGAGGAATGTCACACAATTTCTTCACACGTATGCATAGTCATATGAGACTACTTTTAATAATAATGATTAATGTGGTATTTATAATGTGCCTGAGATATAAGTAGCAGGTATCTTAACGCTTAAAGATTTATCATAAAACTGCATCGGATTTGATTACTCATTCCCACACACAATGTATGCAAATCCTCCACTCCCTGAGGAGTATTCCAGCAAGTCGCCATTGAGACGCAGTACTGGACAAGCTACGATGTCTTTCACATTCTACTGGGTACCCATTTAGCACCTGGGTGCAGAGTAGCAGAGAGAGTGTGGATTGATGGCTGTTTGGATTCAAAATCATGACCCTCTGATAACAAGTAAAAAGTCAGAACCTCTACACCATGGCGTTTCCAAGGGTTTTTATTTTAAGCAGGATTTCTTTGCTGTTACCCTGCTAATTTATCTCTTTAAATCGATTTTAGCCCCCATGAGATGAATCACTTTGCTGATTAGGCTACTTTGTTAACATGCCTTTTCTGACCACCGACTTGCAGGTCAAAATGGAGATCTGTGCAAACCAGCCCCGTATTTTATAGGCAGCGCTGATAGGCAATAGCCATGGTTTCAGGTCGTTCACCTTTTCGCTCTCTGTAGTAGGTCTGATGAGTGATAATGATCTTCCAGGGCTCTGGCAAGCCATATGTTTCTTGGTAGGTACTGTTAACTCTTAATCAAGTTAAGCCAATCCCATCCTGATTCTGAACTGAAATTGTTTGGTGTACTGTAATATCCTGATGGCTGTGCTGTGGTTAAGATATTGTATATGTTTAGGGCTGTGTTTATGCAACCTCATAAGCACATATCAAAAAAACATGTGTCATCCAAAACACAAACATAAGTCATGGTAATTGCAGAATAAGGGTTTAATTGACCCTCATTCTAACGCCGTTTCTCCCTCACTTCAACCCTGGCCAATGTGCATCGTACTGTGCAGTTTGACAACTTTGAACCAAGAAGTTAAGGTCAACTTCTAAGAGGGTTTTAATTGCAAATGATGCACAACATCGATTTCCAATACATGCGTACAGCTACTTTGTGAAGCGAAAGTGAAGAGTGCCTCTGGTATTGCACAGAATACGTATGTAGACAGACACAATGACGCCCTAGAATCGTGATTCAAATCACTGTTACGTTTATTTGATCTTTTTCAAACATGTTTCTGCAGAAGCATCTTTCCAAACGCCCCTTTTTCAGCATTTCATGTTTGAGATTTGAAACATGTTTACTTTTACTTTTGACTACAGTAAATATAAGAAAACGTTGTTCTGTTTAAAGGTATTGTTTAACTTTGTGAGCAGCCGATTTAAAAAATTCTCAAACCAAGATGAAACATGTGTACAAGTGCATGTATTAGAACTGATAAACCCTGAAAACAACCATTATTGAGAATGAAAAGCTAAAACTACGAGGCAAACCCTGATTTTGTAAATAGGCGTCTTATAGACGCCTAAATAGTACACATAAGTGTATGGGATGAAATTAAGATGGTGTTTTCGGTCACTTTATATTTCAATTATTGAAGCACTAAATAATTATTTTCGAACGCAATTTTTTCTGGGCTTCATTTTTGTAACATATCACAGACACAGGTGACAAGTGTGACCTTCTAGCTCAGATTTTTAAAAAGTCATACCAATGTTAACCAATCACTTTAAAGCTAAATGACAGTAGTTGCAGTAAAACACTGATTTCGTGAGAAAGTCTGTAAAACCAAGGTTAAGTATTAATATATCATCGTGGATCTAGATCTGGTACAGTTACATAAACTGAACTTTGTGAAATCATAATATCTAGCTAACAAACGATCACACTGAAGATCGCCAACACAGATAGGCACACGTGGGACAGTGTATTATTATAGCTGGAATAAAGACCCGACGGAAGTGACCGAATCCGCGCTTATTTTGCTTATTTCTCAGCAATTACACAATTTCTTCCAGAATCCTTTGGCACATATTTTTTATTCATACAAACAGACACTTTGGTGATCATTATATTAAATTCTGTAAAAAGTCATTTTGAGATCGTTCCCACAACTGGAATTTACCTTTAAAAAGCATGCCTCTTGTTCCTGGGTAGTTTGGGTTTTTGGAAACGTGCCATACTGCCAACCAAGGAATATATTTGGTATCGAAAAGTAGTTGAAGTACTTCCAAACCCATGAAATATTAAAATGTAAGGTGAATTTATGATAATAAGTTGATGGACTGGCAAATGGCAAATGCTTTATCTTAGTTGTCAGCTGTTACCCAAAGAAAATGGTATTAATGAAAATATGACAGAAATACAGAAGTATTAATAAAATGGCATTCAAAACGTACAGTATTAATCTGTGGCTGAAACAGAAAAGAAAAGAGGGGGGGGGGCAAAAGAGCTAACTTCATTGTTCCTAGTATTGTCATAGAAGTACACTACATTCTGCATTCATGTTAGATGAAATTGGTTTATGAATAATTAAAAAGATTGATTGAGAAAATACATATTTTATGGATAAATGTGAATTACATGTACTAGTTACAGAATTTTTCTTCCAAATTTTGCTGATTTGCTCTATTGAATGTTTATATTAAAAAAAATCCTCTGAAATAATCTTTCTTTTCTTTCTGGAAACATGATCTTTGATGACCTGCTGGGTTGGTGATATATATTTATATATATATATATATATACATTATTTATATTGGATTAAAAGAAATTAAACCAAAAAAATTAGAATAAAGCGCAAACACCAAAAAATATAACTACACTAACATCAAATGGATATACCACATTCGGTCCTGCGGACCTTGGTGCGGTATATCCATTCACTCTTCTCGCACATCGTTCATTATTTGGCCCTGCATGCACGTGCTTACGTGCATTATTTGTATATTATTGCACTCAATTCAACACATTCACTATTAAAGAAATGTACAAAAATAAATGCTCACTGAGAAGTGAGAAATGTACAAAAATAAATGCTCATTCTGGCATAAGGCACTAAATGTTTGGTTGTCATGATCTAGTGTCCTTTGCCAAGAGCATGCATACGTTTTTTTACATGTATCATTGAACCTTTCTCAGTGTACCGGCTGAATGAAGCACAGTCATATACACGTAGGCTACAGTAAGTCTGAACATGCCTTGGTTCAACCCCATCCTGGCAAAAATCTTTTGGAATTCAGCCTTCAAGTTCAAGGCTTCTTTTTGGAATTCCTCTTTAAATTTTTACATATTTTGTTCTAAAGTGCCATTGCTATGGATAGATATGAACAAATTGTTGGTGTTGGAGAGCAATATACAAGATACATAATTTAGGGTGCACAGTTATTGTGATTTTTTTTAAATTAAACAGCAGTTCATTAAAAAAAAATATGTGTGAAACATATTAAGAAGAAACTTTTATGCAGCTTTGATATTATACATGTATAAACAGGCCTAACTTTTCAAGCAACTGTAGTTGGGTAATCACAACCATTCAATAAAATATAAACATAAATGTTGATAATTCTCAGTTAGGAGACAGTATATACTTGTGTATTCAGCCTGGAAGCAATTTAGTAATCTTGTTCTGTCAATCTGGTTATCAAGATGATAAACTTTGTCTTCATTTGTGACCCAATTTTCTTTGACAAGATGATTAGAATACCCAAGGGTTGAGAACCATTGCTCACCTGTCAGCGGCTAATATTTTCATGTGAGGTATTGGAATTTAACGTCATCTAGATAAAAAGCGGTAATTTTAAGATGAGGATATTTATTTGTTGTCACTTACAACTTTTGCTTTTTATTGAAAATATCCAGTTGAAATAAATTTGTATTGTCAGAAGAAATTAAAAACATCAGCAAAGGAGTTATAAGGGTAGGAAAGGAGGGGGAATTGGCAGAGAATTGGAGGGGGAAGGGGGGAATAAGAGGGGGGGGCAAAGGATTTTTAATGTTTGATATTCTTCAGATAATAGTGATGATTTTGACCAATTTGGATATTTAGAATTGTGGTCACATGATTTTCTGACCTTTGACAATGTAACATAACATTTGAAATCATTATCTGAATTCTTTTTTTAGACAACTTTGGCCAAATATACATGCAACACGATTATTAAAAATACTCTTGAAAACAATTTTTGCACATTACCAAAGCTTCGATAGTCATATTGAACTGAATTTGAATTTAATTGAATTATAAATATTTTACCAGTAGAGGTAATACTGACCAATTTTGGCGACTGGATGCTATCAAATTAAAGAAATTCCAAGAAATATGTTAACATCTATCAATTTGGGCGGGATTATTGTATAGGTTTTGACATGTTTTGTCAGATATACCAATAGTAAAAAAGATTGCAAATATCATCAATTTGGGCAGTATGATTTCTAAGACTGCCATTTCTCAAATTTGATACTCAAAGGGTTGGATAGTAAAAACAAATGTAGAAATACGCCTCTAGAAGGATGGCTTGATATATTTACATTGTCAGATTTAGCCTGAGATGTCAGAAAATTCCACTACAAATTAGTCAAATGGTTTGGAAATTCAGATAAATCTAGCCCTAAGATTCAACAATCGGCATTCATTACATAATTGATGTTAGCCCTGGATGGGAAGTGACATGGATTTAGAACGAAAAGAAAATTTTTCATTACAATAGGTACAGTATGTACAGTATGAGGTTGGTCACCAAGTACATTCATCAATTGAAGAGTGGCACATTTTAAAATTGGCACATTTTATCCTTTGTTTCTTTTAATTTAAACAGACAAAGAGGGAGAAGGGGAGGGAGAGTTAGACAGAAGGACAGAAAGAAAGCTTACAAAAAGAAGGTAAGAAGGAAGTAAGAAAGAGAGAGAGCATATTTTGGTTGTGATATACAAAGTTTGTTGCAACCTCATGAACAAGAAAATTTTCTTTGAGGCAGAATGTAGTCACCTGATTGTCAATATTATACCACCTACCCCTCCAAACTTGCAGCAACTGATTTTTTACCATTTATCCTCACTTTAAATTTGTATTAGCTGAAGAAAAAAAAAATTGTTTTTCACACTTGTTATAAATGATACTAATTCAACAAGGTTTCTATCAACAGTTGAAACAATCAAATTTTTATGTGTTCTTGTTCTAAAGATGTATTGCAATAACTCAGTAAAATACATGAAATTGATATAATCTTCTATAAAATAAATGTCTCATCAAGTACTGAGTAAAAGTTACAAATTTCTATGTAGAGCAATTAGGATGATTACTGATTTTTGTCTCGCCTGCATAGCAGAGCGAGACTATAGGCGCCGCTTTTCCGACGGGGGCGGCGACGGCGGCGGCGTCAACATCAAATCTTAACCTAAGGTTAAGTTTTTGAAATGACATCATAACTTAGAAAGTATATGGACCTAGTTCATGAAACTTGGACATAAGGTTAATCAAGTATTACTAAACATCCTGCCTGAGTTTCAGGTCACATGACCAAGGTCAAAGGTCATTTAGGGTCAATGAACTTTGACCATGTTGGGAGAATTATTTTCAAAATCTTAACCGAAGGTTAAGTTTTTGAAATGACATCATAACTTAGAAAGTATATGGACCTAGTTCATGTAACTTAGGCATAAGGTTAATCAAGTATTAGTGAACATCCTGCTCGAGTTTCAGGTCACGTGACCAAGGTCAAAGGTCATTTAGGGTCAATGAACTTTGGTCAAGTTGGGGGTATTTGTTGAATTACTATCATAACTTTGAAAATTTATGGATCTAGTTCATGAAACTTGGACATAAGGTTAATCAAGTATTAGCAAACATCATGTGCGAGTTTCAGGTCACATGACCATGGTCAATGGTCATTTAAGGTCAATGAACTTTGGCCGTGTTGGGGGTATTTGTTAAATTACCATCCTAACTCTGAAAGTTTACGGATTTAGTTCATAAAACTTGGACATAAGAGTAATCAAGTATCACTGAACATCCTGTACGAGTTTCAGGTCACATGACCATGGTCAAAGGTCATTAAAGGTCAATGAACTTTGGCCGTGTTGGGGGTATTTGTTAAATTACCATCCTAACTCTGAAAGTTTATGGATCTAGTTCATAAAACTTGGGATATAAGAGTAATCAAGTATCACTGAACATCCCCTGTGAGTTTCAGGTCACAAAACCAAGGTCAAAGGTCAGTTAAGGTCAATAAACTTAGGCCATGTTGGGGTAATTGTTGAATTGCCATCATAACTTTGAAAGTTTATAGATAGAGTGATTGAAATGTGGACATGGATGTAGTTGACAAGTCTTAAGTCACCGTTCAAATGTCATTTATGGTCAATGAACGTGGTATTATGTCATTATATGAATGGAGTTTTTGTGAATGATTATTTTATAGTAGTTTTCAAAGTTAGCACTGCTGCTATATTAAATCGCGTAATGCAGGCGAGACTGCCAGAGGCGTTCCACTTGTTTGCTGGAAGAAATTACTAATGTTTTACACACATAAAAAAGATACAAATTTGACAAGGTTCTTTATTGATTCTGTCATCTAAAGTAGATGTGAAACGAGTTGAATGATAAAAACAATCAAATTTTAATGTGTGCTTGTGAATAAATTTATTGCACTGACTCTGGAAAATACATGAATTTATTATCTTCTGATAAATGTGTCTAACTGAATACTGTGTCGAAATTACACATTTTTCTGTATGTAGAGCAATAAAGTGATGACTTAGCATTTGTATTGCTCTCTTTTACTGATTCTGTCATCTAGAGTAGATGTGAGATGAGTTTCATCTATCACTCGGCAGAAGTAGACATAAAGGTCACATGGTGTGTGCAATCAACCAATAATGTGCTCTAATTTCTCAATGTTCTCAGACACCCTACTGTAATGATAGGGGCTGGTTCATTTATCCATGTGTTCAGGCACACCCCCTCCCTTTCCCTTCACTCTTTTATTTGAAATATGCCAAAAATGCAAACTCTCTCATTTCCTCTAAGAGCAACCTGAAGTCCTATTTGTTTCCTCATGCATTTGAATGACAGTCTTCTATCTCTCTTTCTCCTTTTTCTTATCTCTCTTCCTAAAGCTTCATTATTTTTGCAAAAACTTATGTTGCTCGGGCTTATTTTTTTTTTCTCGTTTGTTTGTTATTAGTTTTGGGGCAAGACTATTTTTCAATAGAGCTCTTTTACATATTACAGTACAAATAGGGACAAATAAAGGGGTTGCAAAATCTCCAAGACCAATGAAAGGAACATTGAGGCTAATTGATAGGGCACCCAAGACCAATTACTAGGGCATTCAACGCCTTGGATTACTCCAAGCTCTCTGCTTATTTCTTATAGAGAAGAGATTATTACAGAGTAGCCAAGAGCTGATTCTTTTTCGTTGGTCACTGATACCCCACCCCCCTTATCAAATCCTTGAGCTACCTCCTGTAACTTGAAGCAATTATCTCAACTGTTTGGCCACACTCGCACCTAATTTCATAATGCACTAGCATTACCTAATGGCAGTAAAAGGTGGAACTTCTCTTGGCCTGCTGAACACCTTATACCTGCACTTTTTATTAATGGAGCGTAATAATTACTTACCTTGGAAATCACACTGGCAACATCCACCTCAGACATTCCAAAGATAAATATGAGTGTGTATGAAACAATCATTCTTTTCTTATGCAACTTATTTTTAAAAAGGGGGGTGATCTAACCTCGCAATGGCTCCATCGATGTTTTTTCATCAAACAAACTCCCTCATTTCCTGGCGTTCTGGCCGTCTCTGCCCGGAGCATTGCCAATTTGCCGTTCATTTGAGGGGGATGTAATGATCGCAATGGCGAGGTGGCGCGTGTGATGTGACAATTTGAAAGCCCGTAACCTTCGGGGCAAGGTGGAAGAAATAGGGTCGTGAATGTTTTTGTTGGTGCCGTGGTAAATTAGCTTCAAATCTGTGTCTCGTAATGCATTTCATGTTTTCATGTTATTATTGAGTGGGATATTGGACAGAGACACAATATGTTTCAAAAGCGAGGAAATTTGCTTTATTATATAATGAGAGTTTTTATGATAATGATGATACTGTAATGAATTTAATTAATAATAAAATAGTAATGATAATAATAATACATTAATAATGGTATGGTGATGATGATATCTTTTGAATCATTTGAAATTGTGAATTAATTCATTGTTACTCTTCAGTCTTGAATGAGCATTATATCAGAACAATGTTGAAAGTCAAAAGGTAATGTTATCATTTGGCTCTGCGTACTTCTTCCTGTGGTTAGTGCACTTTCATGCCCAACACACAATATGAATATAAGCATTCACACACTAAGTAATGAAAGAAAGTCACTTGGTAAACAACATTGTTTGAAGGGGAAGTTCACCCTGAAGAAAAGTTTGTTGTAAAACATAGCAGAAAAAAAAATGTTTGTGAAGGTTTGAGGAAAATCCATTAAAGATTAAAGATCCAGACCGGACCCGAAAATGAAATTGATAAATTATATACCAATCGAAAGCTTATAAGCTACTAAATACAGCAAGGTATGCTTTATGCATTTTCACCGCTTCCCAGCTGAGTATTTTGCTTGTGAATATTCCAATTATCGGGCTTCGAACCCCGCTTAGAAAATAGGCTTTATTGTGCTTTTCACCTGCCTCGAGACCGTGACGTCACGTTGTGTAAGAAGCGTCGTGATTCCATAGGTTTGTACACAGAAAAACTGGGTGATTTTTTGCTTTCCAGATAACGCATATCATTCTCTTCACTTCTATCACAGAGGGATATCACATATATTTTTACCCACAAGCTTGAATTTATGAAATCTACAGTTTTGAACTAGTTTTTGCCATATTTTATTTCCTGCTTATTTGGCGCAGATTTCAATTCTATCTGCATTTAGATTATGTATAACAACTTTTCCTGACATAGCAATTTAGGCCCAATAAGAGCCAAACAAAGAAATCACAAAAAAGGTAGTGAATAGTTGTAGGTTTACAACAATTTGAACAGTGAATAATTTTGAGTGCCATTTTCATCTGAAAACGAAAAAAAAAAATGGATTCATAACATGGAAATGGAAGAAAATACCCAATGCTTTTGTACACAAACCTATGGAATCACAACCCTCCTGACACAACGTGACGTCATCATTTCCAGGCGACGTGGGGGTGCTCAATCGAAGCGTACTTTGGAGGAGTAGTTTCTTTGATTTTTATTTAATATTTGTCAGAAATGGAAGGATATATATGTAATATTTTTGGTATATTTGTATTGTATGAATCATTACCTTTATTTTGATATATGACTGTTTTTACATCGGTCAGGGTCTTTAATATAAAAAGTTAATAGAATTGTAAGTTTTGGATTTGTGATGTCATAAACAAGCAGCTGCCTCATAAGTTATGTAATATAAAATGCATATGTTATTTCAACTTTTTATTGGATTGTGATGACTTATTTTTGTTTTCTTCTCAGGAATGGGTGTAAAATGATTTGTCTATTGAAATACTGAATATTCAGTAAACACCATTATCGATTTTTTGAGAAAATGACATATTTATTTTTTGCCATTCGATATGTTGGAAAGCTGCTTGAATATGACATCACAAATCAAATGATTAAAAATCTAATAACTTTTTAATTCTTTGATGGATTTTACTCGAGCCTTCGGCGGCAACATTTCTTATTTTTTTCTGCTTTTTTTACAATAAACTTTTTGTCAGGGTGAACTTCGCCTTTAACCAAAAAAAAATTGCCGACTGCCTCTTGCAGACAACTTCTGCCTTGAGATTCCTTATCACTTGGGGCATTTTAGCTCTTGTTAAATTAAGCATAGAGTCAAATATTTGCTGGAATAGTTACTGGGGTGCATGATTTCCTTATTTTTTAAAAAAGAATTCAGAATTCATGGATCATTGGTCAAGAACAATATCCCTACAGTCTTTCATGTCTAGATCTTTGCGTAAACTTTGTCAAAACTTACAAGCGGTTAAAACTTTTCCAATTCACTCAAACCTAATAAACCTGTGAATATATGTTGGTTATTTGGAGGGAAAAAAAACCCCAAAACAAATGATGATAAAATAATTGAAAAAAATATTAATAATGTTAAAATCATCTAAATGCGGTTGGTAGTAGGTTTTCAATTTATATCAATACCCACTTCCATTATTTTTCAAGCAATATGTATATCGATTTCTTTTGTATGCTTTTAACGCCAAAGTGTTAACTTTCTTCAGACCTTAAAGAGGTATTTTACTTTGTAGTACTAATCAGCTTATTTTTTTCTTTTGTGACTGAACAATATTTTTTATACAAATCTGATCAGTCATCCTCTATATTTCTGCTCCATCTTAAGCTAAAAAATGAAAAGCTGTTCAGAATTGAAAATTGTTTCTTTAGTTCTGTTGGGCTATTTTAATTTCAGTATTCCCCATTATAGTATCCCGTAATTAGTAACCAACTGGAATAAAATTATTGGAAATGGTTTTTTGACTGATTTGAGTAGGTATGGGTGTCAACATTTACCGGAAAAAAGTTAGGAGGAATACGGGTTGGGGAAAGTGCTTTTTTTCAAGGTCAAAGGTCAATGACCTTTTTAATTATACTGTATCATGGTATCTCCCAGATAAAATATTCCAGGTTGGTGATCTTGGTGTCAAAATGCACAGATTCTTACAAGAAGATCAAATCAAATCAAATCAAGTACCTACAATGCTCATTCACCCATGAAATTCAAGGTCAAAGCCTTTTAAAGGTCAATGACCTTTTTAATTATACTGTATCATGGTATCTCCCAGATAAAATATTACAGGTTGGTGATCTTGGTGTCAAAATGCACAGATTCTTACAAGAAGATCAAATAAAATCAAATCAAGTACCTACAATGCTCATTCACTAATGAAATTCAAGGTCAAAGCCTTTTAAAGTTCAATGACCTTTTTTACATTATATACCATATACAGTATAATGGTATTTCTGAGATGAAAAGGTGCAGGTTGGTGATCTAGGTGTCAAAAAGCAAAGGTTCATACAGGAAGATAAAATTAAATTAAATTAATTACCCAGAATGCACATTAAACAATAAAATTCAAGGTCAAAGCCTTTTAAAGGTCAATGACCTTTTTTACATTATATACCATATATATATATACGATATAATGCTATCTCTGAGATGAAAAGGCGCAGGTTGGTGATCTTGGTGTCAAAATGCTTAGATTCTTACAAGAAGATCAAATGAAATCAAATCAGGTACCTACAATGCTCATTCACCAATGAAATTCAAGGTCAAATCCTTTCAAAGCTCTATGACCTTTTTTTTACATTGTATACCATACGGTATAATGGTATCTCTGATATGAAAAAGTGCAGGTTAGTGATCTTGGTGTCAAAATGCAGATGTTCTTACAGGAAGATCAAATAAAATAGGATTAAGTACCCAGAATGCACATTAAACAATAAAATTCAAGGTAAAAGCCTGTCAAAGGTCAATGACCTTTTTTTTACATTATGTATCATACTGTATATAATAGTATCTCTAAGATGAAACGGCACAGATTGGTGATCGTTGTATCAAAATGCCCAGATTCTTACAGGAAGGTCAAATAAGATAAAGTTAATCACCTAAAATGCATATTGATCCATAAAGTTCAAGGTCAAAGGTCAATTACCTTTTCACATAGGCTATATATCGTATTAAAGGGATGGTCCGGGCTGAAAGTATTTATAGCTTAATAAATAGAGTAGAATTCACTGAGAAAAATTCCCAAAATTTCATCAAAATCGGATAACAAATAACAAAGTTATTGAATTTTAAAGTTTAGCAATATTTGGGGAAAACAGTCGTCATGAATATTCATTAGGTGGGCTGATGATGTCACATCTCCACTTGTTCTTTTGTATTTTAATATATGAAATGAGGTTTATTCAAATTTTTTCCTCCAAAAAGTAGAAAAATTGGAATGACAACTGATTTAGTGCATTAGATATTTATTGCTGCAACTTATTTCATTATAAGGGAGACATATTATTCACACAAGTATGAAATAATGAAAAAATTATGATTTTATGTAATAACATAAGAAAACGGAAAGTGGAGATGTGACATCATCAGCCCACCTAATGAATATTCATGACGACTGTTTTCACAAAATATTGCTAAACTTTAAACTTCAATAACTTTATTATTTGTTATCCGATTTTGATGAAATTTTCGGCATTTTGCTCAGTGAATTCTACTCTATGTATTAAGATATAAATATTTTCAGCCCGGACCATCCCTTTAAGGTATCTCTGAGATTAAACGCTGCATGTTGGAGATTTTGATGTCAAAAAGCAATTTTTGCAAGAAGGTATAAAAGACTCAAAATAATCATACAGAATAATCCAATATCTAAAGTCAAAGGTCAAAAGTTGATAAATATTTATATATCCATGCATGATTCCCCTCTAAAAATAAATTAATCCATTATATTCACACTTTATTTGTGAATAATAGAAATAAAGATAACTATTTGTAATGAAAACTTGGAAGTCTAATAATTTCACTCTGAAATAAGGATAAAAAATGGCCATGGAAAATATATCTAGGAGTTAAAGGTCAATCAACTATGTCAATAACGTCAGGGTATTTACGTAAATAGGTCGATATAACATGATTGTGGCATGTAGGTATAGTGATTCTGATGGGAAAAAGACTGACCTGCCTGGAAAAAGAACACAAATTTAATAGTTGAATCCTTGACAAATGATGATGTCAAAATACAAGTTCGAGACAAAATTGGATAAAAGAGCACTTTTTCTTATAATATACTGCAATGCATTGACAAAAGTGTAAAAAAAAATCTTTTGTGATATAATTTGAAATGGTGACAATGGTGAAGTTACCTAAAGTAGCAGCATTTAGATATGCATTTTACAAATCTAAATCAAGGTACTAATTTCTCTGTAGCAATAGGTCACTAACCTCAAATGCTACAATCAATACTATAAAACTGTAACTTAATCTGTAAATGGAAAGGATAGGCCTAACTCTTATGGCAAGCATCATCTGAGAACATTTTCATATAGCCAGGGACAATGACGAAGAATTAAAATAAGGCAATCATTAGAGCTGCAGCTTTTGTCATAGATGAAGTTAAGTGTCTCAACTTCAGCAAAGAGTAATTGAACTCTTGAAAACCTGGCATTTTCAAGACTTTGATCTGGCCCATTCAATGAAAGCCTTACGTTCTGTCAAGGGATATCAGACCAGGATCTATATTATTACTGATATGTTCCACAGCTTGATTCTCAAGAACTGGAAGTGGTGCTGTAGGAGTTTTGTTAGGTCGATGGATGTGTACTTATAATTATAAGCTATTATCTCCTTTTGAATTTCATTGTTATAAGCCTAATTTGTGCATGATAACAATCAGTTGTTCTGGACCAAAAACATGATCCTTGTACAAACTGATACCTAGTAGACATAGCATCATGGGGGACGTACGGCAGAGAGCATATGTCTGATGGTCAACTTTCTTTATTTTATGGTAATCATAGCATTTTTGTAAGTAAACTGGCTCCATGGAAGACCAGCAGCAATGCATTATTGCAGCTGAATATGGACTACCAGCCGTATAATTTACTTAATTTTTTTACCTTTTATTATTGTATCTTAATATTGACCTCATCATCTCATGTTATATGTATTTGTAAGTACTTTGTATCTGTTATTTTATATACGGAAATAAAACAAAACAAACAAGAGCAGATATATGAAGTTTTATCCTGCAGCATTAGCATCACAAGAGATTCTGGCAACTCGCAATGAACTGATGAAAGGTAATTAATAATACGGGAATTCACCTTTGTTGAAATTGATATATATGTAATTTACTACATGTATGACAGAAGCTACAGCTCTAATGATGGCCTTTATTTCATCATCATCATCATCATCCCTCTGCTGTTTGGAAATGCTCTCAGATGATGCTAGCTGTGACATGAGAGTTAGACCTATCCTATCCATTTTCAGAAGATTAAGCTAATAGTTTATAGTATTTATTATAGCATTGAGGTGAGTGGCCTATCGCTGGAGAGAAAAGACACGATAACCTTGATTTAGATATGATGCATTAAATGCTGCTACTTGAGATAAAAATCATTTCAAATTATATACCTGATTTCATTTATTTTTTCAGTGCTTTTGGCAATGCATCGCAGTATATGAAAATATTTTATTTGGTTATCAACTTTTTTACTTAATTTCCACTGATATTTTGGAGAGGGCTCATTGACCTCTGACCCCTATACATTCTCCATGGCCTTCATTATTTCAGACTGAAATTATGAAACCTCCATGTTTTCATTACAAATTAGCCATGGTTATTTGCATTATTCAGAAATACAATATGAACACAAAATATTTTTTGGTTATTTTTATGTCATATAGATTATATATTTCCTCTGATCTAGAATTTCAAGGGTGAAAGTTATTTTTTATACTTATTTTAGTGTTGTTTAATCTTCTTGTACAAGTCTTTGCATTTTGGCACTAAGATCACCAACCTGCGGTGTTTTATCTCAGAGATACCATTATTATTATTATCAAATGTTAAAATGGACATTGACCTTTGTCCTTGAATTTTATGGGTGAATGTGCATTCTCGATGATTAATTTTATTTTATCTTCCTGTAAGAATACGCGTGTTTTGACACCAAGAACACCAACCTGCGCCGTTTTATCTTAGACATACAATTATATAATATGGTATATATAGTATAAAATGTCATTGACCTTTGGCCTTTTATTTTTATTTTTGATTTTATGCGTGAATGTGCATTCTAGGTACTTAATTTTATTCTATTTGATCTTCTGGTTAGAATCTGTGCATTTTGACACCATGAACACCGACCTGTGCTTTTTCATCTCAGAGACACCATTATACAGTATGGTATATAATGTAAATAGGTCATTGACCTTTAGAAAGGCTTTGACCTTGAATTTTATTGGTGAATGTGCATTCTAGGTAATTAATTTTATTTCATTTGATATTCTTGTAAGAATCTGTACATTTTGGCACCATTATCACCAACCTGCACCTTTCCATCTCAGAGATACCATTATACAGTATATACGAAAAGGTCATTAACCTTTGACCTTAGAAAAAAGCACTTTCCCCAACCCGTATTCCTCCTAACTTTTTTTTGGTAAATGTTGACACCCATACCTACTCAAATCAGTCAAAAAACCATTTCCAATAATTTTATTCCAGAATGGCTCTTTTGGGGTCTAATTTAGGGATACTATTACTACAAAACTAAATGCAATTACAGTGCTACTAAAACAAGAAGTGATTTAACCATTATCCAGAAATAGTTTACAAACTTCTTTTTGAGAGGTTCATACTGCAAATGCAGAAGTTTAGACTTGCATATGATGAGCGATGACTGATGACCAGTGTGTTGGCTCAGTTACTAGAGCGTCCGTCTTACAACTGGGAGGTCGGGAGTTCAAACCCCCGGTCGCATCAGACTAAAAGACTTTAAAAGATGGGAGTTGCTGCTCCCCTGTTTAGCGTTCAACAATTCAAGGGATAGAGCAACAGTGATCTAGGGGTGCATAGTGTCTGCTGAGCCCATGATCAATTGGGCAAAATGAATTTTCAGAGCATTTCTGTTCCAGATTTGTATTAAGAACAACAAATATGGATTTTCATGATTAGTGTTTTCTTATATTATTTTTGTTTTGCTTATGTAGAACTAACAATAGATTGCCAAACAACAATATACATGATAAAAAAACAATACATAAGTAATAGTTCATATTTTGGTCATGCCCTTTCCATTAGATACAAGGTGCTTTGAAAAGCTATGTTAGTACATAGAAGGACTTGGAACAAGAAAATGAAAAGGTTTTTGATGAAAAGGGGAGAGAACAGGAAGCGACCTCCTTTGGCGGTCGTTGAAAAAACATGGTCGCCAGATGGAAATTAATATTGGAAGAATGTTACGTGCAATGTTCTCATCTTACAAAGAAAACGGCATCATTAAACTCTTTTTTTTTTAATGGCGGAGGTGGTTCAATAAAGAACATTTGTTGACACATGCTTCAAGTCATGAAGCAAGTAGCCACAAGCAAGCAGTCTTGAACAAAAACATCCTGAAAAATTATCATCTAGCCGTGTGCAACGGGCAATGATTAACGTTCTCTGGTGGATTTTTTTAGCAATCTGTCTTCGTTAAATAGGCAACTTTATCCTTATCGTAAATGAGCAACATAATTGAGAGCGGAAAAAAGACTTGATCAGATTTTTTTTAAAGTCTTGCTGCACGATATTTTATTTTGAAGCGGTAATATAGTAAGAATATCAAAAATAAAAGTAACGTTTAAAATGCTTGAGATTGAAATACATATTCTAAATCATGATATTAATATACAATAGATGGTTTTAGTTATGTTGTGTTTTCATGCGTTTGTATAGAGCTCTACTAAACATTGATTTTACCTAGAACATTGATCATCTTACTTGAAAATAAATGTTCAGTAAAAAATAAAGTTTGATTGACACTTACCGAATGTTCTCCCACTCATCTTGGGTAACTTTTCAAGAAGAGGTATTGAGCACACATGAAATGCAGAATAGTCATTTTAAAATTCACAGGATTTTTTTATGTTGAATATGAATCTTGGCATTTATTTTATGTCAATACACGCTCATTCAGCAATGAGAGAAAACTTACGTCTTAACTTAATACATACAACAATTGACTTTTTTTGTAGATTTAAAAATAATAATTTTTTTAAATTTTCTGGAGTTCTAGTCCCGATATTAGGTGGTGTGAATATCACAATTTCCCCCCTAAAATTGTGATCTACATTTAAAAATAAAACTGTCAAGGATAGGTTACGTGGTCTTGCAATGATTAACAACCATGTTATTTGAATGTTCACCTAAAATAAGATAAAGAGTTGGGATAGATAAATTCTGAAAATTAATCCTTTATTGAAAGTTAACATTTTGCCTTTGATTAGTGCTCACTCATATATGCAGCTTGGCAGATCAGTTGTGTTCTTTTACACATAAATTGTTCATTACATTAGGTTTAGGAGCACTTCTCCCAAGTAATTTTTCACAAACTCCTTTTGTTGAAAGGTGAAACCATTTTGATTTAGGAGGAGATTGCCTTTTGTGTTATGTTTAATTTTTAAGCAAGCAAAATATGTTGTTAAACAATAGAAGCAAGCAGGAAAAGCTGAAAGCCACCCAGTACCCTTTTACAAACTTCTGTAATACCATGTGTAAAGACCCACCTTGTAGCAAAATGTCCTGTATTTTTTTTTTTAATCATGGAGAAATAAGTCATTTTCTTCTGAAGTCATGTTGTACATGATACATTCATTCATACAGACATGTTTTATCTAAATATATTTATACAAACACTGGTCATTTTTTATGTTTTATTTTGTATACTTGTATTTGACATGAACAGTATGATCATTTCCACAACTGGATTCTATCTTTATATTCCATCTCAATCAAACGTGATTCAGGTAATTTCTCACTTTTCCCTGCATGGATGAATAGCTATGATTTCAAATCTGACATTCAATTTCAAATGCTTGGTCTTCATTTGCCTCAGGATATAAATATATCAAAATAAAACATGTGCCCCAGTTTTGACCAGCAACCTTGTATGTTGATGAAAGACAAGTTGACCTTATATTCTGTTCAAATAATTCTGACTTGGCTTGGTACAATGAAGGCTCTATTTGCTGTTTTTTTATGAAGTTCATGTTATTTGCCTATTCCCTTACATGTAGTTTTCTTGAAGTGAGTTTGCTCCCCAAGGAGAATATGCCTATTTTTAATACATGTAGTAATAACATAATTTTTTCAAATGCGAACATACTATACATTCCAAGGAATGCCCAAGGCACATATCAATTTAAATAGAAACATTTACAAGCCGTACAGTAGAATACTATTACAGTCATGCATGATATTTTCATTCTTTTTGTTAGAAGTTACAGCAAAAAATATATAAATCCAAATTAGAACTGAAACTATGGAGTATAAGTTGACCTTGGTTTGTATTGATAAAATCAGAAGAATCAGACAAACATATAAAGAAAGGTTGGGCAAAAACAGAAGAATAAAAAGTGAAATAAAATCTTATCAATTTTATTTTTGTTTAATTCAGTATCAGTAATGCACTTGTGATTTTTTTTTTGGGGGGGAGAGACACCAAGATGATTTCATTTCCCAGAAAAAGATCTTGATAACGATGTCAGGATAGTTTTGTCCCCACTGACGAAGCTTTCCAGGTACGCCACTGACTGTAAGTATTACACATTGAATCATACTTTGAAAAAATTGCAATATCAGCTCTATCACTAGTAGATATGAATATACTGCATGTAGTCCTACTAGTCTTGTCCTTTTAAATATTTACTCTTCTACTGTCAAATAAACAAGGCTTTTGTCCAAACTTGCACAGACAAAACTTATGCAAAAGTTTTTTCATTTGTTTTACATTCAGAAGACAAAAAGTGTTTCATTGCGTGGTATATCCAATTTAATTGCAAAGAGAATGATCTTGAGGTTTGCATGTTGCAAAAGTTGATTAATTTATTATAGCTTGTTTTGACATGCCTTAACAGTTTGTAAAAGTTTTTCAGTTATTCTTTCCTGACTGACATGATTAGGAAAGAGGAGAGAGTCATGTTAAAGTTGAGAATAAATGAATATTTGTCTCATGCTGTTCTTGAAATTTAAGAGCTACAGGTTTTTAAAATGATTAAGTTTTGCTATGACATTCTCTCCAGAGATACAAACAACCTTGGAGTCTTGTAGACATTGCATAGTTGAATATTCATCCTGTTCACCATGTGGGCATCCTGATTGCATTGTGCCATGGTGACTCAACAGCAATGTTAGATGTTTCTGTGAAAGGCTAAATTGTGAAATTTGGTTAGAATAATTGGGAGAGTATTCGTCACGAGGGGCTTCATGTCCATTGTCACCTAGATGCCGACACTTTCAGCCAGTTCCAAAGTGCCGACCTCCATTTCTGTACAGCATCCCGTAATATGATAAACCATGTTCTCTGCATTTAGCTTCATGGGGTTTTATCAATCATGGCTAAAAATGAACAATTGTATTCAATATCCTTTTCAGGAGTCGAGGGAGAAGAGACGAGAGAGGACGTCGAAGCCGCAGAGAGAGTTTATTTCCTGTCATAAGTGGTGCCCCATTCTTTACGTCTTTTTGTGTCCAATCACTCTCATCAACAAAATGAAAATTGGAGTGTAAAGTGAGCCAGCGTGATTTAGATTGCGGCTGTTTTTTAATTCTGAAGCGCTGAATTGTCTAGAGAAATGAACGGGTCTAAACTTGCGTTTGATGTAGGAGCGCAGTGCGCTATTGCGTCCCCACTGGGACGGCAGGGAGTTTGAGCATGGGGGAAAGAGAGAGAGCAGTGATTGTTAAAAAGTGGTTTGTGTTGATTTATTGCGTCTTTTATCATCTCGTTTTATCATCATCGTTGGCTTGGCGTCTTGACATTTTTGGTAGGGGTCGGGGAGAAAGAATCTTTACGCACTGGAGCTTTCACTTGCGTGATGATGGTGATGCTACTTGAGGTGATGTCCTAGGAAAATTCTCCTTAAAAATGGCAGATGGTTACAAAGAATGTTTCAATTGTTTTAAGGAAGCAGTACTCTGAAATAAACATCTGCTTCAAAAAGTTGAGTTGATAATGATAGTGATAGAATGCTGCAAATAGCTCAAGGCATTATTAGTCGAAATTCTTTACTGATAGATTTATTCTTGAATATCAGCTGTGCCTAACCAATATACAACAGAACTAGCTATGTAGAGTGAGAGAGGGGGATTGGATAAATTGTATATAATTAGGATTCAGAAGAAATTTGATGATTTATGGGTAAAAAGAGGAAAGAATAAACAAAATTAAAGGCAGAATAAGAAAATATTTTATTAGAGAAACAGAGTCAATCTTCATTCATTTTTCTTGCCAGAAAACAAGAACTTGATGCCAACTCTAGATCAGAATTGATGCATGTGACATTGTGGCGAACCGTTAAAGTGGACATCACTTCTAACGGCACACTGTCCATATTTGATTACGTCCACTTAAAGATACCTTACAGTGCGCAAGCTCATCATGGAAGTACTTCCTGTCCTTGCTAGCATCACTGATTCAATTTCAGGTACCACAGGTATATTCACACCCAGCAGGTCATAAAAATACCTGTAAGTTATGAAGTTCATCTAGTTTGTATACAACCAGTTTGTCTACTTAGCATTTGGTCTAATATCCACTTGGTCTTACATCTGTATGATTACTGTTTACACACCAAATTTTCATTTGACAAAGTATAAATAATAAGTAGATGAATCGAAGTGAAAATGGGCATTAGACCAAATGGGTTTTAGCCCATGTGGTAATAGGCTATCTGAAAAGTAGACCAACTGCTGGTAGACCAAGTTAATATTAACCTTTTTTCTTTGATAGGGCAGGTGTGAAAGCACTTCAGTGGTTCTTTCTTTTACCAGTTGGAGGGAGAAGCTGCCACCTCTTTTGGTGTCCGGAACATTGTGAAATGTGACAGTCGGGAATGGACATTGGATCTGGTTACATCTGGGTAGTGTCCCATGAAACATCTTGTCAGTGGTTTTCACTGCCTTTTTTATCTGGGCCAATCAAATGCCAGGATTTCAGTCGCTTAGAACAATAGTCAGTGAAAGTATCTTACTTTGTCTCATGAAATGTTTCCCAGGGTTTCATTGGGAGTAGTCTGTGAATTGAAGATCTTGATTATGGTAGACTTTTGGGGGATTGTTCTTAAAAATCAATGGTTAAGGATACGGTATCTCGTTGCATTGGTAAGATCAAGCAGATTATGAGATATATAATGTGAGACCTGAGAATGATATACGCTTGGATTATGGATGATTGAATATGATATTGGAGTAAAGATAGCCTAATCAGGATGTTAGTTGGGTTCCTTCAGGAAGAAGTCTCTTTTCTGTCCCTACCACAATTTTTCATGCTGTTCCGTACCTGAAGAACTTTCAACTGTTTCTTGTGTGTCATGTCATCTTCCACTTATAACTTCTTTTTGAAAGAATTGAAACTACAGCTTTTGATTTCTTAGATTTTGGCAATGTTACCATTTAGATTTAACATGAAAATTAGTCAGATGGGGCTGCACTCAAGAATAAGGTGGGCTGCGACCCAGTCATTGTTTTAACCAGAAAGAAGCTCAACCCCAAATGACCGATTTCTGGGTCAATTTGACCAAGAATGTGTGCGTACGATTTACGCACATTCTCCTCTCCTTGGGTACTATTTCAGCCAGTCGCCATATGAGCCACCTACAATACTGACATTCCTTTTGCATCCTACTAGTACCCATATATCACCCGAGTGGAGAGTGACAAAGTGTTGATCGATGTCGGTCTTGTCAGTAATACTAGTGCTGCAGTGGAATAGAGAAGAACTCAAGGGAAAAAATTGCCTTACTACATCAAGTAAAAATGAGAATATAAAACTGAAATAGAATAAAAAAAGAGAGTATCATTATAATAGTAATTTTGCAAATGGAAATATCATAATGATTTGTTAAAAAAGTTCTTTTTCATCCTCAGTGTATTGGTTTATCCAGCATTGTAGTCAGTCAATTTTTATCTCATTCTGTAGAGGCTTCCTAATGTGGGGGATTCGTGGTGTAGTGGTTAAGACTCTCATCTTTCAAAGTGAGGGACGTTGGTTTGATTCCCAGCCATGGCATGTATCTTTTAGCAAGAAATTCACCCACATTGTGCTGCACTCAACTCAGGTGAGGTAAATGGGTACCAGCAGGAAGCAATTCCTCAAAAAGATGTGAGCACCGGAATTGGTAGACTAGCTTAGCCGGGGTAATATAGGAATGCCTCAGAATCATATTCATTTGTATTTAGAGCTTTAGAATTTGAGATTCATGTTAAAACAATTTTTCACAATAACTCTACCCAGATGGCTTGCCTGCTCTATCACACTGACTTTCCAAGAGTGGATGCGATGTCATCGATGTCTGCAGTAAATCATGATCACCAACGAGTCATTCATGGCTGCATAAAGTGCATGCCCTACCATTTCCTCTGAGAAATCGCACCTAAATATTTATGTTTGGACCCTAAACAGTCGATTCCTCATATTTCTGAATCGGCTGTCTGTCGGCTAGTGCCCGACTCCTCTGGAGAACCACCATTTATAAACAATTCTCAGAAGTCAATGTCTCCCTTACTGAAGACTTTCTCCCCATGGGGATATAATTCATGGCCAGTTTGGGAGAAGATGTTAGAATCATTTAGGTTCTTTGAGATGATTACAATGATGCCCATCTATTATAGTTTCTTCCCCAGAGTGGCATATTACTTCCTGGTTTATGTATTGGTCATTAGCACTACTTACATATATGAATTTGACTGGTCAGTGCTTTGTCACAGAGCATATTTAACCCCATTTTAATCCTGAATGGAGGCTTATTTATTCCTCACTGATTTCAGGAGGAAAGGGAGATGAAAATGTTGATTTTAAGAAAAGTGTTGCTTTCAAGTTCAAGTTCAATTCAATTTATTTCAATCATAAATTCATAAAATATATATACAAAGTAACATGAAAAATAAAAAGTAACATGAAACAATCAAGATTTAATCTAATGTGAAATTGGAGACTAATATGAAAGTTTAAAAACTTGTTAGGCATAGTCCCCCCAAATAGGGAAAAGAAACACATGGTTGAACATGTTACAATATAATATAAATATGCACACATACACACACCCTGACACACATGATACATGGGTGCTTAAGATAAAGAGTTAAGTGGAATAGGAAGAGACAAGCTGTCTCTTCAATAAATTACAAAGTAGTGCATGACATTAAATTATTAGGTAAATTGTTCCAAATATGGGGACCGTTGTGTCTAAAAGAGTTGAGTATTAAAAAAGGACTGAGATGAAACCTTTGGGTAATGGTATTTCATACATGAGCAGTTATTAGGGTAATGGATAGATTTATTAAGAATAAACTTTTGACAAATCATTTTAGGTGCAATATTATTAACATTAAACATCAATATGGCAATTTGAAATGTATATATATTATAAATTGTAAGTGTTCTTTACCTAAAAAATAAAGAATGAGAGTGAGCTTGAAAATGAGAATTTCTACATATTCTAAGAGCTTTCTTTTGCAGTTTATGAAAATATTCTAATTTAGTTTTCCTCACGGCTGCCCAGGTAATGGTACAATAATATAGTATGTATGGTAAAATTAAACAGTTATACAACATAAATAATACATTTTGAGGTAGGGGTACACATGATTTATGGAGGATACCAATGTTTGCAATATATTGTCAGTAGTCCTGGAAAGATAAGAGTGTCATCGGGAATTATTCCTAAAAATTTAACTGAAGT
Source organism: Lytechinus pictus (assembly GCF_037042905.1). Lineage (NCBI taxonomy): Eukaryota > Metazoa > Echinodermata > Echinoidea > Temnopleuroida > Toxopneustidae > Lytechinus > Lytechinus pictus. The sequence continues at coordinate 61,951,979 of NC_087246.1, read as the reverse complement.
ACACAGATTCAAGTTAACATCGTTTATCAGTATTCTAATATTATTACAATTATACTTTCAGATACACTATCAGAATTATTTAACCTACCTGTAAGGTTTATACATGAAGCTACCTAACTGTTGTTTGAAAAAATCTTCATTTCATTTTCCTTGCTATTTCATTTTAAAGGAGAATGAAACCCTTGAAACCAGCTGAATCCATATCAAAGAGAAAAATCAAAGAAACATATTGTTGAAAGTTTTAGGAAGATTGAACGAATAATAAGAAAGTTATGAGCATTTGAATATTGAGATCACTAATGCCATGTAGATCCTCCCATTGGCAATGCGACCAAGATCTGTGATGTCACACACGTACAACTCCCTCATTGCTTTAGTACTTATTTCACTTATATTCTCACTTTTATAGAATCTCTCACAAGGTGAGGTGTTCTCTTTATGAGAGGACAAGTACAGAGGTTTCACAACATTATATCATTGATGAATCGTTTGTCATATGATTAGAATGAGCAAAAAGAAATGTTTTGGGGTATATTTTCAGTGTCCAAAAGGGGAGAGTTGTTCATCTGTGATATCATAGATCTTGGTTGCGTTGCCAATGGGAGGATCTCCATAGCATTAGTGATCTCGACATTCAAATGCTCATAACTCTTCTATTGCTAGTCCTATTTCACTCAAACTTTTGTTGATCTTATTCTTTGATTTTTCTGCTTTCACAAAAGCTAACTTGCTCCAAGAGTTTCATTCTCCTTCAGGGGCGGATCCAGCTTTTTATAAAGGGGGGGGTTGGGGTGGTATGCGAGGGAGCGTAGCGACCGAGTCCAAGCGAGCGAGGGGGGAGGGTGTGGGAGGGGGGTGTCCCCCCTCCCACAGTAGGGAAAATTTTTGAAAATCTGTGTGTTTTCTTGCATCTAAAACACCACTCTTTTTGGTATAGAGGTCGTTGCCAAATTAACCCCCATGAAAATTTGTAAAATTAAGTTGCATTTTCCTGCAATGTAAGGCCTCAAAAAAGCTGATGGGGGGGGGGGGGCAAGGGACTCTGTGATATTTGTTCGCCCAACCCCCCCCCCCCCTCCCCCAAAAAGAAATAATAATAATAATAATAATAAATGAAATAAATACATAGAAATAGAATAAAATAAAATTACAAGTTTAAACAAAAAGATAAGATTTAAAAAAATGGTCCCCGGATTTTTTTTTTTTGGGGGGGGGTTGCAACCCCCCCAACCCCCCCTCTAGATCCGCTTCTGTCCTTTAACCTAAAATTGTTAGGTTCATTTTAATTAAAATGTGTTTTTTTTTCCTGAGTGTGTCAATTTTTTAGAGCCATTATGTTGTGAAAATATATATTTGTGTATGTTGTCTTGGGAAGGATTTGCCTTGAACTGAAATTATAAACTATTTGAGGCATCTATGTCACAGTCACTCAGGCATCAAATGGCCGTTCTCAAGCTCTCATGCACACCTTTACGTTACATTTTAAGGATGTATTTGATGCCCTTTCACTCAAATTAGAACAGAAACATTCATCACATGTTTGGTAACATGAACATTACTTCAACAAAGTTCAGCTAACTTTTCTGTGTTGTCAGGTGGCTAGGTCTTAAGAAATTTGAGCTCTACTTCTCAGCTTCCATGTTGCCTTCAATTGAGTGAAGTAAGGGTCGACCTAGTTTCTCGTGTACAGAAAATTAGTTAATGCCAGCTCACACTATTGGGAGGGACAGGTATACGCATCTGAATCCGTGCACTGCACCCAACAAATTAAAATCGCAAATGATGACGGAGGTAACATTATCACCAGTGCGGTGTATGCACTAATCTAGCTAAGGTATGTACCTATTTGACGCAAATTAAGGGCTCGGGGGAAGTAGACCGGAGCAGATTTCTGTCTTTCACTCTTTCCTTTCAATTAATTACATCCATGAATGCATGTGGGACCGAAGCATATAAGTAGTCATTACTGATACATGGCCGTGCCATCGTTGTCTCATCAACTTAATACCACCAAATTAAGAGATGGCGTCCCACTTATATTATTACTTCCGTCAAATCTAATTCTTTGAATCGTATCAACACACCTTAATGTGATTTATTCTACTCTTTGATCAATGGGTTGTTTATGAATATTTGTCTGTTTCTGTTGCTCCAACATTATTTTAAAAACTTGTTTTGTCACGTTTGGACACAGTAACTTTATTTTGTCTTCTGATATGTATTTTTATCCTTCAAATAACAAAACTGATTTATTGCATCATTTGACAATTTTAAATTGGCAACAAAAAGGAAATTACAACAGTCAAGATAAATTACTGAACATACACTGTGAGATTTCCATATTTTTGTAGGTAACTTATCAGTTCATATCAAGGGAAACTTCAGTTCAGATTTAGAAATAACCTAATTTGATAAATGTGGTATCTAAATTTCTGCATTACCCTGTTTCTTACAAGGCATTTTTAAATTCTATTTTACCATCAAAATTATTCAAAAGATTTGCTTATTTTTCCTAAAACAGTTATGTGGACAACTCTGTCATATGCAAATGAGAGTCAATGATATCCCTCACTCACTTTTTTTTTTATTGTTTGGATTATACAGTATTTCATTTTTTTTACAGATGTGACAATATGGTCTAACTTGACTGAACCATGAAATCTGATCAGGGAGGAATACAATTTATTTCACAGGACAGTTAGGAGAACATTAGAGTTTTTCATATTTCATATAATAAAACTGAGTGGGTGACATCATCAGTCTGCTCATTCGCATACTGACCAGGATATGCATATAACTTTTATGAAATTAAGTGAAATTTAAAAAAAATGTCATAACTTTCTTATTTTACATCCAATTTTGATGAAATGTTCAGTGTTCCACTTGTTAGATTTTTTCCCTTTTTATTCAAATTAACGTTTTGTTGGGGTAGACTTGTCCTTTAATTTTTTTTGACTGAGGGATATGAAAGGATACCCTAGTTAGAGTAACATGTCACTTTACCACGGCTCTGAGAAAGCTACTCTGAACATTGTTCAAATTTAGTTAGACTGCTTACAAGATCTTTTTATCCTCTACAAACCTTATATGTGGAAGATCACCAACCCCACTCGAGGGTAGACTCTTCCTGTTACCCTGCTTTGCCTAGAGTCACAGACCTAGGATGATGGTCTGTTTCTTCTCGCTCTCGATATAACTTGATTTTAGCACTTTACCAGTTGAAATTGGATGATATTTGGTTCTCAAGGGGGTTTGGGACATGATACAGTGCTCTGTATTTTGTAATGTGATCCCCAAAGCCAAAGGCCTTTGATTTTAGGCATGCAGTGGGATTGGTTGAATTAAACAATGAAAAGTGCATCGGCAGATGTTCTCCCTAATCATTTTTCACAGGGTCTTTTGTCAATGAATTTGTAGGAATCGTATTGAAGTTCCCGGTTTCATATCTTGATGTTCCAGGAAATCCAGAAATGGAGACTAGTATATTGTTGATGCTTTGGAGACACTTCAGAAAGCAGACATGGGCAGTTTTTGGTTGGAGTTTCACTCGTACCCAAAGCTGTAGGGTGTGTTTCATAAAGAGTGTTGTCACTGACTTTCACAGACATGTTATAAGCTACTGCAGATCCTTGCATCTGATTGGTGGAGAGCAAATTAGTCTGTGAAAATTACAAACATAAAACTCTTCATGAAATCAAGCTCCCATGTTTTAAGTATTCATTCTCTCTTGTTATTTACAATTCTGTGTTCACTCAGAATGTCAACTTTCATGCTTGTGCTGTAGAGATTCGAGAGCAATCATTCATGCATGGGGAAAATAAACTCAAATGCTTTATATTCATTCCAATTAAACAGCTCAAGAGATATATGTTGTAAGCTCCTGTAAATACCAAGATGCTTATGATTATGTTTTTGCAGTGACTATCACACTGGTGATCCTTGAATTTCTTGTTTCAGTTTGAACAGGAGGAGTCGGTCAATCTTAATAGGAACGCTATGAGAAAACAGAAAACAGAGTATCACTCACAGATTATTTTCCCTTAATATATATATATATATATATATATATATTGCAGTTTGTTTGTTGATAAAAACATCAGATTGATAAAACTACATGTAGGGTCACTCTTGTCTTTTATATTGCCTTACATATTATTGTAAACAATGTCCAAGTATAATGTGATGAGAAACAGAAGGTCCTCCCTTAACTTCATCACAAAGGTAATGAATGTCCTTCTGCCTCTTAAAACCTTGACCATATGATCAACTCATTGAACCAAGCCTTATACCCGGTATCTGTTGCATTTCTTTTATATACCTGAAATTGCATATCTTTTGCTGTAAATTTATCCTCAACATGAAGCCTCAGTATGAATTGTTATAGTACTGTTAGAGCATTTTTTATCAATTAAAATGTTATGAGAACACTCATACCCATAACAATGAACCTAAGCCTGTGTTCTACAATTGGCGGATTGTGTTTAAATGACTTGTTAACGAAAATTAATTCTACTTTCTTGATAAAGAAAAATTACTTTCACAGTAATGTTTGGCTCACTTTTGATTTAAAAGATACCAGAGAAAATTAGTCAATGCATTGATCTTGTAAGATTGTACTCTTTCGTTCATCCTGCATCAATTAAGAGTATGGTTAAACAGAAGGCGTGGGGAAGGAAAGTGCCAACTCTTAGGAAGCAGTCAAAGTGGGGTAATGCATCCGGTCAAACTGAACAAAACAGGGATCTGAGACGTGATCTCAGGTTCAGAGAGATGCTTTGATAAATGGAGGAAATGGCAGGCTCCATTTGCATCTCAGTGATGGGTGGGGTAAATACAGTGTGAGATGGGGCGGAGGGATGATCAGGGAGGGGGGCAAATATAATGGTGATAATGGATTAATGTAGGGTGGACAGGATACTGTGGGGGAGAGATACATACAAACTCCTCAAAAAAAGTTTGGAAATCTGACTTTGATCAATAATCCCTCCTCGAATTTTGTGAATATTAATGTGTGATTGATACCAATGAATAGATCATTTAATTCTTTTTAAAATGATACCCTTCATGATATGATTATGGTTCACATGGAGGTGCAGTGCCTTTAAATGTGGGGCAAAGTCAAAATTCAAGAGTTGCAAAATGACACAATATTGAAAGTCACTGTTTTTTTTTTCTCAGTGGTTTGTCTTGTTTTCATGCACCTTAACATCAACATAGGTATGGAATCAAACACACCTCTGCACAAGCAACACATAACAAACAAACAAACATGCATGGGTATTTCAAACCACACTTAAACCATGTTATCTCACAGAACCATCTCTACATAAACCACAGCAAAACATCAAAAATGAAGGAGCAGGGGCTTGATTTGAATTTGGATGTTCATCTCTTTTGACACAGACAAAAGAATCATGTTCTTTATTGACCCTTCATGACTATTTCTGCTCGTTTTGCAGTTTTTCAATTCAGACCTCATCCAACACTTTTTTAATCCTGCTCTTTTCGTGATGGAGGTTTTTACCTGACTGCTAAGAAAGCACGAGTGCCTGTGAGCAAGCAACCAGGGGACCGACGGCTTAAGGTCCTCTCCGAGGGACCTGGTAATGAGGATAAATGCCTTACCAAAGGGCACTAGCGCACCACTTGGGAATCGAACCCGGGTCACCGGAATCCGAAACCCCCGCTCTACCGACTGAGCTATCGCGCCTCCCTAACAAGCATGGTATCATTTTAAAGAGAATTAAATGTTCTTTTGAATGACATCAAATCTGCATTATGTAAAATTTGGAGTTGGGAGAGTTTAATGGCCAAACCCAGATTTCCAAACTTTTTTTTGAGGGGTTTAGAATGGGATGAGTAGAGGTAAGGTGAATGGAAGATGAATAAGGTGAAATTGCTGAAATGGAAAAAATTATATTTTTCTACCCTTCACCATTTATTTTCTGGTAACAAGGTACTTTTTTATTTATATTTATTCCATTTCACTTTTTTATCACTTACTATTATCACTCATGTTTCTCCCAATGAGAGCTTAATTATCTACAAGCTCTGTTTCTTATTTAGGCTTTCTTCTTTTATTACATACTATGCTATACCTTGCGTTCAATATTCAATTAATCTTGAAACGCTATGTTTAAGAATATATTTCTTACATATATACATATTTGTTGTAAAATTGGAACAAATTGATTATTTGAAAAAGGAGTGTCCAATACATTCAAGCAGCATTGTTCGAAAACATGACATTGTTAGTGGTATACGTTTGCATCTTTGGATCCATGGTCTTATATGAAAACACCCTTAGAGTTCACCCATAACAACTAAATCTAACAGCTGGCAGAATAGCACACAAACAACTCTAAAAATCAACAGAAAACACAAGCGTGACATCTATCGTCTTCCTCTCCCTAGCGTTTACCTTCCTCCTCATTCACCATCGATTGAATGACGTTTTTATAGTCCCTGAAAGTTTTTGGTTTCTGCCAAGTTCAACATTTGTTCATCACTTAGCCATTTTGGGATCGTTCATGTGCGTGAACAAACTGTTTATCCAGTGTGACAGTATTCCTTCTACATGGGATGGATCGATGGTCTGTTGACTTCAAGCCCCATGAGGGGAGGGGGGACCAAGACGGAGAAATCAACTACTCGTAAGAAATCTCTGCTGTACAAAAAATGTTTTTCACAAGGACTGTTTCAGTCATAATGTGAGAATATTGTTGTTTCTTTAGAATTTGTATTTTTTACCAGAATATTTTTTTTCTATTTAAGTTTAGATAAGTTCAGAGCAATTTGCGAATTACAAGTATTCTCTCAGTTACTACCAACAAAAACCTAATTTAGTTTAATTGAAAATTCTGTGATGGAATGTGATATATTACGGTTACCAATTGAACATTTATTTACATGATCTCATTTGAAGTTCCTTGATGTTTCAATAATTCAAACACGGTGTTCTGAAAGTCTGAAACTCTAATTTCAATTAAAAACATTCATTCATCTAATATCATAGTATCACTATCAATATCTCTCAGTAGTTGTACAAATACTAAATGCTATGAGATAAATGATGAACTTCCTGGAGGGTTAAAAACAAAGGAGATTCAGAAATGTAATGACCATACAGCAGACTTTGAATCAGCCATGACATAAAGCCCCTTTACTCCAAACTTAAAGTTTGGCGAAAGAGTGGTCCTTTGTTTTGAATCTTAAAACTTAAAGCCAGTCAAAATCTTTGGTAAATGATCAGTAATGTGAATTATAGTCAGGTAGCAGGTAACATTCCAATATAACATAAATGTTGTGGTCATTGTACGTTTTCAGCATATAGAATTTGACTTTGGTGCTTTTCATCTGTTAGAATTTAAACTTTGCATCTAGCACCCTGATTTTATGTGGGGGCGTCGTGGTCTAGTGGTTATGACCCTCGTCTTTCAATCTGAGGGACCTGGGTTCGATTCCCAGCCATGGCATGTATTCCTTCAAGAAATTTACCCACATTGTGCTGCACTCAGCCCAAGTGAGGTGAATGGGTACCCAACAGGAAGAAATTCCTCGAATGGTAGAGCGCCTGTAGGCAGCACTGCTATAGCCGGGGTGATAATGATATTATTGTAATGCGCAGTTGAGTATATACATATAGAAATTGTGCAATATAAATGTACAATTTTTATTATTATTTTAAACTTAGCATCCTCTCTTAGTAATGATTTACTTCTATTTGATATTAGCCCTTTGAGAGCATATACTTTACATATTAAGGAATAAGATATAAGAAAATTACTGACAAAGATTTTGTTTTGAAATTTTCAGCCTATGCCATGATTTAGAACAGATTGTATACAAACAAGACAAAAATACACAACTGTTATTATTTTGATGTAAAATCTGTAGATTTACCCAATAAACACATTTTTATCTTATGTCGTCTACACCATGACACATTGATAAAGTCTAGTAATAGATTGGAATAGTGGCATTTAGGGGTATTTACCAATGTAAAAGTAAGATTTTAACACTTTGAATTATTATATTGGAATAATAATTGCAATTTTTTTTCAAAACTTTGGTAGCAGATTGTTTGTTCATTGTACAATGTGCTTTGCACTAAAGTTGAAATCACTTGAGTTATATGCATACAAAACTCTCAAGAGAGTATAATTCATCTATTTAATCTGTTTGCAATAGAAATGTCTATTGCTATATAATATTTCTCATAGAATTTTGAATAGTGAAAATGACTGTATTTTATTACCTCATAACACTTGCATTGATTCAAAGAAGTATTTTTCTGATGATGAAGTTGCTGAAAGGTTGAACATGACGTATAAAGAGTATATGATAGGTTTTTTTAATAGAAATGGCACTGAAATCAATACCTTATTGCCTTGAGTGAAAATTAGATCCTGGTCTTCATAGAGAGTGAAGAAGAAATTACATTGTAAATGACACTTGACATGTTACCATTACACAATTCAATAAGCATGATATTCAGTTTAATTCAAGTCAATTTAACACCATGATCAGTACTATATTTACTGTATGAAAACGTAAAATGACTTTTTATGATTCATGAAATTCATAGATTCTTTGGGCATTGTACTCAATTCTCTTATGAAAAGTAGCTTCATTTCATTTTTAAAAAAATTGAAGATTGGTACTTCTACAATCCTCACTTACTTCATATCTTACTGAGATATAGACAGAACATCAGGGACCAATCAAATTTGGGATTTACCTTAGTTTCATCCTAAAATTATTTTGAATCTCAAGGGATTTTAATTTAAATCCTTTAAGATTTAGAAATGAATCTTTAGGACAAACTAAATCCCAAATTTGATTGGTCCCTAACTACAGTCCACCTGGATTTATTTTTAATCCCTGCTATTTATAGTGTTGTTTTCACTACAATTTCAACCCCTCCTCTAACCCAAACACACACATGACACTATCTTGCTTAAAAAATATACATGTAATAATAAAGTTCTAATATTGTGTCATAAAGTTATCAATCATAAACCTCCGGCTTTCCTGTTGAATATTATTGGTTCCTATGTACCCGTTGTTTTATCACTGCATGTTAATGTATTGAAGGACGGATGCAGGCTCAAAAATACTCAATTACATCCAGGTCCAGGCTGGATCTACGTTCATATACTTAAGTTGTGCCTTCCTTTGATATTTTGAGTTACATTATGTTATATTTTGTTTATGTATAATTGTAAAGCGCATAAAGAACTATACTTGTTATTATGTGCTAATAACTACCCTCTATTAGTAATATTATTATAACTTTTTATTTACCCAGGGTAGCCACTTCAGTTAGGAAACTGCACTACCAACGGGCCCTGCATAACATATATATGTTATTATTGTACAAATTTGTTATGTTTATTATTTGCTTTTTCTTGATTGCCCCTCTCTCTCTTTACTCCTCTTTCTGTCTCTGTATTTTTCTTGCCCCGCCCCTCTTTCCAACACTCCTTATTACTTTAAGCCATTTTATTCCTTCTCCCTATTTTTTTAAAATAACTCTTGTTAATTATTGCTTTATACATTGCCTTCTTTTATTTCACCGTACATGATGACCTGCTTGAAATGGAAGTGTTGAATCATGAAATTATAGCATTGGAGTACCGTAGTAGCATTTTGAAATGACTAAACAATATGATATCATTTTAATAAAAAGGTTTTATTAATCCAAGGTTTCTATTCATCACTTTACTCAACAATTTTTTTAAATATGATATCATTGTAAAGAAATTAAATAAAGATATCAATTTCCATATCAACATGATAAAATAGGCATTTTAGAAAATGGCACGTTAAGCTGACAAATTTTCTTTTGAAGGAGCAAATGCGTGCTTCCAAGTAGTTCCTTTCTTCATTAATATTCGAGGTGGCAAATGGAAATGAACACACTGTGAAAAGAGCAAATATTTGGAGTTGGATTTTTGGTCTAAATTTAAATAACATTAATTTCATGAGCATATTCCACCTCTATGCCAACAGCATGAAGGGAAAGATATTGATAAATTTGAATTAAGGTTTTGCTGTTGATGAAGGGTAGTCAGAGTTTATCACGTCTCACGAAAATGAAATCATGCTTAATTTATTTAACTGAATATGGAGATGACACACACTATATTTCTATGTATCGGCGATGGTTGCTTCACAGCCACTATAGTCTCGCAGCATCAGACGCATCGCTTACGTTTAGCATAAAAACAATGGTTCTGCTGCAGCCTCGTCTAGAATATTTGCTTCTGCATTGACAACCCTTCTGTGTTCAAACCTGATTGCATTACAACCGAATTATATCTCTCTTGCAAGGATCTTTCATATTGGTTATATTGACTGAGAGAGGATGACCCACCATCGTTAATCTATTTAAGTCACCTCGCGAGTGTCCATGATATTGGAATGGATGTGGCTGTCTGCAACAACAGAAAAATAATATGAGTAGGACTAAGGCATTTATTCCACTGTTTGTTTTTGATATATAGAACTTTTCAGGTTTTTGCTTAACTTAGAGTCAAGTAATTTCTGGCTGGCTCTCATTTCACAAAAGTAGATTACATTTATGTTGTTATAGTATTACTCAAATCTCCAGACCTGCATGTAGGATGGAGGGGGGGGGAGGGGTTACGGAGTCCCTGAGGTAGCGCAACATGTTTTTATATGCTTAACAAAACCCACATCTTTCATGTATTTTCTGTGTTTAGTTGAGTGACCCCCCCCCGCCACCATTTTTTCCCCCGCATTTGAAATAACTGTTGAAGTTTGGAGCCTGGGAAACAAGCAATAAAAGCCTATATTTTTATTCTGGTGGTGTGTGAAAATCTCATTTTTTTAAATCAACAAGTACATGGGTCTTGTTTCATGGAACTAAACATCAATCACAAATGTAAGAAAGTCGATTACAAATTTGCAATTTGCCAATGAAATCGTACAGTTTTCAATAGAGCTAACAATACCATGTAATAGGCTATAGATAGTGAGTTTCATGAAATGGACCTACTGGCTGCATTTACATATATTGTGACAGATACAAATGCTTCAATATTATCCTATCTTTAGGAAATTTATCGCAAGAATATTCATAGGTTTTTAAGCTCAAATTATTCTCCCATCATATCACACAATATTGGTATCTTCTGCAATGCATCAAGCTCTAATTATAAAGAGCATAGGGAAAGTTGTGGGTGAGGCAGTTCATCATTAGCCCAACTTTCCACTTGTATCAAATAATCTTAAAAAGAGGACTTTGTTTAAATAAATGACCCCTTTTGTACCCTAGAAATTACAATTTGGACGGTTGGGTTTAATTAGGGCTTTGTTTAAATGACATTTTTTAACCCTAAAATCACAATTTTGGACAGTTGCATTTAATTATATCTTCATTGGTCTTTACCCGTTGACTACTGATTTCTGTAATTCCATTGGCTTTTGTAGGGATCTCTTGGATCCAGTATAGGCAGTGGGTTATAAGTACAATATCTTTCAAAAGACAAAATTGAATTGCAGAAAAGGATACTTTTAGAAAGGTGATCGCAAGAACTATGGACAACAAGATGAGGTCTGAACCATGATTATACATACAATGGACCTCTGTCCAGTTTGGACATGTAATGTATGCACGTCAAGCTTGAACTTTAACTGTAGGGTGAAACTCGCTGATTTGTGATATGTAGTGGGTGGTCTTGAAAAGAAGGGAAAACAAAGCGATTAAGCACTCTCCAAAAATAATTGTTTTGTGTATTAAAAGCATTTTGATTTGTGATTCTTGTCTGTGACTCTCGTACCCAAGGTCTGAATGAAGTATTTTGACGCATCTGAAAGCGTGTTAATTTGAAACTCGGGCTGATAGAGGCAGGTCAATAAAGTGGTAAAAAAATGAGAACCCTTTTGTCACTTGGCAGCTCATAGGTTTAATGGATAATCACATCATCCTCCCTGGCTATCCAGCTACTAATTAATGTCTCATAGTGTTGCACGCTTCCTTGCCTGGGAAAGATAGGGAAGAAGGTTGAAGCTTGTTTGATCTCTCTAACCTTCATCACCTCCAGGGAACTTAACAGTGAAAGTCACACTTTAATGAGCCTAGGTATAAAAGGGAATGTCACAACTCGTGTGTGTGTGTTTCATAAAGCTGTTGGTTAGTTATGAGCAACCTGAAGAATGACTGGTGGCTCTTCGGAACTAAACCAACATCAATCAAAATCTGTTATCATTTACCACAAGGAATGGGTAATCATTCATTATTAGTTGCTGATAACTCATGAACAGAATTATGAAACACCCTGCCAGGTAGGTGTTTCAGAAAAGCTATTATGTAAGGTTACGAAAAAACTGGAACATTTTCCTTGGGTGGACTTGACCTTTTATTAGAGATTTTCTTAGAAAAATCAGACACACCACTCTTGCACTTCCCTTACTCTCTATTACAATTGCACTTGCATCAGCTTGATCCATTACTTATCTTGCAGATAATTACAGTACGGTACTTGTATAACTAAACATGATAATTCTATAATATGATTTTATTCTTAAACCTGGCTTTAACTTTGACTTGTATTTCAAATACTTGTGTATTGTAAATTTTGCGTGAACCATGTATACCTGAGTTGGAATTATTTCCTCATGTTGACATGTTTTCATCGTCTTTTGTTTTGTTCTGTGTATATAGTGCGTCCCAGAAAAAACAAAACCGAGATTAAGCAATGATTTATCATAACTTTATCACAAATACAATAGACAAATGACCTACCAATGTAAAGCTTAGAATCTCCTCTTTCATCTGATATTACATAGATTATTCCCAATTCACGCATGAGTGAGTAAAAACAATTTGAAGAAAGGATACCAAAAACTCATTTGGCGGGGGGTATCTGAATTTCAAAAAGAAAATCACATGCCTAGAAAGTTCAATATCTACTCTTTTATTTGATACCTTAATCACAAAAAATGGTCAAGAAGTAAAAAAGTTATGTTCCTTTGAAACAATGCTTGTATTTCAATAATTTCATTAAATAAACGTGTTTTCACCGGTTACCCACAGAAGCTATCGCATGGTTAACAAAATACTTTATGCATGGCTGATCGTCAACAAAACGGAGTGTCAAGTGAGTTTGAACGCTAGCCTGTAGAACCTCTTAATTTTATGAAATTATTGAAATTCAAGCCTTATTTCAAATAACCAGAACTTTGTTATTTCTTGACCATTTTGCTGTAATTGAGGTATCAAATTAAAGAGCAGATATTGAACTTTTTTTAAATGTGGTTTTCTTTTTGAAACCCAGATACAGCCCGCCAAATGACTTTTTGGTATCCCCTCTTCAAATTGTTTTTGCTCACTCATGCGTGAAGAAGAAATAATCTAAGTAATTTCAGATGAAAGAGGAGATTCTAAGCTTTACAATGGTAGGTCATTTGTCTATTGTATTTGTGATTAAGTTGTGATAAATCATCGATAAATCTCGGTTTCGTTTTTTGTGGGACGCACTGTATATTGTATCTACATGTGTGTAAACCAGTGAAAAAAGGAATTTTCTTTATGGACAATAAAGTTATTCAACTCAATGTTCTTAGGCAGTAAGTAATCAGCTGTATACAGACTAATACAGTACTTGTAGGGATATATCATGTAGCACAATAAAGGATCACCAGCCCTGTGTAAACTAATTTGTAACTTTCAAACGGCTTTCTGAAACGCCCATCTGGGAGATTTTCACCAGTGTACGCTGATGTGCTTATGGCAAGCTATTTCCTCATTTAATCCCATTGCTTTGCATCAAGAATTGCCTTCTGTTAACAGCACAAAATGATTTCTTGATACAGTATAAAGGATTTGATTTCTTGATTTTGTGATGTCTAACAACAAAATTATTGCTTGGTATCAGGAAAAGGGACTGAATGAAAAAAGGACTTGCCATAGGTTCATGTATGTCACCACGTGCTGGGTATAACGTCCAGGGCTCCATTTCATGAAAGTAAGGTGTAACGGCCCCTTTGATTAATACTTATAGTTCATAGTACCTCAACAGTGAAAACGTACTTTAACAGTGAGCCTTGCTGAATTGATGTTGATAGTTCCATAGTTTCTTAATAGTCATAGAAAACAATTTCATGGTGAAGAAGATACTTCTACACAGATATCACTGGTATATAGAGGGGGGGGGGTCTTGCCCCCCCCCCCCAAAAAAAAAAAGAATAAAAAATTCACGACCAAGAGAGAGAAAGGAAAGAGAGAAGGGTGAAATTTATTGTTTTCTGAATTTTATGTCAAAATCTATCACAAATTTGGATTTTTGTAATAAAGATCTCAAAATTTGTGCGAACTCGCTTTGCTCGATCGAAACTTTACGTGATACACCATATCAAGCCCCCTCAAAGTTTTGGGCTCATTACACCACTGATTTAATTCTGCATTTGTTATTTATTTATCATTTATCTCTTTACTCAGAATGACAATGATACTTATATACCATTTATCGTTTGAAGATGTGAAGACTTGCATGCTAATCAAAATTTTGCTTTGTTGCAAGCTTTATGGTTGAAGTAAATCCTCAAGTTAGAGCTGATGAAGTTGTCATTACGATTTGGAATTGAAATGAATTTGCTGATAGTCCTACAGGGAGGCTTGATATAAAATGAAATTTTGATTTCATCATCACATTGTGCCACTATTCGGAACTTTGGTTGTTAAGATTTTGTTGGTTGGAATGTTTTTACCATACATATATTACAATTTCTTTGAAAATGAGATCGCAAGGAATTGTGTAGTTTGCGCTGTGCTTAAAGTGCGAGTAGACTCTGCCTCCTATTTATCCGGCATCATCAACCATCCCATTGTCTATAATCATCAGTAGATGATGTTAATGGACTCTCAGTCGCCTTGATCAAACCGACATCAATACTATTAGTGGAATGAGAAGCCCATATCTTAGTCCATACCTTTTCATTGCCGAGCATTTGATCTTGATTTTATTTTGTTCCTTCAACACGTTTCTGGAGGTATAAACGCAAACACAGCACGTCTTGGTCTCATCTTTTTACAAAGAATTGCGATTGATCTCAACTATAGAATGCCATCTATGGCATAATACCTGTTCATGTATGTGCCATAATCACTGGCGGATCCAGGGGGCACATCTGGCTCGTGCCCCCCCCTGCCCTTTTGAGAGTCATAATAAAAAATTTTAAATGTAAATATGCCATTATTACCCAAGTGTGCCCCCTTTTGAAAGGACATTTTTTTTAGGGGGGGGGGGCTTGTCAATCTTTTTGCAGACGAAATGTCTTTAAATTTTAAGTGAAAACCTTTCTTTTCTTTTTTTTGCTTGTCAAATTTTTTTGGAAAATGTGCGCCCCCCCCTTTGGAAAATCCTGGATCCGCCCCTAGCCATAATGCTCATCTTTGAAACGATCCCTTTTAATGCAACAGTCATTTCTGCGATATAGATTCCAAGTTGACTAATGATAGGCCATTGGAAGTAATTATATAATATTGGATGGCTCTGAATGGAATACCAGAAATATTCCACGAGTTTGGGCAAATATTCCATGAATCGAAGATGAGTGGAATATTGGCCCTAACGAGTGGAGTATTTCTGGTATTCCATGAAAAAAAGCCATCCAATATAATTATTATCATCTATCCCACCCCTAGCAATCAAAAAGAGAGAGAAATTTGATTGAACAAGTCATATCCACTTATCATTTAATGGCATCATCACTTCATAAGATCAAATTTGGTCGTTGACATGCGACTTGCATGTAGTTCATTATGACGTAATTGAGTGTGGTTGTGCCCTTATGCTGCGCATCGCATTGCTTTCATTGTTGTACGCGTTGTATATTTCACGCACTCGCGCATGCGCACTATACTGTTGAATATGCTCTCATATTCAAAAACAAATTTTGTACAGGAGCCTATGGGATATTCTTCGGATTTCGGTCATTCTAGGGATACGCTCTGATACTGCACAGGCAATTGATGCAGACCAAAATACGCGTTCTAAATGTATGGCTAACACGCTCTATATAGATGATAATGTAATATCTTTTATCAGTGTGGATTTGGCTTCCTTGGTGTGATTGTGAAATAAACAACCAAGAGCACTCTGATTGGTTAAAAGAATGAGTATTCATCTTATGAAGAGAACTGAATGAATGGATATACCCATTCTATATTGTGATGTTGGTGGCCTTCTAAAGAGTCATCAGATCAATCATATCTCTTAGTAAGACAGGCCCTAGCCTCTGTTTTAAAATGCTTTCTGTTCTCGGTAAAATACTGAAGTCATTGTGATTATGAGTGTCTGTCATTGGTTAAAGATGATTTAATGGAGCTGTGTTTTTTCATTTTTCTAATCTTATTCATATTCCATTTGTTCTTGCTTAATATAGAATCAATCCATTCATCAAACTGCCAGGAAGATCTGGATCTAGCTCTTTTTTATCTTGAGTGTTCAACAAAGCTGATTCCTTTGAGTGCCTCATACTGGTAGCCCTAGCGAGGATATTGGTGAGTATCATAAAACTGTTAGTGTTTCTGTGAAAATTGTAATCTTTGACATTTTTCTACTGTCAAGATATAAGAGACTGTCACAGAATAGTTCTTGAAATCCATTGCATTTAAAAGGAACTGAGCGGTCACTGTACACAGATTATGAGCATTTGATAATTCTTTAAAGAATAGGCTGGAAGGTTTTACTACCACAAGATAACTTTATGTTTCCTTTTTTCTGTCAGTTTACTCCTCTCACCTGCAAGATATTGATAGATTGGAGAGGGAGGTTAATTATAGTTATACAGGTGCAACAATGTTTGCTCCTGCGACAATTACTACAGGCTTTATTTCTTAGGGTTCTGTGTTAGATTTAGGGTAGGTATATAGGGTATAGTGTTAAATCCAGGGTTAAAGTTAGTCATTTGATTAATGTGTGAAATTTATAGCAGAGCAGATTTTATGCAATAGTTGAACATTTTCTTTCTTTCTGAATGTGTTTTTATAGTCTGCAAAGTGCATGTGACCTAATTCTGTGGTATTCCTTATTGATGGTGTCAAAATTTTGGGGTTAAATGATTTCATATTGGTTGGAAGAGGAGAAGGCCTATAATATTAAATTCTTCTCTGATATAGTATATTGTCAACAGGTTTTGGTCATGAGATTTCAGCAGTAGTCTATTAATTGGGCCATTATTTCTTCTTTTTTCATTCTCCCAAATAGTCACCGTCCAGTGTGACAAATCAGCTCTGACAGGCCAAGATTCATTCTTGAATCCATTCTAATTGGTTCCACGGGGACCATTTACGATTAATATTGGTCAGTATTCAACCAAATTTGGCCTCTCCGTTGGCTAATTGGCCTTGGTGTTTCATCGCACTTTGGGTAGATTCGTGGGTTCCCTTTATAGCAAACTGTTAATGGACTGCGCAATCGCACATTCATCACTTACTCCTGAAAGCGTTGCTTGAAAAGAATGAAAATTATATCTGAATGACTGACCAGTTGTATATCAGCAATCAAACAGCTCTTGTTAATTAAATTAAGATAATCTTAGCTGATACGCAAAGAGGTGTTGCAGGAGGCTATAGTGTTTGATGTGGTTGTGAATGAGTAAATAAAGTGATATATTTGTGGGATAGATATAGCAGTTCAAGTGAGAAATGGGCCTTAATTTGTGGAGAAGGTTGATTCTATTACAATTAGAGCACGAGTAATACGGTGGTTGTGTACTGGAGAGAGAGAGACAGACAGACAGACATCCAGAGAGAAGAAGAGAAGGGATCTAACTATGGAATATATATTAGACTAAGAGAAGATGCATAGACATTTGACCCTGCAAAATTTGCTGTTGCCTTTAATTTATTTAAGATTTAGGATAAGGGTTATGAAAGTTGTTTTTTGTTTTTTTGTAGCTAGCATAATATGTGTGTTTTTTTATCAGAGAAATTATTACTATTACTATCAAAGTGATAAAATGAACTCTATATACCAATGGTCTAAAATCAGGTTGAATTTAAACTTTAGTCTAAAGTTTTGGTTTAACTACCGGTACCTGTATGATTAGCTAATTGTAATATGAATCTTTAACAGTAGAGGTTTGACTTTTCAGCTCATTTGACATTCAAATAATTCATAACTCCCTGTGATTATTACGTAAAATGAGTTTTCTTCACCATTTAAGCAGAAGGAAAGAGTACAGAGAAGACGAGAAATTAACATTGTAAACAATGTGGATTCCCACAATTTAAGCACGTATATGCTAGGTTAAACTAGATTTCAGAATATGGCCTCTCAAACTTCTTGATCAGAACTTATCTTCATGTACACACACACACACACTAAAGAATGAAACCCCTAGATTTATCATTTGTTACTAAGCTCTACATGTACTCCAATCAGTGCATCTCATATTGTGTACCCAAGATGCAACGGTGCATAACAGTCAATTTCATCTTCCATCAATGCAGAGTGTTTTCCTTGGTGTAAATTAGCTCTGACTTTGCTAATGCCTCTAATCTCTCCCATGGAATGGTTAACACAGTTGCAGCTAGTAAAAGGGATGCATGTATGACACTCTCTGACAGTAACTATGGTAACAGTCAGTTGCCAGTGCCTCTCGGCCATTCAAAACCAAGGATTTCACTGAAATATAGTCAGCACTGACAATTTAGTCAGTGCTGACAACTTTCATGAAAGTATATGAAATAACCCCCTGATGTAGACTACACTCCCACAAAGCTGTCTAGTGTCGGCAGGGCAAATTCATGAATATTCATCATGCTGCACTGGAGCAAGAAGTTATAACAATTGACCAATCAAAACTTCTCTTTCGTTCATTGCCAGTGCGTGTGAGCTGGTTGGTCATGAACGATTGGCTTTACCATATTGGTAGAGAATTCTGAAAAAGTTGCAAAAGGCCATGTCACTGTGCTTTATGAGTTGTTCTATATTGCAGAAAGAAACTTTCAATTTTTAAAACACAATGATAAGAGTTATAGGTTAAGTTCACCCCAGAAAAATGTTGATTTGAATCAATAGAGAAAAAAAATCCAACAAGAATAATGTTGAAAATTTCATCAAAATTGGATGTAAAATGAGAAAGTTAACATTTTAAAGTTTCGCTTATTTTTCACAAAATAGTTATATGCACAACTCAGTGACATGTAAATGAGAGAGTTGATGATGTCCCTCACTCACAATTTCGTATGTTTTTTTTTTGGTTGAATTATACAATATTTTAATTTTTACAAATTAGACAATAATGACTAACATGACTGAACCATAAAATGTTCAAACAACAAAACAATTTCATATTTATATAATAAAATACATAAGAAATAGTGAGTGGGTGGCGTCATCAGTCCCATTATTTGCATACACTTTAGGATGCGCATATACATGTAACTGTTTTTCAGTGTTATGCTAGTTGGATTTTTGTCTTCATTTAAATCAACTTATTGTTATGGTGGACTTGTCCTTAAATGATCTTTCACACAACATCCTGATAAAGGGACGTTTATGGTGGTGTCTTATTGGACCATTTTTTACTGTTGTAAAAAGTACTGTACCTTTTGATTCATAATGCCTCCATCTTTCCCTCAAAATGTTTTTTTTTTCGTGATTCTGTAAATTGACGATCTTAAGTAGATATTAACAAGTGAATTATGAAAAAAAAGTTCTTCTTTCCATTTTCTGTTTTGTTTTGAGTGTCTGATACACTAGTATTCATCTCTTTCTTTATTTTATTACCTGATACCCCACCATTGGGTTTTTCTTACTTTCTTTTTTATCTTTCTTTTTTCTGTCTGTCTGGCTTTCTTTCTTTCTGTCTGTCTTTTTTTCGTCATTTTGTCCTCTCTTTGTTTGTTTGTTTGTTTCTTTCTTTTTCCTTCCTTGCTTTAATTCATATTTCCCGCTGTCTCATGTTTTTTCAATGTCAGGAAATGTGGTTTCTCAGGAGGAACTGTAATTCATAGTTTGATGATCAATAGCTATCTGACATTGACCAATCACGATCAATGTAACATGAGCATTTCATTTGAATCACAGACCAGGAACCAATCAGGAGTATCCATCGTAAACCTCTTTGTTTTGGAACTTGATCTAAAGTAGATATGAAAGAAGAAGTTTTAAATTTTTCTTTTTTCCTCTATTCCCGAATATTTCTTGCTTTCAAGTAACTTTTTGTTTCTCTTATTTTTCCCAAAAATATTTAATCTTTTGAAATTCTGTATTTCCAACATAATTCCTGTTAAAAGTTCTTTAACGGGTAGTAGGACTCACTAGGAGAACCTTTTCGGTTCGACTAATGTGGCTACCCTGGGTAAATAGGCTGTTATTATTATCAGTACTGTAATTAGTTTGTTTCATCTTATAAAATCTGTTGAATCTTTATCTATAAACAAGATTATCCTGGAATATTACATTGATTTGGGGAATCCTTTTGTTTTATTTGAAATAACCAGCTCCCAAAAGGATTGACTCAGTTTGATAAATTTCCCCTTTCTTGTCTCGCCCACCAGAGGTGTAGGCGAGACTTAGGGATCCAAATGTCGTCCGTCCGTCACAAACCTAATGACACATAACTCCACAACCGTAAGTCGCTTTTCAACCAAACTTGGATGGTAGATGGACTTGGGGGACCTGCATGTTATGCTGCAGTCGGAGGTCACATGGTAAGGTCAAAGGTCATTTTCAGGTCAACGTTAAAGCTTACATGCAGGTCAACGTTAAAGTTAACATGCAAGACTCTCTTATGACACCTAACTCCGCAACCGTAAGTTACTTTTCAACCAAACTTGAATGGTAGATGGACTTGGGAGACCTGCATGTTATGCTGCAGTCAGAGGTCACATGGTAAGGTCAAAGGTCATTTTCAGGTCAACGTTAAAGTTAACATGCAAGACTCTTATGACACCTAACTCCGCAACCATAAGTCGCTTTTCAACAAAATTTGGATTGTAGATGGACTTGGGGGACCTGTATGTTAGGCTGCAGTCAGAGGTCACATGGTAAGGTCAAAGGTTATTTTCAGGTCAACGTTAAAGTTTACATGCAAGACTCTCTTATGACACCTAACTCCGCAACCGTAAGTTACTTATCAACCAAACTTGGATGGTAGATGGACTTTGGTGACCTGCATGTTATGCTGCAGTCAGAGGTCACATGGTAAGGTCAAAGGTCATTTACAGGTCAACATCAAAGTTTACGTGCAAGGCTCTTATGACAAGTGTTATTCCATCCCAGTAATTTCACAATGAAGTTTTGATGCAATTCTGTTGCGAGCCCTTGGTTATTTTCATAAGTGGGCGAGACACAAAATCGCTTTTGCCTTGTTTGAATATTAGTTGCAAATTTCAAATGCCATGTTTGCATTGTTTTTTCTTGCATCAGCATTAGCAAGGAGTATTATTGCCCTAGGTATTTCAATGCATTATAGTTAATCACAAGATAAGGATAACAAATCTTGTCTGCCTGTTGTATTTTGTTTAGTGCATTTCATCAAAAATTTCAAATTGCAACTTGTTTTTGTTATTTTTAATTACCATAACTGAGCTCAAGTTAAAAGCCTATAATGGTGTTCCTCTATAAGATGATGGTATGCTGCTGTGCCTACAAAAGCCCAATTTCTTTAAACTCCTGTGGAAACTAATCTATGTTAGTCAAGTTCAAATCAAGTATGACTGTTAATGGACTGAGAATCGACTGCATCGAATTTGACATGAGCAGTGGACATCTCCAGCGAAGGTGATTGATTCCACGGACACTATTTACAGGAAACCTCTCCATCTCCGGCCAAACAATGCATTGATATGCATTGATATGTATTGAGGTCACAAAGTGAAGAGTTCTCTTTCACCTTTCCTCGTCCACTTCTACAAATGCAAATGCATGTAATGGCCAGAGGGGGCTATGCAGTGTTAAAACAATGCATTTGCATCCGTAATGACTACTTGTGTGGTTAAGTTGTGCGAGATTCCTCTTTTCCAGGTTATTTACACACCTAAAGTGAATGCAAAGGAGATGAATTTGTGGTCTTGTGTGGATGGGCAGCGGAGGTAATATTTCTCCTTGATTGATCTTAATTAAATCATTGAAAACAAGATCTCAAATCTCAGCTCGTATATAATGTTTCTAACCAATAAATCGCTAGGGCGTGCGTACGCCAGTCCCTAAAAGCGTACTTTAGTAGGGAGTAAAGGATCTACCTTTAGTACGCTGGAGTGGTTAATGTCCCATTTAGACGAGGTCGTTTATCAGCGCGCTGCCTTTGCACACATGCTATTCAAGCCCTTGAATCGGCACTCCAAGTTCATTAATCTCAGGCTGGCGCTTTTAATATATTTTGCACGATTCACGATCGCTTATCAAGCATCCTGACACGGCATAATTATAGTGTCAGAAAAACACTCCAAGTCTTCTCTTTTTTCACTCTTTACTGCCTTTCCTGCATACTTGCAGGGCAGTGAGACATGTCAAGACCGAGGGCCGATGTCTCCCTTTACTCTAGGCCACCCGTTAGTGAAGTAGACCTAGTATAAGCAGTAAAAGAACGTTCCCACTGTTACAACTTTGATGTATTATCATATGTACAATCGTGTACATCCTCTTTTTAAATTGCACAAACCCAAATTGTAAAATGCCTTATGACTCAAGAGATTCCTTAATGCATATTTCCTTAAAAGAAACTAAATCTTATTGGAAAGGGTAAAATGAGAGGCATCATTTCAAACTTTCAAAGTTTCATCAAAATCGGTGATAAGAGTTATTTAGATTGAAGTGTCTTGCAACACTTTCTATCACGATTCTCAAATTGGCAAACATGCTATATAATGGCTGATTTTGTTGAAAATCTATTTGTTTTGTTCCAATATTTTCAGATTTTGTATTTTATTTCATGTTTTCTAATCATCGCCTGACCGTGTCATACAAGTATGTGGTGTTAATTATATTTTCTCAAAACATACTGTAAATATCTGTGCTCAGGAGGAGGCAAGATGTAATTTGAAAGATAATGGGGAAAATTTGTGTACAAAACAGAAATTTCCAAAAAATCAGTCATTTTGAAGCATGTTTGCCAAATTAGGGATCCCCTACATGTAGAAGGTACAAACTTCCATAACTCTCTTATTTTACAACCGATTTTGATAAAACTATTCTTTCTCTTATTTTACTTTTTTTTTCTCAGATTCATTCTCACCTTGGTTTTTGGTTTCCTTTATAACACACGCCATACCTCTGCATTCCATTACATATATTTTCTGTATGCTGTTTTTCAAATCACATAGGTGTATTCATTTCAGGTTCTAGATTTGATAGTGTCACGCATGCTCATTATGCGATTTGTCATAACCTTCGACCTACAGTGGGAACCTTCCCCAAACACTCACCAATATCACTCTTCCCCCTCTCCCTTACAGCGGCCGATTCAGACCGTGTTGTGCTATCGGCAAGTTCATTTCCCACCACCCCTGTAGGCAGACACAGCCAATGTGTCGGCATTTCACACAGAACCTCTCCCTTACCTTAATACCCATGGTTCACATCTCTCACCCCTTCCCCCCGTCTGCAATTCTTAATGAAAAGGAGACTCCATCACTATTATGATTTGCATGGTGATTTGAAAATCCATTCATTACTCCATTTTCATGCCATTTCAATCATGTAATGTAGTTCAGTCCCCATTGAGATCATTCTCCTTGTCTATTATTTGTTTCATAAGCCCTCAATATATCATGCTTCTTAAGATTCTTTGTCATAAATGAATCCTCGAGAGCATAATATCACACACATCTTTTATCTTAACTGGTGAACTGAATCACCTTTCTTTAATGTATAACAGATTTTGACAAAGTAAAAATTAATAAAGAGATGAAGTGAAATTAAAAAATCTAATAAATGATCAGTAGTTTATCTCTCCCACTAATAAGAATATCAGTTAACTCTCTCATAGTTAAATTCTGTTGTGATTACCTTTTTCAGATTGGTTATTCCGGTACCTACCATTCAACAGCCACTTAAAAGCAAGGTTTCAAGTTTACCCTCAAATAGCAAAATTGGTATTAGTGCTAGCCTCCATGCATGCATTCAACAGTCAATATTCTTTAAGCATGCAGTTATTAAATTTTATTGAATATATTGTTCATCCTTATCAAAAACATGTCATAATTAAGAATCCTGTTGCGTTTTAAAGAATGTCATTTGTTTTTTTCTGTGAAAAAACTTAAATTGCATTTAACAAAAATCCTTTACATTAGAATTTCGGTTTTCAAGTGAAATGATGATTGTATTCCACAGAATTATCATTTATTTGTACTCTTTCAACATAATAGAAATCTTCTTTTAATCACGATCACATAAACTTGTGTGATTGCTACAGAAATCTTATCTTCAACCATGGTTAACCTGTGTAGTTGTTTTGAACTAATGGGAGTGAATACCCTGCTGCAGAAACCTTCTATATCATCATTTTGATTTTTGATGTTTTAGCATGTGCTACTGCATTTATTGATAAATCAAAATAAAAATTCATAATATTAAAAAAAAACATAAAATAATTGATCAGAGTATGAATGTGACATTTTACATAATAATAACATATCATATTAGATGTAATTCATATAATAACTGGTTCAAATACAATGTGATAAGTATAATGCAGGGGCCAGACATCATAAGTTAAAAGCTAGAATGAACACTGCTGTGGATTTATGGAAAAGATAATATGAGCAGTTGTTTCATGTAGAGCATTTATACATGTTTGTAAAGTGAAGTCAGTTCCAAGTTTCTTAATCTATTGGATACTAGGACTGTCTCCATTGTTCCAAAATGGGTATTTTACCCACTGGCATACAGATGAGAGATTGGGGGACCATGGACCCCTGAAAGAATCAAGAAGAAAAAAAGAAGAAAAAGAATTGAAAGGAAAAAGAAAAGGGTGAAATATATTCTTTTCTGAAGATTATTTCAATATCTATTTAACAAATTATATTTTTCTAATCAAACAGATCAAAATATCACTTACTCGCAGCTTTTTAGAAATTTTGCCCTAAATGTAAAATACTTCTCTGAATGTATTTTCATCATTAAAAGTATTGATACATGTACACCATGTCATGCATGATTTTTGAAGGTGACCCACTGTTGAGACTATTACAAGTCATCATAATTACTTTGTAAGAAGCAATTTGTGCAAATAAAAGCAAATTGAGCATCATTTGAATTAAGATATGTGAATAAGTTATGAGTTTCCCTTTATGCTTCTGAATTCTAATCATGAAATTCATCTGAGTAAGGTTGTCTGTTTGATCTCTGAGAAGAGAGAGGTTATCTTGGATGAAGATTGGTAAGCTTCAACATCTGAATTGACCATTTCATACATTTTATATTGCTTTATACAGCATTGTATGACATTGCTCCTGTCTGAATGGGGTGGTGCAATGTGAAGTGTACCATTGCTATCATGTATCGTTACCACAACTTATACCCAGATGGAAGAGGAGATTTGCGATCCATATCTGACATAATTCAGTGATATATCGTTCCAGAAAGGAGAATTGAAGTCAACTTGTAGACGGTACAGAAACCGAACAAATCCTTCATGATTTATGGTCGCGATGTTTCCGCATTTCCCCCTCTTCCTCACGGATTCATTCGGTTTTAGCCCAAACCGGTGATTTATTCTGTGAAGACGACTGTATTGAACTGGCTGGCGAGGTCTTTTGGTAAAGCAAATCAGAGAAAATGGGAGCCATGCCATTGCTTGTTTGTACAATGCTTTCTCTAAGACTAGTCAGTCTCGACAGTTTTTAACTTGAGTCATTTATCAAATAATATTTGGGGGCTTGGGGCCAGACATTTGGAGAGGAAATTGGATTTCCTTTCAAATTTATGGCCATTAAGAAACCTCACATGTAAAGCAAATAGACAAGAAGTTCATTTCTCAGTACTCTCCATTTGGCTGAAATCTATTTGGTAAAACTCAAATGTTTAAATCATGATCTCCATTCATAAGCATTGGCTTTCACTCATCCTTGCAGGCAATATTGATTTATTTTCTTTCAAGAACTGATTGTGAATAAATTTCTTGGACAATCATCAAAGTAAGGATAAAACTTGTCTATAGTTAATGTACTAATAATGATAAAAAACATAGGGTATTATGTTGCATGTGAGGCTTGGATAATTTGGAGATATTCTTTGTTGTGATGTAAGCTCGATTTGTACCAAAGTAGAGCATATATATATATATTACTAAAGCGATGGCTGATAAAGAACATGTTATTGGAATATTTTTGGACCTAAGCAAAGCTTTTGATACACTTAATCACAAAATATTACTTCACAAACTACATTTATACGGAATACGTGGAAATGCACACAGATGGTTAGAAAATTATTTATCAAACAGACAACAATATGTTACATTTAATGGAATAGATTCAACCTTTAAAACTATCGAATGCGATGTGCCTCAGGGGTCAATTTTGGGGCCGCTCCTCTTCCTATTATATGTCAATGATATATCAAATACTTCGGCCTTATTATCGTTTATCCTCTTTGCAGATGATACTAATATTTTTTATGCTCACACAGAACTAGAAACTGTAATATCTACTTTAAATGTTGAATTATGTAAAGTATCTACTTGGTTCAAATGCAACAAATTATCCTTAAATATAAACAAAACACATTTTATGCACTTTAAGCATTACAATACACATGCTGTTAACAATACAATAACGATAAATATTGATGACGTATCTCTACAGCAAAAACAACATTCAAAGTTTCTAGGGGTAACTATTGATGAAAATTTATCCTGGAATAATCATTTAAGCCAAGTCACAACTTCCGTGTCCAAAGGTGTTGGAATAATTTCCAAATTAAAATACATATTACCTGAAAAAACTCTCTTTTTACTTTATAATGTTTTGGTGCTTCCTCACATATCATATTGTAATATAGTTTGGGGTAATTGTGGTAAAACGAAACTTAATCCGATTTTCTTATTACAAAAAAGAGCAGTCCGTATTTGCACAGGATCACAATATCTTGCTAGATCCAATCCTTTATTTTTTAAATTAAAAACATTAAAAATTTCAGATATAAATACATTTCATGCTGCTATATTCATGTTCAAATACAAAAAGGGATTACTTCCCCCTTCCTTTCAAAATATGTTCACCCTGAACAACACCATCCATTCTTATCCAACACGAAACTCCACAAACTTTCATTTAACAAATCCAAAACTAATAATAACACACAAATCAATTAGACATTACGGTGCGGATTTGTGGAATGATTTATCACATGACATTAAGCTATGCACATCACTTTATTCATTCAAAGCTGTTCTGAAAAAAAATACGCTGTCAAGCTATAATTTCTAAAATCTTTCTGTGTACCCAAACAACTGATAATCCCCCCCCCCCCTTGCACATGCACACTCGCACACCTGCACTTGCACTTTCACTTTTATCAACGTTATTAATCTTATCTCAATCAAATTTCTCTTCTCTATCCACTTTTGATATATTCCTATTATTTTGTGCAATAAAAGATAGTCTCTTTTATTGCTCTATACAGTCTGGTTTTCTATCCCCTTTCCTTTCGAGGCCTCCATCGCTTTCAAGCTCCAAGCTTAAGATGGAGGTCTCCCACATTTCTATATATATGTTCAGTAATTAAAGAAAATGTATATAGATATATAATTTCACAGTACAGTTGATATTTTATAATGATTTATGTGCATTATTCATTATGTTTAAAAAAATATTTGCTTATTATGTAATATTGAAAAAAAATGTTATACTTGTATATTCTTTGTTTTTTGTTTAGAATTGTGGAAATAAAATAAATCAAATCAAATCAAAATATATGAAATGAGTAAACAGATGGCTATGAAGTCACAATCCTACATGAGTTGCAGTAAATATCATTGCAAAATACCTTTTCACTGTACACATTAAAAAGCATCTAAATGTACAGACTTTTAGCTCAGACATTAGGTGCTTTCAGTATGACTCTAAGTCACACTTAAATCTTTATGAAAGAAAACCCTGGTATTATCAGGTACAGGTTGGTCTAAAAACACCTAGTATCATTATTGAGCACTATATGACAGCTATGGCCCTAACTGAATGAGGTTTGTAAACTGATAAAAGTTTCATCAAGTTTCTCAGTAAAAACTTCCTGAAGCACAAAGAACAGTCATAATTCATTTACAAAACAGTGATATCTGGGTGCAAGAGAATTATCAAAGAAAAGAGATAGCTTGCAGGGACATTTTGTTGGTTACAGTTTCAAACATGTGATAGAATTTCCATAAATTTCTATCATAGAATTCTTTTGAGGTGCTTCACCAGGCTTTATGGCAGAGCTTACTGACTAGAACAGTAAGCATCTTTTCCTTTACACCTGCCCAGGTTTCAATACATTTCCCAATATTAGTTACATGCTGTGTCAGAAACGCTAAAACTACCGACACGTGTTCAACATGAAAGGCAATCTGAGGTATGAGGCGGGGAGAAATATTGTCGTACTTTAGCGACGTGATGGTGTTTGCAGTGTGGGTCGGATGTCGCTTGGTCTTAGGTTCCTTGAGTAATTTTTACCTTCTTTTTTTTCTTATACAGAAGTGTTTTTAAGAGGATTAAAGATGGAATATTGGTGTGCAAAACGAGGGTGAAGTTTCTGCATGCCGGGATGACCGAAGGTTTAAGGCTATGAATTTAATATGCTGGTATTTTGGGAAATATGAAAGTGGTTTGGTAGTGGTGGTGAATGTTATGGGAAAGGGAAAATAATGAAATGGTTCTAGGAATCTCTTTTTCTACAAGAAAATACACTCTAAATTCCAAGGATTTATAATACATCCTGATTGACTGTGAATAGTGACCAGCCAGATATAAGATTAAGATTTAAACCTTGTAGATTTAAATACAAAGCTTAAAGATTTGAATTTAAATCATTAGAGATTTAAAAATTAATTCTTACGACTAAAAATGAATCCAATATTTGGCAGGTCACTATTCACTGATTATCTGGATGTATTTTAAATTGTTGAGATTTTTAGTGCGAGTATAAAACAACAAGGTTATTGAAATAACCTTGTTTGAATACCCTTTGCAACTTTGCAATGTGATAATTCCTTTATGTCTCTGAAGCTGCATAATTTATCAAATGGACATGTTTAACACCGATGTTTATCAGACTTGATTTTCTCAATGCAGGTTGGATTTGTTACCAGATACCAGGAAACCTCTGAAAATGTGCCAGAACCTAATTTGAGTTTCAAGTTTTGTTTTTATGTGTGGCTTTGTGGTAGTGTATCACATTTTGGTGTTCCAAGATTGAATGTGTAATGATGGATCCAATTTTTTTCTTGTAAATACATTTATTTTGAATATGTTGTTATCACCATCGTAAATTCTTTTATTCCCTTCTAAGTACTTTTTCTGACATTTTACTTAATATTATATTAATCATGACTTTTGAAAAGTTGATTTAGCTATCTCTCAGTTTAAATGGCTGGGCCAGCGACCCAATCAGAATTTTTTTGATAATATCCCCAAAGAATTTATTTGATTCAAGCTTTTCTGATAAATTAGAATTGAGAGTTAAGTTACTACATAAGGGTCTGTGCTGGTAAGAAGAGATTAACAAGACACCATAACATGTTCTCAAAAGCATCTCAAAAGCATCAGAACGAGCCCCAAAAAAAAAAAAAAAAACCTTTAATCTTGATTATCTGTGAATAATAAACACTCTCCTGCGGTGAAGGTGACAGTATCACAAGATCAGTTCAAAATGTATGAAGGAATAAAACTGTTTTGAGAAGACCTTGGGTGTTTAATATACATGTACACCCTGGAGTTGAAACATACATGTATACTTCAAACAGTGTTGTGATAACACTTGAGGGTGTTAAACTGTTGTAATAACATACATGGGTATTGCACTAACACCACATTGTGAGGATACTGTAACCTGTGTTGTGAAGGTGTTTAATAGATACCTCGGAGTTCAAACATTACCTCTAACACTATTGAAATAACAAAAAGTGTTATGATAAGGCTTGATGGTGTTGAGCTGTAATAACATACATGGGTATTGAACTTACACTATATGAGATTTGTGTAACCTGTTTTTGAAGGTGTTTAATAGACACCATTGAGTTCAAACGTTCATGTATAGCTCTAGCAGTGTTGAAGTAACAATAAGTGCTGTGTTAAGGCTTGAGGGTGTTGAATTGTTATATCATACATGGGTACTGATATTGAATATTGATGTAAAATGTTTGATTTTGTGCTCTATGGACATTGATGTGTAATTTGTCATCCATTTTTTTTGTCAGTGTGAAATGATAATTGGCATTTATTTTCTAGTGTCTGTATGAAAAGGGTACCCTAACAACTAGAGTTCTGGAACATCTTTGACCATCATCCTCTATCTCCTTACCTTGATCCCTCTCCCCTCAATTCCTCTCCCATCTTGATCAACTTCCATCTAATTGAAAACCGATTCCTGAAGTGCCTTTGCCAATGTGGAAGCAGCAGAGTCCCCGGACCACTTGATGGCCCTTGCCTTCCATACCTACACAATTAGGATCCTCCTGTGGCCGTTCGCATGGGACGTATCTCCTTCATCATTCAAAGCACTCCTTCGGTGGCAGACATACAATATCCCATTCAATTAGCGCTCAATCACCGTGTCACTTTACAACATTCACACGTCCTTTTTCTGTTCGAGCTGTTTACAGTGAAGGGTATTTTGTCCAAAATATTCCTCACGATTGCAGGCATGTGTATTTGTACATGGACTCAGGATATGAACACATTGCTTTTTTCATTATGTCTTGATCTTCATTAGGTAATTTAAAGACGCTTGCTTCAGAAACTGATCTTCCTTTGGAAAATTAAATTTACTTCACCAAAAACTACTCCTTATCCTATTCTTCTCACTTCATGGAATATAAAATGAGGAGAAAATGTGACAGTTGTATGCTGCATTGATAAACTCTGTGTGGATTTAATTTTTACACATTATATAATTCCATAATTGCCAAATCTTCCATCTTATATTTAAGAAAAGGTTTGAGATCATCTGTATTTGATACAACATAGAGTATTTATATTTATAATGGTTTTTGTTTGTTGTATAATCTACAATAACTTCAACTACATCTCATGAGAAACTGCCTTTAAAAAAAAAGAAAAACCCAGAGATCTACTGACCTCCTTCTTTTTCACCCATAGGTGAATGTGATGAAACTAATTTCAGGTTCATTTCCTGCTAGTATCAAGTTGAATTGTGTTTCGTACAGCTTTGGAACATGAGGTTATCCTATCCCATTTTCATTCTAACATCCTCATTTCCGTTTCGACTTCGAGAATGATGGTGCCCTGTCTAAGTGAAGAAGAATACAGGAATCTAGGGGTTGCTATGAAGATGTTGGTTGGGTCTCGGTGCTACATTTAATCTTCCTACACTCCCTCTTCCTGCTCCTTATATCTTCTTTATCAGTGTCAAACACCCTATTCTCACTCGTCCCCTTTTTTCAATGTCTTCCACCCACTCTCCCCCTCTCTCTCCCACTTGGGCTTTTCATTTCTTTTCAATGTCCTCTTCTACCCGACTCTCTCTCTCTCTCTTTCTCCTTTTTCAATATTCTCGTTAATCCACCCCCTCTCTCCCACTCTTGCCTCTCATTTTCATTGTCATCCTCCTCTGCACTCCCCCTCTCTGTCCCACTCCTACTTTCTATTAAATGTCCTCCATCCCACTCTCTCCCATCACAGTTCTACTTTCTTTTCATAGTCCTCTGCTACCCCACTTTCTACCTTTCTCTCCCACTCCCACTCGTCATGCCTCCCCCTTAATTGTCAAATATCCTCTTTTCAATGTCCTCCACTCCACATTTGCCTCTTCCCCTCTCTCTTCCACCTTCATCACTCCTGTAATCTTGCCTAAGATATGCTCACATTAAAAAATAAGAAATCTATAGAGTTTTAAATGTCATTTAAGTACTTTTCAGGATAGAACTCATTATCCCTCAACAGCCATTGTGAAAATAAGACGCTATTTTTTTTTGTAAACCAAAATAGAAATGATCGCTATCAAATAGGCTTTTCAAATTACACACTTCACTAAGGCAGCATGGGATGAGTCTCTTCTCATTTTTCCATGATTTAATTATTCTTTATTTGACATGCATCAGATAAGAAATCAGCTCTGTTGTCATAGCAACCAAGGTTGCATCATTTAACATGTCATTAACCACCAAAGATAATAAGAGAAGCAATGTTCCTTGTCAGATGTGATGCTATTTCTTGTAACGCTTCTAACCATGCTACTTCAGACAATGTTAATTTGCCTGCATTCATGTGCAATGTTCCAATAACTGAGCAGTATTTTTTTTACTCAAATTTGAATAGCACTAGTTGTCTCGCCTGCAAGACTAAAGGTGCCGCTTTTCTGACGGCGGCGGCGTTGTCAACATTGAAATTTTAATCAAGGTTAAGTTTTTGAAATATCATAACTCAGAGAGTATATATAGACCTAGTTCATGGAACATAAGGGTAATCAAGTGTTGCTGAATATCCTGCCTGGGTTTCAGGTCATATGACCAGGGTTAAAGGTCATTTATGGTTCAATGAACAATAGACCATGTTGGGGAGTCAGCATAAAAATCTTAACAAAGGTTAATTTTTTTTTATTTCTTCCTAACGAAAAGTATATGGATCTAGTTCGGGATATAAGAGTAATTAAGTGTCAGTGAATATCCCACATGGGATTTAGGTTACATGACCTAGGTCACAGGTCATTTAAGGTTAATGAACTTTGGCCATGTTGGAGGTAATCATTAAATTGCTGTCATAACTTTGGAAGTTTATAAATCTAGTTAATTTAGGGTCAATGAACACAGTATTATATTATCATATGAATGATGAATGTTTTTTTTGTAAATAATTATTTAATAAAGGCGCCGCTTTTCCGACGGCGGCGTCGTCAACATTGAAATCTTAACCAAGGTTAAGTTTTTGAAATGTCATCATAACTTGAAAAGTATATGGACCTAGTTCATGAAACTTAGACGTAAGGGTAATCAAGTATTACTGAACATCCTGCCTGAGTTTCAGGTCACATGACTAAGGTCAAAGGTCATGTAGGGTCAATGAACTTAGACCATGTTGGGGGAATCAATATCAAAATCTTAACCAAGGTTAAGTTTTTGAAATGTTGTCATAACTTCAAAGTATATGGACCCAGTTCATAAAAGTTAGACAGAAGGGTAATAGTGTATCACTGAAGATCCTGCCTTAGTTTCAGGTCACATGATTAAGGTCAAAGGTCACGTAGGGTCAACAAACTTTGGCCATGTTTGGGTAATTTGAGGAATTGTCATAACTTTAAAAGTCTATGGATCTAGTTCATGAAACTTGGACATAAGAGCAGCAATGTATCCCTGATACCCTGTGTGCGTTTCAGGAACATGGCCAAGATCAAAGGTTATTTAAAGGTCAATGAACTCTGGCCGTGTTGGGAGTATGTGTTGAATTGGCATCATAACTTAAGAAGTTTATGGATAAAGCTCATGAAGCATCGACATTATAAGGGTAATCAAGTATGGATGGTTGTTTTGCACATGTCTTAGGTCACATGATCATGGTCAAAGGTCTTCTTGGGTCAATGGACATAATATTTTATTATCATATTAGTGTCTTCTTCTGTGAATAATTATTCATTAGCTATTTTTAAAGGAAGCACTGCTGCTATACCGAATTGCGTAATGCAGGCGAGACTGCCAGAGGCGTTCCACTTGTTTTGAAAGTCAGCACTGCTGCTATATATTGAAAAGTGTAATGTGGGCGCGACTGCCAGTTCCACTTATTAAACTACATTTGTCATAAAGAATAGGTGTGCTATCTGTTCAAAAAGAGTTTCCACACTGATCTGTATATTAATGAGGGTTGAAAAGATAATATATCATTCCTTGTTCTGTGACTCTTTAATTTTTTTTCTTGTCTGTTTTCTGGTATTTCTGTTATGCATTTTGCACCTTCTATTTGTCTATTTTGCTATCCATCTCTCTATCTCCATCTTCTTCCCATCCTGTTATCATTTTTTCTCCCTCCTTTATCATCCACTCCTTGAACTTTTCCCCCTTTCTCTCTCTGCCTCGCTATTCCCTTCACTCCCTGCACCACCTCTCATCTGTTCTGCCCTCGATATCTCTCTCTGTTACCTGCACTTCTTTCTCCCCCCCTCTCTCTCTCTCTTGCTCCCTTTCTCCCTATCTCTCTTTCATTCTGAAGGTGATGACAAAAAGACTGATATTAGATTGGTATTAGATTAAGAAGTCGAAATGAAATATCTGGTGCAATTTGAAATTGAAGCTTGCGGATAACAGCTCAGAAATCTATGACGCCTGCAACATGTTGGTTGTGCAGGAAAGGTTTGAAAAGCTTATGTGAACATATAAAGATATGCACGATTATATCCCTCTTATGAATATTCATGAGTATTCTGGATAAATGATTGATCAATTCGCAATCATGTGACAAAGTATGATTTTAATAGGAAAGCACATCGCTGCAAATAGCTCCGTATAGTTTTCTTCTAGCTCTGAATATTTTGTATTATTATTATTATTATTTTATTGGGCACTTCATATTGCTCATACTCGATATGTTATCTCAACGTTTAAGTGCCCATGCTCCCTGATTTTACCGGATCCAATACAACCTTAATTGATAAAATATTAGAAAGTCAAAAAGGGGCCTAAGCTTTCGATCCTAGTAGAATCTTCGTCGGAGGCAAATAAAATATTCACGATACAAAAACAAGCAATTAGGGTCGTTAATCAAGTTGGTTTTTATTCCCATACAAATCCATTATTTTTCCAAAATAAAGTACTCAAAATTTCTGATATATATGCATTTCAAGTTGGTATATTCATGTTTCAGCTTTCAAAAGATGAATTGCCTGATATATTTGCTTCTATGTTTTAAAGGAACAATCTAATCCACACATATCCCACCCGGCTAAGTGACTCCTATCACCTTCCGCGTACTCGCACTCTCTTTGCTCAAAGAACAATTGCATTTGAAGGGCCCAGGTCTTGGAACAATCTTCTTCATGATATGGTACATAGTGCCTCACTTAATATATTCAAACGTAAATTGAAAGAGATGCTTATCAATTCTTATAATTTCCCTGTGTACTTTTATATACAAGTACTTTGTTAATACGCTCTGGCTGAGTAATGAGTAATAAATAATAGTCATAGAGTGGCAGACTCTTTTTTATTTTTGTATTCCTTACATATCCACAATTGTCACATTTTGGCATTACTTTATTATAATCAATTTACTTACCTGTCCTCTCTTACTCATTAAGACTGATATTTTTTCTAGATCCTGCAGACTTAACAAGCTTTGCTTTTTTATGCAGGTTCCCTCATATTTCACTCTTTTAAATTGTCTTTAATTCCAAATCGCTATTTTCTTTAATTTGAATTAATTGTTATGCCTTGTCTGATTTGTATTCTCATGAGCTTTCTGATATTGTTTTCATATTGTTGTTTGTACTTGTGAAATATGTCAAATAAAGTCAAATCAAATCACATCAAATCTGCATATATATCTCTCATTAACTGCAGTCGGCTAGAAACCGCACGCAGCCTACCCAGGAACTGGTTAGCATTATCTTGACAGGGCTAGGACTAGGTCTGGCAACGTTAGAATTGGCCCAGATTAGAATACACATCAGCAAGGATAGGTATACAAGTTAAAGAGGGATATAAAACAAATATATCAGGAGTTTT
Source organism: Lytechinus pictus (assembly GCF_037042905.1). Lineage (NCBI taxonomy): Eukaryota > Metazoa > Echinodermata > Echinoidea > Temnopleuroida > Toxopneustidae > Lytechinus > Lytechinus pictus. Next base: position 61,916,129 of record NC_087246.1, on the reverse strand, counting down.
CTTTGTAAGCATAGTGGGAATTATTAATCCTCAGTTGGACTGGCAATATAACTATAAACATGAAAGTGGTGTAACTGTACATGTTTCAATCAGGTATTGTTTTATATTTTCAAGTTTTTTTGTTATTTCCTGTTTAAATTAATATGAATTGATTTTGTTCTGTGAATTTTGCTCACACCATTTGCCTTCTGAAGTTTTAAAGTACTAGTAATGGTTTCTACAACTCCTGTATCATAGTTCTCTAGTCCCTTTACTTGAAAGTATTTTGTTACAAACATGAATCACCTTGATAACTCGGAGTATAGATTGTATTTTCAAAGAGTGGATCATAACAGAACGTTGCCAACTTGAATCAAATGGATTTTTATTTTTGTTTGGGTAAGTAGAGCACTTAGTGCTGGTGGTGGTGGTGATTTTTTTGTGATTGCTAAGAAAGCATGAATACTCTTAAAGTAAGCTACCAGAAGACAAAAGGCTTACGGTCCTCTCCGTGGGACCTGTTAATGAGGTAAATGATTTGCCAAATCCAAGGGCATTAGCGCACATTAAGTGGGAATCAAACCTGGGTCACCAGAATCTGAAATCCCTGCTCTACTGGGTGGGATGTCAAGCTACTAGACCAATTTGTTCTTTGTTTCCTTTTGTTTTATTAGGGTTCACTTTCCAACATTAGATCAACGATTAACTCGTAGAGTAATATTGAGGCCAGATTTTTTCAAATTTTTCATCAGGTTGGGAGGGGGATGCTCCCTCTTGATCCACCGTCACTCTTCCTCCTTTTCTTGATGACAAGTATTATCCTTGCTTTTTTATGAGTTTGAATTGAATCAGACCCAGCTCTTACAAAACCCCATTCCTCTTAGTATTTCATCATGATCTTTTATTAATCATTTTCTGCCATAGTTAGCCCCTCATCTGCTTTGGTTTTAAGTGCCCTCTCAGATTTGCCCTCTCTGTGTCTAGTCCTACTCAATAGCTAATTTCTTTTCTCACTCTAGGGCATTCTTGTTAAACCCCATAGGATCTCATCTTTGGTCTCTGTCTCAAGAACTGCCCCCTTAAAAGAAGTGTTCATTCCCTGCAATGAGAACCACAAGGGCGATATATAGACGTGGTAACTTTGTGTGGCTTAAAAAGTATGGGCCATCTGTGCCTGAATAATATGCTATAGCTGACATTATTCCAAAGGTTCGTTATAGTCCAAATGTTTGTTGATCAGAAGACTTGTTTTTCTGAAAATGAACAAGGTGCGATATCCAGAAGGTGTGTTAGTCCATTCAACAAATAAATGTTGTTTCGAAAGTTTGTTTATATTGATAAATGCAATTTGCGTTCTTAACATAATCCACTATGTGAACACTCTGTGATAAGACTGTGCGACATTCCAAACAACATTGCTTTCATAATGATATATGGAGAGAAAAGAGTAACTTTTGACGCAATATTACAATCATATATCCTTAAGGTTCTGCGTCTCAAATTTAAAAAGAATGTGTGTGCATTCATGTCTTTCTGGCTCTTAGAGGTCATACGATTTTGTTTCTGAGAGTAGAGTGTGAGCCTGAAGGTCCATTTCCATTAGTGGAATTCAAATTCTTGCGTAGTGCCCTCTTATACTTCTCAAGTACTCTTCATATTACTGTGTACGGATTAGGGATTTTAATCAACCATTGAGTTGGCTGAAGCTAGCCGCTAGTTTTTGTTTTTGCTTTATTTGAGACGAGTGATTCAGAAGGGCTTTTTTTCTTTATTTTGTGTTTTCTTTATTAGGGTTGAATGAATCAGAAAGGTTTTTTGTTTAAAGGTTAATAGTTAATTTAAATAAAATCAAGATTCCATTATCAGTAAAAATGTTATTGTCTTGTTCATCTTACTTTTGTTACTTTGGACTTGAAACATTTTACATTATCGTTTTCATCATTGTTAATTTTTATTTTTTGTAACAATGATGATTTATTATTTTTTAATATTATAGTCATTATTATCTTTATTGTAGTAGAGAGGAAGTTTTTATTTTGCACGTGTGTGCTTGTGTAGAACTAAATAGCATTCTGTTAATCATGATAATGTTAAAAGTGGGTAGTGAAAATAATTATACAGGGAAATACAATTGTTTTACAACCCAATTCACTAGGGCATGTAAATTATCAATTGTATAAAGAAATCACACTTGTTTCTGTACATACAAATTTAATAGCAATGTAGTGGATATTGTTACTGCCATCTGAGTAATTGCATGAATTATTCATTGATAAAAATATTGAAATAACATGTATTTTATTGAACTGTTAGGCACAAGAAATTCATCATTCTATATATTTCTCCTTCAGGCTGAGACCCCCCTTATCCTTCTCTCTTTCTATTTCTCTCCTCTCTCTTTGTATTTCTTTCTCTATTCCTCTCTCTCCTCGCTCTCCATCGTTCCGTCTCTCTCCTAATGACCCCCCCCCCTCTTTCACCACATTTGCTCCTCTCTCCCTACCTCCCTGTTCCTCTTTTTTATCTCCCTATCTCTCTCTAATCTTCTTTATCTCTCTCAGCTATCTCCTGTTTGCATTGTCTCTCTTCTTCTTATTCTGCCCCATTTTTGTTTTGTTTGTCTATCTCCATCCTCATATTGAGCATATCCACATTTTTGAGCAAGCGCCATGAGCGCCCAGCTGAGGCGGATACCGGCGCTATACAAGAACCCATCATCATCATCATCATCATCATATTATCTTGCATTCAGTTCAGAGAAGAAAATACTTAAGGCACCCAAACTGATTTAGACACATTACTGTAAAGGAAAAGCAAAAGGAAGAAAAAGAATAGGCCTATTAAGTGGAGCCTGTGGAGGGAAATTACAAAATTTGTTTTTCTCCACTCTATTAAATCAAGCATCCAAATCGGTGATATATCTTTAGCATTGTATGAATAAAACAACAAATATCTGCCCCTAGGGGGTGTAACTAGGCAGTTATGAAACCTGAATCCATTTCTTCTTGAAGTCATTCTCTTTGTTGTTGTCGTGGATGTGGTATAATTGACACACTTGCTATTGTCATTACATGATATAATAGATTCCACTTGAGAATATCCATTCCAAATACTGCAAATGTTTGAGCTATTTTTGATGCAGTCAGATGTGAATGATGTTTATGATACTGCAGTAAAAGTTGACACATGGACATATTTTTTTAGCATCATTCTATTTTATTTGGTTCAATTTAGCCAAAATTCCTTTGTTTAGCTATTTTTTTGTATAATTCTTTGTAATAATAATGGTTATAATACTTAAGATTAATCTTGCACACAACATTCAGTTATATATATAATATCACTAAATAATACAAGTAATACATTAAATCTAAAACATTTCAGGCCAATTTGAGTAAATTACGTCATGACATAGAAATTTCAACAAAAAAAACAAACCAGATTATATTTAACTTCTACTGTATGCAACATATTGACTAAACCACTCTGCGATTTGACTTTGTTACGTTTACCTTCATTATATTTTGTTATTGGAAATAAATCTTGATGTCAATCTCTCCATCATATCATCAATATGCAGTGTACGGTATGAAAAATAAACAACAATTCTCATTCTGTGCCTCAGCTCAATTTCCATTGAATTATGTATAATTCATGAAGAGCAAATCTGTTTTTAAAACAACCTGTTATGAATTTTTATTTCGGCGATAAAGCCAATCATTGAATATAATATGCATCAGAAATGAGAGTTGGTTTACCAGAAAAAAGGATATTTCTTTCTTACTTTTCTATTGCTTTAGCTCATTTTGTTTTCTTGACTTACTTGGATATCTCTATGCACTGTATGTTTAGAACACAAATGTGAAGATGCAAGCAAATTTCTATTATTAAATGAATTTTATGCTAACATGTAATTAATAGAAATTGTGTTTAATTTTAAAATATAATTATTTTTTTTACATCTTTTGTGCACCACACTTGTTTGTAGAAATTATTGTTGAAGGCTGACAGGCATTAGAAAATCATGCAGTTTCTGTGATTTGGTATTATTAGGGAACAAGCACCGAGATCGTTGCAATTTTGTGAGTATATACTTTTTATACAATCTATCGTATTTTTCAAATAGGGAGAAAGGACAGTTTGTGAAAATGGTGATAGTTTGTTCTCACGATGCCCTTACCGAAGTTCATTGCCCCAACAGGCAAGCAAATTTTTAAGCCCCATTTATGTTTTTCTTTTGCCCTGGGTTTGTAGAAGCATAGCGTCATACAAAAGCCTAAACTACAATAGATACTGTGTGTGATCAAAGACAATGATAACACTCTACTGGTCTTTGCATGTCCCTCAAATATCTAATTCTTATTACAAAGACACAAACAAATTTTATCCTCGGGACAATGTCTTGACGTCACACATGTAAAATAAAGGTTGGTTGGTTAGTTTAACTTGACCCCCAAAGGAGGATTTTAATTTCATCAGGAATGAGTAAATGTGGACTGAGAAAATTTATCAGGTATTACTCTGGAGGGCAGGACAGTGGATACCGATGGTGCCGTTAACATATGGTTACTGCATGATATCTATGTCATAAGGATTGAAATATAATGAGAGAAGACTAGTTTTATCTAGTTTGATAAATAAGTGAGATTTGTTTCTGTTATCTTAGTAACAGGATTTGTTTATTTGCTTCCTAAAATGAGGTCAAAATCAAGCTTTTGTTCTATGTGTAGTTCAAAACAGATCATTTTTTCTCTCTCATTTTCATTTTAACACTGAAAGTGAAATCATTAAAAGATGTATTTAAAATGGTTATTTGACCAAAAATATTTATTCCAGGGAAGCATCAATGCAACTTCAATTCTAATCGTGTATAAATGACATCATTTTTAACATGTTTCCAGTTTGACTTATTCATCAAAATCTTGTATCTAATTTATTCATAGTTTTATTAAGTTTTATATCCACCAGTTATCTTCTCATTTGATGAGAGGTAATAGACTTGATTAAAAAGAATATATTAATTTAAAAAGCTTGTCACTATCCACAGAAAATATTATCTTAATGTTAAACTTATATTCAGTCTGATATCTGTTTGTTAGAAGAGAGGTGAAAGGTTTTATTTGATTTTATTAGAGTATATCAATTCAAATTTATTTGTCTGATTTACTGATGATGTTTACTTACTGTTAATAGAAATTCAACCAGATTTATATTTTCTAGATAAGAGATGCAAAATTGTATTGCATTTTATAAGAATGTATCGATTTAATTTTTTATAACTTATCTACTGAAGATATTAACTTGCTGTTAAATTTGAAATCCACAGTTATCTGCTCGTTGGATTGGAGATGTAAAGCTTATTTTGAAAGCATATCGTCACCTTCCGACACAAAGGCCGTTGGCGCGCACTGTGCGTCGCCTCCCCGCAGAAAGGCCGTTATCGTGCAGTGCGCGCTAACGGCCTTTGTGCGAGAAGGCAACGCACAGTGCGTCCTGCTAACGGCCTTTGTGTGGGAAGGCGACGATATGCATTTTTATAGATTTATCGATTTTATCGATCTACTGAAGATATTAACTCACTGTTAAATCATTCAACTAGAATCTGCTCATTTAATGAGAGTTGGAAGGCTTGATTTATGGAATACATTGATTTAAAATGATTTTACTTATAAACTGAAGAAAGTATGTCACTGTTAATTTTATATCCAACCAGATATCTACTCGTTTGATGATATATGAAAGGCTTGATTTGAAAAAAATATATTCATTCAAATCAATTTCATTGATCTACTGAATTAGCTTACTGTTAAATTTATATTTTTTCAGCCTGATATCTATTTGTTAGATGAGAGAGAATTTTTTTATAATTTTATTAGAATATATTCAAATTAATTGAACTAATCTACTGAAGATATTAACTTACTGTTAGGTTTTTATTCAACCTGATATCTATTCGTTATATTAGACATCAAAGTTTTGATTTGATTTTATTTATGAAAATATATTGATTGAAATTTATTCAATTGATCTACTGAAGATATTAACTTACTGTTAAGTTTGAATCAACCAGATGTTAGTTCAATAGGAGATGAAAGGCTGTATTTCCTCCCTTTTTATTAGTCAAACATTGTCACCTGGGAGCATTTCAGCAAACAAATTGTCAGTGATCTTTACTGACTGTTGTTATAAGCTACTACACATCCTTGCATCTGATTGGTTGAGAGCAAATTAGTAGGTGAAAATCACTGACAAAACTTTTCATGAAGCCTTTCCCTTATCTGATGTCCAGTCTAGATATGTGTGTTGCATAAAGACTAAAGAGAACATAGAACAGTGTTACACAGTGATATGACCTGAAATTAGGTACGTTCAGCAAGATTGATAAAAGATCATTTGAATGATGTTCCACAATGAACATAGTCTGGTGATTTGTGATTCATAATGAAGATTCAAGTACGTTGCATAAACATAATGCAAAATTTTATACACCTTGGTTTACAGTATCAACAGATCAGGTATTCTTGGAATTTAAGATGAAATTTAAAAGAACAAACAGTAATGTTCAATTTATAATATTTATTTCTTAAAAGTTGGTCATTGTTGTCTAGATTTTTAAAGCATTGTTTAAGCTCTATTAACTTTTCAAGAACAGTATCAGTTTGTAAAATAAACCAAGTCGTTTATTTTATTTTTCTTGATTTGAATTGCATAACCCCTGGCACAAAGAATGGGATTGTGAATGTATTGCAGTTCATATTGAAATATATTTAATTTACATTTAGTTAACATTTTGCAAGCAATGTGATATAGAATGAGAATGTAATCAGTCACCAAATTTGATTTGTAGAGACAATTTGTGCTACATCAAATCAACCTCCTTATCTAAACGGCCCCTTATACCAACAGTAGAGAAAAAGCATGTTGGTTTTGTTAATGCAATAAAGTGAGAAGCAAGAACTTATGCTGAACTTGAGGTGTAGTCTTTCCCCCTTCTTCATGTAAACTGAACTGGCCTTTCCCCTGCAGGGGCTGGAACAGCAAATGGGTCGGACAGGATGCTTTCTCACTTTTAAAGTACTTGTATTGATGTGTGCGGCTTCTCAAATTGCCTTTGAATGTGAAGCACGTAGTTGTGATAGTCATGAAGTCTTGGGTTGCTGTTCCCGTCAGCCTTACATTATTTCATTGAAACTAAAATGACTGTTTTGCCTCATGGACATGTCTAGGATTGATTTAAGGTGATGATTGTGAAGAATTTGATCGAAATGTAAGAATTTTGATTGTTTTTAATACTGAAATGTTTTTATTTTACCAGACATGATTACAGCCCTTTAGGGTTTATATTTACATGATGATGGTCTCTGTAAGTGTAGTTGAATACAGAAGCTTAAATATATTTACAACTCTAAAAATATATTTATTGGAGATTATTTGTAGGTTATTGAGCTATTGAATACACAACAATGTCATTTTAGACAGGCCTCCTTGCATGATAATCCTTAAACTTTCTCAGAAAATAGATAATTAACTCCCACTGTGCCAGATGAATTACAACTCTATGTGATCGGCTTCAGTGGCATGTTAAGGGTTAAGACGATGAGTTCTGTGGGGCAGATAATTGCATAATGCATATTTGCAGTTTAGAGATTGATAAATTCAGGATCGAATGTGCCCTTTTATAAATTGTGGATCATATCATGATAACGGGAGTGGAAATGAAAAAGTTAATGATGGAGACATGCATCCATTACAACTACATTGTCCTTGCTGTACATTTCTAGCAGCCAATGCAATCAAGCGTCCCTTCAGAGCCCATACAATGCAAAATTGATCTCGGAATGATTTCATGGTTGGTAAAATGCATTTTTTGTTAGTGAGTTATCAATTCCAAATTGCTTTCCTCCAAAGTTGCCAATTTGCAGATTGATTGAATACAGCCTCTTTTTGTCAAAAGGCAACAAGATGTTTTGATTGAGAGGCTGCTCGATGGAGCCCAGTCGTATTAATGGCTAATGACCCAATTTTGGAGGAAATTTACTTGCGAGGATAATTAGTCCATGATTGCTAAGGCTGTACGGAAATGTAATGAATCATAGATTCTGATCAAAGCAAAGTGATTAGAGAGATGCTGGAATATGTTGTTACAAGGACATGAGTAGGGGGCAGTGTCCAACAAGAATGCGACTGATCAGATTTCTGACATTAATATACCCTATGCCCTAGTATACTTGTAATGCATTCTGACTTAGGTTAGTCAGTTTGTTCCAGGAAAATGATTACTTCATAAGCATGTTTGTTGATGAAAGAGATAAGGAGAAGATTAAGTATGATGTATGGGGAGAGCAATAGAAGAAAAATAAATGTTTGTTACCAAGACGTGATGCAAAGATGCTCATTACTGGGAGATGACAAGCATTGCTGATAGATTTGCATTTTGAATAAGTTGTGTGCAATGTTTGAAAACATCAAAAGCATAAGGGCATAACATTCTCTGTATCCAAATGTACCCGTTTAAGAGAAGAAAATGTATCTTTTTATTGACAATTTATTGCATCTATTTTGTGTTATCATGCTATAGCTAATGCATGGTGTTAATGGATAAATTTTGCAATTCAATTTTTGATTTACATCAAAGCATAGTTTCAAACCATTTTACATCATGGAAAGTTTAAGTTACAAAATATGGGTGTGCTTTTGCCTTGCAAATCGTATTCAAGCTCACTCTTATTCATATGAAATCTGTTTTAAGCCTCAATCCTCTTACAGAGATCTACAAACATACTCTTGTCATCCATGGTTTAATGGATAAAACAGAAGATAATTTGATGATGATAATTCTTACAATAGCTTGATTAATACTCTACATGATGCACCTAATGGGGCGTGATGCATATAGGCTTCCCATCGACCAAAGATCAGCCCCGCCCGACATCAGCTCATCCTCTATTGGACAGGAACATTGATCATCGTACCGAACAGCTAGATATGTAATACAAAGGAGGTCACTGCCCGGCAATGCTAAGCTTGCCCCGCAGGTAAAGCTGAACTTCAACGTTTTTGCTGCTGACTTTTAAGTTCTCCTTATTGTGATTCAAGATACTGTCTTTATGATGTTCGATGCTATAGTTTATCTTGTATGTTGAAGGTAGATCTGAAAACCTAAGGCTTGTGGATGTATATGTTAGATTGTGACTTGTATTTGTATTACCTTCAGTTATTATTTTCAGTTTGGCAGGTCATGAAAATGACTCATGTAGACATAGACCCACTCACAGTTTCTTCGTAAACCTATTCGGAATTCCAAATGAACAGATTCATTGAACCAGTTTAGAAGATTGCTTCATTGTAATACAACTCCTCTAGATAAGACACTATTCACAGTTACCTTCTTGAACCTGTTCCCACTGGCCCAATTCATTGAAGCAGTTTAGAAGTGTGTTTCATTGTAAGACACCATTCATAGTCACCATCCTGAACCTATTTCCATTGGAACTTATTCTTTGAATCTGTTTACAAGTTTGTTTCACTGAAAAGTGACTCCTGTAGGGAAGACCCTGTTCACAGTTACCTTCTTGGATCTGTTCCCACTGGTACTGATTTATAGAACCAGTTTACCACTTGATTGTACATTCTTTTTAAAATAATATACAAATAAAATGTTTATGAGTGCAATTGGACAGAATACTTCATGAGGTGAAAGATGAAAATGAATGATTCATTTCATCTTCCACCGAATGAAGTATTCTGTCCATTGTACGAATGAACAGTCATTATTTGGTTTATATGACACATATTATTTTTCATAGGAAATTTATCAATTTAGATGCAATATATGATCATGCAGTGCGAGCTCGTCTGTTGATTGTCGCGTATGGCGCGTACAATGCGCGCGTGCAATGGACAAAATCGTATGGATCCAAAATTGCACAATGAATGGATCCTAAATTGCACGGTCGATGACGTCATTGTAAAATGGTCCGAATGATCGATTTCAAACGACCAGTCAAATGCCAAGGATCTATCTAGGTGTCATATAAATAATGATATAGGATTTGAATAGCCCACGTATCCACCTTCCTAGGTGCTCAAGGCGCTCGCTCCTATATTACCCCGGCTAAGCTAGTCTACCGATTCTGGTGCGCACAGCTTTTTGAGGAATTACTTCCTGCCGGTACCCATTTACCTCACCTGGGTCGAGTGCAGTACAGTGTGTATACATTTCTTGCTGAAGGAAAACACGCCTTGGCTAGGATTCGAACCCACGACCCTCTGTTTGAAAGGCGAGGGTCAGAACCACGAGACCACAACGCACCCATATACAATATGTAAGAACTAAAAATATGCAATATGTAAAAATTATTATTATTTGGTAATTATTCCTTTGGATACCGTAGCAAAACATTATATGAATTGTCATTCCAAACATATTACCCACAATAATTTCTGAACTTCTAACAGTCAAACATGGCTCCCTGCTTCCTTCAACATGGATTCTTTTACCATTATAAGATTCACATTAAGCAAAATGTAGGGTGAAGGTAAAAACTCATATTGATTTGCCCACTGGCATTCTATTTGCAAATGATAAAATGCTATTAGACATATCAGTTATGATAATGCTTCTATTTTTAATCTGAATATATCAGACCATCCCTCATCCATATGACCTCTTATGTCAACCAATTCATCAACTATCTGTCGTAGGATCCAAGGTATCTCGGTTTTACCGATAATATATGGTATCATTAAACTATGGAAGGCATTATTCATATTATTTTAATCACACCTTTTCCCCGCTTTTTAAGACTGTCCTAAAGCAAACTTTAAAATTAAATTACTTCATCTTTTACATCAGAACATCCCCTCCCCCTAATCTACCTGTGCATCCTTTTCATTTATTAATTCATCAGAGTTGGAAAGTACTGTTAGTATTAGCTGTCTAACATGTCTTGTAGGGGGGAATTTTGATAGGTACTTCTACATTGCAATTGATTGGGAATTCCGCAGTACTTAAGTGGTTTGATATACATTTAGTACTGTTTTTTTTCTTCTTAATATCTCAGCCTTGATGTACTTTTTTGATAGAAATCTGTTGTTTTATCTGACATTAGAATCACTATTTAAAAAAGTGCTTGGTGAGGTTTCGCTGGAGCTCTCCATCATAAGATTGAGGAAAGTGTTGGTTTTTTTTTTTATTTGGCCTGTATATTCCATCTCATTTATCACAGTGAATCACAATAAAATATCACATTTACCTTTTCTTTGTTGTTATCTAATCTGAATGTCTGCAGTGTTTAGTCTAGCTCATTCACTAATAAATCTCTCAGCAGAAGCTTCCATATTCCACACCATGTATCATCTTATCATAAGCAATGTTTAAGAGCCTCTGAAATTGCAAATGCTTACATTTTCAAAGCAATTCATTTTATTTATAATGCCTTTCTGAAGTGAGGGCAGGTGCATTGCTTCTAACATAAATCTAATACTTATTGTAAACCCATGTAACCATGACGGACAGTGGCTCTATAGATGAATCAGTTTATTCTAAATGATGTGCAATGCACACAGGAGCCAAAGGCTAATTGTAGAATCTTTGTCTTTTTGTATCATTTTTGAACTTTGTAGTCTCTTCTTTAATTCCCTTCTACTTCCAAGTTTTCTGGGCAAGCATTGATATCCATGTACAGTATGTATCAGTTATAAGTCATATTGATTTCACTAGTATCACAACCAAATTGATATACTTAATACTATATTTAATACATAATAAAGAATGAAGCTGGAATTTACATTCTTATATACATGTATATTTGAGAGGGTATCAGGACAACTACCCCCTGGACAATCACCCCCCGGACAACTACCCCCCAGACAATTACCCCCCGAGGACAATTACCCCCCGGACAATTACCCCCCGGACAATTACCCCCCGGACAACTACCCCCCGGACAATTACCCTAGACAAAGGGAGTGCACAGAGTCATACATCGGCCGTACGGTTGACGTAAGAAGTACTCAAGGCATTCTCGAGTATCTTGGAATCAAACGTACGCCGTAAGAAAGCTGTAAAATTGAACTCCATCCATAGGCGGATCCAGGGGGGGGGGCGGAGGGGCCCGGCTCCCCCCCCCCTATTGGCAGAGCAAAAAATGAAAAAAGGGGGAAAGAAAGAAAAAAAGAAAAAGAAGGGGAAAGAAAGGAGGAAAAATAAGAGGTAAAATAAGAGGAGGGAGACGAGTGAAAAAAAAGGTCAGGGATGACTTGGAAAATGATTAAAAAATATATTTCATGTCACTATATTAATTTTTTCGCTCGCGCTTCGCGCTCGCATAGCCTGTTCGATGAGATACACATCTTGCTAAATAGGCTGATATGTAGCTTAAAATATCAAGTTTTGAAGTCGATATTACAAAGCATATTTCAGCTCGGACATTATTCATTATTTTGTTTGATTTACAAACTAATTTTTAGTGCTCTGTTTAATGTCCGTTTTATGGTGTGAATATAACTTGCAGCTTGCGCTATGCGCTCGCATTATTTGATTTGCCAAATTATTTAACAAACTACTTAAAACCCCCCTTTTATGACAGTTTACCAAAAATTTCGTCTCACGATTTGCGCTCGCATTTTTGTTAAAAATATATCAACTCACAAATCCTATTCATGATTACAAAAAGTGCTTAAAATATCAAGTTTTCAGGCCTCAGTGTCAACACATTTTACTCACTCATTTAGGCTTATTACATCAATAAATATGATAATAAAATTTTCATGAATTCTTAATGACTAAATTGTCCCTTTTCAGAAAAGAATATCGACAATAGCACAGTTTCATATGTTTCATATCGCGCTCAGGAAGAGGAATAAGAAAGTTGTCATCATTTTCATATGATGACAAAATGTCCTTAGACCTAGAATGTCCAGGTCCAAGGTCAAAATATTAATGAAGATATCAGCTCGCGCTTCACACTCGCATCATTTATTAAGTGCTTTCCACATCCACTTCACAATTTCCCAACACAATGCTTTAGATAGTGCTCAAATTCACCATTTTCATACCGGAATATCATGTATTTTCCGCTCGCGCTTCGCGCTTGCATTGTTTTTTCGATGAGATTAATATCTTGCTCAATATAGGCTGATATGGAGCTTAAAATATCAAGTTTGGAAGTCAATATAAAAACATATTTCATCTCGGATATCGAGCTTTCATTATTTTTAAATTTACAAATTAATTTTTCAAGTGCTCTGTAAAATGTCCGTTTTATGGTCTAAATATTAATATTTTCAGCTCACGCTGCTCGGTCGCATTATTTGATTTGCATAGGCCTACTTCTTTATAAATTCTTACAAACCGTCCTTAAAATGCATCTTAAATGAATTGTATACTATCATGATTGCCAATTTGTATAGAAAGTACACTGTATTTGATTATGTCATATTGTTTACAATTTAGTAAATTTGGTACTTAATTTCCTTCTTTAATGTTTAATTGCTTTCACCCAAGAATAATACACACAAAAACACCTTGTAATTTACAAGGTGTTCTTGTGTGTATTATCTTTGCATAAAGTTTTTTAGCTTACTGTATTAAGTTATAAAGCCACATCTTAATCTGGAATGTGCACCAATTGTTTCATAATTCTTAGCTTCTTGTTAGTTGAACTGTTTTAAAATAACAGATTTATTGGTCTACTTGACAGTGTTTTAGTTGCGTTATCAACTTTCAATATTTCTACCTATGAAGGTGTCTTGTTTACGTTTTATCTATTTGCCTGATTTCTTTCCTGAAATTAAACCCAAAATAAATATTTAAAAAAATCAGATCCGTTGGAATCAGAGATATTCAGCATTTGTGATTATTATGACTAATCGTGTTCAATTGTTCTATGAAAACTTAGAATGAGGGCCAGTTTACAAATTTTCTGATGTATATATGCATAGCCAAACGGGAGGTTTCTGGTGCAAGTCCCCCCCCCCCCCCATTTTTCATGATTCAGAAGGCGCCGCTAAACAAAAACAAACAAAGAAAAAAGAAGAATGTGAGAAAACAGGAGAAAGAGCAATATAAAAGAGAAAGAAAAAGTAATTAACTTAAGATAAAGTAGAAAATATTTCGGAAACCTGTGCCACCGACCAAAACTTACAATGGGTCCCGCTTAATTCTAACATTGATGCTGGAGAGAAGGGGGGATTTTCTGAAGGTAATTGTCCTGGGGTAGTTGTCCGGGGGGAAGTTGTCCGGGGGGAAGTTGTCCGGGGGGTAGTTGTCCGGGGGGTAATTGTCCGGGGGGTAACTGTCCGGGGGGTAATTGTCCGGGGGGTAGTTGTCCGGGGGGTAATTGTCCGGGGGGTAATCGTCCTTGGGGGGTAGTTGTCCTCGGGGGGTAATTGTCCGGGGGGTAATTGTCCGGGGGGTAATTGTCCTCGGGGGGTAATTGTCCGGGGGGTAGTTGTCCGGGGGGTGATTGTCCAGGGGGTAGTTGTCCTAGAACCATTTGAGAGGTATAAGCTAATATCGAATTGACAAAATGAAACTTGATTGCATCACGCTCTTGATGTAAAGACAGCATTTCACTTTTGAGTCTAGCACATGAAATTTATCAAAATTCATTTTAAATAGCATTTTACTCAATATAAGTACATTATTTTATTTGAATATGTTTTTCTTGATGTTTGCTCACTTATATGATTTTTTCCCCCTTATGCTCTTGTTATTATTAGAACTCAATACAATCCACTCTCTTGTTAGAATAAGCTTCTCTTACCTGTAAAAGATAGTAACAGGTCAATGAGCTTTTTCTCCTCACAAGCAGCTATTGTTGGATTTTAAATGAGCATTTAGGAATACCCCTTTGAGTATGCAGAGCATTGCATCATTTAAAAAGCAGGTCTTAGTCGAGAGATGCATATGAAAATCTCTTTCCCCCAAATTCATAACAACAATGAATTTCATATCACACATCCTCCTCTTCCTAATAATTCCAGATGCTACCATTGTCCTCTCGCGGGAGTTTCACACTGAGGCGGCTGGCCCGAGAAGCTCCAAACTGAACTGTGCTATTGATTTTTGATTCTTCACAAATATGCCTTCTTTTTTCCGCTTTTTCCGGCACCAATTTAAAAGCAGCTGCCCAGCAAATTGAAAAATGTAGGGTTTGAGCATGCCCGCAGTGGATCCTTAGTACAAAGCTAGCAGAAAGCATGTTTTGAATGACTCAGTTCTTTTAACAAGACTTTGAAATTATTAGGTTGGGAGGTTAAGAAATTACTTGACAAGAATGTGTTGTATTGATTTATAGGATGTTGCTTTGGGGTAAATATAAAAAGTTCATTATTTTCTTCTCCTCCATCTTCCTCTTCTTCTTTTTTCTCTTCTTCTTCCTCTTCTTCCTCTTTCTCTTCTTCTTCCTCTTCTTCCTCTTCTTCTTTTTTCTCTTCTTCTTCTTCCTCCTCTTCTTCCTCTTCTTCCTCTTTCTCTTCTTCTTCTTCTACTTCTTCTTCTACTTCTTTATCTTGTACTTCTTCTTCTCCTCCTCCTCTTCTTCATCTTCTTCTTCCTCCTCTTTTTATTTTTTGGCATCATCTCTATCACTATTACAAGTGATTAGGTGAAAATACCCATTGATATTGTAAGTTATTTTGTTACAGTTATAATTTATGATTTATCAGTGAATTTCTTTTTATAATACCATGTGAATGTTGGTAGTGCACAAGAGTGAATTTCAAAATCCATAATGAATTAATTAGATTGGATCAATCTGTTTTGAAGGGAGATGTCAAGAAATAATTATTGAAAAATGCGCAGTTGTTTGGAGAGTTAGCATTCGGTTGATGGTGTGATGGAATCTGTAGCATGTACATATGAATATAAGTTGGTTAGTCAATACCATGATATGTCCAAAGCTCAATGTGAGACGGAAGAAAGATTGAAATCTCAGGAAGATTAATCTCCCCCGCTAGCTGAAAGGATAGATCATCTCGGAATAATGTCACCCTCCTATATCATTTTGTCATAGCCAATCCAATAACAACCACAAAGCCAAAAAACAAGAATTGTCAATTGTATCACTTTTATACCAGAGAAAAAAACATCAACAGCAACTTAAGAGGAGAATAAGCTCTCATCCTCTTCATGCTGGTTATCTGGCTACGTGTCTGGTTGCCATGACAACCGAATCTGGAGGGATGTTTATTTCTACCGATGCAGTTGCACAGTTGTGGTGATGCTCCTCTCCCGAGTAGGACATGCTTTCCCTGTGCTCTGCATCTCCTCTTCATTCCGTACGTCTTGTCCGGTGAACATTGCTCTAACCCTCTCTCTTTCTTCAGCCTCTGTTCAATCTGCCGTTTGGACTTCTCCCCGTGCAGTTGTAATAAGATCATTGTCGGGTATGCCAGAGAACTCAACACTGGACGCCGATTTGTGATTATAACTCTGCCGCCGAAGACAACGTATCGTAATCCATGTGGTACAGCCTACTCGCTAAGCCCCTCAGGGCATGTCGTATTTATTTGTCCTCCTCCTTTTCATATCATCTTATTTGCCAATATTTTCAGGGGGAGAGGAATATCATAAAGAGTTGAGGTTCATGCTCGACAATTCATCAAACTCCTTCTCAAGTGGAAGTGTAGCTTTCAACGTTGTCTGAGACTGCCTCAACAATTTTCGGTGAGTAGAGACTTGTTTTTTTTATTTAATCACTCTGTCTCTATTTACTCCTTAGAGGCCTGTGGTATCTATCATTTCTATTCTCATAACATCTTATATGATATATTTATCTGTGAAAAGCATTGTTTCTTAATGGAAATGGAGAGAGAATTCAGAATGTTAGCCATCCTTTAAGGCATGTATTTTTCTATAGTTTGGAATTTAAAGAAGTAAAATGCTATTTCATTCACTGTCCTATGAAAACAGATATATTTTGTCCTAAGATTTGTGGGTTTTTTTATAGATGATATGATATTTTTCAGGAGCTCTAAACTCTGGTCAACCTCCATCATTTGAATGACCAGATAATCAATTGCATCCTTTTTTATGCTGCTGTAGTACCTTAATTTTCATTTGTTCACGACGATGTTCCATGAAGCTGTTTAGTTGATTCTAGGGCTGATTTTAATAAACAATTGAGTTGGTCATGTGAGTTGTGTATCGGGGTCCATGGGAAAGTCAAAAAAGCTTTTCATGATGTATAACTTCCCAAGTATAATTAGAATATGAATTTATGAAGTGCAAACATGTAAGCCCAATCTTGAATTTCAATTTTTCCATGTTTTCATCTTGATTGTGGCAAATGTTACTTTCACTAAAGATGTGAGGTATAAAGTTGACATGATTCACTTGTAAGTCAAATGAGTTATTGCAATACATCTTAGATCCAAATAAGCTCCAAGTACATGTCATATTTATCAATGAACTTGAATATTTATGATTAACATGAAAAACACTACACCACAAAGTATTGATACAGGCTTACAGTTAAGCAAGAAACAGGTAAACCAATAAAAGTTTTGTCTAGGCAAGGAAAAGATTGGGATCAAATTATTTTCTTATATTCTGCGAAAGAAATTTGTCTAAGGAAAGCTTAGATGAAATGTATCTATTTGGTTTTGATAACAGCAAGAAAATAGAAGAAACTGGTTAAGAGGCCTTTTGAGGGAGAAAGTACATGTCACTCGATCAGTTTTCCTGATTGTTTACCATACCCCTTTGCTTCTACCATACTCATATCAACAAAACAATGTGACTGAAATATCACTCTATGTAACAGGAAAGACAATCTGTATAGGGGGTGGTATACATTTTAGATGTCAAGTTATTCATTTCTTTTGAATGGTGAGCATCGAATAGCTCAAACATGGCCGTCTCCATTACGACTGAAAGAAAGGCCTAATTTAGAGAGAAGTGAAAAACAAAGAATTTGTATTGGAAATTTGGGCTCACTTTTGTCACCCGAACAAAATCTGCCTGTGAGGCAGGTGAAGGCATGGGAGAATGCTGGGTCGGATGATGAGCCTTATCATCTATCCCGTCCCAGGAATGTTCAAGGGCACTGTTCGCTTCACCCAACCCTCGCCGGAAAACAATTTTAGGGTAAATGGATTAATGAGGCCTGCTCGCATCGATTCTTGTATCACCTGAGAAAGGTCGATCCCGTGCCGTGTTATCGATGCGTGAAAAGCGTCACGTCAGGATGAGAGGGTGGATAGGTGAATGTTAGCTCAGCTCTAGGGAGAACATGAGATACACGTATACAGACCTCTCGATTATTATGAATTTGGAGGAAGGTATCTGAATTTTTGGTCATTAAGAGCTGTTGCATAGTTTGGATGTTTATATTCTCAAATTAATAGTGTGCATTTTCATGGGTAATACAATGTCTGTCCTAATTTTTGGCAAAATCATCCCTGCTTTTCGACTAAAAAAATATGGGATGTCTGTCTGTAGCCATTCCCTCATGGTGCCTGTTACAGTGTTTTTTGCAATCCAGATATAAAATTTAAAGCTATATGTACCATAGATCTATTGTACAAACAATTGCAGTTGTCAATTTATAAAGTCCAAGAGCCCTGTAATATGCACTTAATTTTATAATCAATTTTATTCTCTGCACATGATTTGTCATTTGACTTTTATTTTCAATCAACAGAGCAATTTAATATTTTGTGTTACAGGGAATTAAAAAAATCAAATAATCATAGATTTTCACTTACAACTGATATAACATACCAAAATCCTTACATCTGATTGTCTCAGAACAAATCTATTAGTGAAAAATCATAAACTATTGGCTTGATGGAACACGCCCCTGACATTATGAACCCAGAAAATGACTTGAGAAACCTAATCTTTCTGAAGAGCATTGTCATGTTAATTCTGATCTATATACACTTTGATCTCTGCGTGCTATCTGTCGTTTCTCCGAAAATGGTTCCCAGTAAACACCCCCACACTGTCAAGGGCGATCTCATTTCCCCCCTAAACAGAGCTGAAGGAATAATCAATTTAAAGCTTGGTAATTGAGTTGATTATGAATAGAGATTAGTGAGGATGTCAAGGCCATTCTCTGGATCCATTAATTACATTGATCTTTATGAGATGTGAAAGTACTATACCTGGGACACACTTTACAACCTTGCCTGTATGTTCCCATGTATTTGCTCCAGCAGTAATTGCTCCTATATGATGGAAACATTGCACATTAAGCCATGTATAAACCCTAATCCCCCAAACCTACACTTTAAAATCTCTGGTGTTTTTATTTTACACAAGCCTGCATGGTATGTAGCTGACCACCCTCAGGGGCAACCTGAAAACAAACCTGTATAAGAGTGCTTTTTGACAGACATCGACTTATTGTTCAATCATGTATTATGTGCAATTTGTTTTTGTTGTTGTTATGCTCTGAAGCGCCTTAAGCATCTAATCAAGATGGAAAGTGCGCTACACAAGTGTCATGTATTATTATTTATGTATTAAGTGTTGAAACGACACCAGTCTGATTTGGAGGGCTAACACCAAATTAGTATTTAAAACAACTCCAGTCAAAAATAAACAATTGTTGTCTGATGGTATTGTTTCAACACCTACTGGCCTGTTGTTAAATTTTAACAGTTTTTTTTTGCAGTGTAACTCTTATAATAACATCACATATGATCCTAACCCTAGTGCTATTCTCTTAAGATGTACATGTAATAGCAAATATCAGCCATTGCTGCCTGTAGATCCCATGATGGGAATAAACTGATTGGATCCTTGTGTTATTTTACTTACATAAGCTTTGAAATACTCATTTAAAATCAAACTAAAATTATAACAACCATCATCTTAGATATACCCTTATAGCCATTGGCATTCATTTTGAATGTAAGATTCCTCATTATGTCGATGGATTTAATAATTTCTACATCTTTGATTTGAATCCAAAAGTCTAATTTCAGCTGTACCCAGTAAGATGTGACATGCATGTAGTTTTCAAGCTCTGCAGTACTATAATTTTTTTTAAAGCATCTCCCTTGTCAAAAGAAATGGAGAAGATATAGAGATGATAAAGCTGCTTAGTGGTACTTATTCCTGCCTACAGCATGTATGGGATTTATTATGTATGAGAGACATGCTATTAAAGTCGCCTAGCTACAATGACAAACTACATTGATAACAAACTAAGATCTCCTATGTGAAGTGCGTAGGTGTTTCTTAAGTTCTACCCTTTCAATTTAACTCCAAGATACAGACAGAAGACGTCTTGATGAAATTCTCGAATAGAATTTTTATTTGTCAGGGTTTTTGGCGACTGGGTGTATCAGTTTGAGACATGAATGCAATAATTAGTCGCATACATGTATGTCATTGGCTGCAAATCGTCTGGGGTTTAACTCTTGTGTTTTCTTAATAAAGGGTGGTTGGAAAGAAATGCGGGCATGAATGAAATGAAATATATACTCTTTCTAAATTACGAATAGAAATAAGTCTGATCATCTGGACTTACTGGTTTGAAACGTCACGTCCGATCCGGGATGCTTCTTCAGCTCGTCTTAACTGGCGGGAAATTTGTATTTGTAATTTAAATTTGTATTTCTTCCTTGATGAATCAAAACATACATCAGTTTGAATATATAATCTGCACTTATTCAAAATGTTGGATCTAAAAAGACAAAGACAGTGTTGGAAAATGAAGTTTGGAAAGAGAGAGTCAGGGAAATGGGTTCAGCATATCTCTGCTTTTCAAGAATATTAACACCACTTGACAGTGTAGACAAGAACTAATCAGCACTACTATATTGGAGGGGTTTTATTGCTAGGGCAGGGGTACTTGTTCAAAATATTTAAAAGGGCAAAGAAAGTGTTGAAAATGAAGAATGGAAAAAAGAGAGTCTGGGAAAATGGGTTAAGCATCTCAGATTTGTCAAGAAAATGAACACCAATTGTTCAGTGTAGACAAGAAATAATGAGCAATATTATGTTGGGGTGGGATGGAAGTCGCCACAGGGGAGAGGGGATATTTTGTAGTCTTGTCTTTTAAAAGGGTAAAGAGGGATAGATCAAGTTAGTTGTCTTGCAGTCAGTTAAACATCTACCTGTCCAACCAAAGATCGTGGGTTCTTGTCCACCCAGGGAAGATGGCAGAAGCCTGCATTGTGTCGTGACATGCCCTTCCTATATTTCATAGATGCAGGATAGGTTATGGGGGAAAACACTCTATCCCTCAGATAGGATGATAAATGGAGTACCCCCATGTCAGGACTGCCAAGTCTCCCTGATTGTCTGGAAGACAATGGACCCAATCAGTTATATCATGAGAGACACATGGGCCATTGTTTTTCAGTTTGCTTTTTACCTCCCAGGCAAAGGTGATGCCAAACAAAATAATGATAATAAAAATAATTAAGAGATTTTTGTTTCAGTATTGTTTTTAAGACCAAATCATTAAAATGCTTCTTGTATCAGTATAGATTTATAAAGGATAAAGTGGTCAGTATTTTTTTAATATATGGAACATTGCATTTTCTTGAAAGGTGGTCTTGATTCAGTCATTTTTATTTTCCACAAGATCTGACTTGTTACAGAGAAATACAGAATAATAAATTGGCTTCATAGGACATTGCATCCTGTTTAAGTAAAAACCAAACATTGTACAAACATTGTTTGTTTGTCTCCCAATATGAATATTGAGAGACTGTAGGAAGGCCGTAATCCACTTTTAATCAATTTACAATCAGGTCACTGCTTACAAAGTATGATTTTGGATTGGGCAAAAAAATCTCCAGTCAACTAGAATCTTGATCAAATCCTTCATTCTATTTGGGCAAGGGCAGATCTAGGAAATCAGACAGGAGGGTAGAGAAAAGAATTAAACATCAAATATCACGCAAAAAGGTAGAGGGATCCATTCTATCTCTCAACAATAAAAATTTGGAAAATTTATCAATACAAGGGATTGTTTTCTCTCCTCCAAATTTTGATTTTACAAATAGATTTTTTGTCAGTTGATAAGCAAAATTTAAAAAAAGGTCGACAATCCACATGTTCTCTTATCTTTTTCTCTTTTCCGGGGGGGGGGGGGGGGGGTCGGGGGGCACTGCTTATCACAGGGTACTATTTGTGTGTGCTGTTTTGGAGAGAGGAAGTTATTCTAAGATATTGTTAGTTACAACATGCTCATCATTGGTATTTTTTAATGACCCCTTACACAGATTTCCGGTGTATCTTTTTTCCATGTAATATATTCATGTTCTTTAAGTTGACAAACTATGATGAAGCAAATTATAATAATAATAATTATATTCTGCTTTTATGAAGCACTTAATACATCAGAATGGCATCTTAAACGCTGTAAAAATGTATTATTTCCCAAGTCATTGGATTCTGGCTTGCCCAAAGACAGTGCATGCCTTTCTCCACTCCCTGGGGAGCATTCCAACAAGAGTTCCAAGACTCAATTGCTATGCATACTACATAGGCTTTCAAATCCTAGGTACCTATTTTGCACCTGGGTGGAGAATGGCAAAGTGTGGATTAACTCCTTAGGTGGTTTCAAACCGCCTCGATCATAAGAATCCCCGTTAAATTACGAGAACTTTTTTAGGCTAAAAAATACCCATTAATTATTCCTGCATTCACACCGCCCCGAAACATACCCTTTGGGATAAGTTCCTGAAGTTACGAGCATGCGCAGTATGGTCTGATAAGCAGGCAAGGCGCGAGATTCAAAATCACTAGCTCAGCAGCCACCCACGGCGCCCGCGCCCAACTACACGCTTGGCTGAAAGTTCCCGTAAATTGCTTTCACATTGCCAAAATACCTGCGACCTTGGAAAAATCCCCGCAAAATTTAATGTTATTTTTTACAAGTACCTACTATTTAGTGGGTATTTTCTTTCGGGGAGATTACGCGTAATTTGCTTTCAAATTGCCAATATTACCTGGTATTTTCTGATCGGGGTAAATTTCCCGATCAGAAAATACCTGGAACTGACAAACTTCGAGGCGGTCTGAAACCACCTCTTGTCAAAGGACGCTAGACGGTAGTGGGATTCAAACACAGGACTCTCTGATAACAAGGCCAGAGTCAGAACTGCCACAACACTTCCAAAGAAAAGCAAAGATAATTTGCAATTAAGACCTTTTTAAAATATTTTTGAGCATTATGAATTTTATTGTTATTACTCAACTGCACTGTCTGGTTTAAATAAGTTTTTGGACATAAACATCTTCATTTTTCTGCAGAAGTATTGAAAATTAAATGAGAAGAATTTTAGGTCATGATAATCCCAAGTTAGATTTCATGTTTTTCATGATTTCCTTCTTTACCATCAACACCTTATAACAGCAGATCCCGCTGGGATAACAGTTTTTGGAACTGGAGTGCCTACCCTGTGTAAATATACCGTTATTATTATTATCATCTAACCAGCAGATTCAAATCATAAAAGAAGTGCAGTTGAATAAAATGAAAGGAACATTCATGCAGGGATGTTAGTTAATATGATTATACAAAATAAAAGATTTGTCTTATCAGTAGTAGGCACATGATTTTCAAAAATCTTAAAATATCCTCATGTTTAATAGCGGAAGGGATATCAAAGGGATTTGCAGGAAAGAGTAATGTGATGTGATGTTGAAATGTTGCAATACATGATTACATATTGTTATTTGAAACCACAATTTATAAGTTTCTGTCTTCGTGTGATCATTATTTCATTTGCTTTAGCTCTGGTCCATTAGAAACAAATTTTTACTCGGATCGATGAGCAATAAATTCTTGATTCAATTTGCGCACCGTTTCTCGGTAGGTTTATAGGAATTAATCACCAACAAATATTCTGGGTTTCTTTTTCACGCTTCAAGAACTCCTTTTTACCTGACCGAACGTTAGAAAGCACCAGGGTTGGCACGTTTTAAACGGTGTGTTTTAAAACATGTTTTAAAACGCGTTTTAAAACACCCGTTTTTTTTACAAAAAAAACGTGTTTTAAAACACCTCATACACTTGTGTGTTATAAATATGCATGGATGTGATTTTACATGAATATATTTTTTATACTTTTTTTCTTAAGTGGTATATTATTTTCTTCTAACTAAATCTCTTTCTCACCACCACTCTTTTTCTCCTCTCTCTTTCCCCCCTTATTCTCCCCTTTTCCATTGCTTTGTCATGTTCCTTTCCTCCTGTTCAATTATGTAGATCAATCTATATATTCTCATTTTAACAAGCATTTGAGTGTTGTGCTCACTTTTAGACAGGGAAAGAAACACTATTTAAAATAAGCTCAAATATGTAATAGTAGTACTTGAATGAAATGGAAGTGTTGCACAAGCACAATAATATTTTGCAAATAGACAGCAGTATAACTGACATTGTAACCTTGAGGTACACACGAAAGTAGGTGAAACTTTGCGCTTTGTAAAGATGAAGAAAAGTAGTTTAATTCAGAATAAGATAATCAGCTAGCAAACCTTAAAGGACAAGTCCACCCCAAGAAAAAGGTATTATGCTGAAAATTTCATCAAAATCGGATGTAAAATAATAAAGTGATGACATTTTAAAGTTTCGCTTAATTTCGCAAAACAGTTATATGCGCATCCTGGTTGGTATGCAAATGAGGGGACTGATGACATCACTCACTATTTATTTTGTATGTCGTTATTTTCTCATTGTCATGTGAATTTTTTTTTTTTTTACTCCCTGAACATGAGTGGAACTACCATTGTTTTAACATTTTTTGGTTCAGTTAAGTTGGTCATTATTATCAAATCTGTATAAATTGAAATATTTTATTGTTCAAACAATTAAAAAAACAAAAGAAATAGTGAGTGAGGGACATCATCAACTCCCTCATTTGCACATCACTGAGTTGTTATAAATGTTTTGTGAAAAATAAGCGAAACTTTAAAATGTCATAACTTTCTTATTTTACATCCGATTTCGATGAAATTTTCAGCATTATGCTTGTTTGAATTTTCTCTACTGATTCAAACCAGCATTTTTCTGGGGTGGATTTGACCTTTAACCCTAACAATCCCAGGGGACTGTAATGGCCCCCTTAACAATTTCTATGATAAATCCATAAGAACAGCAGGGCCACGCCATATTGTTCAAGACTATTTTTTTGATACATGCATGGATATGCGGTTATGATATTACCATGGAGCTATCAACACATTGATAGCTCCATGATATTACACAAGTAAAGCCAATGCAAATTTTTCGCCAACATTTTATCTGTATCAATATTTGTACTTTTTGTTAATGATTGGAAAATTATTGCCAATAATTTCCATTAAAAAACGATAAAAAACCCCAAAAGTAACCACAAAACTGTACATAAGAAATTTAAAAAAAAAACAGTTAAAACAAACATTGAAAAAAAACAATTTGATTAAAATTCCTCAATTAAAGAAATAAGCAGTTCAAGGGCCTAATATTTATAGATTTAAACCCAAACTTATATTTCATGCACTTGTGGGTACCCGGTAGGATGTGAAAGTCATTGTAGCTTGTCCAGTACTGTGTGCGCCTCACTAGCGACTGACTGGAATACTACCCAGGGAGTGGAGGATGTGCATACATTGTGTGCGGGAATGACTGATTGAATCCGATGACTGGGTTAATAATATATCTGTAAAGCGCTTAGACACGTCGTTCCAATGTATTAAGCGCTATATAAAAGCGGACTATTATTATCATTATTATTACTTGAAATTTGTATAATTGATACAAATGAAATAAAGCATATTGAGTAAATGAAAGCCTATAGTCTATAGATTATGTTGTTTTCTTACATAGTGCAACTTCTTCTCACCCCTATAGATTGATAAGACTAAAAAAAAACTGAGACTACATGTATGAGGGATAAACTTATAAAATGTCAACTTAATTTTTTGGCATTCAATTTCCTTGATTTAGTAATTTTGGGAAAAATATGAACTTTTCTGTTGAAAATTCAGTAACAAAAATTGTAGTCATCTCTTAATACTCCAAAAATGTAATTAAAACATCAAGAGCTTAAATCATATTGTATTAAGTGTATAATTTAATTGATTTACAGGAAAATTACATCGTTCGTTGGAAAAAAAACGTTTTAAAACGATTTAAAACGTTTTAAAACAATAAAAAACGTTTTATTTGTTTTTTTTAATAAAAAACGTTTTTTATTACAACCCTGGAAAGCACTCACATGTAATTAATTGGATTAAAAGTGAATGGTTTCGTGTGAATCGTTTGTGAAGGGGGGAAAGGAAGGCCCTATTACTGCAAGCTTTACTCTTCCTCTGCTTTTCATTGTTTGGAAGCAATAAGGTGATTACAGGCAGGCATGTTCAGGAGCAGTACTCTTCCTTCTTGCAGAAAAAAGGGTGATTTCTTTTCAGTGGATTCCATATGAAATTTCAGAAGGAATTGTATGTTGCCTTCCTATTTGAGTTCATGTTTCAAATCATTTCTTCACATCGTTTGCTTCATAAGTTTGGCTCGGTCAGTACTTTTTCATTCCAAGGTGCGAACGGTTACTGTTGAAGGAAACTGTTGGGTGAAATCAATTACGCAGAGCTAAACTCATGTGTGGTGTGAAAACTTATATCACCTTGGTAAAGTACAAATTCTAAATTTGACATACTACCTTATAAAGTAAGGTCAACTTTCCTAAATGAAAAACTTGGTGATGTGAAATATTTGTCAATGATCTGATTTTGTATCATGGAAAATTAGTATCATTCTGTGTGAAGGAAATTTGATATAATTGATATGGTAAATTGCCAATTCGTCCACTCACCACATGGTCTACATTCATTTAGTCTAATGCCATTCCATCCATCAACATTTCGTCTAAAAACCATTTGGTCCAATCATCACTTCGTCTAATCACCAGTTCGTCTATTACCATTTAGTCTAATAACCAGTTGGTCTAATACCCATTTTCTTTTCATTCGTTTTGCACAATTAACACTTTAGTTTAATTAGACTACATGGTATATGGACTAAATGGCTATTGGACCAACTGGTTATAAGACGGAATGGCATTAGACTATATGAAAGTAGACCATGTGGTGAGTGGACGAACTGATGGTAGACCATATGATAGTAGACTCGTTGGCAATTGGAAGAATTGGCATTAGATGAATTGGAAATAAAGCATTGATATAATTCCTCCAGTTATGTGGTATTTAAGCTTTAAGCACTTCTGTTAGATTACGCATTAAATAACATGGGCACATTGGCATTTAAGCATTACTCTAAATCACACTTAACTCTTGGTGAAACACCTCCAGGTATTTTTCCAGTTCAAAAGTAAAATACTCATAATATCCTCAAAATATGCCAGTGATTTTTATAGTACTTCTCAAACTGATCTCTCTTTAAGTTTTTAGAGATTTGTGTATAGTGAAAGCAAATTACAAGAGGTTTTTGTGCAATGCAAGTAAAATGTACATTATTTGTATAAGAAAGCGACCTTTATGTATCTGTTAGAAAAAATAGTCTTAACATAACAAGGAACAAAGGGCCTTTTCACACATGAATCTTGAATCATCATTGTAATGATGATTGCTATTGTAATCGTGACTGTAATTAGCGTTCGTGATTCTAATTATGTTCTAGTTTGGTTTCACACGAGCTAAATATTCGTCATTAGCCTCATTTTTCACTGGAATCATTAAAAAAAAAAATTTCCTGTGTGAAAGGGCGGTATATCTAGTGATATTGTTATCATTCAACAGTACAATTAACCCCTACTTTCTTGTTTAAAAAAATCCAGATCTGATTCACCCTGCTAAAATTGAGGTATGGTTCGTTGACCCCATATTTCCTATTTCGGCTCTTTAATATAGAAATCTCATGATCCAACTGATTGTGTTTTTCTATCCCGAATTCGAGCCGCCATATTTTTATTTTCAATAAATGCTTTTGAAAGTGGTTATTGCTTCTCTAACTCATCCAAATTTATGAGTAATGTATTTTTTTGTCTGTTTGCAATTCATGAATTTGCTGTATTTTTCTGCCCCTGGGTAAATACCAATGGAATATTTGGAGGAGTGAGACCATTTGTGATATTTGTTTCATCTTTATAAAGAAGTTTGTTCTAAGTTCATTTCTCCAACCTCCCCCTTCTCTTTCTCTTTTTCTATCTCACCCCCTTTTTTTCCTGTGTTTGTTTGTTTTTACATTCCTTCCCTCCCTCTCCCTCTTCTTCCTTTCTATTCCATTTAAACCTTTAATTTTTACCCTCATATCTATTTCTCTCTCTTCTGTCATCTGCATTTTATGTGCATGTGAGTTTTTATTTAGACTAACATGAATACCCTTTTCACTAATTAATTTGTGTTTTTTTATTTACAGAACCATAATGATGAAATATTTATTTGTGATAAAAATTCACTATATATCCAAGATATCCAAACTCAGGTACCTGACATTTGTGTAAAGTAAAGTTACTTATTCCATTATGTAAAACATAGCGAGTTTGCATTTTATCTTTTTGATTATATTTTAAGAGACATCCATTATTCATCAACCTAATTCATCTTCTAATTGAAATGGCATTTGGCCATCTTAATAATATATTGGGTTTTTTAAAACTAAAATGCAATTGTCAATTTATTTCCCCATTTAGGGAAGATTATGTTGAAAAATAAGGAGAAGTCAATTTTGTTCTGTACTTTCACAGGGAAACTGATAAAATAAAAAAATATCGCTATGTAAAATGTGTAGGATTGAAAACTTTGGTTCAGTCTTTGATGACATTTTCAGTTTTTCTCTACAATGAACTTTTTGAATAATACTCCTTGTTATTTTCCCTTCATATGTGTCTATGTGTCATCTTAGAACATCTAATGCTTCATGAAATAACTTATTCTTATGGATCGTTTCTTAGGGTGCAGTTGGGTCATTTATATTATTAATAATTATTGCTATTGCATTTAAAAGGATATTGAACTTCTAAAGATTGCAATTTGCTAAAATAGGCTTATACTCCTGTATACTTCAGAGAACTGGATATTTAGAGAATCTTGCAATTAACGATTACGGAGTTCCTTATTGTGGCTATTACATTTTAAATGGTCCTCTTGCCTATGTTTTTGATATTTAAAAGGAGAACCCTCCATATAATGCATTTGTTGACCCTTACAAAGCTATTGAAGATGATAATGAAAAGTCATACACCGTAATGATATATTAGTTTAAGCCTATAGAATAACATATCTTTCATTTTAATTTAATTTTATTGCTTTGTACTATAATTGACCCTGAATTGGTTAGTAGTTTAGTACTTTGAGGAATTGAAATGAGGAAGGTTAGCCTCAATCACTTAATGTTCTGTGTAATAATAACGCCAAGTACTTCTGTTTGTCTCAAAATTTTTGAAAGTTCAGACGGTCATGAATTGCAGATTTATTTGTAAATGAGAATGCTATCTTATAATGAAAAACAGTATGAGACCATAAAATTCAGAAACATGAATGTAGCTAGGGGAAGGGCGGTAGATTTTGAAATCCTTTTATCATGAATTGTCAGGCTTGCGCGGATGCCTGAAACACGAAAGCCGCTGTTTTTGGAAACTTGCATTAGACAGGAAGATGTATGAGGAAAAAAAATTATAGATCTGGGATGATATTCCAATCTAGCGAAAGGCCACTCTATTTTTTATCACATCAATTTAGGTATTTCTATGCTGGACTTTGATTTCCGCAATCCATGTCGTTTATTCATCTGTTCATTCTCTCTTCTTGAATTTTCCTCCTTTTCCCCCATCAGAATGAGATTGTTACAATATATATACAAGTATAAGTGTTAGAAATTATACATATACAACTTTGACAACACTCTTTTTAGTTAAATATGTTGTGAAAGAAATGGGGAAAGAGAACAATGGTATGCGTAGTTTACTTTAAAGTTCTACAGAGCTATCTTCTCTTTTGACAAATTTTGGTGAAGCTGAAAAATGTCTCTGCCTGAGAATCGAATCCAGGGCCCCCAGCTTAGAATGCTGGTATCTTAACCACAAGACCACAAACATGGGTAAGTGACTAGGGCTAATATATTGCAATATTTGCATGCATTACACATATAGCTTCACCCATTTTCCCCACTATATTTGTATTGTACAAAGTCTCTTTCTATTTCTTTTCGCTTTTTTCATGACTATTTATTTTGGTATAAACTTCAGATGAAATTATTTTGGGGGGGCATTAGTATCCATATTTTTGTGCCTTCACATACTAGTAATTTTGTGGATCATTTAATTTCATAACCTGTTTGATTAATACAGCTTGGTTATCTTTCCCTCTTTTTTTTTTTCAAGATGCCACTATTTTCTCCCTTTGACTTCATTAATGTCTTGCATCTCCCTTTCTGTCTCTCTCTTTCTCTCTCCCACCCCCTCTCTCTGTCTCTCTATATATATTTAGATGTATCTCCACCTCTATTTCTTTTTTTTCATTCATCTTTCTAAAGTCTTTGTTTTGTCAACCCTTTCTCTCCTCCCCTTTTTCTCCTCCCCTTTTCTATCTCTGCCCTCACCCTCTCCTCTTTCAATCTTTCCATTAAAAAAAATTATCAATCTAATACTGCATTTTACCCATCTTTTTATGTATCTCTTGTTCCTGAAACCATCTTCTACAGATTATGATCTTGATCCATTAAAAGCTATCAGTAATTTCCTCTAATGGGTACACTCTAATGACAAGATAATTAGCATTGCTATTTGGTGAATTTTACCAATTCCGGCATAAAATTAAATTTGAAGCAGAACGACATGTAGATACAATTTATACAGGGAAATGATTTTCAATAATCAAGCAGGATTCTTTGATATCATTTTTATTAGAATGAAGATTTCACTTGAAAATGTCAGTAAATGTTATACAAATCTGAGCTGCATTATTTATAATACTATAATAAATTTATGTCTTGTAGAAAACCCTTTGCTATACAGTGCGTCCCACAAAAAACGAAATCGAGATTTATCGATGATTTATCATAACTAAATCACAAATACAATAGACAAATTACCTACCATTGTAAAGCTTAGAATCTCCTCTTTCATCTGCAATTACTTAGATTATTTCTCAGTCACGCATGAGTGAGCAAAAACAATTTGAAGAGGGGATACCAAAAAGTAATTTGGCGGGCTGTATCTGGGTTTCAAAAAGAAAACCACATTTTTAGGAAGTTCAATATCTGCTCTTTAATTTGATACCTCAATTTTAGAAAATGGTCAAGAAATAACAAAGTTCTGGTTATTTGAAATAGGGCTTGAATTTCAATAATTTCATAAAATGATGAGGTTTTACAGCGTTCAAACTCACTCGACACTCCGTTTTGTTGACGATCAGCCATGCATGAAGTCTTTTGTTAACCGTGCGATAGCTTCTGTGGGAAACCGGTGAAAACACGTTTATTTAATGAAATTATGGAAATACAAGCCTTGTTTTGATGGACCATAACTTTCTTACTTCTTGATCATTTTTTGTGATTAAGGTATCAAATAAAAGAGCAGATATTGAACTTTTTAGGCATGTGATTTTCCTTTTGAAATTCAGATACCCCCGCCAAATGAGTTTTTGGTATCCATTCTTCAAATTGTTTTTGCTCACTCATGCGTGAATGAGGAATAATCTAAGTAATATCAGATGAAAGAGGAAATTCTAAGCTTTACATTGATAGGTCATTTGTCTATTGTATTTATGAATAAATTATGATAAATCATCGCTAAATCTCGGTTTCGTTTTTTGTGGGACGCACTGTAGAGGTTATTCGAGATGATTCTGGGGCCTGTAACACAAAACTTAGCAATCATCATAGAACATTTTGTTACAAGTGATTGCATGGACTATAATGTACAATTAATTATGAAAATAAAGCATATGATTAATTGCAACCTTTGTTTGACCCTGTGGCGCCTATGCTCAGTTTGTGGCCTGCACGATCCTTTACAGTGACTAAACATGTTAATCTGTCTGATCCAATGTAAATTTCTGATGTGTTGTCCAGCTGCTACAGGCTGGCCGATCATTACGTTGGGGGGAATTTAAAAAAATCGTATATGTTGTCTATTTTCTAAGAATACATTTTTTGTTGTTGAAGGAGGTGGATTGGCATCTCTTTAATCAACGGGTTGAAGTCCAGTCTTGATTTTGAGCTCTTTAAGATTTAACCTTAAAGCCCATGCAGGGAAGACCTCATGAGTAATTTATCTGAAAAATTCAATTTGACGAAAATGGGATCGTGCCATGTTTTCAGTCATGGGGATAGCCAATGTTCTTGTTGTGTGTAAATGAATATTGATGATGCCGCTGGCGGTCAGAGATGATAGTTTGTACTTTTGAGAGAAGGATATAGAGCCTCAAGTAGTAGTTCGTTTGATTGGAATGTGAGCCCCAATCTAGTGGAGAATGATGGGTAGTGTGTATTAAAAGTGAGCAATTGCTCCATTGGGGATTGTTCCTCACATGCATTTAGACGAAACTTTGAATTTCCAAACAAATATCACGATAACACAACAATAGTACAAAAAATGATATTAATTCTTTTCAAGTAAGTATTTATTGCTTTCCAATTGATATTATTCTTCATATAAAGTCATACAAATCAATTATAGTGCATATGATTATAGTTTTTGAACATGGGTTAGAACATATGGAATAAGGCGTAAATACCAGAAAGCAGAGGTTTTTGATTGGAAAAAGTCTGTAGCAGTAAACTTAACTACCTCCCCCCTATAAAAAAGGAAAAAAGAGGGAAGAGAAGAGAAAATAAAAGAGCTAGAGAGGTGAGCAAGTGGAGGAGTGGAATCACTCAGTATGTTGTAAGATGTGTAAAGTAGACACAGTTCTTTTTATATTGTAGAATTGATAAGATATCCAACAAAATAAGGCAACTATGAAATATAAAGACTGATGTGGTGATTCAGATGTAGGAAGATATCATAATTTTTTTAAAACTTGTACCGTACTTGAAGTTTGATATTGATAGAGACTTTCTTATATTTGCAAATTTCAGGAAAATCATTTCATATCATAGGACCGTAGCTGTGGCCAACTCATATTGAATTTAAGCCATGTTCAAAATTTGTAATTTAAAAATCTATCGGTAGCTAACTGCACTCCAATATTTAACAATTGCTTTTAATTTTCAGCATTTTGGTGCCCATTTTCCTGGAGCCCACATGAGGCGCTTAAAAATAGTGACAATAATGCATATCATGAATGATGACTAAATGCATATCATGAATGATGACTAAATACATATTTCTGTATTATCATGTTAAGTAGCATTCAATACTTCATTATATTAATGCAGTGTCAGTAGATCCTGAAAAGGTTGATAATTTCCCTTTTTATTGAGCCCACTGTTGTGTGAAGGTGCATTTTGTGTGTGTCGAGTGTCAATCCCAAAGGTTTTCCAAACTTTTGTTTCAGAGGTTATAATTGTTTTTGCCACACTTCAACACCCTCAGACCTCATTAAATATTCAAAATTCAATTTAACCATGTGCGATAGTATACCGAGGCTTTCTCTTTGATGTGAATGTTATCATAGAATCCCCATGACACGGGGGTAGATCAGAGGAACGTTGGTAGCCAAAGTGCAGCAGACAGATAGTACAAATACCTCAGACCCATTTGTAATGTATCATTGGCCACCTTGATGATGCTTTGTAATGGACCAATTGATTACTGAATAAAGCGTACGCAGCACCAGCACCATTTGAATGCATGTGGGACTGCAGGATGATGAGCCATGACGCAGAGGCTTTAGTCGAGACATCACGGCAGAACTTTGCTTGATTGAAATTGGTCGGTAGACGTGACTCTGGTGTACCTGGCAGTTGGCAGTGTTAATTGGAAGGAGGGGTGAGAAAGAGGCCCCTCCTTTTATGAAAAATGAGGGATTTGATGTAACGATGAGGTCACAAAGGTAATGTAGGATGGTGGGATCAAGGGCGGGATGCTCATGCACAATCGTTACCAAGAGATGACAGTTGATGTTTTTATAGATCTGTGTATCCATTCCGTGTAAGAATGCTAGATTGTGTTCGTATGTACAATATAATATATGTTCCTTCTATGAGCTGTATCAAAGAGATGTGATATACAGATTTTCAATGTCAGTGCTAAAAGGAGGAGTGTTATCCATCAAGTTATGGACTTATGTTTATAGTACAGATTAAATTAGAAGTCAAAGATCAAGAAAACACCGAGACAGTTTGAAGATTAATGCTATCTACTGCTTTGTTTGTTTTGTATAAGCCTTTTACTGACTTGATAGATTCATTTGTATGTGTTTTTGTTTGTTTCTCTTATTGCATCTCTGTCTTTCAGAGTTTCTGCATCTTTCTCATTTGTCATCTCTTCATCCTTTTCTGCTCCCTTTCTCTGTCTGTTCCCCTGTCTCACTCACTGTCTCTCCCTCTCTCCTCTTTATTGTTCTCTCTCCCTGTATCTATCTCTCTATCTCTCTCTATTATGTGTGTTTATCTTTGTCTCTCCGCTCACTCTCTCCCCCTCTAATTTTATGTTACATCTCCATGTCTTGTCTGTGGTCTATCTCGCTTTCTCTCTTTCCTCTGTCTCTCCCTCTCTCTCTGTCTCTCTCTCACTCTCTCTCTACTTCTATCCTTACTTCCATCGTTAATGAAAGCAAGCACTCTCATTCAGTTGTTCAATATCTTGGCTAAACCTCAAAGGAAGTACAAAGCAATCGGCAGTATCTTGATAAATACCTCTATTTTACTTCAGCAGTTGTCATTTTTTGCATTGTTTAAAGTTTTATGGGATGGATGAAATGAGCTTTCTGTTGCAAATGTGATTTAAGGTAGCAATTGTCAAAATTTATTGTGATAGATATTTGTAATTATCTTGCTTTGGATTGGAGTTGTATACCTTCCTTACTGATTTATTTCACTTTCAAACCTGTGCTGCGATTATAAACACTCTGTCTTTCACCTCATTTCTTGTTCTCTCTCATCTGCCTATAGATACTCCCTTTCTCCCCCTTTCTTTCATTCTAATTTTTTTCCTTGAATTCAGAGCAGTACAGGCAAATTTGATATTTATCTTCCCTTTTTTCTCTATTCCGTGTATTTCTTTTCTGAATCCTAAAACTATGGGTTATTTTTTTCATGAAAGGAAATTCCATTTGTGGTAACAATCACAATACTTCAAATAAAGTCTTATGAAATTGCGACATTTTTTGTTAGTTTTTGTTTGTATGTATAAAAATAATTTACCAAATGATTCTGAGAGAAAATGAGTAATTTCCCTGTATGAAGACAAATAAGGCATTCTGTTCTTTTAATATTGATAATATAGTTGCTCATGTGTGCTAATATATCTTTTCATTTTTCCACCATACTCCAACTTTACGGCATCTGGCCCACCTAAAGCCGACCTAAAGCTTTGGTAAATGGTCATTGAATGATACGAATAATACTTAAAAGTATCATATGATGTACCAATCTTGCAAAAGTGCAGTGACTGTTGAATGTTATTTCATGCATTGATTCTTGTAAAAAAAAATTGAAAATTATCCAATAAAACACTACTATCCTCCACATCATAAAGCTGTTTTTGGTCAAACACATTTGAATACCGGTGATCTAGTAATGAAAAGCTCTTTTGGGATTTTTGGGGATTAACCCAAACTTAATTTACGTCTCACATTTCAGAACTTGGATAGACGTAGATCATGAATGATTATGGGAACAGTTTGCTTTGAATTTTTAAGACTTTGTAAATTATTGCCCCCTGCGACTGCCCTAATTAAGCTTTGAAGCTGTGAACATTTCATTGTTTTAAAAATGTGAAACCAAATTCACTGAATGCAACTGCTTATAATACTGCAATATTATAATGTTATTTGATGCCTGTAACAGTGGCTTTCAAAGCAATTTTATCTTTTCCCAATATAGTTGCTTGCAACATGATTTTTCTTGACCCGATGCCAAAGCGGAACGAGATTAATAGATCAAGAGCAAGATGAGTTTGACGGAATTGCAATAAATATTTATCTGGATGGGACCGTAGAGAGAAAGAGGGAAAGAGAGAGAGAGAGAAGGTAGTCAACCATCTATTGTAATTAGGCCTGCCATGATACAAGATGAGAATGATAATTAGAATAAAAGTCTGAATGATAATGGAGCTGCATGTGCCATAGTATACACCATTGTTGTATGCCCTTTGTAATTGCCTTGTCTTGTAAATTACAAAGAAAATATTCATTTTTGCTCATCCCACATTCTCAAGTAAAAAAAACACTACAAAGTTAAAATGGGATCCAACCTTGATAATCAAGTGATTTCTAAAATTTTACATTTTGAAAGAAATCGGACAAGGAATTAGAAGAAGTCTGTTATTGTGAGATCAATAAGACTATGCAATCCTCAAATTGGCAATTTGTTATTGTCATAAGAGATGGGGAAAAGTTCTCATTCTGTAATATGTTTCATTATGAGGAGCTTGAGGGATTTTTTTCTACTTAAAATTCTTTTCTCCTAAACAGTAATTAAAATGAGATTTAGATAACACATTTAAATGTGATAATGAGTGAGATTAATATTTATTGTAATTTCTAGTGTAATTTTCATGCATTGTGCATGATCAATCCAAGAGAGATTGAGTTAAGAAGTTAAAGGACTAAGATTAATCTTCAAATGTAATTATGCTGATAGAGAAACAGATTTAAGGGTTATTTATTTTATCTTATTTCCTCTGAAAACAAGTGAAAACTATATACGAAATTAAATGTACTCAAATTTTAATCGCTCAAAGAGGCATTTTGATAGTTATATTTTTTTATGAAAAAGGGATTTGTTTCTTGTTATAATGAAAAACATCTTGTCATTATAATGAATTAAATTTTGTACTAAATGTAACAAACAAGTATCTAGTTGATTTTTTTTTTTTTTACCTCTGACAAGATATTCCACCTAATTTGAGTAGACTGTTTGAAAAGTATATGCTACCACTTTGAAAAAGAAATATAAAATGATGGGGTTTCATCTTTCACTGAAGTATGCATATTACATCATATTTCAGTAAACATCCATGTATGAAACATTCATGAAGATTATGGAGCCTGTACTAGGGCCATCTTTTAGGCCTTCCAGGAACTGGCTAAGCTCCATTTAAAGGTTAACATTTTATTTTGTCAGGCATACCCGCTAAGATTCTCGCAGAGTGTAAAAAATTCCCTTGGGTGAATTACGTAAGTATGGTTGAAGCATTAGAAGCCAATAAGAAATCCCTTAAGGTTAAGTCCCTCCTGGATCTGTTAGCCAGTTCATGCCAGCATAAGTATGGTAAGAGGTGTATTCAGACCACCTCAAAGTTCAAGAATACCAGGTGTTATCTGATCAGGAAATTTACCCTGATGTTGTCCAATCGGCAAATACCTGGTGGGTGTTTCTTGCAGTGAATGGTATACACCAAAATGTTCATTGATGTTGGTTTAGCGCATAAGATAGGATCACCAGTCGTTCTTAAAGTCGCTCTTAACTTACAATCAGCTTTATGAAACGGGCACCAGGTATTTTTGCCATTGTCAAAGCAAAATACTTGTAATATTGCAGAAAGAAAATACCTGCTAAGTAGTACATGTATAGGTACTTGCCGAAATTATAATAAAATATGTAGGGATCTTTCCAAGGTTGCAGGTATTTTGGTATTGCGAAAGTGAATTACAGGAACTTTCTTAACTCAGTGAGCAGTTGGTCATGAACGCCTCTTGGCCTCTTCTGTTAATCGACCATACTGCGCATGTTCGTAGCTTAAAAGATTATCCCGATAGGGTCTGCTTCGGGTTAGTATGAATGTAAAAAATAATTGTTGAGCATTTTAAGGTATGAACAAGTTCTTGTAATTTAACAGGTACTCTGGTGAGTGAGCTGGTCTGAATATGCCAATGGTGTCTCATCTTTTAATCATATTTATTTATATCAAGATATTGCCATTCGTTAAATCACAAAATAATTTCTTAATATTAATATCAAACATTGATTCTTGATATGAAGGAATAGGGTTATAGGACAGAAATAATACTTGCAATATATTCTGTGGCATGACATTTGAACATTTGAAGTTTGCAATAATCTTAACGGGTTATACTGTAATATTCAGCAGAAGGACGTTTAAATAGGGAGATAATCTGACCAATTATTTAAAATATCAGTTTTAACTTCAGTTCTTACGATTTCTGTTTTGATTTCCTTGTTTGATTTGCACAACTGTTAAATTGATATGGCATTAACATGTTAGTGGTAGTTTAACAGGACCCATCTTCATTTTTTTCTCTACTATTTATCTCAATTGGATAAATATATGTAATGGAAACTGGAAGATTGTTTTTAAAAGCCATTATTAAAACTCTTTGCTGGTTTTGATTCTCATATAAACTTTGAAGAGGAGTTTGACTACAAGCAAGCCATCATATACAAAAATAGCAATGCCTTTTCAGAGAAGTATGTTTACCAAGAAGCTGAATCATATATCAGCATACGTGACTCCTGGCAGGAAAGCTTTATATGCATTATAAGGTCACATATTAATTATGTAAACTTCCCTAGGGTAAACTACTTAATTAGAATTTTGCTCTGCGGGTTTTCTTGAACTAGAGGGGTGCTAATTGGGCCTGGTATGTTTGGGTGAATGTGGTTACAAAAACATGGAGTATTTTGTCTAGTTCATGTAGAGTGGTGCGTCTGCAAGGGTGTGGTGCCTAGTGGGTAGCATGAGGGTGAAAGGTGGTGGATAGAGGATGGGGTAAGGTAGGGAAGAGGGGGGTTGGGAGGAGAAATATTAGGGGGCTGAGGAGAGAAGGTTGGAAGAAAAATGAAGAGGGGTGGGAGGAGAGGGGAAAAGGAATGGGAAAACAGGAAGGGATATAGTAGGACTTGGGGATAGGGGGAGGGATGAGTTGAGTGGATTGGAAGAGAGAGGAGTGGGGTGAGAGAAAAGAGAGAGATAAAAAGTGAGGGAGGGAGAAAATAAATATTGCATGACATAAACAATGAATAATTAGTCTCTGTGGCCTAATTATAAGATGGGAGTATCGGCAAACAGGGTCAGAGGGGAAATCAAACTAAAATCATAGCACTTGAAAATACAGAAAGATAACAAATTGAATTCTTGATGTTTATAAGACCCAAATTGTTGTCGGTATTATTTTCACACCCAAAGCATCTCCTATTCTTTGCAAAAATTATACTTTGGTAATAAACAATAGGAATAATAAAAAAATATGGTAATTTGGTTAAATTTTGTATTTGAAATAGAGATGGAGTGTAGTGACAATTAGATTAGATCTCTGTTACAGCTTAAGAAAACGTGCTTTTGGTCAGTAAAATATTCAAAGATGAAAAAAGGAAGATGCATAAAGATGAGAATATTCTGGCTTTGTGCCAGTGAAAATGAGTAATAGGCAGATGCTATAGAACGTAGATGATTAAAAAAGGGATGGGATAGTGCTTAAAAGAGGTGTGGGGGTGAAATGAAAGATCCAAAGGGGTTTGCGAAGGAAGAACAACACGTTATCTTAAGAAGATATGAACATATTGGCTTAGTGTAGATGTTAGCAAGTGTTTAAGATTCATCTTTAAATTGAATTGAATTGAATAGAGTATGATGACACTAACAATATTAGGTATAGTCAAACGTAAATGATAAAAAAGGTAGATTAAGATTAGAATCTTCTGGTTTAAGTGCTAGTGATATTGCTATGAAAGCAGATGCCTTGGAATGTAAGCGGTGATTAAAATGGGGACAGATGGAGATCTTGGAAGAGATTTGCAGAGAAGAAATTAGAAGAGTGAAAATTAATGAAGGGTGAACAGACTATAAAAGAAAATTAAATAGAATGTGAGAAGTGTGAAAGAAGAGGAAGGAAGGAATGAAAGAGGACATGGAAATATTGAAAGAAGAAAGAAAGATGAAAATAAAATGAAGAATGACAGATCATGAGGAGACAGAGGATGAGAGAAAGAGTGTGAAAAAGACATAGTTCGAAAGTGATTATTTTTTTAAATGAGATGATTAATTAAATGAAAAGATAAGGACAGTGAATGATGAATAAGAGAGTGGGATAGGAATTATGCTGCTCTGACACTTGCATGATTTTTGGACCCGAATAGTTTACGACTAGTTTGCGCATTGAATCATGCCCTGTCGTTCCATCTCGTGAAGAGTGCGGGCCAGTGTGGAACGATGCTTGAAGTGTTGTTCCAAAATTTTAGAATTTTTGAAATTCGGGCACGACAAATTTCGGAGATTAGTGTTGTGAACTATTGGTGAACTGTGCAAATTCATCAGAATAAGTTGTGCCATGGCACAAGTGGCATGCATTTCACAACTAGTTCATGACTACACGCTTAGTTCACAACTAGCTCATGCATAGGTTACACAAGTCCCAGATTTTTTCACCTAGAAGGCATACGTATACGCAGTTTGGCTAAAACGAATGGTTATTCAAAAATTATTGTGGAGTCTGATTTCATGCCCCAATGAATGGTGATAGAGTGAATAACGGGCAGTGCATGAACTTTATGTAAATACTACATGAACATGTCGTTCCTATGCGTAAACTTATCGTGAACTAGTCAGGACCATGCCGCGAACCACTGAGGCACTTCATGGTCCGGAATTTGCACGACCGAATTCTGCTAGTGCGGGAACCAAGAATCGGGCAAGTGTCATAGAAGCATTAGCAGTAAATACTTTCTAAAGAAATAGATAAATGAAAGACATAAAAAAGGATAGAGTGAGAAAGGGAAAGAGAGAGAGCTAGATAAAGAGAGAGAAAGAGATAAGGGAAGGGAGATAGTGGAACATACTTCAAGGAAAACATGACAAGACTTGGCAAAGGAAGGGGAATCAAGGAAAATGACAGATGATAATGAAAAAGGTTAAAAGAACAAGAAAAAATGAAACAAAAGAGATCAAAATGAAATAGCAAAAGATGAAAATTGAAGCAAAAGGGGAATGAGAGCTGGGTCAAATAAGAGAAGGATGATTTGTAATGGGAGTGAGATGTAGGCTTATGTTTATTTTTACAGAGGTAGTGTCAGGA
This sequence comes from Lytechinus pictus, assembly GCF_037042905.1. Taxonomy (NCBI): domain Eukaryota; kingdom Metazoa; phylum Echinodermata; class Echinoidea; order Temnopleuroida; family Toxopneustidae; genus Lytechinus; species Lytechinus pictus. Next base: position 61,875,094 of record NC_087246.1, on the reverse strand, counting down.
ACCTTTATGATTGCAATGAGGATTTCATTTCACTCTACCACTCTCATCACATCTCATCTCATCCTCATGTCAGATAGTCTTGTTTCAGACTATGATTGATTTAACTGAAGGGATGCCATTTTTATTTGTTCGCATGCGGGTGATGACAAATGAATTACACATTATTACCCTCTTGATATACAATACCTTTTACAAATCATTTCATCTGCTGCTCGCAGTATTGATAACAGCTTATCATAATGAGGAATAAAAAAAACTCTGTCCAATCCTTAATGGAAGACTAGTCATTTAGTGGAAGAATTCTCATTTTTATTGCATCCAGATCATGGACAAAGATTGACCCTGAACAAAAAAATATATATATTTTCTTCAACTTTCATCTTTTCTCTTTACATTCGGGAGCACACAGAGATAGTGTTGTAGAATGCCTTTTTATAATGTAACTTTTTTTACCAAAAATGATAGAACAACTGTTTCTGTAACATTGAGGTCATTGATTTCATATTGAATGCAAATTAATTTTGGGGCAACATTTATATTAAAAGAAAAGTCTCCCACTGTTGCCTTTGTATGGTATGGTCCTGACTGTTGGAAAGTGAGATTTTTATTGATTTCAGATAGGCAAATCTTCAAATTTCTTTCATTTTTTAATCCTTGGTGCATATTCAGTCAATTAAAATTGTATATTCTACTTTTGTAACTGGTTTCTAAATTATTTATAGAATCATTTTCACCATTATTCCTGACTAAGTAAAACTAAAGAAAAGAAAAGGGTCTTTTTTAATTGCTTTCATTATACTTAAACCAAAATTGATAAAGCAAAAAAGTTTTTTTTATGAAAGTTCAAGGATATTTACACGATTATAGTCAATAATATTTTTTAGAATACAGAGAACATGTGACCATGCAACACACTCTTCTACCATTTGTAATGTCTGACATTTTAGGCAAATCAAATATTGATAACTCCCTCGGCTAAAGTGACAATTAATACACTGGTAAGTCATCCAGTCATTGGCACGAATGCTATTGAAATGTGATGAAATTCCCATAATTTTTGTTTGCATGAGAAGATAGATAGAGGAATTGGGGAGTGCATTATCTGTTTTTTCCTGCCTGAATGATATAGTTGAAATGCATTCAACAATGGGGCATATTGAGTATCTTGAGTTTTAGTATTTGATTGTTATGCTTATTTCTTGATGTTTGTCATATATTGCAGACATAACTTTTTAAAAGAAATATGTATAGGGTTTTTACTGAAGAAAATGTATGGCAAGTAGAAGAATAAAGCTGCATGTAAAAAGGGTAATCAAGCACATGTAGGCCTATACTTGTACCAAATTCTCAGCCAAAAAGTCATCCTGAATTTTGTCTTTAAAATTCCAAATGAATTTATATGAATCTTGCCAAAAAATGTGTGTTAAACATGATATTAAGTATCAAACTTTTGCACATTAAATCTTAAGCTAATGCAATATGAGCATTTGTAATAATCTTCCAGGTAGGGCATTCACATGCCTGTGAACACCAGAGGAGAGTTTCATCTGTATGAACCCTAGACTTCATGCCATTCATTATTTTATTTTTTAAAATAATTTTATATCTGCTACTTCATAACTTAAGTATGTCGTTATTTTCATGGTTATATAATGACATAATTGAAAATGAATCAGAAAAATAGAATGCCTTGTGAACAGTCTAATAAACCATGGCCTTCTGATGTTGTTTGAAGCTTGTACATTAATGAGGTATTGAATTTGACTGTGACATTTTACACTCACAAACAATGATTATGTGAAAGTCAATAAATCATTGTAGAGTAGAGTCATCAATGCTCTTTATTGTCTTAAATGACAGGTTGAAATATTGTTTTGTTTTCATTTAAGGATGACAATGATTGGAAGCTTTAAACAAAGCAATGAATATTCTGTAAAAAGGGGGGAGGGATTTTCATACTTTAATTGTAAGCTTTTATTGGTATCTCATATTTATAGCACAATATACTTTCATATGCCTTTATTTTAGGTGATCTTTGATAATTTGCTTTGATACCCTTCAATATTAACAAAGCAAATCATAAAGATCATGGGATTACTTCAATTTCTTTAAATGAAGACTGCTAAGTTTAGAAGAGTTAAAGTAGATTGAAGATTGTATTGAAGATGGATAGGAAACAAAGAGGAGAGATAAGGAGAAGAGAGATAAAGTCACATGATATGAATAGCAAGAAAGACAAGGAGAGAAGTAAAAAGAAAGATGGAGAAAATCAAGAAAAAGAGGAGAGAGAGACAGAAAGGTAGAAACAGAGGGACAAAACAAGATATAACTTAGAGAAAGATGAAGACAAATCTAGGGGATTAATGAAAGAGATGAAGAAAGAAAGAGAGGAGAGAGAGATAATGACAGAAACATGAAAAAAAGTGAGAATAGAGAAAGATAAAGATAGCAGTGAAAGAATTATGAAGAAAGACAAGTGATATATCGTAGTAAGAAAGACAGAAAGAATGAGAAAACATAGACATAGAGGCCCGTATTCTGAACTTGGGTTTAAATTAAACCTTGGTTTAAAGTTGTAGTTTAACTATGGATAGCCAATTTCTGCACAAATCCCTATTAGTACATGGTCAATTCATTAATTCTTATGACACTCAAATCATTTATAAATGTCTCAGAATGATAACTGAAATAATTTCTTCATTATGAAAGCAAAGGGAAACAAAATAGTAAATGTGAGAAATATACAATATAACTATTAGCAGAATTTTAGAGTTTTTGGCTCCCCATAATGTTAGCATAGAGTTAGACCATGGTCTAGTTCAACCCACTCATTCAATGAACAAGGTTATGATATAACCTTGTTCTCAGTTATATCTCCATGTGTGGCAAAATAAGGGTGGCAATGTTTGGCTTATTTTCTCTTTTTCTTTGGGACAAATGCTTGATTTTTTTACACTGACAGTTTCCATCACACCTATTCGTCATACCACTTGGCCCTTAAGTAAATTTGATTCTTTAAATTATTTTTTTCTTAATTAAAAATAGAGATAAAAAATGAAAATTTTCTTGCCATATTACTTTCCACCAATAGAGGGCGTACACAAAAATATGCCCCAAATTCAAGTTTTTGAGCGCTCTAGTGAATACAAAGATTATTCCCAAATTACTAATGAAAAATAAATTGCAACTGTATGGAAATTAGTCATTTTGGTCACAAAAGTGATATTTTAATGATTTTTTAAAGTGTGTGCTCTGTACAGCATTGGCATGCCATAGTCCTACCTGTAGATTCCCCACAGGCAGGATGGTTGCAGTGAACAAGTGGTTCAACCTGACTTCAGAATACGGGCCAGTGTCACATTGAAGGGAGTGAGAGAAAGATAAACAGTAGTGGAATACAAAACAGTGTGAAATCTTGGAAAGGACTGTATCCAAATTTGTATATGAAGAAGGGAGGTAGCGATGTGATGATTGCAGAAGTACGTAGCTTATAACAGTTTTCTCAATGGGTACACTAAACATCCATGCCACAACAACAGGGACAAACATCCCCCAAGATGCTACTGGGTGACATTCATGGGACCTAGAAAACATTCCGCTTCACTTTACAATCGTTTTCACTCTGAAACCATTTTATCGTAGATACTCTGACAAAAGAGCTTCTGACCCACATCTGGAAAGAGACAGCCATCCCGTGGCAGTAATCACTATATTTGAAGACGAGGATGAATACTGCTGACTGCCATTTATTTCCACTTCAAGAGAAATAGTTTACCCCAATACATATCTCTATCTTTGAGCATTATAACTTAGAATTGTGGGGTTATTTTCTAAATGCTTCTTGACCATGATCAATGAAAAAAATTGTAGAGTTCATTTAGATATGGATCAGTCATGCTTGTATGAATGATAGATGCCTCGTCAGTTTTCAGTTCCCAGAGTATGAGTCCATATCTGATATTTGAAAACGGGAGGAGATATGAGATGCGATTGCAGGTGACGGAATGGGAAATGATAAGTTTAAGTATTTTTAGTGATGAGAAAAGTGCTGAAGTGTGTTATCTAATAATTGCGTTGGTTATTTTTTATATGTGTGGGGGTGACATTTTATATTATGTCTGATATCCTTCCGATATGTAATGCCAAATGGTATGACATACTCTTTATCATTTTAACAAATTCTGCATTTTACATTGTCTTATGTCAACAGTAATTTCATTCTCAGACCCCTCTCTCTTTCACTGTCTCTTTCTCTGACATTTTTTCATTGTCCCATGCAGAATTTTATATTCCCCTCTCCTATAGCTCTCTCTCTGTCTGATTTTTTTTGTTTGTTCATCCAACTTGCATTTTCCTCTGCTCTCTCTCTCTTCTTTTATTTCTTTGACTGATTTTCTCCTTTTCTTTATCTCAACCCTTTTGTTTTCCTTTGCACAACTTTGTTATTACTTTTTCTGACTCTCTATCTAATTATTTTTTTCTTCAGATTTGTAATTATCGTTATCATTTTAATCTTTTTCTTTCTTTATCTATCACAATTAATGATAGTTTATTAGGATCCATTATTTCCAGCTTTGTTTTATTTTTGTTTAATGCCATGAATTTGAATGATGCATCCCCTAATTGCCTGTCAATGTTCTTTCATAGTAAGTTGTTTCAGTCTACTGATATTTGTGATGAATGTGAATATCACATCCTTTGAAACCATAGTGTACAAGTCAACTGATGACTTGATGAGGGTAATGAGAGGGGAGATGATGCTAGCTACTAATTAGACATGGCAAAAAACATCATAGTTAATTGGCTTATCTATTCAAGCAGTGGAAGTCTATTGGGTCTACCGGATTTAAAGGAATGAGTAACGTAACATTAAATGATGACAAGCATATTGTTTTATGGTGTAGGAAAATGTGCCAGAAATTCTTTAAAGGTCAAGTCCATCCCAGGAAAACATTGATTTGAATAAATGGAGAAAAATCAAACTAGCATAACGCTGAAAATTTCATCGAGATCGGATGTAAAATAAGAAAGTTTCACTTATTTTTCACAAAACAGTGATATCTACAACTCAGTGACATGCAAATGAGACAGTCGATGTGTTCCTCACTCACTATTTCTTTTCGAACAATCAGACGACTGCAACGCCGTTCTCGTTCACTGCTCCTAATACTCTCTATTTGCATACTGACCAGGATGTGCATAGAACTGTTTTGTGAAATTCAGCGAAACTTTAAAATGTCATAACTTTCTTATTTTACATCTGATTTTGATGAAATTTTCAGTGTTTTGCTGCTTTGATTTTTATCTTTTTATTCAAATCTACAATTTATTGGGGGACTTGTCCTTTAAATTGGCTCAACATTAAATCAATTTTTTTTGCGAGTTTGGAATTATGTTATGTTACTAACAATTTTCATGATAGTTTATAGTATTTATTTAAAATTGATATCAGGCTTTTAGATTGTGCATCATGTATATGTTTGTTTCATAACCAGTCAGTCTTTCCAAGGAGTAGTGATCCCTCCTTGGTCTACCCACATTGTCCTGAGTGATGTATGTAAATTTTTTATGAGACCAAATGGAAAGTGGACCAAGAAGGTGTAGACCAAGGGACAATTTACCATAAGAACCAGCCTATTTTCATCATTCTTTCATGGAAACAGTCTTGTTGTTTCCATGACCGGTGTGTTGGCTCAGTTGGTAGAGCGTCCGTCTCACAACTGGGAGGTCGAGGGTTCAAACCCCGGCCACGTCAGACCAAAGGACGTTAAAAGGTGGGGGTTGCTGCTACCCTGTTTGGCATTCAACGATTAAAGGGATAGAGCCTCGTCGATCTGGCGCTGCACAGCGGCTGCCGGGCCCACGATCAATTGGGCAAAGCAAATTTTCGGAGTATTTCATTTCATGTCTATTGCGAACAATAAATTATTTATTTTTAGTCATCTTCTTTTTCATCATCTTGTTGTTTTTCTACAGATATACAGAGGTGCTCAAAACTAAGTGAGCCCCGGCAGAAAAGTTCTGTCATGTTTTAGATATTTACTTGTGAAGTCAGCTGGTAAAATATTTCATTCAATAAGTTTGTTTTTCTGGGCTCATTAAACATTGAAGTGTTGTTGTCTACATTCAACACTCGGCATGAAGGAGTGCATTTTGTGGTGGGGTTCACTAACTTTTGAGCACAACTGTACGTTGTACATATATCACGAGGCCTTTGAGAGATACCCATTTTGCTTTCCAGTCAATTTTCATGCACCCCTGTGCTTCATTTTAGCTAATGTACCCTCCCATAAAAAAAAAAACGGTTGTTTCATCGCTCACATTCAAACAGAAGAATTCCTGCCCCAGAAACTATTCTTGTCTGATTGAATAGCTGGTGATAAGCGACAATGAGTGATTACTTGATGTTTGAGTGTGTGGTGAAATAGAACAAGTTCTTCCCCTGTAGCTGTTTGAAGGAGGTTTTAGAGATAGAGTGAGATGAGAATGTTTAGCTATGTAGTCGTGAGATAAAGTGAGCTGAATGTTTATCTATTTTGTTGTTAGATATCATGTAGGGTCCATGAAGATATCAATTACCTCAGAGGTAGTGTTTGCCAGAACAGGAGAAATGTGGAGAGGATGTAAGGAGTAAGATGGGTACATTAAAAATAAAGGAGGGGAGAGGGAGGGAGAGGGGGAAGGAGGGAGGGAGAGGGGGAAGGAGGGAGGGGAGGAGGGGAGGAGGAGGGAGGGAGGGAGGGGAGGAGGGAGGGGGGGAGGAGGAGGAGGGAGGGAAAGGAGGAGGGAGGGGAGGAGAAGAGGAGGGAGGAGAAGAGGAGGGAGGGAGAGAAGGAAGGAAGGAAGGAAGGAAGGAAGAGGAGGGAGGGGAGGAGGTGGGAGGGAAGGAATGAAGAGGAGGAGGGAAGGAGGAATAGGAAAAGAGTGGGAAGAAGAGGATATATTTCTTAGGAAACTGGCAATGTGGGCACGAAGCGTGAGCAAAATTTTTATTTTTACATGATAACCTTCAAGATCTACTGTATCTTATCATCCCCCTCCTTTATTCACTTTTCTTCCTGCTCTTTTTTTATTTTCTCATCTCCATTATTTTTTTCTTTGCTTCCTATCCTATGCTTTTCTCCTTTTTTTCTTATACGCCGCCGCAATTGGAGGGCCATTGCCACTTCCACCCCCCCCCCCCCTAAAATCCGCCTAGATGCATTATAGACACAGATGATAAAACAAGACTGTAGCCTTGTGAAAAATATTCATCTGCCTTCTGGGTTTTTTATCCAACCTCAAAATGACTTGCTCTCTTTCATTGCTCATCCGTTCTCCCAATCAGCCAGTGTACATACATGTGACCCATATCTCTAATCAACTGCAAATATTATCACCCACCTTGAGGATATTGGTGGATACGTTAAGTATTCATAATACAGGCTGAGTCGTACGATGATACGGCGCCCTCGTGAGACGGTGAGAAAAGGAAAGATAGATGGCGTGCAAGGATCAATACCACAGGGGAGATATAGGTTGCTAACTGAATCGGAAACTGTGTCAAGCCCTCGGCTATTAAACGCTTGCGGTGCCCGGTGTGTTTTCTTTAGCGGGATTGAGCTCGTAGATCTGTCATGAATAGATGAAACTAGATCAGAATACACACACGATGGTGTTATTGGTTATTAAATGATTAGAATGATTGTTCTAGACAAATAGGGTACACATGCATCTCTGGCAATTTTGTATGAGCATCTCTTAATTACTAGCCTAGATATTGTCAGTAGTGTCTATTACATATGAACCTTTTCCAGCTTTGCAGAGTTGGATTGTGACTGAAAAGTAGACCAAGGGTTTAAAGAGTTTGAGTATTCAATTGCAATGCTCATTCTGTAAAACTTCAAAGGAATGCCTGTATAATATCATAGTAACATTAAGCAAAGTTGCTCCATTATTTGCAGCCTCTTGTTGTGTTTGCATAAATCTAAGAAATAAAACATCGAAATATAAGCAGAGAGAGAGAGGAGGGGGATCTGGGGCACTCAATAATGCACAGTGATGAGATCATAAATAAGAGAAAGACATTGAGGATTAAGGAGAAAAGACAAAATAATACACCTTATGAAGTCAAATCAGTTGGGATACAATGCCAAAGTTTAAGATTCATCATGTTCACTTCAAAGTGATGAGAGAACAAGACAATGATCCTGGATGTCTTCTCATCCTTACAGTCAATTTAAGAAGATTCAAGATCTTATCTTCTTATTCTGATGTAGCCAGATTTAACAAGATCCAGGATCTCGTCTTTTTTTCTTCTTGCCTCAACCAAATCAACATGAATTTAATATCTTGTCTTCTGGGACCCGTTTCCTAAAGAGTTGAAACTATAGTAACTTTGCCATTATGGCAACCACCATGGTAACCTTGATTCTGATTGGCTGCTGAGCCCTGTTACCATGGTAGTTGCCTTTATGGCAAAGTTATAATAGTTGTAAGTCCTTTATGAAACAGGGCCCCAGGTCACCATTACGAAGATTTGTCGTAACTCAGTAGGTGGTTTCAAATTGCCTCGATCACAAGAATTCCCTGTTAAATTACGAGAACTTTATCATGCTAAAAATACCAGATAATTATTCTCGCATTCAGACTGCCCCGAAACACACTTTTCAGGGAAATTTCTCGAAGTTATGAGCATGCGCAGTACTGTATGGTAGCAGACGAAGAAGCGCGCGCTTTTAAACAGTGGTACGTATCGCGATCGGGGGACGGCCGGCCGGGGCGGGAGATCCGCCTGCGGTCAGTTTAGCTCTAGCACGTACTAACTATAATCGATCATATGGGCAAATTATTTGTTCCCTTGATCATCATCTGCAATTGCACTAGATTTCTCTCCACATTGAAATTAAGGCCTTGGTGGCCTCCTCACTTCAGTGCGATGTCATCTGGTATGAAAATGTAGAATACCAGTAAATATCACCCTTAATTCGTAAAACTAAGTTTTTGAAGAAGAAGAATCAACCGCCGAGTCAAAGTCGAACCCCGAGTCACGTCGCATGAAAAGTGTACGTATGTTTATCGCTGCATGCACTGACGCTGGCTGGCCGGCCACGCCGGCTTGCTCATTCGGTAGGCCTCGCATATCCATGCATATCGAACAGCGTGCACTATGCACCGGAAATTCACTTATCGAGGTGATCGATGGGATACAAGTTCTCGTACTTTGCTTTCAGATTGCCAAAATACCCACGACCTTGGAAAAATCCCCGCGAAAGTTCTTGTAATTTCGCCAAGTACCTACTATTTAGCGGATATTTTCTTTCGGGGAAATAACACGTAGTTTGCTTTCACATTACCAAAATACCTTGAACTGACGAACTTCGAAGCGGTCTGAAACCACTTAGTGCCTCATCATCTTCAGGACTAATTTTCTTTGTCTTTTAGTTCTCAAGTATCTCTCATCCTTGTTCACTTTAATCATCTGTAGAGCTACAACGACATTTACTGCATCATCATGTGTTCTTATGTCTACTCAGGCCAGCTGTGTTTGCCTCCTGACAGATAAAGAGGAGTGTGGAATAATGAAAGGTCATCTAATTTTTAAGAGAAGTTTTGTAAGAAGAACTATGTATATTTTGTTGTAGTAACAGAAGGCTGTGAGTGTAAGACACTCGAGTTATTGATTGAACAAATAGGAAAACTATATATTTATGTGATTGATGGAGAATGATGAGAATTGGATGATAAGATAAATGATCCAAATGGTATGAAACCAGGAAACTGATGATTGAAGACTTGTGTGAGACTAGATGATCAAAATGGTAATTTGTGATAATCCTGCAAGATTGGTCGACTGCAGTATACTCAGAATCATTCATTAATCACAGCATTTTTTCAGAATAATTACAAACCTCATTTATTACAAAACAGTTTTCTGGGATCTAACTTAAATTTTTACTGATTAATCCTTATTCTTTGCCTGCACTTCAGAGCTTATGTTCAGTTCGATATTTCTTTATTTTGTCAATGCTTACTTGTTGCCTTTGGTAAATTTTATGTCCCAGGAAAAAGTTGTTGAACCACTAGCCTTTCATGATAATGAACTTTAGTTCATTACCACCAATGCTTTTTATAATAAAAACAAAAGGCAATACCATAATCACCCCTCACAAGCACTCATAATTCTCCATCAATTTCACATGGAGTAAAACAGCACCCCGACTCCTCATACTTGTTAAAGTGCATTAAAACCATATCATTGTGGCATCTCGTCGGCAGGAGGGCAAGAGACATGATGTACTTCTATTTGTCTATTATATCCCTCCAAATTACAACACTCATCAATGTTATCTCCCCTGCCGTGTTGCTTCTCCTCCTCGTCTGTTGGATGTTGATATTGCCTGGGAGCCTTCACTTGGATGAATTGTATTCTTTGTGTCTCTATTAACACTGATTAAAGGTGTCGTCTTTTCATGAGACTTGGGATGACTGATGTATAAAGGCGTCTCTCAATATCTACTGTCTTCTTGTCTCCTTTCTGTAAGTTTTTGTTAAGGATTAATGCCTCTTTTCACCAAGGATTGTGGGAGTATGTGAAGACCTAACTTTCAACAATTACTGAATGAATCTACATTACCTACAAGAGAAAAACAGAGTATAAGAAGTAAACATGTGCACTGTTTTTCTCATTTTTATTCATGGAAAATAACTTCGAGTAAATGTGAGCATCGTTTAAAACCACTTCATTTGGTTTGAAAATATCATTTAGAGAGCCAAAGAATCGTTAACCCGAATATTCAAACAGAAGGAACATGTGGTATTGAAGAGTATTTTTCCTTTGTTATTTTGTCGTGTTAAGTATGCAGTACATGTAGGGATCCATGACATCATACCCTGTTTTCCTCTCTCACTCAATACATGAAGTATCATCAACTCAGAATTGTTTACCAATCCCAAGTATGTTCAGTATATTTTTCTCTTTTACTTTGTTGGTTACAATTTCTTTTGCTGCTGTTCTCATTGTTATTTTCTTGAACATTTTCATTCCAGTATTTTCTACTTTTCTAATATTTCATTAATATATCAAATTTCTTTTTCATCATTATTTTATTCCTTTTGGATGCCTCAATAAAGAACCACTTGAAAATTATCAAATATAAGGCTGCATAAGTTTGTGGCAGTATTTGAAATGTAGGGCAGAAAGGATGGTAGATTCTGAATGTTGTGGAAAAATCTTCTTAAGCCAATTTCCTGTCCTAAAGAGACATATTAGATTTGTAAAATTTGTTTTTCGTAATTTTAGCTGTCTTGTTTTCCATTTAGGTTATCTCTTATCCATATTCTCCAATCTTTTCCCACTCTGAACTCTTACCTCCCCACCCCCCCCCTTCTCTCACTCTCTTTCCGGGGGGGGGGGGGGGGGGGCACTTCCATCGACGAGTGGATACCATGCGCGACCATTGGGTCTTGAAAAGCACCCTAAACACATATTTTCTATATTTTGAAAATGCACCCCTTAACAAGTATTGGCGTGTGAAACCCTACCCTTAACAAGTATTAGAAACAAAACGATACTATTGGCAAGAATTCCCTGAATTGAACCCCTAAACAAGTAATTGTTATGTCACGGACGTTGGTCGTCTGCGGTCGTCGGTTTTACCTTTACCTACATCATTGGGTTTAGTTGTACCAATAGTACCGCCCCACCTCCCACACCTCACACAAATCGTACTCTAAACACGTAGTGTTGACTGTTGGGGCAAAAAGTACATCCTTTTTAAAACATTTTAGTCTTAATTTTTTATACCCTCGCAGATCTGACACTAAACACGTAGCTTTCCTAGCGAAATAGATACCCTTTTTTCATTATTTTAGTGTTTTTGACACCCTTATTACGTTACGTACGTAACGTGCCCTATCTTGAAAAAGACATCCTTCTTACGTGTTTTTTGGTGGCGCATGGTATCCACTCGTCAATGTAAGTGGCCCCCCGGGCTCTCTTTGTCTTTTTTTTTCTATTCTTCATTTGTGTTGTTTATGTCCTTACCAGGGGCCCGTAACACAAAGCTAAGCAATGATCATAGAACATTTTTTGCTCATCCGGCCCGAAGGGCCAGATGAGCTTATGCCGTGGCGTGGCGTCCGTCGTCTGGCGTCTGTCGTCCGTCCACAATTTCAAAATGCTTCTTCTTCGCCATTTCAAGTCTGATTTCAATTCTGTTTGCTTTATATGATAGCACTAGGTGGGGGATTCAAAACTTCTACACAGAATTTTGAAAGTCATTAAATATGCTAATTTATGCACATTTTTCAAAATGCTTCTATTTCTTTATTTATTGACCGATTTTGAATTTTTTGCTTCCATCTGGTACAGCTTTATGAGGTTCACCAAAGTTCTACACAGAATTTTGAAATTTTGACAAGAACAATTTTTATGCTAATTTATGCAAAATTAATTTATGCATATTTTTAAAAATTAACTTAAAATGCTTCTTTATTTGTTGACCGATTTTGATTTTTTTTTCTTCCATCAGGTAGAGCTTCGTGAGGTTTACCAAACTTCTACACAGAATTTTTAAATTTGGAGTAGAAAATTATTTATGCTAATTTATGCAAACTTCATAAATCACAGAAAATGCCTCTTCTTTAATTGTTGACTGAATTTCAAAATGCTTCATCATTTCAAGTCTGATTTCAATTCTGTTTGCTTTATATGATAGCATTAGGTGGGGGATTCAAACCGTCTACACAGAATTTTGAAACTCATAAAATATGCTAATTTATGCATATTTTTAAAAATTCTGATAAAATGCTTCTTCTTCTTTAATTGTCGACCGATTTTGATTTTTTTTTTCTTCCATCTGGTAGAACTTCATGAGGTTCACCAAACTTCTGCATAGAATTTTGACATTTTCAGTAGAAAATTATTTATACCAATTTATGCAAAATGTATTCATAAATCACAGAAAATTCCACTTTATTTTTGTTCCATCTGAGAGCTACATGAGGTTCACCAAGGTTCTACACAGAGTTTAGAAATTTCGACTAGAAAATTATTTATGCTTAATTTATATGAAATTTATTCATAGATCACAAAAAATGCTTCTATGTCATTTCTTCATCAATTTCAATTATATATCCTCAATTTATGTCACCAATGTAATTCACTACAGTGTCAACTGGGCTGAAATTAAAATTGTGTTAAATTTCATAGCGAGATGCCAGATGAGCTCCACATCATTGATGTGCTAGTTCTATGATTGATTGCATTGACTACAATTCTTCTAATACTTTCTCTGTGTTTTTTTTCTCTCATCTATTAGTCCCTCCCCCCTTGTTTCTTTCTTTACACCTGCACTCCAAGTTTCCCCAGGTATTTACCAAGTTGTTGAATAATCAATCCTTGTCAATACCCTCTTATCCCCACAGAATCATCCCTTTGTGTGGTCATTCCAGATTTGCTGTCTCTCATTTTCCCCTGTTCCCAACCACACATTTGCTGGGTTCTTCAGACTCTGCCTGGGAGATTTTCATTGATACATTAATCCTTGCAGGATAGAGTCAGTAAACTTTTCCCTCTTGATTTTCCATGCGAAACATCAACAGAGTGCCACCTTGATTCCTGCGCCCTGTAACTTAAAGCTTAGTGATCAATCAGAGGGCTAATTTCTACAATTGAATGCATTAATGTTTGTGTATGATCAATTGTAAAAATCAGGCCCGCATTCAATCGCTAAGCTAAATGTTAACAGGGTCCTTGACAGCATTCCTTCCACGCATTAACTAATGATGAGCCTTTTTTCTGTTTATTTTCCCCCTCAGATATAAAACTCATCTCTGCACCATCCTAAGACCATCCGGAGGGTGAAAAGTACAAAGAGCTTGCGTTTCCAACCCAAGGCAGAGATTGCAACCTACATCTCAATCTCATGAACTGTCAGCATTCCAGGCCTCTCTGTGATTGTATACAACGATGAGAGAGGTGTAGCGCATGACACCTCTGATCAGCACTGAGAGGTGGTGCGCTGTAATCTGACTCCTTGCACCGCAGAAACAAGATAAAATCCTCATCAGTAGCAGGTGTCTCGTGTCTTCGTCTCATCTCTACCCAGATTAATTGTGACTCCATCTTTTGTGCTTGGCAGGAGGTGGTGTTGGGGGAAGCATATCGCGTAGCTGCCGTGATTTAAAAAAAAATGTAGAAACTCGTAAGTGTGGGTTAATTAATTGCTTGTAAAGATACGAAGCAGATGAAGGTTTTAAAACAAAATTGTGATGTGACAGGAGTGTGGTTTCAGTCAGTGATCAGCTGAGTCTTCAGCTTTCATCACATGTCTATAGGAGGCTTGAGGTGGTAATTCATGGAATTCCTTGAATGTCTTTGGATGTGAAAGAATCGATGAGGGATTGAGACAGAGACCAAACAGCATCACATCATTCCACACCTCAACGTGAAAGTGAGAGAACGGGGTGAAAGAATAAAACAAGTCTCTGCAAACAAAGCCTGTTTTCTCCCCCATCCTCGCTGGTCAGTGAATCTCCGTGAGGGGTTCAGCAAAGCGTCCTCTCCTCCTATCTCATTCTGATGCAAGGGACAGGACACTCGGTCAACACTGACCGCTGAGTCGTGCTCACTGGACCAACCGTGTTGGAATTCAAGATGGAATTACCTCAGTGGCCCGTAGATCTCTAGTCGGCTGTTTGGTTAGAGATCAGAGTTTGCTGATAAACACGATTGACCGATGGCAAGCATGAAGGTGACAGAAGTGTTAGAGATGGTGGTGGTTGGGACGGGAAGAAAGCGATGGAAAAGATGGAAGAGATCTTGGTTTGTCCTGCGAGTCTTCTCTATCTGTTTGATGTTGCTTATCGGTGATGTCATAGCAAACCTAGTCAATACACCTGAGCCCATAGAAGGTGAGGATTTTTGCAATTATTACCTTTCCTCCGTAATCTTTATTTTTTGTTCATCTTCTTTAATGTAAATAGATAACATGTATATTGGAAGATGCACAGCCTCCCCCTCCCACTCCCATGTATTTTCAACAATTTTTTTAGATAACATTAGACTTAGGTTGTGCTCATTGTCAGTTTTCAATTTACAATGCAACATGAATCATGACTGTAAAAGCGATTACAAGATGCATAAATGAGAAACAAAGGGTGTGTTCAATGTCATTTGCTCTTGGTCGTAAAAGTAAACGTCTTTCAAATCATGATTCGGAGGAAAATTTATTTAACGTCGAAAAAAGATGCATTTGTAAACGTGATCAGCTCAGATTTTACGACCTTCAGTATCGCAAGTGTGACATTGAACACGATTGAGTTTTTAAACGTCTTTAAATTTGCTCTCACAGTGGAAGCTTGTACAAACAGTGCCAGAATTGACCTTTCTTGTGATGGGTCAAACTGCGCACTAAAGCTACGCTAACGAAAGTGGGAAATTTAAAGGCGATCAACAAATAATCAGCTACACTGAACAGTGCACTGCTGATCATATTTGTGTTCTGTGCTTTGTAATTGAGTTTTCAATCATGATTCATGTGCACTGTTTAAACATGAAAATTGACATTGAATACAGCCTTGCATTGCTTCTCCTCATTTATCATTTTATTGTTTTATCTTCCCAATTAATACCTCTGTCACATTTGCTCTACGGCAAGTTGAAAATAGCCGTTTTAACATTTTTTGTACCAGTTAAATATAGATGGTTTGAATAAAAATGAATAAAACGGCTGTTTTTGACTCGCCGTACGGCCGCCATAGAGAAAATGTATTACTGAGAGTGGGCTTTGGCTAATTTCCAATTTTTTGCATGTTTACATTCTGTCAGTATGTTTATTGCATTTCGATAGAAAAAGACAGCAAAAGGAATTGAGGTAATTTCTGAGTGGGTGGAGAAAAACAACTTTAAACTTTGTTGGTTAATTTGGAAAACAGATCAGATTTTAAATGCGTTTGATTCTTCTGAGTTTTTGTTTTGTTCATCCTGAAGTGGCCCTGATGATGGCATTATATGCATTTCAAATATGGCCAGATACAAACTTAATGGAAAACAGTGAGCACAGGAAAGAATTGGAATTTCACGTTATTTGATCATTCCATGGTTATGATTCGTAACTGATTTTGCATATCTGTTGATGAGGTTTCAATTTGCTTGGAAGAGCATGTTCTAAATATATAATTTTCAGATATTTACCCCTATTATGTTATTCCATATCAGTATAAACGTAATAACAATAAACGTGAGAACAAGGAAAAGTGGGGGGGGGGTAGTTGTAAATGTAATTTCTTATTATATATCTTAAATACATGTTAGAAAATATTAAACGTGTTAAACAGTGTTATTATTGATAAAATCCTTTATGAGCACCTTAACTTTTTTAAGGCCAGGTTCACCCTAACTGAGTAGAGTTTAATTGATAAAAGAAAGTATAGGCAAAACATGGCAAAAAAATAAGAAAAATATTTAAAAAAACAGGCAAAATAAAAAAAAATAAGACAGTTTTAGACTTTCTCTATTAACTTATTGATGTATTATTATTGTTATCAAAAGATATATAGATTGCTAACTGTACGCAAATGAGGTCACAATTGACCATGGTTTTAAAGACTATTCCTTGCTTGACTCACTGCCATTATATTGGTTTGGCTTTTATGTCTAGTATTGATGGCAAACCCATTCAGTCATAACTGAGAGATATCAAACAATGATCTCATAGATCATGACTTGACACTGTGTGTAGAAATAAAATGTAAGACGGAGATGACAGAGAAGAATTGATTTCAAACAAAACAAGGGTGTTCCTCCAATACTTATATCCCCAGGAATGAAGATGTGACATACATCATATTGTGGCACTCCATATGTTTTAAGTGCATGTATGTTACGATGAGAGGTAGAAGGTTGTATTTCCATTAACAATGCCAAACTATGATGTGGAGGAAATTTTGGAGCAGTTCGAAATATGTTCTAACACTTTATTTAGTTGTAGGAATTTCTCTATTAATTTCAATAATAATATTTTTCAAATTTCATTAGAAACAATTGGAGGGTGTAAAGGATGTAACTACAATGATAAGGAAAAAAGATATAATTCGAAAGAATGACAAGTAAATTTTCAAACTTCATTCCAGAAAAGATGAAATATAGAAGAAATCTCAATTGTATCTGGTGACACACTCTTATGAAGATGGTATCCGCCTTTTCATTTGTTGCCGGTTATAATATGCTTAAAGCCTTCTTAAGTTTTGGTAAATCCCCCCATATCACTATTCCAATTCATTACTTCATTATATTAATGCATGTGCCTCAAAATGGTTATAGTGTGTAAGTTCAAAAAAAAATAAAATGTGGGAGGTTTTTTGGTAACTTTACCGATTATACATCAAAATTTAATTTGATTGTGTGCGTGTTCATGTCTTGTTTATATAAAACCTCAGGCGTGGAATTACATGAAATTATCAGGATATAATCTTGTCAGTAGTTGCAGGCTGAAATGTTCAAATTACAAACAAGAATATATGATATAATCATAGAAATATGAACCAACTAAATAGCAATTGTATTTAGATATTTGATATTGGTAAAAAAAATAAAAATCAACCGAGAAACAACTTATGAAAATAATTGATCCTCTATCATTTTGTTTTTAAAAAGTGAGAAAATATTGGAAAAGAGAGCAAAGTATAATTTCAAATGCTTGATTTATAAAAAGCTGTTGTTAGTGAAAATGAATAAAAATACTTTGATTGATGTAAGAATATATGTGAATTTACAAGTTTTTAAAGAAAAATTATGAAATTATGTAAAATCTCGATTGGAATGATGATATGATACAGGGAATCTGTAAAAGAGAGAGTCTACTTAAGATAAATGTTCATTAAAAAATTGAATGCAGTTCAATGAAATTCAATTATCTAAACAAGAAATTATTTGAAACTTTCAGGATATTGCACATTATTTAACAGATAAAACCAAGACTTCACAGAACTCAAAAGAAAATTCAATGAAGCAGATCTACAGGTGAAAGTTTGAATGAAATTGAGTGAACAATGAGAAAAATTATGAATATTTGATGGTTGAAATAAGCAGTATACTATACATATGATATCTTCAAATGGTAAATGGAAAGCACTAAATTTAATATTATAGTTTAATTTTATAACAACAAATTTAATTTGGAAAGATAACATGTTTTCTATTCAAGCTCAGTGAATTCTAATGCACAGTTCAGTTTCACATCTATTTTTATCATCATTAGTGGCGTGTGTAGAGAAATAACCTTTCTTATGATTGGCATGGTTCTTGTCAAGTGAAGAATTTATTTCAGCTGCAGTGTTAGGTAAACATATATGACATTACTTTAGACAATTATATGAATGTCCTCAGGCACATATTCTCTTTAATGGGATTATGATGGGTGTCATTTTCTGATGTTAACATCATGTGAAAACATTGTGATGCAGAAAAAACTCTGACAAAGCCTCTGGGGGTATTCTGAAGATGCTGGCTAATCCTTGACTATGTTTTCATTTCAAATGCCCTTTGTTTTTTAAATCGTTTATGAAAATATATATTGTTCTGAAAGTTGTTAAGATTTATGTATTACTGTTTCAAATGATACACTAAATGTTTGTTCTTTATAAAGTTGCATGCATGAAATTATGAAACAGAAGTAGCTTCTCTTTTTATCTGTAATGTTGCATTTCTCATTTGATAGCTAATGTTCGAGATTTAAGGCAAAATAGATCCTTGAAATCATATCTTTTGCAATATATCTTAATGTCTCATCTCCCCTCTTCATTGATTCAATGTGACATACATTCAGATATGCACTTCTCCTTACATAGCCTGTATGTCACAATTTAGATCAAATTTAATTGTAGAATTTCTTGCAATTTGAGAGACATCCCTCTCTTGAACCAAAGGTACAACTAACAATTCACGACTGAGATATTTGTCTATCGAATCCCTCTATTTTTCAAACAAAAAACCAATTATAACTGAAGGTAATTTTTAATGCAATTTCCAACAACAAAAAAAACAGAAACATTTTTCCTTCCATTTCCAGCAAAGAGAAAATCGAACTCATGCTATATCGTGATATCCTGCTCCCCCAAAACATTATATATCATATCACTTCTTTTGATGAATAGAAGTTTTTTTTGCCAGGCAGGGAGTAGTTCTGGTAAAAGACAAGGAAGCGTGGTCGATTGCGATGCATTCTTAATTTCTATAGATGTACATTGCAGACAAAAGAGATTCATTTCGAATGGATGTGATTTTAGTTAAAATCTAGAAGTCATCCTTGACGTTGTTTTCATATTTTTGTCTGATACTGCGAAACATATCACGTACAAGAAATTGTGATTTTCTATATTCTGTTACAAGTGCTTGAAATGTTTGGTAAAAGGTCATTTATGAAAACTTGCACACCCTCAAAAATATAATATTCCAAATTCATGTGTACGTCAATATCAAATAGATCTTTTATATATAAACATCTAACCAGCTTTACACTGGAATAATATTTGATGTAAAAAAAAGGAAGTTTGGTGATTTTAAGTTATTGTACAATTTTACAAAACACAGGGCATTGTGTACAAGTGAGAGAATGATAAAAGCATGCTTTCAAATTTACTTTAGTTTTAAATGTTTCATTAAATTTCAATATTTCTATTTTCACTCCAATAATTGAATAAAAATATATAATTTTTTGTGATGACTTTTTAATCAAATCGTTAAGAATTGATATGAATACCAAACTAATATCTGTTGGAGAATTTTATTGTTTATTTCCTATATACTTCAATGATCTTGGATGTGGAATACATGGCATTAAAATCATCTCTTGATGTCAGTGGCATAATGAGCCAAAAAAAGGGGGGCTAGATATGCTGTATTGCTTAAAATTGATAAAAGTTGAGAGCAAGCAAAAATTTCAACATTTTCATCTTTAAAATCAAATTTTGTGTTATATTTTGACAAAATATTCTGAAAATGATATCACATTTCACCTTTCTTTTTTTCTTTCCTTTTCTTTCCTTTTCTTTTTTTATCTTGGTCAAGAAAAAGTTGGTGTTGGGGCAAGAGGCAAGAGACCCCCATCTGTACACCAGTGCTTATGTTATTGTTAAGTGACGAGACAAACTATAACATCCTCAGTAATCTGGATGTACACACTAACTTTCCTCAGCTTCACTTGAGAAAGAAAGCCAACCCTACCAACCCTCAAGAACCTTATGACCCTCATCATCTAATCTCTTACAGATTTCAGTTTTGAAGAAATCATGGGGGAACGGGGGCGTTGCTCATGCAGGGCCAAACCTGTGGAATTCTCTTCCACAGAGTTTGGAAACCCAGACCTCAGTGACTACTTTCAGGGGCAACCTGAAAACATACCTGTATAAGAGTACTTTTTGACAGACATCGACTTATTGTTCAAACATGTATTATATCTGCTCTGCAGCACCTTGAGCATCTAGTCAAGATGGAAAGATGAAATACAAGTCTTATTATTAAAGCTACATCCAGCTCACCTCGAATGGGTATTTCGCTGATTATTTGCTTATTACATGTGGTGATAAATCAAAAGTGGCCACTCCTTGGCCATTCATATGTTGGATAAATGCTTAGTTCTTTATAAAGTAAAAATGTTTTAATATAACAGTTCTCACTTCATGTAAAGTGTAAATTGGTATGAAAGAAAAATATAATGGATCAAGTTTGTAAAGCATATGAATAAAGATATCACCCCCCCCCCTCTTTTCCTTCTTTAATTCCCTTTGACTCCTTTATATATCTCTCACTCTCTATTTACATTACCTCTCTCTCTAGATCCCCCTCACCCACCCCTCTCTCTCTCTTTCTTTTTTTCTTTTTCTTTTCCTTCATCTTATAGCTGTTTTCTTCATCCCCTTTTTTTTCCCTAATTTTACATCCATAGATTAACCTATTTAGAATTTTTTCACTCTTCCGTAAGATGTCTGGTATAATGTTCCTGATGATGTAGCCTTCTCCATTAGATAGCTTCTTTGTGGCAAAGCACCGGGAAGAGTTTCTTGAGAATGCACAATCTCCGGTTTCCTCCCCTTCCCTTTATCTTCTCGGATCTTTTCAGAAAACAATTTCCACAGGAAATTGGGAACTGGAACAGGGAGGCATCGTCAGAAATTGCCTTTATCTCCCAAGTATGTTGAAAAATGTGATATAATTTTGAAACTGTATTGATCTGATTTTTTATATTTTTACAATTTTCATCTACTTTCTGTATCTAGGTTTTCATTCTTGGAAGTTAAGATGTGTTCTGAATTCTTTTGATGGTTATACAGAATATTTCCTTTTTCATATTTCTCTGTGTTAGTCATACATATAAAATGTGGTGGCTGTGAAGTAAGTATGATGGTGGATCATAGGTCATACTAGTTTCTGCAAAGTGCAAACATCGGTTGTCAATTTGATGAAATTTAGGAGTGTTGGTCACTAACTCTACAACTTTTGGTTGCTACTCTGAGCTTGACCATATTATGAGGTGAAATAATATTGAATTTTAATGATTTCATATTCTAAAGACCTCAAAATGCAGCCTTTATCATCAAATTCCCTGGATCAAGTGAAAAAATGAATTGGCACGCATATATTGGGCACTATGTGGGTTTTTCAAGCAAGAAATGAGAGGCTGTATGTTTTCTTGTAAGAAACTCATATTTTGCCCAAATTGGATGACGTTTTGTCGTACTCTTCTTTTTATTGAAACTTTTTGTGAAATTTGAATGAAATTAAGTTTTAATCTTTAACATAAAATCCAGTTGTGATAACAATTTCTAAAAATGAGTTTCAACAGTAGGCATAACCTGTGTTCCTTTTTTGGGGGAACTTGACTATATTTTTTGAGTTGATATTGATTCAATACGAAAGTAATAAAGGCACTTTTTCCCCTCTGGAATTAAAAATAAAAAGATATATAACTGCCAAGTATTCTTGCAACGATCATGACACTCTGGTATCAGTGTTGGTTTCAGCCAGAATGTCATGGTGATCCGTACTTGTGATCTTTCTATTAAAAAAAACCTTCTTCTAATAAGTTTGATCAAGACACTCCTTAACTTGACAAATCACTTGTTTCTTTCCAGAAACTCTCACCAACCCTTAGCTTCCAAAGAATGTTTCTGATGTGGGTGTTTTGTCCATGTGCCCCCGAACTGTCAACATCAGATGGAACAAAAATGTCTCGTGCTATATTGATTTTGAACCTTGCAAACAGTTTTGAGCACCCGCGCTCTCAGGTTTGCAAGTGTGGCCACCGCAGCCACAGAGGACTTGTATTTCCCGATCGGCAGCGGTAAACTTTCTCTCTTTTCGATATGATCGATCGTGAAGACGGTGTGCATCGTCTGCCGAGGTGTGAGCCAGGGTAAATCAGAACTGCGCCCGTCGATCCCGCTTCTATTGATTTTGTACCAAATGTCCCATTATGGAAGCCAACAGGGTTCGACAAGCTAGTGTCGGATTCGGACAAGGCCATTACCCGGTCAAGTATGTTACCCTCAACAGCACGTGGTGTGCATTTTGATGAGATGAGGGGTATCCCATTTACCCTAGTTTTACCTCATCGGCATGTTTGGCGGATGTGCCATTTTGGGATCGTATGTCAGATTTGGGGTTTGATGTCTAATTCCTTTATCATTTTGTACTTCAATCATTCCGTTCGAGGTGTCTCGTCAAAACCTGCGTGAATTGATCTTGTGTCAAAGTTTGGTTTGATCTGAAGATTTTAATTACTCTTTCCTTCAATATATCTTGGGTTTATTATTTATTGCATTTTTTAATATTATTTTCCTTTCTCTTTCTCCTTCTGCTTGGATGCTTGTTCCTTTTCATCTTGACTTTTTCTATTTGCTGATATTTCAATTTTTTGTCTCGCCTGCATAGCAGAGCGAGACTATAGGCGCCGCTTTTCCTACGGCGGCAGCGTCAACAGTGAAATCTTAACCTAAGGTTAAGTTTTTGAGATGACATCATAATAACTAAAAAAGGATATTGACCTAGTTCATGAAACTTGCAAATAAGGTTAATCAAGTATTACTGAATATCCTGCCTGTGTTTCAGGTCACATGACTAAAGTCAAAGGTCATTTAGGGTCAATGAACTTAGATCATGTTGGGGGAATCAACACTGAAATCTTAACCTAAGGTTAAGTTTTTGAAATGTCATCATAACATAGAAAGTATGTGGACCTAGCTCATGAGACTTGGACATAAGGGTAATGAAGTATACTGAACATCCTACCCATTTTTTGTAGTAATATGTCTCA
Source organism: Lytechinus pictus (assembly GCF_037042905.1). NCBI lineage: Eukaryota > Metazoa > Echinodermata > Echinoidea > Temnopleuroida > Toxopneustidae > Lytechinus > Lytechinus pictus. Next base: position 61,851,800 of record NC_087246.1, on the reverse strand, counting down.
TTTGCATTTATGATGCGAGATGATGTAACTGACGTCACATTGTATACGCGGTGCTCATGGTTGGTTACGATATGGCAGTCCTGGCCCAGCCAACCTTGTTGCCGGTGTTGCAATCAAATTGAATCAATAAACCTAATAATGATGTTGGAACATATAGGCCTAGTACAGAACTCTGTACTGACAATAGCTTGACAAGTTTCAAGTCACTTGATCAAGGTCAAAGGTCATTAAATCAATGAGCTTTGTCCATGTTGTGGTATCAAGCTTAAATTTTAAACAAGATTAAGCTTTGAAATGTTACCATAATTTTGAAAGTAAATGGATATTAATATTTCATGAAACTTGGACATATGGGTAGTCAAGTGTCATAATCAAGTATCATTGATAATTTTGCACAAATTTCAGGTAACATGATGAAGATCAAAGGTCAATTGAGATCAGTGAAAATTGTATTTTATTATCAAATGATTTTTTTTCATCTTATTCAGCACTGCAGCTATATAGAATCCATGTAAGGCTGAGGAGACTGCCAAAGGCATTCCATTTGTTTTTGTTATACATGAAAACATGTGGGTGGACATTTTATTGGATTCTTTTGAATGCAACTTTAGATTGTCACCACAACTGACATTTATATTCAAAGAAATGTTGTGAGAAGAGGAGGAAAGAGAAAGGAGCAATGATTTGATGAGAGTGAGTAAATGTCCATCATTTGATAGAATGTGTCCTGTAAAAAGAGAGTTTACCTCATCTTGCTCGTTGAGAGTCAAATGCCATCAAATTGAAATTGTTGATTCATTGACTTTTCTCTCTGGCTGATTAGGTTAAAACGAAAGGCCTTTTGCTCAAGTGTCAAACTTCTTAAATTTCCTACATTCACTCATATTGGTTATATTTTCTTTTTTGTTCAAATTTATAACATTTAAAGAAATATCTCAAATGTTTTACTAGATCAAATGAATGTGTATGCCGTAATACAGTTATGATATATGAAATGAAAATGTACGTCCATTTTACAGAATAAATTCTGTGATTGTACATGAAAACAGATTCAACAGCTACTATATTTTGTAAGATTGGCTTGTTAAATGATACACAAATATTTTGCATTAATGGCACTTTACCCAAGTTGTAGTATGGACTTGAAATCAATTTAAATTTAAAAAAATGAAAATTTTCTTTAAAAAAATAACAGTAATCTTTCAAATTTTTTATTAGAAATTCTACAAAGTGCCCTTTGGACATGGTATCAATATTGTGAGTAGATTATTTTGAGAGTGTTTGTTACCATTTAAAAAAATATCAGAGTGTACTGATAGCTTGAAGTAGACAATTTTTATGTCGATTAGAGGGAAGGGAAGAGGAAAAGGAAGAGATTGAAAGGGGATGGGTAAACAAGGAATGGGAAGATAGGGGGATAGAAAAGAGAGAGAGAGGGGAAGAAATATATAGAGAGGGGAAGAAATATATAGAGAGGGGAAAATAGAGTGAGTGTGGGAGGAGATAGAAAAGAGAGAGAGAGCAGAATAAATAGAAAGAGGGAGAGAGAGAGCGAGATAATGGTAAGCTGTGAAGGGGATACCCCATGATAATATTCATGGTAAGTGGAAATAAGGATAAATCCTGATCCCTGTCACATACAGCTAAGCGATTGATTGTGATACTGATTTCTATGTTCAACTGCATTCATCGTTGTGTGTAATCAATCGTAAATATCAATCACACAATCAATTGCTAATGTTAATGATACAGTGCCCAGAAATGGGATCTATAGAGAAGAGTGGTTGGATGTAATTAAATACAAACACAAAGTAATGGTGCAAAATCAGCATGTTACAAATTCTTGATTTTCTTTCCTAATGCACTTATAAATATAAAGATTACCTCATGAAGTAATAGTGATTAGCCCCCCCCCCCCCCCTAAAAAAAAAAAAAAAAAAAAAAAAAACTTCTAATTATCATTCTTTTCAATCGTTATTTAACCATCTCACAGGTTCAATAATAATTGCTGGTTTACATTAATGTTGTAACTACCTCCATAATAAGATTAATATTTTATCATGATAATAAATATGTGCAAGTATATTGTGGAGAGTAGCTATCTAATCAAGATATGAATGTATTATCGGTTTGGGAATACTGTTTAAATTTTGCATTTATCAAAGGATATCTTTATATTTGGTAAATCTTCTTAAAGTACATGTACATGTAACTTTTCTAATTCATTACTAGATTATATGAATTTGTGTGTCCTAAATTGGTAATGATTCAAAGGATATAGAATAAGAATGATATGTATTGGATAGATTTAGGGATTTTACACCACAAATTATTTTTGACTGGTTGGCCAATCAAATTAGAATATCTGTGTTCTCTTTTTCTAATATGAAATGGGCTCAAAATTTATGAGTATTTGTCTGAAGCTTTTTAATATCAAACTACTAAAAGAAAGTGCTCAAAAGGCTATTTTTTATACAAAAAATAGAAAAATTGCCAAGAGTAAGCACAAGGCAACTTTTAATCTTTACGGCATGAAAAATGACAAATTTTAATTTTAACTACTGAAAAAGCATCCACTACACATTTGTACTATCGGAATGTCAGATAATAATCAAGTAATTCACATCATGGAACCTTTACCAAAGCTTTAAATGGCTTTAGAAAGTTCAACACAAATCATTAACAGATACATAGTATTTCCACCCTAATTCAATAATGTTTAATATTCACATATCACAAAATGTTGTGGCAATTTTTTTAAGAAAACACACAATCAACAAGGCAAAACAAGGATTATGCTGTAAGATCGTTGTTGTCTTGTAATATGACTTTTGAGGTGCCTTTAAAGGAATTTATGCCTTGTTTGGTATTAAACTGCTGCACATGAAACAGAAATTTTATTGCCATAATCAAAATATTATTATTTGAATAACTTTGATTTTTTAATAGTAAATTTTGTATTCTTTAACATTTTTATATATACACGTATAATAATATAACAAGGGGTTAAAAAAAAAACTAAAATTTTTATTCTCGTTTGTGATAAAATTATCAAATTGACAGTTACTAAACTTCTATCATTTGGAAGTACGTCTTATCTGCATTGGGTTTCTTAGACCTTGCATCACTATACACTATTATTCTTTAAAAAAGTAGGGCAGGTGGTTTTCCATTTATATTTCATTACACATCAAATAGGCAAACTGTGCCTATGAACTGTGCAATTATGCTTTTGCTTTGTCAACTACATATAGTTCAATGGATAACTCCACATTAGAGCTGGCTTTGTCATATTGTTTGTATAATAGATTAAAGATTCATTACTTGAGAGGCAGGCAAATCTATAGATTGTACTGGTGACTTATCATTTCATTAGCAGATTAATATTTTAGATCATGCATTTACATGAACTGTGACTATGTGAACAATTACATTTCCAAGGACTATGTGAAGCTATTCTCGCATTTTCAAGTCAGATATTTTTTTTAGATTCCTGTATACATTCCTTCTAAACCATACAAGTATTTGTAATTGGTTCTGTTTAATTCATCTCAGGTCATATCAACAGACTACTTATTATAAATGCATATTCATTGAATAACTCTCTTTCAGGAAAGTTAGTACAAAGTCAGAAACAATGACAATAATATTTCCATATCACTGTTCCTCATTGCCAATACCATCATGACCTTGAAAGACACCAAGTGATATGAGAGACACGATCACAGCTACCTCCAAATTGAGTGAAGTTGTTCCAGACGTGGCTTTGGAATGTGTTTTCCCGTCAGGGGAAGAAGAACATGTTCGTGGCTTTTGAGTATGTTGCCTATCAGGTCGAAGGGAAATCGACATCTCAAGTTTCCCCTTGTAATGACTGTCATTCTGAAGTGCAATGTCAGAGTGGTTTTTGGCGTGACCTTGGGGTTCCTAAGCCCAGTGCATGCTGGGAACTGTGTGATCTGAGAAAAGAGTCCATGGGATGTGCAGACTGAGAAGAGAAGGGATTAATGATGTGGTTATTACTTGCATTTATTCAGAAGTTGATGTTATAATAATGGTTATGATTATGATATTTATTTATTTGTTCATTTATTTATTTATTTTATTTATTTATATTTTCTTGAAAAAGACAGATTGTCCAGTTCAAGTCAATTGGCAAGGGAGCCCTGTTGAGTATCATGATTATGAACATGACATACACATAGATAAAACAGTGATCCATGATTAATATAATGAAAAAGATTTTCATTAGAAAAAAGATAATGAACTTTGATTGTTTAGTGTTTATTGCAATGGTATGACAGTAATGGTAGATATTTGTAATGCAGCAAATCTATTCTGTTGAAAACTCAATGTAAGAAAGAGACAATAAAAGGAAGATGATCACATGAAGATCTTGAAGATTTTAGATTGCATTAGTCTGTCATCTTCTATCTTTCAGATTTCTCAGTCAAGCTAGTCAACGGCTATGTGACCAATGCGGGTCTCCTGCTTATCTTCTATCAAGGCTCATGGGGTACTGTGTGCAATAACTCCTGGACGATCACAGAAGCTGACGTTGTCTGCAGGCAAATGGGCTATCCAGGTGCTGCAGTGGCTTCGCATTCAGAACTTACCATTCCACTCGGCAAAGATGGTTACCCAACCCTTTTTGAGAATTTTCATTGTAGGACCAATAGCACCAACCTCTACAATTGCCAATTTGAGGATTTCTCGATGGAACATGGCTGCCAAAGTGTGCAGTTATTGTGTCAACTTCCGCAGCCAACGGGTAAGAAAGACAGCTTTTTATTCTCGGATTCTGTCACACACTCTCAGAAATATTTCTAACCAACTTATGCAATCATTGAAAAAATTATGTGAGTTCGTGGTCTAAATCCCATTTATTTTAAAGCCCCTCTTACATTTTCTTTAGTACCTAAAAAGTGTCTGCCACTTTTCTAGTTCATTACTTATTGCATGGGTTTATGTCATACAACTGTTTTTAACGTTGAAAGAAGGAATTAAAACCATATTGTAATGGATTTGTTTTATGATTCTACATATTGTTTATATTATTATTTTAACCAGGATCTTGACCAAAATAAGATTACTGTGTTAATTGGGCTGATGATTTTAAGATGCTTGAAGCCTTCTGTTATGCAGTCACTAAATTTGAAAGATAAATGTTCAAAGAGCAATTTGAAGAAAAAAATGAAAAAATACAAATGCAATATTTTGGATTTTAGAAGGAAGTTGTTTTATGCACAAGAAGAGGGCAGGCATGGGGAAGGTGAAAATGGTAGGATTCTTGGGTTAGATAGATATGAACATTTTGCATAATGGATAGAGTTATGAATGTCTTTGTGAACATGTTAATGAATGTTACTGAAAGGTTATGTTTTGTACATGAAGTTTCCCCATTTGAAAGAGAAATAAATTCAAGAATTTCCAAATTTTACATAATTCGTAAAATGTAATATGAGTATGTCAATGACTAAGAGCATAATGCAAAATCGTTTTTATCTTGTAGGATAGAAGTTTTATTGGTAAGATATAATGATGGGGGTAAATATGTTTTATCACATTACCATTTTTGTATGAATATTATGTAGGAGAGGAAAGATACACAGGTTTCAAGGCAATTTTCCCCCAAAATGTTCAAAAGAGCCCTGGAAAATCCCCATTCACTGCAATGTTAAAGCTTATCTAATGTTGCAGGAAAAAAAAAGATTCAGGCAGGGGGTTGTGAGTAGACCCCTGGTAGCCCCTTCCACCGTAACAAAATAATTTTTGCCTGATAAAAACTCTAAGCAAACCTCTAACTTTATAAGATAGACAATCCAATCACCGAAATGCATCGAACTGAATAATGGAATTAACATGAAAAGACCTTACAAAGAGACAGTAATTTGATATCACTAATTATTCTTTTTCATCATGAATAAGGAGCTTAAGAATATGCCTAGTTCACATGAGTGATTTTCTAATCATGATCGCAACAATGAATGATATAAACTCATCATGCATTCCCCTTTGTCACAAATTCATGTGCGGGGAAATTTATAGCTGGTAATATCCGCAGTTGCCTCGTTGACTTCACATTTCAGGGGGATTGATGCATAGGGAACTGATGATAATACATGAGGTTTGTATTTAGTGCCATTTTTTGTTCTATTTGGTTCAATGCTTCAGGCAATTAATGAAATAAAGGTATGTTGTAAATTGATGAAACCTTTTTCATAATTGGAGCTTTGCATAATGCTTCAAAAGGCTTGAGATTGATAGAATTGCGGGCAAACTTTGACAATATACTATGGATTTATTAATGAATTCTTTCAAAACCTTGCAAGTGAATAAGGGCAGGTCAAAGTAACTCTTTATTTTTCTGCGAAGCTAAAAGAAAGGAAGGGCAGATCATGGACTGCTGGATGCATGTCTCTATATCTTTGTCTGGAAGCGTCGTGGAAACGTGGTATTTCGCTTTGTAATCAGAAAGTTGTGTTCAGATCCCATCACGGCCTAGCGTCCTTTCGCAAGACATCAATCCATACTTTGCCACTCTCCACCCAGGTGTTAGATGGACACTTGGTAGGATGCAAAAGCCTATGTAGTATGCTTAGCAGTGAGTCTTGGAACTTTTGTTGGAATGCTCCCCAGGGAGTGTAGAAAGTGTATACATTGTGTGCTGGCATGCCAAGAGGCAATGACTGGGGTAATAGTAATTCTGTTATTATTGGGTGTTAACTAACACCATTAATTTAACACTGGTGTAAATCTCTTGGTGTGTTCTTCTTTCAACACCGAATCATGTAGTTCTAACAAGTGCTGTTTTTGCCATGAAGTTAAACATCTGAAAGATCCCAGTGCCAAGTGGCTGGTATACAGTGTGTTGCGTATCAAAAAAAAGTTTACACTTTGAAAAAGCCCTGGGAATTAAAAAATATACAACATGTGGGTAATTTTTTCACATATATTATTGGGTTTTGGTCTCATCTATCCAATGAAAATAAAAATTTTGACAGAATATTACACTTGAGTGAGCACTGTCCTTTTTTGAAAATCTCGCAGAAATCTGTTTGCGCAGAAATGCTCGTTTTCACGCTGTGTTAAGGGGAAAAGGCGAAAATCAAACTTACCCTGTGAAACATTTCTCCTACATTTCCTTTGCACTTTTAGTCAATTGAAATAAAACGGATATATTGAAGCATTTTGTTACAATTTTGCCACCCAAATTGAAATTTTAACTCTTAGTAAGCACAACCTTTACCCTTTTTGTGCTAGCTGGATCTAAGGACATAAGTGAATCTAAACAAAAGTTTATATCAGACATCTACAGCATTTTTCACTATTTTTTTATCATTTAAAGTGGGTTTACATTTCATTTTTCATTTGATACTTGTTTCTCCACACTTTTCCCAAGCTTGACAATGATTAACAAAATGAAAATCAAGCCTAAGCCATTTCTTGTAAATCACAGGTCAGTGTAAAGCAAATATCGTCACGATGGCCTCGGTGTGTGGGGGGAGTGGGGTGGGGCGCAATGGTTTTGGGCAAGGAAACAAGTTTAAAAAGGTAAAAGATATCTTCAAATCAATTTTACTAGCTAAATTCCATTTGTTCTTCATGATTAAGGTCTACTTTTATTCTCATAACTATTTCAAAGTTCTGCGCAAATCATTTTTCACTAACTTGTAAAGAGTAAATGGTGCTCATTCAAGCGGAAATATTTTTCGACAGTTATATCGTCATTTGATTAAATGGATGTGTACCAATGTTAAAATGTGGAAAAATCTTCAGGATATTACAAATGTATAATTTTACAGGATTTTTTCTAAGTGTAAACTTTTTTTTGATACGCACTGTATACGCACTGTATAATGTATGTAACCAACAAACTTTTTCAATTTCAATTGAAAAGCGCTGCAAAAGGTACAGGAATAGAAATGATAAATCTCTTAAAGGCATTGGCCGTTTGACTTGTTTCCCATTTCGTTTAATCTGTTAGAAAGCAATTAAATAGTAATTTTGAAAATTGACACTCGTATAGAGTTTTACACAGGCTTCATTTTGATTACTTTTGCAAGTGAGAACGCCTGTTAACAACACAATACTCCCCAGGAGCATAATTTTGATGCAACCCAGATAATATAGTAACAAAAATAGATTTTGGGTTTTGGGTGGGTTGAATGACCAAGGGACATCGCGCTGGGAGAAGGCATGAAAATTCAACAGACATCTTTTCTTTACATCTAGACAGTGGCCCATTTCATATTGAATTACAATTATTGTAAACTTTGCCTTTATGACAGCTACCATGGCAACAGACTCAACAGCCAATCACAATCGATGTTTCCATATAGCGGTTAAAATAATGACAAAGTAAAAGTAGTAATGAGTCTTTATATAACAGGGCCCAGAATACCTCCTATCTTTATCAGCATTCTGGGATAGAGGAAACTGGAATATAAGTTATGTCACAGTCATTTCAGCTGAAGCACTTTTAGTTGTTTTATATGATCTCTGCTGATATTCTATTTCTTTTCAAATTGGAAGAAACATTATTCTATTCGATTACACTTATTTTTAAATGATTCTTCTTTTTTTTTTGCTGCTCTTAATATTATTTTGCATCATAAGATTTAAAATCTGTCTGCCTGAAGATATGATGAAGGATAAATTCTGTAAATTATACTCAAGTTTTATCTTGTATGCAGATATTCAACGTGTAGTTTAGCAGTTTAATCTTTTTTCAAAGTCTTGTTAATTATTTGTGAACATTTGAACTTTATTTCGGAATACTGTATCTTGATCATAATACTTGAACTTTCTATACACATGTGGCAATGCCCTCTGAGTGCTTACTTAGGGTGTGTTTAATGTTGATTTTCAAATTTAAATAGCAATATGAATCATGATTGAAAACTTTCTTACAAAGCGCTGAAAAAGGGTGTGTTCTGTGTTCCCTATTTCCAGTCATAAAAGTAAATGTCTTTCAGATCGCGATTGGAAGGAAGATTTAAATACTGAAAAAGATATGTTTTTAAACATGATCAGCTCAGATTTTAGGACCTTCTGGATCGCGAATGCGACATTGAAAACGATTTGAGTTTTGAAACGCATTTGCTCTCACAGTGGAATCCTACACAAGTAGGTGCCAGAATTGACCTTTCTTGTGATGAGTCAAACTGCACAGGACTACTGCACTAACTAAAGCGGGAAATTCAAAGACGATCAACCAATAATGATATGTGTATACAGTATAATGTATATTTTCGACACTGAACAGTGCACTGCTGATCGTGTTTGTGTTCTGTGTTTTGTAATTGAATTTTCAATCACAATTCATAATGCTCATAATTGCTGTTTAAATTTGAAAGTCAACATTGAACATGCCCTTATTTAGTCATTAGACATCATATCCTGAGATTTTCAGCTCATTCCATGATTGAGAAGTGGTTTCATATAAAAAAAAAATATATATATATTTTGATCAGGTATGTGATCAAAATGAATTTTAATGTAAAGTCATCAAATCTATGCAATTTACACATTTTATTCATATACTCCCCATCACAAGTGGTTTAGGGCATCGTGCATTCATATGATTTTGATATAGATTGTAAAATGCAACTTGGGGGGGGGGGGTAATACAAGCAGTTGAATAAGCTTTAAAGATTCAATGAAATAGTGCTCTAACCCAAGGTAAATATATTCTTGGGAATGACTGGGTTCAGCTAGCTAGACCTTGTCAAAGTTTCATTGGAATTGAGAAGAAGTTCAGCATTTGAGAAAACTGTATGGTCATTTGGTGGTCACATTGTCTCTTCAATTGACTTGCATAAGTTTCATGTATGTGTTTGTGGTTTTCACCCAAGGAAGAAATTTCACACTCTTGTTTCTATGTTTCTTGAAGATTTTGTCATGAGGGCGGTATACGCCTAAAGGGGGAGCAAGGGAGCAATGTGACCATGTAATAATCCATGGTCCTTCATCCATGCAGATATCTCAAAATGAACAGCTATCATAAAACGGATCAGAAAAGCTTGAAGAAAGCGTAATAATTCCTTTGGCCTGTGGGGACATCTGGGCATGGATTGTTGACTTTAGACTTGTTACCCATGCTGTAGCAAGCATTGGGATCACGTGATGGGAAGCCGCGGGCAATGTCCGGCAGCGGTCCGTAGGGTCAGCCGTCATTAGATTCGCAGACGAGGAGGTGGGTAATAACCTGGTGGTTATTTGCAGAACCTAGTAATCAGGACAAATCCTACAAGAATTCATTTCCATTGGAGTCTGATGGATAGGAAAGAAGGTGTCTGCACTTTCATGGGTCCTCCTGCATTACCTACAAATAAGGGTTAAGAGGGCAGGAGAGGAAAGTGTTGCAGATCTTATCAGTAACAGCTCTGCAAACCGACCCATAGATTTCCTCAAGTAATGGAGATTATGTTCCCTTCTTAATCAAAAGTTGAGAGGAGTTGCAGAGTTTAAGCAAATGAGAAGAAGCAAGCTTGTTTTATTAAAGTCTTAGACATCATCATGATTGAGTTAGAAACTGCCTAATTACCATTTTAACCTCTTGAAGAGATTTTGGGCATCGATTAAGTCTGACTAGATAGGCAACTTCAATTACCTGTGCAAGGGCAATATTTAACTCTACTAATATTTCAGAACAATACAGTCTGCAGTGTAATCAATGATCAAATTTCTATGCATCGTTCCCTATTGAAGGAGGGGGGAGGGGTGTTTCAGGTTGCTTTTACTAATAGCCTTACCCTGAGATAGGGAGCTCCTGAAAATTTGACAAATAAAGAGAAACTGGTCAAGAATAGATAGTTCACCAATAGATAGCCTGTGTCCCATGGAGTAAGAGAGAAATTGTTTTACTCCTGCATTGAGATTGGATCGTTATTTTTATTAGACACCCTGTATACAACTGTGAACAGATCAGAGGGAGGTTCATAGTTGTAGTGTGAACTGACTGGTAAACTTCATTGTATGTCTGTGCATTGGTCAGAAACAAAAATGAAAGGTGCTTTGTGATAGTTGTTTAGTTGTGACATCCTCTACGCTATTATGTTGGGAGAGTAATCAGTAGGCTACAGTATGTGCTAAAAGCCTTCAGATATGAATCTTTATCATGGTGTATTTGGAAATGCATGATGCTTTATAATGCATTATTTGTTGAGACACTCTGTACATTAGCTTCTTGATAGAGTGATTGATATAATCTAATATTAAAGCCTTGATCTGAAGGTGTGAATCTTCATCATGGCATCATCGCCATGGTAATGATATATCATGCTGGCATTTAAAGGAATTTGGTCACATTTCCACACAATATCAGAGGATGTTGAAGGAATGGGAGATGGAAAGAGAAAGGAATCTGGCACAGAAAACTGAATATTATTTCAGAAATAGAGTTCCGTCATGACCATCAACGTCAAGACATATACGGTAATTGGTTATTAAATAGAGATTGTGTAATAATGGGGGTTATATGGGAAACATTGATAATTGAAGTGGATAGAATAGATGAGAGCAGGGATTTTTAAGGAATCAAAAACTTAGTTAATAGATTATATATTGAGATTAGAGAATATATTGAAGAAAGAGTGCAAGAAAAGAAAATGGAAGTTAAGGTAGGGGGTGTGTTGTTGTGTGTGTGTAGGAGAGAGAGAAAGATGGAGTGAATTGCGAAGAGTGGATGGGAGTGAAAGAAAGCTTGAGAGATGGTAGCATTTTGCTATTCCCTTTTTTTTAGAAACCATAAGTGTTTGCTCGATACCATGATATACACGCAGAGACGCAGAGTGCAATGCAAATTTAATTTCAAGAGGTTGACCTTAGTAGGGGGGGGAATAAACGTGACTGGCCACCCCAAAATCAATTATATGAATTTTTAGATTTTTTTATTGAGCTTGAAAAAAAAAAATCCTACATTTAAATAAAGGAGGATTCAAATGCATTGAATTGAACTCATCAAATGTTATCAGCAGTAACCCACACAAAGAAATTGACTGAATTTAGAAAAAGAACAGTGAGACCTTAAACAAAATAAGGAGAAAACAAATTTTTACTCAAGCATTTAGTGAATAAAACTATGCTTTGAACTAAACTTCTTTGAAAACATGTTTTTGGTTAGAAAAGTCTCGATTGAACACAGTCACATGCAACGACGATGTACGTTAATCTCTGCCCACAAAATGTGCGATTACTCGGGAGACAGATATTTGGAGCTAGATAAAATGCATGGAAATCATCAAAATGCTCAAATTCCACTCCATGAATATCACGTAAATTACACCATAGGGAATCCATGCATGCAGGAGGCACATTTGGTTCTGTGGCAGTTGTATCAGATATATAACATTCTAGTGTCTTTAGAGATGTGTATCGTGAAATTGATTGCATTCATACAGACTCTTATAAGAAAGACTTAAATCTTGAAAAGTGGAATAGGCAGTCTTCCAGAAATCTCTTGACATTATGTATTTCTGAAACTTGCCTTGTGATGGTAATGAAAGAAGGTGTTTGAAATTGAAAAGGAAAAGGAGATCAAAAAGAAAAGAAAATTTTCTGAAAATTTTCTGAAATATATTCTCTATCTTACATCATAATCTTTAAGAAAAGATGTTGAAGAGAAAGATAATTTAAGTAAATGATGCCGCTGGTTAGATTTTTTCTCAATTCAATTGTCCCTCTTTCATTTAAAGACACTAAGCATTGAAACTGCTTTTGTTTAGGTTTTTTTTTCCAGTTGTGTTATAAGCACTATAATTACATGTGTTATGTGAGTTCCATATGTCCATTTTATTGCGATATATTAAAAACTTTATATCTAGTGAAGGAAAACAAAATGAATATAGATCTTAGATGTGTGTATTTTTTTAGGACACTCCGTATAGATTGAGGGTTGTGCTTTAATATTCTAAAAGGTTTTGTGACCTACAATGAACAAAAAAACATGCGCAAAGGAAATAGTCTATAGTCATTTGAATCATCCCATTGATTCTAATGGATTTTGTTTATGGTGTCTGACATCATAATGACCTAAATATATAAAGGTGTCATACCTAATCCGGTGGGGGGGTGTTTCACAAAGATTTAAGTATGACTTAGAGTCGCACTTAAATGCCGACGCATACAAGATATGCTACGCGCAATCTTATTGATCAATACACAGTTGTGTCCGTCCTCTTCGCACGATCTGACAAATGTGGTCATGCCTTTTATACCGCACACAACTAGACATTTAAGTGCGACTGTAAGTCATACTTCAGTCTTTGTGAAACAGCCCCCCCCCCCCCCCCCCCCCCGTGGTTTTGAGTTGGGTATGATTGCTGACAATAGCCTGGAAATCATTCATTTGAATTTGGCTTGAAAGTTTTGTGAAAACACATGAAATGAGTCATTTTTATTCTATGATCATTATTCTCTGCATCTGATATCAGACCAAAGGGGTTAATAGTCTAAAGATTATCCCCAAAGTGTGTTTTACAAAGAGTGTGACTTTATGCGTTAAATGCTAATGCATACATTAATGTGCAATCTCATAAACCATATTGTGCTTCCTCTGAGCCCTATGATGATCTGACCTATGTGGTAATGCATTTTATTCTGCAAGCAATCAGGAATTTAAGTGCAACTTTTAGTCTCACTTTAAAATCTTTGTGAAACACCCCCTGATATGCAACACTACATAAACTTGGATGTAGAATACCCAACCAACATCAGGCTTTTGTTAAATTTCTGGTGTTCATATCTGTGCTACATTGACGCCAAGTCTTTGAAAACTGTTGGAACCACAGTACCTGCCAGTTTTTATTGTAAAGTTTAGGGACTCATACACCAGATTATCTTTCCAAATTAAATCTCTATTAATGTGGATAACATAATTTATAAGTTACTCGAACTGCACAGTACCTTGATATAAATATTAAATCCAGAACAATTAAGAGTGCTACGTCTTCACCTTCATAAGATAACAATAATGATGATCATAACCATGGTGATACTGCTGACAAAGATGATCATAATAATGATAATAATGATGGAAAATTTTGCTTTTAATCATGAGAATCATTTTTTCCCCAAGATTGAGAATTGATAGGTTTTCGTTATAGGAATTCAAATCATATGCTACTTCCCTCATTCATTTGAATTGGTCATATACTAGCTCTGAACATTGTCCACATGGCTGTCCTGCGGACATAGTTGTCACGGACACGCTTAATCTAATGGATGATGGATAACATGACAGTTTTAGGGCACCACCCGATCATACTCTCGCAATGACTTCAAGCTGTGAGATGAGATACGACTTTTACCGTTCACACTTTAGAAATGATATTTTGTGTACATTGGTAGGATTTTTACCATTCAATACTCGGAAAGCGATGCTTTACTATTCTATCTCATTTATTTAAATTATGATACTATATTTACCATTCTCACCTAAAAAGTTTTTTTTTATAGGATACAATTTTTGCCATTCTCACTTGAGAAATGATGTTTTGTATATACGATACAATATTACAGTTCTCAGTGATGAAATGTTTGTATGATACAATTTTAATGTTCTCACTTGATGCATGTCTTTTTACATATTGTCTTTTGAAATTAATTAATAAATGAATTTTGGTTTAATAGATTTGGAATATGATTTGACTTTATAATAATCATTCATGCTTTCTTAGAAGTCATGCAAAAAAAACTACCTCTAACCTCTAATATTCAAGATTTAAACACGAAGATTGGTAAGTGTGAACACTCTTTGATTGGATGCATTTAAACATGTATTGACTTTTGTCAGAGAAGTAGGCCAATTGTCTAGGTATACTCCTTACCAAGGGACTGACAAATTGCATTAGGAAATTCTACACGTTTTGAAAGTGTTCCTAGATTAAAAAAAGAAAAATCATATCTTCCAAAAGGAATGGATTTATATAATTTTTTTATTTTCCCAAACCGTCGTATCACTGTGACTTTGACCACAAATTATTAGGAAAAAAATATTGTTACAAAATAACATAATGTCACTGAACTCTACATGAATTATGTTGTATACAACAGGTTATTCTTTATCTTTATAACGAGAATTGATTCATGTTTGTCTAAAGCTTCATATCAAGATCAAATGTAGATTAATGTTGTATCTCAACGGAAAAGGGGTTGTTGACTTTTAAGAGCTCTCCTCCATCTTCTTTGTATGGAAATACCCTTTTCAGTGTGGATTAATAAAATAGCTGCCATATGGTTCAGTATTACCATGCAAGGAATTCTTAAAGATTTTTTTTAGTAGTAGTTAGAGAAAACTGCTGCATTATCATCTGACTTTATACCAAGCTTGAAATGAGTCAACAATTATTTTCAGGTTTGTGTGAAAGATGATAATAAGTCAATGACTTAAAATGAATTCATGATTTTACTACAGGGGGTAGCTCCAGGATATTTTGATGGTGGAACCTAAGTGTGATGTCATTTTCTTTATCAGTTGAAAAATAGGGGTATGACCCAATTGTTTCTTTTTTATATATTCTTTCCTCTTTCTTCCCTCTTCCATTTTTCTTTTTTTTTGCCTATTCACTACTTGAACAATGGCACCTCCTCTATTTGAAACCGTCAAAAGGTAAAAATAACATTCAAGTATACAATCTGTAGTTGTAGAATTACTCACTTTATTATGTTCTCTGTTTCTTGGCTCAAACTACTGTACATGTACATGCATTAGCATAGCTTATTTCTTTACTGGCATTATAAATGATTTTTTGTGGTTTGGTCATGGTTGTAAATGTCAAAAGGAATTTGTGAGCTGGTTCTTGAAGTGAGTGGATCGCTCTCGTGACCTCAAGTCAGTTGCGGATCCAGGGTGGATGGGCACATCCGGCCCATGTCCCCCCCTCCTTTGAGAACCATAATCCAAATTTTTAATGTGAATATGCTGTTCTTACATAAGTGTGCCCCCCCCCCTTTGAAAGTCGCAGCATATATTTGTATGGGAATAGGTCATTTGTACAAAAGTAAGGGCCCTTTTTTTTCTTTTTGCTTGTCTAATTTTCTTCGGGGATAATGGCCACCGTCTGTAATGTACCAGACAGATGCTGTTTGGTCTTTGGCTTGGTTGGTAGTTGCATGGCCACACTACTGCTACCTCTTCTTGCCGACATCCATCCGCAAAATCATGATGAAGATGAACCCTCCCAGTTTTGACATCTTTTATCATTTCTCATTAAATATGGGAGGAAATGGACAAGACCTATTTGACAAGGCATTCATAACGGAGAAAAGATGTGACAGTTGGATGTGGATTGATATCAGAGGTATTGATGATTGAAGGTATCAGCCTCGAGTAAGGGTCATAACAACTGCCACATTGAGTTGAAAATATATATACACTACAACTGAACTCTAAATTGAATTTCATGTTTGTATTTGATATCAACTGGTAGATTGAATAGCAAAACATTGTTTGAGGCGAGTCTAAATTGAATTTCTACTGTATGTTTGATGTCTTGAAAGGAATTGGATACAGTTCATGACCCACTTTTAAAGCAAACGTTAACAAGATTTATTCATGAAAACTACCCTCAAAATGCCCTTTTTCAATCATCTAATGACAAGCTGTTGAAATGATCTTGTTGTAAATTGAAGGAAGATCATGGGACTTCGCCTGAAAAATACTTCACTTTTTTTAAAAGCACAGTCTTTATAATGATAAATTAAAAAATGATATAGCAAATGTAAATATGTAAAATCCCTAGACTTTTTTATCATGAAGAACGAAAAGCCAGAGAGAAAAAAGAGATGGTGTGATTTTTATTATGTTTGGATATTTTTCTCCTTATTTTTGTCAAATTTTACATGGACATCCTGTTGATGAAATAGTGATATTGAATTTCAAGTGAAATTTGAAGGAATGCTCCAGACAAGAAGAATATGATAATCTAACATATAGTAAGATTACTGAAAATTACTTGATGTAATATAAACAAGAAATAATTGAAATTTCATCAGTGTCTGATGTCAAAAATGAATGGAACTTTCATATTTTCATCTGTTTATTCATATTTTTTTAACTCTTTTTAATCATACCATATTGTTTTAGCCAACAGTATTCCTTTAGATAGTTTCACCTAAAAACACAATCGATTATTAGGAGTTGACTGATATCCTGATATGGATTGATATACAATATTATTAACCTTCTAACTAATTAACTACCTTATGCTTTACTACATAACCACCACTTTCACTTTTCTAGTAGTATCTTTGTTATATATTTTCTCATTACAGATCCTCCACTGTATTCCTTACGACTACGTGACGGTGAGAAACCGAGCGAGGGCAGGCTTGAGGTCTTTGTCCACGGCATATGGGGCACCGTCTGCAAGGATCGTTTCTCCAAAACGGCTGCCTACGTAGCCTGCCGACAACTCGGCTACCCTTTCGCCTTGACCTACCTACCATCCTCTTCGTTTGGATCCGGATTCGGTCCGATAATCCTTGACGATGTCCGGTGCAATGGTGACGAGAGGAGACTATGGGATTGCCACCATCAGAGTGCCTGGACACATAACTGCAATAAGAGAACAGAGGTCATTGGGGTACGCTGTAGCATGGAGACTTCTATGCGAGCTGGTGAGTAATGTTTGTTTAGTCATAGAAACTGCTATTTGCAAAGGACCACTATAAAGCTACCAAGCATTTCAAAAATTAGTATTTGTTATGAAAATCGGACAGGAATATGAAAGCATGAAATTACATTCTAAATATATATGTGCATTAAATAACACAAATAATTGTGAAGGCTTGTCCTTTTGAATATTGTCTGATATTACTTAAAAACAATTTAAGAAATATTTTTTACCAAGTTCTTGAAATTGCTGCCTCATCTGGACAAACATCTAGCCAATACCTTAAGAGATTGAAAAGCTGCTCTTTTGTTTTTTTCCACTAATTCCTCGTACACTTTTTCTTGAAATCTATGTTCATGTGTCATTGTCTCAGTATACACTTTGAAGATGCGTAAAGTAAAGCAAACACCTATGAAAACTATTATGATTTTCCTTTTTCTTGTTGAATTCTTGAAGATCTTTGCTATATTGTGACATTGCAATTAATTGAAAAGACGTCTCTCTTAATATTGTTTTTTGTAACATTTTCCAACTCCTTTCTCCCAGGTCATGGTGTAAGATTAGTACCTACCAAAGTGGGCCTGGTGGAAATCTTCTATGAAGGCATCTGGTGGAACATCTGTGCAGATTCCCAGTGGGACAAACGAGATGCCCTTGTGGCTTGTAGGCAACGTGGCTACCTGTCTGGGTTGCCACGTCGACAACCATTCTGCCCGTGGAACAAGATCAACTGTCATTCCAAATTTGGTGAATTCAAGTGCATAGGGACGGAAAGCTCCCTGGAGCAGTGTGATTTCTCAATGGAAGATTTCAATAGTCCGTGGACTTGCCAGTATGGCTTTGCGGCTGCAGAGTGCTCAAACATTGAACCCGACGAAGATTGGTGGCTGGCAGATCAGAGCAATTTAACAGACATTCATTTAGCAAATTCCACGCTCATACCAGTTATTAAGAAGAAAAAATTTGCAGGTTCGTATAATCTGTTGGGCACCAATAAAAGAATAATGCTGCTAGGCTGCTTAACTTTGTATCCCAAAATTTAAGAGAGCTCACAAAAAGCTTGATTTTAGAGTTATGGCATAAATAACAATCTTTGTTTTGCCTAAAAAGTGCTCTCTTTATGAATTAAGAGACCGTTTTCAATGTGAGGTTGCCACCATTGCCATATCTCTAAATACTTCTTTTTCTGATCTTCCCTCAAAATATTCACATTTTGAGATTCAAGGTTTTAACAGCTCAGTGACAATAGCTATTATTGTTACATAATATCGATTGACTTCCCTGACTTTTGAACTCAGAACAGAGGCAGTTCCAGGATTTACAAAGTTGGGGCTTTTTCTCTGAAGAAGAAAAATTGATAAGTAAAAATTAAAGAAAGAAAGGAATAGGTCATCACCCTTTCAACCAAGAAATGCACCTGTCCCCTGTACCCCCCCCCCTCCCACCCTCCTAAATCCTCCTGGAAGGTGTTTCTTAAAGCTGTTTGTAAGCTACAAGGAACTTAACAAATGACTGGTGATCCTTTCTCATGCACTAAATCAACATCAACGAAAATTTGGTGTAAATCATTTACCACAAGAAATGATCACTAGCCGTTCGTAAAGTTGCTCGTAACTTATGAACACCTTTACGAAACACCCACCGGGATACTTTGCTATTATTCGGAATGTGTTGCTATTATTGATCATTTATTATTGATCTTGATTTCTTTCAGAGGCTGATGTAAGGTTAGCAGGGTCAGATGATGACCATCAAGGTCGCGTTGAGATCTACCATGACAGCGACTGGTATACAATCTGTGATGACCAGTGGGATATCAAAGATGCAAGGGTAAGTTAGTACACCCTTGTAAGGTACCTTGACCTTGACCGGTGGGGGGGGGGGCATTCATGTATAATGTATCAGGGCGTGTAGGTTTGATGATCCCCTTTTTTTAAACCACACAGTGAACCACAAGCCTCCTCTGCATTACCTGTACAACCATACAAAAGACCCTTCATAAATTAACAAATACAATTCAACGACAGAGGTACTTTCCAGCAATGCGGTGCTGCCAAACAATATGAATGAGTTAAGGGTTACCACAAAAATGAAGCACTCATATGTATTGTGGTATATAGCACATGATAGCATGTAGATCAATTTAGTTCGAAAGACCCAATGTTTTCACTCTGCCTGTACAGTCCCCTAGTCCCCATATTTTATATTTTGTAGTCAGTTCCTTAGACTCCATTTCAGGATTATTGTGAGGTATGTACACCCCCATCATAAAATAACTTGATGCTGGTGAACATTGTACCATGGTAGTTTATTTCCTTATCTATCATATAAACTTTCTTCTCCTCTCCTCAATTTTCTTTTTTTCATTCTTGCTCTCTCCTTTCCACCTTCTTCATCTTGCTCACATTATTTCAGGTGGTGTGTCGTCAGCTGGGATTTCCCGATGCCCTGCGAGCCCTGACCCAAGCAACGACCTTTGGCCCTGGCCTTGTCAACATCCTCCTGGACAATGTGGACTGCAAGGGAGATGAGCCAAACCTCCTGGAGTGTGATCACAATGAACTTCACATCCATGACTGCATTCACAATGAGGATGCAGCGGTCATCTGCAAGGCGGAAGGCACCAGCCTCATCACTGCTGCATCCGATTCCTCAAGCCGTAAGTTTGTTATTGGCAGATATATAGAGGGTAAAGGAGAAAGGGGTAGAAAGCGAAGCACTTGGTTTGATGATATCAAGAAATGGACTGGTCTTGGGATATTAAGAATTTAGAACGAGGGTTAGTAACAGAAGGCAATCGAAGGTGCATAGCCTCCAACCCCTTTCAAAGGGACAGCACTAGGTGATGATGATGATATTCCTGGTCTAAGGCTACCAATTCTCTGGAGATTATTACAGGACATGACTGCTCAGTGGAAGAGTGCCAGTGTCATCAACAGAATGTCATGGGTTTGATGCTTGGCCAAGTCATACAAAGATTTTTTTTAGAAATGGGATTTGCCATTTGTAATATTGACTTTCAAGGATAAGATACAGTCCTAAAATGAGACGATTTTTTTAGCATGAATAACCAATGCTCCAAATCCAAATGCTTTCATTCTTTGATAGATAGTGTATAAAAAAATAAATACTAGCTAATTTCTCAAGTAATTAATTGCCTTAACCCTATCTAGCAGGAAGGGGCTCGGAGAGGTTCCCCCCTCGACGATTCGCACAATATTTTTTGTCGCATGAATTTTTTTTACCACGCCGCTCCCTGACTTTCTAATTTCAAGTCTTGCACATCTTTTGAGACCAATTTTGCAACACCGGGGTATGCGGTTCCGAAATTATGCAACATTTTGTAAGTGCATGTCGGACAAAAAAATTGCTCAAAAACGTGGTTTCATGTACAAAGTCAATGAAAATTGTGTTTTCTACCAAAAATCATAAATGTATGATTATTATTAGTTTTGCTGGTCTAAATGGATTTATTTTATGCTGTTTATGATCTCAACAAGAGAGAAAGATGACATGCTTTCTTTGTTTTCTATTATTATCGCAGAAAGAAGGTGCTTAAAAACTTTTGTAGCATAATTTCATACACACTAGAGTTAATTTGAAAATTTCATTCTATCAATATTGTTTTCCAGAAATTTAGTTTGACTTTGGGGAAAGCATCAAAGTAAAATGTTTGTATAAGTATTTGTATTATGTTCAAACATTTATTGCATGAAGTTTGATTTAACTTTTATTTTTATTGCACTTAACAGAGCTGCCACCGGGTGCAATCATCGCAATATCCATGATCTCTGCATTTTCTTTCATCATCATTGGTGGTGCCCTACTTCACTATGCCTGTAAATCCTGCGACCGTCGTATCGAGGAAACCTCTTCCCCTCGGACGCGTTCCACCCCCATGGTCGTCATGATGGTACACTCTGCGTCACGCTCTGGCCGATCCAGCAATGGATTCCCGCACAACTCCCGGCGTTACGACGCCCTCCCCTTCACCATCTGCTCCAGGACCTCCATAGGGAGCAGCACCACGAGTCCCGTATCCAGCCCGGTCTCACCGAATGGAACTATTTGCGAAGAGCTTGAGGCTCTGAGCGGGGGACCGCCTTCTTATGAAATTGTCTTGCGTCACCCAGATGCCTTTGCCCAGATGCTCCAAAGCGCGGAAAATATAGTGCCCCCGCCCCCGTCGTATAATAGATGCATCTCGCAACAATGACGTAAGGTACTCATCTGGTCAATCATTATCATCGTTCTCGCATTAGTCACCTTGCCTTGGATTCCACTTCTTGGCGGATAATGACACTCTAATTTTTTCCATTCCTTTCTTGTGTACCTGTTTTATTGATTGACTTGTTTTGATTTAGTTATAAATTTATGCTGCAAGGAGTTGTATTTTATTGAGAGTTTAGTGTGTGGTAAAAAATTCCTGAAAAGCTTCGTCTGTCACCTTTTGACCTCTGTGACACCAACAGCACTCATGCTTTCTTTGCTGTAAAATGACCACTACTATTCACAACAAAAATAAAGATGGGGGATTAAGTGATCCTCCTATAGTGAAGTTCTTCTTGGATGTTGCACATTTGCTTTCACCCATGGACTTCTGCTCTGTGTTAGATGCACAACTTCTCAACTAGTTCAGACATAGGACCAAGAAGACTTACCCTTACCTAATTTAGGGGCTGTTTCCTGTTGCAAACATGAACCGACCAGTCCTTGTTCAACTGGTTAAAAATGTACATTTTTCTCAGTGATTTTAGAAGGTTCTAGTAACAACAGTTGAAACTTCTTCTCATGAGGAAGTGTAGAATTACAGAAATGATTTCTATGAAGAAGTCAAAGATTGATTTTGCATTTTTTAATGATTTGTAAAAAAAAATGCATTTGGGCAATTCCATAAAATTATCAACCTTTTTGTACATCCGACCCCCATTTTTTCGAGTCTTACTTCACTTCATAAACTGACCAAGTCATGACCCTTTGAAGACATTACAGACTTACAAAAAGAATCAGAAATCAGAGACAAAAAACTTCATGAAGGTCCCACATATAGGGGGTAGGACGTACATATTTTATGGAATTGCCCATTTGCAAATAGTTCTAAGTGATTTTATAGCGTAAGACACAACTTCGGATGAAAGACAGATCATTTGATATCTATGTATAAAATCATTTTGATCTGTACTCATTTTCCTGCAACCCAATACTTTCCAATTTATAGCAAAAGGACCACATTGCTGTAGAAGTTAAATTGGCATTGTTCTGGTATGGAAGCATCAAAGCAATTGAATGAGTATTTCATCTTTTTTATGATATTTCCAATTTATATCTACCATAGAATCACTTTCTGTCAATGAATATATTATTCATTTCATATTTCCTCTCCTTGATAATTCATCATTCAGAATATCTTCCTTATATTTTATTTTGATTGGCCAGATGAGTGGAAAAGTGAAACTACTACTAAACAAAGATTATTACAATTTTGAAAACTGTTTTATATAAATGTGATATTTGGTGTTTTCTCATACATTTTCAATGATCATGTGAATAAAGTTTTTACAATTTACAGACAGACTGAGTAGGACTATGTATATACTCTTTATGCAAGACTTAATGTTTGTCACTATAATTTATTGTTTTGTGTTAAAGTCATGTTGGTCGATAACTACTATTTAAAGGCAAAATAATTATCTACATGACTACTGAATTTGAAAATTGTTCTTGTTTTAATTGATATTTGATTTTGATTAATAATTTTAAGAAGAAAAGCTACCAAATCCTCCCAAAGATACTTTGCAGTATATCCAATTCAGTCTCTATTGGTAACCCATAGAGGTATAATGTCTTATTTAAAGATGCCATTGTGTATTTCCTATTTTTCCTGATTTCTTATTCATATGATTAAAAGGAGAAAATGTATATGAATAAAATGATACTGAAGTGTACTATCTTGTGCTCACTGCTCATTAATACAAACTTAAACTGATGCTTACACTATCTAAATATGCAACACTTTGAAACGATGGATTAATTTTTGAAATGCAAATTGGCAATTCTTAAATTAGGTTTTGTAATTTATCATTCATTTTTATTCATCTTATATGCTCTTTTTATAACAAATATGAGAGGTTACAAAAATTATTTGAGGATTGAATAAGTAATCAAGACTTTAGGAAAGCCGTATACCTCAATGGGTTCATTTTACCAGCAATTCTAATCTGTTCTTGTGAAGATTGAATTTATTTAGCTGCTTATTATATTTGTGGATGCATTCACTATAGATGTATTGAAATTTACTTATTTCATCAGAGTTATGAATATTACAATTTGTCGTACTGAGTCTGTTTTCAATTAAAGTAGCATTTAATCTGCTACTTCTTTTATTCATGTTTTAACTATTTATTTGCACATTTTGGCAATGTACCTAAACTTTAGACCGTTACCACACTTGAAATTTGTGTTTCAAGTTGACAACGAGGCCTTGTAACACAAAGCCTCGCAATAGACTTTCATGTCAAACAAAGAGTTACAATTGATCCATCAACCTCAACTATATGAAAATCCATCAATTTCATAATTTTTCATACAGGAAATTTGCACAATGTCCTTTGTAAACAAAGAGGAGCACACTGAATTGTCAAGACAACAATGAATGTATGATTATACATCATTATCTACAAAACATTTTGAATAAACATGCATTTTAGATGTTGACGTTGCTTTCTATAGTTGTGGTTGATTGGATCAATCGTAAATCATATGGCACTAAGCCTGATTATTCTATATGGA
The DNA here is from genome assembly GCF_037042905.1 of Lytechinus pictus. Taxonomy (NCBI): domain Eukaryota; kingdom Metazoa; phylum Echinodermata; class Echinoidea; order Temnopleuroida; family Toxopneustidae; genus Lytechinus; species Lytechinus pictus. The sequence goes on along the minus strand of NC_087246.1, from coordinate 61,827,393 downwards.
ACCCAAGCTGAGAAGGTTCTGAAAAATGCCTACCCCCCCCCCCCACCCCCTCCCATTGACTTGTCAGTTAACTGCCATTTTAACAGAGATCCTTTTGGGATTCCTACATGAAAGGCACAACCTGAATTTTGGTGTAGAAGAAAAATTTTCTCTTTTTTTTCAAAGTATGCTACAAACACTGAGCAGGGCTCTGTAACACAAAGATTAGAGATCATTTGCTAAATGGACCGACCAATCAAGATGTGAAACTTGAACAAAGTAATAGAAAATGTTCAGGGAGCATTTACTGAAAAGTCTTTCTGTGAACCCCCCCCCCCCCCCAGCCAATCAGACTGCAAGATTTGTATTATTTTACAATAACATTGAAAATAACTGATTATTTTGTTTCATGAAATGCTCCCATGCATGGTTAATTGTCTCTGGGAGGTGAAGATGGTCTTCATCTTTGTGTAAAATGATTGCATAAGACCCTTCTTTTTCTGATAAATAAACATTTTGGTGCTATGTGAATACTTTTTCTATATATATCTGTTTCATCATTGATCCCGAGTTTATCACAACTTGAATTTGTGAACAAAGGATAAAAGTAATACTGATTGTGAGATTGTTCAGTATATTTCATACCTTTCTGTGACATTTAATTTGCTATTTTAAAGTAAGTTAGAAAAATATATATTGTATTCTTACAATGTAGGTTGTTCAAACAGACCTGGAAAACTAAAAAGAGTAAAGTAGAATTGGTACTTTTAAAGATATTTTTGTAATGTTCATTCCTGTTTGAAGAGATGATTGACTTAAAAACACTTGCCCTTGTCAGAATCAAGGACCGAATAGCAGAGATATTGTTCAGTCCATGTTCTATATACTCTCTTTACTTATATATTGTTTGCAACCAATTAATATAAGGTTCATATAAAGTGATGAACATGTATGTGTAATTAACAGGATAGTTATTGTCCATCAGTAATAAATGAAAATGAAAAATATAGATTATCAAACAATAAAATTACAGACAAAACCATACTAGAATATTTAATAATTTGGTCTAATCACCATTTAACCAATTTACCACTTTTGTAAATGTTGAGTAAGGTCATAACCATCCACTTGGTCTAACACTACGATTAGATGAACTGCAATTAATAAAAAATTTGTTTGACAAAGTAAAAAATAATTAGAAAAAAAAGGTGTAAATTAAACAATATGAGTTTTAGACTTATTGAGTATTATAGACTAAGTGGACATTAGGCTAACAGCAGGGAATACCAGATGGCAAATAGGCCAAATTGATAGCAGACCAAATGGGTTTATTTCGTATGGTATCTGGGAAGTAGACCAAGTGAATATAAGCGATAATTTTGCATTTGTCCACCAATATTGAGTTGAATGAGCTAAAAGTTTTCAATATCCCTGATGTTACTGGTAGTCAAACAAAATAAAACTACTAGTATGTGCTGTTGTAGATGAAAGGTGTTTGTCAACCATGTAAGCATTAAATATAGCTTGAATAATGCTACGCCCATACCAACAAAATGGACTCTAAACCAAACAATGATATGCCATTTCAAATGATATAATACCTTTGATTTGTTTGGAGTTGGTTTTGTTGGTGTGACTAGCATAACTCTTGTGTCCTGTCCACTTGTACTTATAATTCTGAAATACTTGGTACTTGTCATGTGACCAGTACTTGTCATGTGACCTTGATTGTAATTGTATATAATCATGTGACACATTCAATCATCTCATTTTTTTTGCTGTACCACCGTGTTGTCTATGAATAAATGCAATATGGAAACATTTTACTTTTTTGCAAATGTTAAATTCATGGTGTGTTTCTAGGGGGCACTGATAGAGAACGACCACCTGTCTACAAAGACCCCTAAGTTTGGCTATCCTGTCCTGTTATAGCAGGGGCAGATCCAGGATTTTCCTAAAGGAGGGGGGCACATTTTCCCGAGGAAAAATTTGACAAGCAAAAATTAAGGGTATATCAATTTACCCACGAAAAAAGTTGACAAGCAAAAAAAAAAGGTCTTCACTTTGAAAAGGTGGGCACACTTTTGTTTTAACGGCACTTTCGCATTACAAATTTTCATTGTGCCTCTCAAAGGGGGGGGGGGTTGGCATGGGCCGGCTGTGCCTCCCCCCCCCCCCCCCCCCCCCCCCCCCCACTGGATCCGCCAGTGTCTTATAGCATTTCCTATTGAAAGGTATATTACAGGAACAACAGCCGTACGCAGGGGAGTGGGGGCAGGGGGAAGGACCACCTGTCTACAAAGACCCCACGTTTGTCTATCGTGTCCTGTTATATCATCCCTATTGAAACATATATTACTGGAACAATGGCCGTACGCAGCGGGGGGGGGGGGGGGGGGCAAAGGGAAGCTACCCTTCCCCTCCCCTAGAATTTTCGAAAACTTACATAGCTTTAATGAAAATTCTCAAAGTCCTTAAAATTTCACTTTGGAAAATGCCGAAGCACCCCCATGACAAGCTAATTGGTCCCTTTTGAGTTTCTTCCAAAAAAAAATTATGTGTCTTGCCCCCCCCCCCCCCCGGGCATAAGAAGCACAGCTTGTACACTGTAGGCCACCGGAAATGACACCATTATTAAATGACATCAAAAGAACAAAAAAGGATTTTATAATACAGGAGCAGATCCAACATGGGCAGAAACATTTTTTCAAAGACATTTTCCCTGATTCACTGCCTGAACAGCTAAAAGTTTTTTGGGGGGATGAGGCGGGGGGATCCTACCGATTAATGACTAAATAAATTATACAGACACGAAGTGTGAGCTGATTTTTTTATATTGAATGTATTTAGCCCTAAAAACAGAACACAAATTGTCGCGAGTATGAAGCAAATTTTGATGCTGAATTAACTGAAAAGGTAACTCAAAAGGAAGAGAATAAAAATGTCACTCATCAGGTAATGCGAGCGCAAATCGCAAGCTGAAACTTTTTTTCAGATCTGAAATTAGTCTCTTTTTAGCCTTCTTTTCCCTTTCTTCCTTTTTCAATTTTTCGGGGGGCTGCCTACGTGTGGGGGTTTCCAATACCTTATATTAACAATTAAGGAGAAGGAAAATAATTTAAAATGACGGGCACGTGTATTGTATACAAGGGAAATGCCTCGAAAAGAGAAGAAGGCAAAACAAAAATAATAAGAAAATAAGATCTTTCAAAAAAGTTAAATATGGATAGGATAAAATCAAAGAACTTGGTAGAATTTTCAGAGTTTAGAAAATAAATTGATGAGTAGAAACAGTAGCGGATGAAGGACAGGTTAGGGGGTCTATCCCCCACGCCCCCTTGCGTCCATCTATTTTATTTTTAATTCAGAAAGGGGGAAGGTGGTGGTATGCGGGAGTCGAGTTACGACGCATGCAGTATGTCGATGCAAAAAAAAAAAAAAAAGGAGGAACCCAAAATGTCTTTATTTGGGAGTAAAAGCGCCCTTACCTTACTTTTTTTTCCTTAACAAATATTGGGGACTAAAAACAATTATCAAACCCCGTCTTAGCGAAAAGCTCCGTATATTTGGGATAGAGAGAGGGGGGATAAATGGAATAATACATCATAAACTCAACAACAAAAAATCTTCTCATTCTAAAAACTAAGACACAAGTATAAGATACGTACGTCCTATTTAAGCCTTGGAAAATATATAATGCGTTACAAGTGGAATTATATCCGAAAGCACACTTAGCACAGCTTCACGATGTCAAGACACTTTACATCGGTCAAATCACCAAGGGTATATATTGAACTTCATAGTTAACCTTTAATTAACAGACAATGTAAAATTTTGTAATTTACCTAATAGCAAAATCAAGGGAGACCCGCCACCATGCTTTTATATAGGCAAGATTTGGATAGAGTTATTTTTGGTCTTTCGGTAATGAATGTGAAAAATATGATATATACAGTCTAACTACTCACTTTATCTCATCAGTTATACTTTTATTAGTTATCGCCTCGCATGAACGTAGTTTGGCAGAGATCTATAGTGATCACTTTTCCTGTTGGGCTGTTACAATTTTTGTTCAACTTGCTCTCATTTCTTTATTTCTGCATCAATTAAATGGATGTTCCAGGCTGGAAATATTTATATCTCAATAAATAGAGTAAAATTCACAATGCAAAATGCTAAAAATTTAATCAAAATCGGTTAACAAATAACAAAGTTATTGAATTTTAAAGATTTGCATTATTCCAGTGAAACAGTTCTAGGCATGTCTTTATGAGTATTCAATAGGTGGGCTGATGATGTCATATCCCCACTTGTTCTCTTATATTTTATTATATGAAATTAGGTTTATTCAAAATGTTTCTACCAAGAACTAAAAAAAAATGGATTGACAACTGATTAAGTGCATAGTTATTTATTGCCGCAACTTATTTCATCATAATGGAGACACATCATTTACACATGTATGTCGAAATAATGAAGCATTTATGATTTCATGTAATAACATAAGAAAAAGGAAAGTGGGGATGTGACATCATCAGCACATCTAATGATTATTCATGACGATGTGCATATAACTGTTTTCACAAAATATTGATAAAGTTTAAATTCAATAACTTCGTTATTTGTAATCCGAAAGTTTTAGCATTTTGCTTTGTGAATTTTACTCAATTTATTTAAATATAAATATTTCCAGCCGGCATCATGAGCTGGCACAGTCATGTGAGCCCCTGTCAAAATGATCGAGTCAAAGGTTATCAGGGGTCAGGTCAAATGATATTCATCCTTTAAAAAAAAAAAATTGTTCAATTTGCTCTCATTTCTTTATTTCTATATCAATTTTGATCACACTTGTTTCAAAATCTTGGGCAACAGTAGTTTCTCGATGATGACGGGATCAAAGGTCATCTAAGGGCCAAATGGTCAATATCCTTGTGTAATACCACAATGTGTTCATGAGGATGATAAGGTCAAAATTAATGTCATGGAGAGGTCGAAAGATCATATATTTTGTTTTGAAATCATATTTTATTTCTTCTTCATTATAACATCTGAAAATAACGAATACTGTACAAGCTGTTATTTTCGCGTACAGAATTTTTCGCGAATTGCGGGGGTCCCGACATTTTCGCGGGTTGTTAAATTCGCGATTGGAAGATGTACAAAACATCTCTACAGCATTTCTAAGAAGCATAACTAGTGCAAATTACGTGCAAATTTATGCTCCTCTAAGTACCCTTGCTGATGTGTCTTTTGTACATAAATATGTCCCTGTAAAAACAGTTACAAACTGTGGAAAAAGGTGGCTTGAATTTCACTTTTTTTTACCTTTAGATCTGAAAATTCATCATGCCACAATTTGATCTGTAATCTACAGGATTAAACAATCTTTTAAATTTGTGATTTGTTCGATTCATTTTTCAAAAAGTTGATAAAAGTGTAAAAATTTGGAATTTTGTGAACAGAATCTTCACCTCTAAAAGCTCTGGTCATGTGACTTATGAATATTAATGAGTATGCAAATAGCTGCCAATACGTGTGTATAGAGTCAATCAGATGAAAATAAAATCAAATTATTTCATGAAAAATACATTTTGATATTACAGAGAGTGTATAAATATTGATTAAATAATATTAGAAAATAGTTTAGGCTCTGATTTTGTTTGAGAAATTCAAAAAAGTGAAATTCTAGCTAACTTTTTGAATCACTAACTGTACTTTCTAAGCCTTATTTTTTGTACATATACAGGTGCATATCTCCATTTTCTCATTGCACAGGAAGTTTTCTACAGTGTAGCTTTGCTGTTGGGGACATTGGCACTGACTAAGAAATGTGTCAATATTTTCGCGTGTTGTTAAATTCGCGGCCGATCGGCAATTCGCGAAATCCGCGAAAATAAAACCCCCGCGAAAATAACAGCTTCTACAGTAACACAAAATCATTAACATAGTTGAATTAGAATTCATATATGAAACAATTTGAAATGATCATTCCAAAAGTAAACTAAGAATCAATCCGTACACGTTTCTTTAGCAATTTATATCACAAAGGGAATAGTAATATGCAGAATAAAATCCCCTACAAGTTCTAGAAATTTCTCTGAATGTAATTATAAGACGCAAACATAGTATCTATAGATAAATCTCAAGTTGAACATAATTTTTTCCTTTACAATACCATTTAATCAAAATATAGTAGTTTGACGAAGCTTTAATAAAACACACACACAAAAGAAAACACACTCCACGGTCCACCTATCCAGCCCCCCCCCCCCTCCCCTGATAAACAAAGAATAAGAAGGAGAGAGAGAGAGAAACCCTATTTCAATAATTTGTTTCCCAAAAATTCCCCAGAACTGAGCCACTGTTGTTAATTCATTGTTACTTTTACTTCATTGATTACATGATGACATGTATAATGTTTTGTAGAATTGAAATAATCTTGAACTGAATGGTCCACCCCCCCCCCCCCCCAAAAAAAAGGGGGGGTGGCGTTGTTTCAAAGGATTTCCTGTCATAAAGACAAGTATGGCCTATTCTGGCATGATATAGAATTTGTTCATTTTAACGAAAATTTGTTATTCTTTTTTTACTGAATATCATTTACTGAGTATCAAGTGCCCCTCTGATTATGTATCTATTCAAAATCTTTTGAATAGACAGAGTGAATTTGGATTGATCAACGATTTTACAGGGTTTTTTTAGTTTCCTTCCGTAAGGACTGTATAACATAGCATAACAAATACTAATCAAGTTGTCGTATTGTTTTACTATCAAGATATTGACATCATTTATCGAAATCATTACTAAGGTTTTGGATGCCTGCATCCAAATTATGTTTTTCATCATTTATGTCTCATTCCAATACCGGAAGTACATATTTGGCGAAACTGTACACACCCACATACCGGCTTATGAATTATGCATTACATTGCCCGCGCGTATTTTATAATGTTCATAGTCTAACTCGCTTAATTCATAGACTAGTCTAATGGTAATTTGAGTTTTACAAATGTAACATATTGATGCAATTCATACAAAAATTCTTTTAAAAAACTGCTGAAAAAACAACAACTAATATTTATATTTTTGTAGCTTACCGATCAGAAATAGTTAAAGATAATAAATATTTTAGATGAAATTGTTCAAAAAGGTACGTAAGATTAGACTACTATGCCTTTCACTTGTCATTCAGACTTTGAGGTCACAATGGAAATTGCGTGCATGCAACGTGACCTGGGGTCGATTGCACGAAAGGGTCTTTCCAAGGACCGCCTTTCGTGTCGCCCATCTTTTATGATGCGCTATAAGCGGGGTGTTTCTGAAATTTGAGATAAACAAATAAAATTCGTAAGCTTGCTTTTAAATCAAATTTTATACAATTTCATGAGATATCAAATCATTTTATAAACAAATATTTTGTTTGTTTTAACGGACGAATAAAATATGTTTGCAGATAATTTATTTGAGATGCGTTTCACATGGCGCATCATAAAAAATTGGTGACACGAAAGACGGTCCTTGCAAAGACCCTTTCGTGCAATCGACCCTTGGATACTGCGTCACGATCACCGCATGCATGCTATACAGATTACTGTACGTACCGGTATTGCATAAGTTCTCGTGCATTTTCGTTGCGGATTTCTCTTTTCTTAGTGCTTTAGAGTGATTATTTCTTAAAGCTATGAAGATTTGGAGTTCTGAACACGTTTTCCAGTAAGTATAGCATTGAATTATTTGACGTATTTAATTACAAAGAAATATACCATGTGTTGTAATGTTGAAATTTTACTTACAAAAGCGCTTTCTCACTCTCAGACTCAGGCTCAGCTCACGTGTGTCGCTTCTTACCGGTAGGTACCGGTAAGGTACGGTACTGGTGGTATGCTAACCCAGGGAGCTCAGGCCCGCTTCGCAGGCCGGAGCCCAGGACTCGTTCGTGTATTACTTTTGCTCTCCAAAATGGGGTAGAATGGGGTCGCAATAGCACTCCAAATAAAAGGGGGAAAAATAAATTATGCACTTACCCTCGATTATATGGATGAAGGTCTATTTGTGACACAGAATCCTGTCATCGAGGCACAAACTGGACCCTCAAATCAAAAGAAGGAAAAGTTCTGTCTACATCATGATCATGCATTCATGGTCTAACTTTAGTGTCTTGTTTGTTCTTTCAAAAAAATTGAAAACAAAAAATGGCCGATCGATATGGAGAACGAACGCGACATGGAGGTCTAACTTTTCCTTTATTTGAGGGTCCAGTTGCAGTTGGTGCCTCGATGTCGGGATTCTGTGTCGCTTCATTATTACAGAAAAGTCAGAAGTAATATTTGCCGAAACTCCTCGACCTCGCTACTCACCCGTGCTTTTTCAGGTGAGTAGCAATACAATCGTTTTTTTTTTTTATTAGAAAATAAAAATCCGGCCATTCCGTGCTTTTGGGAACTGGTAGCCAAATTGAACTTGTACCTCCTTTCACCACGATATGTAAAGAATCTTCGCTTCGGCGATTTTGAAAAGAATTGATGCGAGAGGCTTTGTTTACGATGCGAAGCTCCTCGCACAACTGGTTACCTCTTTCCTCATGCGATGTTTAACGGGCTCAGTTTGCCACGGGTGGACAAGTTTTCAGATGACATCGACGATTCCGCGGAATTATAATTTTTGTAATTATCCATCTAGGCTACCCCGCATTTCCCTGCTCTTCAAGACCACTCTGCCACTTTCACAATGTTGACAAAAACTTATATTACAAAATCGATTCACTAAATAAATCACAAACAAGATATATCTGGGGATGAATCACTTTAGTAAACTGTATTATCTACTCGTGAAAATGGGAACCAGCATAGCTGGTTCCCATTTTCACGAGTAGATAAAGACAGTTTACTAGTGAAATTTATTTCGTCAGAGTCATCACTGATGAAATAAATCTCATTGGCAATCTCTCTCTATATCTACTCTTCAAAATGGGAACCATCTAAGAAAATTCTCCTGAATTATAAATGCTGGTTCCCATTTTCACGAGTAGATAAAGACAGTTTATTAATCAGATTTATTTCGTCAGAGAATCATCACTAACGAAATAAATATTACTAGTAATCTGTCTTTATCTACTCGCTGAAATGGGAACCAGCGTGTACAACTCTATTGAGAATTTTCCACGCTGGTTCCCATTTTGGCGAGTAGATTAAACTAGTTTACTCTACTTGCTAAAATGGGAACCATGTGTACAACTCTATGGGGAGTTTTCCATAGAGTTGTACGCACTGGTTCCCATTTTGGCGAGTAGAGTAAAGTAGTTTATTAAATCTAATCGCCAAAATGGGAACCATCTAAGAAAATTCTCATGAATTATACATGTTGGTTCCCATTTTAACGAGTAGATAAAGACAATTTGTTAGATTTAGATTTATTTCGTCAGAATCATCACTGACGAAATAAATCTCATTGGCATTCTCTCTCTCTATATCTACTCTTCAAAATGGGAACCATCTAAGAAAATTCTCCTGAATTATAATGGTTCCCATTTTCACGAGTAGATAAAGACAGTTTATTAATCAGCTTTATTTCGTCAGAGAATAATCACTAACGAAATAAATATCACTAGTAATCTGTCTTTATCTACTCGCTGAAATGGGAACCAGCGTGTACAACTTATTATTACGCGCTGGTTCCCATTTCAGCGAATAGAGTAAACTAGTTTACTCTACTCGCTAAAATGGGAACCAGTGTGTACAACTCTATGGGAAGTTTTCCACGCTGGTTCCCATTTTAGCGAGTAGAGAAAAGACGGCGACGAAATCAATCTTTCTGATCTAAGCTCTTTGAAGGATTACTTTATCTAGAATCAGCGCGCCAGCTGCGGTGAAGCAGTGAACAAGCTCGAAAAGGTAGGTAGGTCATGTCTTGTCGTGAAAAAGTGTCCTTTGGAAATTGGGAACTGGTTCCCAATTTCACGATAATGCCAAAAATCCTACAAAAAATGATCGAATTTGCTTACCTCAGCCATGGAAAGTGACTTCGCATGTCTCTTAAGGAAATAAAAGGAAGCCCGATGGTGGTGCTAATAAATTTCACAGCTTTGATTCAGCTCCTCAGTAATGTTATATTTATAACTGTCTAAATTCTTTGAATGCGCAATTCTTATGATAACCGGTAGGGGAGATCGATTGGGGGGGTTAGTTGAAACATTGTAATTTTCTTTAACGCCTGTAAAATAAATTTATCAATACCCTCAATTTATTGCTATTAATGTTGTATTATTAATAGCAATAAATTGAGGGCAGTATTGCATAAATTTATTTTACAGGCGTTAGAGAAAATTACAATGTTTCAACTTAGCCCGCGTTCTACCTCGAGCGATGTTCGTGCAGGCTCCACTCCACTTCACTACCGCTACACTACGCTCCACCTGCCCGAACATCGGGACGGTGAACCAGTTCGGATATACCGTGTGACAAAGGTGGGATCAAATGGTGGTTTATTGTAAAAATTATAGAAAAAAAATATAACGAGAAAGAAAAATAGTTTTATTTCTTACTCTTCACCCTTATTTCACTCCGTGTCCATCCTCCTGTTATCCTCAAAATGTGTGATTTTGGGCCAGTATCTAATTTCTCACATATAATTATTCATGGCCGATTTCAAAACATCGCATGCGAGGGTCACTGGTCAAACAGCATGAATATTTATATTATATTGGATCGCTCAGAAAAAAACAAAAATATTCCAAGAATTTTGGGAAAAAATTGAAAAATATTCCACTGATTCGTAAAATGGGAGTGCTGTTTATACAATGTACAGTTTCAGAGGCGAAATCACGATCTCCAGCTGGCATCTCATGGCAATTTTCGTTGAGCAGGAAAGTGAGGTCAAATTGGGCTCGCCCTAATCCAACAGTTTCTTTTTCCGAGTGTTGTTATGGTCGACTATTATTTAAACAGCGAACAAGTTCCGATATTTTAGTAATTGCATTGAGCTATTTGACATAGCCATAGAATTTCCACCATGGTTTGAATAATAGTGAGACAAAATAAAGAATTTTAAAGTATACATAAGAAAATAATAAGACATCTATTTTTCATGCTACTGATCTGGCTCAGTGATGTCTCCTCATCAGAACTCATGTTCCCGTTTTTTTTTTGTTGTAAATCCCTCAACATTCATCGTAATGACAAATAAGAAGAAGTAGTAAGTAGAAGGAGAAGTAGTGATAGTACTTAAATCAATAATCACACATACATTGTATATGCAAATGTACATTGGTCAGATGAGAAGTAATTCTGTGGAGGTAAGTCTTTGCCCGCGGATTTTAATCTCACCGGAAGCATGTACCAAATGATGTCATTTAAACACGATTATGATCGTGGTTCTGTAACTTCTGTTTATACTTCCCCAGAAACCCTGATTCTGGTCAAACGATGTTTCGAAACATATCTTTTTGTGAGTTTACAATCGGCATTCTGAAACGTCGTTTAAATGAAAGTAAGCATGGACGCAACTGTGGACTAATCACATGGAAACGCTGATTCTGGCCTGAAAAGTGGAAGCATAAACACACGCCCTTTGTCACTCCAGATTTTTTGTAGACGTGAAAGAGCAATGCTATGTTTTGCTTGATCGCGCGCAGATGCGCAATGAAATTGCGGTCAGGGTTGTTGTATCCCCCATGGTGTTTTTGTACAGGGAAAATCTAAACCACTCAAACTGAAATTACAAGCAGGTAGCTGTTTAGCGATATTTCTCTGATTCTTGGTATTGTGTAAAAAATAAAGATACCAGCGTCAAGCAATTCTCGCTACCCCAAATAGGAACAAAAATCTCATAATGCGCGAGACGAGATAATTTTCACTTCGTCGGGTCGTCATCACCACTTCCGGTTCAGAGTTATGCTCGCGCGAGGTTCGCGATACTGAGTTTTCCACCACGCTGAAATCGATGCCAATCAGCGTAATATGTACAGATTATAATACGTTTTATCTAATTTGGTCAGTTTTGATTCCATTTGAATTATAAATAGAAATAAAAAATATATTTCACGTGAAAATGTGAAAGAGAGGGTTGTGATCACGAACTTTCCGAGCGAAAGCGACGTTGTGTTGTTGTGCATGACGGCACTGTTGATCTGAATGGCAAAACAGTGCATTGGACTTCCGATCAGGAAGTTGTAATACCGAAAAGCTATCCCATAATGCAATGCGCGTTACAGGGATTTTCCCGGATCTCGGCGAAATCGCTATTTGGGGTAGCGAGAATTGACTCGGTCTTTCTAACCATGTATTTTTCTAGCAATGAAAATGTTGTTAGGATGGGGAACAAAGTGTGGAAATTATAGTAAACTTTGAAGTCAATTTTCTCTGAAATGGGTTTGCACTGTCGTAAAATTGATATTACGGATTGGATGACCACAAATAAATAACTGCAATATCCCCCCCAGGTCAGAACCACCCTCAAACTGAGGATGAAATTTGATACACATCAATATTGTATCTAAAAGACTTTAACTCACAGCAAATATGATGCTTGAAGATCAATTCTTTTTTTATGCAGAACTTCAGAAGTTTATAACTCTGCAAATTTTATGATTTTGCAGTTGCCACCCATTCAGATATATATATTCTTAAAATTTCTTCTTTCTGCACTCTTTCTAATTCCAATCAGCCATCCGTGGGAGACAGTCACTCAGGCTGCGTGGAGGAAGTATCCCAATCCCATGAACCCTAGCGTTATTGGGATTGATGTCCTCGATAGGAAGGTAGATGATAAGGGCCGCCTTCACAGTAGGAGGTTGCTTACAACAGAGTGGGGTCTTCCAGGCTGGGTCAGATCGGTGAGTACATAGATAGTAAAAGAACTAGCAAGCATTTGGCAAAATTGTCTGACATGTCAGATCTGACAACTTTCCTTGATTCTGATTGGCTGAGAAGCACAGTTCCTGTGATAACTGTCAGATTTTACGAGACATGTCAGATATAATGTCCTTTCATGATATGCTATCAGACCAAAAGATTGGAAAAAGACTGAATAAACAACTTTGTTGTACATTTACTGTAAATGCAGCATAATGCTGTAATATTCTGATTATTTGAAGAAAGAAAAAGTAGTATTTCTCCTTCGTAATCATACTTTGTGATGACCTCACAAGTAACTTGTTGCAATTCAGCATTTTTGATACCATATCTCTATAGTTCATGAGGTATGGGTATTGCTGGTTCATAGGGCCCGATTGTTGGTTGGCTGTTCGAAACACTGACCACGAAACAATCAGATCGGTTCTTTCATATGTGGCAAATCTTTATGTTACGTGATGCTGGTCTTATCAAATCATATGATTCAAGCATACCTTTTGTCATACCAAATAATATATGGCATGGGCTTGGTCTTTCAAACTCAGAAGTCTTGATTTAGTGTGACCTTTAAAACTAAGATCAACATGTAAATTTTGTGAATTATCACATGAACATGAAAAATATAAGAACCATTTTGATTTACTGGTAATTGGAAAAACAACTTGCTGTCCCTCAATCTGTATATCATTTTTAATTGCTTTCCGTGCATTTTAGCCAACAGACTCTTGCATTTACTTTTGTTTACATAGGCCATGAGCGTCTACTCATGTCTTTCACCCATGTCAGTTGATATATGTGTATTCTTGTACTGTAATGTATGATGGTTGTTTTCTTTCTTCTTTCAGTTGGTTGGTCTTGAGCCTACATGCTATGGATCAGAGTATTCCATTGTAGACCCCAAGAAGAAAACATTCACAGCTAAGTCTGCCAATGTAAGTCGTAATAGCCCAAATTTATAAGTGGTTTATGCAGATTTCATGCATTTAAAAGTGCACTTAATTCAGCACTTTTGTTGAGAAAGAGTCCAATAATGAATGCATGTGTGCTTTTGTCAGAGGGTGCAGAAATCATTAGCCAGGGCAATATTGATGAACCTGTTGCTCTTAAGTATTATAGGCCTAGATGTTTTTTTTTTTTTTTATTAATCAGAGATGCCAGTCTTCAGGTTTTTACCTAATTTCTGGCAATGAAAACTTCAAATTTCAGTCTTTTTAGGCTTGTATTAATAATAATAATAGCCAATTTGTATATAGTGCTTTTCCCACAATGGCTCGAAGCGCGTTACAGCGTATTATTACCCCGGTCATTGGATTCATTTCAATCCCGCACGAAAAGTGCACAATTTCCACTCCCTGGGGAGCATTCCTTGCATTCATCGCAGCCTTATTATGGCGCTGGCAAATTCAAACAAACAATGTCTTTCGCATCTTACCGGGTACCCATTTAGCACCTGGGTCGAGAGTGGCAAAGTGTGGATTAACGCCTTGCCAAAGGACGCTAGACCGCGGTGGGATTCGAACACACGACCCTCTGTTTACCACGGCTCTTCCACAGTTTTGTTCAGCATGTTTGGGGCTTATTCTGCCTTCTTTCAAGCTCAGTGAGTAAAACTGACTGGCATCCCTGATTAATTAATTCTGGGGGGGGGGGGATTTCACTGGGGCTCAGGACGATTTCGTTCCCCTAATGCTCAAAAGAGCCCCAGAAAATCCTTGTTCACTGCAGTGTTAAAGCTTATCCAATGCAGCAGATTTAGGCAGAAAGTTGTGAAAAGTAGCAACAGAATTTATAGGACATTTTTAATTGAGCGTGTTTGATGCATGAAATCTGCATAAACCTTGGTTTCAGACAATAGATTCAAAACAATTATTGTAGATTAAGGCCAATGTGTTGGTCATGTTTTAGAAATGTTCATCACATTTGATGGCAATAGTATTCTTGGTCTGTCAATGATTTTATGGTGTTTTTTTTTGCATTTCATTTTTTTTTAAATATATTTTTAGGGGGGGTATATTTTGTGAATATGATCAATTTTTGCAGTATGTTTATCAAGTGAATACATGTAATTCATTTGTGATCAGAAGTCAACATCCTGCCACACACCTGTATTTTAAAAAAAATGTACACTATGTGCAAATATTATTTCATAGTATTACTGAGTAAGATTTACATTAGTTGAAACTTAAAAAATAGCACCAGTAAAAGCTTGAAGACAAGATACAGGTTCTAGTTGCTGTATTTCTTTGGCCTTGATTATTGTAATCATTCAGTACATGTATTTGGTTACAATCTATGCAGACGGAAATTCTGAGATCTCTTTTATATGATTGCATTGATTATTATACATTTTGCACTGGGATCGTGTGTGTGAAGAAACTGCTAGATTGATTGATACTGATAGTGTAGGAAAGAAATAACAAAAATATATTTACTCTTCCCCTCCACCCTTTTCTTTGGTATGGAGCCCTGAAGGTAACATGTCATGGTTTGGGTTTTTTTTTCCTTACTCGGTCCCATGAGTTACTCTCTTGTTCTCTCGACTTATACAAACGGCTCCCCGAATTTATAAGTCGAGGAAGCAAGCTAGAAGTCAAGGGAATGAGTTAAAAGTTCAGGTTATAAGTTGAGGGAACGGGTTAAAAGAAAAACTATCATGTCACCTTAGGGGATCTGTACTTTCAAATAATGATGACAATTAGTTTGAGGCATTCATGTATTGACAATAAAAAAATTAGACTCGTTTGTAGGTGTTCAGTGTACTCATTTAAATATACTTCCAGTTATCTTCTGGAAGTCACCACAAAATGTTATATTAAGTTCATCATTTTTATATCTTCTAATTTTTCAGATTTCATTGCAAAGTTATGTTTCTATTGATGAGAAACTAGTTTACAAGCCACATCCTACCATTGAGAATGCGTGAGTATACTTCCTTACTTCAGACCTTGATATGACTTATCGTAAATTAGAGCAGTCCATTCTATTTTCTTTTTTCAAAGAGGGAATTTGTATTTGATGAAATATAGGGGGAAATTTTCTCACTTTCTTTTGAAGCAAAAGTTTTACTCCTCCATGAACATGTGAGATTACCATTCTTTTAACATTCTGTGGTTCATTCAAGTTGGTCCTTATTGTCAAATATGTAAGAATAGTATATGATTTTTAAAAAAATGGTTAGTGACATCATTGACTCTTACATTTGCAAATCACTTGTGTTGTACATATAACTGTTATGTGAAAAATCAAGTGAAAAAAAGAATTGTCCTAAAGTTCTTATTTAGAATCTGATTTTGATGAAATTTTCAGTGTTGTGCTTGCTTGATTTTACTCTATTATTTATTCAAATCAACATTTTTCTCGGGTGGACTTGACCCTTAAAAGGAAGTCTTCCTACAACAGGCTGTTGTGGAATTGTATACAAACTGTGTAGCAATACATCTTTCGGATTTTTAACGAAGTGCATGGATTATTATTATATATAGGACACTTTTGACCCAGGAGGCTACAGTTACAGTGAAAGGATTAGGATTGGGTGGGCAGCTGGAGAAGATGGTTACTAGTACTATTTCATCAAACGCAAACAAGGTATGGGAGTCATTTGAATTTCTACTGTCTTTCCCTTCAATATCCCTGGTAGCCCCCAAGGGCCTTATTCATGAATACCTATGATTTTTATACCATAACCATATGGGCTATTCCACGGTTACTCACATTACATTTGGAGACACCTTGGCTCATACTTGGAGCTGTAACTCCATTATCATTGATAGGAACTAAACATCTCTTTATCACAACATAGTACGCAGTCTGACTATCCTTTGTATAAAAACAAAACTTGGGAAATTTCATTATGCTCCTGGCAAATCTTTGAAATTTGTCGGTTACTCATGTTACATGATTTGGACATGCATAAAATGAAAAGTGGACATAAGTGAAAAGTGTCCTCATGCAAGATTTTAATGAAAGTTGATTATATCCATTTCAAAGAAGTATATTAGGGAGACAAATTTGTATATAATTAAAAAAATAAAGAACACATTGTTTTTACTAGGGGTGCAGATAAAGTGGTTACTCTCGTTACGTTTCTGATGGGCTATATGTACAAAGACACATTGAGCTCATGTCCACCAACCTATGGAATTGCCCATATGTTCATTATTGAACTGGACCTTGTACATCACGCCTGTCCAAAACTATTGAAAAAGATACAAACATGTTTGTTTTATGCATATTAATATTGGAAAACAACCTAAATCTGAAAGGAAATTGTATACTACAAAACTGCTATATCGATCAGTATATGAGAACGTCACTTTCAGTTTAATTGTAATACAGCTCCAAATAACAATACAAGATTTCCTGCTTTCAAAATGTTAGGATTTACAGATGTATGATTTTAAATCACTTGCTTTCAATAGGATATTTTGCCCAATAACATATTTACTTACTTTAGCTGTTTACTTTTTGGAATTAACTGGATGCTGTATGCTGTTCAACCAACACTTTTATTTTTGTCCTGAAAGCCTGGATATGAAAGATATTGAGATTAAGCCACTGTAGTATTCATACATTTTTTTTTATCAGTCATAGAAATTTTGTCTTCCAAAAGATAGATGTGAATGACTGCAAAAGATGCGTTTTAAAAGGAGACTGCTGAGCGGTGTACTTGTTAATTCAACCAAATGCAAATTAACATAGATGTCAATTTTAATCCTACAATGAGCCACTTTCTGAATGAATATGTAATTCATACACTCCAAGGTTGACTTTCACATCCTTGATCAAAACCACTCATCTGTGCTAAGATGTGGGTGGGCTTGAAAAGACTAGAGTGAAAATCAGTGCTATTAAACCATTGCCCAAAGATGGCCTTGCCTTGTGTTTGCAGTGATAGTTGGGATTCCAGCGTAAGTAATTTGATTAAATGCAATCTTCACTTAATTTTGTTTACGTGGTTTTCTTGTAACCTTTTCCCCCTCGTGTTTTACAGGGTCGGGAAGCAATGGAGTGGGTCATCGGTACTATCAACCGGGAGATGACAGAGCTGGCATCCACGGCCAAGAAAGGTATCGAAGATCTAACCAGTGGTATAGAGACCATAGATTTTGATTGACAAAGGCTTGATTCCTGATGTAGCTAGTGTTATTTATGAGTCTTACCTCTGTTTTTGACAGACAGTCACAAGTCCACCAGTAGATAGAGAGGGTGCTAGTTGCTTGGACTTGCCCCAATTTATTGCTTCTTCAGCCTTAAAGCAATGGGATATTATCTTTGTGTGTGTTTAATGGTGTGAAAACCCTTTTGGTATAAGGCTGGCAAAATTGTCTTCCATTATTATGAAGATTAGACATAGTTATATTGCAGTGTTACTGCCGTTCGATCAGTACTCTACTTAGCTTAAGGAACCATTACGAAGCAGTGGTATTTGAACTTCGATTGAACAAGTGACAAGCCATTGGATAACAGATAGAGAATGGGAGCTCCTGCATAGAGACTCTTTAATCATGGGTTGATTGCAGTCTAAAGACCTTATTCATATGATGTAATAATCTTGTAGCGCCCTCCCTCAGAGGATATAGGAATATGCATTAAATTTATTTGTCAGAGATGTGCCCACTGCAGATCACCAATGCATGCAAGGCAATGGCTTCATCCTCTAAGATGGCAGGGCGTTGACATCAATGCATAAAGTATATTGCTTTGTAAGTGGACTAAGCTTTTAATCGACCTATGTATAATTATCTCTTTCTCTCTTCCATTGTATATGTAGAGAATGAGAGTGGGAGTAAGGTGACTTATGTTAGAGCGATATTATCTCCTAGCTATGTATTTAAGGATAGACAATCTGTTTCTTTGACACTGACAGTCATGAAGCTCTGGCCCTAGATATTGCCCTATGAGAATATCATTTTTAAAATGCAGACAAAGTCAGTATCAACTTCTGAATAGATTCTAACATCAAACAGCACAATGGTAGCTATAGTAGCTCTGCAGAGTATTGAAATGTCTAAGATCCATGTACATGGTTTTGTAACTTAACTAGAGATATGAAAGGATCATTTATTTGTATGACTATGACAGTGTACAAAAGAGGTCACAGAAATGCTAGTTGCTACTGCGCAACTCTCACTTTTTCCTTTGGTGTAGAGACACAGAATGAATGCAAGTTAAGATTTCCCTTGCATTGTTCGATGAAGAAACTTTTTTGTCATTTCCCTGATCCAAAACCTGATTGATCTGAGTGGTACATTGCTGTTATACCACTGTAATACAGGTAAAGGGATTGATATTGGCAGCCATTTTAACTGTTATATAAGGTGAGAATTAGAAAAAATGTGCAAGGGAGACAAGATATTGACCTCTGGAGAACATTTCATGAAACAGTTATTTTGATGGACTTGTTATAAGCTACCAAAATCCTTGCATCTGATTGGCTCAGAGCAAATTTGTCAGTAAAAACCAGACTGTTTACATCATGAAACACTCCCTTGTTTACATGTAGTGAGTCAACAAATGCAAGTGGTAGAGTCGATTTGTTCAGAACTTTTGGATGGAATCTTTTATTAAGTTCTATCAAAAGAATGTAGTAGCTGTTAAAAAAGGATTGGAGCTTATTAAAGAAAGATATGGTGGGATATTTGTAATTCAATTTGTAAAATGAAGAGATTAACCTGTCAGCCCAAAGTAAAGATTGATTGATTTGCTTGTTTAGTATCGGACTGCTACGTGAATACATCACAACAGTCGGCTTAGTGTTCATGGCATACAAAGTTATTGGTAAAGATCAGTGCAATATACAGCATGCACAAGTACCTATTACCAATGTCACTGCCACTGCCTGTCCAATATCCTGTTGAAAGACATTATTTTAGGGAATTCCATGTCATCACAAACAGGTGATATGTCAGGCATTGTTAGTTAAGTTTTGGCAAGCTCAGTGTCTTACATTGCTTCATTTCACTGACTTTGTATGCCATGAACGCAAATCAGACTATAATGCGTCCAGCAATGAACATGCAAATTAAATGTTCCTAGTTGGTGGACTTGTGATGGATATTTCATACTACATGTATATACAGAAAGAAAATTATATTTATTTGTGGTAAAAAAATAAAAAAAGGACCAAAAAAAGGACAAAATTTGTAAAAACATAAAAACAGAGATAGATGAAGGGTGAATTGGTATTTTAAAGTGTGTGGATGATTGCTTCATTCTGGAATAATTTATAGCCCTGATCTTATATTGATGTGGTAAATTGAGGGTGTAGCTTGCAAAACTAGTTTGAGAGAATCATTCGGCCTGTAATATCAAACCTGCCACTTAGTGAATTTTTTATGACTGATGAAATTAAATGAATGCTCATTAAATGTATGTGCATTGCATGATGTATAACAGCATATCATCACTGGGTGTTAAAAAGCTGTATCTCAATAATTGAGTCATGAGAGCTCAGAAAAAAACTTGATAATCGAGTTATGACATGAGTACCAATTCTCTTTTGCCTACATGTAGAAAGTTTTCTCTTTACATAAATTAGGAGACTGTTTTCAGACAATATGGATTTGCCATGAGTTACATATATTTTACTGCATTTTCTAAGATAAAGGATTTAACATCCCAGCGACGATATGCTTTATTAATTTTTTATATACACTTAGCAAAGTGATGGTTTTTTTAATTGTGTCATGTCATCCACACAAGTTAGGAAAATGTGTTTTTTATCCCTCCCCCCCCCCAAAAAAAAAAAAAAAAGAAATAGGGACCTGTGATGTTGATGTGCCTTTATTTCTGGAATGGTATGTGATTTTGGGATAAAAATTCATAATGCAATCTTAGTTCTACTGCTATCTTGTGACTCGTGTAATACATGTACATTGTATTTTAATGAATTTATTTCTGTAGTTTGGATTATGTCATTTTTGCAAGTTCACTCAAAAAAAGGTGTGATTTTTTTTTTTGGGGGGGGGAATGAAGCTGAAGCATCTTGGCAATAAAAATTTATAATAGTAAAAAAAAATTGTTATCTAATTTTCTTTTTCTTTTTTTTTTCACAAATGTGTGCATTTATCTAGGTTTACTTAAACATTTTTTATTAGAAGTGACAGGAACATTCCAGCAAACTGTTTTGTGAGGTGAATATTAGAATGGATGCAATTAATGTTGTGATTATACGTATCTTTAAAGCTTGTGTCCTGTGAACACACATATGTCAAAGTTGGAGGGAAATTTTATTGTGTCTCTAATGAGACAAAAGGAGAAGAATAACCATTTCTTATCCATGGCTATTAAACTGATTTACTACATTTTTGAAAATAAAATCACTCTCTTTTCCATTATTTCCATTAATTGTATGAAAATGTAAAGAAGAATCATAGAGAAATAGTGAACAATTTTAAGTATCATGGCAATATTATTGAACAACATTACATATATCAAAACAATTGTGTTATTGTTATAACCACAATAGTAATAATAGATCTACTCTCAGTTCTTGAACACACTACCCATATTTCCTTTATTATAAATTTGAAATAGGTCAGATAGAATTTACATTGAATAATTGAAATAAGTTATTTTATTATTTGCCTGTTGGTTCCTCTTGCAATGCACGGGACAATACATGTATGAAATTTGTCTGCCATCACTAATGTTATTGACAATTATATTTCAACTTTGCCAAACCCATCAATAAGTTACAATATTTTCCAGTCTGGATTATACGTTTGAAGTAATAATGGCAATTTAGCAATATTTTTCACATGTATGTTACTTTTAGTTTTAAATGCTTATGTTTGTGCTAGCACAGCTAGCTTTTTCCAATGCAATTTTTTTAAACTGTACTTAAGATTAGATTAATTAAGTTAATAAATTATATATCAATAATATTTGAGAATATTGAATCAAAGGCATTTTATTGGTCTTTGCCAATATTCAGTTAAGTGAGATTTAAATATGTAGGCATTTAAAGTTTTTTATTTAAAAAATAAGGAATTAAAATTTATCTTGGCTTTAATTCAAGCTTGAAATTGAATGGTATCTATTTGATTCTCAGGAATTGTAAATAAGTGTGGGATGCACAAGTTTGTGATTTGTTGAGGTTAAAATGTTTCTGTTTGATGTTTAATTGATCTGAATCATGACAGGCTTTTGCTTTGTAAATCATTTAACGCAATTATGTACTGTTATATATATACATATATATATATATATATCAGAATGTTCTCCTATTTATTTACCTTGCCGTTTATTTCATAGTTAATTTGCTCATTTTACTTAAAAAGTAGGAAGTTGGGGAGGTTGTGTTATAATAAAAATCTATCGATGCAATGTGTACGTATAGAGGAAACGGCTGCTGATATGATGGTTGACCAATAGATTACCAGATGTTAATCAACTTTATACAAAGCATTTGTTATTATTGTTTACCTATAAATGTAAACATTGAAAAAATATGCAATTATTCATTGTGAAAAATAGTCCCACAAATTCAATCGAATATCATTTTTGATGAATTTTGTGTAAAATTATGGTGTATTCATGGAATAAAGACTTACATAATGTTGTAAGTGTAAGTTTTAGTCAAAGTATGGTATGATTTCATATTTTGGTTAAAATACAAAATTATTTTTGGTGTGAAGTTATACAAATTATGGGCTCTTGGGTTTGTATATCTGATGAACAAATCTGTACAATTGTGCAAAGAGTGCATATTTGTAATTGTACTATTTTATCCTTTATTCAAAAGAAAAATAGGTGTAAATTTTGCAATTAAAAATTGAAATTAATTTTAGAATATATGCGGAATGTGATTTGTGTGTTTTCTCGTCTGAGTTTTTCATAGCCAGTTTGAAGATTTAAACTATTTGTCCTCAGAGTAGTGCCAGGGTATGTCAATGAGCGGGGGGATCTTAGGTGACATTTTTTCCCTCTTGAATAATAGAGGTACTACAGTTTTAGATTACCCAGAACTCTCTCTGTTGCTTTTTTTTTTCTTCCCTCCCCCTTTAATGAAAGCCTGTAAAGTTTAGATAAAGAGCAAGACTATTCATGTTCAAATTTAACTTTCATAGTCTGATAGAATGGATGATTGTACTCCACCATTAAACATTTCCTGTTTAAAAGATTTCATCTATATTCTTGTGCATGAAATGCCATGAAAATTTAGTTTAATAGTTTTTGGATTATTAAGAACTATCAAGAAGTTGGCCTATTTTAAAATGTATGATTAAAATAGCAACACTAAAATAGGTGACTAAATCTGATAACATTGATCAGATTCAAATTTTAACAAAGAATTGATGAAATCATCTTAAGGGCACTGATTAAGATGTTCTAGTGATAGTCCGATGTTAATTGAAATAATCACATTATTGAATCTTTACCAAAACTTTTAGATAAGATTTACCCTTTTGGCTATTTTGCTGGTGAATATTCAAGAACATAGTACCTCATTCATTTGAAATTAACTTCTGGGTAGATATTTTTGCGTTACTTTGACGTGGCGGAAGAAAGTATGATACATGTAGAAACAAACATTGATTTTGATCAAAGTTTGTTTATTTTTCTTTTATTTTTATAATTTGTTTATTATTTTTTGTTTTGCATTTCTTCGACTATCGGTCACCATGAAACCACTGGAATTAATTCATATACTTCAAAGTATTGACTATCATGATTCGGACTAGAAATAAAGCACACTTTTCTTTATCTGTTTTCCTTCGATGCACCCCTAAAATTGCCGGCCTCGAAGGTTACATTGAAATTAGTGTTTGACCTTGCCAAATGCTGTTAACACAAACCCTCCGACCATGAGTATAAAAGATAGTTTCAGAAATATAATAATTGCGCGAAAATATGCCCATTAAAAACTTTATTTTTTATTACTTTTGATGCATTCACCGTGAAATGGGGTTGGTACGCAAAATCATACGAAAATTATACCTACATGATTATATTCCACCTTTTTTTCTTAAACGTATTTAGGGTATGTTTTTTCCCCCAAAGCTTTTTTTTTTAAAGACTAGCCAAACGTGTTTAGGGTATTTTTTTCCCAAGCTTTTTCCCCGAGGTCATAGTTTTGGCGACAACTTGTTTAGGGGCCAAAATGTGTAAATATAATGCCCGCGAAAAATTTGTTTAGGTGGTTATTTTGCACACAGAGAAAAACTCGTTTAGGGGGTGTTTTGAAATTCCTTGGTCACGCGTGTGTACAGCAATATATTTGACTGGCCCCCCCCCCCCCCGGGGGGGGGGGGGGGGAGGCGCAAAGTTTTCGATATCTCATCAAATTCAAATCAAAAGAAGACATCAATTGCGTCCGTCTATACTATATCAGCCCGAATCCAATTTAGCTGCTGTGATTAAAAAAAAAGTTATGAACGCCCCAAAATGGGAAAAGATTTAGGGAATTTTAAATGACTCATCTTCCCACGCAAATCGCGAAACTACGTTTTATATAAATTTTGAGAACAGAAAAGGTCATGCATGGAGTGGTATGAAATGCCTATCTTGGTGAGATAAGATTTGCCGTCATATTAATTATCGCAAACGGGGTAGATCGATGGGTATGAGAGAAAAGATATTATATTCCTTCCCGCGAATGGCGTTGACCCAGGGGGGGGGGGGGGTCAGTCAAATGTATTACTGTACACACGCGTGGCCAAATATTTCCAAACACCCTCTAAACGAGTTTTATTTTGCATATGACCCCTAAACAAGTTTTGTCTTCTTGCTAACAATATATTTAAATATAGAAAAAAACTATATTCATAGGTATTGCATACCCCCCCCCCCTTGCATTTAGGGTTAAAATACCACAATCAGGAAGAACCTGAACACTAATTTCAGAAACGAGGAGGATAAAGCTCCGGGAAAAAGCTTGGGGAAAAAAAACACCCTTATTTTTGAAAATCGGTGTTTTTGATACCCTTAACGAGTGCAATATATTTGACTGCCCCC
Source organism: Lytechinus pictus (assembly GCF_037042905.1). Lineage (NCBI taxonomy): Eukaryota > Metazoa > Echinodermata > Echinoidea > Temnopleuroida > Toxopneustidae > Lytechinus > Lytechinus pictus. The sequence continues at coordinate 61,802,608 of NC_087246.1, read as the reverse complement.
CCCCCCCCTGAAGAACAGAAATTTCTCTGAAACCTTAATCTGTTCTAATTTATTTCTCAATTTCATTTTTCTTCGATTATTTAACTCGATTTACTAAGAAAAAAGGGCTCAAAATGGGAAAGAGATGATGCACGGAGAGAAATCTCTCCTTTCCCATACACACGTTAGGCATGCATGCAAACCTCTGTGGTTTGTTTTTATTATTATGCGATTCCAGATGATTAAGAAATTTGAGTGATATTCAAAATTTCAAATTAATGGCGCAAAACAAGACATGAGATGGATGTGCCGCGATATGGAATAAAGTTCCATCGTAATACTTTTGTATATTAATAGCACAACAGGGTTTTATGAATGCCTCTTCGAGCAAATACTTGCCTAAAATTGCTTGCTATACAAAGCAAAAAAAAAAATAGCATAATGGGGAATCGGGGAGTGGCGGCAGTGTTTACCTGCATCATACTTCACAACAATGTATTTTCCATAATTTCTGGAAAGAAATACATGAGTCCCGATAGCCGGGAGGGGAAAACGGAGTAGAAAATGGTGTGGAAACAAAGGAGAAAGCAATTTTAAAGTTTTTCCCGCACCGTAAGCGCGGAAACAAAATTTTGTATGAAGAGAGAGAAAAGTCTCATATAGGTTTTTATTCTTTAAAAAATATGAAGGAAAAACAATAAAGTTATCCCTTTTCTTCCTTCGCTTTTCTTTTTCTCTCTTTCCCCCTTTTTTTCTATTTGGGGACGTTTCCGGAAGTTTCAGAATAGAGACCCAGTCACCCAGATATATGTGAGAAATAATGTGAGGAAGCGGGAGACCGAGCGTCACCAAGTTAATATATTTAAAAGTTATAAAAACTAGTCTTTATGCATTTTGAATTCACCTTCAATGGACTAACAAAAAATTGTCAAAATACTTTGGATAGAATCTCCCAAAATTTTGATTAATAGGCCTACTGATAATTTTTATCCGGGTCGAACATTCTCCAACAGAGAGGTTACGCTGTTAAGTGTATGAGACACGGGAGCACTTCGATTACCCTAAATGAGTTTGATATATGATTGGATTTATTTATTTACTAACAATATTCACATGTTTACAGATTATGAAACAAATTGATTAAAAGTTATACATGTATGAAACATACAATGGTAAATGGGACCAGGGGTCCGTTTCATAAAACTTGTTACAATAACAAATTTACAATAACAGTTATAGGCTACTGAAATCCTTCAATCTGATTGGCTGATAGTGAATTTGTTATCAAAATCTTGCATTTGTTATTATAACAAGTCTTGATGATACGGACCCAGAATGCGCAAGTGCTTGTCGAGTCTGGCCGTCTGGCCCCACATATTACGAATGCACATTTTTAAGAACAAAAACAAAACAAAAATTAAATGACAACATACTCGATCTATCCTTGTAAAGGGTTGTCAGTAACATTTTTAAAAGTATCTTAACTGCAGTAATTAAATACTGTACAGTACATGTAGGTGGTGTGAATTTATGATAAAAACATCTTTTTAGAGAATTCATAAGACTTTTTCTGGATTTCTTCAATTTGATTTCAACTGGAACTTTATTACAGAAATCACTACCTAGAAAAGAAAGCGAAAATTGACCTTGAATTGTTTTAGTCTTGGAAGATTTACTTGTTGGCCTTTCTTCTGCCTTGTAGGATAATTGTGCTCAATTAGGTTACAATAATGTGCTAAGGAGTGAGGTAAGTTATTATTATGCAGGTCATACATAAAGGTACAGTTTTTTTAACATGTTTTAATATAAAAAAAAAAGGAGTACGATCCCTGCAGAAGAACGATCCGACCTGGTACTGAATAGCAGAACAGTATATCCCTCTATAATTATAACGACATAAAGAAAAAAAGATCAACAAGCTGATAATGTTTTTCTCATGGCGCTCCGGTACCACAACTTTTGACGAATCACAGCTATTCTTGAACTGAACAATAATGAAGTGGGCGGAGTTTGCCAATCGTCTGCAAATGAAAAACTCCCCATATTTATGCATGCATAAGCGCATCACCGGAGACACACACCGGATTGTACCCGGGCGCGGCCGGCGGCGGCCAGCTCGACCCTCGGCGCGGCCTCGATCGATCGGATATCATCTTCATCTTAGCTTTTTCTTCTTTATATTATCTCTGCACGTCCATCCAGTTCCAAGATGGAGTCCCGTACACGAATCATGAGGTCATCTCAACTTGGATTGCCACCTCGGTCCTCCATGACTGTGACATTTTCCCGTGACACCTTGGAACGGAAGGTGGAAGCCAATAAACCCCAGCAACTTCCACGGAATCCCGATCAGAAGCTTGGAAATATTGGAAAAATAACTGGGAAAGATGCGGACCCAGTCCTCACGAGCTTGGTGAACTACCACAGCAAACTGCTTGGGGCCTCGGGGAGGTAAGGCGAAGGCGCAGCGAGCGCGGCATGCTTGCTGACCTGATAGTGATATGTGATGGTGCTGTTGATGACATCCATACTAGGTTGCCGTGCATGATGGCCTGTGAGTGTGGCATTTGTATGTACATATGCTTTTAGTAATTTTACAAATCCTATAGGCCTACCACTTACCACTCAGTAAAGTGGGCCTTACTCACCCTGCATCAGTCCAAATCATTTTGCACAATTGTCATGATTGTTGTACTTGTAGAATCTATGTCCAGACAAAACAAGGTTAACCACAAAACAATTTCTGGGACTTGAGAACCAGCAACATTTCATATGAATTGTTTGAAAGTAGACCTGAAATATTTATGATGCATTTCAGATGTTGAGAAGATCCAAATATGAAAATGATGATTTTATCTAGATCTAAATTGTAAGAGTTTGGACATTAGACCTTGCACCGAACCCATCTTACATTTACAACTCACTAAGTTAATTGTCTTTACTTTAGAAATAGATCTACTAGTACTACCAACTACCAAATCTGTAATTCTGATTTTTGTAATTATTGATTTTTGTTTCGAAAATTTTAGTTTATCGTCACTTTTTATTAAGTTTAGACATTAGAGACAAGAGTCTTTCGATGGTGCTGGCCAATGCACTCTGATCATACAACTTATAAATTATTGAAGCCAAGGGGCAAACAATTGCTAACACAGTCATTAGGCATACATAGATCTACATCAGAGAACATTCTTCATTTGATTTTTAAGCCGCCTATTATTGCAAATCATACCTTGTAGGCTTATATAGTTGATGAAAACTTATTTGCCCTGTTTTTTTAATGAATTCTTAATAGTGTGAGCCCTTGTAGTTGTATTTGACTTTCACTGATTTTAATTATTTTCTAGTTTTCTGGTTTTGGAATAATTTGCTCCTTAGACATGCTGGTCATTAGGATTTGGAATCAAATTGAGTTTAATTAGCTTAGACAGTGGGCCACTGACATATTTAGGGGGCAATTGGTTGCATAAAAAGTGAAAACAAGGGGGGGGGGGCAAAATAAAGACGATTATCCCCTTCAATCCATAAAGCAAAGACCAAGGTCAAAATTATGGTAGGGTGCATTTTTAGCACTAACCCTAAGGCTTATGTTGCAAAAATTGACCCAATTCCAACACTTGCTTGAGGTGCTGTTTTTCCTAGATACTCGATCACTAACTCACTAAATCATATTTTCCACTTTTACAGCTCTTTAGTTTTTTGTCTGCAAAGTATGTGGGGTAAATGAAAGAAACCACAATTTTTGATTAATTACTTGTAGACCCTAAAGGTTAATAATGTGTATTTGTTTTTGAAAAATCCCAATAAATTATTGTGGGGTGGTAATTTATTGATTGAACTTAGGGAGGTGGATGCTGGGTAATTGTTGAACAAATTTCCAACTCATATCAATCACATCAGTAGTTAGTTTTGATTACTACTAGGGAAGAAAAAATACACATGTCTCTGGGCAATTTGCCCCAATAATACCCACAAGAGCCCTGGAAAAACTGATATTATACTAATAAAATGTAGCAAATATTGGCGTATGAGCTCACAAAGTAGCCCAAGAAGGTTATTTAATTTTTTTTTTTAATTCTTTTTGCCTGCTATTATGTAAATGATTTCTTTAAAAAAAGGCCGAGTTCAGTTCTATTGTCTCCTTACATTCAGTATTCCTTTCAGTCATATCAAAATTATGCTAGCTTGGCTTTTGCATCTAAGATTTATCAAAGGTGGACTAACATTCTGAATGTAATTTAGCCCTTAAAATGGTTATTTCATTAAAGTGTAGCACTTGGAAGAAGACATTACTTTGACCTTGCTCCCATTTTACCTTGAATAACATTTCATTTCAGGGTCATCCCAACTCAAAATGGGGTCTGTTGTAGAGTCCAGTTCTGTTATACTGGATGAATTTATTTTGAACACATGTTTTCAAGTATAGTGACGCATCTTACGTTCATGCATAATTTGTCAGATGTAGCCGCTTCAGCAGTTTGTTATCTCTTTGGGCAACCTGAGGTACTTAGTATCTGATAGTAATTAATCTACAATCTTTATTCACCAACAGGTGTTTGACATGGTACTGTGAATAATTTTCAGTTTACAATAGTGAATGAAGAGGGTGTCATTCCAAGGAGATACATGTATGTCTCCTTGGTCATTCTAAGGGCCATTCCACTTGGATACCAAGTTGATTTGATTTTTTTTTTAAAGAATGAAATTCACTTTAAGCATAAAATTGACAAATTCATGTAGTCCAGATATTAAAGTCATGTTCTTTCATCTAGCTGGTATCATGAAGCATTGATATACCTACTGATTTGATTCAAAAGAATGAAATTCACAAAAATAACAGGATGGATTCATACAGTGAAGATAAGTGACTTTTCAAAGCTTGTATCATTGAATATTTTTATATGCCCAAAAATATCCACATATATACTTGGAACTGTGATGGAGGGCTCTTTTGAGCACTTTTTTTTTGGGGGGGATGCAGTCAGTCGGCAAGCCCTGAAAAAGTAGCTTCTTTTATCCAAGTGATATTCATGACTAGAGTGTTTTTGCATTGTTAATGAGCTTGGTGCGGACAAAAACACCTCTTATTATTCGGCCATTGCTACTCTAACTATTGACCAAATTTCATGTTTTTGGTATCGTTATAAAGAAGAAATATCATTCTTTCAGGTCATGTGTCTGGATTTTTAAAAAGATTTTGTAACAAATTTTGATCTAAAACATGAAACAAAATAATTATTTTCATGCAATAAAACCTGTTGTTTTTGCACTTAATTTCTGGTTGGGCCCAAATAGTTTTTTGATTATTATAAAGCTGAAGATCTAAGCTTTAATATGATACAATTTTTATAAGAAGATGTATCTTAGATGGGTCTGCAGCCAGCTTTTCATAGGCCAAGTACATTTAGCAGTTTAAAAAACAAGAATAAGTACTGCGCTCTGATTGGTCATAGAGACCACACACCCATACAAATTCCAATGATCCCACACTCACACTGGGCCTCTGCAAGGTCACACTCACCATGTGGTAATCTCTTCAAATTACCCATGCCTGTTGTTTTGAAAACACTATTCAACCAATCAGAACTCTGGATTTTATGCTACTCAGAAATCTCGTCTTGCATTTTGGTGGAAAAAGTTGGCTGCTGACCCATCTAAAAGGTGCCACATTTCAAAATTGACATTGTAAGAAAGTATAGAGTTTGAGCTTTCTGATGATATAAATTATGTTTGTGCCTAAAACACAAAATTTTGCACAATTTGCATGAGAAAAAAGAAGAAGAAAATCCCGTTTGAGGCATCTTTTCATGCCTAAAATTCCCTTATTCATCATAATATTTTACTCAAAAGAAATGACCATTATAAAAGAGGAACGTTTACTCTTTCATATGGTACAAAAATAATCAGTTTTACTCAAGGAGAAAGTGGTTAAATTCTTTGAGAAACAAAGTCTCTTAATTTACGAGATTTTGCAGGGACATGAATTCAGCCAAGAGAGGACTTGGATAAATCTTGCTCATTTGCTCATTAACACAGGGGCTTGCAGACTGACTGGATGGCAAAATATCCCCTTAGCCCCTGTTTATTTTTTTTTCCATACTGTGATTTGTAAACAGGACCAGCTATTTTGATTCAAGACTTCATCTTTGTCTGTGTGTGGTGAGGTAGGGTTTGTTGCACTACCTCGTCATGGGAAATCTTACTGGATAATTCTCCCAGGATCATAAAAAGAAAGGAAACTATCAATTTAATCTCAAACAGTCTATTGAGAGTGTCCTTTACCTGCTTATATGAGCAAAGGAGAAAATGGCCAGTAGTTTATTTTATCTATTCCCAGTAACAATGCCCACTATAGTATGAGTTAATCCTAGGTGTGAATGGCCCTTCAATTACCTTAAAGGAGAATGAAACTCTTGGAGCAAGTTAGCTTTTGTGAAAGCAGAAAAATTAAAGAATAAGATCAACAAAACTTTGAGTAAAATAGGACTAGCAATAAAAGAGTTATGAGCATTTGAATGTCGAGATCACTAATGCTATGGAGATCCTCCCATTGGCAATGCGACCAAGATCTGTGATGTCACGCACGTACAACTCTCCCATTCGGACACTGAAAATATACCCCAAAACATATCTTTTTGCTCATTCTAATCATATGACAAACGATTCATCAATGATATAATGTTGTGAAACCTCTGTACTTGTCATCTCATAAAGAAAACACCTAACCTTGTGATAGACTCTATAAAAGTGAGAATATAAGTGAAATAAGTACTAAAGTAATGAGGGAGTTGTACGTGTGTGATATCACAGATCTTGGTCGCATTGCCGATGGGAGGATCTACATGGCACTAGTGATCTCAATATTCAAATGCTCATAACTTTCTTATTATTCATTCAATCTTCCTCAAACTTTCAACAATATGTTTCTTTGATTTTTCTCTTTGATATGGATTCAGCTAGTTTCAAGGGTTTCATTCTCCTTTTATTATCCCATTACAACTCCCATTGTGTCAACACTGCCATGCTAAGCTGGTCATTTACACTAGCTAACAAAAGAACACATTACCAGAAGAGGCTTACAGGTAGCCTTTTCATTATGATTATTTGAGCTTAATACAAGCCTGTAGGTTGAGATGATTTTGAGTTTTGCCAGGATTTGTTTGTGCATGTACTTACACATGTTTCTTGATGAGACCAGGCTTTTTTTTATTATAAAGATGAACTTAATTATGGTTTAAAGTCCCATTCTGTGACCACTGACCCCCTCTAAAAAAAAAACATCAAAGGATTACAACTACAAACAAGAGATGATAGTGTGCAAAATAGACTTTAACTTGACAGTAGTTTTTTAATTAAGGCAGAAAAATAAGTTTGGTAACAAATCTGTCACAGAAAAACCAAATTGTTTTTCAATGGTTTAATCTTGTGATGTACCATGCAAGTAGCCACCCTCATATGTCAAGTGATATATTTCATAAGTTCCATCACTTTTAATCTTATGATATTTTCAAAAAGATTTTTTATTTCGAAAATAATATATTCAGTCATCATGGACCATTAAAACATCTATATTACATGACATGTTGGGGGCAGTCATACAGCTGCTTCACCTGCTTGTATGTGAGATTACAAATTAAACTTTGAAAATTCTGTTTTCTGATATTTGAACCCTTGATATCTCATCAATTCCAAGGCCAATGAGAGGAACATCAAGGCCAATCATCCATAGCCATGGCTTTCAATGGACTGAGAATCCCTTAGAATCCTTGAAGCCCTGATGTTCCTTTTAAATTATTTCTCCCATCAAGATCGCAATAAAAATTATCCAAAATCTGTCACACCCATCTGCATGAGCTACATGTATCCAATTCAATTCAATAAAATCTAATGTAATTTACATTAAGAAGAAATTAAACAAGGAATTTAATGAATTTATTTAATGGGTTGTCCTTTTTCCTTTTACTTCTTACTACATGTAGGTACAAAAATGACTTTGCCAAATGCACACTTTCCAAGATTGTGTTATTAAATCCATTCAGTTTTCTTTGGATTTTACTGTGTATTCATAATGGTCATTATTTCTACACAATTGACTTCTGTCTTGTATATAAATGGAATAAAATCAAATCAAATCATTTTTTCTTGTTTATTTGCTCTAGGTCATTTGACTTAATTGTTGGTAAGCTGAGTCATCTCTTAAAAACCAATGGATATTACCTGGATTCCAAGTATAAAGGTACTATTATGTAATAACAGAATCAATTACAAGAATGATTCAAACCTTTTTGTAATTATTTTCCTTGTCTATATAATTTACATTTGTGATTATTATTCCAATGTTCTGTTGTTACATGTACCTTGAGTTTTCTTTAATTGTTACTAATGAGATGTAAATATCGTGATTATGTTTGTTTGAATAAACACATGATTTAAAAAAAGAAATCCATGACAAACTTGACAACTTCCCTTTTCTAACATTGGCATGTTATGATACTCGAGTATGATGTGCATTATTGACTTCTTACAAAAAGTTTAGACTGACTAAAAAAAAAACATCCTGTAAGTAAAAAAAAAATTATCAAATTTTTGCTGAAACAGGCAGTGTTTTGGTATTTTAATTATGATTCTACAATATTTATTAAAATCACTTTATATTGAGCCTGCAGAACCCCTTTATTTGAACAGATTATAGAGTAAAAATCAGACAAGAAAAACAATGAAAAATTCATCTAACGTGACAAAGAATTACTAAGGTTGTCATTATTTTTAATTTCTGTGCATGTCCTCATTAATAGTCAATGAGTGAGCTAGTGATATCATCTCATCATTTTTTTTTTCCGGGAGAGGGGTTATTTTTATGAAGAAATTATGTTAATATTGCCCTCCTGGAAAAATAGGATTGACTTTTGATATATCATGAAAGATAATTGCTGAAATTTTTGTTGGGAAGGAGACATGTTATTGAGTCTATTGACACACTTGTATGAAAATATGAAATATTTATGATTTCACTCAATAAAGTTAGAAAAGGCAAGGTGGGGAGATTACATAATCAGCCCACCTTTTGCATATTTATGATGAAATGTATAGGCCTGCATATAACTGTTTTCACAAAATATTACAAAACTTTGAGATTCAATAACTTTATTATCTTATAATCATATTTAATAAAAACTTTCAATGTTTTGCTCGCTGAATTTTGCTCTATTTGTTTAGATATCATTGTGTTCAGTCCCGAGTCCCCCTTTAATTTTTTAGGAAGAAACAAACTGATTTATTGCCTTCCATGGCCTGATTATAGCTATTCTCAAAATAAGTTGCTCTCATAGGAGATGGACAAAGAACCTGTTGATTTCCCCCATTCCAAAGAGCCCATTAAAATGTGTCTGAGAGAGTTAATCATTCATCAAGGCCCAGGCTGTTATGTATCAAAATCAGGGGAAAGGCCAAACTCTCCCTTTTGGCACCAAACTTCAAGCTGCATACTATATTCTGTGTGTTACACCTTTATAATTATATTTAGGCCCTACTATGTAGCTGAATCATGTAGGCCTTAATTCCTCTATTTCTTTGAATCCTCCTGTGTAGAGTGTTTTCAAGATGAGTATTCCATTTCGAAGAATGCTCAATTTAGTGTGTGATGATTTGTTTTTTTAATATTTGTTGATTAATACTTGTCAGTGAAAATAAAATGCCAGCTTATAAAACCTTCCACAGCTCCAGATTTTTTTACTTGCATTTATGTGATAATGATTATATCACAGACTCCTCCTGTGATAATTTTCCAGTACAGCTTGAGCTATTTATTGTACAGTGTGTAGAAACAGGATATATTGCAAACCAACTACCGGTACTACTAGTTTTCATCCCCACTTGAGGTTATCAGTTGTCTGGTCACTAAAAAGCCCCTAGTGGGTGGTGACAAGTAAGAACCATTACTACATACAGACCTGTATGATATTTTTGTGTTCGATAGAATGAGCTCAGAATGAATGTGTTTGTTGTTTATCTGTTTCAGCAGGTGCTTTCATATTAATACCCAGTTAATCATGCCTCAAAATACCTGATATATTTCTTATATTACCAATTTACACCCATCACACCCAAGTCACCCATCTGAAGTTCTGGACAAGACAGAGTCCCAGAATTCATTGCTATCTATGAGCATGGACCTACTACAACATGCTATGAGTAAATACATATTCCTCGATAAGGAATACTCATAATTTGTGGCCCAGAGGTTCTTGTAATTTGCTTGAACACAAATTCCCTCTAAAGTTTCTGAGCTACTAACCTTCCGTCATTATATTCAGGTATATTACAAGTTATTTGTCTTCACACTGTCAAAATATGATTTTTTTTTTTTGGGGGGGGTGATCTTTTTCTGGTCTGGTTAGAATCTCTAATTGAGTGTGTATGAAAGCCCCCTATTTAAACATTATTTGAAATCAGCCTTGATTTTAAACATTGAATTATCATGACACATATGCCATTGTATTCTTGAAAACACATGTTGATTTTTGTCATTCCCTGTACTGTATAGGACCCATGGACGCCTTGTTCTTTGCTATCAGGAATCTGATTGTAGACGCAGAGAAGAGTGAGATCTCTAGGACCAGACTGTTAGAGAACCTGGAACTCAGAGCCAAGACATGGGGTCATGACCCCTTGGAGCTTCCACAACCTCGTGTAAGTGGTCTACCAGCACTCTCCAGGATTTAAAGGAAAAGTTTCCTCCGATATTAAACCTTTTTTTTTTAACAGAAAGAGCTCGTCAAAGAGTGACAGAGTAACATATTTTTTAAATGTTGATTTGGTGATAAACATGCGAGCAGCTGCATCATGTGTTTGTAAAATGCCACTTTCTTGAAAAGCTGATAATTATTTTATCTGTCCATTCAGTGTATCATGAGACATACGTTTCAAATACAGTTGAATGAAAAAATTATTTCAGTCATGAATCATTAAAAAGTGAGAATTGTTTATTGTATGTTTGTTTCGTGGTAATTAGAAAGCCTTTTGATGGGTCAAATTGAATCTTGGCATGTATGCATATATGGCAGTGATAATCTGGTGGTAATCTGATATGATTTAGGGGGTCATAAAGTTGAAGGTCATGGCCCATTGCCACAGTAATTTATCTATCCAACTGATAAAGTAGAATTGTTCATAGTTCATCAGTGTGTATATACGTCTGTATGAGAATGACTATAAGATTATGAAAGTTTATGAAAATTTGAAAGCGTGGTTCATACACTGATAGCTTATTAAGCACATCCAATAACGAATGTGCGTTTATGTCATAGGATGTTCAATTTAAGCTTTTTACTGAGGTTACAGCATTGATAAGCCCTCTGTTTATGTGGATCATGGACCTACTAGACAGTGTGGGCTCATTGATTTAAAATAGTATGCTGTATTTTAAGTAACAAGCATGAATTTAGAATAATGAAGACGGGGATGAAATCTGCGTAAACTGTGGTTTCAGTCCATTTATGAAAGACCACCTGGGAATTAGACTAGAGCCTATGACAGGTATTCTAAAGTCCGGTTCAACTTAGGCTATGGTCTAACTCTGTGCTAAATTTATTGGAAGCCAAATAAAAAATGTCAAAATATTGTTTTTATTGTATGTATCATATGTGCACTGTGCTATAGTGATTCAGTTATCATTCCCAGATAGTTGTGAATCATCCGAGTATTAAGAGATGAGCTGACAAATCCAACCTGTACTTTTCAGAGATTTTTGTCACAATTGGCTTTCCATAGTTAAACCACAACTTTAGACCAGAGTTTGAATTAAACTTGAGTTCAGAATACAGGCCTATGTCTGTGTATGTGTGTTTATTCTCATGAATTCAGTATTATGCTGTTTAAAGTCATCATTGACTCCAAACCTATCAATATTATGTCCTTGGTAATGATGTAATAACTCTGCTGGTGTGACTGTAGTATATCTGTACCTATTCTGTCTTTATAGGCTCATTTACAAGACTTGCTTTCTCCTACAAAGCCTCCTGCAGTCACCAATCCTCAGGATAATGCACCTATTGAATGCCTATCACCACCTTATAATGGTAATATAGTCAAACTAAACTTGTGTGCTAAACTTAAAAGGGGAGACCTACAAATGTTCTCGACAGGAGTTTCTTGAAACACCCCCCCCCCCCTTATATCATAAGTCTCTGGCTTGTGATCATTTGACTCAATCCAGTCACTAGAACACTTGAAAAAACAATATTTCTCTATCCAGAGTCATACCCATAGTCCTATTATATATTTTTCTCAAAGTATTAGGTTAATATGTGACTTTGGTAGAAGTCTTTCAGAACAAAAATAAAACAAAGGCTGTTTCATGTAGGTTGAACTGATCTTCAATGATAGATTATTAAAAAACTTTGAGCATCATTTTTCAATTATACTGTGTTGGGAAATGAGAATTCATATTTGCTTTCATCATTGCTTTTTTGTGGACAATTTTCACCACCTTATTTATCCAGAAATATCAAGTGAGACCATATTTAAAATCAATTTGATGATTAGAATATAACTATTATGTTTATATCTTACAGCTTCTGGGCGTTACTCCCCTATCCCTCTACCTCCTGTCCAAGTTGCCCCGCCCAGCCCCGACATGGAGGCATTGACCCATGTGGCCAAGGCCACTCCATTTCCTGATGACACTGATGACGATGAGGAAGATGATGACCAGTGGCTGACGACATCAGACATGACCTACGAGTCGGACAGCTCCGAAGAGTTCATCATGCCGGAGCGTGAGGTAGAGGATCTTATGTTGGAATCTACCACAGATCTTGATGATGAGCTTTCCAGGCTACTGTCAGCAAAGCTCCCTGATAGCTACAAGAGGAGAGGTATTAGTTGAAGGCAGAACTACTGCCAGTTGAGAAATCCAAAGTTACCCGTTATGTATACTTTGCCTAAATAATTTCTCTTGGCAAAGGCCATTCCATTGGTTAGTTAATTTTAACTTGTTGGCTAGACTTTACCAGCCCTTTCCAAAAGTCCAGGGTCTTACAAAGAGTTGCGATCTGATCAACCGCGGCTATGGAAAGCCAGAAATGTTAACATAGGAAAGGCATGTTTGTTCAAAATGTTTTCTAGATATGGTGTTGTTTTTTTACCATTCAGTATGCTCCTTTTTGTTAACAAAATGACCTTGTGCAAATTTTTAAAAAATTATGGATTTCCATATAGTTGAGGTTGATGACATCTATTACAACTCTTTGTAAGATTGGTCCCAGATCAGCATTGCATGTAATCTTTGCCAATAATTCCCACTCTTGAAGAGGTAACATTACTTCAGCTCAATCTAAGAAATTTTTAAAGATTCATACATACATTTATTTAAATTTCATTTGACATTTTGTCCAATAAAAATAAAACAAAGATGATATTAGAATGATGAAATTAATCATGCTACTTTCAAGCACTCAGATTCACTCTGTAGAGTGGTTAAGATGCTGATTGCCATTATTATCCTAGGTTTAGCTAGATTGCCATGCTAGCATCCCAAGGGCTTAAATTAATCAAAGTCCATCAATTTCCATGCCTGTGGATGCCTTTTTGATTGGTCTTAATGCCCCACTTTTTGGCCTTGGAAGTTTGTTGTTCCCTTTTTTTTTGCTACTTGTTCTGGAATATAGAAATGTGCCTTTTAAAAAAATGACATTCCCCTTAAAATATTTAGATAAGATATGGCCTTTGCCCTCAAAGTGATGAATTTATGTCCATCTTTGCAGTGAATGATGGCAAACCAGTGCGCTACACCAGGTCTTTCCTGCTTGACCTGTGGAAATCGCCCTATTCCAAAGAGATGCCGTCAGTCCTGAAGCATACCATCTCCCATAGTGATGTGTCCTTTATCATCCAGGTCAGTCTAGCATAAAGTGGATGTTAACTTCTCTAAATAACTTCTTGATCAAACAAACTACAAGACAGCTAGCAGCATAGATTACCCGACCTTCATCAACTTTTTTTGGCAACCCCTTTTCTGGCCTACCGCTTGCACAGTTAATTCCTAGTACAGGATTTTCTTAAAAAGAAGTACCCTTTGTTTGTTAGTATTTGTGCAGTTAACTCTCTTTATTGGTATGAGAATAATACAGGAAATACTTGCATGTGAAACCCATTCTGCCTCATGAGTAACGGTGAAAATACAGAGCGAAAAAGACATTAGTTTCTTTGTTTTCCCGAGATTAAATAGTTTTTTACTAATTCAGCATACAATTCAAGCTATTGACTTAGAGAAAAATCAATATATTCATACTTCAGCATTTTGCAAATCTGAAGTGAAGAGTTACATTAGTTTGTTAATATAAAGGAGAGTGGAATTATACAGTTTACAGGTGCTGTTACATACTGTTGGCAGAAAAAAATAGGTCTCATTCCATGAACATTTTAAAGAGAATTTTATAATTGTAATTTGATTATTTACTTGAGTAAACTTATGCTGATGCACATAAATTTGTTGCTTTGCCAAATGAGTGCCCTTTTGATTTCATATTATTCAGAGGCATGCCTTTTCTGATCCTGGAGTGCTGTTTCTGCAAGGATCAATGGATGATATTTATCTGAAGCCATCTCACCTCAAGGCAGACCCTAACTCAAGAGTAAGATCATCCAGTGGCAGAAGTACCCCAGACCCCAAAGCTTCTGATGGAGATGCTACCAGGATGAGGGCCTTGAGCTGGCCCCAGGGAGCAGAAGCAGCAGGGAAACCACAACCAGATGTAGGAGGAGAGAGACTGGTCCAAGGCAGGGAAGGGGCAAGGCAAATCCATATAGGGGCAAGGGTGGACAGTCCGAATCCTGCAACTTGGCAGGGAGCAAGAAGAATCAGTGAAGGTGACGGCCAAGAAGGACGACCGGAAGCATCCTTGAGATCCAATTCACCAGATGATTGGCGCAGGCCTGGATCTACTGCTGTAATTTTGGGAGAGACTGGAACTGGCACTGGGATATTAGGAGAGAGGCCAAAAAGGAATACAGACAAACAAGAGCCCTTAGCAGCAGCTGCAGAAGGAGAGGAGGTTGTGCTGAGACCACGTTCTCCAAGAGATTGGGTCCAAACTGCATTTGGGACTTTTGGAGATAGGGCTGGTCAAAACACGAAGAGACCGGTTACCCCAAGAAAGGAGGAATCTCTACGGCCACGCTCTCCAAGTGATTGGCGCAGACCGGGATCTATTTCAGGATTACTTGGAGATGGGGATGCAAGAGTGGTGAGGCCCAGGCTCTCCACTTCTCCAGGTGTAGCAGGAGATGGGGCTGAAGAAATGTTACAAGAGAGACCAGGATCATCTGGACGACATTCACCAAGTAATTGGGGCTGGCCAGGATCTAGTTCAGGGATACCTGGAGATGAGGGTACAAGAATTGCTGGACTCGGCCTCTCCACCCCCTCTCCAGTTGTAGCAGGAGGTGGAGATCAAGAAAGACCAGGTTCTAGAAGACGATCACCAAGTGCCGGCAGTCAAGAGGTAAATCTTTCCCTGTTAATCTAGTGATGAAAGGATCTTGACATTTAAGAATCAGTCTTCAGCATGTACGACGTCAAGGGCTTGGTTTCCAATGTAATCAATATAATATTTTACCAATTTAATGTGTAAATAAATAGATTTGAATGATAATTTGCTGCAACAGTGATTTTATGATACATGGACTAATCCTTAAAACTATTGTCTACTCCGGCTTTATCCACCCCTTTTTCCCCACCAAATTAGCGCATATGATTTGCAACAATCTTTAACCCGGTTTATAAACATCTTTTTACTGCTTATGTCATTAATTTGAAATGTTTATAAGACCATTTTTACCAAGATTCTATGTAGTAATATTTGCATCAATTGAATTAAACCTCTCAATCATTACCTTAATATTTCTTCTCATGTTTGTGACATAGGCTAGTACAATGAAGGTCCGATTTGATCTGCCTGATCAAAGCAGCGAAGATGACATGAAAACCAAAGAGTCCCAAAAGAAACAAGCAGCTACGTCAACCCATGTACTCCTCACACCACGTCAGATTCTTGGAGATGGGGTACGTGCGTTTGCTTGTTGGATTTTTCCACTCTGGACAATCTGTGCACATTTTGTGATTTGGTCCAATAAAATTTTCACCTGGTCTCCAAGCGATTGGTCTTCTTTTTACATATTTTAAAATCACACAGGCTGAACCCATTTGGTCTAATTGGCATGATGTCCGCACTACTTTTGGTCTAATACTGATACCCACTTCATGTAGTTGTCATTTAGTCTAATGCTCAGATGGTCTAATTTTCACTTTGTCCAATTATTTTACAGTTTGTGAAATGAAAATGCAGCTAACACTATTTAATCATATAGACCAAGTAGATATTAAAGGAGGAGGGTGTAATAGCCTAACTAACTAATTCAAAATGGTAAATAGGCTAAATAGTCATTAGACCAGCCATTCTCAATTAATTTTTTTGAAGCGCCAAATTTCTTTTTGAGAATCTGGACTGCTCCACTATCCAACACGCGACGAGCGAAATATTGTGGTATTGGGGGGATGCAGGATCACCTGAAGAGCTTAAAGGTCAAGTATTCCAGAAAAATGTTGATTTGAATAAATAGAGAAAAATCAAACTAGCAAAACGCTGAAAATCTCATAAAAATCAGATGTAAAATAAGAAAGTTATTACATTTTAAAGTTTTGCTTATTTTTCACAAAACAGTGATATGCACAACTCAAATGAGACATTCGATGATGTCCCTCACTCACTATTTATTTTGTTTTTTATTGTTTGAATTATACAATATTTTCATTTTTTATAGATTTGACAAAAAGGACCGACTTGACTGAATCATATAGTATGAAACAATGCTCATTCCACATGTTCAGGGAGGAATTAATCGTTGTCTCGCTTGACAATGAGGAGAAAATTAGAATATTCTCTATTTCATATAATAAAATACAAAAGAAATAGTGAGTGGATGACGTCATCAGTCTCCTCATTTGCATACCCACCAGGATGTGCATATAACTATTGTTTTCTGAAATTAAGCAA
This sequence comes from Lytechinus pictus, assembly GCF_037042905.1. NCBI lineage: Eukaryota > Metazoa > Echinodermata > Echinoidea > Temnopleuroida > Toxopneustidae > Lytechinus > Lytechinus pictus. The sequence goes on along the minus strand of NC_087246.1, from coordinate 61,785,575 downwards.
AATTTTAAAATGTCATAACTTTCTTATTTCACATCCGATTTCGATGAAATTTTCAGTGTTATGCTTGTTGGATTTTTCCCTTTTTATTCACATCAAATTTTTGTTGGGGTGGACGTGTCCTTTAAGTAGAAAGCCTTTTAAATGGCCGACAGGGGTTCTCAATCAACAGAAGATATAAAAATACCAACATACTACACAATTTAAAAAAAAAAAAAGATAAGTGACTTGCTCAAATTAGTGTTAATTATTATGTTTCTGTATTAAATTTTCTTCTTGATGAGGGTCGTGTTTGAAAAGCAAACCGGGTATGTTGATTAGTGGTAAAGCGTCAGCCTCATGAACGTGAGGCCGTGGTTTCGATCCCCAACAGAGTCATAAAAAAATATATATATAGGAATGGAACCTTCTGCCTTCTTGCTTGGCGCTCAGCATTTAGATTGGAGAAGGGTAGTAATAACATACATGGAAATGCAGGGCCCGCTGCAAGTCCCTAACCGAAATGGCTACCCTGAGTAAATAAAATGTAATTATGATTATTGTTATTATTAAAATCACTGTTCACAAATCTATGTTCACATATTATGTACATGCATTGGCGGCGGAAGCCAAACAATTTAGGGGGGGACCACCAAATTTTTTTGACAAGCAAAAAAAAAAGATTATATATCAACCAAAATTTTATAGGGGACCGGCAAAAAAATTTGACAAGCAAAAAAAAAAAAAAAAAAAGGTCATCAACGAAAAATCATCCCACCCACCTCAAATTTAGGGGGGACATGTCCCCCCCGCTTCCGCCGCCTATGTGTACATAGTCTTTGACTCTTTGTACCAATCGTAAATGAATACATTAAATGAATCCTCCATAATAGGCGTTATCGAATGCTAGATTACACAAATCAGAGGAAATCAAACAGCATTTAGATTTCAAAAGAGCTGAGTTTTTATTTTCCCTTTGTAATTAAATGATCAAACCTCAATTCCAGATTAATAGATCAACCTTTTATTTTCTAATGCTTTTTCTTTTTCTATACCGGCTCCCACGCGCCACTCCGAAAGGCTCGGTGCGCCACAAATGGCGCGCGCGCCACCATTTGAGAATCCCTGCATTAGACTAAATAAATTAGTAGACAAATTGGTTGTGGACTAACTAGGATTAGACCATTTGGAATGAGACCAAATGGAAAGTAGACCAAGTTGCAATTTACCAATATCTTATGCTGCAGAGCCCTAAACATTATACAAATGCAACATAACCCCCCCCCCCCCAAAAAAAAAAAAAACCCTATTCCATCACCATCTTGAGAATCCCTGCATTAGACTAAATAAATTAGTAGACAAATTGGTTGTGGACTAACTAGGATTAGACCATTTGGAATGAGACCAAATGGAAAGTAGACCAAGTTCCAATTTACCAATATCTTATGCTGCAGAGCCCTAAACATTATACAAATGCAACATAACCCCCCCCCCAAAAAAAAAAAAAAAAAAAAACCTATTCCATCACCATCTTTAGTTCAATGTAATGAATGTTCAAAGGATAATATTCCCTGTGATTATCAATTTGGCATCTTGGCAAGAGAAATGTCAAAACCATCTTTTAATTTCTATCCAACTTCTTAAGACATTCTTTAATGATATCCATGTATTTCTGGAGCATTAACTTTGAAAGCAGAAAATTGGAAATGGGACACCAATATATGAACACAGTCAAGTGGTTTTAAACTGCTTTTTGAATCACCAGGGTCCTGTTTTATAAACAACTTTTTTTTTTACAAATACACAATGGGTATAAAATGTTAACTATCTGCCAATCAAATAATTGAATGATTTATATCATTGCAAATTGTTATAGTAACAAGTTTCATGAAAAGGTGTCCCAGGAATGAAGTTTGTTCTTAATGCAAAGATTATATTTTTTTCAACAGGCTCAACAAGACGGGGGCACTGACATGTCTCCTCTGACACTGCCGATGGGATTCGCTCCTCAGACCGAGATCCCTACCTTTAGAGAAGTCTTTAGAGAGGTCATTGAGAAAGGGATCACTACCGGGGCACCAGGGCCAGCCATGGACATCAGGGCAAAGTCCCCTGAAATGTGATCCCCACAACATTGGGATATTCATCTGCCCTCATCAGATTGTCATAACTTTGACTTGAATTGAATTCACAAAGGTTTAATTAAACCAGGGATGAGGATTACACTCTGCAAGTGTACTAAAATAAGGATGATAAATGTACATTGCTAATGAGAATGCTACAAGAGAAAGTGTTGAGAGATTGGGCCCTGCATGAAAAAGAGATACAATTGATATATACTATTGATCGTATCTTGCTGTGCATGGTATCACACACATTAAAGGTCAAGTCCACCCCAGAAAAATGTTGATTTGAATAACTTGAGAAAAATCAAACACTGAAAATTTCATCAAAATCGGATGTAAAATAAGAAAGTTATGACATTTTAAAGTTTCAATTATTTTTCACAAAACAGTGATATGCACAACTGAGTGACATGCAAATGAGATAGTCGATGATGTCCCTCACTCACTATTTCTTTTGTTTTTTATTGTTTGAATTATACAATATTTCAATTTTTACAAATTTGACAATAAGGACCAACTTGACTCAACCATATAGTATTAAACAATGCTAATTCCACATGTTCACGGAGGAATTAATCGTTGTTTCACTTGGCAATGAGGAGAAAATTAGAATATTTCATATAATAAAATACAAAAGAAATAGTGAGTGGATGACGTCATCTGTCTCCTCATTTGCATACAGATCAGGATGTGCATATAACTGTTTTGTGAAATTAAGCGAAACTTTAAAATGTCATAACTTTCTTATTTTACATCCGATTTTGATGAAATTTTCAGTGTTATGTTTGTTGGATTTTTCTCATTTTATTCGAATCAACTTTTTGTTGGAGTGGACTTGTCCTTTAAAAGATTGATTGTAAGGTTGATTGTACCTTTTTGTGTTACAGGGCTCTTATTCTGTGCCTATTTTGCTTACAAAAAGCCCTGGGCTGGTATTCAATTGCAAGTATTGATTTTTTAATAAAGTAAAATGCGTACACTTGTATTCAGATCACATCTAAGTAATTTACTTCATCAAGCCAAATTTAAGCAAAATACTTAATAATTACCATTGTGACGCAATAAAAGTTTGAGCAAACTAATGCGCAATGTATACCCGTTTGTGCGCAGAATGTATGACTGTGCATATCACGTTTTTAAAGTGCACGCAAGCGAGACTTTGGTCTGGTTGGCAGCTGACTTAGATTTAAGCAAAATACCATACCCACAATATGCAATAGTCTTGAATACCAAAGATGGTTAAGTATTTTACTTAAGCAAAATACTGAGTGAAATATTTAATATTCTGGCTTAAGTATCAAATTGAATACCTGCCCTGGTGTTTTCAAACCATGGCTTAACCCAAATATATGTGAATTTGGGATTATTATGTGGTATGTGACAACAATTAATAGTTATGCTCTATGCATTTTTATAATGGAGTTGAGAATAAAAAAAAAACACTTTGCAATATAAACAACTCTTCTGGACTCATGCTTACAACTCGTCATACAATACAGGCTTGGATTTCTGTATTGAAGCAGTATTCATTGAATGAAACTTTTTTTGTGATGATTTTGTCTTTATTTTTTTTAGTTATATTTCAAAATTATCTTTCAGTTTGATATATGATTTGCTGATCAAAGTGCCTTAAAATACATTGTGTGTGATCTTGAAGCAGCTTTTTTCCCATTGTTTGGAATGCATAATTGTGTAGTTTTCATTTGGTTTGAAAACGAAACTTTCTGTCTTCATTTGATTTTTTTTAAAGATGTGTGTGAGTTGTTGTACCTCATTTTATTACTTGCCATTTTATTTTTTTCATATTATAATCAAGTTCCGATTCATTTATTAGTTTCTGGCTGATATTGGAAGTACTCATTTTTATTAACCCATCTCTTTTTTTTTACTGTGGTTATAACTCTGTGAAACATCTCATTCAAGTGTATTCAATATGTGTATATTTTATTTTTGTATCTTGAGTTTTTATTATTTGTGAGGGTAATAGTGCCTTAAACATTTCCTGAGATATTGGCTGAAAGATAACCCAAAGAGGTCTTCCATTAAAACTTGATTTGATGTCAACAGTACTTTGTGATTTACACTATTCATGTATAAAACAAGACATTTGGGGTGAGAGAATAATTTTATTGTAACTTTTGGGAATCTTGAGCAAATAATTACAGGTCCATCTGTCAATTTTGCCTTGCATAATCGGGGAGGCGGGACGGAGAAGGGGCATTTGTAAAGATTTATTGTGTCCTACGGTTTTGATTAGCAGAGAAACAGGGGTGTGGCTGTTGTTATGGTAACTGCTGGATAGTAACCACTTTTCAGTGTTACAACTTTCATGAAACCTTCTCCTGGGGCCCGTTGCATAAAAGTTATTATTATAGTAACTATGCCATCCAGTGTTATCTTGAATCCTGGAATCCTTGATTCTGATTGGCTGTTGAGCATTGTTACCATGGTAATTACCATTGGATGGCAGAGTTCCCATAATAGTTCAACTTTATTGCAACAGGGCCCTGGTCCGACAATTATTTGACTTTATGCAGTTTCCACTTATGAAAGATTAACTCATGCAGACCTAAATATAGTTTGAGATAGACATTATTCAATACTTGATTTCATTTTTGTTTTGTAAGTAACCAGTATTACACATGTTTTGTTGATAAGGTAAAATTAGATTGTGTGCTTGCCTTTGCTGCAGTAAATAGGATTAGTAGTAGTAGTAGTAGTAGTAGTAGTAGTAATAGTAGTAATCTGTATTATTTTTAGTGGTAGTAATAACAGTATTATTATTAGTAGTAGTAGTATAAGTAGTCGCAGTATATAGTTAAGATTTTTTTAAGTATGTTGTGTGCTACCATTAATGTGCCAAAGATGTTTTGTATGTAAGTAAGTATGTAAGTTTTTATTTCATCATTTTCATTTCTATGCAAGTGCATTTATTTTACAGTTTACTCTTTGCATATAGTCATGATGACTAATGCTATTTACACCATATACTTCACAAGATTGATATTAATCAGACCAGGAATTCAACAATGTTTATTTTCACAATTCTGTTGCATTCATATTCCCTTAGCCTAGATATATCTGAAAGTGAAGATTTATGCAGTACATATTAAAAGAGCCAAATAATACTGCCATGAAATATTACATATATACAGTTGTTTAACAATGTTTGCATGTGTCTGTTTTGTTATTGAATAACACATAATTATGAAGGTTTTGATCCATCTTAATTGTCTGTTAATGGTTTCTTTTTAATATTTACATCCATGCATACACTGTGCTTGGGACTTAAACAGCGCCCCCAAACCCCTCTTGCTTGTTAATAATTTTTGTCTCACCTGCATAGCAGAGCAAGAAATAGGCACTGCTTTTCCGACGGTGGCGGCATCATCAACATTGAAATCTTAACCAAGGTTAAATTTTTGAAATGTCATCATAGCTTTTAAATTTTTGAAATGTCATCATAGCCTAGAAAGTGTATGGACTTAGTTTATGAAACTTGGACATAAGGGTAATCAAGTATTACTGAATACCCTGCCTGAGTTTTAGGTCACATGATCAAGGTCAAAGGTCATTTAGGGTCAATGAACTTAGACCAGGTTGGGGGAATCAACATCAAAATCTTTACCAAGTGTTAAGTTTTTTAAATGTCATCATAACTTTGGAAATTTTTGATTTAGTTCATGAAACTTGGACAAAAGAGTAATCAAGCATCAGTGAACATCCTGCATGAGTTTCACGTCACATGACTAGGGTCAAAGCTCATTTAAGGTCAATGAAATTTTGCCATGTTGGGGGTATTTGATTATAACTTTGAAGTTTATGTATCTAGTTCGTGAAACATGGACATAAGAGTTATTAAGTATCACTGATCGTCTTGATCGAGTCTTGAGTCACAAGATCATGGTCAAAGGTCATTTAGGGTCAATGAAGATAGTATATCATCATACAAATGTTTTGGTGAATAATTATTCAATAGTTGTTTTCAAAGTCAGCACTGCTGCTGTATTGAATCGTGTGATGCAGGCGAGACTGCCAGAGGCGTTCCGCTTGCTTTTCTTTGTTATCAGTGCTAGATATGAACATGTCAACCCTAACTGCTTGTGTCAACTTAAAGTATTGTAGTAACTAGGTGTTATATTTTGAAGTGATGTACGTAACTAGGTATTATGTTATGTTTTAAAGTAAACTCGGTATTATGTTATGATTTAAGAGTAGTCCCAGTTTTCTTTCATATTTTTCTTCACCTGAGATCAGCTTTGCTATCCAGTGTTAACTACCATGGTAACAATGCTTGATAGCATATCAAAAGCAAGAATTCTATTCAAGGTACCATTGAATGGCAAATTTCCCATAAGAGTATCTGTTATGCAAGGGGCCCCAAGAGTGTAACATAAATAGGTACGCATGTGATTTAAAAAAAAAAGACGCAATCTCATTAAATTTGAATTGAGGTCATGTAGGTCATGGGAACTGCCGAGTCTTTCCTATCTAGTATTTGCAATAAACAATTGGAGGTAAAGGTTTCCAACCTAGGACATGTTTCATAACACTTGTTATAATAATAAATTCGCCGTAACAGTTAAAACGCAATGAAATCACTAAATTTTATCGGCTAATAGTAAACTTGTTACAGTACTTGTGCATTTGTTATTTGTGAAGAGCTATGGTGTAGTGGCCGTGACTCTCCCCTCGTAATTAATTTAAGAGGGTCGTGTGTTTGAATCCCACTGCGGCATACATGTAGTACCCTGTGGCAAGGTGTGAATCCACACTTTGCCACTCTCTACCCAGGTGTTAAATAGGTACCCAGTAGGATGTGAATGTCATTGTATCTTGTCCAGCATTGTGTGTGCCTCATGGGCGACTGGCTGGAATACTCCACAGGGAGTGGAGGATGTGCATAATACATGGTGTGCGGAAAATGATTGAATATGATGAATAATAAATCTATAAGTGCTTAGATATGTTCAATGTGCCATATATCTTAGAGCATTTTAAATAACCAGGGGGGTGTTTCACAAGATTTAAGTATGACTTAGGGTCGCACTTCAATGTCTAGTTGTGCGTAGTATAAAAGACATGACAGTATTGATCAGATCATGGCAAGAGGACGCGCACTACTGCGTATTGATCAATGAGATTGCGCGTTGCATATCATGTACGCGTCAGCATTTAAGTGCGACCTAAGTCATAATTAAATCTTTGTGAAGCACCCCCCCCCCCCAGATTATTATAACGAGTCTTTATGTAATAGGACCTTGGGGTGTGTTTCACCATGGACCCTACCACAATTGATACATTTAGATGGTAACATGATATAGTATGTGCTGTACTAGAAAGACATTTATTATAAACTAAAAAATTAAGATTATCATAAACATTTGGTTTCACCTAAATTCACAGTTTTGTATGCCAAATGATACATTATCACATTGATGATATCTTGCTTAAGTGACATGCCCTGCTGATACCAAATGCATACACGTAAGCCTGAATATAATTGTAGTAAAATCCATTCGGCATTTTCTGGAAACCTGCTCGAAATTTGAATTTACAGTGGTGCTATAAAGTTAGTGAACCCACCAGAAAATGCACTCCTTCATGCTGAGTGTTAAATGGAGACAGCAACACCACAATGTTCGGCGAGCACAGAGAAACAAACTTTATTGAATGTAATATTTTATCACCTAACTTCACCATTAAATATATAAAACATGGCAGAACTTGAACACTTGAAATATGTTCATTTTCTGGTTGGGTTCACTAACTTTTTCGCACCACTGTATGTATACTTGTTAATTCAACCAGAACTTTCTCCATATTAATGTTTCAAACCAAATACGAACCAGCAGCCTTGTATAGCACCACCTCAAGTTCTCAACTACTCAAATCTGGCCTGGTTCCTGACCCATAATGCAACATAACAGTGAAGTCTTGTAAAATAGGTCCACTTGAATGCTACCACACCAATATGATACTCAATACATGTATACCACAATAATCAAGTTGCCAAGAAGCGATTAAGTGCGTTACCTTTCCTCTCAAAAAAACTTTCTAAGTTTCTCTACAGAAATAAGATTTAAAGGCCAATTTATGATCTTTATTAATATTATCAACAAAATAAATAAAAATGAATATTTTAAGATTAGCTGTTTATAACACACAGACAATGAGAGACCACAGACATTGTTGGGTCAGTTTGTTCCCCCTTAAAGGGATGGTCCGGGCTGAAAATATTTATATCTTAATACATAGAGTAGAATTCACCGAGCAAAATGCCGAAAATTTCATCAAAATCGGATAACAAATAATAAAGTTATTGAAGTTTAAAGTTTTGCAATATTTTGTGAAAACAGTCGTCATGAATATTCATTAGGTGGGCTGATGATGTCACATCTCCACTTTCCGTTTTCTTATGTTATTACATAAAATCATAATTTTTTCATTATTTCATACTTGTGTGAATAATATGTCTCCCTTATAATGAAATAAGTTGCATCAATAAATATCTAATGCACTAAATCAGTTGTCATTCCAATTTGTCTACTTCTTGGAGGAAAAAAATTGAATAAACCTCATTTCATATAATAAAATACAAAAGAACAAGTGGAGATGTGACATCATCAGCCCACCTAATGAATATTCATGATGACTGTTTTCCCCAAATATTGCTAAACTTTAAAATTCAATTACTTTGTTATTTGTTATCCGATTTTGATGAAATTTTTGGCATTTTGCTCAGTGAATTCTACTCTATTTATTAAGCTATAAATACTTTCAGCCCGGACCATCCCTTTAATTAAACCATGGATGAGAAATAAACTTCTGTCTACTAAGTAAAGTAGACAATGTATGCAAATTGCACATGCATACTTAGAGAACACCTTTGATTAAATGTTCATTTATCTATTTTATTATGTGTTTTTGTATTTATTTAATTAACTCCTTATTTGTTTATTTATATTTATTTATATATTTATTCATTTATTTGTTTATATTTATTCATTTGTATGTTTAAATAGTGATTTTTTTTACAAATAAGCATAAATATATCAGTTTATTTGGATTATGTTTTGTATGTGGTACAAACAACTTAATTTTTGAATTTTTATTTACTTTTTTTTTCTTTTGAAAATGATTTCCCCCCCCCCAGAATTAAGGATATTGAGTCCACAGACAAGGTTTATCTCATGTAATCTTCATCTAGGGCCCATTGCTTTAAAAAAAAAAATTTCTTGTCTGTTTTTTTTTTCTTGATGTATGATACTCCATCCATCGTTCTCCTTACTTTAAAGGAAATTTACCTTGTGAAACTTAGTTGCCATACGTTTCCTGTACAGCTACTTCTCTATGTAAACACGACTACTGTATGTATTCACTCAGATTAAATTAAATATGTTAATATGTTGAGATGATCTCATATGTACAAGATGTGAATGTCTTTGTTGTTGCCTATTTAGCATCCCAGGAATACTTGAAAAATTAATCCCAGTATTTGGTAATGTAGAAGAAGAAGAAAAAAAAACCAGTAGTTTTTAGTAAAAGTTGATTAATTAAGTTAAAAAAGGTTAGATGAAAAATCTGGAGCCAGTGAAGCTTCTTATTGAGTGCAAGATACAAGCTACTGTTGTTGGTTACCTAAACCTTGCTATTTAATCGGCTAAAAGTAATTTGATCATAAAATTTTTGTTTTTTATATATTTTTTTGAAATCTGGCCCATGTTTTTTATTAGAAATTCTTTGCTTCACTAACGGTCACATTAACTAATTTCCACTTGGCCTAGCCCCATCTAGTGTTTATAGATGAACTTTTCATGAACTTTTTTTCATTTGACTAAGTGGCAAATAACTGTTAGGCCAAGGATTGTATAGAACAATATTGATAGTAGAAAGTAGGTTTGACCAAAATGGTATTAGATTAAGTGAATATAAACCAAATATACACACAAAATAATACAGAAACCCTGGTGTCAAGAATCAGCCAAGACACATCAATGCCTTAAGTATCAAGGGGGAGGGGTGAGTCCCTTTACCCCCCCCCCTCCCACAGTAAAACAGAGAGTGGGGAAAGTGAAAGAGATAACAGGAAAGAGGGAGAGATAAATTATTGATGAGGGGAAGGGCTGTAGCGAACGGCCCTGCAACCCCTTTACCCAATTAAAAAAAAAAAGAGGCGAATGGGGAGGGAGGATTAAAATCTGGGGTCAGAATGGCCTTGTTCCTAAACAAGAAAGATAGTAAGAGGGAGAAAGAGAAAACGAAATAAAGAAATTTAAAAAAAAAAATCAAAAATGTGCCGAACGGTAAGTGTGATAGGAAAGTAGAACAGTTGAAACTTTTTTCTCGCAAAATGAGAGAATGGAAGCCATTGCCTCCTGTTATAACATATAAGTAGAGAATTAGAAGGAAAGGAAGGAGAAGGGGTGGAAAAAAGACGAATGAATAGAGAGGGAGAAAATGAGGCCGGGATCGACACTATCCTTCACTCTCAAACCGCATTCAAAAAAGGACAAAGAATGAAAAGGGAAAAAATTAAAGGGGGAGGCCTGTGGACAAAATGCGCACTGCATATCTTCCCCTCAACTGGGCCAAAACGGAGGTAAAAGGGTAAAGGAGACAAAAAAGAAGAAGAAGAAGCAGTCCGAAGCGCGATCGTTTTTTTTTTAATGGTGTCAAGGTTTGCTATTTGCCAAATCTTGCCCTCTCATACCCCCTTTTTATCCTTTATTCCTCTTCTTTTCATTATCCTTCCCTTACTTTTCGTTCCTCCACCCTTGGTCTTCTTCTTTTCCTTTTCTCCCTTTGTTTTCGCTGCCAGTATGGGGCAGTGGTTGCTTCAGCCCCCGGGTCCACCTACAGCTCTCTATTTCCCTCGTCAATCTATTTAATTTTGTAAAAGAGGCCGCTAGGGCTTTAAAAGTCCTAGATTCACATTTTTTCAGTAAAAAAATTACTTTTAGTTACGTTCCTGTACTCAATTGTTTGTTTTGTGTTTTTCCTTTTCTATCTTCGTTATTTCTTTAATGCTGCAAGGTCTTTTCGGCACGGCCTCTTTTTCCCCATCTTCACTTTCACTTCCTCCTTTCCTTTCCCAAATTCTCATCCACTTCTTCTTACCCTTCTCTCCTTTTTTTTTTCGGGGGGGGGGGGTGAGGCCCCTTTCCATTTTTTTCTTTCTCTCATTCCTCTCCCCCCATTCTTTTTCATTCCCTTCTCTCCCTCCCTTCTTTCGCCTTTCTCCTTACTTTTCTCCCCTCCTTTCCCTTCCCCCTTTTTTCGGGGGGGGGGGGGGGCCCAATCGGCCCCATGAAGGTTATGAAAGGGCAAGGAGGTGGATGGATGGGAGTAATCACAATCGAAGTTTGTCAAAAGATATATAAAACTTTCTTTTAGTGACAGACAAACATCACATGATATCAAACTAGGTAAATGAAAATGACGCAAAGTGATAGTTAATTGTTTTATCACAATAACAGTATTTAATGCGGTAAGCAAAAATATATTGTGCAATCCCGGTGTGCAATTTATTGGTAAGTGGTAAATAGCCGACATAATTATTTGCCTGGTCGCCTACTAAACCTTGCTATAAAACTTTCTTCAAGGAAATGTCCTGCCTTTTCCTTATTCTGGTTTCTTCTTCTTCCTTTTCATATTCCTCTTCATCTTTTCTCCTTTTCTTGTTCCTCAATCCCTTTTCCTTTCCCCTCCCAGGGCCCTGGCAACTTTTTTTGGGGGTGGGGTGCTGAAGTAAATTTGAAAAGAAACAAAAAAAGGGGGTTCACTTTAAATTGAAGGTCGTTTTGGTACCAAAACATTTGACAAGCAAAAAACAATCAAAAGGGTTTCAACACAAAATGTTGGTCATTTTACATACATTTGTCCAATTTTACACACCTACCAGAATTCCAGGGGGTGCTGCCTAATGAAAATAATACATGCAGCATCCCTTGGGGAAAATCTTGGGGGTGCACCCCCGCTTCCCAGGGCCATACCCCCTCCCCTCTATCATCCGAAATCTCAGATCAACAAACTCGTAGAACTGACCGCATTGAGCTCCCTCTTTAGTTCAACCAAGAGTAAGACGGAAGTAAGACTTGATAAACAATATATACGGCCAGACAGTACACAGTACAGGCTGGGCCAGCGCCACACAATTGTATACGAATAGGACTAAGTGAGACTCTGCAGTATCACCGTCATACAACTTTAGGAAATAGTGTTGAACTTGATTATTCTAATGTTTCAGGCCAACAGTAAGTTATATGGTAAGGCATTTTGTATTTTTTATCGTTTCTGATATTAAAGAAACTGCAGTATTTACAAATCCAGCGCAAGAAAAGTAAAATAATCCGATGTGATTAATTGATGAAGTGAACGTGTGTGTTTCATGATTTGTGAATAAGTTACCTCGAGCGAAGTTCGTGCAGGCTCCACTCCACTTCACTACCGCTACACTACACTCCACCTACCCGAACTTCGAGACAGTGAACTCGATCGGACATTCTGAGTCACAAAGGTGGGATGGAAATCATGTTTATTGTAAAAATTAAAGAAAAATAATATAACGAGAAAGATAAACAACTTAATATCTTACTCTTCATCCATATTTCACTCCGTGTCCATCCTCCGATTATCCTCAAAATTGGTGATTTTTGGGCCAGTATCTTTTTCCTCACACGTATTATTCACGGCTGATTTCAAAACATTGCATGCGATCGAGATCGGTTTGACCTGCAACCGATCGCGATCGCATGCGATGTTTTGAAATCAGCCGTGAATAATACGAAAAAAATTCTCACACAAGTCACAGTTCACATAATATTAATTAGAATCTAAACAAATTGCTTACCCTGAAAAATACCTGAATCTGCTTGGTCTCCAAAAGAGAATTCTTGAGATATTATGCATGAAAAGACCACAGCATATAATTTAAAGTGAAGTAAGTCCCTGCTTAAATTTTCTTTAAAGTTAATGTATAAATTGGGCCAGCATGATATTTATATTAAGGCAATTGACATCATCTTGGCACAGTTTCTATTCAAAATTTTAGGTTAGATAAAGAAAAATTATAAAACCTTGTTGGAGGGAATAAAACAATAGACTACGGGGACTAGTTCCTCACACTGCATGCATGATGGCTATCCTGTGTAGCCTGTAGGGGGAGAAAGTAAAAAAGTAAAAGAAAAAAAAGATTAGAAAATCCAAACAGACGGATTTCAGCTGTCTCTAAATAATATTAGTTTGCTTTTGTTAAGTTAGAGTCACTCCCTTGCCTTACTTATTTCAATAGTATGCATTGCAACTGTGCAAAGGCTTAATTGAGTAGTTACAAGACTTGGTATTCTGAAAAGTCTCATAACTGCATACCACTCAATTGGTGGATTTTCCATTAGGAAAAATAATGTTGATTAAGCTTAAAGGTCCATTAAATGTAACTTAAGACTAGTGTGACTTTAAATCTTAGTGAAACACTGGTCTAATTATTTTGCACATAGTCCTAAAGGGTTCAGAAAAAACTTCTCCATTCTCTTGTTCTTTGTAGATTGTTTGTGGAGCTTGGGAATCTTAATCAGCCATTGCTGCTGTGACGGGTGAGCACGACAGAGGATCCTTGAGGGGTCATTGGTGTTGACTGCTGGGAGATGGCGGTGATACAGAACGGCACCATGGAGCTAACCGAACAGGACATACACAGCATGCAGCACAACCTGGCCCTTGGTACGCTCTTGACCCGCTTTTATGGCCGCAAGAGACCCGAGCGTAAATCTTTTGAGGTCAATATGGAGACCAGGCAGGTTGTATGGAGGAGGCAGGGAGGACGAACTGAAGGAGCAAGTGAGTCAACTAAATTAATTTTGATATTTCATAGATAGAATCTATAGAATCATAAAGCTATTCTTAAAGGAGAATGAAACCTTTGGAACAAGATAGCTTGTGTGAAAACAGAAAAATAAAAGAAAACGATCAATCAAAGTTTGAGAAAATCGGACAAATAATGAGAAAGTTATGAGCATTTGAATATTGCGATCACTAATACTATGGAGATCCTCACATTGGCAATGCGACAAATATGTGTGATGTCACTTGTGAACAACTCTCCTCATTACTTTAGTATATATTTCACTTAAACTGCATCTTTTATTACATCTATCAGGAGATCAATTTTTTTTCTATAGGAGGGCATGTAATACAGATTTTTAAAGAATACATCATGGATAAAGAGTTTGTATCATTTTGGGGGTATTTCATAGTCCATCAAAGGGAAATTTGTTCACATGTGACATCACACATCCTTGTTGCATTGCCAATGGGAGGATCTCCATAGCATTAGTGATTGCAATATTCAAATGCTCATAACTTTCTCATTATTTGTCCGATTTTTCTCAAACTTTCTTTGTTCTTACTCTTTGATTTTCTGTTTCGACATAAGCTTACTTGTTCCAAAGGTTTCATTCCCCTTTTAGTTAAAAGCGACTTTACAAATGACTGGTGACCCTATCGTTGGAACGAAATCAAGACCAATGAAAATCTGGTATATTTCATTTACCACAAGAAAGGATAACTAGTCATTTGCAAAGTGGCCCGTAACTTATAAACAGCTTTATAAAACCCTTACCGGGCTTACTGGGCGTTGTGGCGTGCGCCTGTAATCCAAGCTGTGGGGAAGTTACAAATTGATGCAGAGGTTCGAGGTTCATGCCCTGGTCACGTCTTTCGGACAGTGACATTAAAGGTCGGTCCCAGACGTAAATAATCATATCTGATTGATACACGTCTGACAAAACTCAAATACACACACTCCGGGCTTATTGATAAAAAAACAAAACATCGCAGCATAGTCAAATTGGGAGGAGTTTACACTCCCAATTTCAAAGTTCAAAAATATAACACTACACAAGGAAATATAAGTTGAAAAGTAAATTGTATATCGTATGTTAAAAACTCTATAATAGATTAGCATTCTATTATAATAATATAAAGAACACAAATTTTGAAGCTTTGATTTGAAATTCATTGTTTTTATATCATGTCAAGAAAAACAAAAGAAGAATACACTGTGAACAGGGGTGGGAAGGGGAGAAATGAGAAGAGGAGAAGGAAGAAGAACAACAAAGAGAGAAAGGAGAAGAGGAACAAAAAGAAAGAGGGAAAATGGATGAAGGAGAAAAGAAAAAGAAATTGAATATGAATTATACAAGCTGAAGTACACATAATTTTAGCAAATAAGATATGATCCATATATTCTGACACTAGCATTTTCTATGATGTTGGATTATGGACCGTGAAACAGCTATTGTTTGATTACCGTTCCCTTGAAGGGAATCTATTCTTGATTTTGAGTTTTCTGCAGAAAAATCATTGTGAAAGTTGGCTTCTCTGTATATATCTGGCATAGTGTCTAAAAAAAATTGAGGAGGCACAACATGACGCGCAGTAAAAATACTGAGCGAGCAATGCGAGCAAGTTCAAAATTTGACCTTTTTAAAATGAAAATCTACTTTTATGAGTTAATATAGGTTTTAATATAATATTCAGAAAATTACATATCTTGCCCTACTCCTTCCCCCCTTAGTATTTGATTTTTTTTTAGGGATGGGATGGGGGAGGCAATGGCCCCAGGGCCCCCCCCCCCTTCTGGACACCAGATGCCAGTGGTATATCTGACACAAAATTGTTCTTTTTTAGTCTGGGGAATATTCAAAATGTGTACTGTATCGGAGAGATGCAATATTTTAAATGAGCATGCACATATCTGAAAGGTGTTCTGTAAACTGTGATATCTCTTGACTAACCGAGTGATATTACACTTTAATTGAATGTCTGTATCAAAACTTCGGCCAGAAGCAACAGAGAGGAGCTTGTCTTTTAAAACTGATGACACACACAAGCATCTAGTTCTCTTGCAATTCCTCCTCTAATTTCAAATTTAGAGTAGAAATATAAGACACTGCCTTTAGATTAATGAAAATGGAAATCGTGGTTCATACTTTGGTATAAACATTGCAAATCTGTGGTAAGATTTAGAATTATTTTTCTGTTAAAATGTTTTGCATCTTTATATCCATAATATAAAAGTCTGGATGAATGCTGATCATTTGTACTGCAAATATTCATTTTTTATCTGGACTCTAAGACGAGAACTAATCTTATAATAAGAGTTTTGATTCTTTGGGAATCGTTAATTACAATTATGCTTGTCTTTTCAATGTATTATTTGTCATATTGTGATACTCTATAGAAATGTTCTGTGGCAGTATGATGTGTGTCATTACCCATGTTTTTAAGTGTAGCCATGCATAGAGCAGTGTTTGAAGTCCTTTAACGTCGAATGAAACCAACTGGTCAGTATGTTTGGGATTGTTCTTCAAAGCCACATTGCTAATTAGTTTCATTATAATGTCCAGTAGATTGTTATTGAGTATGACTAAGTTTCTGCAGTGTGTTCATGCCCACTTCCGATTTGTTTGAAGGATTCAGAGCTTACACTTTCTTATAAATGATATACATCACTTTATTGATCAAATATCAATATTTAAACAAATAGTGTTATAGTTTTTCAGATACATTTTTATAAACTGAATACTAGTAATAAATAGTAAAAGATAGCCCAGGACATGATGGCCCTTCCTTTCTCAAGCAGGGCAGATGAACATAAATAACAGTAACATGAAGTACCAACAGAGGTACCATGATGAAAGTATAACCAACCAAAGTATTTAACTCATGTTGGAAAATTCGGTTAAAAGGGTGTTGAACTGTTAATTATCATGTTGATTTGTCATTAGATTTATTAAAGTAAACATATAAACATCTATGTAAAATCTTCCATTAAAAAACATGATAATAGTGGTATTCAATGCTGGAGTATCTAATTTTAGTTTATGAATACCTTTATTATGTAGCTACATATTATTTGTTGTGACTTCCTGTTAAAATGAATCCACCATTATCACTATACACCCATACACTCTTGAATTGATGTGAAAATCATCCTAGTTTTTCGCAGTATATGTAGTCAGAAACTTTTATGTTTAATAAGATTTTTTGTTTTTGATATTTTTTTACTATGCTGCTTTGTTCCAAAGACCAAACAGGGACACTATAAAAAACCTGAATCCTTTTTTAAAATCACTACCATTAATTATGTAAAAGGAAATTGACAGATTTTCAGGCAGATTTGTGTAATTTGTGTTTTGAACCACTTATCGATATCATCATCTTTTGATTTTCTCTAACAACTTCGCTCTGAGCCAATCAGGGGAAAAATTCCAGTAGCTTATTAGTTATAACTAGTGTCAGTGAAAATAAATGAACACTGTAGTTTCATGAAATGCTTACCCTGATTACAAAGTAGCCACAGTTAGTTAGTTAAGGAAATGCAGTGTGAAAAGCATAAAGGTCCCTCTCAAAATGAGAACAGAAAGTTTTATTTGTAGTTGTATGTAGTTTTGTCTCAAGACCCATGTGTTGATCAAAATTGCAATCAGAATCTGTGCCTTCAGATTTGTATACCAATAATTTTAAAGAGAATGCTAACTAATGAAATAACTTCACCGTAGGAGATGGCAATAGTAATTTCCACATAGTAAAAGTAATGGTCATGATGTTGAACTAATATTTATTTTAATATTTTTTGTAAATTGATTTTCCTTATCATATTATGTTTTATGTTATATATTTATTTATTTATATTTTTTGTTTATTTATCTTTAATTTATTTATTCATTACATGTATGTACCTAAATCATTCGTTTAAAATTTACAAGCTGCTTTGGTTAAGGTGATTATTACTGTATAATTGCATTAAATGACATCATTCCTCAAACTGTATTTAGATTCATGTAACATGCACGCATTGACGCATACAAAATGGTGCTTCACAGAAACTAGTTCTTCCTATTAGATCCAACTCTCCAATATATTACCTCAATCATTGTATATTGAGGTAATGTACATAGTGTAGAGTTGGGTCTAATAGAAAGAACAAGTTTCTGTGAAACGGTAAATGGTGGCACTCTCAGAGATAATGCTCATTCCCTGTTGGCTGATCATTTTGTAAACATGAAGTAATTAAATGCCTGACAGTATCCCGGCCCATTTAATCCATAAATAAAATGCATCTGGGTGAATCAGAGTGAAAAGACCCATGCATACACATGTACTTTCTGCGTAAACTATAAGCTCCGTCATTCTTAATTTTCAACCTACACATGTCAGATCACTGTGGGTGATCACTCTGAACCTGGCTAATAAAGTCTGATTTTCAAGTGTCGTTGATAATTACCGGCGATTAATCAGAAAACAGCCTTGTGAAGAGTATTAAAGTACATGTATCAGGAACCTGCAAAAATATGGTTGTCCAAGTGTGATCAATCTGTTGCACAGTCATTTACTAAAATTTAGAATTCAAGTATTATGTATGCCATACGAATGAGCAGCCTTAATAGCCCCAGCTCAAGTCCCCAACTGCGCATATCTGGACATGTCCATTACCCATAACGCAACATTCTCATCAGTGTAGTCTTTAGTAAACTAGTAGTCTTGTAATGTAGGCCCATTTGAATTCTACCACATTAATTCACTTCTCAATTCATATCACAATAATTATTTTACCAAATAGCGTAACAGGTGCCTTTCTTCACAAAGTTCACCCTGACAAAAAGTGATTGTGATTATTCTTTATTGGCAATAAGAATGACCTGACAAATAACAGTAGGTATACATGTATATGCATCAATCAAGGTGCAAGTAAAATCAAAGAACAACAAAAAACATTAGTCATTACACATACAATACTATGTATACAGTACAATGTACAGTATGTGTGATGCCCTACTTGGAACCCTGTTATGCTAAGTCCGCCATTTCGTTTATTTTTTCTACGGCTGTTCTTAGCTTCACTTCCTAGAAGTATAAAATCATTCTATGTGTGCTTTATTAATGTTCGAAATGCTTTTATTGCACTATTATGAATGTTCAAAATGCTATTTGTGATTTGTGATATTGTCACATAGGGAACCTATGTGCACACATTCGGACCAATTGTTTACATACCTTTATATTAGCAAGAGTAGTGTCTATAATTATTCAGCCTTCATATGCGGTTGTAAGTGCGAACGAAAGATGGTTTTTCACATAGAGATAGACTTGTTCATCATTTAGAGTTTTTCCTTGCTTTTTATTTCAAGAAAGATTAAGAAAATGAAATAAAGAACAAAATGACAAGAAAAGGAAAAGACTGATGCCCTGCACATCCTAGTACATACCATCAAAACAGCCCCTCCCCTTCCCATCTGGGCCTACATTATGACTTGTTCCGTAAGATCAATCACTGTAATTATTGAATTTTCTAAATCAGGGAATTTTCTAAAGTTTGTCATCATCGGGGTAATAAATGATATTTTATTCACTGATCCCTCCTGATATTTCTCCCCCCCTTTTCCCTTTCTCATTTCTAAAGAAATTGGAAGTGGGTGGGCATCATATTAGCCCTCCCACACTAATTAAACACATTTGAGTTGTGTACATGTATGTAGATTACCTATTCTATTGTTATTCCTCACCTGAATAATATATGACCGTATATTCCATGACATTTGATCTAATACTGAATACATTCTGACCCTCTTACATGTATTCGTCCTTCATTTGCTCGCATAACTCTGCTAACCAACCTCATCTCTTGGCCAACTTAAAAGGTGCCAACTGTCCCCTTTTTTTACTAAAAAATACTGCAGGTTTCATGAAAACAGAAAAATGCCTTTTTCTGTATAGATCCAGAAAAGTAAAGGGCTATAAAATAAGGTGCAAGTTTGGGTACTAATGAGTGTGCCAAAATTGATCAAAATACAGATGGATGCACCAAAGTATATGTAAATACTGTATCGGTCGCTTGTTTGTAAAAATATCTTTTAATTCTGCATGCTAACAGACTACTATTGGAATTTCAGAAATACCGTACAATGTACACTCTGTACTGTTCACCATTATCTGTAAAAATCACCATAAGGTATTATTATAGAATGGATGGGAAAATCCCTGCAATCTGATTGGTTGAGAGCTATGCAAGAATTTTTACTGGGCTGCATGAACGATATCCCGATAATCAAAACGATATCCACTGTAAACAAGCTATCGTCCGAAAAGGTCATTGTGATGTCATCGCGCATGTACCGTTACGCTTGTTTACGTCAAAATTTTGAATTTTCGATCAAGGCAAAATGAATCAAATAAAGGATGCAAAATGATCTGTAAGTACAAATACGTTACCGTAATTGTCATAGGGATTAAAACTGCCTGCATACTCGTTAGTTGAGAAGTCCAGACATACGATCTAACGTTTATAGATCTACTGCCCTGGGCCTGGGCTGGCTGTGCACAGCCAAATCTCCACTCCGGGCCCAGGCAGCCGTATCTAGGCACTGGCCACCGGCGCGGCCCGGGCATACACACACAGCTATTGGAGGTCTGAGGCTGCCTCATAGATCTAGTCAGTGCAAAGCTGTATCTGGCATTTTGGGTATAATGATGCCTTTGTGCTAACATATTATCAAGTTAGGCATACATATTTATGTTTTCCAGGGTTATCAAAGGGTCTGCATTACATTTTGGAATTTTCATGCATCCGGTAAAAAATCATGCGTCCAGTAAAAAAAATCATGCGTCCAGTAAATATTTTCATGCGTCCAGTAAATTGAATTTACTGGACGCATGAAATTATCATGCATCCGGTAAATCATTAATTTTGTGGTTTATTCAATAAAATTTTTCCATTCTATAAAACAGATGATGCATGGGTTTCTTTCGTGGGTCAGTGGAACTGTGTGCACGCGGTAACTTTGGCATTATGGTCTAAACCCACTCGGCTGCGCCTCGTGGGTTAAACCATGCCAAAGTTACCTTGTGCACACAGTTCCTACTGACCCACTCTAACCCATGCATCATTTGTATACTGGGGGGGGGGGGGGGGCAGCCATAGTACATAGTGAATCTAGTCTCACTAGTTCAGACTCTGAATCATGCACTATGCAAATTGTGAAACTAAAGGTCTGTGCTTGCAGACTAAGGGGGGGGGGGTGCTCTAATTACAAGATGCAGATATTTTTTTCTACCATCACAATATTAGACCAGGACAGAATGTATAATCTTCAAGCACTAGGGTTTGATGGGTTGAAAAAAATCTTGTAAAGTTCTTTTGTAATAAAATACAGCGTTTTTCTGATATTAAATGTAGGTATGAAAGGCCCATTGAGGAAACGAAGGAAGTGAGCAGCTTTGAATTGGTCCTTGTGCAAAGGGTTTTAAATTAGTAAGAGTTCATATAATGGTCAGAAGTACCCTGTTGTTTACGTGAAGGACTTGTACTTATTTTAATTTTTTTTTGCCATGCTCTTCTACAATGCTATAGGGCCTGTCACTACACTGTAGGAACAGTTTGTAATTCAAAGAGTTGAGATTGATCCAATCAACCTAAGTTATATGGAAATCCATTATTGTCACAATTTTTCCTGCAGGAAATGTGCTCAATATCATTTATAAAAACAAGAGCTCACTGAAAGACAATGATGAATGTATCTAGAAAACTTTTTGTACGAATATGCCATTTTAGATGTTGGCGTTGCTGGCTTTCCATAGTTGTGTTTGATTGGATCAATCATAACTCTTTGTATGATGGGGCCCTGGATGTATTAATACTATAGATAAGTGTTTGCTGATGTACATGTACGTATGGCAAACCATTTACCACTTGTATTTCTTGATGAAGAAATTGAATTCTTGATATCAGTAATTGATTTGATGATATCAGGAAATCATTATACATGTATATTATGAACAAAATGGTGATTCTTGATGGGGAAATATGATTAAATTGTAAATTACTTTCCATTTGTACGTAGGTGCATGTAGACACTGGCTTAAGTTTTCCATTATTTATGTATCTTTATTACATGTAGATAACTAAAATTGTCAATTTTTAAAAGTCTATGGTTCAGGTACTTGTGTGGTTGGTTTTTGTCTCGCCTGCATAGCAGAGCGAGACTATAGGCGCCGCTTTTCCGACGGTGGCGGCGGTGGCGGCGGCGGCGGCGGCGGCAGCGGCGTCAACATCAAATCTTAACCTAAGGTTAAATTTTTGAAATGACATCATAACTTAGAAAGTATATGGACCTAGTTCATGAAACTTGGACATAAGGTTAATCAAGTATTATTGAACATCCTGCCTGAGTTTCAGGTCACATGACCAAGGTCAAAGGTCATTTAGGGTCAATGAACTTAGACCATGTTGGGAAAATTATTTTCAAAATCTTAACCGAAGGTTAAGTTTTTGAAATGACATATAACTTAGAAAGTGTATGGACCTAGTTCATGAAACTTGGGCATAAGGTTAATCAAGTATTAGTGAACATCCTGCTCGAGTTTCAGGTCACGTGACTAAGGTCAAAGGTCATTTAGGGTCAATGAACTTTGGTCAAGTTGGGGGTATTTGTTGAATTACTATCATAACTTTGAAAATATATGGATCTAGTCCATGAAACTTGGACATAAGGTCAATCAAATATTAGTGAACATCCTGCCTGAGTTTCAGGTCACATGACCAAGGTCAAAGGTCATTTAGGGTCAATGAACTTTGGCCAAGTTGGGGGTATTTGTTGAATTACCATCATAACTTTGAAAAGTTATGGATCTAGTTCATGAAACTTGGACATTAGGTTAATCAAGTACCACTGAATATCCTGTGCGAGTTTCAGGTCACATGACCATGGTCAATGGTCATTTAAGGTCAATGAACTTTGACCGTGTTGATGGTATTTGTTAAATTACCATCCTAACTCTGAAAGTTTATGGATCTAGTTCATAAAACTTGGACATAAGAGTAATCAAGTATCACTGAACATCCTGTACGAGTTTCAGGTCACATGACCATGGTCAAAGGTCATTAAAGGTCAATGAACTTTGGCCGTGTTGAGGGTATTTGTTGAATTACCATCCTAACTCTGAAAGTTTATGGATCTAGTTCATAAAACTTGGGATATAAGAGTAATCAAGCATTACTGAACATCCCCTGTGAGTTTCAGGTCACAAAACCAAGTCAAAGGTCAGATAAGGTCAATAAACTTAGGCCATGTTGGGGTAATTGTTGAAGTGCCATCATAACTTTGAAAGTTTATGGATAGAGTGAATGAAATGTGGACATGGGTGTAGTTGACAGTCTTAAGTCTCCGTTCAAATGTCATTTATGGTCAATGAACGTGGTATTATGTCATTATATGAATGATGTTTTTGTTAATGATTATTTTATAGTAGTTTTCAAAGTTAGCACTGCTGCTATATTAAATTGCGTAATGCAGGCGAGACTGCCAGAGGCGTTCCACTTGTTCTTTTTTTTTTATTTATATGTTTTATTGGGTCAACACAGACCAAGTATAAACAAAAATAACAAATCAAAGATAATTAAACTATTAACTGTGGTTGGTTTTTCATAAATAGAGACTACTAATAAATCACTTCCTTACACACATTTTAACACTCTTTTGGTGAGATACAGACTGTATCATTCTGCATTTCATCCTCATACAAGTATGTAGTTTCTGAAACTGTTTAAAGTATAGGGTATAATGACAGCAAAAATGCAAAACAAAATGAGGAAAACAAAACAGAGTAAAAAAAAAAAACAGGTAGGATCTACATAGTGTAGATTTGCTGCTTTTTGAAAGTCAGTATGAAATAGACAATATTTCCTGTTTATTATGAAAATCGTTATTTACTCTCATATGGTTTACTCTATTGTAATTTTGTACAGCTTTTTTTCCAAATTATTATGGGGGTTGTTTTGGACATTTCAGTATATGTGTCAAACCCTGTGCATTTTAGCTGATGGCGAATTTCAAAGAAAACTGTTTAACAAATCCCCTTGATCCAGAAATTCAAGTGGATCTACCAGTGAACATGTACTCCATTAAACTCCATCATGATTATGTTACCTATTAGCTTGTCATGCCAGGAAATGGCTAAACGATGCAACTTGACCTGACTTTGTATCGTTTCTGAGTCGTGCGTGACAGAAAAGAGAGGTGTGGACTGCAGATTGAGTAACAATAGGGCCGTCTGCACCATCCCGAGTTTTCAAATTAGCGCGCTATTTCTGATCCGACAAATTATCCCGATATGAACAATCTCGAGATTATTTGCAATGGAGACGCAATTATCACTCTAGTTCGTAGGATTAATCTCGAGATTGCAATCTCAAGTAAACTTGGGATTATTTGCAAAATAGCGCGCCATTTTACGAATTATCGCGCTAATTCGTAGGTGCAGACGCACTCAATTCAATTTCAATTCAATTCAATTCTGGTTTTATTGTGAAAATGGTACATGACAAAAGTCCGAAGACTCATATTATCATATTTACAAAGTAAAAATGTACATGTATATTATTAAAAGATTACAATATATCACAATTCTA
Organism: Lytechinus pictus; assembly: GCF_037042905.1. Classification (NCBI taxonomy): domain Eukaryota; kingdom Metazoa; phylum Echinodermata; class Echinoidea; order Temnopleuroida; family Toxopneustidae; genus Lytechinus; species Lytechinus pictus. Next base: position 61,761,005 of record NC_087246.1, on the reverse strand, counting down.
GTGCTAGACAAATAATCAACAAATAAAGCCAGAAAAAATAATTTTGGACAATCTCAAAAAAAGATTAAAATTGATTGAAATTATAACATTGTAAAACTATGATCGTCAAAATTAAATCAGCAAAGTTGCGAGTAGTAAGTACATATATAAATTAACATTTACACTTTTAAAATATCATCATATTCAAAAGAAGAAAATATGTATATAAAAAAAATTGTAAATAGCAAGACAAATTTAATATTATAATTATAAGACCAAAAAAATATAAACCAGATCAATGTAATTTGTGAATAATTGCAATTTCAAATTAGTTTGGGATTATTTATTCACAGCGTCAGACCATAATGCATCGATGCCTCGCTCGAGCAGGAATCGCTCTTCTTGCGATGGTGGAGATGGGGTTTCTTGAATCTCGAGATTAATCGCGAAGAGGGCCGATTGGGCTAAAATCTCGAGATTGAGCAAACTCGGGATGGTGCAGCACTGCCTATAGATGTTAATTTTTCTCTTGTAGGCGTCCTTACCGGGTAAAGGTGTTGGTTGATTCACAGCCTTCTTCTATTAAGATTGATTTTCTATTATGCAATATTAAACTTGAAAATAGGTTTTAACAAATATTGATGCCTCATACTGTATATATGGTTTCAGTATGACACAGCGATGGTTCATACATGAAATAGGGTTACAAGAATGATTTTTAGAGCAGATAAACAGCTTTGTTTTCTGTTACATGAAATAACCATAGGCTCAAAAATTTAAAACAGCTTTGTACTTATTGATGCACATACAATTTTATAAATTTGATTTGATTTCATAGCAGCTAGGTAAGATCTCAGCAGCAATTGGTGCACAGGACTCAATCGTGTTGAAGCACCAGTAATAAAAATAAAGAAATACAGCATACATTTTGATTATAATCATCAGATTTCTATGAAATTTAGTCCGTTTTTGGAGGTTTAGTTTTACTCCTTTTTAACATCCCATTCTTCAATCAAGCTGATGTCAGGGTGGACTTCTTTGAAAAACTAAAAACGTCCTGATTTTTTTAAGTCGTATGGTGCCATGATTTTATATGGAAGGAATTTCAACTTGAAGGGCATTTTACCTTCATTTTTACTGTCCACATGTTGCTTAATCCTTGAGCAGTTATGTCAACTCAAAATATTTTTGGCCATTCCTGTTTGCTTTTGGTCGCCATGGACAAAAACAGTTTGTTGGAAGATACTATCAGTCTAAGTCCCCTAGATACAATCTAAATGGAGGTCATAACATAAAGCAAGATCCTGGTGATATTTGTAAAGTTCCTAATTCCTATCATCCTATTTATTTTTTTTCTGTGTTGGTTTAAGGAAGCGAAGAGCAATGCTCAATGTGATTCTTGGATCAGAACCCCATATGAATACATGTACCTGTATCCAACATTTTATTCAACCATTTAACATGGAAAACTCAGGGGAAGGACAGAATATTTCAAATTTCATTTGAACAAGGAACTATGCCTGAAAAAAATAATACCAATTTGATATGCAACATGTACTGTGTTCTTTTAAACTCTGTATTGTGGAATGAACTGTTTGGCACGATGTGGTTTGATACCAAGTGTGTTATCAGGTATAAACCCAAGTCCTGTTTCATAAGACTTGTTATAAAAACAGAAGCACAATTTCTCTAACAAATTTACTATCAGCAAATAAAATTGAATGATATCAATAACTGTCTCTGCAAATTTTTTATTACAACAAGTACGTACACATGCCTTAAAAAAGTGCGGAAGCCACGCTTGCCATCGAGCAGAAAAATTGTGCTGTGTGACTCACTGTTATATTCTTGTTTTTTATTATATTTTAAAAATTGTCCCTGGTTCTTGTTAAAACCCTGTGAACCAGGGGCAATTTTGTTTATAAATTACGCTGGTCTGTGGCTGCTTATTTCAAGGCTTTAACATGTGTGTACATTGTAAAACTTTCATTCAGAATTTTAGTGGGGTAGAAATATTGAATATTTTATTGTGAAGCTTGATTTAAAAAAAAATAAAATATATGAACCATTAACAATAATGAAATTTAGTCTGGTCTTGAATATCAAATAAAACAAACAAATTAAAGGTACCAAATCATAATGATGTGACAGATTTCCGGAAGAGAGATGTGGTGTTTAAATGACATCCGCCTGAGTAATCAATATGAAGAAATAGGGTTAATACCAGCACACAAAATGTTAAGTATCAAATTAATCATTAAAAAATTTAAGATGAAGTATATAGATGTACATGTACCTTTTATCATGTATTGATTTTCAGAGCATTTACATGTACATGTACATGTAAATTCCCAGGTAAAGGGAGTCTTAAAATTTTTATTTTCAGATGATATCCTTCCCAAGTACTAGGAAGAATGAGGCCTGCTCTGTTTTATGTTATCTATTCTGTTATATTTTGATATCTATTTTTTATTTGTTATCTTATGATGGGTTTGAATAAAAAAATATTCTTATATTTCTTCGTTCACTAAAACCAACGTTTGAACACAGGAAGATGAAATATGTTTGAATTCCCAGTATAACTCCTGCTTGCAAATGATTTTCTAGAGTTTAAATTTAAATTTTCAATTCATGTGAGGTAAACATACCCTGGAGTCAGGAAATAAAAGGTGTATTCAAACTCTGATCGGGAAATTTGCCCTGATCTACCAGGATCAATCTGGGGGCCGTTTCATAAAGCTGTTCGTAAGTTAAGAGCGACTTTAAGAACGACTGGTGATCCTTTCTTGTGGTAAATGATATGTTCATTGGTGATTACTTAGCGCGTAAGAAAGGTTCACCAGTCGTTCTTAAAGTCGCTCTTAACTTACGAACAGCTTTATGAAACACCCACCAGGTATATTTGCCAATGTGAAAGTAAATTATGTAAATATGATATCTCTGAAAGAAATTACCCACTAAATAAGTACTTGCCAAAATTAAGCGAACATTCGCAGAGATTTTTCCAAGCAAGGTCATGGGTATTTTGGCACTCGTCGGGGTATGTGCACCATCGGCTGCTCACGCCTTGCCTACTAATCAGACCATACTGTGCATGCTCATAACTTTGAGAACTTGTCCCATAAGGGTCTACTTTGTCTTTGGGTCGGTATGAATATGGAAATATCAGATATTTTGATGCCTGGAAAAGTTTTTTTGTAATTTAACAGGTATATTGTTTTGAATAAAAGAAGCAAGGATTGGTGTATTGGTGATATTATGTCGAGATAACTTTTATTTTTCTCCAGATTGAAAAATTGGGGGGGGGGGGAGGGGATAATAAAAACGATACATACCCTCAGTGAATTTTTATATTAAAAAGTAAATCACAGCTATCAAAAGAGTAATTGGTTTAGTTTCTTGGAAATGAATAAATACATTGCATGATTCAGAATACATGTACTTAATTTACACAATTCAAATAATTGGAGTAGTCCATGAAATGGCAGCCTACTTTGTTTACACACATGAGAAGTCTGAAAATAAATGCATCATCATGAAAGGTTGTATTGGTTGCACAATGTAGTGATCTCCTGATCATGCTTCAAAGTTCAAAGGACCATCATTCTGTAGATAACTAAAATGTTTTCTTCTTTTTTTTGCACATTTTTTTTCTCTGTTTAGTGAACTTGTGATTTTGATCAAAATAGACCAATGTTGCAAGTTTGGAATCTAAAACAACTTACAAGTAAATCATATTGAATTCTGTTATCAGTATCATACATGTAAGTGAACCTTGCCAGGGGGTGTTTCATAAAGCTTTTTGTAAGTTAAGAGTGACTTAAGGAATGACTGGTGAACCTTTCTTACATGCTAAACCATCGCCAATGAACATTTTGATGAATACCATTTACCACAAGAAAGGATCACCAGTCATTCTTATACATTTAATCGCCCTTAACTTACATGTACAAACAGCTTTACGAAACGGACCGCGGGATCCTATGCAATTGATTTGTATGTTTATCATTGTAATAAATAGTAGAAATATGCATTACCTTTACACAATCAGTTGTCCAAGCTTTGTGTTAGTCGCCTTTGAGCCCCGGGGGGGGGGGGGGGGGGGGGAGGAGGAGGGCAGTCAAATGTATTGCTGTACACATGCATGACCAAATTATTTCCAAATAACCCCGAAACTAAAGTGTGCAAAGTAACCCCCTAAACATTTTTCACAGGCTTTATTTACACATTTTGGCCCCTAAACAAGTTGTCGCCACCCAGGGGAAAAAGCTTTGGGAAAAAACATACCCTAAACACTTTTGGCTAGTCTTAAAAAGAAAAGCTTTGGAAAAAAATACCCTAAATATGTTTTACCCCGTGATTAACCATTGACCAGTCTTTCAAAACCACCCTTTTTTTGAAAATCTGTGTTTTTGATACCCTCAACGATTGCCTGCGCGGCCCGCGTCCAAAACTGAAAAATACCCCTTTTGTCATAAACCCTTTTTTTTTGCTCATGCAAGTGTACAGCAATATACTGTATAAGCTGTTATTTTCGTGAGGGTTTTATTTCGCAGATTTTGCGAGGAGTTGCTGATCGGCCGCGAATTTAAAAAAACGCGAAAATATTGGCACACTAATAGTCAGTGCCAATTTCCCCAGCAGCAGAGCTTTTGCTATTGAAAATACCCTGTGGGGTGAAAGAATTGAGATATGCACCTCTATATGTACAAAAAATAAGGTTTAGAAAGTACAGTTAGTGATTCAAAAAGTTTGTTAAAATTTCACATTTTTTATTTCTCAAACAAAATCAGAGCCTAAACTATTTTTCTAATGTAATTTTATCAATTTTATTCACTACCTGTAATATTACAACGTATTTTCCATGAAATAATTTGATTTTATTGTCACATGATTGACTCTATACACACGTATTGGCAGCTATTTGCATACTCATTAATATTCACAAGTCACATGACCAGAGCTTTTAGAGGTGTAAGATTCTGTTCACAAAATTCAAAATTTTTGCACTTATACCAACTTTTTGAAAAATGAATCTATCAAAACACAAATTCCAAAGATTGCTTAACCCTATGGATTACAGATCAAACTGTGACATGATGAATTTTCAGATCTAAAGGTAAAAAAGTGAAATTTAAGCCACCTTTTTCCACATTTTGTAACTGTTTTTACAGGGACATATTTATATACAAAAGACACATCAGCATGAGCAAGTTTAGGAGTATAGATTTTCACATAATTTGCACTAGTTTTGCCTCTTTGAAATGCTGTGGAAGTGTTTTGTACATTTTCTGATCGCGAATATATCACAACTCGCGAAAATGTATTCTGTATGCGAAAATATCAGCTTGTACAGTATTTGACTGCCCCCCTGGGCTGGGCCTTTGAGTTCATTGCCTTTCTAATAGCGAATGTGAATGAGGGAATTCCATACTCAACGGCCCATGTTATGAGTCTGGGGTTAACATCAATTGTTGTTTAAATCTGTGGTTTTTACTCTGGGTAGCCAATTGTGAAGAGAATGTCTAACAGTAGATGTTGTTCACAAAATCACCGGGACCAGAATAGAGAGCGCAGTTCATGTTGTTTATCACTAATATTATTTGTACGTAGTTCCTTGTTCAAATGATATATTTTGTATATATATCTATATTGTTTGTTGGATACAGGTACATATATTAATAGGGGGCTCTGATCTAAAAAAAGACCCATGGATAGGATTGCATTGAATATGCCCTCAGATTCAATAATAAACCCCACCCCCTTGAAATAGCCCTGCTGTTGAGATGACTCCTAAAATAATTAAGCAGTAACTAAAAGTAGTATTGAACGATTTTTACCCTTCATGGTTTAACTTTATAATGCTGAACATTAATTAATTTGTGTCCAAGGTCCCTGTTTTGATGATATTTTAGATGAGATTAGGATTATGTATATCTTAATATCATTGATGATGTAAAGGAATTTCCCCTAATACTCGCTATAAAACTACATTGGAATTCTAAATATAACATTGAATAAACACCCTCTTGGGTAAAACACCCGATTGAAGTTGGTCTGTTGGTGTTGAATAATAGATTATGGAGTGGACTTTAGTCCTAAGCATTGGAAGAATGGACATGTTGGCTAGAATAATTTCAAAATGGATTCCTTCTTTGTAGCAGTGTCATTAGAATGTGAACACTATGCATGGTATTATTAACAAGTTTTCATCCTTTTATCTCACGCCATAAACAAGCATATCAATTTTTTTTCCTCACCCTAAATATAATGCCTGAAATATATTTTCATTAGGTGAAATATGTCGCCCGAATGGAAAACAGGTTCCATCACATTTGCTCTGGCGACAATTGCTTCGCTGTAAATTTCACACACTAATGGAATGACAAACTTCAACCCTTGATTCAACACTATACCCTATCCTAAACCTAACATAAAACCCTATTACATAAATACAACCCTAACCAAACCCTATATCTTAGACGAAATAAAGTCTAGAGCAATTCTCGCTACCCCAAATAGCGATTTCGCCAAGATCCGGGAAAATCCCTGTAACGTGCATTGCATTATGGGATAGCTTTTTCGGTATTACAACTTCCTGTTCGGAAGTCCAACGCACTGTTTTGCCATTTAGATCAACAGTGCCGTCATGCACAACAACACAACGTAGCTTTCGCTCGGAAAGTTCGTGATCACAACCCTCTCTTTCACTAACAGTTTTACAGCCTTTTCTGCTAAAGTCACTAATTCTGCCTGACGCTTTCCATTGCACGGTATTCATCTGTCAGTTAAGATTTTTTTAAGTTCCGAAACTGATTTTTATCCATTTTGTGGTCGACGAAAAATTGAACGAAATGAATGCTGAATATATTTAGTGTCTAGTTGAATACGATCGTGATGTCAGGCCGGTCGCTAAATGCAAAATTTTAAGATATTCATTATTTGTTTGATTTTTTTATAACCAAATAAAAACATGAATAAAAATTATTCTCACGTGAAATGTATTTTTTATTTTTATTTATAATTCAAATGGAATCAAAACTGACCAAATGTAATAAAAAGTATTATACTTTGTACATATTACGCTGATTGGCATCGATTTCAGCGTGGTGGAAAACTCAGTATCGCGAACCTCGCGCGAGCATGACTCTAAACCGGAAGTGGTGATGACGACCCGACGGAGTGAAAATTATCTCGTCTCGCGCATTATGAGATTTTTGTTCCTATTTGGGGTAGCGAGAATTGTCGCAGGAGCAAATGTTGTGTCACCGAAAAACAAGCCCTTTTACATGTATGTGCATTTGAGCTAGGTGTCACTGGTAATGGCAGTGCTCTCCTCCCCATTATTTCCAAATCATTTCTAATTGTGAAGTGATAATAAAGCCAACAAGAATTAAAAATTGAATTGATCACACGCATTAATTATCATATCTTTCATTTTCGTCTCATCTCATTTATTACAGTCAACATCAGAGAAATCAAAGAAATCAGACCGGGCAAGGTTTCAAAAGACTTTGAGAAGTGGCCTGAGGAGCATCGTAGGCACCCAAACAACATCTGCTTTGTGGTCTTCTATGGTACAGAGTTCAGGCTAAAGACGCTTTCTGTAGCTGGTAAGTTAACTTGCTCTCTTTGTTTATTTCAATTTTTGTATGTAAAATGACACATACAAAATACACACAAACGCAAAGTGGTGATGGTTGTAATACAATATGAAATGGTTTTAAGGATAAAAGAGCGTGGAAAGCATATATGGCTAATTGGGTGATTTCAAGTTCAGTGTTGACCTTTTGATGTTGGTGTTAGATCAATTTTTACACGATTATAACACTAAACCAGGCCTCTACAAAAAAAAAATTAATCACTTGCCCTGTCAGGCAAGTGATAAAAAAATTTGCTTGCCCAATAGAAAAAACTGCTTGCCCGATTTTTTTTCAAAAATTCTTTTGCTCTTAATTATTCTTTTCTGTCCTGGCTGAACTTGATTTACTGGCCCTGCCCTTTGCATTTCTTTTTCTTGACTCTTGTTCAAGTTGTTCTGGCCTTCATTCTTGGAAAGAAAGAAGAAAACAGGAAGGAAGGAAGAAAGGGAAAGAAAGTATAAGGGAAAAGAATAAGGACAAAATGAAATAAATAATGAAAGAAAGAAAGGAGGAAAGAGAGGGATGAAAGAATGAAGGGAGGCCAGAATGAAAAAAAAAAAATAATGGAAGGAGAGATAGAACGAAAATAAAAACGAGTGGAAGGGAGAAGGAGTGAAGGAAATAAAAAAAGGAAATGTAATAAAGAAGGCAAGTAAGAGAAAGAAGGAAAGAAAGAAAATGAACAGAGAGAGAGAGAGAGAAAGGATCAGGAAATAAAAATAGATATGTAACAAAAAAGGGCAAGAAGGAAAGATAGAAGGATAGAAAAAGAAAGAAAGAGGAAAAAGTTTAAACTTCAAGCAAATAAAAACAATCCAATCATATAACAAAAATCCTAATGATATTTGGTGTTTCTTTTATATATTAATTTAGAAATGAATAAAATACGGGACGTCTGGTCCTGGCCGAGTCAGTCCGAAGCTTGCATGCATTCAGCGCGATCTAGCTCGAGACTCGGCTGGCGCGATCGCTCGTGTACATCCGTAAATGCGCTCAGAGGGCGAGAGAGGGGTTTCCCCAGCTAGCTCCTCCGTCGATTTTTTGTAAAGAAAAGGATTATGATATTATATATTTATGTCGAATTATAAGAATGAAGCTAAAAAGTGGCCATGAAGACTGGAATACTCCTTCAATGAAACAAACAAAAATCATCTTCGAGCGGCCGATCGGGGATTAATATATGGCTGAAAAAAAAATCGCCCCCCATTGGCGAAGGCTGGATCCGCCCCTGTTGTCCCCCCTACCTTTCGGGACAGATTTCCGCCCATGGATACCAGACACATTCTGCCCCAAACACAAGAATTTCTTGTAGAATCATTGATATTCACCCTATGCTTTTTGGCTCTTTTCTCGACTGGATTTACAAAAAAAAACACAACAGATCAATGATAAATAAAATTAAAAAAAATTTTGATACAAGTCTCGATGATTTAAAAGGTGAATTACAATTTCCCTTTTATTTGATGGTAAACATTTATTATCCTTGATGAATGCCAAGTGATGCTTTACGCAGACGATGCTGTTCTGTTTTTTAGTAGTCAAAGCAGTGAAGAAATTGAATCAGCCTTGAATTTTGATTAAAAACAAGTATACGAATGGGTAAAAGAGAACAATCTCACATTGAATACAAAGAAAACTGAATTTATGTTATTTGGTTCACAAATGAAATTAGCTAAACTGGAGAAAAAAATTTCCATTACACTTAACCAACTGCAAATTTTACAGGTCTACACTTACAGATACTTGATAGGAGTTTGGCTAGATCCATCGTTAAATTGGAAAGAACATGTGACAAAAATAAGTAAAAAAATAGGATCGAGGATAGCATTACTTGGTCGTTCAAAAAAATACTTACCTCTGGAAGGATTAAAACTCCTTGCTAATGCATTGATTTTACCTTTGTTAGAATACTGTAGTAATGCCTGGTCAAGTTGGGCTCAGAACACAAAAGATATCATGATTAAACAACACAAAAAAATGGCCAGGGTAATTTTGGAAGCCAATTTAAGAACTCCTACCCAAATTAATTTAAACAAACTGAAATGGGTTCCCATCGAAGATAGATGGAAATATTTTAAATGTAAAATGATATTTTCTGTTTTTCTTAATAAAAATCCAGCCTTTTTGTTAAATATCTTTAAAAAATCTGAAACTGTACATAGTATTCGTACTCGTAGTGCACAAAGCACAGGTTTGATTTTGCCCAGAGTTCGAACAGAAATGGGCAAACAAAGTTTTTCTTTTGCTGGTGCATTCATTTTGAACAATCTACCTAATTTTTTAAGAAATGCTCAATCCGAATCCTCATTTAGTCTTTTATTTTGGCGTTATAATAGTCTTAATTTATAAACTGGCCCTTTGTATTGTTCTTTTTTTTACAGTTTGTTCGTTTCAACTTACATTGTACACTTTTTATACCCATGTTTGTTATATGTTTGTATTTTTGTTGTAGGGCCTCCAAGGACAACAGTATATCAATTACTGATGGAGCCACCCTACTAAAAAAAGACTTATAAATAAATAAAAATAAATAAATGATACTCTATTTGATAGATAGGCCTATAATGAAATTTGGATTTTATAAAACAAATGTCTTTAAATACAACAAGTTAACTTTCATCATAAAAAAAGTAGTTTTGAAGCACAATTAATACCAATACCCACAATGTCTACAAAATTACAGGTCTACAACTACTTATTTGATGTTGTGTTTTCTTATACAAACAATATGCTTATTAAACATCTCAACTCTTGTACAGAAACTTAATAGATGGGTAGTGTAATTCTAGAGGAATGCCGCTCTTTTAGAGCTGAAGCTTAAGTTCAGGCTTTATGAACTTATTTTCAAGCCATGGAAACAACTTTTTGTGTATAAAAATGATCATACTAGGTGATTTGTAGACTTTCAAATCCATTATTTATGGTATCCTGAATGGTCTTGTAATAAAATGTAAACGGGGTAATGTACATTTTGTACATGTAGCATTGAAATGACAAGTGGACAAATCACATTTGAAATTTAGAAGAAATCGGTAACAGTTCACATTTTCATTACTTTTCCCAGTCAGTGTTATTTCAAGCAACTTAATTTCATGTTCTGATGATTTGTATTGATCGGTTTTGGTTGGAGAGTTCCGAGTGTTTACTTGGCTTTTTGATGATCGGTTAGATTAATTTCCTGTTAAGTGACAGCTAGAGCGAAGCACCATGTCAAATTGGTTACCCATTAACCATATTTTTTCTCTTATTTTTGATATGATGACCCTGATGGAAGTAGTGAAAAAAATATGAACTTTGCTTTGATTTTTGGTATTCTTATGATCAAATAGGGTACAGGGAGAGAGAGACAGAGAGTGAGTGAGACATAGATCATGTGAGACAGTCTCGAGAGATATACAGGTAAAGGGAGAGAGAGAAAGAAAAAGAGAAAGAAAAAGAGAGCATACACTGAAAAAGGGGACGATGAGTCTGGGGTACACAGAGAAATAACATAAGAATGGTGTAGAAGAGACTCAAAGAAGAAAAGAAAGGGAACTGAAGTGAAAAAGAGAATTATTGAGACGAAGTTGGAGAATGAAGTACAGAATGAATCCAAAGAACACTCATTTTTGTTTTCACTTAATTTTTGCTGAGATTAAAATCAGAAATGTGTCGGTGCAAAAAGGCCCTTGGGATCACAAGTTCTTGCTTTGGAGAAATTGTCTCTGATGCTAAGGCCCTTCTTGCACTAATGTGACTTTCTAAAGATCATTTGTACAACTACAAGGTTTATTTCTTTAATGATAATAATAGTTATAGCTGGCTTCATATAGCGTTTTTTCCGGTCAGAGCATGAAATAATTACACTAGGGCTCGTGATTTCGCCCACAAATAGCCCTAGAAATCCCCATTCTCTGCAGTAAAGCTTACCAATGTTACAGATTTAGGCAGTAGGTTTTGAAAGTAAGGTCCCCCGAAAATAATCAAATTTGTTGCCTGTGCCAGAGGTGCAAAGGGTGACTGTTATTTGCCAGACTTTAGCTCGAGCCAGTGCTTAGTGCATTCAAGGAATTAATCCTACCGGGTACCCATCCACCTCACCTGGGTCGAGTGCAGCACAGTGTGGACAAATTTGTTGCTTAAGGAGAGCACACTACTGCTAATGAGCTGTATTTTGTTGAGTCGATGTTTATATCAGAAATCACCAATCAAAATCAAATAAAGTGTTAAACAGCTGATGTTATTAAGGTGAAAAATTAGATGGCTAATAATGGGTCTTGATGTGGAAGAGCCGTGGTGTAGTGGTTCTGACTCTCGCCTTGTAAACAGAGGGTCGTGTGTTCGAATCCCACCGTGGTCTAGCGTCCTTTGGCAAGGCGTTAATCCACACTTTGCCACTCTCGACCCAGGTGCTAAATGGGTACCCGGTAGGATGCGAAAGATATTGTATGTTTGATTTTGCCAGCGCCATATTGAGGCTGCGATGAATGCAAGGAATGCTCCCCAGGGAGTGGAAATTATGCACTTTTCGTGCGGGATTGAAATGAATCCAATGACCGGGGTAATAATATGCTGTAACGCGCTTTGAGCCATTCTGGGAAAAGCGCTTTATAAAAATTGGCTATTATTATTATTATTATTATTGATAAATCTAGCCATTATTAAACTCCCCACTGTGATTTGTGATAAAACACATCATATTTGCCACTCATACTACCGGTACATTGAATTTGAAAATGAGTCTTTATATTGTGAAGTGATGAAATTGCTCTTATATTGTCAGTATTCAAAAAATATATAATAGGTACATTGCTAATTGGTCTACACCCACTTAGTCTCTTTTCAGGCTTGTCTCAGCATACATGGTCTAATAATCTAGTTTATCCACAGCCAGTCCATCTACTTACCATTGTCTAATATCCAGTTAGGCTACACCCATCTTGTCTAATATCCACTTGGTTTAACACTTTTTAGTCTATATGGTTCAAGGAATTGCTCTAATGGACAAAGTTTTCATTTGACAAAGTAAAAAAGTGATAAGTAGAAGAAATGAAATTTAGAGAAATTGGGTATTAGAGTATAGTGTACACTACAATCTAATACCCAATACATGTATGTCTAATTTTTATTTAGTGTCATTCCCAGTTACTGTAGACCAAATGGGTTTATTCATAGCCCATGTGTGATTTATTATACTATGTGAGAGGTAGAACAACTGCTTGTTGATGAAGTGAATATGAACCTATGAATTGTCTCTCTTATTTTGTCTTTTTGGCATATTTCAGCTGTGAATGCAGATGAGTATCACCTTTGGATAACTGGACTCAAATGGCTAGCAGAAAACACAGAAAAGGCTAGTTACCCATTACAAGTCAGGAGGTAAGATGGACAGACAGACAGGCAAACTAACATTGTTCTTGATGGATTTTCACCTTTTACCAATATATATATATATTTTTTTCAAATTGAAATAAACCTTTAACCTGGGGGCTGTTTCATAAAGCTCTTTGTAAGCTAAGAGTGACTTTAAGAATGACTGGTTATCCTCTCTTGTGGTAAATGGTATACACCAAAACATCATCGGTGATGGTTTAGCACGTAAGAAAGGTTCGCCAGTCATTCTTATAGTCGCTCTTAACTTACGAACAGCTTTATGAAACACCCCCGGGTTGATTTTCCTATGTAGCTTAGGAAAGAAATCCTATTTTAAAAGAGATAAGTCTTGTATAACTTTTAGAGCTATTGGAGAGCATTTCATGAAACAATTAGTGATTTTCAATGTCTATTTGTTATATTAAAGCTATTGAAATCCTTGTATCCGATTGGCTCAGAGCATATTTTCAGCAAAACTCACTGACAAGATGCTCTGCGAAAAACTCAAGAGAGACAGACCATATTCGCTGTTGGCCTTTTAGCACTTTATTTGAAATATCTAATGGAGTTTGGATAATATTGATTGTCAGATTAGAATGTCTCTCCTTTGTATGTTCAGACTATCCTTACAAACGGATCAAACATGAGATATGAGGGGATCAATAGCTTGTTTGAATAGAAAATGGCCTTGCCAAAGTGTGCCTTTCCTCCTCTCAAACTCAACAAATGTTTAAAGAAAATCCAAATAAAAGTATTAAAAAAACGATGAATAAATAGAGGGATTTTAATTTTTAGATCAATATTTTCAATATTTGATTACTCATCTACTAGTAGTTTATTTAATTTATAACCTTGTCTCGATGCGTGTGCAGGCGCGTCACACATACTGTCTCTTTAAGCACAAAGTTATGAAAGTACTGTATGAAAAACAAAGGTATGTTGTACATGGATTTAAAAATACATTAATATAATATGTGTAAAATACAAGGTATTTATGGATTTATAAATGATTGGGCCATACAATAAAAAGTATAGTTTTCAGAATGCTATTACTTGGATTATTCCTGAATGACCAAAAAATGTGTCATGTTAAATGAAGATGAAGATATGCACAGTTCGATGATAAATCATCTTATAAATAAAGTTAGAAATACTATTTAGAGTCTTGTGCTCTATTGACCAAATACGTGTATGATACAGTGAGGAAAGCCATGCAAAATGGACAAAATTCACAGTTATGTAGCCATTTCATGTAGTAAAGCCTGTGGAGAGAACTAATTGGACAAAATTTAACTTTTTTTCTAGTCTTTATTTTCAAAAAAGCTACAGGAGGGCTAAAAAAACAACAAGCTGCTCACTGTTTAATATGGACAATATTGGTTTAATGTTCACACCAATTTACCATCTAGCTGGGAATTAATTTTGTTGGTATCGTATGATAATTTGGGTGCAGCAGTATTCATGATTTAACATCAACTTTTTTTTTCTTCAATATTTGATAAAATTTTGTCTTTAGCACTTTAATTGCCAGCTGAGTTATGAACACCCTTCAGCATATAGACTTGTCTTTTTATACGAGATAAGGTGTTAATGTAAATTATCATTTTGTTTGTTCTTACCCCTTTTTACTCTCAATCCAGGTGGCTACGAAGGGAATTCTATGCCATGGGAAAGAACAAAACAGACACGTGAGTATGATGATGAATGTCAATAAAGCATTAGAAATCTGTTTACGTTTTATCAATTTCACTGCCTTTTCTTAGACTTTTTAGAATTAAGTGTACTGTATCTGGATGCAACTGGAGTATGGTAGAAGTTTTTGATGGCAAATTTTTAGTGCAGTGGCCTTGTGGTTTTTGTGCACTGGTGTTGGATGTGAAGGGTACCGGGTCAGAGCTAGAATTGTGTTCTTGTAGAAAACTATCCTTTGTCATCCTATCACTGGGATAGGATTATAAGTGTGTTTTTTGATGACTGCAAATATCTTTTTTCTCTTTGAATCATGTTTAAGAAAGTGGTTTTTTGATGATGTACTGAATACTTAGGTTATATAATTTTTTTAGAAAATTGTATTTTGTGGGATTGAGAGCTCAGGATAGACATGTACATTATATGAATAACTCTTGCTTCTCTTCAAATTCTGATATCATTGACAGTGTGTTATTGTACGATAGTGTTTCTGAAACATTATAGCACTGCATAAAACAGGTGCAATTTGCTAACAGGTGTTACGAAATTCAAATTTGTATTCAGACTAGAATACTAAAAGCTAAAGAAATATGACGAGATAGAATAGGATAGGGGATCATAGATCTTGGATATCTATCACAGGGGTGAGTTTGTGTCTTGGGAAAAAAAAGGAAGAGGAGAGGGCATGGGTGGGAGAGGAAGAGAGAAATAAATTAGTAAAGGATGAGGGGCAAAGAGAGAAAGAAAGAGAAGAAAAAGAAGGAGAAGAAGGAGGAGGAGGAGGAGGAAGGAGAAGGAGGAAGAGGAGTGAGCAAGAACAATTAGCAGAAAGGATACCAAAGGGTCACTTGGCAGGAGGTACCTGGGTTTCAAAAAGAAAATCACATTTTTAGAAATATCTGCTTTTAAATTTGATACCTCAATTACAGAAAATGATCCAGAAATAACAAAGTTCTGTTTATTTGAAATAAGGCTTGAATTTCAATAATTTCATAAAATGAAGAATGTTTACAAACCAGCATTCAGACTTACTTGACACTCCATTTTGCTGACGATCAGTCATGCATAAAGTCTTTTGTTCACTGTGTTCACTAGCTGCTTCAGTGGGAAACCGGTGAAAACATGTTTGTTTTATAATTAAATTATGGAAATACAAGCACTGTTTTTGAAGTAACAGAACTTTGTTATTTCCTTTCCATTTTCTCTGATTGAGGTATCAAATTAAAGAGTAGAAATTGAACATTTTAGGCATGTGATTTTCTTTTTGAAATTCAGATACCCCTGCCAAATTAATTTTTGGTATCCTTCAAATTGTTTTTGCTCACTAATGCATGAATGGGAAATCTTATGTGTTGTACCAGATGAAAGAGGAGACGCTACATGTAAACTAAATAGGTAATTTGTCTGTTGTATAAATTTGTGATTAAGTGATGAAAAATGATCGCTAAATCTCGGTTTTGTTTTTGTTGGATGCACTGTATATTCAAATCTTGGCTCAACTATAGAATGTTTTCACAACTGTAATGGGGTCTGATTCAAGAAGACAGTAAACGTATTGAAAATCCCTGTTAAATGACAAAGAACAGCTGGGAGGCCTTTGTCAAAAATTGGTGGACCGGAACAGCAGTTTTGTCCTTAGTTTTGGAGCTGATGAAAAATTGTAAATATGTCCCTTTTCAAGAGTCCAGGATGAAACTGCTGTTTTCATTCACCAATGTTCGACAAAGACTCCTTTGTTCTATGTTCTAGAATCTGTCATGCATCATGGAAGTGAAAACTCCCCAAAAACCTATGCAAGGTGGAAGATTCAGTAGTGAACTCACTGTTGAGGATTCACCTGTAAGTCTGTTCTAGGTAGATTAAGAAATTCTCCTAGCTTTGATTCAATGGCTATCTACTTCCTTTGTAGAATGAATTCATCTGGAAATCTTTTTCTAATCCCATTTACATGGCAGTGGCAACACACATGAGTACATGTTAGTCATCCATGAACAGTGCATTTCAAAAAGAATATGGACAGGCATGTAGTAAAATGATGTCAAGAGTAATTGACTTTGTATTTAAAACATAACAAGAGTTATATGAGCCCACTCTCAATGTCAAGGATTAAAGATAAATCCAGATCAGCTGTGACCAGACAAATGCTTGGTTTAGATTTTAACCTGGTGGATTCAACCATAAAGCTAAAAGAAAATTCAAATCTTTTAAAAGGTAATCCCATTTTTAGGTATTCCTTTTTAAGGTAATCTTTTTTAAGGTAATCTTTTTAAAGGTCTTATTTAAAAGGTAATTCTTAAGATTAAAAATAAATACAATGTTCAGCTATTCATAGCAGATCTGAGTTTATTTTAAATCCATGAAATTTAGAGTGCAATGGATTCAGTTTGTAATTCATAGTTTTTCTTAATTAACTTTTTGTTGATTGATTCATACTCCCCCCAAAAAAGTTTTTTTAAAGAGATACATGTATCTAGGAATCGGTGTATACTTGGGGATCAAACTTCTCCCTCAGTTTTTTATGTGCAAGATGTATTTTTCAAATGTGTCTTAAACTTCATTGCCTTTGAGTACATGTCAGAGACAAAGTGTAATGAATTCCGTGAAGAGGAACTAAAAAATTGAAACTAGACAATTTGTAAGATGCGGGATATCAGAATGAATATTTTCACTGAGAACTGGAGGTCAGTCATCCTGGTATACCTGCTAGAAAGAAATCAATCCTTAACGGGAGGGTCATGTATCAGATCAATATCGAATGGATGGGACTAAAGACAAGATTTATACAGAAATGCCAAGAGTGGAAAGTGGTAATGAATTTAGGGTTCATTTGAAAATGAGAAGATGCTTTCACATCATCCCAATCACAAAAATCCAGTATTTTCATGGCTTTGTAGTTTTAACATAAATCTCTTTTTATTTTTTAGGGCTGCTCTTTTGAGCATTTGGGGGAAATCGCCTAAAGTATGTAATTGTCAAAACTTTTACGAACCTTCATAGGGGTCCCTCCAAAGGTGCAGGGATTTTTGCATCATGATAGCCCAAGTTTATGAAAACTGTGTTTGTAAAGGAATGTACGATTCTTGTTGCTACGAGGAAACAAACAATTAATGATAGGCCCTCAACTAGCTGTCGGGATTTTATGGTTATTTTTGTAATCTGGCTGGTGTGAGTACGCATTGTGACTGCTTGTCTTGACATTGACTCAGGAGAGCAGAGAAGTTGGCAGTTTTTTAATTGCATTAGCGTAAGACTGGGGGTTTTAATTTTACTTCAAAATGGAGATTTAAAGAATTTTTTTTGTTAATGAAGTACTTTATCCGTCGCCATGATGAACCTCTTCCACATCATCGATTCAAAGCAATATTTTAAAGACATTTCCAATTTTGCCGACCTTGAAAGATTGCTCCCAGTAGATGAATATTTATATTAAATTGAATGGCTCAGAATGGAATACCAGATATATTCCATGAGTTTGGGCAATATTGCACGAATCAAAGATGAGTGACATATTAGCCCTAATGAGTTGAATATGTTTGGTATTCCATGAAATTTTCTGTCCGATATAATTCTCATCTATCCCCTCCTGCCACGTATCACAAGATTTTAGTTAATATGGCCCCGTTTCATAAAATCATTTTCATCATAGAAAGGGAGCTCTTTATGATGTTACACGTCCACCCAAGCAAAACAGTTTATTTGAATAAAATCATCTTTTTTCAACCATTTCTTTTTAAACTTGGCTCACACATTGGTTTGACTTAAAAAGGCGTGTAAAACTGATTTTTTTTTTTAATGTGTGTTGGAATTCAGAAAAAATTATGCCATGGTTACAACATATTTTATGGCGAAAATTAATTAAAAATCCTACCTATAAAACATCAGTTTTCAACCAATTCCCTTTAAATTTGGCTCACATGTTGGTCTTGAGGTTAAGATGTGCTAGACATATATTTCGGAATTGCCATAAATTTTGTTCCTATGGTAATATTATGGCCAAAAGTGCAGGAAAACTCATGGTTGATAAAACTACTTCCCCAATTTTTAGCCAGTACTCGTGAAAGTGGGTACAAATGTTGAACTTGGGTTTAAGATATGCAACATTCTTTATCTATAAAATGTGTTGGAAACTGCATTACTATGGTCATGGCATGGGAAGGGGCAGTAATCACCTTCAGTGATATTTCTAGTTTGGTTCGGATTCCCCTTTAAGGACTGAAAGTGAAAGAATCTCATTCACTTGAGGTTGCGATCATCAATAATTTACAATAAGAAGTTCCGATGGCATTCTAAGTGGTTATCTAAAATGAACATCCAACTGATGATGATGAGAAATATGACATACCAATAATTTTTGTGATGAGAACATGGTTTCTTTTACTGAGCAAACCCTTCATGCAAGGAAAATGGTGTGAATATGAAGCCTCAGGTCCCTGCCATTGGCTCTAGACCCCTCTCTTTTTGTAAAGACCCTCTTTTTGATACAAAGTTTAAATCAGGGTCTTTGCCTGCAGACTAGTTTCTTTTGATGGTATTTCACTATCGGGGGGGGGGGGGGGGGAGGGGGCGACCATTTCTTCAAGTGCTTTTTTTTCAGTGATATTCACTGAGTAATTCGCTCTCAGCTAGTAATGGAAGGATTTCTGGTAGCTTCTTTTTCTTTTCTTAAAATAATTTTTTATCTAAATGAAACAATAAAATATCTTTAATGGTAATTTTGAATCCAGGGGCCTGTATCACAAAGCTTAACAATCATCATAGAACATTTGTTTTAATGATTGATTGCATTGACTGCATTGTATAATTAATCCCGGAATTAATCATGAAAATCAAGCGTACGATTAATCACAAATATTTGTGTTACAGGCCTGTGGGACAAATTCACTTTATACAAAACTGCATTTTAAAACTGTGCAATTTTATCTATAATTGTGTGAAATCATGAATTCTTTATCTGAAGATCTCCAACAGAGGTAAGCACATGTTGGACTGGGCGTTATTATTGCTTGAAAAAAAAACACCTTACACCGGGCTAAAATACCATGCTTATTTTTGTAATTTTTTAGCAATCATGCACTTTCTGCAAGGATCATTTGGGAAATACATACATGTACATAGTAACACTACTTGAGTGGTTATTTTAATGGATTCTTTTTTAATCACAACTGGCTTTTATGTTTAGAAATCCTTATATGGTAAAAAAATCCTAAAATGGTACTGCTTCCAAGGTAACTTCTGTAAGTACAATACACAAGTGCTCCTGAATCAGGAAATGAAAAATCAGTCACATTATCATTGTTTACATTGTGCATGCAAATAACTCGATCTGAAAAACCCCCCTATTTGAATACCATTTACAGACTGCTGTCTACACGTGTGAGCATATATGGTCATGAACTTAAAAGTTGTCACAGTTATGTGGTCAGTGGAGATAAATTGTTCATAGGAAGTGATAATAGCAGCCATGGTTTCATTTTGATATTGTGGTCTGAAGTTTTCTTATGGGTCGTTGAGCATGACTAATTGATTCTCGTCTATGAAGTGTATTTCCTAGAGTAATTTGTCATTGTTTGTATGTCACTCATGATTAATTGCAGTGGAGAAAGTTTAGCACTTTATGTTTAGAACTATGGGTATTTATAGTAGGTCTGTGCTCCTTAATAAAGATGATGTAATCATACCGTTAATTGATTGTAAGATTGATCACATCTATTCATCATGCAGGATATCTGTACTGCTATCTCACATATCAAAGGAAAAAGTCCAAGATATATCTAAAATAAAAATATGTAGAAAATGCTTGACTCTAAAGTACTCCATAAACCAAGATACTTTAATTCATTGATAATACTGTATACATAAGTACCACATATTATCAAACCCTGAAATCTGCATTTTTTTCTTGGTTAATCTAAATCCTAAATTGAGGTATTTCCGAATGTGTTTGTTTCCACAAATTATGTCCCCTCATGCCCCTAATCGAGGAATTCTAAAAATATGACACCTTAACACAATTTGATATTACTCAGAAGCACACCATTTTTCTTTATTTTTTATGAAAACGGGAAAGTTTAGAATATGAAATTATCAAACTCAAATAAAAAATATGAGATTTTTTTGTCAAAAAAACAGAACCAATATTTCATAAAAATCAATCATAAAAAAACCAACTATATGTCTCATAGTGGGTGAATCTCTCATAATTGTTCTATTTGTATTTGGGATTTATCAATATTATCTTCAATGGAGAGTATCAACTTACACGTAGGTTGTAAAGTTGTAAGTCCACACCAACAATATATTGATTTGAATGAATAGAGAAAAGTCAAACAATCAAAATCAGATGGAAAATAAAGAAAATTATGACATTTTAAAATGTATTATTATTTGTTTTCATAAAGCAGTAATAATGGACAGTACATGTACATGTATGCAAATGAAGGAATTGATAGCCTCACACTCTCATTTTGTTGTATTTTATTATATGAAATATGGTATATACATACATTGATTTTATCATCCAATAAAGTAAAAACTTGGCATATTAATTCGAGTGGAAAATGTAATATCATTAATATAATGTGTTATGACCTTTTTGAGCTTCCCTTCATCATCTGTAAATATAAAAATGAATGATATTTTATGTAATAAAATACAAAAGAAATAGTGAGTGTGTGACATTGTCTTTCTCATTTGCATACCAACCATGACTGTTTTGTATAAACTGAAATTTAAAAATGATATAACTTTCTTATAGTACATCCAATTTTAATAATATTATTATTGCAATGCTTATCTGGTTTTGCTATATATTTGTTCAAATCAACTCTTTTTGGAGTGGATATGAAATGGTTATGAGAGATAAATATACTGGAAGAAAGACAATGAGTACTGATACAGTGTCACACAAACAAAATCATCTCCAATCCAACAGAAGGCATATTATTCAGGGCTTTACAATCTTTTTTTTTCTACTGGTCCGACCTGATCATGTGGGACCAGTAGATACCCAGTTTTTCCCATTTTTCCTGGTCCAAATCTAAAATTTATTGGTCTAAAATAAAGAAAAACATAAAAAAGACTTGAGTTTATATTGCTGTCTTTTATTGCTTATTGTTATTTTATCTATCTATATCGACCCAACATTGTTATCATATCAACAATTTTTCTTAAGTCTACGAGGTCTAATACATGTATTATTTTGAATTTGTATTTTCTTTTTTTATATACAGTGCGTCCCACAAAAAACGAAACCGAGATTTATCGATGATTTATCATAATTTAATCACAAATACAATAGACAAATGACCTACCATTGTAAAGATTAGAATCTCCTCTTTCACCTGAAATTACTTAAATTATTTCTCATTCACGCATGAGTGAGCAAAAAAAATTTGAAGAGGGGATACCAAAAAGTCATTTGGCGGGCTGTATCTGGGTTTAAAAAAGAAAACCACATTTTTAAAAAGTTCAATATCTGCTCTTTAATATGATACCTCAATTACAGAAAATGGTCAAGAAATAACAAAGTTCTGGTTATTTGAAATAAGGCTTGAATTTCAATAATTTCATAAAATGAAGAGGTTTTACAGGCTAGCGTTCAAACTCACTCGACACTCCGTTTTGTTGACGATCAGCCATGCATGAAGTCTTTTGTTAACCATGCGATAGCTTCTGTGGAAAACTGGTGAAAACACGTTTATTTAATGAAATTATGGAAATACAAGCATTGTTTCGAGGGAACGTAACTTTTTTACTTCTTGACCATTTTTTGTGATTAAGGTATGAAATTAAAGAGCAGATATTGAACTTTTTAGGCATGTGATTTTCTTTTTAAAATTCAGATACCCCCGCCAAATGAGTTTTTGGTATCCTTTCTTCAAATTGTTTTTGCTCACTCATGCGTGAATGAGGAATAATCTAAGTAATATCAGATGAAAGAGGAGATTCTAAGCTTTACATTGGTAGGTCATTTGTCTATTGTATTTGTGATTAAGTTATGATAAATCATCGCTAAATCTCCGTTTCGTTTTTTCTGGGACGCACTGTATATGTGAACCATTTGTAAATACATTTTTTTTCAGCCATTGGCTTTCACATGTGTATTGTTTTTGGAATAAATAAACCATGAATAGTTACCCCCCCCCCAAAGAAAAAACAGTACACACACACAACATCATTCATGAGAGCCATTTCTCAATATTAGACATTATTTGAAATGCTAAAGCCAAGTTTATAATTTACAAAAGGGATTAAAATATAATTTGCATCAGTTTGATATATTTTTTACTGGTCATGTCGGACCAGCAAATCTGGCTATTTCTGAAAAACCTACTGACAGCAAACGTTACCGCTCTGGGACCATCTGACCGGTGCCAGTGTCGCACAATGTGTTATTAGAAATAACATGATAGCTTTGATCCGTCTGGGTTTGGTTTTGCCAGTGTGGCTGTTGCATAAGGGGCCTGTTGCATAAAACTTTTTACCTGAGAAAACTCTGGTAAAAACTGAAAACTAAGGTTAGTCTGATTTATGCCATTGACTTTAACACGGCAAAAACTCTGGTAAAAGCAACCTGAGTTTTCTCAGGTAAATTTTTTAATGCAACGGGCCCAAGATGTGAGAAGTGAGAGACACTTGTGAAGTGGATTTCTCAATAAAAAAAAAGGAAACTTTCATATCAGAGGGTATCAGAAGGTAATAAAAGCCTATTTTTAGTAGAACTTATATCGTGAAAACTAATATAAGCTCTATTGTTCAGTCACACATTGTCTTTATTAAGGCCATAGCTTTCCAATTATTTGTAGTAGTGATTAATTGCACCACGTTCTTCAAATTAGCAACAAAAAACTAATCCTTTTATTGCTTTAATGTATAATGAAATATAAAAATACCCCCAACATGTTTCTCCGTCATATCAGTCAAATATAAAAAAGTACCGACCCCCTTTAATAAATAACAACATTTTTCTTTTTAGCATGGCACCCCCTTATCTTGTCCATAAAAATATATAATAAAATTTTATTGTAAAAAATGATTTTGAGATTTTGAATATGTGTTTTTAAATATTTAAGTATTTCTAACAATTTTTTTTTCTATTTCATTTAGAGTTTCATTGAGAGACATGAAGTCATTTCTTCCAAGAATTAACCTGAAGATGAACACTAGAGAACTTAGAGAAAACTTCAACGTAAGTCATCAAACATGTTACCTCTTTTGCCTTTCTACCCTTTGTCTTTTATGTCTTTTATGTTAGGGCCATCTAAAGATCTGACGAGTCAAAAATCTTCAGTTTGTGATACTGATACTTGTATATGAAAGTGTAGTGGTCATTGCATTTTTTTTTCAACCATTAAAATTCAGATTTGGAATTGTTTCACTCTATCACTCTCACTTGGTCATACCTGCTCATTGTTCCTATAGAATAGGAATATTCCTATTTCGGGGGGGGGGGGGGGATTGCTATTTTAACCTAAATGTGTTCCTATTTCTGTGAGAATGTTTATATGGTATTTAATAGGAAATTTAGGAATGTTCTCATTTCTGGAAATTTCTTAGTAATTTGTTCCTATTTCTTAGCTGCCATGGTTGGCAGGTATGCTTTGCAGTTGAGCATTTACCTTAAAATTAAAGTGATTGGGTACTTGAAAGCTTCAGACAAATCTTATATTTTGATATTTTCCACCCATTCCATGCTTGAAAAGTGCTGCTGCTACTGCTGCTGCTTCCATTACTACTACTACTACTACTACTACTACTACTACTACTACTACTACTACTACTACTACTACTACTACTACCACTACTACTACTACTACTACTACTACTACTACTACTACTTCTACTACTACTACAGCTACCACCGTATTGCTCCTGCTACTGCTACTCCTTCTTTACTACTACTACTACTACTACTGCAACTGCTACTCCTTCTTTACTACTACTACTACTGCTGCTGCTGCTGCTGCTGCAGTGATTGGGTACTTGAAAGTGATTGGGTACTTGAAAGCTTCAGACAAATCTTATATTTTGATATTTTCCACCCATTCCATGCTTGAAAAGTGCTGCTGCTACTGCTGCTGCTTCCATTACTACTACTACTATTACTACTACTACTACTACTACTACTACTACTACTACCACTACTACTACTACTACTACTACTACTACTACTACTACTACTACTACTACTTCTACTACTACTACAGCTACCACCGTATTGCTCCTGCTACTGCTACTCCTTCTTTACTACTACTACTACTACTACTGCTACTGCTACTCCTTCTTTACTACTACTACTACTGCTGCAGTGATTGGGTACTTGAAAGTGATTGGGTACTTGAAAGCTTCAGACAAATCTTATATTTTGATATTTTCCACCCATTCCATGCTTGAAAAGTGCTGCTGCTACTGCTGCTGCTTCCATTACTACTACTACTACTACTACTACTACTACTACTACTACTACTACTACTACTACTACTACTACTACTACTACTACTACTACTACTACTACTACTACTACTACTACTACTACTACTACTACTACTACTACTACTACTACTACCACTACTACTACTACTACTACTACTACTACTACTACTACTACTTCTACTACTACTACAGCTACCACCGTATTGCTCCTGCTACTGCTACTCCTTCTTTACTACTACTACTACTACTACTGCTACTGCTACTCCTTCTTTACTACTACTACGACTGCTGCTGCTGCTGCTGCTGCAGTGATTGGGTACTTGAAAGTGATTGGGTACTTGAAAGCTTCAGACAAATCTTATATTTTGATATTTTCCACCCATTCCATGCTTGAAAAGTGCTGCTGCTACTGCTGCTGCTTCCATTACTACTACTACTACTACTACTACTACTACTACTACTACTACTACTACTACTACTACTACTACTACTACTACTACTACTACTACTACTACTACTACTACCACTACTACTACTACTACTACTACTACTACTACTACTACTACTACTACTACTACTACTACTACTACTTCTACTACTACTACAGCTACCACCGTATTGCTCCTGCTACTGCTACTCCTTCTTTACTACTACTACTACTACTACTGCTACTGCTACTCCTTCTTTACTACTACTTCTGCTGCTGCTGCTGCTGCTGAATAACAAAACTTTTTTTTTCTAATAATAGGAGGCAGACCGATGGGGTCGGCAAGAGATACCATTTGATGGCCTTCTTCAGCTTTATAACAACCTGGTTTTCCAACAAGAGGTAAGATAGTTACTAGGGCTTGGTCCAAATGTTAAAACGCTGTTCAAACGGCTGTTAAAAGCATAAACCTTGTTCTATTTTGACAGTCGTGTAACACTTTTTTTTGGGGGGGGGGGGACACATTTCCAAAAAGTCAGCTGGAAATGATCTTTCAGAATTAAGAAAGAAGATGATATTCCTCATTTTTTAAATATTTCTCAACTAAATTAATATGATTTTAAGGAAATACAGGAAATAAATGGCCATTTCGATGGTGTTAAGATTTGAAATGTGCAACATTTGGGGAAGATTTTTTTTTTCAGTCACCACTGGTTAACCCTAAACATCTGTTTATTAATAGCATTTAAGCATTTTTCCAATTTAATGCCTAATAGTTACTCTTCTGTTTGATTGAATTCTTTAACTAATAACTTTAATGCTTATTTTTGTTTAGTGAAAATTTCTGTGAAATTGCTAAATTGTGTAAGAAAGTTAAAGTGAATAAATGTATGTATTTATGTTGGTTTGCTTCACAGGATTAAAAAAAAAAAGGGGGGGGGGGTGGATGAATGAAACAAAAATATTTTTGTTCCACTATTACACAGTCTGATAATTGGAGAAATGACATTCATGTGAGGTACATGGAAAGTGTATAGATGTTTGTTTTATTTGAGGACTAAAAGCTTTTCTTCTTCTCAAAGAGGTTTAGACATCCATAGAATCCATTAAATAGCAGCGAAAGTTGTGGTGGTCCATAAAGCTATTCATTCATTGATGCGCAACTTTACACAGGACTGGTGATGGTAAATTGCCAATTCGTCTACTGCCAACTCGTCCACTCACCACATAGTCTACCTTCATTTACTCTAATGCCATTCCGTCCATCAACATTTGGTCCAATTAGACCAAATGGTATATGGACTAAATCATATTAGACTAAATGGTGAGTGGACAAAATGGCAATAAGACCATGTGGATAGTTAACGCACCGATGGTAGACCAAATGATAGTAGCCGAGTTGTTAATTGGACGAATTGGCATTAGACCAATTGAAAATAAACCCTGGTGATGTGGGCCCCATTTACATAAAGCTTATCAATTGATTGTGGGACTGATTTCTATGATTGCTCATTTGATTTGATCTGTCACCTAAGTGGAAAATTTGATTTTTGAAGATTATTTGTATGATTAACAAGCATCTTAAATGCAAAATATTTGATTGAAGTTACATGAAATTCACTCACTATATGTTAGAACACTAAGAAGTTGGGATATCCTCTCAAATTCTTGAAGTTATATAAGAATATAAATGTGTCAAGTTGATAAAACTAACCAGTGAAATCCTGTAAAATATTACTGATTCTTGAAAGTACTTGGCATTTTTTTTTACTTGCAAGGAAGCCATGCTATTTTTTTTTTGTATGGTCTCCACAAAAGCTATTTTCACTTTAGTTTTAAGTTAATTGGAAAGAAGGACTCAAAGTCTTATCCAGTTTACACGCAACCCGAGACATATGCAATTAAAAGTTTCTGGACTTGAAAAAAGAAACCTTTTCTTCTGCTTTCATTGTATGGCATCAACATTTAGTCGCATTAACATAACGTCCACTTCAAGTATTTTCATCTCTTTCTCTTTATAAAAATGCACATATTAAGTATATTTTTAACTACCGGTATTTATATAGGTATCTTATATAAAACTAAATCACCACATAGTCCTTGCCCTGCCAATTTCACTTTATTGGTTACTTTATTCCTTAAAATTTCTTTTTATTTCACAGTTGGAAACAGATGAAAAAAAAACCTCTTGAAAGTCGGTATAGATATGTATGTACACCAATCAAGGCTCTTGGACTTGCCAAGAGACAATTTCATAACACCAATTTATAGTATCCTCAAAACCTTTCATGTTTTGATTTTGATTTTTTTGTATAGGTGGCAGACAGGTTACGTGAATACTACAATGACATGTAAGTACCTGCCCGGGCCCGGTAACATAAAACTATGCAATCAATCATGGGACTGATTTCTACGATTGATTGCAGTGATTAGTGCGTACGATCAAACACACCCATATCAATCGCTATTTATATGTAACCTGCCCCCGATTGTAGAATTTATATTGATATCAAACTGGGGAATTCTTGTTAATACAAATTGTGTGAAGGGGCCTCTATGAAAAGAAAAAGAAGAAGAAAACCAAATCAGTTGATAAAGCAGTCTGTATAATGCAGTCCAAAGTACAAAACATTAATTTATGTTTACTGCCTGATTGAAGAAGCAGATTTATGACTATGCTCTAGTTAGTTTAATATATGTACGTGAATATATACTGTGGTGACAGAAATTCAAAGGCGACCTTTCCATAGACGTTATTTTCATTGTATGTAACCCTCCCTTTGCTTTGTTTTGAATAAAGGTGATACTTAGCAATAACATGTATACCCCAAAAACAATACACATACCATATCAGTTTAATGATGTTTTAAGTTTGTTAAAAATTTCCCCATTTATGTTAGGGTATAGAGATGTGTGAATTTATTTTAAGGAGATGTAATTTTTTGTAGAGGTCTCATTTTCTTTGGCAAGGCATTTATCTGTATGTGCCACTGTCCACCAAGGTGAAGTAATTTGGTACCTGGTAGGATGGAATTCCTTGAGTGTTTAAGCATTGGATAATAGTAAGCAGCAAATAGAAACATTGTATTAAGGGCTATATTAATATTGCATATTATTAACTGTATCAGATGTCAGATTTGGTTAATAATAGCAATATTGACTGGCCTGGGGGCGAAAGGACATATATCGCCCTCACTAACTTGATATAAATCTAGTCTGGGCGATTTATGTTGTATCGCCCCGAGGCCAGTCAATATTGCTTCATCATTATTGTTGATTTTATGTTTATTTTGTTCACAGGAATAGAGTAACTTTGAATGATTACATCAGGTTTTTAGCCCAAGAACAGAAGGTGAGTATATACAGTGTATAGAATATGTGATCAGCCACCCCCTAATAAGCAATATGTCACATGGGGGGTGTTTCACAAAGATTTAAGTATGACTTGGAGTCGCACTGAAATCCTGATGTGTACATGTATGCAACACGCAATGTTATTGATCAATGGGCAGGAGTGCGCTTCCTCTTGGCATGATCTGACCAATGCGGTCATGCCTTTTATATCGCAGGCAACTAGGCATTTAAGTGCGACTCTAAGTCATACTTAAATCTTTGTGAAACACCCCAAAGGAAGGTTCTCTGTAGTAATTTGGTGTTCAAAAAGCAAAAATTAGCTTGTATGAAAGAGGAATTCTTCTTCCTCATAATGGCAAAATTTGAAGTTGTAAAGTTAATAAAAAAAAACAATATACAAGATTTTCTTTGACATCAGATTTTCCGACTGCTTAGAAGATTTACCAAGGTTACACAATGTGCACGTCTTATGCTTGAGTGAATCCTGAACTTCAAACATTGTTTTTTTCCCTTATTTTTGAAACCCTTGCTAAATTTCTAGTGATAGTACAAACTCTTATGTCCATGATATATTTTATGAAATCTCTATTAAATGTCCTCCCATGTGAAAGAAACACCTAATCTCTGGATAGACTTGATAAATTGACAAGTGAAGTAAAATATGTATAAAAGTAATTGGGGGAGTTATACTAGTGTGATATCACACATTTTGGTCCCATGGCCAGTAGAATGATGCCTCATCAACAGTGATCTCAACATTTGATTGCTCATAACTTATTATTTGTTCAGTTTTTTCCAAAACTTCAATGATTTGTTCCTATGATTTTTCTGTTCTCACACAAGCTAACTTGTTCCCAGTGATTCATATTCTCAATTAAGTTAAACAGTACAGTGGACTTAACCTTACATTATCATCTCTCTTTTTTTTTGCAGGACCCTGTAGCCAACAATCCACATGAAGTTAAACAGTACATCAAGAAGTATTTTGCTGATTCTGGGAAACCCCCAGTGGAAAGCGATAGTGACCTCTCTTTCACGGTGCAAGAAGTAAGCTTGTATTCTCAGCCCCATCCAAAGTGAAATATGTAGTATCTTTCTGACCTAAAAGCACACAACAGACCATTACGATTACCATTGTGTGCAGATTTTTGTGTACACAAGTGTTTGGGTGATATCATGATTCCTTGATACATGTATTTAAAAATAGCACATGAGTGGAATCACCATCAACTGCCGTGTGACGATGGTGTATTATTATTATTATTATTATTTGTTTGGCGTCACCTGCGCCTGGGAGGAGAAAAGCGAACTGAATCACTATGACCCGCAGGTCTCTCCTCCCGATATAACTGATTGGGGGGAATGCAGATGGACCACTTCACCGGGGTTTCCCCCTACTCTTATACGAATAGTGCAGTGGGTTCTTAACGTGCAAAGGTGGTGACTCTCCTCTACTCCTTGTGTGTACTAAGTTATGATAAGTATGAGTGATATGAGAGGGATCATTTTATTCCCTATATTCTTTTTTTCTTACAACCCCATTCCATGCCCATTCCATATATATGTATGTCTATATATGAATTCTGCATCTTTTTCAAGAAAGGGATAATGAAATAGATAAATTGATTAGATTCCAAAATGAAAATGTCTTTTCACACAATATGATTTGCTATTGAAGGTATATCATTTTATTTATGATTTGTTTCTCTTCATTCTCTTTTGAATAGTTTGTAGATTACCTTTACTCCAAAGACAATGAGATATGGAATCGTTTCTATGACAACATCACAGATGACATGGATAGACCACTATGTGATTATTGGATTGCCTCTTCTCACAACACGTAAGCCCCTTCCCCTTCTCCACTCCACTCCTCCCCTTTGGTTTTATGGTAGCTTTTCCATTAGAGCAGTTGATTTCATTTCATTTATTTCCACAAAATTAAAATATATACAAGCAATATGGATATACATGTTAGAATAGTGGTGGACCAAGATAAAGCTCATCAGGCTTGTGTGGAACTATAGTAATTGTTATAGAGTAGATTTAGCGGGGGGGGGGGGGGGGGGGGGGTATGGGGGCACTCATGTATAATGGTAGGGGGTATGTCCGGCCCTTAAGCCCTCTTTATCATTTCATTGACCAACCCGTTATCCCCCATTCCTAAGCCTCATTTCAGGCGTCAAGTTCTTGAAGACCCCCATTTTGTTTTAAATTCCAGTTCTCAAGCACCCCCATTTGCACAGGGCCCTCATTTCAAAGCAACTTCAGTTCTTCAGGGTATGGTGTCACACCCCTATCCTTTCCAAATCTCTGGGGGGGGGGTTTAGTTTGTCTGGATATTTCTATCTCATGACCAATGAGAGATTATTATTATGGATACACTGAGTTGTTTTTATTTGACTATGACTTGATTACTTGCCACTTAAATCGTATTTTTTGATAAATTACAAGATGCAGTCAAATTGCAATTACCTCGATAGGAGGATTATCTGCCCTTTTACTACTTTTTTTTCTTCTTATTGTTAGTGAACATTGGATCATTTACAATGTACTAGAGAACCTTTCTTTAAAGACCATATCGAGACCAATACCTCTTTTCTGGTCCTTCGTGCAGTCCATACATATCCATAAATGTTTATTATCTGCATGAATTTCCTTTGGTGTTTGTCATACTTCAGATACCTTACTGGAGATCAAGTATCCAGTGAATCGTCAGTGGAAGCCTATGCTAGGTGCCTGCGGATGGGATGTAGATGCCTTGAATGTAAGTTGACATTTGTTGCTAGTATCTATTCACTTGGTCTACAAGTAGGTGGTCTACTCCTCACATACTCTAATACCACATGGGTTAAATTTGTGTGGTATACTATCAATTTAGTCTAATATCAAGTCATATTCTCATTTTGTCCAGTGCCATAATGGTCTGATTTACCACTTAATTTACTTATCATTTTATCAAATGAAAATTAGGTCATGAACATTTAGTCTAATCATATACACCTGTAGACTAAGTTGGGTTAAACCAAGTTGATGTAAAGTGATTGTGAAAGTGTAACATCACTGAGAAAGATTAAACTAAGCAATGTCTTGTGAAGATTTTTTTTTGTCTATGCTGTCATGTATAACATTTGACCTTTTTTTTAAGTGGACTGTTGGGATGGACCAGACGGGTTACCGATCATCTACCATGGTCACACCTTGACAACAAAGATCAGATTTTATGATGTCCTCAAGACGATAAAGGAACATGCATGGATCACTACAGAGTAAGCATCTCATGAATTTAGGATGATAATTGGAAGATGATGCCGATAGTGATGATGATGATGATGATGATGATGATGATGATGATGGTAATTGTGATTTTGTTAATTAGGATGGTGATTTTGATAATTCTGATATGATGATGGTGGTGGTGGTGGTGATGATGATGATGATGATGATCAGATGATGATGATGATGATAATGATGGTTGTGATGGTGATGATGATGATAATGATGGTGATGATGGTGATGATGATAATGATGATGATGGTTGTGATGGTGATGGTGGTGATGATGATGATGATGGTAATGGTGATGATGATAGTGATGGTAATTTTGATGATGATGATGATGGTTGTGATGGTGATGGTGGTGATGATGATGATGATGGAAATGGTGATGATGATAGTGATGGTAATTATGATGATGATGGTGATGATGATGCTGATGCTGATGGTGATGATGAAGGCTTCCCCTTTATATGATATAAACACACCTTCACATAATATGGATTTTCATTTTTCACAATATAACTAGCATGCTTTCATAGCATGCAGTGTCAAGCTAATTAGATGTGTGCTTCAGGGTATTAAGCAATGAGATTATGCATTTTATATCATGTGCCTTTCGACACAAAGATAAATGCCAGTTGTGGTAAAAAATTTAAAATCAAGTTTGTATGGACAGAATCCAATCAAATGTCCACCCAATTGTCTGTATGTATGAATTAAAATATGTGCCACAGAATTCTGGAAGAAATTGTGTGATTCCTCAGAAATGGGCAGAACAAACATGAAATCTGCATGATGTTGGGTCTTTGTCCAAATAATAATATACACTGTCCCACATGTGCTTATCTGTGTTGGTGATCTTCAGTGTGATTATTTTTCAGCTTAGATTTCATGATTTAACAAAGTCCATTTAATGTAACTGTACCAGAACTCGATCTGCAGTCATACAGTGACAGTTAACCATGGTTTAACAGACCTCATGAAATCAGTGGTTATTGTACCTACTTTCATTTCTCTTGAAGCATGGCTATAACTCACACTTGCCGCTTTGTGAAACACATCCCAGTTTTGTATCGTGCTTCATCATAAAGAGATGAATTTGTAACATTTGAATTCCTCGCTTTTTATTTGCAGCTTTCCGATAATCTTATCGATAGAGAATCATTGCTCTCTGCTACAGCAGAGGAACATGGCTTGTCTCTTCCAAGAAGTCTTTGGAGGTTAGTGTCCCCCACCCTCTTCTCTCAAAACAGGAAGTATTTTATGTGAATTGAGGTCTTTTTTATGATGCGTGTAGGATATCATAAGAATCGCTGTAATGCCTCGCAACATTTTAAAGCAGAAACAAACCAGCTGCCTTAATTCCACCACCTATAGTCCTTAACTACTCAAATCTGGCCAGGATGCTAACACGTTAATGCAACATTCTGAACAGTGTAGTCCTTGTAATATAAGCCCATTTGAATGACAACACACTTAATCACTACTCATTACATTCATACTGAAATCATTATGTTACCAAGTAGGAAAACAAGTACTTTTCCTCTCAAATTCATTTAGTTTCTCTACGCAAAGTAAATTATAGGCTAATATTCTCTGTATTGTCTTCATAAAGTGCATTTCAAGACCAGCTATTTATAACAAACAGTCAATAAGTAACCACATACAGTGTTGGTCCATTCATTCCCCCTATGTTCTTTCCTTGTGCAGATATAAAAACATGCTTGTCAGCAAGCTGAAAAGAATGATTCTTTAACGAAAGAAATTTCCTGATAATAGAAACCCTAAATATAAATATGTTTTTAAAGTACAAATATCTAAATCAGGTGTACAGTCAAATTTATCAAAATATATGTTGGTCTTTTCCTTGCTCAGAGAACTTGCTAACACAGCCAATAGATAGGGATGCCAATAGTCTTCCTGCCGTCAGCAAGCTGAAGAGGAAGATCATTCTTAAGCACAAGAAGCTCCCCGATAATGGAAACGAGACCTTCACTGTGCCCCAAGAAGACAGTAAGATAAAGAATTATTTTGAACTTTCAAGATAAGTTGTATGTGTTTTGGTGTGACTAGAGGATTTTTTTTGTCGTCACTCGTTAATTTCATCTGTTGATAAATACTTGGAATGTCAATAAGGGGGGGGGGGTAGATATTTCTCAATATGATTTTAATAAAGTATTTAAAATGAACAGTAAAATAAATTCATGTATTATTAATGTATCATTTATTACCATAATCGTTAGGAATTCACATTTTCAATGTGCTATATGTGTTTATGTAATTATTCATCATATTCTGTAAAGAAAACACCATTAGCATCATAAGTTACATGTGATTCAGGAATTATTCATTATTTTGATAGATAAAACTGATGGATAACACATAAAGACATTTTTAGCCATGGTTACAATATTAAACAAATTAATATGCAGTAAATAACAAGAAAAATTTAGTTAGATTATTTTTGCTCTTTTTTTATTTACAGGAAATAAATCACAAGGTAATAAAACAAAATAATAAGTTATCTTACATATTTTGAAGAGTCAGTTCTGATTAATCCAAAGCTTGCAAAGATTCCTTAGATTAAAGTCCAAATGCTGGCGATGATGAAATTGATGTTGAAATGCGATGGATGATTAGAGTCAATGTAGTGAGTTGAAATGTCTGTGAAGACGAAGTTGATGATGATAAACAGTCAATTTCAGCGATCCATGGATTGAAGACTGTTCTTTAGATCATGTTGATGATCCTGATGATAACTGAGAATTCCTTTCTCAAAATAACTGCACAGAGTTCATTGATGGTGTGCAAATATTTCCACGGAAGTTAATGTTGTATTCTAGGTGTAAATAAACCATGCCCTGACTTGAAGTGTAGCATGAAACTCTGAGTTCTGATCTGATATCATCCTTGAAGAAACTGCCTGCTTATATGTATAAATTTCCACTATTCTGGAAGCTTCTATTAAAAATAAAACATTCTACTTCTTTCTAGAGCAGTCCAATTCTACACATTCTTGAAGACTCTTGAATGATCTCAGTGAAATTAACAATGTAAACAACATAGCTAATCCCATTGTCATTTTCCTCTGCCTGCAGTCTCTATTGTCTGCCAAACATCATTGTACATTACAAAAATACCAGACATTTCTTTGCCTCATTTAATTTCAATTCTTCTTGTATACAGTGCGTATCAATAAAAAGTATACACTTTGAGAATTGAAAAATATACATGGGATAACTTTTTCACATATGTTCTTGGGTTTGGGTCTCATCTTTCACATTAAATAAAAATTTTTGACAGAATATTACATTTGAGTGAGCACTATCCATTTTTGTAAAGCCGGCAGAAATCGGTTCGTGCAGAAATGCTCATTTTCACGCTGTTTCAAGGGAAAAAGGCCTAAAACAAACTGACTGTGTGGTACATTTCTCATATATTTCTTTTGCATTTTTAGCCAACTGAAAACAGATACATTGAAATATTTTGTAACATATTTGCAATCCAAATTGACATTTTAACCCTAGGTAAGCATAACCTATACCTTTTTTGTGCCAGCTGGATCTGAGGAAATAACTGAATGTAAACAAAAGTTTTATTTCAGACATCTCCAGCATTTTTTCTCTTAAGTTTTTATCATTTAAAGTGGGTTTACATTTCATCTTTCATTTAATTCTTGTTTCTCCAAGCTTGACAATGATTTACAGAAGGAAAATCAAGCCTAAGCCATTTCATGTGAATCACAGCTCCATGTGAAGCAGAAATCATCACGATGGCCTCAATATGTTGGTAGGATGGTGGGGGGGGGGGGCGCAATGGTGCTTTATGAAGTGTTTTTGGCAAGGAAACCAGTTAAAAATGTAAAAGATATCTTCAAATCAATCTTCCTTGCATAAGTTCTTCATGATTAACATCTACATTTATTCATTTAACTGTTTCCAAGTTCTGCGCAAATTATTTTTCACAAACTTTCCCAAAGTAAAAGGTGCTCACTCAAGCGGAAAGATTTTTCAACAATTATAGCGTCATTTGCTCAAAGAGATCTGTACCAATGTTTAAATGTGGAAACAGCTTCAGGATATTACAAATATTTAGTTTTACAGGATTATTTTAAGTAAACTTTTTTTTTATACGCGCTGTTTAACACCATTTATTAGATGATGTTCTAGGTTAAAGTTGTGAATTTGTTAGTCATTTGTATTGATATTATGTCATTATGTTTTTTCATTTGCATTCACAATTTCATTATATTTTCATTGTAGGTCTAGATTTTGACTTGAGAAATTCAACCAAAAATGGCATTCTACTTCTCGAGGATCCATTAGATGTAAGCACTCATTTATTATTACAGAAATAACTTTAAATGGGAATCTAAACTTGGTCATAAAATGTTGTGTTGGAAAAGAGTAAAAATAAGAAAAACAGTGGTAAAAGTAAAAGATATCGGACAAGCAATAAGAAAGTTGTAGCTGCTTTAAAATTGAGATCCCTAATAATATCTAAATCTCAAATTGGCAACTGGGTAAATAAAGGCCACCGCACACCTTATGACTGTTCGCGATCCGATTTTGGAACAAATCGCATTTTGCTAATTTTCTGAAAATGTGAATGGAACATATCATTTTATTTGAGGTTAAAATTAATTGAAAGAATACTTATATAACCATTTTGAAAGATTGCAAGCCTTTATTTTCGAGTAAAGGCCAAATTAGTTTCAAATCGTAGCCAATCTTACGACTGCTATGACGTCATTACGACTAGATATTAAATTTGATTTTATTCTAAGAAGAATGATAGCATAGTCACAGTTTTGAACATAGGTATTTGTACGATGATTTGGAACATAACACAATAAGATATTCCATGTCTCAATATTAGCATCAAATTCTACTACGTTTTATTCCAAACTTGAGTCGCAGACCAATCGTAAGGTGTGCGGTCGCCTTAAATTATGACAAGGGGCAAGAACAATTTTCTCATAGGCCATGTACTTTATTATCAGGATTTAATGGTTTTCTCCTAAGTACCTAATTCCCTGGGGCATTAAATCAAAATGTATCACAGGTAGCACATTGTGTTTGTCTTCATGAAAGAAAAATATAATTTGAAGTAAAACTTTTGAAAAAAAAAAGACTTTTTATACATTGGAGTAACTGGATGAGTAGTCCTTGCCATCAATTTGACATAAAAAATGCAGCCAATATGAAGTCTCCATGTGTACAGTGAATACCGATTTTTACAACTTTAAAAAATTCATAACTTTCTTATTGATTGTCCGATATTGTGAAAAATTTCACGTATCAACTTGCGTGATTTATCTTTTTCCTTTAAAAACAACTTATTTGGGTTGGATTCCCCTTTCAGAGTAATTCTAAACTTTGTCCTGAATGCCTCCTGTCCTTAACCTTGATACCCCCCAAATGTATCTATCACTATGCTAATTCATAAATACATTGAATGTCCATGCCCTAATAGAGTTATGATGTGGAAGATATGAAGTGATAAAAGTGTTTAACGTTATGAATTTTGTGATTTTACATCCGAATTTATTTTGATCTGATGGTATTTCAAAATAAAAGATCTGCATGTTTGTATCTTTTTGATAAGACTTATTCCAGAGCATGGATCGGGCTGAAAATTTCAGAATATTCATAATATGATTGTGACAGTCCCTGTAAACAAAAGAAAAATGAGGAACATGATGATGAATATATTTTTTACATCGTTGATTAAATTACTAATCAAGCTTTAGTCTATATAAATTACATTCCAGAAATAGTTGTACAAATGTTCTGTACAGTCCTTATGTAAGATTCAGTTGCATGAGAGACTTTTTGTGTAGCAATTATTGAAAATTCAGAGTAAATTGCGATACGAGAAAATAACTTTATTCCCTACATTCTGTATTGATGAAGTTCATTGGTCCTTTACAAGGGCTATTTTGTAACTTAGGGGGCTATTCTGGACTTTTTAGAGGATTAATTGCCCTTTAATAGCCCAATTATTTTTTTAGTTCAGTGTAGAATTAATGAGAGAATGAAATTGTGAATAATTTGCGAATGTTTCCAAAGTGCTGCGCTTCAAAATGAAAATCTTTGTTTCCCCATCCATGTTGTAATCTTGTTGATTCTTGTCAATGAGTCATGTGATTTCCTTTCCTCTCGATCCATTTATAGCAAGAATGGGCTCCTCATTACTTTGTTCTGACTGACACCAAGCTGTACTACTCAGAAGAGACCAACACCCAGGCCAGTCAGGATGATGATGATGATGCTAGCTCCATTGAACCGGTATGTACATCATTGATGATGTTGTCCTGACATTTTTCATTCTAATTCTAAGCCCCCCCCCCAAAAAAAAAATTGTTGTGTTGCCCTCATAAGCCCAAAATCAAATAAGCTGCTATATTGGGCAAAGAAAATCATGCATGGGTTGGTTTATCTAAGCAGTCAAACATGTCAAAACGAATATTGAATTTTAAAAAGCTTTTTTAAACCATTGAATACAAATTTGAGCATTCTTTGCCCAAATCTGACATTTTCGTCAAGAACATTCCATTTTTATATTTTCGATGTGCTAAAAAAAGTGACCATGTTTTTTGGTTGGACAGATGAGGGCAACGCAACAATTTTTTTTGCCTAATACTAGAGCAGTCTATTATTACGCATGTTGCTATTCTATAACTCCATGAGGAAGAGATTTCAACTGCCAGTCTCCTGCATTCATGAGTTCTCCCAACCAAGGCTGTATTTTTCCTCTCTTTCCTCGTCACAGCAAATATGAATCGCTATCCTTGTATTTTATTTCATTTATTGTTGTTCATGTTCAAAGATAGAGAGCTGATATAACCCTACAATTGGCGTAGTATGCCCCGATGATGGGATTTACACACAGATTGAGCTACAAGTCTCTTGTTTGCTAGGGGGTCTTGGAGGGAGATAGTGGTACTTGGGGAGTTAGAGTCTTTGATAAGATACTGTGGGCCAGTGGATTAGTGTCCCCTGATGGCAAACCATGAGATCTGGGATTCAAATCCCACCACAGCACCCGTGGCCTTTTGGTAATATTTAATTCTGCATTTGCAACTGGTAACAGTTTTAAAATCAGTATCTTACTAGGAATCTACCTGGCCAATTTTGGCTCTCAATTCATTAATTCATCCAAGTATTTTACTGTATATTTAAGTTACTTCTAAGGTGGGCTTGAGCCAAATGATTCAGAAATCTGATTTTGTTTTCAGTCATCTTGAAGAATTATAAAGCAGTGCTTTTGGTGCAATGCACTAGATGCACATAATTGGCAAGAACATTCTGACGTCATAATGCTCCTCAATAAGAATTTTGACATACTTTGCGGCTTACTGAACAAAAAATACCAATTAAAATATTTGCCTTATCCAAGATTTTAATTGCATACTGGCCCTCTGTTCATATCAGAAGTATGTTTATGCTTTTGCAATTTGCAAGATATTTGTATTGTAGATATGAATGGTGGATAGCTACAAATTTGTCCATTTGAATTTAAATGTACATACCAAGGCCTCAATCCCCAAAACATAACTGTTTTGGATATGTTTTGTGGATTGGCAACTTTTTAATCAAAATCAAGTACTATTTAATCATTATTTATTATTTTGAATGAGTTATTGTATTCTATACAGGGTGCCACACTTTAATGCAGCTATTGCTATTTTGTTGTTCCCTTTTACCAAAGATATGATTTTCTTGTCTGTACACTAATAATATTGGCTTTGTATATTGGGGTTAATAAAGTTGCAATTTCAACTTTAATGTCCAATGAAAATTATGGTTTCACACAGTTAATCAATAACGGCATGTTATAAATAGTAATGTATAGTATGTAATACAGTCTTTGGGATTAGAATTGCTGATTAATTCTGTTTGTATGAAAATCAAACACTCTGCCATGATTAGCATGGGGGGAATAAGAAATACACATTTTTTACCTCAAATCACCCATTCCTAGCCATCCAAAGCCCAAAGTGAACTGCACTTCAATGAAAATTGGTTTTTCGGAGATCTCAGCACTCCAGATCGGAGCGGCACGTCCATTGCAGAAGAGCTTCTTAAGCAGTACAACGGAGAAGATGGCACGTTCATCGTGCGGCAGAGCGATCGTTTGCCGAATAACTATAGCATTTCTTTCTGGTACATCATCCATCCTCATTGTGGGGAATTGTTAATATCAAGCACTTGCTTAAACAATAAGCTGCTGCTTTTTTTTATTCAAGCAAAATGAGATAACTTCATACTTTCAATTATTTTTTATTGTATATGATAAACACATCACGTAAGAATTGCTTGTAGATCATGCATGCATAATTATCATTCCTGTGCAATTTGGTGCCAGTATGTGTAACTTCGTACAGCATGATGTATACTTCTTAGCTCTGTAGCAGTTCTACATTTGCCAGTAGGAAATTTGCTACTACTTGTTATGGCAATTTACACCATTTGCCTAAACAAATATATGTGAGTTTTTGCCATTTCTCAAAGAGTAAGTTGCAATAGCTCTTAGTATGAACTCACCCTTTGTGAAGCTCACATTACAAAAGTAGAAACTTTAAAAAAGTATGTATCAAGATTTATTCATATGTGGACACACTATATTATTTCTAACATGTTTCATCACTTTGGTATCTAAATTAAAGAGATCACCATTGCATAGTTGATGATATTTGGTTGATAATCATGCCATCACTTTCACTAATTGATTTCTTTTGATCAGCACATTTGATAATTTTCATGGAAAATATTAAAATTGTGCCATTTATTTTGTTTCTTCCGTGGGGGTAATCATAGATGATTAGCAACTTGTAAAGGACCCTGTTATCAAGTTTGCAATAGAAAGAAGTTAATGAAACACTAAAAAGCTTTTAAGTGAAGATTTGCATAGAGCTTGACAGAGATGCCAACTCTTACTTTCTCTGGTAATTTTTGTTGTTGTCTTTACTGTTTTTTCCCCAAAAGAGTATAGGTTTCGTGGAAAACACTTTTTCTTCTCTAACAGCATTACAACTATTGCAGAAAGGGCCAAGAAATTGTTGTTCTACTGAATATAAAGGGTTTATAAAGAAAGGAGGAACCATAAATATCATGTATCTTTATGAGACAGATATTAAATCAGTGACAATAAGAATCATATCTCTTGAAAATTGCACAAATTTTTTTTTTCAGAACAATGGTGTTCAGATGTGCTTGGTTCCAGAAACTATATCGAGGCATCATTTAAATGCTTATAAAATTGTACTTTGAAGGATTTATTTTCTTTTCACTGATTTGATATCTTTCTCATTGAAAGATTAGAAAGTTTTAGTTTCGTTTCTTTTCGATACATGTTTTTCCTTCTTGAAAGTTCTTTAAAGGTTTTATCAAGTTTTGCTTTGCTTGCTTTTTACAACTAATCTCAATTATTTGCAAGCGATATCAATTAATCCCTCCTCTGCACTCTTTCTTTTGACTTTGCTTCATACAAACTCATCAACAATCGCACTCACCTCAGGCCACGCCCAATGAAGAGCTTCACTACTCCGAACCCTGGTTTCACGGAAAACTAAACACGAACCCAGACCAGCAGCCCCGCACTGTTGCTGATGAGCTTCTTACACGATATCAGCAAGGCGATGGAACATTCCTTGTCCGTGAAAGTGAAACCTTCAAAGGAGACTATTCCCTTTCATTCTGGTATAGCTTCAAATTCTTATAATTTTCTTTTGCTATATTTCATTTTTATTCTTTTATTGTCATCTTTTTGTGGGGGGAACTATGGATTGAATAAAATTTGCAGTCTCATAGATGTTTGAATGTTTCATTCAAAGACTGATTTTGAGTGAAATATTTGTATGAAAATAAAGATTAGCTGCATTCATAAATGTGGGAGGTACATTATTTTTTTTATGAAGATTCAAGAAACACTTTATTTGTATTATGAGAAACATTGTCAGTGTGCTGTTCCTGCAGTATTGTAATTGAGGGAATTTTTTGTTATGAGGATTTTTTTTATTTGTAGAATACTGGTTTCAGAAAGCTTCATGATAATGGAAGGGTTATAATATTGATGCTTTGTGCAGAATTTGCATATCATGAATAACACAGTCAAACATTCGAGATGTGGTCTTGCACAGCATTATCATTTAACAAGAGCCTTTGCTTACATGTATTTCCATAGAAGTTAGATCAAATTTAATATTATGAATGGATCCATTTCAATTGACCATTTCATTCACTTGAATTATTCAAGGTTATTAAATAATATGCAGTTTAAACTAGGTTTATATAAATTATTACTGAGTTTTACGTGTTTTATATGCTGTTTCAAGAGTTCATGCACTGTCACTTTGAGCCACATTTTCACCTAAATTCATGGGTGGTGGTATATTTGCATTCACTAATTCTGAAATGCATATTCTCGGCATAGAAATCAGCAATCATTAGTTGTCCATAAAATTACTATTGCTGCATTTTTTCCTCTTCCATATAGAAATTTATCATTTTTAATTCAGAAAATAGTTTGAAGAAAAAGTAGGGGATTAGTGAGGTGGCCATTGAACGCTTTATAGATAACCAAAGGATGAACTAGAAATTATTATTTAGTGAGGCTGTATGGCTAGATAGTGCTAAATGTTTTGTTACACGGGTTAAGCCTGTAAAAAAAGATCACTCCAGGGAAACAAGAATAGAGTGATCCCAGTGACGTCATCCTTTTGTTAGCAACGCTGTGCGGCGGCCATTTTGGAGGGCATACAAATTGACCATAGCGACTGACAACTTACAGCAACCTTTGCGTTCTCCTTACTTCCTTGCGTAATTTCTGCAGGCAGCCTATAGAAAGATTTTTTGTCTCTACCAGCCCTGTTTCCACAACCAACAACTGAACATAAATTTACCATGATTTTGCGTAGAAGTATGAAATAAATAAAGCAAATCTAATACATACATGGTGTTTACCGTAAAAACCTCCATTATTCTCTCCACCATGGAAACCTTCAAAGATCATCAAATCTAATACAGTTTCTTGAGAAACTTCAAACTTTCTTTGGTCAGTTGCAGCAGTGCAGCTAAGCAAAGCTCACCTGCACCTAGGCGCAGCCGATCTAACCATGGTGGGCAGTGATTTAGCGTGCCCACCACAATGGCCGGCAGGAAATTGATGACGTCACGTGAAATCGCTCTATAGTAGTCTTTATGAGCAGGCAGACTCTAATGATAGGTTCATGTAATATGTATTTTAATGATTATTCTAGGGAAACCAAACTTGTGGTCTTTGTGGGCAGGCGGACCTACTATCCAGGTTTTCACTATTACATTTTTTTTTTTTGCAGTCTAATTTTATTTCTTGCTTGCAGTGAT
Organism: Lytechinus pictus; assembly: GCF_037042905.1. Classification (NCBI taxonomy): domain Eukaryota; kingdom Metazoa; phylum Echinodermata; class Echinoidea; order Temnopleuroida; family Toxopneustidae; genus Lytechinus; species Lytechinus pictus. The sequence goes on along the minus strand of NC_087246.1, from coordinate 61,717,483 downwards.
GTATTTCAAATATAAGCAAATCTTTATTTGTAACCTTGGGGGAAATATACAGTAATTTGCTTTGCTGGGGGGGGGGGGGCAGCTCACAGGAGTGGTAATTAATGCTTAAATGTTAAAATGTGTCAGTAGTAGACAATAATATGATTTACTCTGATCTGTTCAAACTTCAAATTTGTAGTAAAAAAAGATTTGCTTACAAAAAATACATACATGTATACTGTTTGGAAATATCAGATTTTATTATAATAACCACTTTATTAAGGGATGTTTTCACTCTTAGCTCATTGCTAATAACACATAATTCCACAAATGCGTATTGCCATTGTATTTTTTTTTGCACATCGTCACATTGACATTCTATAATCATTATTATTTTAGTCGTAAACCAGTCATGATATCTTTGGATAAGTATATTTGACTGAAATTATATATCGTTACTGAAATTATTCTGTAATTCAATTGCTTGCTTTATCCAATATTGGCTGACTGTAAGTTTTAATCGGGTTCCGGAACACACATTTTAATGATTTAACATTTATTTCAAGATTAATTATTCAAATGTTTGTATTTTGTTTGGAAAGAAACATTTTAAAACTTGGACGAAAACTAAAAACTGATTTAAATTAATAAAGCTATTTTCTTTAATGATTTAACATTTATTTCAAGATTAATTATTCAAATGTTTGTATTTTGTTTGGAAAGAAACATTTTAAAACTTGGACGAAAACTAAAAACTGATTTAAATTAATAAAGCTATTTTCTGTTATTGTTATGGTATCCGTCATAAATGCATCAGAAAAGAAAAAGATGTAATATTGGTCAAGATATATTGAGACAAATGTTAATCTCTGTGATTTTAGCTAAATTAGAAGTTCATTCAGAGATGTTTCATTGCAGGTTTTACATAATTATAGAATTAGAGAAGAAAAACATTTCCATATCTTTACTCAATGCTTTTCTTGTTTTTCATTTTCTTTCCATCCCATTCTCTACCCACATCCAATTTCTCCTGCCCAAATTGTCGTACATCAAACAATTTCCTTTTCATATTGATCTTTCAAACTTCAATATCATGGCAAATTTCGAACTTAACATTCCTACAACCCTGAATTCCATTTCAAATTATCATGCTGATCAACACAAAATTCATTCCTCTGACTATTTATTACCAAAATTACTCAATGTTGAATTTGAACATACATTAAACATTAATTTCCATGAAAATTTCATCTGCCCTGTTCAAATATCCCACCAACATCTACTCTGATATGTGTTCATTATTATTTAATGCTGAAAAATGATTTTGAAAAAATATGAAAATGTTAATTCAATTTGGACAAATTGGCTCTAAACATTTCTCCTGAATTGTGAATAATGTATTTCTGATGACCCTCTGACCTTCAAAATTCTATATATTTTTTTATTGATATCCCCTCTCCCACCTACGGTGTTTGGTGCATGCCTATCTTGTATGGGAAATAATTTCTGCTGTGAAAACCTCAAAATTGACCCTTGACCCCAACAACACCAAAAATGCACATTGACCTTTGGTAGGGCCATGGGAAAGGTCAACCACTGTCGAATCAAGTCCAAGCTTGACCGAGGGCAATCCAAGTACTTCCTTGTGGAGAACATGCCGTTTGATAGTCTCTACACACTAATCAACCACTACCGGGCGGTACCCCTACGTAGCCGAGACCTGGAGGTTAGGCTCACTGAACCAGTGCCCCAGCCCCCGAGCCACGAGAACAAAGAGTAAGTGTGAATTGGGTCATAATATGCCGACCTCCCCCTGCACTCCCCTATTCCCCCTCAAAGTGAAGGTCGCTTTGAGAGCTGGATTGCCTGTCTACTTCATAGGTGACCCAAATGCTGCACGTCGGTGTTGCATGTTAATAGTGATTCTATGTATGTTTTGTCTTGTATTTCTGTCTCTGGTCGCGATTGGATCATCACTTCCTTCCATTTAATTTTCTTCCAGCCTCATATCAGTATTATAGCTGCATCATGCACTAAATCATACATGTAGTTTGTAATTCCTTTGCTTTGGATCTTTTTTTTTGTGTGTGTGCTCTTGTCTTATTTGTGACACATGCTTCCTTGTCTTTTTTTTGCTTCACATTTTTGCATGCCATCATATAGAGGAAATGAATGAAGAGAGAGAGAGAGAGAGAGAGAGAGAGAGGGATAGGGGGGGGGTGAAGGGAAGAGAGTGAAGGAGAAAGGGAGAGAGTAAGTGAAGGTAGGTATTGCATCAGTGAAGGTTCAAAACGCATTCTGCAATTCATCTCTTTCGGCAGGCAAGCCATTCTACATCACACTAACCTCATAGGAAAACATATTTCTCTATATCACCCTTGTCTGATTGGGTCTTAAATTAATGATAAAACCTAACCAATTTGTTATTCCCCCCTCTCGGTGTATTCGCCAATCGCACCTTATTAACCCACCCCAACAGGGCACATAACCAGGTCAATCACTGCCGAATCCGTTCCAAGTCCATCCACGGCAAAACTTGCTATTATCTGGTCGAAAACCTTCCGTTCCCGAACCTCTATACTCTCGTCAACTTCTACCGTGAACGCTCGATCAAGGGCGGAAACGGCATCACGGTGAAGTTAAAGGATACAGTCCCACAGCTGTATGGCCACGAGAAAGCCGAGTAAGTGCAGGACTTTGCAATCCTTGAAAGGATTTGATTTCATATAAATATCATTCAATCACAGTAGGTAGGATTGGATTAGTTCTAAAAATAAGAAAATAAATAAACATTGATGACATTTGAGATTTTGCACAAATAAAAAAAAAATTGAGATGAAAGTTTGCAATACCTTTGAATATCAGGTTTTATTTAATTTCCACCCAAAGCGAGCCGAGATTTAGAAAAGTGAATATATAAGAGAGAGAGAGAGAGAGAGAAAGACAGACAGACAGGGCGATAGAACAAATTAAAAGGTTTAAATTGAATTGTTAATGATTAAAATCTTAATCTTTCACCGTTCTAAGTCTTTTCATTCACTTACATTTCTTTTCTTTGATTGATTCCTTTCCATTAATGTAACTTAAGTCTTTCGTTGAAAGCATTAAATATTTCAATGTTTATCACTATCAGATAAACTGGCAATTCAAAAGAATGATTTTAGGTATCAGTTTGGTAACGAACAAAGGGAATATGAGTAGGCCAACTGGGCATTTGACTTCAAAAAAAATTATTGGATAAAAAAAATGTTTCTTTTTCTTTCTTTCTCTTTTGTTTCAAATTTTCTTCTTTCCACCCTTCCTTCTCTTTTTTATTTATTTGGTAAGGGATCATCATGGTTATTTTTGATAATACATGTTAGTACTAGGTGTACTAATATGATAAGTGCTGGTCAAAAGATTTTACCTGGTATATTTGCATCAGATCAGTGTTCAGTGTACCCAACCTAAACCGTTATATAAACCTAACAAACATTAATTTCTTAATTGTTACATTGTTTCATACCAATACTTCATTAATTTGTTTCTAGTTCTTTCCTTTTCCTTGAACTATTTAAAGTGAATTAACATTTGCTTTAAAACGTTGCTCTTTCTGTTGATGAAAAGATGAGTATAGTTAAATCTTTTGAATAATTTTATTTTGCCTGCTTCTAACATTGCTTTATTGTAGCATGTAGATAATCATAGATCTGTTACCATATTATATTTGTGGATTATATATTTGATTGTAAGTATATTGAAAATGTTTAATTGGAATCGACTTTTAAGGGTTACTATTTGCAAGTACATTACAGAATTATAATGTTTCTTTATTTACTTTACTGGGTTCATACACATATACATGTATGATTAGAGTTTAGAAAAGGAATTGATTTTATCCTGTACTAATTTTATTTTTCAATTATAATATATTTGAATTTTCAAATTTAAATAAATGATTTTTTTGGCTTAATATGTAAATGCTATGTAGTTTATATAGAGAATGTTTATTACTAATAAAATTAATTGTTGATTCATCTTTTATCAAAGTAAAGTTTTTCTTTCTTCATTGCCCGAGATAAATATCAATAATCTGTAACATACATGTAGGCTCGTAGTCTGAAGCTAGATCAGACTGATTGATAGGTATTTTTCAAAAGTGATGCAATTTAAATTCATTGCATCATGTTTTGCAATGGAATAATGAACTGTTTGTTCAAGTGCATAATGGAACTAATATATATTTACTTGGTTTCTATGGTAATAGATGGTTCCACAGTCGATTGAGCAGACATGAGGCGGAGGACATGCTAAAGAGGGTTCGTCAGGATGGTGCGTTTCTCGTCAGAAAGAGCGAGCGAGAGAGTGACGCTTTCGCCATCTCGTTCAGGTGAATAATCATTAAAATTATAGTAGATCCCCAAATGCCTTGGTCAATATTCCAATTTGTTAAACATTATATGGATGTGTATGTTCTAAAACTGATATGGTGTGGATGATGTAAAATAAACACATGTTTTTGTGGATGAATTTTAGATTAATTCTATTTGCTGAGAGAACAATGAATTGCATGGAGTAAGCCAATCATTCTGAGGTGTTGAATTGTTTTAGTGGCCCAAACATGGACAAGTGTGTGTGCTGCAGCGCTTTGTTATCGAAAGGAAAGGCGCTATATCAATTGATTATTGGACTGGATTAAAATGATTTTGATTGGGATCCCAGCCACAATAGAAACGACGGCATGTTGTTTCTTTTGTGTATAAAACAAATTTTGAAAGACTGGAATAAGATGAGAGGTCCATGATTCATGGTAAAATCTTTGATATGCAATCACTGAATTTGTTATAAGATATGTGCATAGTGGCCAACTGCCCCTTTTTATAGAAACAGTTCCCATTTGGGGAAAGCAAACACACTTTTCACCAATAATGACTTAGTGTCCCTATATTTGTGAAATTTTGTACTTAGGGTTATGTAGAAAATTTAGCAATGTCCTTATTTTCAATTTTCGGTGATTATTCTTTGTCCATGTTTGTGGGCATGCAATGTTGGGAGGTATGTAATGGTCTCAGATTCTTGAAAAAAGGGGTATAAACATTACCTAGAGAGGGCAACAAATATCCTGCGATGTGAAATTTCAATTTTCACAAAGAATCATAAATGAATAAAAGAAAAACGGTTATTTCACTTTTGTAACAATATTGGAAAGTTAGTGATGCTTCATTGATTTCCCATTATCAAGCATTTCTGAAATTTTGGCAGGATTTGAGGGCAACATCATGCTACGTCCACATTGAAAAAACATACGCTCAAATCATAGTGAGGGTTTCATGACATGACTTCTGAATGTTTTATAAGTCTGTTTTATCCGACAGTTACCATAGTAGCCATGCTTTTCAGTTAATCAAAATCAAGGAGAGTAGTTGGATCTGGCAACTTGTCAGCCAGACTAGTTTTGAAACATTCCCCTACTCAAACTGACTTTGGTTATGTCTTATTAGGAGCAAATACCAAAGATTGAAACACTGTAATTATAAAAAAAAAGTTGAAAGGAGGAGGAGAATTAACTTGTTTGCAATTAACATTTTGGGGCAGTCTGCCTTTAAAGTTATTATGTAGAGAGTCACAGTATTGATTCATTGATGCCTTTACAAGAAGAAAAAAAGAAATCAGAAATAAGATTGATAACACCTGTAACACTTGAATAAGAATAATAACACCTGTAAAACCTGGATATAAAAACTCCTGTAACAGTGAGACATAAAAATAACACCTGACACACCTGAATAAGAATAATTACACTTGTAACACCTGAATAAGAATAATAACACATGTTAACACCTGAATAAAAATAATAACACCTGTAACATAAAAGCTACAATCAGTTGTATAATTAAGCATAACTGTAAATCTATGGCAAATCATATACAATAAGTTACACTTACTTGTAAATGAAAAACATATCTCTTCATGTTACATCCCGATATCATCTTTGATCTTTGACCTTCAGAGCGGACGGGAAGATCAAGCATTGTCGTATCAAGCAAGAGGGTAGGCTCTTCACGATTGGAAGCGCCCAATTTGAGAGCCTTGCGGAGCTATGCAGCTATTATCACAAGTACCCCCTCTATAGGAAGATGAAGTTAAAGTCTCCTGTCAACCAAGAAGTGGTCGATAGAGTAGGAGGGGTAAGATTTCAGTGCATGAGAGTGAAATCCCAGAATCACATGTGTTCAAGATAAATGAATTAAGTTGCAGTAAACATTGATGTCATGAGAAAGTCTGTAAAACCAATGTTAATTGTTAGTACAGTTACATAAACTGAACTTTTGTGAAATCTTGAAATACTAAGCTGAAAAAAAAAATGATCACATTGAAGTTTACCAACACAGATAAACACATGTGGGACAGTATATTATTATTGCTTGGAAAGAGACCCAACATCTGGATTGAATAGTATGCTTTTTTTGTTAATTTCTTCCAGAATCTTTTGGCAGATATCTTTTATTTATACATACAGACACTTTGGTGGTCATTTAATTGGATTCTGTACAAACTCATTTTTAAATCGTTACCACAACTGGCATTTATCTTTAAATGAATGTCCAAGGGTTAATGGTGTTTGGGAAATGTTTTTGGACTGTAGATCATTAGGGTTTTATTCCCTTCTCCACCCTAAAGTTTATCTTTATTTGCCACATAAAACACAGGTGAGGTATATTGGTAACCGGCAAGAATGTATTCCTTGAAATGCTAAAGCACATTATTTGCAACTATACTACAGCCAAGGAAATAATATCCTGTGTAGAAACATTTGGAGAAAATGTTGAATAAATGTTGCATGTTATCATTATCTTAGCTATACCAAATCCTCATCTGCATATGAATAACTGTCTTTCAAATGGGTTTTATATATATTATCTTATTCATTTTTATCGAATGTAAATGAGTATAGTATGAGATTGTTTCCAATTCAACAAAGGAGGAAATGTTTGTATTTTTGAAAGGGGATATCAAACTTTTTTCCTCATTTTATGTCTGATGTTTGAATATTTTCCCCATTATCTAGGATTTAGATCCAGAAGATGATCCTATCTATGGAACAGGGGGAATCTACATGGATCCAAACCAATTTGTACCAAAGGTATGACACAAAGAATTATTGTTTTATTGCCCATTGTCAAAGGAACTATTGTATTTTGTTTATTATTCAACTTTACTTCAAAGTTTGACGGTATGAAATGATGAGTTCCTCTTCCAGATAAGTTTTTATTTATTTTATTTTTTTTTATTTTTGAAGACCAAATTACTTCTTATACATACAGCATGTCTTTTGAGGTACAAAGACAACCATATAATCATGTAGTGCATTCTCAAGTTTTCTTCTTTATTTTACATTGTTTCCAAATCTATTGAATAGTGTATTATACATCTATTGAAAACATAGTATATACATAAACATTCAAAGTGTATAAAGGAATAAAACAGACAAGAGATCTTTTGCTTGTAATATAAATTCTACGAAGTATAGGCAATTCAACAATAGAAAAACAATAACTGGAGTGTGAAAAACAAAAAGGTTACTTTAGTCTTTATGAAAGGGGGCCATTGGGTTTGCTGGTTATGAAATTCAATTCCATTCATGTTACCAGCTTGAATTACCTCCCAATAATGGCTCAAATCCTTGAAGTCCCCGACAAAGTAATAAAGATTTTTGTTGTTTTCATCCTACTTTGCGTTGTTGTTTTTTAATCTGTTTCATTTAGGTCACTGTAAAAGCATTATATGATTACAAGGCACAGAGAGAGGATGAATTATCATTCTGCAAACATGCCATTATCACCAATGTTGATAAACAAGACCATGGATGGTAAGAATATATCATAATCCTTTTGTCTTTGTTTTTAATTATTTCACCATGTAAAGTAAAATTCAGATTGACAAAAATAGTGTTACATTTGCAGACAGGAATACATGATAGGAACTAAAGCATATACAAAATATGTTTGAATGAAAGATTTCCTCAAATAACATACACTTGTAATAGATACCTAATTCAATGAAGTAAAATATGACTTGATAAAGAGCATTAAGAGTAGCAGAGACAAAAACTAATCAGTTGAAATAAAAGATAAAATTGTGCCCCACAACATATTAAGAACAGTAAACATTATTCACATCGTAAGAGAATTAAAGACATTATCATGCACCTCAACAATTATGAAGATTACTTTGAAGAAATATAACCTCTTCACCCCTTTCCAAATTTAATTATTTATAACTTTTTTTCTTACTTTTCTTTTCTTTGTAATATAAAAATTTGCCAATTTCATGTGTATCCCAAACAATACAGAAGTAGTGATGATACTTGGGGGTTGCATGGCTCTGTGTGCCCCCACGCCATTTTGAAAGCGAAGACCTTTTTTTTGCTTTTGTTTTTGTTTTGCTCGTCAAATTTCTCCTCTGGAAAATGTGCCCCCTTTTTGGAAAATCCTGGATCCACACCTGGATTGGATATTAATGTTATGGGTGCTCTTATAAGCAAATAAATAAGTTGGATATAGTCAGAGTCGATTGGATGTATTGCGAATAGAAGATAGATTCCCTTTTGTCTTCAAACATGAAAATGATCACCAATATTGCTCCTTTTTGTGTTTATTTACAGGTGGAAAGGGGACTATGGTGGTAAGAAAAATATGTGGTTTCCTTCTAATTATGTTGAAGAGGTGACGACCCCTGCTACCAATGACCAGGGACAGAATGCAACACTCCTAGGTAACCTTCAGAAGGGTGCTATTGACATCAATGGATGCAGTGTGGGTAAGTTTAAGACCCTGTCTTACAAAGAGTAACAATTGATCCTATCAAACTTCAACTATATTGAAAGCCATCAATGTCATAATTTTTCTAGAGGAAATTTGCAGATGTCCTTTTGTAAATAGGGAAAAGCATCCTGAATTGTCAAGAAAACAAGGAATTTATGAATATACATCATATGTAGAAAACATTTTGAACAAACAAGCATTCAAGATGTTGGCCTTGCTGGCTTTTCATAGTTAGGTGTGATCGGATTAATATCAAATCTTTAAAGACAGGGCCCGGATCGAAATCACCCATTTCAATATCCTTGTGCACAAGATGTGCTTGTATTGTGACACCACTCCTTTGCTTTCATCGTAAGAGATTGGTTGACAACATTTTACTTAACTCCCCCCGTTTCTTTCTTATTCTATGTGATTACAAACTCTTTTTAAACATAACAGTTTTCTTACGATCTCACTGCTCACTGACTAATCCTCATTCTTCCCTGCATTGGGGATTTATTGTTCAGTTAAATATTCCTTTAATTTGTCAATTCCCTCTTTCAACGTGGGCTATCTGAGGATAAAGTTGTCAAATTACAAGGAAAAAAAGCCACTCATAGTGAGTGTTAATGGCGAATTTACTTTGAAACATTCACATTGTTTCATTCTTAAGTCTGCTCTTTTTATTTTTCACCTTTCCTCTCAATGATTGTGTTTGGAGAGGTATCACCTAGCTCTTTCCTATAGCATACTAGCAAGACTTTATATTTTGGTTTTCCTTCCATCATTTTTTTCTTTTCGATCATGTCAGAAATGATGCTAGGCGTGAGGACAAGACAGCATTTTGTGTTCAGAATAATCTCGCCGACGCAGCGTAACGCGATGGACGTAGCTGCCACCGACCTAACAGAGCTTGAGGACTGGATGAAATGCATACAGGAAGCTTCAGTCAAAGCCACTGTTATGGTGAGTATGATTGCTATAAAGTGCCTGTATTCATGTTATATATTTACTACATTAACTAATACTATTGTAACGTCAATGTGTCAATCTGTTTTTAGCAGCCACCAAGGTTGTAATCGAGGCTGGTGTTACCGAGTCACTAGGCCACTGCAAAAACCTTCCCCCCATAGACTTTGTGCATGTGACGCTGGCTTAGGCAGAGGCTGGCAAAACGTGGCCTCTACGCCGGCCTCAAGTCAATCCCTGACAACCATCTCTCTTTAACAGCCACCTGCCTACAGTGACCTCTAAAACAGATTCCACTCACAGGCATATTATGTAGATAAGAACCTGTATATACCAGTCACATGTTCATAACGTCCAAATTTTTTGTTTCAGATAAGCCTATACAGCAATATTACAGATGGAACCCCCTGTTCATATTTACCCTTGGTTATTCCATTAAGCATGTCCTCTCCCAAAAGCAGAGCATCAAGCATATACATCATAAAAGAAATGATTGCGTAACAATAGAATAATCATGAACATAAAGGCCAGTGCATAATGTTTATCTTGCAAAAAAAAAACGCAACATTTTTGGTATGGTGTGTGTGAACTGGATATAGATTGCATATATTAGTTATTGATAATTGGCCCAAGTTTCTCATTTGTTGCTGGATTGCATGTTAAAGAAGTAATTGTGTGTTCTGGGGACCATTTCTTAAAGATTAACTGCAATGTTAACCATTATTGTAACTGTCCTGTTACCATGGTAGTTGCCACAGTGGCAAAGTTACCGTAGTTGTGACTCGTTATGGAACTGACTCCTGATTATTTCTACCAATAGACAAAGAGTATCCAGAATCATGAACGTAGACTGCGTATCGCGAGGGAATTCTCCAGGCTCATCGTCTACTGCAGATCTGTTCCATTCTCAGAAGACAGTAAGTATCTTTCCAACTTTAAACCCAGAAAATAGCATTAAAAGTGGCCATACTGAAGCTTTTTGAAATGTAAAACTTTCTCTTTACAAATAAAGTGGTATACTAATTTATTCTCAGTATTATTTATAGCTATCTCAAAAGGTATATTTTTTAAGACTAGCTATTTATAACACACTTTCAATGAGAGACCACATACCGATTGTCCCCTTTTGGAATTCTAAAAATGTTAACCAATCCCTTTATTGATGTTGTTCTCATCCAGACATTCCAGGCAAATACTTTGAGATGTCGTCCTTCCCTGAAACCAAAGTAGAGCGTTACATGGTTCCTGGCAAGTCAAAGCTCCTTGTGGATTACAACAGGAAACAGGTCAGCAGGACCTATCCTAAAGGTCAACGTATCGATTCGTCCAACTACGACCCCATCCCAATCTGGTTCTGCGGTTGTCAGATGGTCTCTCTTAACTACCAGACTCCAGGTAGAGGGCGCTCTTTCAATCAAATTGTTCTTGATAATGATAGTGTCATAATCAGGGGCTACGGAACCATTTTGAAAGTAATATTTTAGAATGTAGTTCTCTCCCTCATGCTTCATCTTGTCAGAAATTGTTCCCATAAAAATATTTCTTCAGAGCATTTGCAATCCCATCTGATAATAGAGTCCCTTTCTCAAAATGTATTGAACAAATCCGGGAGTGTGGCTTCAGGTTAAAAACCTCTTTTCTCCAGAGCAAACGTTTCCACACTCTTCACTGTACTTTGTCCGTTGGAAATTTCACCCAAGTAAAGAACCTCATCCAGGTATATTTCCCATTACAGATTTGGTCAACTTTATGTGATAGGGAGAATTGTATCTGGGAATGATTGTAAAAAGTTACATTCAAAATTATGATATCAAATGTATCTTTCACCCTCATATAGTCATGCAGGTGAATGAAGGTATGTTTGCGCTCATTGGGAGATGATTGTCAAAAGTTGCAATCAATTATAATATCAAATGTATCTCTCACCCTAAGATCATCATATGCAGGTGAATGAAGGCATGTTTGCGCTCAATGGGAGATGATTGTCAAACGTTACAATCAATATAATAGTGACTGTATCTCTCACCCTCAGATAGTCATATGTAGGTGAATGAAGGCATGTTTGCGCTCATTGGGAGATGATTGTCAAAAGTTGCAATCAATTATAATATTGAATGTATCTCTCACCCTCAGATCGTCATATGCAGGTGAATGAGGGCATGTTTGCACTCAATGGGAGATGTGGATACGTACTGAAACCAGAGTGCATGTTTGATAAGAACTTTGATTCTTTCGACAAGAGAACATTATCAAACGTTGATCCCATCCATCTAACCATTACAGTAAGTATATTGCTTCTCAGTTGGTAGGGACAATCTTTAGAATGTTTAAATTGACAAAGCTAAGTAAAAATGATTGTGCATTAATGAAAAAGAATGCATCAAACTTTGGAGAACCACCAAATAAAGATTACAGGCCGAACACTTCAGTCAAAGATTTGTCACAGTCAACAACTTCTAAATTCCTTATTTCCCTTAATATTACCACCTAAATATGGAAGTTCTTTAGCATCTCTCTTTATTTCTGGGTAAATTCTTTCTTAGAACATTTACGTGTCCATATTATATAAATGGCAACAATATTTTGGAAAAATGTTCTGTCATTATTTATGATAAATAGGTACTTGTTATGAATGTAAGTATGTTGATATGGTTAATCACATTGTACCGATGAATTTAAGAACTATACGAAAGCTGAATATTTTTTATTATTAATATGTGAGAATTTTTTTTTTCATACAGTGGACAATGTATTGAATTGAATTGAAAATATTTGCAAAAATTTGTTGGATTTGTCATTAAAGTAGGAGACAAGTTTTATGAGAATTGATTCCTTTGATAACACAGTTTTAATATTGAGATAGTTTACAAATCGTAGGTCTAACTAGCAGGCATTGAACTTCAGTAGTCCTTTTGATATAATCATCACTTCTCATTTTAATGCAAGATAGTAGGCAGATTGTTACTTCAATCATATATAGTTTTTTATTTTGAAGAATAAGTTCGTAAGTTACAATCTATCTTTGTCATTTTCAATTTTTTTGTAGATCATAGCAGCCCGTCATTTGCAGAAGACCGGCCGTGGTATAGCCAGTCCATTTGTCGAAGTAGAAGTACTTGGTTCTGACTATGACAGTGGGAACAAATACAAGACAAGCACAAAAGGTATGTTGTTCATATTTTTTAGATCAAATTAAGTTGAAAAGCAAACTTTATGATTGTTTGAATGGAATATCATTTGCTCAAGTTGGAAAAAAGAAATGAGAATCCCAGGGAGTGTTTCATGAAAAAAATCAGTAACTTTGACTATTGTTACAAGCTACCAAATCCTTGCATCTGATAGGGTATAGAGAAAATCAGTCAGTAACAATCACTGTCAATACACTTCATGAAACATTTCTTTGGTTTCCTGTATTCAGGCATGCACATCATAAGCAGTGTCTTTATTGTTCTGATTTCTCCCCAGCTGATAATGGTTTTAACCCAGTCTTCAATGAAGTGTGTGAGTTCGACGTATCCAACCCAGATCTAGCCATGCTAAGGTTTGTCATCCAGGATGAAGATGTCTTCGGTGAACCTAACTTCCTTGGCCAGGCTACCTACCCTCTCAAGGCTATCAGAACAGGTAAGTCACCTGACTTAGTTAATCCAGTCACCTGACTAAGTCATTCAGTCTCCTGATTTACAAGTTGGTAACATAAGAGAACTTGAAGGGATGTATTTGATGTTGTTGGTATGACCTGCCGTACTGGGGGATATTTCAGATTGGGAAAATTTTCCAATAAGTTTTTTTAGGTGTTCTTCTATCCTAATCTTGTTTGGTGGATCAAATTTTTGTGTGTAAGTATGCATATTGTAGTGACGATGATATGATTAAAATTGAAGAACTGTTTGAGGGATCATCTTGTATCTTGGTTTAAATGTGCATTTTGGAAGGACGATGATCCGATTAGATTTAGGGGTCACAAGATCAAAGTTCACAGAGGTCATCACCTGAAAATTTTTAGGAGAGTAATTTTAGTCTTACAATTGTTTATTTGAGTTTTTATAAGATATGATATTGATATGTTAGTTTACAAAGTAAAATTAATTTCTTTGCAATCTTATTTTATATTGGTATGATACTTATATGTCCAATGTCCAGTGTAATTAATTCCTTTCCAATCTTTGATAGGATATCGATCTGTCCAGCTGAAGAACGGGTACTCTGAAGAGCTGGAACTAGCTACACTCTTGGTCCATGTTGATAGGAGAGTCATAGGGGTAAGACTCAGGATTGATCTTGCTCTCTAAGCCATTCTCAGTATATGCATCATGACTGTTTTCTTGCTGTGTATATGTTTATTTGACTTCGTATGTTGAAATGAGGAATTGAACAATGATGAATCGTAATGGTAGAGATGAAATGATATTGAATATCTCACTTTTTGTGCATGTCTGTCATGGAGTTTGTGTTGTTTATTTGTTTTATTTATTTCACCATGTAAAATAATATTCACATTGATGACTATATAGTGTTATATTTGCAGATAAGAATATATAGTAGGAACAAGGCTTGAATGAAATAAAGTGTTCATATAGTAATAGAAACAAAAATTAATATATATTAAAATAAAAACTTAAATCATGCCTCTTTGCATATTAAGCTAAAGAAATAAACATCGTTCATATCTTAGGAAAATCAAAGACATAAATCGTGCACCTCAATGAAATTCTAGATCTTTATAAGAAGTGTCATTAGGAGTATTGTGAGGGAAGCAAGTTGTGGAGCCAGATGATATTTGCTTATCCTGATATTGTGATGAAACATTTTTTACATTGCCAAGTTAGGGATTGTATGAGATTGTATGATATATAACTATGGCCTTTGACCTTGCACAGGAATGTGACGACAGCGACCTTTACGCGTCCATTCAGATGTTGAGGGAGAGGACGCAAGAGCTGACTGCTGTGGTCAATACCATGGACAGACCAGACATCGACAATGGTGCTGGGGGCGGAGAGTCGGACGCATTCCGTTTGAAGACGGCAGAGCTGAATAACTGCCAGGAGGCACTCTTCAATCTCCAAGAACAGAGAAAGTGAGAATGATGCTAGATTAGGCTGCAGTCATACCGATGCAACCGACTCCAGAACCCATCAAAGCTTACATTGTTTTGAATGGGATATCATCGGTCGTTTTGGAGTTTGTTATGTTGGTGTGACTGAAGTGAGGGATACTTTCATCTTAGGATGGAGTTTTAGCAGATCCTTCATAATGTTATGAACCTGTAATACCAATATGGCTACACCCATTCAATCTGCTATTATAATAATGAATGATGAGAGCTTGATTTGACAGTTTCTGTATTCCCAGTGAAGTCTCTGGAAGGTTTCTAAATGTCTCATTTGTTGAATAATGTGTCCCGATTTTTTTTTCTGAATTGATTTTGTTTCTGTTAAATTGATATTATTCTATTATATTATATTATTCCATTCAGTTGATTATAACATTTCATTTTCGTTTTGTTTTGTGTGCTTTTTATTGCAGGCAACGGGTGGAAAAGAGAAAACTTAGAAAAACAGCAAGCAACAGTCAGAGCCGACTTCCCAGACCTTAAAGAGAAATCTAAAAAATCAACAGTAAACTGATCATTGATTATGATCCCATACCAGAAAGTGTTAAAGAGTTCTTATCTTCAACTGGAAAGTGAAGAAGTTCTTGTGGAATGCTCTTATGGCACTGTACTTATGAACATCTACCAAGGGAGATCACAGGATTGACAAGATATGGTCATTGGAGGAATGGAAGCTGCGAGTCTTGGTTCAGTTTGCATTCACTTTGATTACAGATTATCAGATGAATGTCATCTTTACATTCTGTGATGATTGTATAGTATCAATTGACCATCATCTTTACATTCATGTGATGATTGCAGATTATTAAGTGACTCATCTGTACATTCATGCGATGAGTGCAGATATCAATCGACTGTCGTCCATACAATCAGTTGATGATTGCAGATTATTGAATGACTGTCATCTGTACATTTACATGGTCAGGATTGCATATTATCAAATGGCTTGTCTGTACATTCATGTGATGATTGCTTAGTGTCAGTCGACTGTCATCTATGAATTCATGAGTTGAATGCAGGTTCTCAGATGAATGTCAGCTATACAATCATGTGATGATGATGATTGCAGAGTATCAATCAACTGTCATCTATAAAATCAGGTGATGATTGCAGATTATTTAATGATTGTCACCTATACATTTACATGGTAATGATTGCAGATTATCAGAGGAATTTCATTTATACAATCATGTGATGATGATTGCATAGGATAATATTTTGTCTTGTGGACAGAATTTAAGTGACTAAATATGACCTTTTCTGGAGTGTTATCATGGAAATGCAGAGTATAATCTCTAATATGCTTTTAATCCGTTGAAGATTTGTTTTATTTTCATACTATATATGCCCATTGTGGATGGGATTGGGATTTTTTTTATTGTGATAGCCACATGTTGAATGTAGATGATGCATGTGGGATATTTTGGTTTGTGTACAAAAAAACTGTACAACAACTTGTTGAGTTCATGTAAAGTCAAGTGGTATTTACCTAAACAGATCATGTCTCTATTAACTTAACTTGTAGTCTTGTTGAAAGAATTTAAGTTTTCTATCCTCTTTATTGCTTTCTATTGATGTAAAAGTCTACCTGAATGATCTGTTAATGTGTATTGATCTATTAGGTTGTAGTCACATATTGGCATTAGACATAACTGGGACACGTTTTACAAAGTGCTGAGATGGATTTATATCATTCTCAAACTGAGATCGATCTCAAATTGTGTAGTTAAGTAATATAAGATTAGATCTCAATCTGTGTTTGATTTGAATCAATCGCAACTCTTTGTAAGACAGTGCTCATTTCATCTTTATGTGTGCAGGATAACAACTCATCACCATGGCAATGCCATATAAAATAACCAAACATTTTATTATAAAGTCTATCTCTCTACTAAAAAGAATATACGATATATACGTGTAATGATACAATCACATGTATAAAGAAAATAATCTACATGAATCTAAGAGACTCATGCAAAAATACCAAGAATAATTGTTGTAAATCCATTAAATGTTTATGATTTGAAGAAGAAATCTTGAAGGATTTTGGTACAGGAAAATTGTTTAATGTTTTAACCAAAAATATTATTTTTCTGGGTTGAGTTTGAGTAGATGTATTTGTATTTTTGATTATACAAACAATGGTGCATTTTTTTATATGTAGTGTATGTAATAGTGGGAATATCGTGGTGTAGTGGTTCTGACTCTCGCCTTTCAGTCAGTGTCGTGGGTTCAAATCCCAGCAAGAAATTTATCAATATTGTGCTGTACATGTCCAAGGTGCAGTATACTAGTGTTTGGCAGGATTATCATTTTCTTGAACACTTGTCTGTCGGGATAGCAGCTGGGATATAGCCAGAGTAATAATCACAATTAGCACCTCGAGTACTCTGCAGAGAGGAAGCAAGTGTTTTGCTATTACTATTTTTTGTATTATTATTTTTCTTATTAATGATGAAAATGTGCAAAATGCACTGATTACAGCATACATAAACATAATGAAAAGTTAAGTACTCCGATAATCAGCAAAAGCTGAGAGAATAGATTTAAATGAGAGTAGATTACAATCAAAATGTTTTTCACATCCTGAGCCTTGCATCAAATTTAGTCATTACATCACATAAACAGAATATAATGATTATTTATATGATCATCTTGTAGAATTTTGATGTGTGGGAGCATTGGTGTAGTGGTTGCTTTGTAACCAGAGGGTTGTCTATTTGATTCCCACTGCGATATCACATACCTTTGCAAGGCATCAATCCATACCTTGCCACTCTCCACCCAGGTGTTAAAATGGCCACCTGATATTATGCGAAGGCCTACTTAGTATACTTATAATAATTGGAGGTTTTACACTCTTGCTATTTTTTGTACACCCCAGGGAGTGGAGAAAGTGCATACATTGTGTGTGTGCAACCCAGAATAAGATAACCTGGGTCATATATCTTTAAAGTGCATTAGTGTTCCAATGTTTCAAGTGAAATATTATTATAATAGATTTCATCAAACAAGGATGGAGCATTTAAGCTTTGATCAGACGTAGTGAAGAGGTGCAATTATCGGCCGATTTTGTTTCGAATTGACCTCGAAAACGCTCGAAGTCATGAGAGGGTTTCCTGAAATCGCTAAGAAAGTGTTGCAGTAAAACGGCCATAACTTTTGTCAATGACCTATTATGGAAAGAAGAATGATTACTTTGATTGTTCATCTCGTTCGTTTTGCCATTTGTGGAGTAACAATATGAAAAAAATATCACAGAACTCTCCTTAAAAAATTAAAACAAGCAGTTGAAAAATTCGCGTAAATTTCAAATTTTCAGGTCTGTGGCATGAACGAAACTGAGATATGTCAGAAAGTAACTATTAAGATAACTTTGTGTGAAAAATCAGTTCTTGTAAACATGGGGTACGGATATGTCTGGAAATAATCCAACTCTTTGCGATTTTCAACACAAGAAATTTGTTTTCACGCCAAGTCAACCCATTGAAAACCATGATGTCATTACCGAACTTCTGTCTCGTATACTCACTTTTTTGTTTGTTCTAAAGACGGTGAATCACAGTCATTGGCAATGCCAGTACAGCTTGGTATACCGTACAGTGCAGTGAAGCTGCCATGCCAGAGCAGAGCGTGCTACATCCCTATTCATGTATCAGACAAATTGATGAGAAATTGGTTTTGCAGCGCAGGTATCAGCAAGTTAACCAGTGAAATGTGACTTTTGTAAGCTTCATTTCATCACTGATCACGGTCATTGTATCTCGATTAAGTAAAAGACATAATTGATATAGAAATAGGGAAATTTCTGTGCTTACCTTGTACTTTCATTCGAATGCACGTAAACACTTACCATAAAGCACGTACCATAACAAAAAGGCTAGTGATTGATTGCAGGGCTGAGTCCAATAGGTAATTGCACCGGTTATTGTGTATGATTAGCGATAACAATAAATTCTAACGTATGTAAGTTGGATTTGCTGGTATAAAAAAACTCCTTGTTATTTTGTGTCATAACCCCAATTTCATACAGTAATTTCTCACAAAATAAGTCTTTGGCACAGCAAAAACTTGGCATGCAAATCCGTATATACCTCGTGAATATGCACAGCGAATCTCATGAATATTCAATGCAGGGTATAGATATGTCTGGAAAAAGTTTGAGAGTACTTTTGGAAGACAACGAAAATTAAAGCAAGCGAGAAATTAAAACTATTTGATTGTTTGATATCATTTTTTCAGGATCGAATGATATCATTTTCGATAAGTCCTGAAAATTTGAGGAAATTTTGTTAACGTACAGTGAAAATACAAGCAAGTGAATTTCTCTTGAAAAAATGAACTCTGTCCCCACGTGCGTGAATGACCGTTAGAAATTCAAAACAAATCGGGCGTTTAGGCCGAGTTAATTGCATCCGTCCGCTGGGCCTGTGATGAGATGATATCACTATAAAGCTCTGTAAGGTATTCAGTAGTACTCAGATAAAGTCAATGACAGTAACATGAAAAATAAGTTGCAAACAACTTCATTTCATCATAAATTTCCACTGACTTCTGACAAGGGAACCCAACCTTTTACAACAAACGACATATATGTATACATAAGAAATGAATTATGAAACACATTGTGTAAGTGCGACTCTAATTCACACTTCTGCTTCTCTGTTTTGGGTTTTTTTTTTTTAATTCTTTCCATTCTATCTTTCCATTTCTCTTGGGTCATTTACTTTTAAATGCATATATACATCTACTTTAGCCATGCAGCCAAAATGTTTCCTCTAGATTTTCAATTGTGCTGTCGCCTCAGATCTGATTGACTCTGTACACATATAACATTGCTGAGCCTTGTTGCGCCTTAAAATATGACACAGTTCATTTTGCAAAGTATTGGGTATTCTATGAGTTGTGAAGTGTTAATGAAGCATCACTGTTATGCATATCGTTTTGCCTTATGAAATTACCACTACTAGCACATTTTTTTCTTTGCTCTCTCTGTCATTGGTTGGGGAGTTCCATTAATACTGGTGATTGTCAGTTTAAATGATTTGTGCCATTTCAATAGAGTTCCGCCACCACATTGTTTTAAAGACCCATACCAAAAAGTGAAATTGACCTATCATATAACAATCGAAAGCTTATAAATTACTTAAGATAGAAATGTAAGCTTTATGCATTTTGACCACTTAACTAGCCGAGTATTTTGCTTAAGAATAGCTCCATTTATTGGGCTTCGAAAGTAGGCTTACTTGTCCGTGCTTTCACCGGCCTCAAAACCATTACATAATGTTGTGTTAGAAGCATTGTGATTTCATAGGTTTGTACCCAGAAAAACTGGGTGATTTTTCCACCTTTTAGATTGCATATTTTATTTTCTTCAATTCTATCACCTAGAGATATCATAAATGCCTTTTCCTGCAAGTTTGAATTAATGAAATTTATGGCTCTTGGCTACTTTTTACCATATTTCATTTCTCGTTTATTAGGCGCAGCTTTTCATTTTTATCTGCATTCAGAGTTTGTGTAACAACTTTTCCTGACATAGCAATTTAGGCTCTATAAGAGCCAAACAAAGAAATCACAAAAAAATAAAATCTAGTGAAGAGCTCTAGGTTTCCATCCATTTGAGCACTGAATAATTGTCATTGCCATTTCTTCTGCAAATTGAAGAAAAGAAATCAAATTCAGAATTTGAAAAGCAGAAAAATTACCCATTTTATCTGTGTGCAAGCCTATGGAATCGCAACACAACATGACATCACGGTCTTGAGGCAGGTGAAAAGCACTGGAAAGCCTTTTGTCAAAATTCCCTGCGTAACCCGTTAATTTGAGTTTTTCTTGAGCAAAATACCTTACTTTGTTGCACTATTTGTCAGTTTCACTTTTAACTCCAGTCTGGGTCTTTAACCCAAGGAGGTAAAGTGTCTCCTCAAAGAGATAATTTGGCAATTTACCTTTCTCCTGAATGAAAAATATGATTACAAAGAGAAAACTGTTCTGCAAAAAATGATCCCATTTCCAATGATGCATGTTGTATCGTTCATGAATAAATGCTGTTTAAAGTGAGCTAATCAGTAACACTTTAAACCACTGTTTCAAAGTGCAAAATTGGCAACTTTTTGATACAGTTTTGCCATTATCATTTATTTTAACTATTATATCCATATTGGATTTTTGAAATGGATGGAAATGAATGGAAAATTTTTACCAATCTGCGGATCAATACCAGTTTTGAAGTCTAAAAAGTTTAGCTTTTGAAATTTCATTTGAATTTCATAGGTGAACTCGTCAAACAGTAATACACAGTATAGACCCACAAAAAGACAGTAAAACACCATACAAATGTGGTATAAACCCATTAGCAGGAATGCCAGTATCACAGCATTGTACTTTGTGAGAGCTGGAAACCTATTTTTAGGGGGAAAAACAGTCATCTCGCCTTTTCTCTAATATTCATGTGCAGTATTCTTTTTTTAATTTTAATTTTTAGTAGTTATAACCAACATCAAAATGAAGTCAATTGACACCAGTGCTTATGAATAAATTGTTGTCTAGTATAATGTATACTATTCTTGTATGCTATTCTTCTTCCCAAGCTTTGACCTGTTAACATTAAGCTTTAATTGCAATATTTTATATTGATTAAGAGCGATAACCACAAAGAAATAATCATGTCAACACTTAGTAGGCTTTGGATGTATGATATTCTTATATTTTGTTCAAGTGATGTTAATTTGATTTAAATGTGACCAAAATAATCTAACCAAATAGTACCTACTTATCATATGTAAGCCATTCATTTCAAAATTATCTTTTGGTAAATGTGGAAATTGAGACATATAATAAATATATGCCGCTGGAAAACAAGACTATTTTATATGTGTATATATGTATATGTTATGGTTGTTCCACAATCTGTGTTATGATTTATGGGAAATAGTTAAATCTTTAAGGGGGAAATTCTTCCTGATAACAGGTCAGTTTTAATAAAAGCACAAAAATTAAGATATTTGAATGATTCGATTATTGGTGGAGTTTTGATGAAAATCCATCAAAGAATTAAAAACAGTTATGACTTTTAAAGATTTTGAATTTATTTTCATAATCTTATTCCATTAAAAATTTGAATTTATTGAATTTTGATTACATGATATATGGGGAAGTGGTTTGCATGTGACGTCACCTTTAAAAATATTTAGAATGTACAACTCTTCTTTGATGGATTTTAATCAAACCTTCACCAATATTTTCCCCTAATTTTCTGCTTTAATTAAAATAAACTTTTTGTTAGGGTGAAGTTCCCCTTTAACCCTAATAAGTCTGGGGGACTGATTTTAGCCCCCTCAACATTTTCTGTGATACATGTAAATCTGTATGTGAAAAGATGGTGCGACGCCATGACTTTTTCTTTCAAGTCTTGCACAAATTTTGGGATCAACTATGCGATGCCAGAGTATGCAGTACTTACTTTCTTTTTTCTCCTCTTTTGCCCTTTCTTATTTTCCCTACCTTTTTCTTCCCCTCTCATTTCCATTTCTCTTTATTTTCTTTCCCCATCTCCCTTTCCATTCTCTCTCTTATTTTCTAACCCCTCTCTCTTATCCTATCCCTTCTCATTTTTTTAGGGGGAGGGGGCAAGGCTCCTTCAGCCCCCGTGGATCAGTGCCTGTCCAAAACTCGTCCTAAGGTTTTCTTTCTTTGAGGTGTTCACACACTTCCTGCAGATATTTCCTCTCACACAATTTACTTGATAATTAAAATTTATCTCGCTTAAACCCCCATTTCACAGAGAGCAAGACCTATGTAAGACCATGAAACTTGCTTGATCTTACAAAGGTCTTTTAATGAATTTTCAAAGATCTCCAAGGTCTTTCACAAATCCTGATTTATCTTTCAGTGGTCTCCATGATCTCCAAAACTTTTTGAAACGGTTCAAAACAGTTTTTCAGTGGTCTTTCATGAGTTCTTATTAGCCTTTCCATGATCTTTTGACAGTCTATCAAGATTTTTGCGGAGATTACTGAAAGACTCATGAGAGATCATTGAACGATATCTATAGGACTAGTCTAAGTCCAGTATGACAAGGAGTATCAATCAGTCTTTTGGAGTTCTTTGAGGGGTCTTCTGAGCCATTCCACAGAGAAGACAAGTTTTAGTGATCTTGGAGACTGCTGTAAGACCTTGTCAATTTTTGGTCTTTCAAAGGTCCTTTATAAGTCTCCCTTCTGAGGAAAGGGGGCCTTATGACAAACATATCTTACCTGTATATACATGAAAGATATGTTTTTGATGGTCAGATATGATCTTCTTGCCATTGTGCAATTCTTTATATGGCCATTACCTTTATTTCTGCATGATCTTTTATGTACAACAGAGTACCGATGTGTGACGTCAATCGGTTTTCATTTTGTTCATTTCAGCATTTTCATGACCATATGAAGAGCATGATAAAACCTCCACACACCAAATTTGACATGAATTGGATCATGCTGGCTCGAGGTATAGGTGTACCGCCAAATTTAAATCTAATCTAATAATATGAATAGACATGGGGCACCCGTGGACTGACTTACATCAATTTTGGCTTGTGGATGTTTTTCATCATGCTCCTCCGAGACATGATATAAAAATGCTGAAATGCACAAAAGGGTGTTTAGTGACACCGTCGCTATGGGTACTCTATTCCCTTGATAGGCCAAAGTACATGTAAAAGTTGGAGTAAGACAAACTGGGCATTATTAGACTTTTTGAGAATTAGACATCTGCTTCTATACCAAGTGAATATAAACCACCCAAATCACCAATCCACATTCTTGGTTTATAACAATTTGGTCTAGTCAAGACCAGGCAAAAAGTTCATTTTTTAAATATTCAAGGGGGCTATTTCCACAACCCCTGCCTAAAATCGGCAACATTGGATAAGCCTTTAACATTGCAGTGAATGGGGATTTTCAGGGGCTCTTTTGAGCATGTCGGGGGCAAAATCCCCTTGAGCCCCCGTGTAAATTTGTCATGGTCAAGACTTAGTCTAAATCCACATAGTCTAATCTTATAATCTTATTTCATATTAAAAAAACATACAAGAAGCACATTGGGGAAATTTTCGGGAAAAATACATAGCATCTTTAATAATAAACTATAAATGTATATGGAAGGCAATTCACATATGAATCAAATGCAAGTAGTCAGTTCTAATCAGACTTGCCACACAGAATGTATGCACAAACCCCACTCCCTGGGCAGTATTCAAGCTGTTCTCTGCATGCAACCAAAAAATTACACGGGGGCGGCGGGCGAATTCGCCCCGGAAAGTCCAAAAAGACCCCCGGAAAAGGGCTAAAAACATTCACACGAGGGCGACTGCAAAACTCATAATCGCCCCCGTCAACACTGTATATTTATGTAGCATTTCATGCATACGTACGTGATTGCATTTAAATTATACATTATACATTATATTGCATTTAAATGTGTACTTGTTTGCATTTGCGTGTGACCGCTTATATTACAATCTTGAGCTGTTTCCTACGCGCACACCAATTGTGCTATAAAATCCCAAACTCATTGCCCGACTGCAGTTGCGAACATCACGTATATATGTACGTAAATCACCACGGAGCTGCCCGCAGAGTCACACAAGCAAATACAAGATACAGTGGCACAATAACATTGCTCATTTCAGCGCACGCGAGTCCATCATAGGATCGTGTCAGCTAAGAGAACTTACCTGTGAATCTCTGTTTACGGGCGTGAATAGTGCATGTGGTACATGTGCCTATGAATTCGAGATGGTACCGGTACGTACTTCTCGCTAGCTCGCGCCGCGCTGCTTCGAAGCTTCGTCGCGATCGCATGTACAGTACACGCGTATGATTACACCGTATATGCTAGCTACCGTGTATATATATATACGTACTGTACTATACTGTAGTGTTGCATGCTCTTAGCTGAAACGCAAAAAAGCCGCGAAATAGCTCCAGAAATTGTAGCCCTGGAAAGTGTAAAAAGAGCCATGGAAAATGAAAAAGTAGCCCTGGAAAATTTTTAAGTTTCTCCAAAAAGAGCACTGGAAAGAAAAAAAGTAATTTTTTGGTTGTCTGCATGACAAGATGCTCACAGTGCTGTGTGAATTATGATGGCATTTGCACCAAATAATGGTGAAAAGAACAGTGATTTTGAACTCCAGACCTTGTACACGTATTTCAAAGGGCAGGGATTTATCCACTTGTCCATTCATTTGGCCTTATAATAGCAATGCACAAAATCTCTTTCATATGGTGCTTCTTCCGGGAGAATCAACCGAGAAACAAAGTTCAAGAATATCTGCTTATCACTGTGGACCACATAAATTCAATCAAGGTGAAATTCCACTTGGATGACATGAATAATGCATCTTTGGCATGATCTGGTCTGAAAGATTGATTCCGCTTATTCATCTTGAAAGGTCTACTTGGTCAGACTTCACTCTATCTACAATTCTTTACTTTCTGTGTGTCATCTATCTTTTTTGTCCTCTTGTAGATGGGATTGGACTTGAGGGGTGCTGTCATTACTGGTCTGCTGCCCTCTGTTGACGAAAAATAACCCCACAATGATTAGGGAGACACCAAACCACCATTTCAGTGAAAGTGTTTCACCAAAGAGAAGTTGACCCATCAACCCCTGTGAGAAGAGAAAAGATATAAATGTTGCTTTTGAAAACGGGGCACAACAGTCCAGAACAAGAAGGGCACAGACAAAACATTATGGAGATAGATTTCTCTATTTGAAGGGGAATTCAATGTTTCTAATAAGATTTTTTTAAGTAGGAAGAAAGATTTCAAAATATAGAGGGGAATTCAATGTTTCTACAAAATAGTTTGTTTCTGTATGAAGAAAGATTTCAAGATTTGAAGAGGAATTCAATATTTATATTAAAATAATTTGAAACAGAATAAAAATAGACATAAAGATTTGGAAAGGTATTCAATGTTTATGATAAAATGAATAGCAAATAACATTTCAAGCTTTTCTTTTTTTTAACTCACAAAAAAAAAGAGAATAAATTTTTGATGAGCTTGTATGTCACTGTAGCATGAAACCCTTTTAAATTGTTTTTTAAGCTTCCATTCACTTTATTTTTTTTTTACTTACACTAAATATGAGGTTTGATGAGCTGTTTGTCATGGTGGCATGTAATGATGCTGGACACAGCTGCATTGACTTGGTAAACAAAGTCCACATTAGTCCATTGAAGATAAAAATGAGAGAAAACACTCCTATTCGCATTGCAAAAGCAATCTAAAAAAGAGAAATAAGAGATAGCAAATGTGAAGTTATAACTCCAATGATATTCCATGATAATTCCCTTTTGTCTAATTCATCATTTTTTGGTCATTCGGATGGAACTTATACTATCTTGGAAAATCATGTTTGCATTCATATTCTAAACACACAAAATTCAACTCAATTCACTATTATCAGTAGCCAGTGAAACATACATTTAATTGTATTCAAGCATTTGATTTTCCAGAAAAACTCATTGTTGATTTCTTGAAATATCAGTATCCATATATTCAAAATCCTAAAATTTTGTTATTCTCCTTTATTTGATATCAGTTTGACCACCAGATGACCTTTGACCTTTTCCTAGTAACCTGAAATCCCACTCATCCATTTGCTAATACTTCATTTAACCATTATATAAAAATTTTCTGGAAAAGGGACTTATACTTATAAAATTACTTTGAAAATTCAACATGGTCAAAGTTCATTAGCCACATGATCAAAGTTCATTGACCCTAAATGACCTTTGACACTAATCATGTTACCAGCAACTTGTACCAATTGATCAGTGATACTTGAATACCCTTAAGTCCAAGTTTCTTGAAATACATCCTATATTAAAAATAATAACCTTGGTGAAGATTTCAATGTTGATTCCCCTTGATGGAGCATGGTCAAATTTCCTTGACCCTAAATGACAAAGTGCCATTAAAGGCATGAACATCTTATAATTTGAATTTTGCCTTTAGAAGTCAAACAAATTTTGTGGTCCCAAGGGATCAACTTAGGTAAAAGTTAAGAGTGCATCGATAAATGAAGAAGCAAATACAAACAAAAGAAGAAAGAAATGACGGAAGAAAGAAATTTTGTGAAAATAATCACGGATAAGCAACTGGATGGATTATACTTACCATAGAACATGGTGGTACTAGATCTGACTGCATAATCTCATGAAGATAGCTACAGAATTCTGCAACCTCCTCCCCAGACATTGCCAATTTGGCACATAATGATGCAGTGGCAGCACAAACACCAGCACAAACCGATAAGATAAGACCATGTGTCACACCCATGGCTCTCTGCAAAATATAAAACAACAAATTTCATTACTTCATCTTAATTTCTTTACTTAAAATTGAAAAAAAAAAGAATTTACAAACTCATGGAAATGAATATCATTGGCATGATTGCATCACAATAACATTCAAAGGAAAGGACACTTTCAGCAGCCTCTATGGCCCGTATTCTGAAGGTTTAACTTAGACCACAGGCTAACTCTGTGCTAAAATTATAGTGAGCAAAAAATTCAAAAATTATGTTTATATTGTATATGTTTACTATTTTGTTTCCTTTTGTTTTCATAATGAAGAAAGATACTTCAGTTATCATTCCCAGACAATTATGAACAATTTGGGTGTCATGTGAGTTAATAAATTGAATGTGCACTGTAAGGGATTTGTGCTCCAATTGGCTCTCCATAGTTAAACAACAACTTTAGACCAGGGTTTAATTTAAACCAAAGTTCAGACTACGGGCCATTATATATGACTGTAAAAGTGAAGTATTGAAGATAGCTACAAAAGATCTCCATGAATTCAAATCATCATTGAAAATATAGAGAAGATTCCTGGAAAGAATTTCATGAAGCATTTTGTCAGTGATTTTCATAGATTTGAGTTCACTTTAACCCTAAAGGGGGCGTCGTGGTCTAGTAGTTAAGACTCTCATCTTTCAATCTGAGGGACGTGGGTTCGATTCCCAGCCATGGTGTGTTTTCCTTCAGCAAGAAATTTACCCACATTGTGCTGCACTCAACCAAAGTGAGGTAAATGCATTTTCCTAGAATTAAATATACAACAGAATGGAAAATCAGATTTCTATGAATTGCAAAACCGTGCTTATTTCATCCTAAGCCATTTTAAGCATACTCTTTTATTTAATAATAAATTTGAAATTAATACGAATCAAAATTTGAAACACATTCAGTGAGAAAAAAAAAATATATAATGGTAAAAACAATAAAATAAATAAGAACTTGAAATAATTACAAATTAATTCAAATTTGTCATTTGTTTTTAAAGATAAATGCCAGTTGTGGTAACGATCTCAAAATGACTTTTTCAGAATCCAATATAATGACCACCCAAGTGTCTGTTTGTATGAATAAAGAATATGTGCCAAAGGATTCTGGAAGAAATTGTGTAATTGCTGAGAAATAAGCAAAATAAGCGCGGATTCGGGCACTTCCGTCGGGTCTTTATTCCAGCAATAACAATACACTGTCCCACGTGTGCCTATCTGTGTTGGCGATCTTCAGTGTGATCGTTTTTCAGCTTAAATGTTATGATTTCACAAAGTTCAGTTTATGTAACTGTACTAGATCTAGATCCACGATGATATAGTAATACTTAACCTTGGTTTTACAGAATTTTTCACGAAATCAGTGTTTTACTGCAACTACTTTCATTTAGCTTTAATGTTGGAAATGCTTTCTTCCAAGTTTTGTAAAACATTTGGCATGAAAATTTCAAATCTAATCTGAGGGGAATAAATAACAAAAATAATAACATGTGCATCTCATTTGTATAAAACTATAAAAAAAATCTTACGTGCAAATCCTACAGAGCGACACCCTTCAGGGGTAGATGTTGAACTAGTTGAGTTGTGAAATATTGTAATTAAAATGTATTTACTGATAGTATCTACACCATGGGTGATTTCAAGTCCAGTGTTGGTATCGGTGTAAGTGTTGGAATTTGGATTGCTTCCCCTAGCTTCCAAAATCTATTCTGAGTTTGTAAAACTGATCCAGATCACATTATTGACATCTTTTTGCTCAATCTGAAAATGACTGGCAGAGGGTTTTTTTTTTCAAGACAATCAAATATTTCTCTCAAATTTTAATGAGATTTTCGGCACACTTACTCATACATGTAGGAATATAATGAACATTATCAACTGATTTTTTTTGGGTGAAATCAAAACAAAAAAATCATGATTAATCTTTAATTTTAAGGCGTGCAGACATGGGGCCCCCTTCATAATCGGTAGGCTGAAAATATTATGATTTGAATAACTTGATTAAAGGGAAGCAAAGAAAAGGGAAGCAAAGAAAGGTAAAAAAAACACTTAAAATTTCATCTCGTACAATTATACAAAAGAAAAGATGGGAGGGACATTGCAATGGAACATGCTCATTGCATAACTTTGCATTTTAATGACATAAATTGATCATAACTCTTGTAATATATAGGCCGAAGTTAACTTTATTAAAGTTAGTTTGAACAAAAAATGTACAATTTAATCAAATATGACTTCAAATGGAAAATTCTATCAAATCCTTTAATTCCCTTTGTCTTGGTTTTCCATTCAATTTAATGCAAATTTTACTCTAACTTTAACTGATTCTCCATGAGTTTATAAAAAATAAAGTCGAACTTGAAAATAATGCACAACTTATTTACACCGTAATAACAATAAAATCTTATATTAAATAGAAAATATAAATCCTGAAATGCCATAACATTAGGTCTAGGGCTAGGCTAGCCTACTACACTTTAATATGCCTTGGTATTTAATTATGCAACTTGTTTTTATTATTTTTTTTCATTTTAAATTCAAAATCAGGGGCGGTATTCTGAGGTCATTTTATCTTTAAAATATTTTATTTTATCTCTTAACATGAAATTGGTATTCTGAGATGACATTTCATCTCTCAGATAAAATTTAAAATTTTATCTTGCGTATAAATTTCATCTTGCGTATCTGTGATGATATGCATCAGAGTGGCTGCGTAGAATAACCATCGCCTATCTGGCCATTGCAACGCGGGTGATGTGCTTAAACAATAAACTTAAGAGGGTAGGGTCTATTTTATCTCCGTGACGTCGATTTTGTCAATATTTCTAGGTGAATTAACTCCAAATGTTGACATGAAAATGAAGAAAAACAATATATTTATTGAGAACAACACCTTAACGTTATTCCTGTACAATCGGGAAGTATTTCACAAGACTTTTCTTGATTAATATTGTCTTTGAAATGATACTTGAAAACATGCGATATAGACTTCGAAAAAGAGATGAGAGTTGTCATTTTTGTTAAAAAGAAATCTCTGTAAAGACGCGCAAGTGTATTCTGCAAGCGTATTTGAAGTCAATAAATTGACGCAATCTCACTCCTTCACCACACCTCCTAGCGGAATGGATTTCCATTGGTTGAGTGATACGAGAGCTATAAAAGCGCATTTCTAATTGCTTTTAAAAAAGGTGTCTTACAGACAGGCCCTTACAGGGATAAAATAAAGATAGTTCTCAGAATACCAATTCGGAGAGATTATTTTAAGGCCATAAGGGTCCGTATTTTATCTCACTGATTTTAACAGAGATAAAATATTTTATATTATCTGAGATAAAATGGATCTCAGAATACCACCCCAGAACATTTTCAGCCTAAATACCTCTTGAAGACGTGTCGAGGTCCCCGGGGCAACAGCTTGGTGTGGTGAGTCACTCACTTACTCAGTGTTTGGTATTATAACCTCGTTCCGCACACACAACCCAAGTTTATTTTCAAACACACACAAATGCAAATATGTGGGATCAATAACTTTTTTTTCTCCAAAGAATCCTCTGAGTCTGACTAAATTAAGAGAAAACACAGATATATATAGGGCCTACTCATGATATAATCGACATGTTCCTCATAATCTCTTCATAAATACAGCAAAAGATCCAAGGCGGCGTCAGACAGACGAGGAAAAGAGTAAGGTAGGCGTTGCAAATCCATCGAACTCGGAAGTTTTTTACCGTCCCAAATCGGTGATGATCATGAGATGGTTATCCGGGGCAGATTGCACGAAAGGGTGTTTGCAAGGACCGTCTTTCGTGTCGCCCATTTTTTATGATGCGCCATGTGAAACGCATTTCAAATAAATTATCTGCAAACATATTTTATTCGTCCGTTAAAATAAACAAAATATTTGTTTATAAAATGATGTATAGCTCATGAAATTGTATAAAATTTGATTTAAAAGCAAGCTTACAAATTTTATTTGTTTATCATAAATTTCAGGAACACCCCGCTTATACTAGCGCATCATAAAAGATGGGCTACACGAAAGACGGTCCTTGGAAAGACCCTTTCGTGCAATCGGCCCCCGGTAACTTGTTCAGCCAGGCGATCCTTACTTTCAGTTTAGTTTCACTGCCACTGGGTAAGAAAAGTCTTTTGTAACCTAAATCAATGTCCGTCTGTTTTTAAGAAATACTAAATCTAGATGTGAATAGAAAATTAAGAGAGACTTAAAGAGAGAAGATGACAGGAATTGAGGAAAATCAACGTTTTTCTCCGGGTTTTTCTCCAGTGATTTATGGACGGAACAGGCCCTGAGTCATTATTATCTCAGTCCCAGTAACTTCGATTCTAGTATGGTTTTGTAATGAGATGTGATGTGTTTCTAGCAGTAGATTCTAGGTCATAGATCTAGATCGTTTATGTTTGGACCTCTTTGGTACTAGGAGTGGTCTAGATCTATATGACTTTATGATGATGGGATGAACATAATTTGCACATTTCAAAAATTATCATGAACTGATGAAGTTGATATTCTCCAACCAGGCAACATGCACCCTAGACCAAAACACTCTAGGCGACACCCCAATACTTACCCGTGCTAATAAACTGGGACTCCACTCACGCGCATTTGGGCCGCCCTAGCTTAGAACTAAGCTTTGTTTTACTAAAAAATAAATCTTGTAATGATTCAATAAATGTTACTTAATAAATTAGTACTGTTAAATCGGTACTCACCGGTTCTTTTCTTGAATTTTCTGGCAATTTCCCACGCTTCTGGCTTCAATTCTGCGGCTGTTCCTGTCGCGGTAGACAGCTACATATGCAACTTTATTTATAAATAGAGCGCCCCTTACGATAGTTGTTAAGAACGCGGCCAAATTGTTAGGTTTTTTGCACTGTGTCCAAGGCGTTTTTATTTTGTTTGATTTTTTATTTTTAATAAATATTTTGTTAAATAGCAATTTTTACGTCAAATATTAAATTCATATCACAAAATATTTTTAATTGTAGAAATATATATAATATCATGCAATTATTCATTCTATATATATTTTATAATAAAATTTATAATTGTTGCGGTCTTTAAAAAAGGATAGTCGATTGATCAGGTGATGACCACACGTATCACGTGATCTGAAAATCAGCTTCATACCGCTTTGATCGCACTCGACGGTGACCGGACTGACTGCCAAAAAAAGATCGAAAAATGACTCAAATGTAAGTTTCCCTTTATTTTATTAAATTCAAATTAGGAATAGGAATATATTTAATGGGCAATCTTTTAATAAATGATAAACAAACGAGGACAAAACTCATATTTTGGGAGTAATATCATACTTGGGTGCAGGAAACAGTACGTTTAGAAGTTCTAACCTGTTTTTAACGCATTGTCGCCTATGAGGTCCATACATGTTAATGTTTGGACCTCATTGGTACTAGGAGTGGACCAAAACAGCTTCAGTCTCTGTATTTTGGTTGTTCCGCTGAACTACGTTGGCTCCACCATGGGGATTACAGTAAAATGTCGGAAATTGTTGAATAAATCCCCAGAAACGACGTTTATTCCTGTCTACATGCACCCCCACTAAAAATGAAAAAAAAAAAATTGGGGTTAAAATTCAAAATCATAAAAAAGTGTGACAAGTTTTTTTTTGCGCACGATCAGGGCGATCATTTTTCCAAGTTTCAGAAAAGAAATCAAGAAGCAGATAAAGGTGAGGTAATTGTATCAGATGGAGGTTAAAATCTCATAATATTGATTGACATCACATTTTACTTTAATAAATAAAAAGATGTTTGACTTTGAAGACCTCTGGCTCTGCTTGCAAAATTTTTTTTTGATTTCTTGAGGCTTGTTGACAAGTTCGGATTTCATCGGGACGGACGCAATTAACAAAATTTGCTGATATTTAGCAATTTTTTTCATAAGTAGAGACCATATCCTCAAAGAAAATTACTAATCTGGAATATTTTAGGTTAGTTTTTCTGTTGATATCATTATCAATAATGTGAGAACTTAGATTGAGATATTTGACAGTGTTGAAAATAAGGTAATGCACGAATTAAGGTCACACTCACACCACCATAATTTAGCTTGATTTTGCTGTGTATAATGGTGCTGGTGTTAATGTGTTTGAGAGCTTGAAAAGGGCTGCTGAGCTGAATTGGGCTCCAACATGGAGCTGGTTTCCGGAAAAAATTGAATGATTGTCTAATCATCATGTCCCTTAACATGGTCGGCATGTGCATCATGACGTCACAAATATGCAGTTGCATGATTGGCTGATCATCGAGATCACACACCCATGTATTGTAATTGAAACCATGCAGTGTTTCTGGCTGTGGATGGTTGGTTGGTGGATGTCTTGGGGCAAATCTGTAAATTTTGGTCTCGCCTGCATTCATAGCAGAGTGAGACTATAGGCGTCGCTATTCCGACGGCGGCGGCGTCAACACCAGGGGCGGTATTCTGAAAACGTTCTTATCTTAATTTTGTTCTTATCTACGTCACGTTCTCAAATTGGTATTCTGAAAACGTTCTTATCTTTTTCTTATCTTTTGTTCTTATCTTTTTCTTATCTTGCTTTCCATCGATGCTGAGCGCGTAAATTTATAATTCGCGCAGCATATGATACAAAAGCGCGCTAAAAGATAAGAACAAAATAAAGATAAGTGGTATTCTGAAAACGTTCTTATCTTTTTTCTTTCTTATCTCTTTACGATATTTATGATAATATTTAAGATAGCTAGAGGGTTATCACATCTTACGCTGTCCGCCTTCTTTCTTGCTAAAAATCGATGGCCACTGGTAGTAACAAGTATTCCTCCCAACCTTTCTTTCATTCACCCTTTATTTTGCCTGTCTCTTTTTTCTATCCCTTTTTTCTTTCTTTCTTTTTTTCTTTATTTCTTTCTTTCGTCCTTCCTTTCGTTCTGTCTTTCTTTATTTCATTTAGGCCTATTTCTTTTCGCTTTTTCTTCCTTTCTATCTGTTTGTCTTTTTTCATTTCTTTCATTCTTCATTTTGTTTTATTCTTTTGAATCTTTTAATTTCTTCCTTATTTTTCTTTTGCGTTATTTTATTTATTCTTTCTTTTTCTTTTTTTTAAATTGAATTTATTTCCGTTAAAAACAAATAACAATACATATAAAATTATACATGTGAATTGATAAATTAAAAACGGGAGGAGGGCCCTGCTCAGCAACATCAATCATGGTGCTGCTGGTCTACCGAGGGGTCCTTCCTTTTTTATTTTCCCTTTCCGATTTTTTTCCATTTTTTCTTTACTAAGTTTTTTTTCTTTCACCTTTTCTCTCTTTCTTTCTGTTTTTTTTTCCTTTCTTCCTTCACTTTATTTATTTTTGTAATCTTTTTATTTCTTCATTTTTAGGGTAAATTATACTTCATTTTTTTTCTTTATTCTTTCCATTAATCTTTCTTCGTTTTTTCATTCATTCTTCATTTTTCCTGCCTTTTTATTTTCCCTTTCTTTTTCTTTCCTTCTTTGAATTTACATTTCTTTTTATCTTTATTTAGTTTTCAATTTTGCTTTACTTTTCCTTTCATCTTTTATCTTCCCTCTCTTATCTCTTTCTTTCTCTCCCTCTCTTTCTTTATTTCTTTGTTTCATTTTCCCTTTTTCTCTCTTCCTTCACTTTTTACATATTTTTATTCCTTCCTTTTTTTACTTTCTTTCATTTGTTTTTTCTAACTCTTTTTGGTTCTTTATTCCTTCATTTTATCCCTTTTAATCTGTTTATTTTGTACTTTTTCGTTTTTTCCCCTTTAAGTTTTTTTTTCCTATTCCTTCTTTATTTTTCGTTCAATTTTATATTCCTCTTTTTATCATTGATTATCATTCTATTTATTCCTCCTTTTTCTTTCTTGTATTCTTTCCTTTTTTATTTCTTTTCATTTTTAAAATTTTCTTTAAAGTTCCTTTTGCTTTCTTTCTTTCGTTTACCTTTTCTTTCTTTCATTGTTTTCTGCATTGATCCTTAAATTTTTTTTAATTTCTGCTTCATTCTGACCCTTTTCTGTCTTCTTACTTACGTACTTACTTTACTTCTTTATTCCTGTTTTATTCTTATTCGTAACTGCTTTCTTTACCTTTTTTCTTTACTTTCTTTCTTTCTTTATTTTGTGCACGTGTCTCGAAATAATAATCAGTCATTGCGTATAAAATGCCTATTTCGCGCAGTGCGCAAGAAACAGTGCACGCGCAGCGCCCATGATATTCTCTTCACATAAGGAACGCTTTTATTGGTTAAACTGCCAATATAAAGCGCATTTTGATTGGTAATATCTTAAAAATGGGCGTGTTGAAGATAAGAAGGAGGCAGTCCTTACAGAGATAAGAACGCGTTAAGAAGATTTTCAGAATACCGATTTGCAATGATTTTAGCGTCTTCTTATCTCATTGAGATAAGAACAAAGATAAGAACAAAGATAAGAGCGTTTTCAGAATACCACCCCAGATCTTAACCGAAGGTTAAGTTTTTGAAATGACAGCATAACTTAGTAAATATATGGACCTAGTTCATGAAACTTGGCCAGAAGGTTAATCAAGTATTACTGAACATCCTGCCTGAGTTTCAGGTCACATGACAAAGGTCAAAGTTCATTTAGGGTCAGTGAACTTAGACCATGTTGGGGGAATCAACATCAAAATCTTATTAAACCTAAGGTTAAGTTTTTGAAATGTCATTACTTAAAAATATATGGACCTAGTTCATGAAACTTACACATAAGGTTAATAATCAAATATTACCAAACATCCTGTGTGAGTTTCAGGTCACATGATCAAGGTCAAAGGTCATTTAAGGTCAATGAACTTTGGCCAAGTTGGGGGTATCTGTTGAATTACCATCATAACTTTAGAAGTTTATGGATCTGATTCATGAAACTTGGACATAAGAGTAATCAAGTATCACTGAACATCCTGTGCTAATATCAGGTCACATGACCAAGGTCATAGGTCAATGAACTTTGGCCATGTTGGGGGGGGGGGAATATCTGTTGAATTACCATCATAAATTTGAAAGTTTATGGATCTGATTTGCAAAACTTGGACATAAGAGTAATAAAATATCACTGAACATCTCATGCGAGTTTCAGGTCACATGACCAAGGTCAAAGGTGAATGGACTTTGGCCACATTTGGGGTATTTGTTTAATTACCATCATATTTCTGTAAGTGTATTCGTCTAGTTCATAAAACTCAGACATAAAAGTCATCAAGGTCAATGGACTTTGGCCACATTTGGGGTATTTAATTACATGTACCATCATATTTCTGTAAAAAAACGATTTGCCCATTGTCATTGACATCGTGCACCTGCTTAGTGTCACAAAAGCCAAGATATCAGTGTAACCATTAGCAAATTTGGGGCTTGCTGGGTCCTTCAAAACAGTTTTGGTTTTGCATTTATTTCTTGAAGAAACATCAATGTTGTTATCTAAAAATTTGGAATGGTCGTATCAAATTATTACAAAGTTAATAATACAATTGGCTGGCGGTAAACTGATTTTCCTGGCACCATTAACATGAGGCAAACCCCTCAGAATGTATGTTTGACTGCAAAAAGATGCATGGCTCTGAGTCCAGCCTTTCCAACGGCAATGCAAGGGTTAAAAATATTTGTGTTGCAGTATTGAGGAGATTGGCTGGATGCCTATTTTTCATCTTTTGGGCTCGTCTGGTTGGGCTAGCCTAAAATATGCCTACTTGTATTAGCCTAAAATATGCCTACTTGTATTAGCCTAAAATATGCCTACTTGTATTTTGTATTTTTTTTCATTTATTAAGATTACATATTTATTTTCCCCTGTAATTTAAAGTTAATGGTCAGAAAACTGAGCACTTAGAAACATCTGTATTAAGCGCCTTTAATTATTATTATTGCTTTGGAAATGCCATGAATCCAGTTGGACTTGATTCAAACCATCCTTAGTTACATATACTAAGGATTGTTTCTGGTTATGGCAAATTCCATAAAATCGGATGTGATTCTGAAAACTATGCTCAAGACAAAACAAAAATGATGATGGTGATGATATACAGGATGTTTCCCTAAACTCTTTTTGCTCTTTCTCAAATTAAATAATTTTTTACTATGTCATCAGTATGCCATGAGCTTTGCTGTCAATTTGCAGCAGAGCCTCTTCTTGAGTTGCAACATCTCAGCTCTCGTACAAACAATACCACTATTTTGATTGTGATTTTTTATATTATTTTTACAAATTCTGAGAACAATATAAGGATTATCATAATCCAGGTTTCGTTAGAGGTTTTGCCAATTAAATCTTGTAGTAAATCACCATGATATTTTTGAAATAAAAATGGCTGATTTAACTCACTTTGATAGGAGCATGTACATGTACAAGTAATTGTCATGGTGTTTTTTCATGTCAGTTTTGATTCTTCAAATCCACCCAAAATCTTCAGAAATATTTAACAAATTCTAATCAAGTCAATGAAATCAACTGCTTACATAAAAAATGAAGATGTGTGTCATCAGCAGTGACTAGATTTCAGCACCGGTACTTGTTAAGTTTTTTGTTTGATTCTTGAAATTTTTTTGTTTAGTTTAAACGGTGAAATAATTGTTTTTTCAAGATTTATCACACAAGGTTGCATAGTTCAAGAAAACAATAAAAATCAATCCCATTATTAACATAGCAACAGTTTTAATGCTATTACTTTGTCTTTTAATTTCTCTCCATCAGTCACTGACAGTACATTTTAGAATCAGTTCTTTTAATAAAAGAACACAAGTAATAAATATGAAATTATGAAATAATTATGATTTCATGCAATAGCATTAAAGAAACAAGAAAGTGAGGACATGACATCATCAGACCACCTTATGCATAGTCATGATGGTGTGTTTTCAAAAAAATTACTTTTATTTAAAATTCATAGTATTTACCTTTGTTTATTTGTATCTAATTATTTTCTGCCCAGAGCACCTCATTTACCGGTCAATTAGACCGGTAAATGGGGTTTCCAACGCCAGAGGATAGAAACTGCGATGGCTGAGTCATATAAAATCATTTTTTCAATCCGATCGTTTAATCAGACTTTTCAACTGATATAAACTGAGGAATGATATTTGGAGTACCGGTAATTCACTTAAAAAAAGGGAGGTACAATTCCAAATTTGGACACCCCCCCCCCCCCCCCCCCCCATGGACATGCAGCTTCCTAATTATTCTGGCTACAGTGTTCTCTCTCATTTCTATTTTGATACCTGCCAGGACACACATGTGTTGCAGCTGTGCACATCAACCAGAATAAATTTCTACCAAAGCACCTTCATCTCCCCCCCCGGCCAGATTCTTTTGAGAACCGATTTGTGCTGGAAATTCATTCATGTTTTACTAGGAAAGACCCATGAAGGTAAGAGATATATTTTCTCATCTTATTTCCTTCATTTGAGAATGAAAATCTCACTGAAAATTTAAAAATATTTGGTACCTGACTTTTAGCAATAGAAACCACTTCATGCAAATGATTTATTTCCAATTGGTACAAACACGTGGTCTA
This sequence comes from Lytechinus pictus, assembly GCF_037042905.1. Classification (NCBI taxonomy): domain Eukaryota; kingdom Metazoa; phylum Echinodermata; class Echinoidea; order Temnopleuroida; family Toxopneustidae; genus Lytechinus; species Lytechinus pictus. The sequence continues at coordinate 61,678,748 of NC_087246.1, read as the reverse complement.
CTTCTCAGATAGTATCACATGGGCTAAACCCATTTGGTCTATTATAGATTTAGTCAAATTGCCATTTGGTCTAATCTACACTTGGTCAAATACCCAGTTAGTCTTATGTTCAGTTGTTCTACTTTTCCCTTATTCTCCTTATATTGTTTTTACTTTATCAAATGAAAATTTGGTAAAAAAACAGTTCACCTGACCATACTACATGTACACTGTATGTTAGACCAAGTTGAAGTGGGTGTAAAGTAGAATTATACAGAATGGTAGATGATCTGTTATAGCACTTGCTCATGTTGACCTAGTGGTTAATATACAATCTATATAATGAAATTACGATTTCATATAAAAACATAAGAAGAAGGAAAGTGGGGACATGACATCATTAGCCCACCTCATGTTTAATGATAGCATGCATATAACTGTTTTAAAGAATATGGCTAAAATTAACATTTCAATAAATTAAGTATTTGTTATCAGATTTTGATGAGATTTTCAGCATTTTTTGGTGGTAAATTATACTCTTTTCATTTCAGATATAATTATTTTCAGTCTGAAGTACCCCTTTATTAATCCTTTTTCATTTTCAAACTAGTGAGCCATTAAGTTTTCAAACCTTGAAATAATGAACGTCACCCCTTTATTACCTAATATGTTAAGCCCATGAGGGCCATCTGCACCAGCCCAAGTTTTCAAATTAGCGTGCTATTTCTGATCCGGCAAATTATCCCCATCTGAACAATCTCGAGATTATTTGTAAATGGAGATGCAATTATCACGCTAGTTCGTAGGATTTATCTCGAGATTGCAATCCTCAGTCAACTTGGGATTATGTGCAAAATAGCACGCTATTTTACGAATTATCCCACTAATTCGCAGGTGCAGATGCACTCAGGATTATTTATTCACGGCATTAGACCATAATGCATTGATGCCTCGCTTGAGCAGGAATCGCTCTTCTTGCAAGATTGAGCAAACTCGGGCTGGTGCAGCACCGCCTATGGTACACATCTTTTCAAAATAACCTTTTGTTGATGTTCCTCAATTATCATCATATCGTGAACATGGACTTATCATCATTTATAAAGGTACCAAGTGACGTTTTAACACTTATCAGAGCAAATAGTGACCTTTAGAATTTACAAAGCTTATGATAGAAAGTTTTGCCTTGCATGTAGTAGACTATCTTAGCGATACAATCAGGGTTTATCATCCAAAAAGGACCTTTTGTGTACCATATTTATAATGTTATCTCAAATATGTATGATGACAAGCTATTGGGCACTGTAACATATCTGGCATCGTAGAGCCAAAATTTGTACTGTCTCAATTGTTTTCCAATTTTGAGCCTGTGTATTTTTATCATTAGCAATCATTTGTTATTGTTTTACCAATCAGAATTGATTATTAAAATGTGATTTGTTAACAAATTTTCGGCATTACTCCTATTTGTTTCAGATCAGTATGCTCGATCTGTAAATGAAAATCATAAGATCAGTATGCTCGATCTGTAATGAAAATCATAAGATCATAAGTCAGAAAAAAAAAAGTCAAAAAAAAAAATTATCCCCATCTGAACAATCTCGAGATTATTTGTAAATGGAGATGCAATTATCACGCTAGTTCGTAGGATTTATCTCGAGATTGCAATCCTCAGTCAACTTGGGATTGCGGACGGTATTTGAATATTAATGAGTCAGAAAGAAGAGGATCGAGGGTATTTGAATTCCAGTTCATCGTGGCTTAGCCGTGAACCAGAATAGCCTGGTGGTTGAGTCGCTGCCCGGAAAGCAGTAGATGGCAGGTTCGAATCCCACTGGTTCCAATTTTTTCTGACTTATGATCTTATGATTTTCATTACAGATCGAGCATACTGATCTTATGATTTTCATTTACAGATCGAGCATACTGATCTGAAACAAATAGGAGTAATGCCGAAAATTTGTTAACAAATTATAATTTCCTCCTATAAAAGCCTCTTAATTTACTATCTATTGTCCACGGCGGACGGTATTTGAATATTAATGAGTCAGAAAGAAGAGGATCGAGGGTATTTGAATTCCAGTTCATCGTGGCTTAGCCGTGAACCAGAATAGCCTGGTGGTTGAGTCGCTGCCCGGAAAGCAGTAGATGGCAGGTTCGAATCCCACTGGTTCCAATTTTTTCTGACTTATGATCTTATGATTTTCATTACAGATCGAGCATACTGATCTTATGATTTTCATTTACAGATCGAGCATACTGATCTGAAACAAATAGGAGTAATGCCGAAAATTTGTTAACAAATTATAATTTCCTCCTATAAAAGCCTCTTAATTTACTATCTATTGTCCACGGCGGACGGTATTTGAATATTAATGAGTCAGAAAGAAGAGGATCGAGGGTATTTGAATTCCAGTTCATCGTGGCTTAGCCGTGAACCAGAATAGCCTGATGGTTGAGTCGCTGCCCGGAAAGCAGTAGATGGCAGGTTCGAATCCCACTGGTTCCAATTTTTTCTGACTTATGATCTTATGATTTTCATTACAGATCGAGCATACTGATCTTATGATTTTCATTTACAGATCGAGCATACTGATCTGAAACAAATAGGAGTAATGCCGAAAATTTGTTAACAAATTATAATTTCCTCCTATAAAAGCCTCTTAATTTACTATCTATTGTCCACGGCGGACGGTATTTGAATATTAATGAGTCAGAAAGAAGAGGATCGAGGGTATTTGAATTCCAGTTCATCGTGGCTTAGCCGTGAACCAGAATAGCCTGGTGGTTGAGTCGCTGCCCGGAAAGCAGTAGATGGCAGGTTCGAATCCCACTGGTTCCAATTTTTTCTGACTTATGATCTTATGATTTTCATTACAGATCGAGCATACTGATCTTATGATTTTCATTTACAGATCGAGCATACTGATCTGAAACAAATAGGAGTAATGCCGAAAATTTGTTAACAAATTATAATTTCCTCCTATAAAAGCCTCTTAATTTACTATCTATTGTCCACGGCGGACGGTATTTGAATATTAATGAGTCAGAAAGAAGAGGATCGAGGGTATTTGAATTCCAGTTCATCGTGGCTTAGCCGTGAACCAGAATAGCCTGGTGGTTGAGTCGCTGCCCGGAAAGCAGTAGATGGCAGGTTCGAATCCCACTGGTTCCAATTTTTTCTGACTTATGATCTTATGATTTTCATTACAGATCGAGCATACTGATCTTATGATTTTCATTTACAGATCGAGCATACTGATCTGAAACAAATAGGAGTAATGCCGAAAATTTGTTAACAAATTATAATTTCCTCCTATAAAAGCCTCTTAATTTACTATCTATTGTCCACGGCGGACGGTATTTGAATATTAATGAGTCAGAAAGAAGAGGATCGAGGGTATTTGAATTCCAGTTCATCGTGGCTTAGCCGTGAACCAGAATAGCCTGGTGGTTGAGTCGCTGCCCGGAAAGCAGTAGATGGCAGGTTCGAATCCCACTGGTTCCAATTTTTTCTGACTTATGATCTTATGATTTTCATTACAGATCGAGCATACTGATCTTATGATTTTCATTTACAGATCGAGCATACTGATCTGAAACAAATAGGAGTAATGCCGAAAATTTGTTAACAAATTATAATTTCCTCCTATAAAAGCCTCTTAATTTACTATCTATTGTCCACGGCGGACGGTATTTGAATATTAATGAGTCAGAAAGAAGAGGATCGAGGGTATTTGAATTCCAGTTCATCGTGGCTTAGCCGTGAACCAGAATAGCCTGGTGGTTGAGTCGCTGCCCGGAAAGCAGTAGATGGCAGGTTCGAATCCCACTGGTTCCAATTTTTTCTGACTTATGATCTTATGATTTTCATTACAGATCGAGCATACTGATCTTATGATTTTCATTTACAGATCGAGCATACTGATCTGAAACAAATAGGAGTAATGCCGAAAATTTGTTAACAAATTATAATTTCCTCCTATAAAAGCCTCTTAATTTACTATCTATTGTCCACGGCGGACGGTATTTGAATATTAATGAGTCAGAAAGAAGAGGATCGAGGGTATTTGAATTCCAGTTCATCGTGGCTTAGCCGTGAACCAGAATAGCCTGGTGGTTGAGTCGCTGCCCGGAAAGCAGTAGATGGCAGGTTCGAATCCCACTGGTTCCAATTTTTTCTGACTTATGATCTTATGATTTTCATTACAGATCGAGCATACTGATCTTATGATTTTCATTTACAGATCGAGCATACTGATCTGAAACAAATAGGAGTAATGCCGAAAATTTGTTAACAAATTATAATTTCCTCCTATAAAAGCCTCTTAATTTACTATCTATTGTCCACGGCGGACGGTATTTGAATATTAATGAGTCAGAAAGAAGAGGATCGAGGGTATTTGAATTCCAGTTCATCGTGGCTTAGCCGTGAACCAGAATAGCCTGGTGGTTGAGTCGCTGCCCGGAAAGCAGTAGATGGCAGGTTCGAATCCCACTGGTTCCAATTTTTTCTGACTTATGATCTTATGATTTTCATTACAGATCGAGCATACTGATCTTATGATTTTCATTTACAGATCGAGCATACTGATCTGAAACAAATAGGAGTAATGCCGAAAATTTGTTAACAAATTATAATTTCCTCCTATAAAAGCCTCTTAATTTACTATCTATTGTCCACGGCGGACGGTATTTGAATATTAATGAGTCAGAAAGAAGAGGATCGAGGGTATTTGAATTCCAGTTCATCGTGGCTTAGCCGTGAACCAGAATAGCCTGGTGGTTGAGTCGCTGCCCGGAAAGCAGTAGATGGCAGGTTCGAATCCCACTGGTTCCAATTTTTTCTGACTTATGATCTTATGATTTTCATTACAGATCGAGCATACTGATCTTATGATTTTCATTTACAGATCGAGCATACTGATCTGAAACAAATAGGAGTAATGCCGAAAATTTGTTAACAAATTATAATTTCCTCCTATAAAAGCCTCTTAATTTACTATCTATTGTCCACGGCGGACGGTATTTGAATATTAATGAGTCAGAAAGAAGAGGATCGAGGGTATTTGAATTCCAGTTCATCGTGGCTTAGCCGTGAACCAGAATAGCCTGGTGGTTGAGTCGCTGCCCGGAAAGCAGTAGATGGCAGGTTCGAATCCCACTGGTTCCAATTTTTTCTGACTTATGATCTTATGATTTTCATTACAGATCGAGCATACTGATCTTATGATTTTCATTTACAGATCGAGCATACTGATCTGAAACAAATAGGAGTAATGCCGAAAATTTGTTAACAAATTATAATTTCCTCCTATAAAAGCCTCTTAATTTACTATCTATTGTCCACGGCGGACGGTATTTGAATATTAATGAGTCAGAAAGAAGAGGATCGAGGGTATTTGAATTCCAGTTCATCGTGGCTTAGCCGTGAACCAGAATAGCCTGGTGGTTGAGTCGCTGCCCGGAAAGCAGTAGATGGCAGGTTCGAATCCCACTGGTTCCAATTTTTTCTGACTTATGATCTTATGATTTTCATTACAGATCGAGCATACTGATCTTATGATTTTCATTTACAGATCGAGCATACTGATCTGAAACAAATAGGAGTAATGCCGAAAATTTGTTAACAAATTATAATTTCCTCCTATAAAAGCCTCTTAATTTACTATCTATTGTCCACGGCGGACGGTATTTGAATATTAATGAGTCAGAAAGAAGAGGATCGAGGGTATTTGAATTCCAGTTCATCGTGGCTTAGCCGTGAACCAGAATAGCCTGGTGGTTGAGTCGCTGCCCGGAAAGCAGTAGATGGCAGGTTCGAATCCCACTGGTTCCAATTTTTTTCTGACTTATGATCTTATGATTTTCATTACAGATCGAGCATACTGATCTTATGATTTTCATTTACAGATCGAGCATACTGATCTGAAACAAATAGGAGTAATGCCGAAAATTTGTTAACAAATTATAATTTCCTCCTATAAAAGCCTCTTAATTTACTAAAATGTGATTGTTTCAAAACTGAACAGATAATTTGATTTTTGGTTACTCAGCCAAAAAATGTCCCTTATGAATTCTGTATTTTTATGTATACATGTAATTGACTTGAATAATGCTAGTTTTGTCGTTAAACATTTTGTAAACTCTTCACTCCACCCGCATCCTCATATTGACAGACCCTGTTCCAGTGTTGTCAAATCAATTTGTGTCTAAAAGTGTCCTCTCCAAAAAAAAAAGCAATAAACAAAGCTTGAACCACTATAAATTAAGTGGATGACCTCATGCCTCAAAAAATAAATGATGATCATGATAAAAAATAATAATGATTTAAGTTCTTGTTTATACCCCCCCAAAAAAAAAAATGAGGAAAAATAAGTTTTTTTTAGTCCAGAGAGACAGATTTAGGTATACCCTGATTGTAAAACAATCTGTTAGTAGGCTACAAAATTGGGAGTGGAAATACTAATATACATGTACATGTATGTTAATGAACCTGTCTAAAGCGCTGGTTAAGAGTCTATATTGTGAATTATACTTGCATAAAGAGTTCTTACAAAAGGGAAGTTCACCCAAACATTAGGCTGGTTTTGATAAAAACAGAAAAAATAAACTAAATATTTAAAGGAGAATGAAACTCTTGGAGCAAGTTAGCTTTTGTGAAAGCAGAAAAATCAAAGAATAAGATCAACAAAAGTTTGAGTAAAATAGGACTAGCAATAGAAGAGTTATGAGCATTTGAATGTCGAGATCACTAATGCTATGGAGATCCTCCCATTGGCAATGCGACCAAGATCTATGATGTCACAGATGAACAACTCTCCCCTTTTGGACACTGAAAATATACCCCAAAACATATCTTTTTGCTCATTCTAATCATATGACAAACAATTCATCAATGATATAATGTTGTGAAACCTCTGTACTTGTCCTCTCATAAAGAGAACACCTCACCTTGTGATAGACTCTATAAAAGTGAGAATATAAGTGAAATAAGAACTAAAGTAATGAGGGAGTTGTACGTGTGTGACATCACAGATCTTGGTCGCATTGCCAATTGGAGGATCTACATGGCATTAGTGATCTCAATATTCAAATGCTCATAACTTTTTATTATTCATTCAATCTTCCTCAAACTTTCAACAATATGTTTCTTTGATTTTTCTCTTTGATATGGATTCAGCTGGTTTCAAGGGTTTAATTTTCCTTTAAGTTTAATGTTTAATGAAAAAAATTGATTAATTTCAATTTTATAATGTCATATCTAAGCTGCTGCTCCATAATTTCATGTGATGTTTTTTCTGGAAAATTGAAATGATTTTACCTGCTCTTTCAAGAAGGATATCTTTGATGAGACACATTATTTGTAACATGCTATAAGAAAAACATAAATTTCATTCATAAAGAATCGTCAAAGGGAATTGAGGAAGTAAAAGTTCCATGACAAATCTGGCAGCTGCATGCATGTAACATCACAAAATAAAAACACTAGAAATTTGCATATTTGTTATAGATGTTGATGAATCTTTCTTTGGTATATTTCTTTCATTTTTCTGCTTTTATTGAAAACCAATTGGATGTCTGGATGAACGTCCCCTTTAATTTATTCAATATCAACACTCTTTTGGTAAATTCTTGGTGATGCGAGAGGAGACACCATCGTTGTCCTTGATTATGGGTTGTTCTGCAGATCAAATATTGACTGAGATAAATGCTTCTTTGCAGATCATGTGTCTTTATAATGGAGAGAATAAGTGTTCTGTGCTATTATATTGCCATCTCTGTACACTTTATTGCTTTTCGTTTAATATTGTGCAAACATGGTGAATCCTGGGTAACGAAATCTGCAGCACCCATATCCTCCCCACCCCCTTGGGAACACATGGAAGTATTCTAATTGCTCATCTCTATTGGTATTTTTATAAAGGCTTTTCTTTGTGACTGGATCAACAGCACACCCTATTTCACACCTTCTCGAACTGTTGATTAGCCCCATCTATAGTCATATTCCTTCCCTATCTTAGCACATCTTCTCAGATTCTAACCCAAGTTACAATACAGCTTCTCAGATTCTTACCCAAGTTATAATCAACGGAGCAGATTTCAAATCAAGCTGTTCTTTGGTTTAAGCTATGAATGATTGATCGGTGTTTATACCACTCTTTGAAAGGATGTTAAGTCATTGGCACTCTGGTATTGGTTACAAGCCTTCATACTAATAACATTCTGGTGAAATAAAAGGGACAAGCACCCTGACTGAAGGTTCTTGAAACAGAGAGACAGAAGATTGACATGGGGTATATAAGATTATCTTTGAAGAAGTCCAACTGCTTGGAGAAAAAGTAAATATAAACCCTTTAATCGGTCCTGATTTTCTTTCTTCTCTCTCAAGGAGGATGATAAGATGATGCAGTTTTTGGCAGCTCACAAGGCTGCCAGCTTGTCGGTGGATGACGTCATCGATTATCTTGGAGCGGACCGTTTGAATGGGCTAGATGAGAGCAAAGCAGAGAGACGGTTACTCGTCCATGGTCCCAACGAATTTGAGATCAGTAAGGAGGAACCCTTATGGAAAAAGTACTTGGGCCAGGTAAATACATTTTCTCATGCATGTTTATTTGTTCGTTCTGATTAGAATGTGCTCCGGTTGCATAGCAGACCAAGACTATACATGTATAGGTGCTGTGTTCCAACAGCAGAGGCGTCATCAACATGGAAATCTTATTAAACCAAGGTTAAGTTGTGTAATGTCATCATAGCTTAGAAAATATATGAAGCTATATTGTGAAAGGGGTAATCAAGTATCACTGATCATCTTGCATGAGTTTCAGGTCACATGACCAAGGTCAAATGTCATTGAAGACCAATGAACTTTGACCATGTTGTGGTATCAACTTCAATAGCCAAGGTTAATTTTTTGAAATGTCATAACTTGAAAGTAAATGGATCTATTTCAAGGAACTTTGGACATAAGGGTAATCAAGTATCAATAATCATCTTGCCTGAGTTTAAGGTTACATGATCAAGGTCAAAGGTCATTTGAGTTCAACAAACAACAGATATTTTATTATCAAATTAATGGTGTTGTTTGTCAAAAGGCATTCCACTTGTCACAAAGGGATTCATGTAATCTTTTGTTCTAAAATTATTACTGACATTAACATGTCATATTTCGGTTGCTACTTTCAATCTGAGACCAACATGGTAAATGTTTGCCAAGTTGCCCTCTCCTGGGTTTTGCCCATAGGTGTACTGTAAAAAAACAGGGCAACGTTGGCCATATTTCTGTCAGTGTGCTTGGGCAGTAGGGGCTGATTTTGATTGCTAATTTCAGTATTTGAAAAATCTGATTTGAACCTGTTTGTAAAGCAACAAAATATATGCGTGATGCGGCTTTCAGATCAAACCCATGCTTATTAGCTTTTTGCCTGTTAAGTGTATGTGCGTGCCATGCTTGGTGCGCGACTGTGTGGTAATAATTTTCGTCACAATTACTTAGCAAGGATTACTTTATCAAGTTGATAAATAACCTGAATTCAGAAGTAGTAACAAGCAAACAGTCATATAAATTGTTCCTAATATTAGCTTGAATCATAAATTATACAGCTGTAGGTAATAATAATGATATTGTCTGGCTCCTCTTGGGGAACATCAAATATATTGCCCTTAAAAGAACCATATAGCCCTTGTCTAAAGTCTCGGGCCAATATGATTCTGTTGCTGGCAAGATATTTGATGTTCCCCTCAAGGCCAGTCAATATTATATGATTATTATGCTGCAACTATATCTTTCCTGATGAATTTCCATGTATGCTTCAATGCAGTCCAAGTTATAATTAATATCCAATTTAAAAAATAAAATGGTAATGCGGTTTCGTGGCTGATAAATCCAGAAATATAAGCAGGCATCTAGATTAATTTTTTCAAATTCTTGTTAATAAGGTATTAATGTTAATGAATTGATGCTGGTAGAAGAATAAAAGTTTACACAAAACTATGGAAATATGATTTTCGCAGATTCTGCCGTTGAAACATGACTTAGATTTACATTGTCATACGCCTTTAGGTTTCATCTTGTGAGCCTGTTTAATCATATGTGTTTTTCATTCAGCATGCATTTAGAATAATATAAAGTCAAACCTGTCTTAGCAGCGACCTGTCTATACTGAAGATTTGTTTTAGTTTCCACAAAAAGCGTCTTCCTTAATTTAGAGCTATGTTTATAGATCCTATCTATAAAGTCGCCATTGGCCCCTTTTTCTGTTTCCCATGGCTGGCCATAATTTATAGATTTGACTGAATTTATCTTAGGTTTACAGCATTTCCAGCTGTTACAGCATTTATATGAAGTTCATTAAAATCAGTTGGTTACATTTGATTAATTGAAATTATATTGTCCTTTATTTTTTTCAAAAATGACTTTAATGTAATTTTTCTGGAATGTCTTTAACTTTGAAGATGTTACTACATGTAGATGTATGAACAACTGCTGAATTTAGATTATGCTTCACACAAATACAAAATTTCAATTAATTCATTTTCATTATTTTTTTCATTACCAGTTCAAAGATCCTCTGATCATGCTGTTGCTGGTATCGGCTGTGGTTTCCGTGGTGATGGGCCAGTTCGATGATGCTTTCAGCATCACCATGGTAATATCCCATAAAAATTTTAACAACTTTCCATTGTACTTGTATCTATGGTTACAGATAAAATAGTGTGTGTCAGTGTGTCAATAATAATAAAAATGTGTTGTATCAATTCTTCTCCTACCATAATTGCAGAGTATTTCACTCAAAGCCTACATGTATCTTTAGTTTTGGTAAATGCCCCAAAAGTACATCACCATTCCCAATCACTACTAGATTATATGAATACATGTGCCCGAAATGGTTATGATGGGAAGGTTATAAAGTGAAAATGTGTTTTATTGGATAGATTCACCGATATTACATCAAAATTTATTTTGATTTGGTGCGATCAAAATGCATGTTTAGTCTTGTTTATATAAAACTCCTTCTCAGGAAAAATGTGCTGAAAATTTTAGGATATAATCTTTGTCAGTACTTAGCTTTTTTATATCAAATTCTAATGGCTGAAAAATGCAGAATGTTAGATAAAAATAATCGAGTATAATTCATATTACTGACCCTTCATCAAAGCTTTAGCTGGGCTTCAATTCCAGCGTCAGACAGAATATGTATTCATCACAACGACATTAATGCAATTAATAAAACAGACAATAAAAATGTAATACTATCTATTTTTATTTTGTAGTGTATAGTGTGTAAAGTGGTGATGGCGGGGGGGGGGGGGGGGGGTTGAAGATGGGAGAGAAAGTTAATTTCCTTGTCTATTTGGTTTTATTGACTATTTGCCTTGATAAAAAATAACAAATTATGAGAATTTAAGGAATAACCCTCCTATACATTTCTGGTTCTGTCCCTATTTTTTTAGTCTGATCAGTATTTGTTTCAGGGATGTAAAAACATAAAATGATTTCAACCACTAGCACAACTTTATAGTACATGTAGCATTTGCTCTCTGCTCCCGTAATAAAAAGGAACATAAAATGTTCACTGCACACAGCTTCAATGTTGGTTTTGATTTGATGTCCCATTTTTAGGAAGTATTTTATTATATTTATAATTGAAATGAAATACATGTATTAAAAACTGTATGCTTTAAAATGCTACTACGTGCAACATAGTTTCAATGGTTAGACTTTGGCCCTGGAACATGAACTAGGAATTATTGAAAGTCATGTTTAATGATTATACAGATCTCTTGTCTGAGCAATAAACATATTATGGCAAAATATGAATTATGGATGTACATGTATGGATGAAATGTGAGCTAAAATGCTTTGAAATGCTGTGATGTAGTACACAGATTCAACTAATAGACTTGTGAATTAGGAAATAAAATCCATAATTGAAATTCATGTTTATTTTTATACAGAGCTCTTAAACCCAAGTAATAAAAATGGCATAATAATAAGAATGATAGAGCTATGGATGAAAATGTGAGCAATTAGATTTTTAGTGATGCTGTGATGCTGTACAAAATTCAGCTATTTAACTTTTACCCTGGAACATACTTAAGTGGAAAAGTATGATCACAATTATTCTTTGTAGCTGTAGCTCTTATCTGAATGATGTAAACAATGGGATGATATGAGTGATGGGTATATTACAATTTGATACTTTAGATAAGGCTTTGAAGTTAAATAAATCAAAGTTTGGTTTATATGACATCGACCTGATGCTTTGTTATCAAGCTGTCTAAAGACAAAGTAATTTCACCTCATGTTTTTATGTACATCATTAGCTTCTTTATTGTAGGGAGGTATAAAATTATTAATGATGAAAAGTTCAAATAATCAGCACCAGGAATTTAAACATCAGCATTAAAATAACAGAGACGAGGAAGAAAATAAAGCAAACCTCTTCTAATTATTTGGACTTGTATTATATTATCGCCATCAATCACACCTCCCTACATTATCATTCAATCTAGGTCTGTATCATGGCAAAGGAGGGAAATGGAACAAGTTTTACCCCCTTTTTTCTAGATAATCAGAATATTGAGTCTTCCTGCACCCCTTGAAAAATTCCCTGGTAATGCCATTGTTTGTATGGATGGTTCACCAGGTAACAAAGGTTTGCTATTGATTGCAAATATGGAAGAACAATTCTGATCGGCTCCTGGGAGCCATTTCATAAAGCTGTTCATTATTAAGTTATGCATGTCTTTACGCACGACTGGTAACCATTTCATGTGCTAAATGATACACCTCTGGCTATGTAGCTGACTTTATCTAAGATGTGTATAAAGTTAGATCAGTGTTTTGAACCAAATGCACATATGTAAAAAATCTCCTTTGGCCATTGTCATAGCGATTGATCACAAACCTTTGTGTCCAGGTGCATTTCCATAATTTCATATTTCAGTCCGCAGTAGGTCAGAATATGCATACTCTACTTCATGACCTTTATAGCTTTTACAACCAAAGTACCTATCATACTAATATGACTTTTTAAATAAAACTTGAATATAAACCAAATCAGGAATAATATGACTTGAAATGTACCAGGAATGTGCTTTCTATTTAGTACATACATTTATTAATGTTTGCTTTTGTTTTGTTTTCCACCAGGCTATCACAATTGTTGTGACAGTAGCATTTGTTCAGGTTTGTACTCTTTCTCATTTTTATGTTTTTTTTTTAAAGATGGTATGTAAGAATGATTTACATAGGATAATGTGTATTATATTGTTAAACATTTATTCAGGCCTTAAATTTCAATATTCTTTGGGCATGGCCATTTTTTGTAAGGTACATTTATATATTTCTCTAATTCTATTTCCTACATGTAATTCTCTTCTCTTCTGTTTCTGTGTTGAAACAAATCTCTGGACATCATTACTCTGAATTTGTCTCCATCTTTCTTTGCTCCTATATCGCCTTCTCTTGATCAAGCTTTTATGGTGTTGATTAAATGGGGAGATATATCCTGGTATTGCTTGATTAATAAATTATAATTTTGAATTGATGCGTACATTAATATTCATTGACATAACTTTGTGTAAGTTGTGAATAAATATTCTTAAATTCTATCAACCTTCTCAATTACTTGTGACATTAACCTCTCTTTTCATTTTTAATACAGGAATATCGCTCTGAAAAGTCTCTTGAAAAATTGAGCAATATGGTGCCGCCTATATGTCGCTGGTGAGTGGTATAATTTCACAGAATCTTAGTATAGAATGAATTTGAAATTTAATTTATGGAATTTTTCTAGCATTTAGAACTAAATTTAAATCTACCATCCTTCTCTGATACATGTATGTTTTTATTTTTATTCAAAATGGCCATATGAGCATTTTCTTAACATATTTTATCAAATTATATAAAAATAAATTTTGATGTAAAATTAGTGAATCCATGCAATAAAACACTTTTTTGGTTTATATCCTTCATACCACAACCGATTTGAGGCAGATGCATAATGAAACAGAATAGTAACATGAATGTTTGAGGGGATTTTACCAAAACTAAAGATAAATATGCTTTATGGAGCACCAATAGCTGGCTTCAGTAATGTGGCTGTATAACAGTTATCTACAGTTCTTTATCACAATTCCAGGATCAGTAAATTATTATCCTCCATCCATTAAAAGCTGCTGATCCTGTACAGTATGTGATTCTCTGTATCTCTTTCAGCATAAGAGAAGGCCAGGTGAAGGAGTTCTTGGCGAGGTCGTTGACCCCTGGTGACCTCGTTCAGCTGTCCATCGGTGACAGGATTCCTGCAGATATGAGGCTGATTGAGGTCAGTGAAAATTATGCAGAGTATTCAGAATTATTATTTTTTTTAAATATTTTAATATATATTACTTGATTGAATATTTCATTCTTTGGTGCCAGCATTGATACGTAGTGAGATTAGTTTGAAAATCGCTGATGTTGTGTGAATTGTTCATATTTACCTGGTCTACCAGCAGTTTGTCTACTTCTGAGGTAGGTTTTCACCACATGGCTGAATGCATTTGGTCTCCTATCAATTTGGTGTAATTGCTGTTTGGTTTACACTACAATCAAATGCCGGATGGTAATTTCCACTACACTCTACTAATTGTACTCTTTGTCACATGAAAATTAAAGTCATATTTATCTCATCATAATTATATAGACTAAGGGGGTACTTGTACTGAACTAGTACCGAACTGGAATTGAGACAAAGCGGTTAATGTGATACATGGCAGTAAAAAAAGGGTTAGTGGTTGAAATGATTGTAGATAAACTGATAGATCATGTGGAATGAGACTAATCGGAGAGCAGACAAAGCTGCTGAAGACCAATCAGCATTTTACTGTGTAAACCTGACCTACTCGGTCACTGACTAATGCACTGTATGTATGTTGCTCACACAAAACCATGATGTACACCAACTTATGATTATTATTAGTCGTGAGGTTGATGCTGATGATGATGCTTATGATGATGATGATACTGATTGTTTGTATTGTTTGTTTGTATTTATTTCCATATAAAACAAAATATATACTATACTGATCAAATTTTAAAAAAAAATTGTCAAATAAAATATGTAGGATTGCCCATTTCAGCGGTATTAACATAATACCACTGTTCTTCCATAGGGTCCTTTTGATGATGATGATTATACTGATGATGATAGTGATGATGATGATGACGCTGATAATGATGATGATGAAATTGACTTACAATTATTTTAATTTCAGGCCATTGACCTTGCCGTGGATGAATCCAGTTTTACTGGCGAGACCAAGCCCAGCAACAAGACCACACAGATTGTGACCAAAGAGACAAACGGGAAGAGAACCACTATGAAAAATATTGCCTACATGGGAACACTTGTCCGAAATGGGCATGGGAAGGTCAGTCAATTTATGAGTTTCATAATACACACGTGCAAGTGAGGTCACACCTCTGCTTTAATTTTCAGAAAGGGTTGACATCAGTGTACTAGTTAACATCATGCATTAATCATGTTTCTCTTTCAAAGTGATTTAAGACCTCATTTAAACAGTTTGGTTTTCCTGGGATCGCACTTGTAGTACTTATTAATCCTTATTCTTCTATGTGCTTTGGATTCACTGATCAGTTAAATATGTCATTCATTTTTCAATGCTCAATCAGGAGTGTATCTAGGACTGTAGAGTAAAGTAAGTTTTGGCCATCAAGGAAATTAAAGTACAAGTCTCATGATAATGACAGTTGGTGGCATAGGCATTTAACTCACACATTAAGGATAAGAATAATTCATTTTTCTATTCATGCAAAAATCCTATTTAGGGGTACAGTGCTTAATTGTTACCATTGAAAGAAGTACATTTCATCTTTTCAAATTGGTCCAAGCCTTTACCAAGTCTTTTAAATTCAGTATTCCACACATGCTTCATATACAGCTGCTCAAGACCAAAATTAGTTCCTGGATTCTATCATGGGATGCAACATTCCATTCATGTAGTCTTACAATATACACTCAGTAGATTTTGTGCTACACGTTGAAACTGCAAATTTTATTTGCATGATATTTCTTGATTTTGATGATGATTTTTTTTTTCTTATTGCGCTTCTCTCATCAGGCTCGAAGCACTTACAATGTTACTTGTGTAAAATCATGGTGACCCTAGCCTTTATTTATCTTGGGCAAATAGTTTTATGTGCAATACTACATTGTGCAAACCCTTCATTCAAAGAAAGTGGTCTGAATATGTAGCCTAAAGTCCCTGCTAATGACATGTGTGCAAAAGGTCCCTCACCAAGTTATATTTGCGCTAGTCTTGTGTGAAAACCCACTTGTTGATGATAGTTTCAATCAGGCTCAGTGAGTTAATAAAGAAAAGTAATATTGTTGGTTTTTATTTTTTCCAGGGTATTGTTATAGGGACAGGGGAAAATTCAGAATTTGGAGATATTTTCAAGATGATGAAAGCTGAAGAGGTAAGAACAGAATTAAAATGATGTCTTCAATATTTGTAATTATAGTAATAGTGTAAATTCATAAGCCATATTCTGAAGTCTGATTTAAGCCTGTGATAGAATTATGGGAAGCCAAAAATGTCAAAGTTTTTGTGAACAATATATGTTTCTTTTCACCACTGTTCTCTTTCACTATGCTATAATGGCAAAGAAAATTAATTCAATTACTATTCCTTGACAGTTTATAAATGATCTGAATAACAGATGGGCTGATATATTGTTGGAGATTTATGTCACAATTGGCTCTCCATAGTTAGATCATAACTTTAGACCATAGTTTATTTTAAACCAATTTCAGAATATGGGCCAGAGAGTGCTCACTTCATCCAAAGATGCTCATGGTGGAAGCTCAGCAATAGTTCTCTTGTATTGCAATCTGCAAATATTTATAAAAATCTATAAATGAACCTGAAATCCCCAAACTTTAATACACTTTGCAAAAGTTGCATTTCTCATCAAATTTCATGTCGATGTCGACATCCTGATTGGGCCTTGTACCCTCCTACTTGCTGCTTCGTTCTCTAACAATTTGAAGGGACAAGCCGGATCAGCTCAACATTCACAGGAGCTCTTGCAAATGAGGACACCAGTCCCCAACAGGCAGCCGATCAGACCAATGAGTGATGACAAAACAAATTGGAGATGTGTGTTCTTAAGTGTCATCGAGTCGTTCTTGACTTGTGGGGAGCATTTCATCAACATTTTGGTCTGACAACTTGTCAGATCTGCACAACTTTTCTTGATTCTTATTGGCTGAGAGACACTGTTTCTATGGTAACTGTCGGATAAAACAGTACTTGTCGGATAACACGTCCGACAAGTACTTTAATGAAATGCTCTCCTGCTGACCCCACAGACAATCTGTCTCAATGCTGTTCTATGTTGTGACATCATGCTCAGTGCTCTCAAAGAATCAGTTTCTGTAGTAATTCCTTCCAGCCATCTATTCCTCTGTCTCCCTCTTCTCCTTCTGCCTTGTATTTTCCTAGCATGATGCGTACAGTGTACAAAAATATCATTTTCTGAATATCAGAGCACAATGATGGTAATTCAAATTATGGTTCATATTATTACAGGCGTGCAATTAGTACATGACTATAATGATTATGATTATATCCTATGTTTTGATTTGACTGGATGACCCTTGTGAGACCACACTAACACTAAGCACATGTAAAAAGATTTCCCTGATCTTCCTTTGTTGTAGGCACCAAAAACACCATTACAGAAGAGCATGGATAGTTTAGGAAAGCAGCTCTCCTTCTACTCATTCTGTATTATTGGATTTATTATGTTCTTGGGATGGTTACAAAACAGAAAACTGCTGGATATGTTTACCATTGGTGTCAGGTAAGTCAATAAAGATGGTTGTGATGAAATACATCATACTTAAAATAAGCACAACCTTGCATTTCCTGATTGAAAGTCCTCACTACAAAAAACAGAAATATTTCGCAGAATTCGGGAAGAATGCAGAATTCAAGGAATTTCCTGGAAAATACTCTTTTTCATACAGAAAACTTAGAATTTTTGAAAATTACGGTCATGAAAATCAAAGTAAAATCCAATAAAACAAAACTAAGATTTTGCCATTTTCAAGCGTTTATCATATGTTTTGTACACGTCACCAAAGAACGTAGAATTGAATGTTTGAAATACCAAAGAATGCAGAACTGGCATTTTAGAAAATAGAAAACTGATGACTTTACACCCTAGTTATTCTCTAGGCAAAACTGCCAATAGTTTAATGTGAAGCATGTTTATTCTTCCCTTTATGCTGTGACGAGGTTCCTGATTGAAAGTCCTCACTACAAAAAACAGAAACATTTCGCAGAATTCGGGAAGAATGCAGAATTCAAGGAATTTCCTGGAAAATACTCTTTTTCATACAGAAAACTTAGAATTTTTGAAAATTACGGTCATGAAAATCAAAGTAAAATCCAATAAAACAAAACTAAGATTTTGCCATTTTCAATCGTTTATCATATGTTTTGTACACGTCACCAAAGAACGTAGAATTGAATGTTTGAAATACCAAAGAATGCAGAACTGGCATTTTAGAAAATAGAAAACTGATCACTTTACACCCTAGTTATTCTCTTGGCAAAACTGCCAATAGTTTAATGTGAAGCATGTTTATTCTTCCCTTTATGCTGTGACGAGGTTCCTATAATTTCTGCATTATACATGTACTCTGCACAACACAAGCCTTTTCTGAAAGTATTCGCATACTGATGGTCCATTTCTGCTATGTTTTGTTTCTTTCTATAGTCTTGCAGTAGCGGCCATTCCAGAAGGCCTGCCCATTGTTGTCACGGTAACCCTTGCCCTCGGAGTGATGCGCATGGCTAAACGAAGTGCAATAGTGAAGAAGCTACCCATTGTAGAAACATTAGGTCAGTTCATATTAAAGTCATACATGTGTTTTCAGCATTTTTTTAACATACCCAGTTGTATTTTCAGACGGGTTGTTTGTCCACACAAGATCCACATTTCAGGAACTTTGCCACCATATTTCATAAATTGTTTGAGAGCAATGTGAGACAATATTACAATGCATAAGCTTCCACAATTATTTCTGCTATTTGATGCATGAGAAAACCTGGATCAAATGTTGATATTTTTATCTTCTAAACTTTCCAGAAATCAGACCCCTCCCCCCATCCTACATTTAATATCATTTTGATTTGGGACGTACCATCAGACTTATTGCAGAGATCACTGTGTTACAAAATGTATAGGGGAAGATCTGGAATTTCATAAGAAATGGACAATTTGTTGATATGTTCAGATTTTCTGACAAGCAAATAAATATGGATCTCACTCCAAGCAGACTCTGTTTGCCTTGATGAAAATCGAGCAAGCAAAAAGAAAAATCATATACATGTATGCTTTCACACACGAATGGACTATAGTCAGGGAAACCTGACTTGGTGTAAGATTATTGTGTATAAGAGGCTATGATACAGGCATGAGAAAGAGATTCAAGGGATAAGAAAGAGTCCCTACTGCAGGAGTCTCAAGCCTAATGCTTGAGACTTGGCATGTCTGATGTAAACCCTGCTCAAAATTATGTTGACTTTATAATTCAGATGATGCAGAAAATTTCCTGGGTTGGGGTAATAATATCGTGGCCTTGAATATTGCAACCAAGATTTGAATAATAGTTCTAAGTACCAGCTGTAAAATCTGTTGACAATTTGCAAAAACATTCTGTATATTGACTCATGTTATAGTTTGTTTATTCTGTAAGCAGTGTTTTACAAAAGCAAATTCCATTCCTTATCTTACTCTTCAAAGCTTAAAGACCCAGCCTTTGCTTCACATTCAAATAAAAATAAAAATCTTGAGCCTTTTTTGTATATTCATAATAATTTATTTCATGAACTTATTATTTGCAACAGGTTGTGTGAATGTCATTTGTTCTGATAAGACTGGAACTCTAACTAAGAACGAGATGACAGCTTTAGTGATCCATACCTCTGATGGCATACGAGCTGAGGTAATTTCACCTCTTTCTCCAAATTCTTGGAAAATCAAAGCTGGGGGTGTTTCACAAAGATTAAAGTTTCCCCTAAACTCCCAATTGTTATTGGTATGAAACACACCACTGCATTGGTCAAATCATGTTAAGAGATGTGCACACTAATCAATGAGATTGCATATTCATTTTCATGTTCACATCAGCACGTAAGCATGACTGTAAGTGACACTAACACTTTGTGAAATACCCCCAGGTTGTTTTACATTCAAAGAAAATTTGTAATGGTTACTTTAGACAAGAATCGTTTCTGATATGTTATGGGAATATGCAGCACATATGTCATTTTGAAGAACAATATTGAATACAATGATTTATATGCTGGAGTCTGATAATTGATATGATTTTTATTTTTGATATAACCTTATACTTTTGAAAAGATCATTATATTTTTTAAAAATATGATTATAGCTTTGTACACCTTATTTTAAGCATATCATTGGCATCAGCCCCTTTTCCAATTTTTTATTTATTGACAAACAATAACAAACAGGCATTTACAGAAATCGTAACATAGCGGTAATGATAATCTTGCGGTATAAACTTGAAATTATTAACAAAGCAGCATACTTTAATGAAAAGATTTTGGAAAAAAAGAAGCAGGATCCTACTGAACGATCAACATTCCCTCAAAATTGAGCCCTCTTTTCATCATATTTATCTAACTTGTTAGCAAGTAAAAGGGGAGAAGTCATGGTTACTAGCTAGTCTAGCTGACCAGGCTCCCTTTGGGGATGACAATCCTAGCTTGCATCCATACAGGCTGTGAAGGGGAAACTCTGTTTCAGTTCCAGGAGCAAGTGGCTTCGGTCCCTGGCTATATTTGGTTTGGGTTGAATGCCCATTCCATCTAATTACTCTGGAACATTAATTAAATATGTGGCAGTCATGGGCCACTTTTCATCATTTTATGATGGCAACATCATGTCCAAAGAACAATCTATAAAAAAAAAAGTATGCCAACTTGCCTCTCATGAATTTAGTTTAATTGTCTTCAAAGAATGAAAAAGCTTCTGTATTTGAAAGAATTATAATTGTTGTTGGGTCGGATAATTAGACAGTTTAAAGCAGTTTCTTTTTTCAACATTTAGCCTGATTGACCTTCAGCCTTTATAATCAAGATGTAAGTTACAAGGGGATCGCATTACATTGTATATTACCCAGGAAATAGTTGTGTGAAATTTACAATAGCAAAGGAAATGTACACATATGGAATGGGGGACATGTAGAAATCAACAAGAAATCAACTAGTGAAGGTGTAAACAAGGAGGAATGTAATTCACAATGTGTATTTCTTGATTTGGAGCAGTGCAATGATTGGCTATGAGACACAGGCACTTGGTAGTTTATTAACAGTAGCTTATAACAATCATTCTGACTGAGACAGGTAATGTTTCATGAAAGGAATCGATGGATTTTTTAGTCAACATAATTCTATCCAATAGTTACCATAGTAACATCTTATTCTCAGCCAATCAAAATCAAGATCACAAATGTTAATGAAACACTCTTTCAGGTTAAAGGCAGTTATTGGCTATGAGATACATTAAGTTGGTAGCTTATATTAGTAGCTTACAGCAATCATTCTATCTCAGACACTCAGACCCATTATAACATAGATGCTTCTGTGAGAAAAATATCTATTCAATTCAGTGATTGAAATCTTTATCACTCAACGTATTGAGTAGCAGCTTGCGTGTGACTTCACAAAAATTAAATCTCAAACCTTTCATGGTTCTCTTATTATTTGATAAATTTTGTCAAACTATCCTGAAAGTGTTTCTCTATTTTTAAAATTTATTTTGGTATCTCTGGATGTTTTTCAGGTGACGGGTGTTGGCTACAATGGAGATGGAATGGTCTTAGTTGATAATACACCTGTATTAGGTTATCAAGATCCTTCTATAGCTAGAGTAGTAGAGGTGAGTTTATGGTCTTAGTTGATAATACACCTGTATTAGGTTATCAAGATCCCTCCATAGCTAGAGTAGTAGAGGTGAGTTGATAGTCTTAGTTGATAATACACCTGTGTTAGGTTATCAAGATCCCTCCATAGCTAGAGTAGTAGAGGTGAGTTGATAGTCTTAGTTGATAATACACCTGTATTAGGTTATCAAGATCCCTCCATAGCTAGAGTAGTAGAGGTGAGTTGATGGTCTTAGTTGATAATACACCTGTGTTAGGTTATCAAGATCCCTCCATAGCTAGAGTAGTAGAGGTGAGTTGATGGTCTTAGTTGATAATACACCTGTGTTAGGTTATCAAGATCCCTCCATAGCTAGAGTAGTAGAGGTGAGTTGATGGTCTTAGTTGATAATACACCTGTGTTAGGTTATCAAGATCCCTCCATAGCTAGAGTAGTAGAGGTGAGTTTATGGTCTTAGTTGATAATACACCTGTGTTAGGTTATCAAGATCCCTCCATAGCTAGAGTAGTAGAGGTGAGTTGATGGTCTTAGTTGATAATACACCTGTATTAGGTTATCAAGATCCTTCTATAGCTAGAGTAGTAGAGGTGAGTTGATGGTCTTAGTTGATAATACACCTGTATTAGGTTATCAAGATCCCTCCATAGCTAGAGTAGTAGAGGTGAGTTGATAGTCTTAGTTGATAATACACCTGTGTTAGGTTATCAAGATCCCTCCATAGCTAGAGTAGTAGAGGTGAGTTGATAGTCTTAGTTGATAATACACCTGTATTAGGTTATCAAGATCCCTCCATAGCTAGAGTAGTAGAGGTGAGTTGATGGTCTTAGTTGATAATACACCTGTGTTAGGTTATCAAGATCCCTCCATAGCTAGAGTAGTAGAGGTGAGTTGATGGTCTTAGTTGATAATACACCTGTGTTAGGTTATCAAGATCCCTCCATAGCTAGAGTAGTAGAGGTGAGTTGATGGTCTTAGTTGATAATACACCTGTGTTAGGTTATCAAGATCCCTCCATAGCTAGAGTAGTAGAGGTGAGTTTATGGTCTTAGTTGATAATACACCTGTGTTAGGTTATCAAGATCCCTCCATAGCTAGAGTAGTAGAGGTGAGTTGATGGTCTTAGTTGATAATACACCTGTGTTAGGTTATCAAGATCCCTCCATAGCTAGAGTAGTAGAGGTGAGTTGATGGTCTTAGTTGATAATACACCTGTGTTAGGTTATCAAGATCCCTCCATAGCTAGAGTAGTAGAGGTGAGTTGATGGTCTTAGTTGATAATACACCTGTGTTAGGTTATCAAGATCCCTCCATAGCTAGAGTAGTAGAGGTGAGTTGATGGTCTTAGTTGATAATACACCTGTGTTAGGTTATCAAGATCCCTCCATAGCTAGAGTAGTAGAGGTGAGTTGATGGTCTTAGTTGATAATACACCTGTGTTAGGTTATCAAGATCCCTCCATAGCTAGAGTAGTAGAGGTGAGTTGATGGTCTTAGTTGATAATACACCTGTGTTAGGTTATCAAGATCCCTCCATAGCTAGAGTAGTAGAGGTGAGTTGATGGTCTTAGTTGATAATACACCTGTGTTAGGTTATCAAGATCCCTCCATAGCTAGAGTAGTAGAGGTAAGTTTATGGTCTTAGTTGATAATACACCTGTGTTAGGTTATCAAGATCCCTCCATAGCTAGAGTAGTAGAGGTGAGTTGATGGTCTTAGTTGATAATACACCTGTGTTAGGTTATCAAGATCCCTCCATAGCTAGAGTAGTAGAGGTGAGTTGATGGTCTTAGTTGATAATACACCTGTGTTAGGTTATCAAGATCCCTCCATAGCTAGAGTAGTAGAGGTGAGTTGATAGTCTTAGTTGATAATACACCTGTGTTAGGTTATCAAGATCCCTCCATAGCTAGAGTAGTAGAGGTGAGTTGATAGTCTTAGTTGATAATACACCTGTATTAGGTTATCAAGATCCCTCCATAGCTAGAGTAGTAGAGGTGAGTTGATGGTCTTAGTTGATAATACACCTGTGTTAGGTTATCAAGATCCCTCCATAGCTAGAGTAGTAGAGGTGAGTTGATGGTCTTAGTTGATAATACACCTGTGTTAGGTTATCAAGATCCCTCCATAGCTAGAGTAGTAGAGGTGAGTTGATGGTCTTAGTTGATAATACACCTGTGTTAGGTTATCAAGATCCCTCCATAGCTAGAGTAGTAGAGGTGAGTTTATGGTCTTAGTTGATAATACACCTGTGTTAGGTTATCAAGATCCCTCCATAGCTAGAGTAGTAGAGGTGAGTTGATGGTCTTAGTTGATAATACACCTGTATTAGGTTATCAAGATCCTTCTATAGCTAGAGTAGTAGAGGTGAGTTGATGGTCTTAGTTGATAATACACCTGTATTAGGTTATCAAGATCCCTCCATAGCTAGAGTAGTAGAGGTGAGTTGATAGTCTTAGTTGATAATACACCTGTGTTAGGTTATCAAGATCCCTCCATAGCTAGAGTAGTAGAGGTGAGTTGATAGTCTTAGTTGATAATACACCTGTATTAGGTTATCAAGATCCCTCCATAGCTAGAGTAGTAGAGGTGAGTTGATGGTCTTAGTTGATAATACACCTGTGTTAGGTTATCAAGATCCCTCCATAGCTAGAGTAGTAGAGGTGAGTTGATGGTCTTAGTTGATAATACACCTGTGTTAGGTTATCAAGATCCCTCCATAGCTAGAGTAGTAGAGGTGAGTTGATGGTCTTAGTTGATAATACACCTGTGTTAGGTTATCAAGATCCCTCCATAGCTAGAGTAGTAGAGGTGAGTTTATGGTCTTAGTTGATAATACACCTGTGTTAGGTTATCAAGATCCCTCCATAGCTAGAGTAGTAGAGGTGAGTTGATGGTCTTAGTTGATAATACACCTGTGTTAGGTTATCAAGATCCCTCCATAGCTAGAGTAGTAGAGGTGAGTTGATGGTCTTAGTTGATAATACACCTGTGTTAGGTTATCAAGATCCCTCCATAGCTAGAGTAGTAGAGGTGAGTTGATGGTCTTAGTTGATAATACACCTGTGTTAGGTTATCAAGATCCCTCCATAGCTAGAGTAGTAGAGGTGAGTTGATGGTCTTAGTTGATAATACACCTGTGTTAGGTTATCAAGATCCCTCCATAGCTAGAGTAGTAGAGGTGAGTTGATGGTCTTAGTTGATAATACACCTGTGTTAGGTTATCAAGATCCCTCCATAGCTAGAGTAGTAGAGGTGAGTTGATGGTCTTAGTTGATAATACACCTGTGTTAGGTTATCAAGATCCCTCCATAGCTAGAGTAGTAGAGGTGAGTTGATGGTCTTAGTTGATAATACACCTGTGTTAGGTTATCAAGATCCCTCCATAGCTAGAGTAGTAGAGGTAAGTTTATGGTCTTAGTTGATAATACACCTGTGTTAGGTTATCAAGATCCCTCCATAGCTAGAGTAGTAGAGGTGAGTTGATGGTCTTAGTTGATAATACACCTGTGTTAGGTTATCAAGATCCCTCCATAGCTAGAGTAGTAGAGGTGAGTTGATGGTCTTAGTTGATAATACACCTGTGTTAGGTTATCAAGATCCCTCCATAGCTAGAGTAGTAGAGGTGAGTTGATGGTCTTAGTTGATAATACACCTGTGTTAGGTTATCAAGATCCCTCCATAGCTAGAGTAGTAGAGGTGAGTTTATGGTCTTAGTTGATAATACACCTGTGTTAGGTTATCAAGATCCCTCCATAGCTAGAGTAGTAGAGGTGAGTTGATGGTCTTAGTTGATAATACACCTGTGTTAGGTTATCAAGATCCCTCCATAGCTAGAGTAGTAGAGGTAAGTTTATGGTCTTAGTTGATAATACACCTGTGTTAGGTTATCAAGATCCCTCCATAGCTAGAGTAGTAGAGGTGAGTTGATGGTCTTAGTTGATAATACACCTGTGTTAGGTTATCAAGATCCCTCCATAGCTAGAGTAGTAGAGGTGAGTTGATGGTCTTAGTTGATAATACACCTGTGTTAGGTTATCAAGATCCCTCCATAGCTAGAGTAGTAGAGGTGAGTTGATGGTCTTAGTTGATAATACACCTGTGTTAGGTTATCAAGATCCCTCCATAGCTAGAGTAGTAGAGGTGAGTTGATGGTCTTAGTTGATAATACACCTGTGTTAGGTTATCAAGATCCCTCCATAGCTAGAGTAGTAGAGGTGAGTTTATGGTCTTAGTTGATAATACACCTGTGTTAGGTTATCAAGATCCCTCCATAGCTAGAGTAGTAGAGGTGAGTTGATGGTCTTAGTTGATAATACACCTGTGTTAGGTTATCAAGATCCCTCCATAGCTAGAGTAGTAGAGGTAAGTTTATGGTCTTAGTTGATAATACACCTGTGTTAGGTTATCAAGATCCCTCCATAGCTAGAGTAGTAGAGGTGAGTTGATGGTCTTAGTTGATAATACACCTGTGTTAGGTTATCAAGATCCCTCCATAGCTAGAGTAGTAGAGGTGAGTTGATGGTCTTAGTTGATAATACACCTGTGTTAGGTTATCAAGATCCCTCCATAGCTAGAGTAGTAGAGGTGAGTTGATGGTCTTAGTTGATAATACACCTGTGTTAGGTTATCAAGATCCCTCCATAGCTAGAGTAGTAGAGGTGAGTTGATGGTCTTAGTTGATAATACACCTGTGTTAGGTTATCAAGATCCCTCCATAGCTAGAGTAGTAGAGGTGAGTTGATGGTCTTAGTTGATAATACACCTGTGTTAGGTTATCAAGATCCCTCCATAGCTAGAGTAGTAGAGGTGAGTTGATGGTCTTAGTTGATAATACACCTGTGTTAGGTTATCAAGATCCCTCCATAGCTAGAGTAGTAGAGGTGAGTTGATGGTCTTAGTTGATAATACACCTGTGTTAGGTTATCAAGATCCCTCCATAGCTAGAGTAGTAGAGGTGAGTTGATGGTCTTAGTTGATAATAAACCTGTGTTAGGTTATCAAGATCCCTCCATAGCTAGAGTAGTAGAGGTGAGTTGATGGTCTTAGTTGATAATACACATGTGTTAGGTTATCAAGATCCCTCCATAGCTAGAGTAGTAGAGGTGAGTTGATGGTCTTAGTTGATAATACACCTGTGTTAGGTTATCAAGATCCCTCCATAGCTAGAGTAGTAGAGGTGAGTTGATGGTCTTAGTACATAATACACCTGTGTTTGGTTATCAAGATCCTTCTATAGCTAGAGTAGTAGAGGTGAGTTGATGGTCTTAGTTGATAATACACCTGTATTGGGTTATCAAGATCCTTCTATAGCTAGAGTAGTAGAGGTGAATTGAAAAACATTTGCATCTGATCTATGCTTTTAAGGTGTAGTAATAATCGCTTTGATATAGCATGTAATATATTACCATGGTCATTGTATTATGGCTTGCCTGCACACAATATACAGTAGGTTTTATATCCACCTCTGCGGAGCATTCCAGTTAATGGCTAGGAAAATGCTTCTATTATAAACCACACATATAAGAAAAAAAATGTCGGTAGAAATTACATTCAGCATTGTACAACATTGGTCGAAGAAGGTAGAGTTAGCTTTTTCAAATCACTTTATATCAAAATTTGTTCTGTCCATGAAGGTAAAAAAACAAGAAAAGACATCAAAAATTGTATTAAAATTAAATTCTGAGGTTTTGAACCACTCCAGTTACTTTGAAAAGCAAATATTCTTGCCAGTTTACAGACTTTATACTCATAAAAATCATCAAAAAAAAGAATATTGGAAATGTGACCTCGACCAATTGAAGTTGCAGTGAACATTGTCAGACGTACATGTATGCTTGTAATCATATATCTATCACAATCGAAATTCTTATTCTTAATTACTGTATTAACTACATTCTCTTATTTCCGCTTTCTCTCTTGACAGGCATCATGTGTATGCAATAATTCTGAGATCCGTGACAATGTTTTATATGGACAGCCAACAGAGGGAGCCCTACTTGCCTTAGCAATGAAAGTAAGCAGAAACTACATACAAATATGATTGTGTAATGTTGTTTGAATGAACTATACAGAAAAGCAGATGTACAAGATGAAGTATGACTTTCTGTATTCTAAATTCTGTATAAATGGAAACAAATGGAGCATTCATAATGTGCTGATGTTGTTTTAATATTTTGAGGCAAGAGATAAAAAAGTTAAAGGAGTATTAGATAATTTATGAAAGCCCAGCTAAAGTTTAAGTTTAAGGTGAATAACGTGAGTCATGATTATCTTCTAACATGCAAATGTTCAGTTTATTAGCCTTTGTTCTCAACCGCCAATTCCCTGGAAATGTAGTGACCTCTCTCATTATTTTTTGTATGGGTGGGATTTTACCAAGCTAAAGCAATGCCTTAAGCGGTAAACTTCATTGGATAACAGCCTGTGATAGGGATAGATCAAACAACTCCCTCAAAGGTTACTTTCCTTGAAGAAGTTGAAGGACACCTATTATTTGATGAAAACTCCCCCGGTACAATTGGAGTGGAGGGGGGGGGGGAGTTATATTGATATTCTTCATGAATTCATTCCACAGTTGCTTCACATGTTTATTCATTTTATGACGTTCCTTAGATGCAACTACACCACTCTCGGAGTCGATACACCAGACTTTCAGAGACCCCATTCAATTCAGAAACAAAGTGGATGGCAGTCCGCTGTCGACCTCATGACCCCACCCCTAACCAGTTGCCTAGCAATGAGGAGATTTTCTTTGCGAAGGGGGCCCTGGAGCGGGTTCTAGCAAAATGTCGAACTTACAATGTGGATAACAGATCCGAGCCTCTGAATAAACAGAAGATTGAGGACATTAAAGAGGAAGGCCGTCAAATGGGTGTGGCCGGACTAAGAGGTGAGGAGAATAAATGGTTGCCAAGCTCAATTATGACTTATTTTTAGTGATGGTGATTATGGTGGTAATGATGATAGAGAATGATGATGATAGATAGATAAGTAGAGAGATAGTGAAATGAGAAATAAGTGCATCACCTCCAGGCAGATTGCCATAGGCAAGCAAGGAGTGAACATGCATGTCATTTTAAACTCTGTGATCCGTATTCTGAACTTGGGTTTAATTTAAAATCTGCGTCCCATCTTACAAAGAGTTACGATTGATCTGATCAACCTCAACTATATGGAAATCCAGCAATGTCATAATTTTTTTCTCCAGGAATTTGGCACAATGTCTTCTTGTAAACGCAGAGAAGCACACTCAATTTTCAAGAAAACAATGAATGTATGAATATACATCAGGGGCCTCATATTCATCATAATCAAGATTTCCATGGTAGTTGCCATAATGGCAAAGTTACAACAGTTGCAAGTTCTTTATGAAACGGGTCCGTGATCTACAAAATATTTGAACAAACATGGATTTTAGATGTTGACGTTGCTGGCTTTCCATAGTTATGGTTGATCTGATCAATTGCAACTCTTTGTAAGTCGGGACCCTGGTCATAAGTTGTTGTTTGACTATGGAGAGCCAGAGGGTATACAAATCTTTAGCAATGCAGGCTCAATTCATCATCTCGTCTGACACTTGAATCATTCACAATTGTGTGAGAATAATAAATACTTTACTTCATCATTCAAGCACAAGGAAACAACATAGTAAATATAAAAAATATGCAATGTAAACTATACATTATTTTTAGCTTCCTATAATTCTAGCACAGACAATGCTCTGTGTTAAACCAGGGGGGTGTTTCACAAAGATTTAAGTATGACTTAGAGTCGCACTTAAATACCGAGTTGCGTACGCTATGAAAGGCTTGACCGCATTGGTCAGATCGTGTCATGAGGACGCGCACTAATGCGTATCTATCAATAAGATCGCGCGTTGCATATCATGTACGCGTCGGCATTTAAGTGCGACTTAAGTCATACTTAAATCTTTGTGAAACACCCCCCAGACTTCAGAAATATGGGCCTGTATTCTGTGCCTAGCTCATCCCAGGCCACCATACAATGGTAAAAATGAAAGTTAGGCTGCTGTATAAAATCCTTTCAGATATGTCTGTATAGCCACCTTATGTAACACAAAACATATTCATAGAATGAAGAGACCCAGTGGGTGTGTCAGCTGTTTGTAAGTTAAGAGCAACTTTAAGAATGACTGGTGATTCTTTCTTATGTGCTAAATAATCACCAATGAACATTTGATTGATTGATTGATTGATTGATTTTATTCGTCAAGAATATCACAGGAGATTACAATGAAATTGAGGAAATACCTTGACAGGATAGCCCATGAAAGCCGAAAGGCTTATTTCCAATGGGGTCCTATAGTTAGTATAAAACATTAACATATTGTAACAAAAAATATAAACTACGACAAGTACTGGAATATTGGGGAAAAAAATAAAATATATACAAACATATCCATCAGTCATATAATTTGCAAACATCTGAAGCAAACAATAATCTTCCTAATATGTAAAACAAGATTATATTTTAACATACCCTAATGTATATACATTATCTACAATACTAGAAACCAACTGTACAAAATGTGTTATTTTACTGGTAATGCTGTTCTCGGGCAGTTTCCAGTTTTAGGTGATTTTTTAATGCACTCTTAAATTGACAAAAGAATTTAACGGCTTTTATTTTATCAGGAAGAGCATTCCAAGATTGGATGCCATTAAAATAAAAAGTGTTTCCAATATGTCCTTCACGTTTTGGTAATACGAAATTAAAATTACTATTTCGAGTATCGTACCTATGGATATTTGATACCCGGGTGAAATTATTTGCTATATAATGATCTAATTTATCCGAATAGAATATTTTATGCACGTGGTGTAATACTAATTGTTGTGACCTGTGATCTACATGAAGCAATCCTGCCTTTTCAAGTTCATTATATCCGACATGTGCTCTTGGTCCTAAAACATTTATATATCTCACAATTTTATTTTGAATTATTCTTAGCTTTTTCTTATCCGTAACACCCAGACTACCGTACCAAGCCGCATTAGCATAGTCGAATAAACATTGTATTAACGCAAAGCATAAAATACGTCTAGACTTCATATTCAAACAGGTTTGATATCTATACAAAAATTTCAAGCGTGAATTAGCCTTTTTGGCGATTGAGTCTACCAGACCCGTCCATGATAGGTTACTTGTTAAATTAATTCCCAAATATCTTACTGAATCTTTTCTTTCAATTACCTGATTATTATATGAAACCTTGAAATCGTGTGTATATCTTAACTTTCGTTTAGAACAAAATAAAATGCTTTCCGTTTTCCCAACGTGTAAACTAAGCTTGTTGTCAGACATCCATTCGATGCAATTAGCCAAATCAGCACTAAGTTTTTTATCAATTATCTTGGGATTTGTATCCGAATATAGCAAGACACTATCATCAGCATATAAAATTAATTTAGATTCATTAATACAAGTACACATATCATTGATGTAAGACATAAAAAGAATGGGGCCTAAAATGCTTCCTTGAGGGACTCCGCATTTAATAGGCAGTGAATCAGAAAGTACCGTCTGCATGGTAACTACCTGATGACGGTTAGATAAATATGATCTAAACCATGTCACACATGCAGAGTCTAAACCCATCACTTCTAATTTCTTTAAAAGTATGCTATGATTCACAGTATCAAAGGCTTTTTGTAAGTCTAGGAGAACCATTCCAACCATGCGCCCATGTGAAATTTCATTCCTGATAAAATCTGTTAAATGTATTAAACAAGTTTCAGTGGAATATCCGTTACGAAAGCCGGACTGAAATTTATATATTAGGTTGGTTTCTTGGAAGTATTTCTCCACTTGAGCATGAACAGATTTTTCCAAAATCTTCGACACTACACTTAATACACTTATTGGCCTATAATTACTAACGTCAGTTTTATCTTTCTTTTTATGTAGCGGGGTAACTTTTGCGAATTTCATATCATCAGGAAAGGTAGAAGACATAAGAGATAAATTAATAACATAATTCAAAGGTTTGTACAAATTTCTTGCCCCATCTTTTAAAAATCTTGCAGGTATCATATCTAAACCAGTACTTTTTGATATTTTCAACCTATTTAGTTCATCTAAAACAAATTTTTCTGTAACAGGGGAAAAATGAAAACTACCTTTTGAAATACCCTTTTCTTCATAAAACTTTTGAAATTGGTCACTTTCTGCATGAAATTTGTTTGTATTTACTGGTAATTTACAAACTAACTTGTCGGCCACAGTTGTAAAATAACGATTAAACTCATTTGCAATTTTAGCCTTATCGTGACTTAATTCACCTTGCACATTAATAACTGTTTTTTGATCAGATTTCCCTTTACTTTTTAGACCTAAACCTTTCAAATTCTTCCACAATTTTCTAGTGTCATGTTTGTTTTCTTCGATTTGTTCTTGAAAGTATTCGGTTTTGGCACTTCTTACCTTCCTTTGAACTAAATTCCTTAAAACTTTATATTTCCTTTCAAGGTCTAAATTGCCAATATTCCTTTTCATATTTTTGTAAGCTACATTTCTCTCTTTAATTAAAACAATAATTTCATGGTTCATCCACTTTTCAGTTGATTGCTTAATTCTTACCTCTTTCAGAGGTGCGCTCATATCTATAATTGACAAGAATATAGATTTAAAATTTGCCCAAGCCATATTTACATCTTTACATTCAGTTACCTTGGACCAGTCTGATCGGGATAAATTTAAGTTGAAATCATCTACATTATAACCTTTTAAGCTCCTGATGGACACAGTTCTGTGGTGCCCAAATACGGGCCTGACAATCTTTCTTGAACAATAAATCAATAAATGATCACTTATACCTAGGTCAATAACACCACTTTGACTAATATGCTCTTCTTTACTACATAATATGTGATCTATCAGGGAGGAAGATGTCTGAGTTGTACGTGTGGGCAGCTTTACAAGTTGGCTTAAACCACTTAGCTTAAGTAAATTCTCATATTTCTGGGATAAAGGAGACTTTTTCGAAAGGCAAATATTCATGTCCCCCAACACTATAATCTCATCATCTTTTTGAAATTTTTCTAAAGTGTCAGAGAGTGATTCAATGAAATTATTATCTTTAGGGGGTCTGTAAAGAGCACCAAGTGTAATGGGCTTTGTCCGAGGCAATAGAATATTGATCCACAATGATTCAATATTTCTTGGAGTCAAGTCTTCTCTTATATTAAATGCAATGTCATTTCTTATGTAGAGACAAACACCACCACCTAGCCCACATTCACGATCTTTGCGTAATATACAGTATCCATCTATACATACTTCTTCATCATTTACAGATGAGTTTAACCATGTTTCAGTGATGGCAATAATAGCTATTTTACGTTTAGAAAAAAGAAGCCGAAGTTCGGATATTTTATTCAATATTGATCTCACATTTAAATGAATGAAATGCAACCCTTTTGTCTCAAACTTTTCTTCAAAGGACTCATACACTGATGTTTTATCGGAAGGTGGGGTATTAGTTACGTGTTCAGTGGGAGGTAAAAGTGGTTCGGTATGACTATGACCAACATTTGTTTGAATGGGGTGCAAGAATAAGGAATCACAAAAAGACGGTAAAGAGCATGTTAAACAAGTCCAACATTCATTAGGGTTGTAATATAATCTTGTGTACTCCTGTTCACTTATGCCTTCACATTTGGAATGGTGCCACTTAGTACAGGTAGAACACAGGAGGCCAGTTTGGTTTTTCTTCACAGGCTTTTGACATTTTCTACATGGAAATTTATAATTTGGACCAGGATTTGTTTCCACATCCCCAGATAATAACAAAAGATAACAAAAGTGGTTACTAGGTTGGCATAATTCGGCTTGAAAGGTTGCTACAGAGTTATGATAGTACAAAATAGGCGAACGGAAATATTTTAAACGCTTTACCGCTGGCAGACTAACATACTGAGATATTGTGTTGACATTATGAGAACATATTATAGAAATTAAAAAATAAAGTACCAGTACATTCATCTCAGTGTAGTCCCACACCAACAGAGTTTAACAAAAGAAACAAACTTAACTACAATGCTACAAACTACAATACAGCATAAAAGTTCCTAGTCTTCAGTCAGCCTCGATCCTATGGATCCCTGGCAGCCAGACTTCTCCCCTCCAGCTTTCGTCTGTCCTGGTCCTCTTAGAATCTCCTCCACGAGACTGGACACAGTTCAGCTCCATGATGAGACAGCAGCAGAAAACTTCAATATAAAAATGTCATAGAAATGGGATGGGACAATACGAAGACTGTTCCGAAGTGAGGCTATAGTGATTGGTGGACAGAGCCCTGGCCGGCTGACAGATCGTTAACAGGTGGCAGCAATAAAAGAGAGTTTGATGACGTAGCGCTCGAAAGAAATTGAGAAGAGGAAGGTGACCTGAATGTGAAAGTGAATCACATCATACTCCCAGAAAGTACTATAGGTGGGACAACAGAAAGCAAACTGCTTGATGAATCACACAAATATCTCCAGACAAAATCAGGAAAATAATCAAAGTCCATTGACGATCATGTTACAAAACAATCTCCAAAAGTCTCCAAGAGACCTTTATAAACATATGCAGCACAATTACATGATGACCGAAGTACCAATCAAGTCCAAAGAAGAAAACTAGTTGCGTTATCGACTGTCAATATTTCTCATGTATACCATTTTGTTCTATTTAACGGTGAATATCATTTACCACAAAAAAGGATCACCAGTTGTTCTTAAAGTCACTCTTAACTTACGAAGAGCCTTATGAAACGGCCCCCTGTTAAGAAGGAATCATAACTGATCATTGTTTGACCGAATAAAAAATAGCGAAATAAACCAAAGAATGTGAAAGGAAATGACTGTGATGGAATATCCTTTCCCACCTAGTTCTTGGGATGGCTGTCGGCACAGGGATGGAGAACATGACTTACCTTGGTATGGTTGGAATCTTAGATCCTCCTCGACCCGGTGTAAGGGAGGCCATTATTACACAGGTCAGCAGTGGTGTAGCACTCAAGATGGTCACCGGGGACTCCGCTGAAACAGCCATAGCTGTCGGTAAGACTCAGAGACACAGTTTGGATTTGTGAAATGTCAAATTAAAATTGACTATTGCTCGCAGGATGGCACAAGAGTGAAAAAAAATGTTACAAATGATGTAGGTAAATGTAATTTGAGCTGTAATAATGATTCCAAAATGGGTTTAAACAGAATCGAATGAAATGACCACTCGAGTTATTGGATGTTTGAATCATAATGGTGTGCTGAATGCATCTGGTAGGAAGTGTGTAATTGTCTAGAAATGTGCAAAATAAGCATGGCCTTTTTGCTGGATGTTGTTCATTTTTTCTAGCAAATTCCCATGGGTTGGAATGTACTCATTAATGTGCTTAATCATTTGCTCATAGCCTCTGAACATGATCTGTGCAATATGGTGATGCTTGAGATACATGTATACTGCATGCATTCAGGAATTTAAGTGCTATTTACGTAACAGTTTATGAAGCACCACCAAATTTCTTTTATACCTTTGCACTTCATAGGAATGCTCATCTTTTAATTTTCTTTCTTATTTAATTGTTTTTATTTGCAGGTAGCAGACTGGGTCTGTATGCCAAAGGTTCTACAGCCTTGTCTGGTGAAGAAGTAGAAAGCATGGAATTCATGGAATTGACCAGGATAATCAATCAGGTAGGATGGATTGAAATTCTTATCGTAAAAATCAATGATGCATTCTGGGAAAGATGAATTAAATTAGTTTTCCCACCCTTCTCACGTCATTTAGGAAGAAGTGTACAGCACTGTCTGCATAAGCCCCCATATTGAAAATACGAGAAAAGATATTGAAAAGTTTTTCAGATTATTAACCATATGTTGTGTGTCCCCATGTATTTGTTACTGTGTGAAGTGGGACTGTTTTGGGGGGCTTGTATGGAATTTCTTTGAATTAAAAGTGTTGAAATCTTAAATTGGAGATAAACATGTATGCTCTCAAGACATTGTATTAATCAATCTATTAATCATCATAGCACTAAGCAGTTGATGCTTACTTATATAAATAAAAAGATCCTGATTATCAAGCCCTTTGGAGAGGATGTCAAACATTCAGTACCATGGAACTTATTTTTAACCTACACTTTTGGTAATGAGTGGCTAAAACAAAATAATTATGTAATTCCTGAAACCAATAATAATTGTAAAGCAATTTCTCTCTTTTTACCACCCCTACCCCCTCTCTATATGTCATCCTTTAGGTTGGGAAATATGTTATATCTAATATTTTTTTTCTGTCTTTATTTCCGATTAGGTTTCAGTTTTCTATAGAGCCAGTCCTAGAAATAAACTGAAAATTGTCAAGGTAGGTGATTGAAATATCTTGCTTTCATAAAAGCATTTGCATGTTGCACATGATTTTTTTATTTGTTTGGGGCAAGATTAATAACAAAGTGGGGAACTCTATGTACTTCTTAATTTCTTTACCTTGAGATTGTACTTAATTTTCCTTAAATATTCAAGAGTTCTTACTTATTTATTACAATAACTTTACCGCCAATATTCTTAGTAATATATTTACTTCATTATTTGATATGTATGTGAAATAATATTTTTTTCAATAAGAGTATGCTTGTAGAATGAACCATTGATGTTACCCATTTAAAAGGCCAAATCCTCAGCAACTTTCATATAGTATGATCGATGCTATTACAACGGTGGTCAATGCACTCGCCTGACCAGGTTCCCATAACATTATTGATAGTGACTGATCATGAGGCTGATTTATAAGATTGATTGCATTGATTATTGTGTATGATCAATCATAAAAATCAGCACCACAATCAATTCCTAAGCTTTATTTTAATGGGCTCAGCACTAATTTCACCACTCACAAAGAATATAAATCCATATAGTTTTGTTCCTGTGAACCCCTGTCGCAAGGTGTCAAGCTAACTTTCCAGCCACCACTAAAAATCCCTGATAATAGCACTGAACATGATCTATCTCAATCCAAATAGGCATTACAGGCTACTGGAGCTGTTGTTGGTATGACGGGTGATGGCGTCAACGATGCAGTGGCACTCAAGACTGCAGACATTGGTATCGCCATGGGGATAACAGGAACGGACGTCAGCAAGGAAGCAGCGGACATGATCCTTGTTGATGATGACTTTACCACCATCCTATCAGCCATTGAGGAGGGAAAAGCCATCTTCTACAACATCAAGAACTTTGTTCGATTTCAGTTGAGCACGTGAGTCTCAAGTTCTGTAGCTTATCCATCATTTGCATAGAAATTTGTTAAAGCAATATTAGATTCAGCTATCAAATTTCATTTGAGATGTGAATATAATGGCAACCCCTATACAAAAGTGAATGGGACAACAGTAGTTGGACTTTAATTCATAAAAAACATTTACAAAATGACAGCTTCTTGATATCATGTAAAATAATAAAATGAATGATCAAGCCATGATATGATTACAGAAAGATCTAAAAACAGCATTATTGCATTTAATGATTTGTAATCATTCATTACTAATCACAATTTTCATTCTGGGGAGCATTCCAACAAAAGTTGCCAAACTCAATTTTGAATTTGATTTTAGAAATAAATGCCAGACAAGGTAACGATCCAAAAATGAGTTCATACAAAGTCCATTGAAATGACCACCCAAGTG
The DNA here is from genome assembly GCF_037042905.1 of Lytechinus pictus. NCBI lineage: Eukaryota > Metazoa > Echinodermata > Echinoidea > Temnopleuroida > Toxopneustidae > Lytechinus > Lytechinus pictus. The sequence goes on along the minus strand of NC_087246.1, from coordinate 61,641,092 downwards.
TTTGTATATATAAATAAAAAGTATGTGCCATAGCATTTTGAAGAAACTGTTTAATTGCTCAGAAATTAGCAAAATGAACAGGGTATTCCAGACAGATGCTAGGTCATTTTCCAAGCAATAATAATACACTGTCCCACATGTGCTTATCTGTGTTGGTGATCTTCAGTGTGATTGTTATTCAGCCTATTATCACAAAGGATGATATAGTGACAGTCAACCTTGGTTTTACAGGCCTTTTCATGTAATTGGTGTAAACTGCAACTATATTAATTCATCTTTTAAATTCAAATTTAAATTTGATTTGCAGGAGTATTGCTGCTCTCACCTTAATTGCCTTATCAACTATGCTAAGCTTTCCAAACCCATTGAATGCCATGCAGATTCTTTGGATTAATATCATCATGGATGGACCACCTGCACAAAGGTATGCAAATAACGTTAACTTATTTAAACATAAATACTTGGGCCAGTATTCAATTGAAATTATTGATTTTGTAAGCATTTTACTTAGCATTTTACTTGGCTAAGCAAAATGCTTAAACTTGTATTCAGATCACATCTAAATATTTTACTTCATTAAGCCAAATTTAAGTAAAACTAAAATACTGATATTTTGTGACGTCATACAGTTTGGAGCAAAATAATGCGCAATGTATGAATCCATCTATGCGCACAATATATGACTGGACGCAATCATCTTTGTAGACTGCATGCAAGCCAGACTTAAGTCTGGTAGTCGACCGACTTAGGTTTAAGCAAAATACTCTGGCAAAAAATGCAATCGAATACCAAAGAAGGTTAAGTATTCTACTTAAGCAAAATACTGAGTAAAATACTTAAAATTCTGATTTAAGTATTGAATTGAATATCGACCCAGTTGTAACAATCTTAAAAAAAGTTTCAAACAGAATTCAATCAAATGACCACCCAAGTGTTTGATTGATTAATTTAAAAAACATGTGCTTAATGATTCTAGTAGAAAAGGTGTAATTGCTGAGAAATAGCAAAAATAAGTAATGGTGGCAGTGTCTGTGCATATGATGTGGAAGTAAAAGATGCCAGACATTTGTGAAGATGAAGATATACTTACTAAGGAACGATGGAAGGATTAGAATTTACCTTAAACATTTGATATCCAGTAACTGATTCCATGTGCCCACAAATTTATCAAAAGGTTGATCTTGGGCACAAAAAGTTGTTACAGTAATAATTTAAAAATGAATGCTTCTGAAATCCTTTATTTGATTGGTTTATAGCAAGTTTGTTGCAGAAATTGTGCATTTTTTTTTTCTAAAACAAGTCTTTATGAAACAGTCCCCAGGAATATGAACTGGACTTGAACACAAGACTTTATTTCCCCTTTCCTCTTTGTTTTCCTATTTGTCCTTTATTTCCTGATCAGTCTTGGAGTGGAGCCTGTTGACAAAGATGTAATCCGTAAACCACCTCGCCAGGTGCGAGACCCTATGATCACCCGATCCCTGCTGATCAATGTCATCATGTCTGCTACTATCATTGTACTTGGTACCCTGTGGGTGTTCTGGAGAGAGGTGAGCTTTATACCATAGATCAGTTAAAAGATAGCATTTAGTTCTGGGGCCCATTTCATAAAGATTACAACTTTGATAACTTCGTCATTAGGACAAATACCTTTTCTTCTTCTCCTGCTCCTTTTCCTTCCTCCTCTTCCCTTTTTGTTGGAGATAATTTTTTAGCAATATTCTGCAGGACTAGATGAGTAAAAATAACACTGCAGTCAGTCAGTCAGGAGCAGAGGGGATTAAGGAGACAGATATAGCCGCGAGACGTGAGTGGATTTTAAGGATAAATCTTAGGGCAATCAAAGTGTACATGGAGATAATGCAGTGTGGGAGAGAGTAGGGATGGGGAAGAGAAAAAATGAGAAGGCCAGTGGGTTGTCCTGATCCAAGGTGCTTGCAGGCTTGTAGCCAGGATTTTGTTATGGATATTTACAAAGGACACTGTTCCACCTCTTGTTCAAGGGAACTGAAGTGGCAGTAGCCTGTAAAATGGTCTTACTTTTAAATTGTTCTGTGGGAAGGTTGACAGGTTGTCCAATGATGAGGAGGCATCTCTGCTCTACTCGCGAGTATAGGGAGATCAGTCCAGTTAGAAGGAATATTGACTCTGATGAATGCCTAGAATTCTTTTAAAGAGATTATTTTGGGCTATGTTGATCCTTGAGGCTTCACCAACATTGAAGTGAAGAATGGATGATCAACAGAGCATCCTGGGGATACAGAATACCATCCAGAGCTTGTAGCACAGATAAGGGGAAAATCGGATGCATAAGCCCCTACACCTTGGTGGGCATAGAATGTTTCGAGCCTCTTGGACATGATATCTTGGGTGGGATCTATGCTTTTAAGGCTTTTTGCTATGCCTTGGGTGGAGTTGGGTTCAACTCTTGCAATATGTTGGTCCTTTGCAAGGGGCCAGGACTGTCTGCTCTCAGCAGAGGTCAAAGACTTTATTTACGATACCAACTGCGCTCTTTTAAGAATTGGTTCTGTATCTAAGTTTTGTTGTAAGCATTGGTTCAGTGAGCATTACAGTCAACTCATCTGCTAAGTAAACAAGTAGCGCACTCTCAACTGCAAGCACAATTACCCTAGAGTACCTGTTTCAATAATGCAGCCTAGGCTCTTTTCCCCGACAACAGAAAGCATAGAGAGCGGGGGAGATAGGATTTATGCGTAATATTTCTGAATTAATGTATGATTTGGTTTTGTGTTTTTCACTCTATACTAGATGCAAGACAACATCATCACACCTCGTGACACCACCATGACTTTCACCTGCTTTGTTTTCTTTGATATGTTCAATGCCCTCGGCAGTCGATCTCAGGTCAGTCACCATTTTTATTTTTTATTTTGTTAGGATCATGCAAATTAAATTATATATGGCCATATAAGCAGGAAAGATACATAGTAGAGTTATACAAATTATTAAGGTTTATGAATTTTAGGGTGTGGCATCCATGTTGGCATCTATAGAAGACTCTGGTGTGATGATCTCAGGCCATGAGCTGGAATATAAGGCATAAACATGATCGTAAATATTTTTGTGCCAAACATTTAGCTTTCCAGGCGAAAACATTTCTAATGAATGCGTCCTACTCTTGATCATTAATTCTGGATTTTCCTCGAGTCTTTCCCATGGCCGTACGCCGAAATTTTTCGCTGGGAGGGGGGGAGAGCACATAAATATTTTAAAAAAACTTGAAATCAAGGGAGCGAACGAGCTTGTTCTTAAGGCGCTTTTGCCATTTTTAAAGTGGCATTGAAGGATTTTTTGCATACTTTTGGTGAATTTTGTGAAAATTTTTAGTATAAAATGTAAGTTTTCAAAATCCCTCACCGCTGCGTACGGCCATGGTCTTTCTTATGTACTTGGGCAGTGATCACTCTGCAGAGTAGCGTGGATTTTGCTTAATTTAAACATATCTAGAATTGTTATCATTTTATTATTATTATTTATATTATTCTATTATTATCATCATCATCCTTGTTGATCAGCAATCATTGTTATACCAACTTTTTTTTATGTGGTTCCCTCTTTTCTGTGCTTTAGACCAAAAGTATATTCAGTGTTGGTTTCTTCACTAACCGAATGTTCCTGTATGCGGTCGGAGGGTCAATCATGGGTCAGCTGCTAGTCATCTATTTCCCTCCACTTCAAAAGATATTTCAGACAGAAGCGTTGACGATACATGGTGAGTTGCATTCTCGAAAAACATTCTATCTATGGAAAAGTGTTATTTATATTGGATGGCCCAGAATGGGATACCAGATATATTCCATGAGTTAGGGCCAATATTGCACAAATCAAAGATGAGTGCGGGCCCTATTGAGAGGAATATTTCTGGTCTTCCATGAAATAATGCCATCCAATATAATTATTTTATCTATTCCCCCCTCCCCTCCCCCCCCCCCCAAAAAAAAGGGGCTGAGCAAGTTGCGTTGCTTTATTACAATCGGTTCATATGGCCTCACTTCATAAGATCAGATTGATCATAGAAGTGCTACTTACATGTAGCTCTTTATGATGTCATTAAGTATTGATGCACATTATATTGCATTGGATTTTGTGCCCACTGTCATGTGAATAAGCCAGTTCACGGTTAGCTCATGATCAACTTTTCTCAAATGACCTTTGTGATTTTTCATTAGGATAAGCACTATCATTTTCAAATGTAGATGTTGCGTAAGCTTTACCGGTAGAGTATTCAAATTCTAAGAACAAAAGGCATTGTATAGACCAGGTGACTAGAATAGTACATCAGGGATAAAGTTTGAAAATCTGTTTTATTGTCTGCCTTTGGCACATTTGACTATTGTTTAGGCTACTGTCAAATACCAGTGTTTATGAAGGCTCTATTTATTACTCTTCAGCTTGAATGTGATAAAATGAATATATATTTTGAAAGGAATACATGAATAATCATCAAATCACAAATGCCTATGTCAGTGAATTTGAAAGCCACCTTCATGGTTTATCTCAAATGACCTTTTTCTGCTCGTGCGCAGTTTACAACCGTGAACAGGCTTATTAGACTGTTCTACATTGGACAGCAAGTTTTATACAGTGGCCTACTGATCAGATTTTTGTGCTTTTTGCACGACTCTCTCATATTGCACAGACAAATCATACATTCCAAACCATGTATTATTATTGCTTTGTTAAAATGCCCTATAGTATATAATGTTATTATATATTGTGCCTTTAAAATTAATTTGTGCCTTTAGTCTTTTTTTTTCAATTTGTGGTACTATAGCATGTTTAAGCATCAATGAATTATAATCATTTTAATAACTTATTTGAATTGAAATTTTGCCTTTCATGGATATCCCCTCTTACAGGATAACTAAGTTTTAAATTTAGGAATATTTGTTGCATATTTTGTGGGGCAATTTGGGGACAATTTCCTTCAAGCATGAATTCTAAGATTCAATGAAGTAAGAGAACAATAAGTATTTTCAATTCAACAATTTATTCTTGTCAAATGACAACTGGACTAAATTGATATTAGACCAAATTGGTTAAACCCATGTGAAATTACACTTTTGAAACGAAAAGCCGCTTGTGGTCTAAGTCATCTGGGAGCATTTCATCAACTTGTCATCCGAGAAATTGCCAGATCTGAAATTTTTCCCTGATTTTGGCTAAGAAATACCGTTACTATGTTAACTGTTGGATACAACACCTGACAAGACCTTTCATGAAATTCTCCACTGATCTGTCTGTTAAGGAAAGCAAACACCAGAGGAATATTAAAAATGATAATTTTTTTCCATATTTCTTCCTGACAGATATTGGCTTTTTGGTGATGCTGACCTCATCAGTGTTCATAGTCTCTGAGATGAAAAAATGGGTTCAACGGAGGCTGGAGAAAAAGCAAACCCTGCCCGAGCCATGCGACTTTGAATATGTCTGACTGCAATCTGTTGCTGTGTGTGCCCAATGTTTAGTTTAATGTGTGTGCATGTGCTTTTCAGTGTAACCCTTGAGTCCTCTTTCTTCTGATTAGAATCAATTCTGTCTATAAGTGTTCCATTGTAAACATTAATCTGAAAATAAAAAACTAGTGACACAATTTTTTATTGGAAATAAAATTATGTTGTACCATTATGGACGAAAAAGCTGGAGAGGGAACTTAGGAGAAGTAAATACCTGTGCTAATGAAAGAGAAGAAATCATACAACAAGCATGTAATAGTGCCCAGACTTGTTTGTGGATGTTGATTTATTGCCCTCTGTGACTGCACAAACCACTGGTCTCTGGTCGACCTTGGGAATTTTTGTTCCTTTTAATTCAAAAGGCAGGAACAAAATCTCAGGGAAATTAGAGATCTAATGCTGCTTTTCTTTAAAAATCCCTCCGTATAACAACTTAAAGGTACAGAGTATGGTCTACAAAAATCAATGTAGATAGTGAATAATACAATTTTATTAAAACCAACATAGATGGATTGTCATAATACAATTTATGAATTTTTTAAAACAAGTGCAATTTTATTTCAATCTAATCCCATGATCATTGACATTAATATTGACGTCTAAGCACAAAGGGCCAGTCTCCTGTGATGTCACTAGATATGACATAGCTTTGCATTCAATTCTTCCCGAAGTCAGGAAGGAAGATTCTGGGGTCCATTTTACAACTAATTTTTAGAGACTAACTTGGTTATAGATTATTCCTTTTAAATACCTTATCCCAGAGGCAGATTTCAATCAAATATTTCACTTCTTAATGCTTTATTGAATTGTACCTTTAATTATTTTGTTATAAAAATAATCATGACATTAGTAATAGTATTATTGTTATCAGAATTGTTGAGTATAAGACATATTTATAAAGATATATTAATTTATAAAAAGAATTAATGAGTTTTTTGTGTCGATGTTTTTAAAGTATGTATTCATGTTTTCATTTTAATGTTTTTTGTACAGGTGAATCTGCCAAAAGGTGATTATCTTAGAAACAAACAAATCACTTTACGAAATGAAAATGCAAATAATACTTGCTTTGTGGGTGGGTTAACTGTGACTTTACACATAAATGATGACACGTTTTTGTGCCAAATGCTATAGCTGATTTATTAGCACTTAATAACTTGTTCCAGTTTTGCATAAAGTGTAACAGGCGTTATGACACACCTGTTTGTTATGGAAGATACAGACTCAATTGTTTGTTCTATCCTGGATATTTTGAAGAATATTACAATACAATGTATAAACATATAGAATCGTGTTTCTGTACATGTGGTACATACATGTACACTACAGTATATAGTAATTTTACAATTGAAATATCTTCATACAAAATAAATTATTGTAATGAACATGAATGAAGAAATAAAATTATATTTTCATTTGAACAATTGAGATTTTTCACATATCTTTATGCACGTGCTAAGTCTCATTACTATTAAAAGTATCTACCCTCTTGAATAAAGAGTGTATGATATTTATATATTTTGTTTTCACATTCATTGTACTTTTTTTTTGCACAAAATGTTATCTTTCAAGCTCTATTATTTTTATGCACAACAAATTTATGACATTTATGATATGAAGTATTTGTGCCAAAATGTTTTAGAGAACATGATTTTGAGATTGAGGAACTGTAAAGAAGAAACTAATAAGTGGTTATTTTGTAGGTTTTTATTTAAATTCTGGAAAACAACATGTAGAGCAGTTTTTTTTTTTTTAATCCAGTTTCTAGAGGTGCATTATCTGTGTATATGTGTGAGTAATTTTGAGGAAAAGGGGACTTTTTTATTTTATTAAATTACCGGTATTAATATTATCAAACGGAAATTCTGGTTTATTTTACTCATGAATATAAACCAGACTTTGAATCTCAAATTTGTTTTGATGATAACTGTAATAGTATAAAGAAAGAAGCAATTGTTGGGATACTATAAAAGCATTGGGTCCCCTAATGATTTGTTCTGTGGCTTTATGTTTTATTTTAATATTATTTTTAAAGTGCCTTTAACACCCTTTGCATGCTTGAACAATGGGAAAAAAGGTCAAGTTATTTTCATTATATTTAAGGAGAACATCACAGATATGATGTGCCTTCGTTTTTTTTTTTTGGGGGGGGGGTAAGCTTCTGCATGATATTGTTTATAAAATCAACGTTTTCAAATATTTCTGTCATGTAAAATGGGAAAAAAGGTCAAGTTATTTTCATTATATTTAAGGAGAACATCACAGATATGATGGTCCTCCCAAATCAAAGAAACGCTCTTCAAATGCCTTCTCATTCACATATGAAATTAGATGGATTATTAAATGAAACATAGTAAAAAAATTATGCCTCTGCTATTGCCAGATCAGAAGTATGGGAACTACAATATATCATATTAGAAAACTATGTAAACTGTACATTCATTTGTGTTCCCTTCCCTTTCAAAGAGTTGTTATGTATAATTTTGCAGAGTGTGTCAAATGTATATGTTAGAGATTTCTGGTGAATATGTTGTATGCAATATGCTGAGGAAAAATATCCATAATATATCTATGATTCTTGGCATTTTTGTTGTCTTGCAGTAGTTGCCTTTATTATCAGATGATACTGGATTTCTTCCTTCATTCTGATTTAAATGATATTGACAACTATATATATATACATATAAAATGTTTAACATTTATTTCATTTAATTTAACACTTAAACAATTTTCAGTGTCAATATTGACATATACTCAAGTTTCTGAAGAAATTGCAGATTTTATGAAGGATCCATGCTAACTTTTTTATGTCAAGTGTAGACATCTGAGAAGCACTTTGAATGAATTGGTAGAAATATTGAATTTGAAAAATCTGTCTGGACTGTAAGAGTCTATATAAGAGAAATCTCTATCCTCTTGCCTGATAATTTTTCCTTAATTGCTTTATTAATTAATGTAATTAGAATGTTCAGGACCATAATTTTGGTAGTTTGTACTCTCCTCACTAGATTTATGAGCTTCATGGATATCTTCATATTTTTACAGTTTGTAAACTTACAACAAATGCTGCTTTATAGTGGAATATTGTACTTACAACACCTCATTTATTCAGCATAAAATGCCTTGTAAACTTTTTAAAGATTTTGACATTTTTTCACATGGAAAACAAATTATTTGTACCATCGTTTAATATGATGTATTTTGTGAATCTTAAGATAGAAGCCACAAATTTGATGATTTTTTTCATTTTATAAGACATGTAAATTTGGATTCATAATTAGTACCAGCACAGCAACATGCAGTTTCATTGGGAATGAAGAATATCTTGTATTTAACATGTCTAATATCATTGTGTGAAGAAGTAAACATGATTTACATCTCATAATTTATTGTATGATTTTTTCAACACGAAATGGCATTATCTGCCTACCTATTGTATTATTGGATTTCATATCCCTATTTTATGATGTAAAACACAATCCTGTGTGAGAAATTAAAAGAGTGATAATTTCAAATACTGATATTTTTCATTGGTAAACAGTGTGATTTTATTATTTTGGTGTTGAATAAGAGAATTATGTAAAATCATTAAACAATTAATTAGTATCCCTTTAATGCATTTACAACTTAGTAATTCAATTGAAATCCAAGGGCAAAGATATTAACTTATTTCACTCAGAATGTAGAATATTTATTTTGAAACGTTTCAGAGAACACCCACACATTTTTAAGTGATAAGTACATATAAGACAACTTTGTATAAAATTAGATGAGATGGTGAACATAGCAATTCATCTTTGTAACAATATTATAAACTACAAGTAGGCTTTATTGATTTTTTAATAAATTAAAATATAGTGTACAAGAAAAATATCTTAGAAATACTTGAATTTACTACTTTTTAACTTCTATCTAAACTGAAAGAACAGGTATCAATGCTTAGAGCAATAATAATCTGGATTTATAAAGTGCATTTTCCAGAGGGTACAAAACAAAAATATCATCCCCTGGCCTCAGCTAGATCTATTGCTTCCAGTGCTTGGTTCATTAAATTAATTTATCCTATTAAGTACCTTTCCCCTCACCTGGGTTGAGTGCAGCACAATTATAAGATATACTTGTCTTAGTCGTACCATTAATCATTTAATAAATATTTCTCATTTAGCAATAAGTACTGTATTTTGCTTTCTACAGAAAAGAAACCAATAATTTCAACTTAATTTACCAATACTCCTACTAAATGACAAATTAAAAGTTTCTATTTTCTACTTCAAATTGAATATATAAAAAAAACTATACAAACGAGTAACAAACTGCTAATATTTTTAATTTTTCAGTTGATCAAGTTCAAGCTGTTTTAAAGTATATGAATTACTGGTACACTAATATCTAAACTTCTACTCCATAATTTAGCATTGATTTGTGCAGTTTTCAGTACCATCATGTCTTTTGTGCAAAAAATTGATAAACACATAATACACTCAACATGCACAAGGCTTATTGTTTATACACATTCATAATGTACAGAATTATGCTAAATATTCATTACTGAATCTATAATTCTTAAAGTCCCCATTTACTTTTTATCCTAATCATAAAATATAATGTATAGCCCAAATCCACTGAAGACTTATGAAAACTAACTAATGTATTTCAACCATTTATCAATCTAATAAAAATTGTTTTCTTACTTTTTCTTTTCAGGAGATCATTTTAGAATTATCTACTAGAGGTATTACTTCAAATGGAGTAAAGGAAGTCTCCATTAAAAAAAAACTGGTCCAATATTTAATCTGGAGTGAAAAGAAAAAATCCATATTTCAAATGAAGGGTATCATGAACTATCACAGTCATTTAATGACAAAGTGTTTTTTAATACCTTTCTCCTTATTTTCAAGATTCAAGATTTATTAAAATGGTTATTTTCATATTTTAACCTGTACCATTAGTATAGATATTAAACAGTATAATAAATACATAGTTACACTAAACAAGGCCAATTGCAAAACAAGCTGTACATATCTTGCATCACCATATATAAGGATACTGGTACAGCAAATAGCACTATCATATAGGACCACTGTTATAAACAATGCACTTATGAAAGATAAATTACACACCATTCTTTAAAAAATTATAATCTCATTAACAAATATATTTGTCAGATTTCTATACTTTTGAGAGGTATTGAGATCAATAATGAGCAAAATGAGAGACAACTTCCAAATGGAATGTATGTGTTTTGATCATCCCAGGAGTAAAAGGATACTGGCATATTCTGTCCTATAATACATTGCAAATAATGACATTCATCACATAAGAATTTTCCAACTGGCTACTTGCATCCTCTGAGTAATCATATTACTAAAGATGCTGCATTTTTCCAGCCCATATAATGCTCTTAGATTTTTATGAAAATTCCCACATAAGATTGCAAACCATAAAAATACAATATTTTGAATTCTAATAAGCATATTCAAATAATCTAAGGCACTATCAGAATATAATACGTCAATATACACTGTATCCACATGAATATACATTGTACAAAATACGACAAATAAGATGTTAGGTAGTTTTAACTCTATTTGCATACAAGCTGCAGGGTGCAATTCACACATATAGATATAACTCAATTTATTGCTTTTCTAACTTTTAGTAGTATTGAAATAATGTGTCAAATGCCAGCTATTTTCATTCTTGTACAAAGATTTATTTTCTTTTGCATAAGCCATTTTATATGTATCTACGCACCAAAAGATTAAATCTTAAATTCAACATAATTTAAAATATACCACTTTAAAAAAGAGTTTAAATTATGGCTAAGAACATGATCACAATGTGTAGATCTTTATTTTACACTACTTTCTTTCTTTCAACAATAATGAGAATGTGTTCAGCTCTTAGGGAGAGTGAAACCCAAGGATGAAGTTAGTTTGGGTGAAAGCACCAAAATGAAATAATAAGATCAATAAAGGTTTGAGTAAAAGTGGACAAACAAAAAGAGTTATGAGCATTTGAATGTTGAGAACACCCATGCTATGGAGATCCTCCGTTGGCAATACGCACAAGATCTGGGACATCACAGATGTACAACATCACAGATGTACAACTCTCCCCTTTAAACACTGAAAATGTACCCTAAAAACGTTACTTTCTGATTATTCTATAATAGGACAAACAATGCATCCATGATATAATATTGTGAAACCTGTATTACATGATCTCTCATAAAACACACACCTGATCTTGCAATGGAGTGCATATAAAACAAGACTGACATGTTTATCAGTGTGTAAGGTCAGTTAAATAAAGTCTTCAGGTAATTTTTGAAAATGTTGAATAAATGTCATGCAAATCGCCATGGAAATGGCTGATTGATAAATGATTTATAATGACATTCCAAAGATTTGTTTATCAAAGAAACACACACACACAAGGAAAGAAATTTTGGTCACTCTTCATATACAAGATATGTATAAAATGCCTACAATGAAGAAATTTGTTGAATATATTTGATAACCTTAGAAAAAATACTTGTACATTAAGGTCCAATCTGTTGCATACCTGGAAATATGAAAATGCCCTGTAATTTAAATAAGTTACTATTATGGTAACATTGCCGTTGACTGGCCACTTCCATGGAATCCTTGATTTTGATTGACTGTTGAACATTGTTACCATGGTGATTAACATTGAATGGTTAAATTACCATAAGAGTAGTGTTTATGACACTGGGTCCTGCATGTAAAGGGTATCTCTCTTATGACCCCGGGGGGGGGGGGGGGGGCACTCAGTATATAATGCATAGTGGGTATGTGCCGCGGAGGGGACCCCCATTTTTACACTCAAATTTCCGTTCCAAGGCATATCATTTTTTGTCTTATTGAGAAAAAGAACAAAGAAAGCCGCTCCAAAGCATAGCATTTTCTTCTTATCGAGAAAAAGAAGAAATAAATCCGCTCCAAGGCTTCGCATATTTTCCGTTACGCCGTTCCGGTCGCATTGTTCTGCTTATGAGCTGCAATTTTGGTGAAAAGCGGCCGCAGAGCGCTGTCCGACCATCGCCTCTGCGCTAGCGCACCCGGCGCCCGTGCCGCTGGGCTAGCTGCATGCACGTTCCATAGGGATGCATACGCACTCACGCAGAAACCCGTTCCAAGGACCCCCGTTTTCACAAACATTTGTAGTTCCGAAGCCCGTTCCGAGGACCCTCCTTTTTACAATAAGCCCACTCCAAGGCCCCCGTTTTTTGTCTCGCCCGCGGCACATACCCACTACTTTTTTGGTCGAGTGCCCCCCCCCCCACCCCCAGGCTTATGACTGCATACTGGATTGTTGCTCTGCATAATATTTACAGTTTTTCATAATAGGAATTAGAAAGGTCAATTGCTTATTCATAGGTTCTTTAGTTAAGATTTCATTCCTGTGCCATGATCCATTTTGCTGCAAAGAAGCAAACAAGAGAAGAAATAATGATAATTCATAAATCATTAATATACGTTCTGATATAAAACTACTCCTCAAGTATGGAATGGGCTGAGAATTTTCAGTATTTATTATCTTTTGTAGTTTTCTGACATTACTGAATTGTCAGATAAGTGCTCAAAGGGTAATTTTTACAGAAAAAAGAAAACATTACCAAAAAAGGTGCTATATTGTTACCTGAAAGAACCATTAATTTCAAATTTGCACTAAGAATCAACCATTAAAATTTTATAAAATATTAAAAGGCCACTACGTATAATTCACATGATTGACCTTATGGGCTTTAAATCCACTATGCCTTAACCAATATGAACAGTGCCATCTCAGACTACCTCATGACAGCTATGTATCCTTTATATCGAGGATGCAATATTCTCATATGTAGTCTCAAAATACATACTCACTACACTGGTGAATAATTTCCTTCTCATCTGTCCGACATTCATACCACAATAATTGCAGAAAAATTATGCTTTAAGTATGCTTCCAGGCTTTCCTAGTTTTCAATTGAGATCAAATGCCCATCATATTATTGTAAGACCCAAATTCACAACATTTTTTTATTATTTGATGAAAGGGTATATATCTCAAGACTATCTTAATGTACATAAGCCTATATGGCAAAAGAAGTGTTTGATGCCCCTTTAAGGTATCAACTAACATCCATCCCTCATCGATCACCATCTCACTCTTCCTCCTCCTCTATCCACATCCATTCTCTAAAACCTCACCTGGAACGGCCATTGACGAGAGCTGCTCTGGTCGGTCCAACAGATCCACATTCTCACGACGAAATATCTTAAATGACTCACTTGCAAAATGGCTGCCATTGAAATTGTGTTGAAATGAAACAAAAATAATATATTTCATTGATTTGAACAATTTATGAAAATGTTATTGTTCACAAAATCTATTTACCCTTGAACATTTGTATCAATAAATAAAGCTCTCAGATGATAATTTTTATGCAACTTAGATTTTCATTGAATAATCGTAATGAAAAACAATGAAATTGAACCCCCCCCCCCCAAAAAAAAAGGGAGGATGAGAAGAAAAAAAGAAATTTTAAAAAGATTTAAAAGGACAAGGAAGGGCTGAGGTGGTTTGGAAAGCTAACAATCTTGTTTTAATCCTGAGCAAATCAGTGGAGCAGAATTTGTCCTCTTGACAGCATTTCATGAGGATTTTTTTTTGTATTTCATGCATTTTTTAGACTAAGTATACAACATCCAAAGAAGCATTTAAAAAATAATGCATTGTATGTCAGATTACTAAAAACAAGATTTAATTTCCAATTTCATTACAGATTGTTTCAAGCCAAAATTAATATTTTTTCTTTCTGCTTCATTGATTTTAATCAATTACGTTTATGCTGTTTATGATCGTAATAGTATCGCTAGGAACACACATTAAAAAACAATGTTATAAATTTAAACATGAAAACTTAAAAATAAAACACAAAAATACATTAAGAAATCTATTCTAAAGACAGTATAATACAGTATAAAAAAATGATGCATTTAAAAAAAAAGACATTCTATCAGAAATTCACAGAGTGTAATTGAGTGAATTGAAAATCAAGCTCAGTAATTAGCTAGAAACCACTCACCTTTTCCAGTCTTCCTCTGACTCCCAGATCTCATATACAACGTAATGTGACGTTCCAGAAAAGGCTCTCACACTCACACTGTTACACACACAAGAAAAGAAAATAGATGCAGTTTTTAATGAGGGCCAAGCGAAAGAGCAGATGTCTTTTAACAAGGGGAATGTTTCATGAGAAGCTACATCGGTGATTTTCTTTGCTTCTTTGCTCTTAGCCTATCAGATGAAAGGATTTGAAATAGCTTGTAACAGCTTCCAGAAAAAATCACTGACAAAACTTTTCATGAAAAGTGCTTCAAGAAGTGATTTGTCAGTGATAATCATTAATTATTGTTAGATTGTTATAAGCTACTGAAATCTTTGCTTCTGATTGGCTGAGAGTGATTTTGTCACTGAAAATCACATATTTACGTCAGAACAGGTATTAACACAGAACCAATGATGAGGAGGGGAGTGAAGATGAGGAGGAGGAAGAAGACAAATATGGTGATGATAAATGGACAATGAAGATGGATATTTCAATGCTTACCAGCCGCCACTATATATCAAAGCGGAAATCGTCCAATTTAAGTTTGTGTATTGGCAAAGTCTACAATCTTGCAAGATGAATATAAACAAATCAAAACAAATATTAATGGCCCATTGTTGACAACTCCACATATCAATCTGATATTCAACAAATGAAACTCACATATTATTTACTTGTGAATGATTTTTTAAGTTGCATTTAAAATCGTCCAACAACGGGCCCCATAACAAGAAAAATACTGATATTTGAATTTCAAATAAGAAACTTCAAAACTTCACCAAAAAAAAACTGAAGAAAAAAGTGTAAACCATACATTGAATTTTAACAAATTCATAAAACTCTGTTTTTTTCTTACGTTGTGCATCCATCCTCCCTTCCGGCTGCTTCTACATAGGTCCTGAGGTTACTGCGAAAAGCTTTGTCCCTTTCCTCAATCGCTGTAAACTTCCTACTCACTAAGAATGCCTGTTAAAGAGAGTTCAAGATAAGGGACATTAATTGAGATGCTAATTTGAGAGTTTATATAGATATGAACAATACAGTCACTGCCTATATTTTGTCTATATTTTATCTCCTATCACCAGGCATCTCAAAGCACTTTGTAGCTCGTTGAAAACGCGATATAGAAATATGAACTACTATAACTAGTATTATTACGTCCGAAAAACAGCTTGCATGTAATTGAAGGATACATGACAAAAAGCCATTTTGCCAGCAATATGAGTGAATGGGAATGAATAGTATATATTACATAGCTTACAAACAGGGGTAGCGTCATGGTGTCTTGATGCTAGGAGGAACAAGGCAACCAAAGGATGATTTTTTTTTCAACTGAATCAATATGGGTACCACAGACTTTCACAACACATAGCAGTCTATTTCATGGCCTCCTTTCTTTCTTTTTTTCTCTCCTGTTCTTTTTTTTCCCCCACTTCTTGAAATGTTATAAGGGGGCTTTGGCGGTTGCTCCCTACTCCCCTGCTTCTCATCACTTCCAAACTAACCAAATCTGGGTCCCGTAACACAAAGGTTAGCAATTGATCGTACGCTTGATTTTTACGATTGATTGTACATTGTAGTCAATGGAATCAATCGTAGAAAAATGTTCTATGATCATTGCAAAGTTTTGTGTTACGGGCCCCTGGTGACATATGATACATGATTAAATGCTAACAGCCCTGACCCAAAGCATTACAAGCTATACAAAGGCAGTATATACTCATTATCGTTATTATTATTGTAAAGCAATCACTTTCCCATAGGAAATGCAAAAAAAAAGGAGAATTTTCTCAATTTAATGTGTAAATTGCAATTTCATATCCACTAGGATTTCCCAGATATCTAAAAAAGGAAGGATTAAAAAAAAAAAATTTGAATGCAACTTTTTCTCACCAAATTAGCCTTGCTTTCATCAGATACGATTTCTTCATCAACAGGATTAATCTTGACCTTCTGTTCCAGGCGGGTCACAAGGTCAGCCAGTCGATTGACCTCCGAGGTCAAAGAATGAACACCTGAAATCCAAAACAAATTATCAATTACGGAATGTCAATATGCTTTTTATGTAAACACTGATGTTTAAAATGGTCAGTATCTGTTTACTGTGTTTCAATTACTAAATGTAAATATGTTATATATATTATTGTCTAAAATGGGTATTAATCAATATAGAGATATAAAGGTAATATTTTAATACATGTGTGTACAATATAAATCCCTTGTAACAAAATAAATTGCAGCAATGACTACCTTACTCATGAAATCAATAGTAAATTTAAGTTTTGTCAATCATGGATGACAAAATCTGAATATATATTATTTTATACATTTCACTTTAAAAAGACCCACAAGTGGTCATAGTAGACCGGCCAAAAGCCAAAAAGTGCTCTAGATAAGGATTCGACGGCAAAATTTGTTAATGCTTGGCATCCCAGCTAAAAGTCTTGCAAAAATACCAAGGAATAGCGTACGGCCGGATGCCAAGCGCAATTTTGCGTGAAAGTGTCATTTTTAGCGTAAAAACTGAAAGAATGTCGAAAATCACGCATTTTGATATTTTGACGGATTATCATCATATTTTTAATTATCTTTGATATGAAATTATTTTTATTCAGAGTTTCAAATTATAAGTCTCATAAATATGCATTTTAAATTTGAATATTACACACACACATATAGCACAGGGAAACATAAAACCGCGATTTCCTCAAAATAAAAGTTTGTGAAAACTATCAATAGTTTGAAGTTTATTTACGCAGCTTAAATTCTTCGATTTAACTGCGTTTATCCATCAAATGTATAGTAAATGTCCTAATGTCACAAATATTAAAAGAATTTTCAAGTAAGATGGAAGATATCTCACTTTATGTTATCTGAAAGGAGACAATGTGCATTTTACCAGGTGCGCATTTTTAAGGAAAATTGAAAATACCGTACATAATGTACATAATTACATGTATAAGTACATACTAAAGCGAGTTTTTAATTACATGTATAAGTGCATTCTAAAGCGAGTTTTTAATTGGATAGCACAATTTGTCAATTCTTTGCATCCCAGCTAAAAGTCTTGCGGAAGTCCTGAGGAATAACGTACGGGCGGATGCCAAGCGCAATTTTGCGTGAAACTGTCATTTTTAGCGTAAAATCTGAAAGAATGTCGAAAATCACGCATTTTGATATTTTGACGGATTATTTTAATATTTTTGATTATCTTTGATATGCAATTATTTTTATTCAGAGTTTCAAATTATAAGTCTCATGAATATGCATTTCAAATTTGAATATTACACACACACATATGGCACAGGGAAACATAAAACCGCGATTTCCTCCAAATAAAAGTTTGTGAAAACTATCAATAGTTTAAAGTTTCTTACGCAACTTAAATTCTTCGATTTAAAAGCGTTTCTCAATCGAATGTATAGTAAATGTCCTAATGTCACAAAAAATAAAAGAGTTTTCAAGTAAGATGGAATATATCTCATTTTATGTTATCCGAAAGGAGACAATGTGCATTTTACCAGGCGCGCATTTTGAAAGAAAAATTGAAAATACCGTACATTATGTACATAATTACATGTATAAGTAGGCCTACATACTAAAGCGAGTTTTTAATTACATGTATAAGTACATACTAAAGCGAGTTTTTAATTGAATAGCACAATTTGTCAATTCTTTGCATCCCAGCTCAAATTCTTGCGGAAATACTGAGGAATAACGTACGGGCGGATGCCAAGTGCACTTTTGCGTGAAAGTATCATTTTTTGCGTGAAATCTGAAAGAATGTCGAAAATCACGCATTTTGATATTTTGACGGATTATCATCATATTTTTTATTATCTTTGATATGGGATTATTTTTATTCATAATTTCAAATTATAAATCTACTAAATATGCATTTCGATTTGGAATATTACACACACATATATGGCAATATGACATAAAAAATCGTGATTTACTCAAAATAGAAGTTTGTGAACATTATCAATAGTTCTAAGTTTTTTTACAAGTTATTTTCTTCGATTTAAATTGGTTCATCTATTGAATATCGATCGTTTCTAATGTCACAAATATTAAAAGAATTTTCAAGTAAGATGGAAGAAATATTTTGCGAAAGGGGGCATGCAAAATTTAGCGGGGAGGGGGGGGGCATTTTGAATGTAAAATTGAAGATACTGTAAATTATCAACATAATTACATGAATAAGTACATACTTAAAACGAGTTACAAAATTTCTGGCCGCAACTGCCTCTCCCCCCCCCTCCCCCCGCTGCCTAAGGTCATGTATAGTGTCCGAAAGGATTACATGGAGCTGAAAGTGTCCCGTTTTCAAGATAATATACCACTAGCGTAAAGGGGGGGGGCAGACTGCCCCCCGACGAGTCACAACTCATGCAGGAGATGTACCCCTGCCCCCCTGGCTCCTTTAGTCCTGCTCTGCTATGCATGCAGGCGAGACATAAAATAGGTATTGCCGTGGCAACGGCCATATTTTTTTAGACTTTGATAATCCAATAATTGAAGTAAAATGTAGATTGACAGAGTAGTTTAAAAATGCTAATTCGATCGTTTTATTCATACATGTTTATTTTCTATGCACTAGCGTACCTACGGGGGGGGGGGGCAGAGGGGGCAGTCTGCCCCCCTGACGAGTCCCAACCCATGCAAAAGACGTATCCATGCCCCCCCCCCCCCGACGAGCTTGAAGACCTTTTTTGCCCCCCCCCCCCTCACGACCTTGAAGACTTTTTTTTGCTCGTCAATTTTTTTTTTTTTTTTTTGGTGGAAAATCCTAGGTACGCTACTGTTTCTATGATTTTGGATATAGATATTCCTACAAAATTAATATTACCACGGTAACGGCAAATTAAATATCAGACCTATTTATGAATATCGCCACAGGTAGATTTTACGTTCAGCACCAATTAATTCGCGGAAATAGCAAGAAGATCGAACTCTACAAAAGTAAACATAATCCTATATACTATCATGACGAGTATCGCACTGATTAATATTAGTATGTGCAATATAGATGTAATATTGTGCGCTGTTTGTATTTTATCAGAAATGCGCATCCGATAAATGTACATTGTTATCTTTCGCATATAACATAAAATGATATATCTTGCATCTTATTTCAACATTTGTTTTCACTATATGTGCCATGACAACAATTATTATGTATTTATTCGGTTAGCGCTAAAATTGACGAAATTGAGATGCAGAACACAAACATTATACTATTGATAGTTTTCACAAACTATTATTTTTAGTAAATCACGATTTTATATTTCATATTGCCATATATGTGTGTGTAATATTCCAAATTGAAATGCATATTTACTAGACTTATAATTTAAAACTCTGAATAAAAATAATTCCATATCAAAGATAATCAAAAATATGATGATAATCCGTCAAAATATCAAAATGCGTGATTTTCGACATTCTTTTAGATTTCACGCAAAAAATGATACTTTCACGCAAAAGTGCACTTGGCATCCGCCCGTACGTTATTCCTCAGTATTTCCGCAAGAATTTGAGCTGGGATGCAAAGAATTGACAAATTGTGCTATTCAATTAAAAACTCGCTTTAGTATGTACTTATACATGTAATTAAAAACCCGCTTTAGTATGTACTGATACATGTAAGTATGTACATAATGTACGGTATTTTCAATTTTTCTTTCAAAATGCGCGCCTGGTAAAATGCACATTGTCTCCTTTCGGATAACATAAAATGAGATATATTCCATCTTACTTGAAAATTCTTTTATTTTTTGTGGCATTAGGACATTTACTATACATTCGATTGAGAAACGCTTTTAAATCGAAGAATTTAAGTTGCGTAAAAAACTTTAAACTATTGATAGTTTTCACAAACTTTTATTTGGAGGAAATCGCGGTTTTATGTTTCCCTGTGCCATATGTGTGTGTGTAATATTCAAATTTGAAATGCATATTCATGAGACTTATAATTTGAAACTCTGAATAAAAATAATTGCATATCAAAGATAATCAAAAATATTAAAATAATCCGTCAAAATATCAAAATGCGTGATTTTCGACATTCTTTCAGATTTTACGCTAAAAAAGACAGTTTCACGCAAAATTGCGCTTGGCATCCGGCCGTATGCTATTCCTGGGTATTTTTGCAAGACTATTAGCTGGGATGCCAAGCATTAGCAAGCATTAACAAATTTTGCCGTCCAAAGTATAAAAAATTGTTTTGGCCGGTCTACTATCATATGACATCACTAACTCACATAGAACTGTATCACCCAAATAATGCAAAACTTTAAAAACTTTCTTATTCCTTGACCAATTTCAATGAAATTTTCAGTGTTGTGTCTCTCTGATTTTACTTTTTATCTAATGAAATCTCATAATTTTTAATCTGTAGTACCCCTCTGATCCAAGGTCATATACAGCCATGGACTACGATGTCTTTTCAACTGACCTCGATGTCCCTCTAATAGGAAATATTTTGGGGGCCTTATTTACATAAATTTGTGCTGTAATAAAGAAATGTGCCCAAGAGAAAAGTGGCCTTGGATCTGTTGCAGAAAGATCTGCAATCAAATGCAATTGTAAAAATCATGCAGAATTTTAATTTCAACCAATCATAAACATGCATTCAGGACTTGCACTTGATATGTTGAGTTGCACTTTAATAAACCTAACTCTTTCTGCAACGTGACCCTTGCCCTAGAAATATACAAAAAATCAAGAGGGAGTGGGGTTAATAAGGGGGAAGAGAAGGGGAGGGGGGGTGGTGATAACGTACCATCAGCAGGGATGCTTGTCTGGGAGGATAGCTGACGTCTTGCCCTTCTGGCCACCCATCCCGCTGATGAATTGACCACTGGCTCAATGATGGCCACCTGAGATATAGGTGCCCTGTAATAAATAAAAATCGCAGAATAAAAGTCTCTAAATTTGACTTTCTCAGCAATAACAATCATTCTTCGCATAAATGCAAATACTACATAAATAACCAAATACACTGTTAATAGGAGGCTAAATAGCCAACTTGCCCGAGCAGTGGTCACATATTCTGGTAACCATGAACATGTTTGAAACCATAAACATGTAGCTGTTCTGTACAGGCTAACATTTATACTAACTACCATAGGAAATCAAGATTAAACAGCTATAGTTACCAATGTCATGATTTTAATACTCATTGCCATTGGAGATGAAGTAAAGCCATAAGTCCTCTCGCAGCATATCTGAAATAATTAATGGTATCTTTGCAGTATTGATATAAATGAAAGAAAAATATTTCCAAATCTCTAAAGCATACACACAAAATTACCATCATTGTAAGTCTTCATGAAGCGAGCCCCTGAGAAAAATGATTTGTTACCTGTCTTTCATAGCTTCTGTCTCCATGTGATCTGAGGCTGCATCTACGTTCCTCATGAGAGAAGATAGCTGGCCTGAGATCTCCTTCAAAATGACACGCACTGTGAACTGATCATGGAAAGACTTGTCCGGATACACCTTCAAAAAAAGGGGGAGTAACGGTTAAGAAACACTGATTTACAACATCTTCACAAAGTCGAAGATGTAGATAATCTTTATTCATTTGACTGTAAAGAACAGAACTGAACACATTTGTATGCCCTGTAGAGATATCATCCACATAGTAAGAGGAATTACTTTGTTTCTAATTAATGCATCATTCTATGTGATAAAAATCTTTTATAATTAGACTTTTAAACAATTTTTTTATTTCATAAAAAGACAAAAAAATTGAATGTATAAGAAAGAAAAAACCTAAACACCCAGGAAGTCTCTGTTCAAAGAGACTTGAGAGCTCTGGATTTTCTGGTGAAATATTAAGCATGGACCCACCTGTGCTGTTTGCTGTAGTGCTTGAGAAACAAATGCAGACATGTCTTCAACTCCACCAAATATGTCTTTAAATGGACCAAGGTTGGCTGAGAAATATTCTGAAGATCAGACAAAAATTGAGTTATTGGTCAACATGCATCTTCATATATATATTTCTTTTTAAAGTTAATTTTTATTCTTGAAAAAAAGAGGCTTATTTAAAGATATGTATGGTGCCAAAAGTCTACGCAGTGTCCCTTTTCTTTGCATATACGCGTACATACGTGATTCTTTGCACCTGCAATACATAGACAGATATTCATTAAAAAATCTGAGTCAAAATGGAAAAATAATATTGAAGTTCAGGTATTTCAAGTCATGGACTCAAAATGCAACCTTTCTCATTAAAATGAAATGGGTTTGCCATTGTTTTCACTACGATAATGGAGGGCCACCGTTTTCAGAGAGAAAATCACTTGTTTTGCTAAAGTTTTAAGAGATTTAACAGTAATTCTAACTAAGCCTGGGATGAATACTCTTTTTGCCATTCAATTGTTTGCCAGGGTAAACAAGTGAATGGATCAAAGGGTTATCAGAAATCACAAAAAAAATTAACTTTCTTTTTAGGTCTACTTGACCCACAGTGGTAAAACATCATGACATGAGTGAGCTGAATTCAGTCCAGTGTCCCAGTACAGCACCTTTTGACATGCAAATCAACTCAACTGAATGATCACGGTTGCCTGTGCTGCTGTCATTGTCTTGTATTGAAAGAGTTAAAATGTTTGGAATTCATTACTTAGCATGAATTTCATTCATCTTGCACTTTGTTGTCAAATATAAAAGATTATAGCCATGTTCTTTTTATAATTGAATGCCTCAAATCAGTAATCAACATTGGCGAACATTCCAATGGTGTAAAAAGTAGTATTCGGTGGCCGATTGTTGGTAAACTGATTAAATGCATTGATAGTTTGAGTATTAATCCCAGGACTAATTCTTACCACAGAGCTCCCCTACATCGATATTACTGGTGTTGTGTGTGTCTATTTTATTGAAGAGTTCCTCCAGCTCCTCTGCAGTCAGAATCCCATCCCCAAAGTAGGATTTGAACTCATCAAGAGAGAGGCAATTATCATCTAGGTGTACAAATAGGAAACAAAATAGTAGTAGAAAAAAACTGGTAGTATGATGATGGTGATGATGATGATGGTAATGATAAGGATGATAATGATGATTATGTTGATGATGATGATGATGATGACAATTATACGGGGCAATTATACTGAAAAATTGGAGCAGCTATACTGCCGTCCACTGACAAAGGAAGGGACTCTTAATATTTTCTAAAAAATTGATTGTTTCTTTTCGATTTATGATATTTTATGTATGCTATATATGATACCCAAGGAATTGGGAGTCACATAGTCCCCAATTTTAACTAGGTATATATTTACACATAAAACAATGACACATTTCCTCATTTACTATGAAACTCGGTCCACAGAATTGCGTCCTTGGCTTTAGTGAACGGCAGTAAGTTGGAGAAATACAATGATTTCTCAACTATAGTCTAGGCATGATAAGGCCTGCTTCGTTATAACTGGTATTTAAAAAAAAATGCAATGTAGCAGTTGCATTTTAAAATAATATGAATAAGTTTTATGTTTAAGTTTTTTTGGGGGAAGTTTATGATAAGTTTATATAGCAATTATTCAAAACATTGATAATTACATTTACTACTGACTAATTCTTTGATTTCCTCATTTACACATGTATAAGACAAAAACTATTTTTCATACTTTCTTGCCATGTCTGGTGTACATAATGAAGACATACATTTAATTCTTACCATTTTTATCAGCTCTTCTGAACACCTGGGAAGAAAGAAAATGAAAGGAAAAAACAAGTCAGTATTTGAAGGAACCGTTATGGGAGAAAGGAGCTAGTATGTAGGCTCTTTTTCTTCCCCTTTCTATTTCTTTCTTTCTTAATTTCTTTCTCCCTTTTCTTTTGTTTTCCTGTTTTTTTTAATAATTATTTTCCTGGTGCAACCCTGCCAGGGCTGCCCCCTTGCCAGTCTGTTATGCCACTGCCTTCATTCAATTGTATCAATGAAATATGTTTATATTAGAATGATCAATGCTCAACAGTTACTAGAGAAGATCACACTAGGATCAACTGAATGATGAGAGTAGGGGGTCCTAACGTGACGAGGGCAAATAAGCTTCCAGCTTTATGTCTCTACATCCAAGTAAAAACAAGTAAAGCTACGCACCACTCATCGCGCATGCAATATCAATGGCAAAATGCGCACTCTGTGTGTGGAACTGTGACTACACTGAGTGACAAACAATTCCTATTCAAATTCAATTCAAGTCAGAGACTGCAATAAATCACTAAATGCAGAGAAAACAAGCAACTCTTTGGAATTACAGAGTTGTATCCACTTTAATTTAATATTTTCCTGCAATAATAAACATTGAAGAGGTGTTCGGAAAACAATGCATTGTGGGATTTTCGTATTACTATTAGACATAACCATAGGGGCCTAGAGTTTTGTGATATTTTCTTCTTGGTTAAGGATCTTTAGAAATCTGTAAAAGATGAATTGTTAAACTATTAAAATTGATATAGTTTTTATCGTTTGTAAACAAACTACAATTACAAATACAATTAGTTACAAAGTGCGTAGACAGGAATAACCGTCGTTTCTGGGGATTTATTCAACAATTTCTGACATTTTACTGTAATCCCCATTCATGTATTGGTGAGTGGGCCAACGCAGTTCAGCGGAACAACCAAAATACAGAGACTGAAGCTTTTGGTCTACAAAGGCTTTGACAAGGCAAAGTGCGTAGCTTTCGAAATTCGAGGTCCCCATCATACCGAAACGAAACAAACACAGAAGAATGCACATGGGACTGTACTACTATACTAAGTAACATCGGGAATTATTTGATATTTTTACATTTAACAATAAACGAAAGTTGAAATACTTCTTGACATCATCTAAATCATGCTCATACTTACATCTTGGAAAACTGCCATCCCCTTTTCCATAATGATGATAATATTATTGGCAAACAAATAGTGACAAGAATATCGCTAACAACGCCTATCTCGTATCTGACTGAAGCAAGCTAGAAAGTGGGCGTGGTCGGCTAGCTGTCAGAAATAATATTATATGATCCTCGATGAATCTTAGGCGGATCCAGGGGGGCAAGGGACCTGGAGTCCTGGACCTCTCTATTGGCAGAGCAAAAAAAAGAAAAAAAGGGGGAAAGACAGAAAAAAGGAAAAAGAAGGGGAAAGAGAGGAAGAAAAAAGAGGAGGAAAAATAAGAGGAGGAATTAAGACGAGTCAATAAGGTCAGGGGAAGTCTTGGAAAAAAAAAATCATGTCACTATATACATTCATATAAAATTTTCGCACGCGCTTCGCGCTCGCATTACCTGTTCGATGAGAAACATATCTTGCTCAATAGGCTGATATGGAGCTTAAGATATTAGTTTTTAAGTCAATATACAAAACATATTTCAGCTCGAAC
Organism: Lytechinus pictus; assembly: GCF_037042905.1. Lineage (NCBI taxonomy): Eukaryota > Metazoa > Echinodermata > Echinoidea > Temnopleuroida > Toxopneustidae > Lytechinus > Lytechinus pictus. The sequence continues at coordinate 61,615,102 of NC_087246.1, read as the reverse complement.
ATCGAGCTTTCATTATTTTGTTTGATTTTACAAATATATTTTTTTACAGTGCTCTGCAAAGTGCTTATTTTCAGCTTGCGCTTTGCGTTCGCATTATTTGATTTGCCAAGTAACTATAATCTTCGTGTATTCCATAAAGTCCTCAAAATATCCCTTTTCATGTTTCTGATTGTCAAAACGTAGGCCTATATAAGCTGTACTGCGCGCTCGCATTTTGATTGGTGAGTTATGTTTATCTATAAATTAATTCTATAACAAACTACTTAAAATACCCCTTTTTTATGACAGTTTATCAAAAATTTCGGCTCAGGATTTGCGATCGCATTAATTGTTAACGATTATATTTACCCATGCATCCTACTTATAATTACAAAAGTGCTTAAAATGTCCAGTTTTCAGGCCTCAATATCAACGAATTTCACGCTCTCATTATATAGGCTTATTATTAATAAATACGATAATAATATTTTCATGAATTCCTAATACCTAAATCATTCAGAATGGAATATCGACAAGTTTCATCTCGCGCTAAGGAAGAGGAATAGGAAGATAGTGATCACTTTCATATGATGACAAAATGTCCTTCGAATGTCCCGGTCCTATAGGTAATGGTCCCTTTTCGATCAGGCCAGAACACATATCAGAAATTTCTGCTCGCGCTCGCAGTAATTATCTAGTTACATACGCATCTTGTTCAGGATCACAAACGTTTTCAGGACAAAATACATGAAATTTCCAAAAATTTTAGCTCGCGGCGAATCGCACTATTTAAAGAGGGCTTATGAGATTATTTAACATTTATGTTGTTTTATAAGAATAAAGCTAAGAAGTGACTGTTAGGACTACCACTTCAAAGAAACAAACAAAAATAAACTTTGAGCGGCCGATAGCGGAAAATATGAGTGAAAAAATCGCCCCCCCCCCCTATTGGCGGAGGCTGGATGCGCCTTTGGGCCTAATTATGATAATTTTCATGAAGTTTTGTCATTGCAATCACAGACTTATTTTCTATTAGCCAATCGTATTCAGATATTTGCAGTATAGATTTTTAGCTTATGATATCTGCATGTCAGTAAACATATAAATGAAACCTAGCTAAAAAAAGAAAAGCGTAAATCCGGTCCGACCAGTGGGGGATGTAAACAATTATAATATCATCCTTTTGGGGAACATGCCCACCCGGGAGATGCCCACACCAAGGGCTTTGTTTATACGGGGGTTATAACCGTGCACATGATACTACCATCTTTCAGTTAAAGTGCTATTAATGGTTTGTTCGATGGCTATAATTGTTATGGATTTGTTTTTAACATGATATAGTAATGACTTACAGATAATGTCAATATATGCGAGCGAGCGAGCAAATTCTTAGTAGTTAGAAGAGATGATGGTGTCCAAAAAAACCTCTGTCGATGTGTGTAATTATCACATCACGGGCAATTAATGTATATACTGTAAATGCTTACATAGCTATAACGGATGTTAGATTAGAAAGTACTAAAATATTAAAATGCGAACGAGTGACCAAATTTTCAATAGTTGGAAAACACTATGATGACCCGTCTTTCAAGGGGTGTGTAATTATTGGAGAAATGCAGCGAGTGAGCGGAGTGAGCGAGTCTTGAAAAAGTTGCTTCAGTCGTTTATGATATGTCTATACGGAGGATGATATAGTATACTGTAACTTATCAATAATTTAGAACTTAAGATGATAAGGAGAAACAACTATAAAGAGCAAGCAATGATTATAAGCAGTCCAGATTTTGTTCAATGAAAACTGATTTTCTCACTGGTTAAAGGTGAGATGAGAATACAAAATTGGGATCACGATTATCGGGATCAAGGGTTATTTATGAAAGTATTACAGGCCATCACAGACCATATTATTGCAAAAAAAAAACTGGAAATAGCACAATGATGCATATCAAAAGGAAAATTTCCCAGAAAAGGAAGATTTTGAATAATCTTTTAAGATCATTTTGAGCCGATAAATGCGACATTCAAAATTTTGAGCAATTAAATTCATGTTTGAACTATTCATTAAATTATTATGGAATTAATGTGATTTAAAGTCTCCTATAAAAGGATTGAAATTGTAAAATGTGTGGGACATGCTGCTGTCCTAAATTGCCTCTGTGCTTCATTACAGGGAAATTCACCCTGACAAAAAATTTGTTGTAAAATAGCAGCAAAAAAAAAAAAAAATATTGCCGAAGGTTTGAGAAAAATCCATCAAAGAATTAAAACTTATTAGAATTTTAATCATTTGATGTGTGACTTCATATGCGAGCAGCATTCCTACATATTAGCGAATGGTAGAAAATCCGTGTCATTATCTCAAAAAAATTATGAATGGTTTTTGCTCTACCTGTTCTAAATCAATAAACAAATCTTTTCACAACCGATCAAGAAAAGAAAACAAAATAAGTCATCGAGGAATCTGCATTAAAAAATGAAATTCATGCATTTTATATTACATAACATATGGGGCAGCTGCTCTTTTATGACGTCACAAATCCGAAACTCAAAATCCTTATAATAACTTTCTGAATCTTTAACGGATTTTATTTGAACCTTCACCATTATTTTTTTACTATTTTCTTTTTTTTTTGCTATCTTTACAACAAAATTTTCTTCATAGATTTTTTTTCTTTCATTGGCATTGATTTGGCCAATGTCATCAGTAATTCTCCGTACACTTATATTGAAGTACCTACATTTTTTTTAACAAATTATCCCCACTTCCATGGATCCCCCCTCCCCTATTCACGCCAGTGCATTCAAATTATGGATGTTTTGATTGGTTTATGATCAAAATAACCTCATTCAAAAGCCATCAGTATCATTTTGCATAATTCATAATGCATATATATCCTCATGATGTAGCGGATATAACGATTATAGTAAACTGAACGTATAGGGATTTGTCATGGAGTCAAAACCAGGGCCCGTTTCATAAAGAGTTGCAACTGTTGTATTTTTGCAATATGGCAACTACCATGGTACGTACACTTGATTTTGATTGGCTGCTTAGCCCTGTTGCCATGTAGTTGCCATTATGGCAAAGTTACAACAGTTGTAAGTCCTTTATGAAACGGGTCCAGATTATAGGTTGATCGCGGGAGCTTTGAATGCATTTAAAGATTAATCAAAGCATAGCAGTAGTATTAATCATTTGATGATTAAAAAGAATATTTTCTGTCTTGAAAAGTGGGGGCCGGGGTGGATGATTGTGCATGCCGCTCCCCTCTCCCAAAAGTGGGGGATATATCTCACCATTCCCCTGGATTTACGCCCGTGGCCTATATATAAAAGGGAAATGTGCAGCACAGACAGATACCGTTCCAAGATAATTTGTTTGTTTGTTTAATGGAGGGGATTCTCGGATTTGATTTTGATTTTTTTCATTTCACCAAACCGTCTTGATCGAGCAATTGAGAACAAAATTATAATAATTACATTCACTTTTTTTTACAAAGTAATATAAATGATATGAAATATGAGGAACATACAAGCATAACTTGTCATTTTAAACATATAGGTTTCCAGAAAGCAAAAAATAGAAGAAAAAAAAGAGGGGCGCTCTACACGCGAACTTTATTTATTAATTTTTAAGGTTTCTTAATGGAGCGCAGTGGATCCATCAAATATATTTTGCCAATTTTAGAGACTGTATCTGGACATGAACTAGCTTTTTTACAAAAGATTCAAACCATTAGAAAATGATGCGAGTGAGGTTAAATATTTAAAGTTTGTCCCTACTCTGAATGATTAAACAAATAAACGAATATGGAAATCATATTGTATTTGGAGATGTTTCATTTATGATATTTTTTACTGTTTCTTTTATGATTTTTGTGACTGTTTTCTTAAGGGCCTACTTTTATAACTTTATATCCTCTTTTTTATTTGGCAAAAAAAAAGGGGGGGGGGGTCATGTGAACTATATATATATATATATATATATATATATATATAGTAATTTTCCTCACCTCTGGTCTACCCATGGTTAATTCGCGCCTCGGTCACAGGCGGCTCATCAGGACACTGAAGCTAGTTGGATTTGGTGGGGGCCCTCGGTTGGGGCAATGGATGCATTTCACGGTCCGGCGGTTCCTTCTTTTGACGGCATGTACTGATAAGTGCGGACCTTCGGTAACATCATGAAACATCGAGCGCTTTCCCTGAACTTGATACATTTCAATTTAATTTGTATATATATATATATAAATATATATATATATATATATATATATATATATACTTACCTATCATGGTGTCTTTTTCATTGCACTGCCATGGGTCATCTCACCAACGGGGCCGTAGAAAGACATGCATCCAATATTTTTTTTGACCTATGAGGCTAAAACAATGCTGCTTTACATTTATTTTTCTTTGTTTTTTTAGAGTTTTGAAATGTCTTTTAAATAGTGTTTTTAGAAACAAGCAATAAAAGCTGTGACCTAGTGTATTTTGATTAGTTCTGTACATATGATCCCCATATGATCCAGGGGCTGTGGAATGGCTTTTAATGTGGGCGGGGTGCATGCAGCGTGGCTAGTGAAAAAAATCAAATTATGCCAGAGGAGCAGCGAAATTATGCTAAATCGCGAAAAATTATGCCAAAGCGTTTTTTTTTTGGGAAGCAAAATGAAAAAAAAAGTTATCAACATAAGTTTTAGGAGTGGCTAACCAAAATTTTTTGACAAGCAAAAAAAAAAAAAAAAAAAAAAAGTTATCAACCTAAATTTCACGAGTGGATGCATGCATGTGAACGATTTCCCCCACTTCTGTCGGTGCTGGCGCGGTTCATTAGTTAGTAGTAGTGTCCCTGTATAGAAGTTAGTAGAAATGTGAAAAATGAAAAACAACATGTTGGGGAAAAAAATCGATCAAAATTATGCTAAATATGCTATTATTATGCCAGATTCTTTGCTTAAAAAGTCTAATTATGCCAGCATAATGAATTATGCTGAAAGGGTCGAAATTATGCCAGAAAGCATAATTATGCCAGTTCTGGCAACGTTGGGTGCATGCATGAAAATCACGATTTGATGGTAAGTTTCGATCATGACTGTGTACGCGCCCTCGAACGCGTAGGCTAATATGTTCCGCGGCCTATCCTTTTCAGTCCCAAATTAAAGTTGGAAAGTTGAAAAATGTAGGCTTTTCGATTTTATATGATAAATTATGATTCTAACATATAAAATTCTCTCTTCAAGTTTGTTGTCATGATAATGTTTTACCTTTGTCGAAAATATGTTTGTTCATTTTTAATGAAAAAAATGAAGTTATTGAGAAATAAAAATCAATTATGAAAAAATCTGAAACATGATCAATTAATGGCAAAAACAGAATCTTGAAATAAATGCCTTTGTAGATGATGCATTATATATGCCTCTAATGCTTAAAAATTTCACATTAAAAGTGTTTCCCCCGGTATTTCCTTTACTATTCTTTGTTAAAAGTATGTGAGATGTATTGAAAGGTTTGTTATTTGGGGAAGACTGATTTATCTGGATTCTTTGAAATTTAGCAAGTAGACTGTTCCGTACTATGATTTGATACCGAAATTGAAGACTGCTCAGTGATGAAATGTCAATGTATATAACCATAACATATAATTAACTTTTACTGTTGTTTTCTTATTTTGTAGGGACCAATAATACGTGAAGCTGTAAAATGTATGCTTTGTAAAAAAGAAAACAAACAAAACAACAGAAAAACACTATATATATATATATATATATCGTGTATAATTATAGATATATATTATTTTCCAAGGATCTATATCTTTTATTTGCGAAATATCAGCCGTAGAGGGCTTGAGTGAAAATATTATTTTTGATTGGTTGTTTGAAAATTGTTTCGAAATTACGGCGCGAGCAAGATAAAAAAAGAGTGGAATAAGTTTTGAATAAGGGATCGCAAAAACAGATCGCTAGGAGAATATTTGTGATATTGTAGGTAAGAAAATCTGACTGTTTATGGCGTGTCTTTGATTAATATTGCATGAATAAACTTTTTTGTTATCAAGTCTGACTTTGACAAATCAAGTTTGTCTTTTTCACTCTCTTTATTAGAACTTAGATTAGAAGCAGCCCCACGCATTGATTATCGTGTGTGTTGTAGAAATTGACATGGAACCTTTTGTCTACTCGATCCGCGCCTCCGCACTCGCTAGCTCGTCAGCGTCGCGTCGCTCGGATCGAAGGTGGCCGCGGCCAAAATTGAAATAAATCTGTGTTTTTCTTGGAAAAATCCTCGGCCAGTCATTTTCAGATGAAAAAAAAATGGCCTGGGGCTGGGCAAATGCTGGGCCATGCCACTCTAGGACTAGGCGACACCCCAAAGGCCCAATACTAGGGTGTCTGAAGCCACACTGAAAAGTGTCAGCATTAAACAGGCTGATTTAGGGGAAAATATGGCACATTTTTTCGGGGAAGTTCAGGCTACTAGAAAAATGTGATCTGAATTGATTATTAACTTGTGTTTGGCATGTATGGAAAGAGAAAATTCAGGGGCTTCTTTTGACAGTAAGGACAAGTTTATATGATCATTTTAAATAAGGATTTAGAGATAAATTGCAAACCCTTATTTTTGTGTGTGTTGAGATTGCCATTTCTCCATGCGTTTTCTATGGGAAAATGAAATTTCTGTTTTGCACAATTTTTTTCACTTTGTCACAACTTTTCATTGTGATCTGGTTTCCAAATCTTTATAAAAATCATACCATCAGATAGAGCATAAAAAATCCTATTGGACACTTTATGGACAAGTTTTTGGCATTAATAATAAATTTATAACAGCTCTCGGAAGCTAAAAATTTGGATTTGTGTGTGTCCATTTCTTAACTACACAGTCTATGGCAGAGAAATGCTGAAAATTTACCCGATTTCATTCTTCTTTTTTGCAGCCAATAATTGGATTTTTTTCAAAAATGTTACATTTCTGTCAGTCTGAAGGTCATTTCTCTTCAAATATACAAAGAAAATGTGATATTTTCTTGAAATAAGAAAAATAATTTTTTTCTCCAGACACCCTACCAATACTTACCCGTGCTAATAAACTGGGACTCCACTCACGCGCATTTGGGCCGCCCTAGCTTAGAACTAAGCAATATTATCTAGAAATTGTTACATTGTAGTCATTAAATATGTTCTATTAAATAAATTGATAATGTTTAATCGGTACTCACCGGTTCTTTTGTTGCATTTTCAGACCATTTCTCACAATTCTTCGTAAATATTTGCGGCAAATTTTGTCGCCATAGACAGCTTAGCATCCATCTTTATTGATAAATGGAGCGCCCTTTACGATAGTTGTTAATGCCGCAGAGAAATCGTTAGGCATTTTGGCCTGTGTTCAAGGCGTTCTTTCTGTTTTATTTTTTATATTGAAGATTGTGCATTTGTTGAATAGCGCCGTCTACGTCAGGTATGAGATCGAGTGTATAATACACTCTTCCAAAATAATTATGATTCCGACCTGGCGCTGTTTAACTTCAATCTCTTTCACCTAAATTAGCGATGAATGCTAGCATTATAAAATATATATTATTAACGTCTGACGAAAAGAATAACCAACCGATCAGCTGACGAGAACGCGAATCACGTGATCTTCATATCAGCTTCGATCGCGAGTCAGAAGAGAAGAGCAGCTGCCCAGAAAATCAGGAAAAAGCCGTGAAAATGTAAGTTCCCCTTCATTTCTTTCATTTTTTGTTGTTGCTAACGATGCATTTACACTATAAAATTATAATTTAAATAAGAGAAAGGAATATAGCTTGTACTTGTGATATAATATATAAATATCCTGTTCTCAGAGATTTCTAACCAAAAATACTACTGATGTCACCTATGAGGTCCATACATGTAATGTTGGACCTCATTGGTACTAGGAGTGCCCTAGGAGTGGGCCATGCATGTCTCATTTATTGTTAATGTTATTGTTAGACAGGAATAACCGTCGTTTCTGGGGATTTATTCAACAATTTCTGACATTTTACTGTAATCCCCATGTCCATGAGTGGAGCCAACGTAGTTCAGCGGAACAACCAAAATACAGAGACTGAAGCTTTTTGGTCTAGTCTCATGTCTGCGTACCCATTCATTTTTAATTTATTACACAATTATTTTGATGAGAATTGCTGCATTTTGAGGCCGCGACGAAAATGCCTGAAATAAATTATTTATCCACTGTCAGTGTCACCACACTCACACGTATTGCGAGGTTAGTATTACTATTAGTATACTAACCTCGCACCACGAACCGCGTTTGGCAGTGGATTTCTAACTAGTGGGTCGCGCGTGCTGGGATCTCACTTCTTGGGTCCACAACACACGACTTCTAGTTCTATGGCTTGATTTTTCTGTGCGCGGCGGCATGTAATGAACCCTTGGGTGCTGTCACCATTGCATTGTGAGTCAGATTTTTTAATGATTATCTTTCTAGGTACTTCATGTGTAAAGTTTGTGTTTGTTGCGTATGAATCGCGCAGATAGTGATACCTGTACAACTGAGTACTAGCTACTGTACTACCTGTAGGCTTACCTCGGGCGATGTTCGTGCAGGCTCCACTTCACTACCGCTCCACCTACCCGAACATCGGGACCGTGAACCATTTCGGATATACCGAGTCACAAAGGTGGGATGGCAATCATGATAATCGTAAAAATTAAACAAAAAAATAAAACGAAAAAGATGATTGACTTAATATCTTACTCTTCACCCGTATTTCACTCCGTGTCCATCCTCCGGTTATCCTCAAAATTGGTGATTTTGGCCTTTTGGGCCAGTATCTTTTTCCTCGCACGTATTATTCACGGCCGATTTCAAAACATCGCATGCGATCGGTCGCAGGTCAACCCGATCGCGATCGCATGCGATGTTTTGAAATCGGCTGTGAATAATACGTGCGAGGAAAAAGATACTGGCCCAAAATCACCAATTTTGAGGATAACCGGAGGATGGAATGGAGGATGAAATACGGGTGAAGAGTAAGATATTAAGTCAATCATCTTTTTCGTTATATTTTTTTTGTTTAATTTTTACGATTATCATGATTGCCATCCCACCTTTGTGACTCGGTATATCCGAAATGGTTCACGGTCCCGATGTTCGGGTAGGTGGAGCGGAGTGTAGCGGTAGTGAAGTGGAGTGGAGCCTGCACGAACATCGTCATGGTAGTGCAATCATTCAATGAACAAGGTTATGATAAAGTTTAGATCTAGTGTATGTGCAGACGAGGCCGAGGGGGACTGACATGACTGAGCTGCGCAGACTTTCTTGGGGGACCTTACCATACCAAATTTTGAAATCAGCTGCCATTCAATTAAAAAAAAAAAGGCCCAATACTAACTAAAGGCCGACTCAGCACTAGGCAGAGTGGACTGATAAATAATGAAAATTCAGAATCAGGTTCTTCGATTGTTCACCATCATCATGATCATGTTTGTAAGACAGCTGAGCGTACAAAGGCGCCAGCAAATCACATTCATTATGGTAACACGTGATTGGCTGGCTCATTTGTATGCTCAGCTGTATTTTATACAAAAATGACGGCGATTGATCAAACTTCGAAGAAAAACCTGATCCTGAATGTTTTTCATAAAAATTCTGTATTTTGCAGCATATATTTAGGAAAAGTGGTAAGCTGATTGTATATTAACTTTTTTTCTCTCTTTATTATTGCGCTCCTTTTTTCCCATCAAAGGAGGAATTACGCAGTAATCGAGGAGGGTGCGCTAGCGCACCCTTTTCTCCATAGACGCTGTTGTTAAGCGTCGGTCGAATCTAAAGGACTTACCTCGGTCGAGGGCTTTAGATGAAATGATCTAGGCCTACATCATATAAAACAAATTTATGATTATGACAACAAAAACTTTCACTGAATTATGGTTTCATTTTTTTGTGGGATGCACTGTACCGGTATATTTAAGTCTTTATGAATTATATGTCAATATTCTCAGCTGATCCATCAGTCTCCACATAAAAATTACTAATTGGGCACCATTTACTAAAATAGTGTTACACTATATAAAAAAAGAATCATATCATTCTGAATTCATTGTGAAGATGTTTGACTAATTTGTAGTACTGAGCATGCCTTGGAGCTCCCTGGATTTACCACAACAGTGACAGTGATATCATGCCATTTGTGATGATCATTGGTCTCTCTTAATTTGTTAATGTTTTTTATATCTCTTTCTCTACAGACTAAGACTATTAAGCAGCTATAAAGATGCCTAGAAGAAGGAAAACAAGGTTGGCCTCTCGAGCAAAGCCACTGCTTCCCGATGATGGGGAATCAAATATGGAGGAGGAGGCAAGAGAACAGAAGCTTAGAGTTTATCTTGAAGGTTTTGACATTGAAGGTAAAAATAGCACTCATTTCAAGTGTTGATATTAACCTGTTGCCTAGAATGCCTACTGGAACTGGGTGGTCCCTGTACAAAACATATAGGAGTTACATAACTCAGTAATCAACAGGTTAATTAGGATTCCTATTGTGGCCATTTTAACCTGTGTGTCCTTATTTCTGTGAAAAATTAATCTGTAGTATTAAATTTGAAATTTAAGAATGTTCCTATTCTGGAAATTTCTTGTTAATTTGTTCCTATATCTTGACTGTCAGGGTTGGCACTTGGCAGGTATGGAACATGCATACTTTGAAAATGAAATACTACATGTATGAAAGGCTGTGATACCTTCATTCATAAATGTTACAGAAACAGAAACAACTTTAAAGTACCCCACTTTCCATTATTTATATTTTGAAAAACAATGAATAAAAAATGTAGTCTAGTACAATGGATTATCAAATAATAAAGCTGTAATTCAGGTATTGCATTTCTTTGGTTATTTAAGCTTCAAACTAATACCAATTGGTGACCAACCACCTCAAATCCTCAAAACCCATTATTTTTAGAAAAATTTTGTATTCTAAATACTCACCCTTTGCTAATCATCTGTTCTGAAGTTGTGAGACTGAATAAAAATGAATTTAGGCAATTTCATAGGACCCCTGTATTTTTAATTCAATTTCAGTTATTCTATTATATACATGTAGTTTCATTAAATTATTTTTGAGTGTATACTGTATAGGTCAACATTCAAGAGTTTGGTCATTTCATGCTAACTGAGTTAACCTAAAAACTTAAACCTTGTTTTCTTCCTGAAAATTTTTTACATTGAATCAAGCAGGGTTATATAGTTTTTGTCTTTCTTGTATAGCAGAGGGAGACCATACATATTCATGAAGGCACCACTCTTTTGATGGCGGCGTTGTCAACATTGAAATTAATTAAGCTTTTGAGATGTCATCGTAGCCTAGAAACATATGCACCTATTACATGAAACTTGAAGATAAGGCTAATCAAGTATCACTGATCTTCTTGCACAAGTTTCAGGTCACATGATCAAGGTCAAAGGTCATGTAGGGTTGATGAACTTTGACCATCAGTATCAAAAACTTAACTCAGGTTAATATTTTGAAATGTCATAACTTTGAAAGTTTATAGACCTAATTCATGAAATTTAGAAATAAGGGTAAGCAAGTGTCACTTATTATCTGTCACGAGTTGCAGGACTTATGATGATTAAGGTCAAAGGTCATTTATGGTCAGTGAACTTTGACCATTTTTATCAATAATGAAATCTTATTCTTAACCAAGGTGAAGTTTTTTTTAATGGCGTCAGAAGGTATAAAGATTATGGACCTATTTCATGAAACTTAGACATAATGGTTAGCATGTGTTCTTGATTATCTGGCATGGGCTTAGGTCACATGATCCAGGTCAAAGTTCATTTAGGATCACTGAACTTTGACACTGTTGTGGTATTCCTAACCATGGATTTGGAATTTTCAAGATAAACTTGAAAGTCCCTTTTCCATAAAATTCTTGTATCTGCAAATGGATGAAGGCAAAGGTCAAAGGTCCTTTGTGTGTCAGTAAACTGATATCAACTTAAAAAAAAGGAATCCGAAGAATAAGATTCTGGATTTTAAGATAACTTTGAAATTATCTGTCAGTAGTACTAGTATGTTAATCATGGATATTTTTTGAGGGTCATTTAAGATCAATTATCGTTAATAAGATTTTATATTTTGTTTATTATTTAGAAAAGAGTAATCAAATCAAATTAAACTTAGATGAGACGATCATTGGATATAAAAACATTGATATGAAAGTAAAATCAAGTTTTATATTCAAGGTCAAAGGTAATTTTAAATCAATGAAGTTATGATCTTGTTATCTAATGAAAGAGTTTTTTCCTCTCTGAAAAAAATATATATTCATCTTATATGGAGCTGTTTCCATAGTCAGCACTGCTGGTGTAATGCAGGTAAGACTGCCAGAGGCACATTCCACTTTTTTTATTATTGAACTGAGCATTCACCTACATGTATGTAATATTAGTATTTAGTATGATTGTCTGATTTAACAAACCTATGATTGATTTTTTTTCTTCAGTTGAGCAACGGATGCATGATATGAATGCCATGTTTGACAGAATGTGCAAGAACATCAGGTCGGCTACCTCCTTGTTTTTGATGAAGATGCCAAAGGAAACTAAAAACATGAAACTGATGGATTATTTTGGTAAGTAACAAAAATTTTCACTTGTCTATCCTTTTTGATGTCTCGTTGTCAGTATGGATTTGAAGGATGTAAAACTAGGCAGAAATAGGTTTCCCCTTTAAAATGAGATCCAGAAAAAAAGGGAACTCAAAACTTGACAAAAGAGACCACACATGTATCCCTTTTCTTGATGATCAATCATACAAAAATTTCTTGAATCTTACCGTTCAGTGAGTTAGGTTTATCATGATTCATTTCTGTACCATCAGCTCAAGATGGCTTGGCTCCTGCTGTGAAGGTCATAGAGCAGATCTCTAAGAATGTTGATGAGATGATCAACCTGCCAAAGGCTGTTACTGATGCCATATCATCATCAGAATCTGAAGATACCGCTGCAACATCCACGGGTGAATCAGATACTAGTGAGGTAGATGAAAAGCCAAAGAGGTCGACAAGGTCAACAAGAAAAGTAAGACAAACCTATAAGTTTATGATGAATTGCACTCTGATTGGTTCCTAAATCAGTGTTTTGAACAAAGTGTAACAATGATGTTGAATGTTCTTCATCATCATTATAATTATAATGATAATAATTATAATGATGATGATGAGAGCAGAGTATACTCAGCTGTTAAGAAATAAATGTTAAGACTGTTTGTCAAATATCGAATAAATGTCATCATATTTGAATGAATAGAGAAAAATTATAGACAAACATACACTGAAAAATTAATCAAAAGTTGTGCTATATAAGAAAGCTGTGGCATCTTTAAAGGGTACCGGTATATATCTCGCTACACCAACAGTAATATGCTCAACATATATGTGCAAATGAAAGAGCTGATGACATCACTCACTCAGCATGTCTTAATATGCATTTTATTATGTGAACCATTAAGTCAAACCCTCGTTAGAGGACGACCGCTTCTCAGATTTTAAACTGTGGTTTTATACCCCTGTTTTGAAAAACCTTGTTAGAAAATTCAAGATATTTAGTACACTATCAGCCCTGGTATCCCTCTTATCTAACTTTTCACCTCCTTAGGTAAGCCTGAGTGTTGAGCCAGGGTTAAACGATTACAACAGCTGTGACATTACATAAGAGCAGCTCTGGCTGTAGCAGGCCCATCAAGTTTTCAAAGGCATATTGTATTTAAAAATCCAATGTTCATTTGTTTTCAATTTCAAAGAAGAAAATCGACCCTGAAATAAGGAAATATTGAGAATAAAAATGATGGTATGCACTGTCGAGCAGAGTTTGAAGGTGGCCCCCTGCTGTTACTCTGGCTTAGTTCTTTTCGGACCGATGGAGGTCAAACACATGTTTAGATACTTAAATCAGGGAGGTGGGATAGCTGGCCTGGCCGGGGTGATATAGCTTTTTCATGCTTCGAAACTGGGGTACATCTCTTCTAACGATGATTTTGCATCATGTTCCTTATTCTACACATAATTTGATAAATCATATTGTGTGTTGATTATTGAGATTGTTGAAAATTATACTTGACTATCTTTCTACAAAGTGATGCTTTGATTTATGTTCTATTTGCAGCAATGAATTAGTGGTTATATTTTGAAATTATGGTTGTATCATTTCTTCTGTCATATAGGCTCCTGCAACGCGTAAGAAAGCCAAAGCAACTACTGCAAAGAGGACGTCAGCAAGGTAGGGTATTTAACCTTTTTTTTTTCTTAGTATTTTCTTCAAAGAGAGAAGTTATCTATGAATTAAAAATCAGTTTGTGGAATATGAAATTTAAAAGTTAATCCTTAGTTAACGGGGGGGAGGGGGGTGAATTGACTATGCTTCTGTAATATTGTAATGCTTGATGATACCCCAGTATAGTTCACAATACTGACCTCTTACCAAAGCTTTAGATACATTTAGGCTTTAAGTGCCATTTCTAGTCACATGAATCTTTGTAAAACACTTCCCAGTTGTGTGTTAAGCTGTGTGTAACTCATGAACGACTTACTAGAACATGTTCCAGTATATCTTAAGTATTGTTAAATGTGTTATCTTTGATTGCAGGAAAAGGACAAGGGCAGCCTTGCAGGAGACTCCTCTTACAAGCAACAATACACAGTAAGTAACTCAACTCTGATGAATTCAATACTAATATTTTTTCTATATTCAGACTTAAAAAGAACTTAGCTCAACCTAAAGCCAGGGTTGGGAGTTCAGTGCACCTTGGAATCAATTATATCAAGATAGATGGCATTATGTAAATGCCTTTCGAAGAAAAATTCCATTGAAATTGTCATATTCACCCTCTCTTTACCATTTTAAGGGGATTGATATGATGGGAAGTGATATATATCTTAGTGCAGAAACAATACACTGCTTATAAAACTAACATTTTTGTGAGTTGGGTCATTATAGAACTCCCACTGATGTCTCAGCTGAGTGATTTCTGGCATGGTCACCTTGAGAGCAAGACATAATTTATTGAGTGTGTCATAATTACCATGGTAATGGCTGTATATTATGGTGTTGTCTTTTCCTCACATAAGGACATTGTGATAGTGTTGGGATATTAAGACCTTCAGTGGTATTTCTAGATTTGGTTTGGTGTGTAAATTCATGTACATCATGATAAAATCATCGCCTGGCTGTTAGAAGGGCGGTATGTGCCCATGTACAGTGATATTCAATTCCCATGCAGCTGACATAAAGGCGTTAGCCCAAGCACATGCTACACAAAATGTACAATGTGTGCCGAGGGTCAACGCCCTTCTTCCTGATCAACAAGAAATAGAATTGAAGTACATATTAATTTCAACATTCTTGCCAGCTAAGATTTTAAAAAATGTTTCAAATCACCACCAGCAGAGGGCATGTATGTTGTATAGATAATCAACATGTCTATTTTAATAGTGGGTTTTATCAAATAATCTTTTTTATCCTGTTTTATCTTCATCTTTAGATCTGCCTTGCAGACACCAGCCAATACTATGTCTCTGTCATCGATCAACACTCCTTTCATCACACCCAAATTTGACCCAAGGTAAGTGACCAACCATAACGACTGTAAAATAATAATAAGACATTACACTAATAGCCCTGTTTTTCCAAACTGTCACAACTCCAAATTTTTAGTCATCTTATAGAACTGTGTGTAACAGATTTCATATTTTTCTCTGACATGTCTGTGAACTAAGACCAATAACTTTTTTTAGAAACTTGGTCCAGGCTCGTGAGGAGTGAGCTTTTGTTTTTGTTTTTGATGAAGTTCTCTCCCTTATCTCACTCACTTTCCATCTCTCTATCTTTATCTCCCTGCCTTGTCCTTCTCCATGTTCTCTATGATAGCTCCAAGATGACCCCTGCTACAGTACGTAGAGCTAAGAAGGGAGAGCTCTTGGTGTCTCTCTCTGGAAGCCCTGTTGAAGCTAGGAACTCCCCCAAGGATCCAGCTCAGTCAGTTGAGAGGCTCAAGGAAAACATTGTAAGTTGGCTTTGCCTTCCACCTTATGTATGCAATCAATTGATAAAATGATTGGTACTGCAAAATTTCAATATGTAAAGGTATATTACTCAGTTCTATTTTAGAATGATGTATTCATTCAGCAGAGCTGTTTCAAATTGATGTACAACTGAATGACTGAATGAACAAACAAATGCATGAATGAATGAACATTGAACGAACAAAGGTATTGATAGTGAAAAAATGAACGAAAAAACAAATACAAACAATGGCTGGAATATGGCAAGATTAGTTTTTATAGACTCTCTAAATTATTTTCATTAACCAAATTTCCAGTGCACACACATATTTTTGTAGCATGTAAGTATCTTAAAATCTAGTGTTATGGCTATTAGAATTTCATTTAAAAAATCATTAAAATATTGACTGATGGATCAGAATTGGCACTCCGTGCCCAAGTCATTTGTAAAAAAACAACCGTCACTTAATGAACAGGATTATGGAGCACCCTCTTGGTCATCCTTGGATTCTTATATTGATAGCCAACTCTTTTTTGTTCTTGCCATTTTCCCTTGCCTGTGAATCTTCAGGAGAATCTATTCACCCAGGATGATGTTGACAAGAAAAATATCCTAATGCTTCAAGAAACGCTGAGCAGATTTCTAAAGGAAAAGGACTCTTCGTGAAAAGATATCGGAGCTTCAGCCTTCAGCGCCCTGAAGTATCCTTCACATGACTAGGGGAGCATTCCATGGAACCAATGATTGGTGATTTTCACTGACTGTTGTTATAAGCTACTGAAATCCTTGCATCTGATTGGCTGAGAGCAAATTTGTCAGTGAAAATAATTGACAAAGCTTTTCATGAAGCACACCCCAGTTCCTTGAAGAGTGCACCATCGATAGATATTGCTTTGTCCTGAAACCTGCACACGAGACAACATGTTTACTTGCTTGACATTATTACTGCAAGATATGAAGATAATATTGAAATACTGTGACATTGAAACATCAATGAATAGATGCTATGGGAGTTTGTGGTATATCTTGACTTTGTAAAGAATTCAAGTTTTAATATCTTTCAGATAAGAAATATACCTTGAAATGCTAAAAAAAAAACCTCAGACGTTATCCCTATTACCCCAATCCAACTCACCAGGGTCCCAGGGAAATTGTTGATAAAGTGTCACCCCATCCCATCTTTTATTCCCCCCCCCCCCCACTCAACATGAGTAAACCTTAGCTGAAAAAAGGGAATATCTGAACAATACTTGACAATGTTTGGCAATAATTCATTAGAGACAATATATCTCCATACTGTGGTTCCTACTGCTTGGGATAATCATTAACTTGCAGGATTATGATAGAACCACATGACACAAGATGATAGAGACCTTTATACCAATTGGGTTGCATTCAAATCATTCATCTCTTTAGGCACCGATCACAACTCTTCTAACAGAGGGTAAAGTGAGGGTACGGAAGTGCCACTGACTTGACGAGATGTGGAGATATTTTATCTTGCCACATCGGCTTAATAGCCTTATTATGTCGACATGGCGCGATATGTTATCTTGCCAATTCATTTCAATAGCCTTATTATGTTGACATGGCGAGATGTGTCATCTCGCCATGTCGACTTATAACTTGTAAAGTTGGTAAGATACTAGTAACTATCTCGCCATGATAAGTCGACTTGAAAATATAAAATATCTGGTCATCTCTTAAAGTCGATGGTATATTAACGCTTCCGTGAGAGGGAGAGACTGGGAAGGATGAAAACTGGTCTGATTATAGCAATGTATCGATACTCAAATTGCTCAAATTGAACAGGAATATAAGATTTAATTTTTTTTCCTTTATCTTTCATTCAATCATGAATTACATCACAAGATTTTACTAATCATATAAAAAGTAAACCTCTATTTTGCAGTATATGGACATGTTATTAATAGTATTGTTTTCTAAAACCATTTATGAAGAATTTAGCTTATTAATATTTCACCTGTACATACATGTATATTGTATAGTTTATAGTTCTTATCGCAGCATATCAGCTATAATTATTTGCATATGTCTTTGCTTTTTAATAGTGTTTCATGCAGTTTTATTTCTGTTTGTCTACATATAACGAAAAAATTAATCTTATAATTTCCGCAGCACCAAATCAAGAGTAAGAGGAGAGAGAATTTAACAAAATATTTTCCACAATTATGAGAAATTACTTGTTTTTGTTTATAACTTTGACAATTATTTGTTGGAACATTTGCCCTGTCTGTATAATTGTGGAAAGCCAGTAACAACATGAATTGTATCTGTAAGCTGTATGCCCTGTCTCTTTGTAAACATTGATGCATTCACTAGTGAATGTCCTATCAAGAAATAGTTTTGACATGCACGTTCTCGATTATCAACTATGTCATTACTGGTTTTCCATAATTTGGAATATTTGTATCAGTCACACTCTTGTCTCTAAAGAAATTGTGATTTTGATAAATAGAAATAAAAAATCCCTAAATAAAAATGGAGCCTGATGACATCTATAAAAAAAAAAGACATAAATTTTATCAAAATCAGATGTGAAATGTGAGTGATTAGATGTCAGTGATGTCAGTACAGTGAGGAAATAAATTATAGTGTTTCTTATTTCATATTATAAAGTACAAAAGAAATATAGAGTGGAGATATTAAGCAGGGCCCACTGGTATAACAGTTTTCAGAACTCAGGTGGCTATTCTGTGTAAATATGTTATTATTATCATTATTACTATTATTATTATGATGATGATTATAATTATTGTAAACATTATTATGATTATTATGATTATTATTTTTTTATTATTGTTATCACTATTATTATCTATTTATTTATTTATTATTCACATTTTCTTTAAAAGACATTGGCTGTCATCAGTTTCCTCATCAAATCTTTATGTGCATATAAACTTTTTGTGAAGTTATGCGAGTCATAATTTTCTTATTTACATCCCATTTAGATTAAATTGTCAGCATTTTGCTCAATTGATTTTTGCTTTACTTAAATAGCTTTTTTGTTGGGATGGACTTCGTCTATAAGTGAATTGGAAACTACATGATATCGTATATCAAAAGTAAGTATTATTCAGAAATAAATGTACTGTACATATGTATATTAAAGAGTCATCTCTGAATGAGTGACAGAGTCTATATTTAGTTGTCTTTGGGGATGGAGACATGGTGCAGACGGGTACTGGCTGATACTGAAAGGACACATAGATTTTTATGAATATACTGTACTATTTACCTTTGGCACAATTACTTCTTTCTATCAAACCCAACTCTAAACCTACACAATGTATGATATTTACATTGATCATACATATATGCTACATGAAATCGACAGCATTGAATTCTTCAAAATCAAGCTCAGAACTCATTTACTTGGGCTGATTTGAAGTAATTAATACCATGTTCCATCTCTTGTTATGATTTGGCATCGCAGTTTATTTCAATAAATTTGAATCATCTGGGCTTATTTTAAAGGAAAATCAATCGCTTGGAAGTAGTTGAATCACATGAAACAGAAAGAAAAAGATCAATGAATGTTTGAGAAAAATTGAATTACCGACGAAGTTTTGAGAAAAATTGAATTATTTATGGGAGGACATTTAAAGGCCTAAGGGGAATCCAACCCAAATAAAAACTTGTTTTTATAAGGAAACGAAAAATCAGACAAGTTGATAGGTGAAAGTTGAACAATATTGGACAAACAACAAGAAAGTTATGAATTTTTAAAAGTTGTAAATATTGATAATCACTATACCCATGGAGACTTCAAATTGGCCGAATATGGGATGTCATAGTGATGTAAGGCAAGGACTACTCTTCCATGTACTCCAATACATATTATGGCTAAAATGGCTAGGGGTAATAATAATAGCAGGGCCCGCTGGGAGAACAGTTTTCAGAACTGCAGCGGCTTCCCTGGGTAAATATACCTGTATTATTATTATTATTATTATAAAATGTAATTTTTCCCAAAAGTTTTATTTCAAATTATATTTTTCTTTCATGAGGACATAAAACAATATACTACCTGGGTTATATTTAGATTACTTCCCCAGGGGAATGGGTACTTAGGAGAAAACCACAAATCCCTGATAATAAAGTACATGGCCTATGGGAAAGTTGTCCTTGCCCCTCATTTGTCAAAATTTACTTACCCAGTTTCCAATTTGAAATCTATACTACATAGTATTAGTGATCTCAAATTTAAAGCAGCTATAACTTTCTTATTGCTTGTCCGATTTCTTTCAAGCTTTCACCATTCTGTTTAATTTATTTTTCTCCTTCCCAACACAACATTTTATGGCCAAGGCTGGATTCCCCTTTAATACATGTTACATATTAACGGGTTTGTGCTATCATTAAAATGGGAAAACATGGTGTTGGGGGTATTTGTTGATCAATCAAAGAAAAGAGTTGTTTATATCACACACATCTCAGTTGTAATGCGTATATATCTCATTTCCTTAGAGTTCTTGACATTCAAATGCCCATGACTTTCTTGTTTGTCCAATTTTTCTCATACTTTTCTTGATCTCATTTGATTTTTTTGTTCGCATCAAAGCAAACTTGTTTGAAGATTTTCATTCTCCTTTAAATTCTGGGTCCTGTTTCATAAAAACTTGTTATAGTAACAAATGCACAATTTCTATAACAAATGTTCTCTCGGCCAATCAGATTGAAGGATTTCAGTAGCATATAACTTATTGGAAATTTGCTAGTATAACAAGTTTAATGAAACAGGGGAGGGGGGGCTATTTGAATTATAACTTGATACCTATGTGCCACACCAAAACCGAAAATGGGGGGCTCTGGAACTAAATGCTGGTCTTAAAAATGGGGGTCTCTAGAATGCATGGCTCTTGAATTGATGGATGATTGCTAAAAATGCAATGTTCTGGACCTGACTAAATAAAAAATGGGGGTCTTCGGAACTCGTATGACTCCTCGCTGATCGAGTTCGCCACCCCGACCAGCTGAGAAATTCACGACGGGTGCGTACTGGAACAAGAAACCACAAATTCGAGGGTCTCTGGAACGGACAAATAGGAATTTCTATGGGTTTATTGGTGATGCTCTGGAGCGGGAATTTAGGCTGAAAATGGGGTCAACCGCGGCACATATGTATTATACATTTATTAAGTAGCCCCCCCCCCCCGGGCCCAGATCTTCCTTAATATAATAACAAGTGCTAATACAGAGTCCTGTCACAGAAGTATCCATTCATTATGGTGCTATGGCAGGCACAGGGAGAAAACTGACCCTCATAATTTTTCAAGTACAAAAAGGGGGAAATATGAAAAAGTAAGAAAAATAAGAAGGAAGACACAAAGAGAGGTCCATGTTTCGTATATTTCCCCCGTTATTCATTGAAAAAAAAAGGTGTCGTCCTTACCCCTCCCCCATCAAAATACCCGGGCATCACCCCTGAGTATGATATATTCAGTAGTTTTATTTAAAAATATGTTTATCTACATAAAAGTTTCAAATCAGTGAGAACAACCTTCATGACGTTCCATATGTTAAGAGTAGGATTTGTGGCAGTGGCAAATGTCTTGCCACTCTAGGAGAGGTTTGGACCCTGTTTCAAGAAGACTTGTTATAAAAGAATTCTATAAACAAGTTTATCATCAGCCAATCACATTGAATGATTCCAGTTTTTCTGTAAAAAAAAAAATTTTATGAAACCAGCCACAGACTCTAAAGGAGACGTATGTGTTTCATGAAATTGTTAAAAAAAAAGTACCATATTTTATAACAAATTTATCATCAGCCAATCAAATTGAATGATTTCATTTGTTTTGTTGTCTGTAATTAAACATTTGTTATTAAAAGTTTTATGAAACAGGGGCCCATGTCATGTGTGATGAAATCGGTGAATGGTGAAAATGAGTGGTTTGAGATGGACATGCAGATCTTGTATGAAGAAGGAAAGCATATCTGTGAGGCATGTATGGCTTTGGAAAGTTTTGTTGCAGCTAGAGGCGAACTAACGATGTGATACTTTATTAATCATGAGCAAAAATTAGTATTTGGATATATTGCATTAAGGTTTGTTGATCCTTTTTTCCCATCTACATTTTTTTCTTTTGCTTTTCAAAATTTGTTTTCATTTTTTATTCCACTATACCGTTTTCTTTGATTTTTTTCCTTCTATTTTTTTTTCTCTTTTGCGTGTCTCATATTTGTCTTCAAGAACTTAATTGGCTTGAGATCTTATAGCTGCATGCATCGTCTGAATTTTGATACCCTAATTGTTCAACATTTTGATATGATGTCCTTCAAAAGAAAAAAAACATTGACCCAGGCCATATGCGCCCTTCTGCTGCCGTTTTCCCTTCTTTTCCCTCTTCATATTTTTTGCGATTATAATTTCCCCACTCGTTTTCCTTTCTTTATATTCTCCTATCTTTTCCCCTTCTTATTTTCTCTTCTACCTTTCTCCTCTTTCCCCCTGTTTCCCTTCCTTTGGCCCCTTCTCTCTCGATCTCCTAGTCACTTTAATTGGGAGGGGGGCCTTAATTCGCATCCCCATGGATCCGCGCCTGACTGTCCCAATTTATCCATTTTATCAAAAGCCCATTAAAAGTAGGCTAGCAAAGCTAATTGAAACAAATCTTCATCTTATAAGAAACGTAATTTTGACAGCTCTTTTTCCATGTATTTATTTTTCGGTAAGTGCAGTGCACTGTGAAAGTGGCTCTTGCATGATATGCATGCATGCACAGCGCAGCGCAGGCTTAGTTTGGTGACGTCAATCTCGCGGTTGATTTAAAATCCATGATCACGTGTTTACTGTTGGTGTTGTTGCTTTTGATCAATCAAACTTTGTGTTTATATTAATATATTAACTTGAATGCCTCATCAGCAGCAAAGTCCTGATGTAAGTATGTGCTTATATTTGTCTGTTTTCTAGGAAGGTTTCAACATTAATAATTATGGGATGAAGAGTGTTTTGAATTCTTGGTGTCATGATTTGATAGTCGTCGACGCGACGCGACTTCACTTGATTCACAGCCGCGGCAGAGCATCAGCTTCGCTCAGTCACCCCTGCCCCGCTGGCCCGGGCCGGGTAGCTATGCTATGGTCGGTCGAGGTCTTACTGCGGCAGCCCGAACACGTCTAAAGACGTCGTGTCGAGGTCCCCGGGGCAAGTCGAGGTCGTGCCTCTCGATATATCAATAGAGCGAGAGGCGAGAGGTCATAAAATAGGATTGACCCAGTTTACAGAGACTATCTGGCCTTATCGTGAAATTTGTCACCTCTCTTCTCGTGTGTGTCGGTGTGTGCTCGCTCGTTGTGTAAGTGTCAGCATAAAAGTTAAAACAGGCTGATTTAGGGCAAAATATGGCACATTTTTTCGGGGAAGTTCAGGCTACTAGAAAAATGTGATCTGAATTTATTATTAACTTGTGTTTGGCATGTATGGAAAGAGAAAATTCAGGGGCTTCTTTTGACAGTAAGGACAAGTTTATATGATCATTTTAAATAAGGATTTAGAGATAAATTGCAAACCCTTATTTTTGTGTGTGTTGAGATTGCCATGCGTTTTCTATGGGAAAGTGAAATTTCTGTTTTGCACAATTTTTTTCACTTTGTCGCAATTTTTCATTGTGATCTGGTTTCCAAATCTTTATTATAAAAATCATACCATCAGATAGAGCATAAAAAATCCTATTGGACTCTTTATGGACAAGTTTTTGGCATTAATAATAAATTCATAACGGCTCTCGGAAGCTAAAAATTTGGATTTGTGTGTGTCCATTTCTTAACTACACAGTCTATGGCAGAGAAATGCTGAAAATTGACCTAATTTCATTCTTCTTTTTTGCAGCCAATAATTGGATTTTTTTCAAAAATGTTACATTTCTGTCAGTCTGAAGGTCATTTCTCTTCAAATTCACAAAGAAAATGTGATATTTTCTTGAAATAAGAAAAATAATTTTTTTCTCCAGACACCCTACTGCAAAGTCAATGGGAGTGGAAAGATGTCACCACCGCTGACGAAATAAACGGCAGTGAATGGACTGGTGACATAAACCACGATAATGCCGACTATCTCAGTTTTCGGGGCAATCCTGTATTTTAGGGGTCTAAATTATTTTAGGTTGCTAACTTCAGGCAACAGCTCCACGGCCGTTGTTAACGGTAGTTCAGTAGTGCATACGTACGTGCCGGGTATGGCGGGCTGTTAATGCCATTATTATAGGACTACTAGTAATAGTATACAGCTACTGTACGCCTATGTAGTAGATGTAAAGTTGTATTTACCAATTAAATGGGGTATGGTAGTGGATCGTATTACCGAACACTTTTCATAAATTCAATCATATAAAACACGTTATTCTCATAAAATTCACCAAACTTTTAACATAAATACACAATTACCTACAAAATATAAATATGTGAAAATTTTGCCAAAATCGTTTTTCCTTTTTACGATATTAGCTTCTAATCGGACCCCTCTTCGCACGTGAAATATTTTGGTCACTTAAAAAGGTATCGTATTACCGAACGTGTGTTTTCTATGAGAAAAGTTGACAAAACAACAAAAACACTTATGAGCTATTTTGACCATATTTTATTATAGTTAGAATATTAAGACTTTGAAAATGTGTTTTTGACAATTTTTCATCAATATCTATTCAAGTTCTCTTTGGAAGGATGTTGCAAAATTTTGAGCGTATGAATTTATTTTCTGATGCGTACGATGTGCGCGTTCGGTAATACAAGGCCGGTCGGTAATACAATCACTCACTATATCATGCGATATATTACAGGGGCCAGCATGGCCAGGGGGGGTGGTATAGAATAACGGTATACCTAAAGCCGTCGGGGTGTCACGTGACCCGGGACTAGTCATGGCCGGGCCGGGGGGGGGGGTATGCAATGAAGAAGTATAATGCCATGCAGCACGCCTTGGTTTTAGGGGGTTTTATTATTTGGGGCATAATAGGGGGTATATCTGACTCTGAGCACTTATGGGTGAAGGATGAAGAGTATCACTGGTATATATCAAACCAACGGTAACCAGCGTTACTTGTCATGGCGGGGGGGGGGGGGGGGGTTATAGAATGAAGAAATAATAGTAGTCCTATAATAACGGCATAAATACGTGCCATACCCGGCACGTACGTACGCACTACAGAACTACCGTTAACAGCGGTCGTGGAGCTGTTGCCTGAAGTTAGCAACCTAAAATAATTTAGACCCCTAAAATACAGGATTGCCGTTTTCGGCAAGACTTCCATATGTCCCCTCCACTAAAATTGAGAAAAAAATATAGAGAAGGTTTATCAAGAATTATCTAACATTTTTAATTTTAACAAACTAATATGGTAGGTATGCATACCGTATGTTGCAAAAAAAGTAAATATGAGAAATGATATGAAGTGCTTGCTTCATATCATAGCATCATTTAGAGCTCATCAAGACCTTTCATTTAATACCTCATTAATTTCAATAGGCCCAGTAACAAGAAAGTTATGGTAGTTTTAAACTTTTAAGTTCGCGCAAATCGCCTCTTCAATTATGTATTCCTTTGTTTTTAAAAACAAAAGTTGTGACCTTAATTGGGACCAATGTGCACTAATAGAAAACAACAATGCGCATACATTGGCATATGGAAGTGCCCACTCACACGTATTGCGAGGTTAGTATTAGTATACCATGAACCGCGTTTGGCAGTGGATTTCTAACTAGTGGGTCGCGCGTGCTGGGATCCCACTTCTGGTGTCCACAACACATGACTTCTATGGCTTGATTTTTCTGTGCGCGGTGGCATGTAATGAATCCTTGGGTGGGAAGTGCCCAACAACACTCCAAAAAATTACAAACATCGCCGAAACAGGGACATAAAAAACACACTTAGCGTCAGAGAAGGCTACACAATGTTTTAGACTTGTGAAAAATTCTGTAGATCTGCATGTAACTAGTCTGGTTAGTTAGATTCTAGATATAATGTTAGATCTATTCGTTTGCAATTATGGGTACGGTAGATCTAGACTCTAACCCTAGCAATTAGCAAGAAAATCACAGCAGAACTTGCAAAAGTTTACAGTAGAGTCTTTGATTTTATTGTTGTCTCAGCTTGGTCGTCTGTTGGTTATTCGATGAAAATTCTTCACATTTCTAAGTATTAATTATATTTTTTTTCAATATTCTGAAATACGGGACAAATAGGCATCCCGGGAAGGGTTTGTCAGGACGCCGGGACAAAGGAGCAAAATACGGGACCATCCCGGTGCCGACACCAATCAAGTGTGCTAGGCCTAAGGGTTCTAGTCTGTGTAAAAGTCATTATCAGGTTTCATTACTAAAAACATACAAGAAGTCAAGATTATTGGAAGACGGCAAGTCGTGAAAAATAGATGATGAACTGGGGGGAATTGAGGTCACTGAATCTATTTTTACCACTCTCAATCCCGTAATTGTTGTCTATGTCCCACAGGGGTAAGTAAAAAAAAACCTGTCCCCATATATTGCCATAAACAAGGACAATCTCAATTTATCAAGACATGATTTGTCTTGGTTTATGAGGATATCCTTGTTTTCTGGGACAATCCCAATTTTAGGACCAGTGCCTCTAAGTTACTCTATATAGTGATAAGCAGCGCACTGCGAACTTAAAGTTAAACCATCAAAAATTGGACAGTCTAACGTTAAGTAGATCTAATGATCTAGATCTACAGAAAAAAAAAAAAAAAAAAACCCACGTTCTGAGCTGACTGAGATTTGTTTGAGGAAACCTTTCAAGATTCAAAGAACGTCCAGAAATTTTTATTCTGAACTGATTGAAGTGAAGAGAAGCTGTTTATAAGTTTGTTAGATAGACTACTTAGAAAAAAAAGAGTTAATTTAAAGCCAAGGACGGTATTAAAGTTCTCCAAAACCAAAAGAACATTTGAATAGATCTAGCCTACATGTAGATCTAGATTCCATAAACGTTAGATCTGACTAAGGCTAAATTGAGAAAAAAAATCAAACAGGCATGATACTGAAAATTTGATGCAACTTGTTATGTTTTTTTTAATCAAGCATAACGCCTAGTAATTGTTGTGCATGTTCTGCCTTCACTTCACCATTGGTATTTTGAAAATGATGAAAATGTAGTGACATTACTATCTATTTTAAACATAGATGTAGATCTAAATGGGAATAAAATCTAGATTGTAAATTTTGTATTCCATATATATATGTTTGAAATAGATCTAGTAATGTCAAGTGCTACGTTTTGATCATTTTCAAAAGATCAATGGTGAAGTGAGGGCAGAACATGCACAACAGTTAGGCATTATGCTTGATTTATAAAAAATAAAAAAAATTGCATCAGAGACTGACTCTTTCTACTTGAATTTACTTAGATCTTTAATATTATATTTTTTTTATTTGAAACATGTAGAATTAGAGATCTGTAGACCCTATAAATAAGATATTGAACTTAAAGTCTGCAGTCTGATAACATTACAGAAAAACTTTGTAAATTATTATCATTTTGGAATGTCCCGTAACATTTAGAAAACATCTGGTATAGAACGTTCCATTTTGGAACGTCCGTAGACGTTTAAAACACTTTATATTAAACCTACATGTATGCTTTGGAGGAATTTCCAAGTTCCAATTTTGAATGGATGTTTTATAAACATTCTGAAACATTTATTTTGGACAAAGACCTATAGAATGTTTAAAGCTCTAGATTTAGATAGTTCTGAAAAATTTTGTGTTTGCTGAGCTGCTTCTGCCTAAAATAATCTTTACATAATTATCAAATTAAGAATAAGTTACATAAACCAGACTTTTTTTTCAACATTCTTTATTGCAAATTGGCCATCTTCATGCACAGGTCAACATGTCTGAGATGAGCGATTCCCTGTCTTCATCATATGTCGTGCTAGATGCATGCAGTACTTCCGATCCATCGATAATATGTCTTGATGAATCGTTGGACGTGAAGCCCAGACTATCGTCACTACCCATCATCATTCCTGATACATCTCTGTCTGAGGAGGATGATGTTACAATCGTCGAAAGAAGTATTAAGCAGGAGAAAGATATAAGTGCAATATCCGGGCTGGGTACGGTAGACTCTACCGACATAAAGCCAGGCAAAGAGCTCAAGTTGCCTTGTACACCGTCAGAACGCGAGTGTAAGCGTAGGAGACTCAATACCTCATTATGTGGTGAGTTTTTAACATGAACCTCATATACCCATGTGCATGGATGATCTGAAATTTATCTTGTTCC
Organism: Lytechinus pictus; assembly: GCF_037042905.1. Classification (NCBI taxonomy): domain Eukaryota; kingdom Metazoa; phylum Echinodermata; class Echinoidea; order Temnopleuroida; family Toxopneustidae; genus Lytechinus; species Lytechinus pictus. The sequence continues at coordinate 61,586,803 of NC_087246.1, read as the reverse complement.
TTTTCACTTTTGCATCTAGTCGATCAGTTGTCATTTGGTTTACACCCGAATATCTCATTTCTGTTCAGACCATTCTTAAAATTCATTCAGACAGAGCTCATTGGGATCCAAAATATATTGCAGAGGCAATCAAGTTTCATTATCATTCTCCTGACCAAAATAAAATGATTGCTTTTTTTTTTTCTTTCTCTTTGGAATAATTATAAAACAATTTCTCAAGCATCAAGCATGGAATGGGCTGAAATATCAAGAAATTGTTTATTTTACCTTTTACTGTTATCAATTTATAAGCTCAGAGTTCAAAAGGCACTTTTAAAGAAGAAGAAGAAGAAAAAAAAAATTTGATTACCAGGTACGACCGTACCAACAGCAGGTGCTCAAATATTCTCTACTGATTTTTATGGTCAGTAAACTTCTGTGAGATTCAAATTTCAGATGATACTCCAATAGAATTCACATCATTAAACATTTGATTTCAATTTCAATTTCAGATGTGCCACTCGCTAGCACTCCTCTTGCCGGGTCTTCAGGGGCACCAGAGCAACTCCAAGAAACACCTATCCCTGTAAAGTATGTATCAAATTGAATGGAATTAAATTAATTTAAAGTCAGGTTTGCCGACATGGGTAGTGGATTATTATTTGCTGACCCCAGACTTTGTGAAGATCAGTTGGAAATACCTGTAGAAGAGGCATCTTTTGGGGAAAGCAAACTCTGTGTTTTAGTGTGCATCAAGTGAAGCACTATGTGCAATAAATTTTTTGTTCAAGCCAGCTTAGCCTTGGGCAACTGTCCGGTCAGGGAAAATGACTTTACCATAAGTCAATTTCCAGTGGCATCACATAACATATGCTAGTTGCTGGCCCTAAATCTTGTTCTACTCTTGGTGATATATTATATCAGAAAGGTGTTAAATTCCCCATTAAAACAGACAATAATCTCCCTTTAACTGCACTGAATGGAATTTCATTTAACTTTGATTAATATGAAAAGACATTCACTGAAATTAATTCAGTCTAATTGAATTTTACTTCAGTGTATTGTTTTATAAAATTAATTGCATCACATTGAATTGAATTGAATAAATCAAATTCAATTTCATTAAATTCACATTAACTTATTGAAATTAAGTGGACCTATCTGAGCTGAGTTCAATAATTAGATTGATTTCAGCTAAATTCAGTTTCATTTAATTCAATAATTTGACTGAGCTGATTGAATTGAACTGTAACAAATCAGGGATCTCACTTTTCAGAGTAAAGTCTGAATTCAGACCCTTTCAACATATTTTTGGCCATAGAAACACCTTTTTCATATAGGACAGGGGTCATTCTTGATGATTTTCAGACTTTTTTTTACGAAACCTAAGTGGTATCCATGAAAAAATATCCGAGAGCAGTGAGAGGGAATGAGGATGGATGAGCAAATGGTCATTTTAGATTTTCCTTTTAACACATTTCCACACTTGTAAGGATATTTCTGTCGTGTTGTTTTTACTATGAAATTTATATTATTTTTATTATCCTCCACAGGTATGAAAGAATACGGGTTGATCTTAGTGCAACAAAAAAGGAGCAAAAGAAACTCATAGGACATGTGCAGGTTTGTCTATATTTAGGCTATATTATATTGACTGGCTATGAGGGAGATACCATATATATTCCCCGAAGTAGTCTCATACGAGGGCGATATGGGTTTACAGAAAATTAAAGTCAGTCAATATTATTATTATTACCTATGCTATAGCCCTACATTTGTATGATGTGTAATTAAAGCTATAGCAATTTATGTCTGCCTATTTTTACGTCTTAATTCAGGTTATTCCTGAACTTGATGAAGTAATCCTGGCTAAGTAATTGTGATGTAAAGTGGATACAGTGCAGGCCGGGCATCATGCATGGCTGGCACGTACACTTACACACTTGCGCCTATATCTCTATGTGTGTACACCAGACTTGCACTTGGTTTTGATGAAATGGGAATACGGATATTATGATGGACCCATAATCTACTACATAAGTGCAATAGGGAACTGACAAATTTGCGGAGGAGGGGTGTATGAATATTATCGTCCCTAGTCATTTAGCTGAACCCTGGCTTGGCCATTGTGACATATTTTCTGTTGAGTTAATCAATCAGACAGACAAAATATGCATTTTTAATTATATCTTGTCTCCAAAATGCTTCATTCAGGTAATAAGTTATTTCATCTTTTATCAAATTAAAACATGCTTTCAGTTGATTTCTTTTTTTTACCCACATTGCTGATTGAATGAATAATTAGAGATATAGTGATAAGTGAGTGTCTAAAAGGAAGGAAAATTATAGGTTTCCTTTTTGTAGCAAAAATGTGGAATAAGGTATAGAAGCTGGGATATCAGGCTAAGGCATTATTTTGATGGAAATTGACAAATGTTTATAAGTTGCCCCTGTTTGTCCTTTTCATTATTTTTTTTGTTCATGTGTAATGTTTTGTTACCTCTCCTGTTGTTTTGATTTCTTTTTCCCCTTTTTTCTGTATTATGCCTTATATGGAAATTACTTTCTAGCCTTTTTAGTATTATGTAATCTCCTCTTTTATGTATATGGTGCACTCGCTATAAGCAGTGCTTTCAGAGTTATTACCTTCAATATTTTGTAACCAATACAAATTTCATAATGTTAACATTGCTTTGGAAGTGAATTGAATCTTGAATGTAATAGGATCTTAGGTTGAAGAATTACAACGCTAAAATTATTGAATTTTTGAAAAAAAATTTACACCCACTGACAACTTTTGTTCTTTTTTCTCATTGTGGTTAATTTGCGACTTGGCAAATCCACAATTTCAGAAGATCGAGGAGAATATGCGTCTCATGCAGGAAGAGCTTAGTAAAAAGAGGAAGAGAGAGGACAAAATTGAAAACGATCCGCTTGATTTCAGTATAGATGATGAAACGGATGTACTCCGACCAGTCGTCATTGATGCCAGTAACGTAGCAATGAAGTATGAAATATTTCCTTTTTTGTGATAAAATAATGTAGTTACTGTAAACACTGAATTCACTAGAGAGTCTGTAAAACAAAGGTTAATAGACCAGTTCAGAGTTACCTCATGGAAATGTTTTCTCAAATTAACTTTCATTTCTTCTATTAGGATAGGCAAATTTTAAAGCAAGCTAACATAAGCATGCCTGACATAGCAGGATGCAGAAATTGCATAGCCCAGGTAACTAGAATAGAACATCAATGAACGTTTTATGAAGTTATTTGTGGTTTTCCTACTGTGAATGCATTCACATGTTACTATTAAAATGTACTTGGCCAGCTGTCAAATACCAGTTGCTCCTTGCTAGGATGCATTATTGCTATTCAGTGGATCTCATAAAAAGCACAAATATGTGAATAATCAAGACATCAAAGTTGGTGCTTATTTCATTGAATATTAAATCAACATGCTCTTACTAATAATTGGAGTCTACTGAGCAAAATACAGTTGCAACAGTTTTCTTGATAGGCGATTTCATGTAATAGCGATTGATCACTAACCTTGGTGTTACAGGGCCCTGGTATTATTGTTTCAACTTCTCCATGCATGTTTCCTTCTTCCACGTTCTCTCCCCTGCAGCCATGGCAACTGCAAGGTCTTCTCCTGTAAGGGTATCTCAATCTGCATCCAGTTCTTCATGCAAAGAGGTCACACCAAAGTTCACGCCCTTCTCCCTCAGGACTGGAAGGAGTACAAGAAATTCCCCATCAAGGATGCTCACCTTATAGATGAACTCAAGTCCAGGGATCTCCTCAGGTTTACACCAGCCGGTCTGAGGGGTGGAAAAAGGGCCACGCCCTATGACGACAGGTAAAGATTGCATCCAGACGTTTTGAATGCTCCTAAGGCACACAAGTACTTTGTTTATAAAAGGCATATTTCAGGCTGGAAATAATGATATATAAACAGAGTAAAAAGAAAGAAGCAAGGCGCTGAAAATTTAATCAAAATCTGCACTACTCAGAATGTTGCATTGTGGGTTAGAAACCTGGCCAGTATCAAGCAGTCATACAAGACTATTGGTTCATATTTGCTTTAATTATTTTATTTACTTTACTTGTACCTATCAGGATAATGCTACAAGCAGCCTGCAGGAATGGAGGGGTTATTGTGAGCAACGATAACTACAGAGATCTTATAAACGAGTCTGCAGAATTCAAGTTCGTCATCGACAACAGGTATTACAGAAGGGAAACAAATAACACAACAAATGTAAATACACATTTCTGTTTACTATTAAAAGTATAATGTTACATCATCTGAACATTTTGTGAAAATCAAATCTTGATTATATCTCCATAATGGTTGATCAAACGTTGATTTGATAAATATTGTAGAATGTATTAAAGTACAGGCATGGTTGTAGTCAGATGTGATGTGTCCATTTGATAGTGAATAAAGTAACAAGGCAACACAATTATTCTCATGGAGATTATTTGATTGTTCTATTTTTCAATCATACTTTTGTAGTTTAATTTTAGCTTTAACTTCCTGAATGGTTCGAAACATTTTAAATATTTCATTTTGATTTTTTTTTTCATTTCATATATTTCAGGTTGATTAAATTTACCTTTCTTGGCAATGAATTTCTGGTTTCGAAAGATACCTATGGCCGCAATGGACCAGAACTAAATGAAATTCTTCGAAGGTCAGTCAAATGATTATTAATTATTATTAATCCGATTCTTGGATCGTGGCAAGTGCGTATTAGTCCCTGCGACAGTTGCTTCTGCAATAATTTCTATGAAGAAAGCGTTTGTGTTGTGGTTTTGTATTTTTACCTGCTTCAGTGGAAAGCACTGCTTATTCGTTTCACGAAATGCTCCCTCATTTGGTTTGCAGATATTAAAGGATCAGCCATAATTATACATGTATTTGAACTGTGAACTGTTTAATTCCTCATCATCATCATGCACTTCTTAAACCCTATTTTTGTTTTGGTAAATCCCCCATCATCCCATGTACTATTAGCCTATGGAGAAAACTAAATAGACAAAATTTGCAATTTTTTTTTGCTGTTTTTCAAAAAGGGCTACAAAATAACAATTTTGCTCATTGTGAAAACATGATATGGAGGACATATAATTTAAAAAAAAAAATTGTAGGATATTATAAATTGAGCTTTTGCATGAAATTTTCTTTATAATTTCTTGTGAAATTAGAATGTTAAATGATATTAATAAAGTATAATTCATATTATTGTCTCTTTAAAAAGATCATTGTATGTTTGCTTTCTCAGACCAGAAAAAATCTCAGAGACAGTCCCGGAGAAATTGTCTGAGAAACCCCAAGAGGCCGTCCCAGAAGAAGCTCCAAAGACAGCCCCAAAGAAAGGCCCATTGCAATCTCTGAAAAACAAAGTCCTCAACACCTTCAATAAAATGGCACCAAGACAACATCCGAGGTAACAATAGACACAACCATGGAATGCTGTAACCCCAAGATTATGTCTGTTCAAAATGATTTCTAAATATAATGTATACTGTATTCATGCATGTGTCGTTGTCTTGACAATTTAGCATGCTCCTTTTTGTTTACAATGTGAGATGGTGCGAGTTTCCTGTATGTAAAATGATAACATTGATTGACTTCCATGTATTTGATTGGATCAGTCACAACTCGTCATAAGACAGGACTCTGATAGAAAATTCAAAATAAAATGTTTTGTATTTTAGTCTTGCTTATATAAAACCCCTTTTAATACATAGAAAGTGCTAAACATTTCAGGATATGTTTTTCTCTAGCTTTCTGATATGTTATCACCAAATTTGTAAAGTATATGTTTTTAAGGGCTATTTTAAATAATAACGAAAACATTACCGAAAAGAAAGGGGCCTAGATGCCACGGCTGAAAAATGACAACTTTGAAATGTAAAAGCTTAAAGAATTCAGTGAACACTACACTTTTGTACTATTAAAATATTGGATGATATATTTCACATTACTGATCCTTTTATACCAAAGTTTTAGATGGGCTTTAATGGAACTCTCCAATGTACTATTGGGCTTGCATAGATTTTATTATTTATCTTCAACAGACCAGAGGTTGAGAAAGTCCCAGATAGAGCCCCCCTAGAGCCAGTGTCTTACAATGTACTCAACAGAATGACCAATAACAGGTCTAATACAATGGCACCATTCCAACAACACAGGTGAGTGTTATTTAATTCAATTCTCGCTATTGATAATACCCAAAGTTTCCGGATGCAGCACATGGCATGAATTTGCTATTCATTTTGTGCATAGAACTCGAAATTCTACTTGTACAGTGATGTGTGACCAAATAACTTCCGATCTACCCGTACTGTAGCTAGCGCTAGTCTAGTTGCATCCGATTTTGCACCACGTTCTCAATCTCTTATAACATTTCAAGGGAATTTTCATTTTGAAATCATCTTCACAACTGGTATTTATCTGTAAGCTGCCTCACTGTATTTTTTTACTTGTTAAACCTGACATGCTAGCGCAATGTTTGAAAGCTGTGAAAATTACAGGGGGGGGGTCAGCTTTGAATTAGGGGGTTTGTCATGTTTATTTTCCTTTTCTACTACAGACAAGAGGTCCCCCTACACCCACTGCCCAACAATGCGTATGACAGAGAGATCAACAACAACAACAGCTGCAATACAAGGGCACCAATACAACGACTCAGGTGTGTCGTGTAGTTCAATTCAATTTATGATATATTCAGTCTGTTTAGCCCAAGCTTGAGAAACCTAGTGATTGTGTCTGTGGAAAATGTGTATTATATTGAAATCAAATTGCATTGACAGGGTAAAATAAAAATCGCATAAAGTGAGTGTATGCTGGAATATTGTAATAGTGTGAGAAACAAACTCCATAATAGAGTCAGAAGCTTGACATTCATAGGTGCTGTATAGGTAAATTGCCAATTCGTCCACTCACCATCTAGTGTATCTTAATTTAGTCTAATGCCATTCTGTCCATCAACATTCCATCTAACAACCATTTGGTCCAATCATCACTTTGTCTAATCACCATTTCGTCTATTACCATTTCGTCTAATAACCAGTTGGTCTAATATCCATTTTCTTTTTATTCATTTTGCACAATAAACACTTAAGTTTAATTAGACCAAATGGAATGTGGACTAAATGGCTATTGGACCAAATAGTTATTAGATGGAATTGCATAAGCCTAAATAAAAGTAGACCATGTGGTGAGTGGACGAATTGGAAATAAACTGCTGTATATAGCTGTTTTAAAGTGTAAGAGACTGCCAAAAAGACAGAATAGGAAAAAATCAGAGAGAGAGATGATTGAAAAGGTTTCTTTCAAGGATGTTGTTTGTGCCCACATTATATGTGTGAATCATAATGTCTACAACGTGGTAAATCTAAGTATTATTTGTTAAAGTTTGAATAGATTTTCTGATTTAATATGAAATAGTGTTACTTGAAATACATGATTACATGATGTGTAAAAGAAATGGTCTATAATTGTAAGGGTTGATCCCAGATCAGACATGGGGGGGGGGGGGGCAAAACCACTTCTCAAGCATGGAATAGGTTCAAACAATCTCTGTATGTTTGCTTTTTTATATATAGATTTATAGAATTAGTGTTTGGAAAAAAAAAAAAAAAATCTTTACAAAGATTAATTTATAATTATTTACTCACTGCATTGAAACCTTGAAAAATTGCTTGCTTTATAAATGCCAACCAAATAGTCATGGTCACCCCAGCTTCAGACAAGCTTTGAATGAAATGAATTTAGCTTGAAACACACAGTCATAATGTCCTCATCACCAATATCCTAGCACGGTTTCACGAAAGGTGATGCACCGATTGTCTGCTCTGACAATATTGGTGAAATCCCCTGATCGAATGAGAATCAACTGGTCTGAGATAGTTGGCGATATTACCTTACCTCTACTAATCAGAACGTTGCTGTTCCATCCCGCTGATTGGTATTTCACAATTAGTCCCACTAAACAGCCAATCAAAAAGCTGAGATTTGGGAATCCACTTACCTGACAAAAATCTTGCACAGTTTGTAAGTGTACAAAATTAATGGAGAAATGCACTGGTACTGCACATCTACAGGACAGCAAGCAAGATCCGGCTCCGCATAGCATCTATTGACCGAGAGTACCATACAGTGGAATAGCAATGGTGTGTTGTACACACAACAGCATACATGTCTTGAATTATAAGGTAAATGCGAAACAAAAAAGCTTCAATTATTTACCCCGTCCCCTTTCCTTATTGGATATTAAAACTCATAAGTAACAACAAGATTTTTATGTTTTATTTTATTTCATTCTTCAGGAATGTACTCCACAACTTCTCTGTAAGGGCACCGTCACACCAGCTCAGGTAACAAAAAAAAAAAACCAGAACCCGTCTTACAAAGAGTAACAATAGATTCACATCAAACTACAGTTGTGATTGGTCAAGATTAATGTAAATAAGAGAGTTTAGATCAGTCATGTTGAGAGTATTCTGACTTTAAGGGTGGTAAAACGAGCCCCTAAAGCAGTTAGGAGATAATAGAAAGATGATAGTAATTGCATGACATTGAATGACGTAAGTCCCATCTCCAACACATGCTTCCAAACTGTACTTGAAATGATCCCATCGTAAAGCTTCACTCAATTACAGGTGTACAGTCATTGAAAAATTCCAGTAGGGTTGACTTATCAAGATTTATTATTTTGATATATTTCTTTTAGACCACAGAGGGCGCCGTTCACAACGATGGTCAACTACAACTACAACAGATACTACAGACGGACGCCGATAGAAGAGATGCGGTATCGATTCTATAATCGATATTAGGGAACTATCTCCCCTAAGCTTTTATCTTCTGTCCCACTCAAACCTCTGAGGTAGCTGTGATGGAAAGACTCTTCTTGAATGGACTTGCCTTGATCAGGTGATTATCCATGATGACAGTGATTGGAAAGGAATAGAATTGCCTGGATCGACTGATTACCCTTGATAAGTGATTGGATAGGAATGGACTTGCCTGGATCAGTTGATTACCCTTGATGAGTGATTGGATAGGAATGGACTTGCCTGGATCGACTGATTACCCTTGATGAGTGATTGGATAGGAATGGACTTGCCTGGATCGACTGATTACTCTTGATGAGTGATTGGATAGGAATGGACTTGCCTTGATCAGGTGATTATCCATGATGACAGTGATTGGAAAGGAATGGAATTGCCTGGATCGACTTATTACCCTTGATAAGTGATTGGATAGGAATGGACTTGCCTGGATCAGTTGATTATCATTGATGAAATGTATTCTGAAGGAATGGATACACCTTCATCACGAGTCACTGATGGATACCAAATATGGATCTGATTTTACAGTGACAGACTTATTTCCAACATTGGTCAAAACTTGGTGCAAATGATGAAATTGATCCAAAAGTAATCTTCAGCCTGTGACCTTGGTGGAACAATATCAATACCAAAGATTTGACTATACCATATATATGTACTCGTAACAACGGTGGAAGATATTATTTAGCAGTGTACGATTGTCACAACAGAAGATGAACATGCCTCTACTGTACATGTATTACATATATATAAAACTCTAAGATGAACATGCCTCTATTACATATATATTTATATATATATATATATTTTTTTTTTTAACCTGGATTCGCTTGTAAAGGCATGGACTTGCCTCTACTGTCATCACAAACAGAACAGGTGGGTGTTTCTTAAAGTTGTTTGTAAAGTTTACTCGACTTTAGTCTCACTAGAAATTGTTCTTAGGTGCCAAGTTAGCTTCAAAGGGATATATCACTTAGCACAAGAAGGGGTGACAGTCATATGTTAAGTCATTCATAACTTATAATTTATAAACAGCTTTATGAAACCCACCAGCTAATATAGAAATTATAAAAGAAAACACTTGTTGCATTGGTGCTTGATTGTTTTTTGTAGGTTCCTTTCTCGTGTCAATACTTTGAAAAGAGACAATAATAATGATGTAATAGTGGGGATTAAACATGTTTCATTTGTGGATGTTAAAATAATGAGGTGAAGAGTACATTCTCACCCTACCTATGTATTGAAAAAGAAATATGTTGAATTTTCAAATCCATTGCATGGGCATGTTACAACTCACAAGAATTGATGTACTTATTGGTTGATTTTAAGTTCGGCATTGACCTTTTAGTGTTGGTGTTGAAGCAATATTCATATCTGCACAAAAAGCCTTGCTAACGCTTTGATAGACTCGCATACCAAACATACACAAAAAATCATGAACATTTTTGTGTATGTATACATAAGATATTAGGTATTGTAGATTGACATTTTTAAAGAAACAACTCAAATCTACTCAATATGTTTTTTTTTTTTGCATTGCTGAAATAGGTAAAATAACTTGGAAATGGTAACTTGGTAAATTTTACTGTCCACCACTCATCTCAAAATAAGCTGTTGTAATTGATTCATTACTATTTGTAAACTTCAAGCATTCCTATTTTCATTTGACCATAATTTGGCAGACAATATACCTTTTTACAGACTAAATTAAATCTTGAACTTAACATTTTCATTTTTCTCTGTTTGATAAACATTCATTGGGATTATGGTTTGTATCTTTTTGTATGAAATTATGCATCATTGAATTGAAAAACAAAGCTCATTTAATTGATTTTTAATGCTGCAGTAAATAGTACTTTGTCTGATTATATTGCCAGTAAACTAAGGTTTGAAAGGTTTATAGAGTTGCCATGATAACGACATATTATAACAACAAACAAGGGGGGATGCTATTTTCATTTATATGTGTTCCTCACGTGTGGCTGTCATTATTCAACTGAGGTATTTAAAAACTAAAGTTTAAAAAAAATGTTCCTGGAAACCTTTAAGTTTACAGAAACCCAACAGTATACAATATTGAGCAGAATAAATGCCTAATCAGTTTTATATCCCATTGTACTGTTCACATTTTAATATACTAGTACTTAATTAATTGCCTTTATCAAGTTATGCATTCACACTCTTAATTGACCTGATAATCAACATATTGATTGTTAAAAGATTCATTTTGATGTTTATAAACCTGTACCTTTGTTTCTTAACATAGATCCAGAAATATTGTATTTCAGGTTTCATCTTTTTCTTATGTTACTCTATTACTTTATGTGTTAAACTTGTCATTGATGTTATGTCATCGTATATTTTCCGTAATCCGTATATTAAAGCCTTTACAGTGATTGGTTCTAAGAGTATCATGTGACCAAACATATTATAGTCTAGCTATGTCATCCTAAGTTATGTTATATATTAATCTACTTGTTTTTCTTTATCAAATCCTGTTATTCAGTTAATTTACCACAATCAAGTTTTTTACTTTGACTATTTTGAATTTGAATATCATGGATGATCATGTGACATGTCAGAAAATCCAGGACTATTTTGCAAACAGTGTTTTGACTCCAATATTTCAATTAAGAAATAGCTATACCATGATCTATATTGAGAACCGGTCTGTCTCCTTGATAGACTTTTACACTCTGCGCCATCTTAAGGCATATTGTAACGATTCGAAACCAATAAGGGTTTTTTTTTTTCAAACAAGACTTCCTATCATGCTTTAATATTGACCACATTCAAACATGTCTTCTAGTGGTTTTGTGGAGTAATGGTAGGTCTGTAGCAATATATTTACCAAATTGAATGAATCGTGGTTAATCTATATGGTTTGAGGTGCGGCTTCATTATTATTCTTTTTTCCTTTCCTTGATCATTTAAGTGGTATTTGTGAGCATGAATCGACACAAATAACACATATCAGTGAACCTACTAGAGGAGAACCTGTCTGCAAAGACTATGATTTTTGTAACTCTGTCTTTCTCCCATGGAAACATGTACTACACAAACCTGTCTAAAAAGACTTCTGGTTCATGAAAACCACTGTTCATAAAAAGCACCTGATCATAAAAACCACCTGGTCATAAGAACCACCCGAGTGGTCCAAAATAATTTAATTGCTTGCCTCTCCCCCCCAAAAATGGGGTTTTCCCACCAAGGTTGACAATGCCGAGGATTACGTTTGTCTATATCAGCATTATTTTCTGTTTGATAGCTTGCTCCTTGCTTTCTATTTCAACACTTGCCCTGAAGGAGCGTAGTTGACTTATACATGTAGTTTGAAATGACTAGTGTTTTCTAGAGTATATATTTCAATTGACTTTGAAGATCAGGCTAAGGAGAAAATCTTTTGATGTAGGTAAACAAATGTAACACTCGGCCTTTTGGACCCTCCCCAATAACTCTAATGGGATTTGTGTGTGATAATAGCAGGTTATCTATTGCTTTGCTAAGTGAAAAATGTTGTAAATATGTAAATGCGTTGTGCTTTCAAGCTCTCATATTGTCTTTGTTCAGCTGTCACCAGACATATTATATGATTATCTTGAAATATTACAGTACCATTCTTATTGGAATGAATTTTTTTTTCTTACGTGTATGATCTGTCTTTATTAATATGGAGAGTTATGTCTATATAGATTGTTGTTATAACTGAGATAAGTTTGAAATAGTTATGTAAGAGAGATGTGCCATAGTCCTGTGTGTTTTGGTGTCAAATGAAAGTTGGGTCTATGAGCTTTCCATTCACGTAGAGTTGTGCTCAAAACTTAGTGAACCCCACCACAAAATGCACTCCTTCATGCAGAGTATTAAAAGTAGACACCAACACCACATTTTTATTCTTTTTCTCTTTTCTTTCCTTTTCTCTTCACTTCTATATAAAGACCTTCCCTTGTCTCCATGACTGGGTCTCTAGAGTCAGATGTCACTAATGGATTATTCTTAAAAAGTACATCTAATTTGCATTCAATACACCTTACAAGAAAGCAAAGGTTTAGAAATAAAATTATTTATTCACCCACGATCTTGGAATGTTCAAAATATTCAGTATAATTATTGAAAAGAAAAGTATTCTCAGAGAATTAGTACAGAAATACTCCTAAAAAAAATTCCCCAGTAATAACAGTATACATGTATAAACAAAACACATTTTATGTGTATGTAAAATAAATTTCCATAAATTTCTGGTTACAAGTAAAATAACCAAAAATGTACACATGATATATTACCTTTATACTCAGCAATGTTGGCAGCAAATCTGATCATTAAAGTGAATATCATAAATGACTGCAAATTATGAGATAATCAGAGAACTTAGTACTTACAAAATACAACAAACTTAAAATCAAGTCCTATAATGTTTTCATTATTACTGTCGGTGTCAAAGTATTTCAGCTGTCATGGTCACAGAGTGCGCCTTCTATCTAGTTTCCTATTCAGAGGCTCAGAGGGAATTATTACACAGAAGGGGGGGGGTGTTATATAAAATATAATGAGAAAATATATGGCTTGAGGTTTGCTTTGAATGACTCTAGACGTGGCATTGCATATTGTTACTATTAAAGTATAAAGTCGTGTAAGGAATGAAATTGACAGGTACTGAACAAAGTCAAATGTACAAGTACACGTACTAGTTCAGAGCATATCTGCTGTATCAACCCGTCCTCATATGATGAGATATATTCAATTCTGCAGTTCTTTATCAATTTATAAAAATAAAAAAAATCAACTACCTTCGTGCTTTATTGTTCACCCTGAATAACTGTTAATCGCTTTGGTAATTGGTCAGTAATACATTCCAATATTACAAAAGTGTAGTTGTTATTTCCTGTTTGTACTGCCATTAGAATTCAAATTTGGCATCTATTTTGAGTTCCTTTGAGCTATACCAACTACAAGACTCCAAATTCAAACATGAAAAAAATCATAGAGCTTTATCATATAGCGTTTGACTTGAAATAATTTTCTATTATTGAAAACTGGCGCCTATGTCATAAAGAACATGCCCTCATGATTACTCTGCTACCATGGAAACAGGGCTCAACAGACAATCATGGTAGTTACCATAATCACAAAAGGTCCTGATTGGTTTTATGTTCAATAATATAAATACTTTCAAATATACAACTTGGATGCTCTTACTATTGATAATTTCAGTAACTTGTTAACATTCAAAATTAAGAGTGAGATATTACTGGTTGTAATGGTTTGAAAATGTTATAATAAAGTAAGGGATTCTTCAATGAAAATATTAAATATTTCTCCAAATTCTAATTAGTATTTCTAGCATAAATACACAAAATGTCAAAGAAAAATAGACATTCATTGTAAACAGGCTATACTGAGAATGACAAAATATATTTTCAAAAGGAATATATCACTAGAATAGTTTGAAAGTGCTGGAAATTTCACAATTACAATAATTTATCTTTTCATACACCCAACATACAGAAGTACTATTTATTAAATCCTTAATTAGACACAAGGAGTTGTGTTACAAAATTACATCAATCGATCGCCAACATCACATTTAAGATCGCCTGTACCTAGAGCCAGTAAAAAATTACTACACTTTTTAACCTTTTCCAGTCAAATTATACACAACTTTGAGTGAGATATATTATTGATGATATGATGCATACCATATTTGTAAATTTGCATTTTGCATCCACAATACTGTACATGTAAATAATAGGAATTCTATAAAAAAAAAGTGAAACAACTTTTGTAATCTTAGGCCATGATTATGCCAAAGATTTTTATCAATAGTCAGAAATAATAAATTTCAAGAAGGTAATTAATCTCTAGTTTGTCAAAAAAATATTATTAATTGGCCGAACTTCTAAATTTTTAGCAAGTAATTAATCTCTGAAATTGTCAAATTTAACATCTCTGATGTTCCCAACATAAATTATCAATTGTCAGAAATTATAAATTTCAAGAAGGTAATTAACATCAGAAATTGTCAAATTCAACATCTAGGTGTCGATAAAAGTGATTTTTACCAACGGTCAGAAATTATGAATATACATCCACGATAATAATTACTTAGACTTACTAAAAAAATCCAAAAAATACCAAAGTTAAAACATTTTCTCCTGATAAAGGATATCATAAAGGGTATGAACAAATACATAGCTTAAAACATCACAATGCTAATAATACCTTAACCGAAAGCAGTCATGCAAAAATGTTGTTATACAAAATGGTATGAACCATTATCATAACTGATTAAAAAAAACATGATATAAAACAACATATACCTATACACCATTTATAAGTCATTGCAAATAACAAACACATACACATTGCCAAAGTGACCAATTTTGGGGCAAGCATGCAAAAATAGAGATGAAGATAAATACACAATTGGAATTTCATAATGGAAGACTCAAATTCAACAAATCATTTCAGATTAAATTTGCTTAAATGGGGAATCTATCTAGACATAATTTTATATTATCTATTCCCTAACAATGTAACACCAAAGCAAGGCTTGTGTAAGGAAAAAGAAATAGATAAAAAATGCAGCAAATCCAGTGGAGGTGGCTTAAAAGTGAACCTATTTACGACCCACACCCAGGGTAACATTTCATAAAGACTTGTTATAGTAACAAATGCCTAATTTCTATAACAAATTTACCATCAGCCAATCAGGGTCCCGTTTCATAAAGGACTTGCAACTGTTGTAACTTTGCCATAATGGCAACTATCACGGTAACAGGGCTCATCAGCCAATCATAATCAAGGTTACCATGGTAGATGCCATAATAGCAAAGTTACAACAGTTGCAACTCTTCATGAAATGGGCCCCTGATGTATTTCAATAGCTGTTAACTGTTATGGTAAATTTGTTATTATAACAAGTTTTATGAAAAGGGTCCCTGATGATTGTTCTTGGTTGGACCACAGACCGCTTTCCCATTACGCAAATCAACCCCAATGGGTGGTATTCTGACAGTTAAACCAAGCTTAGGTTTAAAGCCTGTCTAAAGTTTGGTAAGAGTCAGCAATGTGAATTATACTCAAGGATCATTCTAATGGGTACCAGAGGTCTCGTACACTTTCTTTGAAAAGCAAGCAAATATAAACAGATTGATAAAATTACATGATTTTTGTAAATTTAACATAAAATTCCCATATCCACAGAAAATATATCAAATATTGTACATTTGTTAATGCATCCTCTCCTGGTAATACACATGATAATGAAGTATAATAAAGTCTCTGGAATGGCGCGCACATGTCAAAGACCCGACCTAGATGCTGCGCGTATTCCAATACAGATCCACCCTGATGGAAAAGGAATACACTTTTTAATACAGCATCACACACAATACCACTGATGAAGAAACCAAGCTCTACCCAAGAAAAATCCTGAAAATAACATAAATATACTTCACAAAGCCACTAGTACTGCATACATGTAGTAACACAATTTTCCTTTTCTATAACATTACAAAAGATACCAGGTAGATAAAATGCATGCAGTAAAAATGTATGACATCGCCACATTAGAAATACAAGTATATTTCAAACTCAACATCTTATATTTTCAAACACTAGAAAAATCTAGATTGTCACTCCAAAAAGCATACATGAACTGAGGATAAATATGCTGTGTTCATAGGACCTACACGTTATTGTGACAAAAAGAAATGGTTGACCTCTATTACTTTTGACCTTTTAACCTGCAACGTAAATGTATGATTAGATCATCTTCGCTCCCATAATTTTATAAACATATTAGCTATATCAAAAGATGATCCCTCAAACGATTCTATAGTTATCAGGTATATAATGACCTCTGTGACCTTTTGACCTTGTGACCCCAATATCTACTCAGATCATCATCACTCACATGTATAGACTAATATATGAGCAAATTCTGGATTTGACCCCTTGAACAGCTCTTTATTTATCCTGAGATCAAGACCTTTTCAGGTATACGAAGACCACTGTGACCTTTGACCTCGAGACCCAAAATTTACTCATAATTGTCACTCCTATATGCATACATGGGATGGGTAGATGAATGACCTGGAAACACAATGCCTCCTCCGGGTGGAGGCATATAAAACTGAAATAGTACTAATATTTTTACAAAGTACATGCTAAAAGTACTATGTCATAATGGAGTATATATTGAAAGAAACAAATTAGTACCAAATTTGTCGTATATAACACATACCACAATGAACATGTAATAGTGCCATGAGGTATAAAAGAAACAAACAAAAATACTATTTTTGTGCAAAAATATATTGGGTGCATGTTAGTTACTGCATGAACTGACAATATAACCTGTTTTGTTCAATATATGACCATGGGCAAATTATAAGGCAAGACATCATCCAAGATTGCAGCTTCCATTTATCAGAAAAAATAAGAGGAAGGTGATATCTATTCTTGCCCCTTTCCAATGCATGATATTATTTAAAAATAACAAATAATAAATAATTTCTATAGGGAACTATTTATTGGAAAATCCCCAGTTTTAATGTTCTCCTGTATTCTTAACATAAAATTTGATGGTCGTTGGTAATATATGCAACCCATATGTAATGCAGCAGTTGTATACATTGAAAAGCTTACAAAAACAATTTCCAATAGGTATATGCACTGCAGAATGAGGTAAATGTCACATTATGTCACTTGTCAATCATACTTTACGGCTTTTCTGAAAACCAATCAGTTTTGAAATACAAGGGTTATATTTTCCCTTAAACAAGAAATAATTGGTAGAGCACCTGATTCAGCAGCATCATTTCCACAAATACTGTCAGTAACACACACAAAAAAAAAATACATGAAACTCAATATTTAATACCCATGCTGCAAAGCAGACCTGAAATTAAAAATATTTCAATATAATACCAATATTATTTGTAAAGTCATATAAATAATCTGATTACACAAAAGTACTGGAGATGGATGTACAGGTCAAAGGTCACACAAGGGTCAGAGGTTATCATCTTCCTCTGTGTAGTCTGCATTATCCAGCTGATGGTAGACATGTTTCCTTGGGATACTGTACCCATTCTCGCATGACAAGGTGGTGCACCTGCAGGAGCAGCGAAAACAGAGGCAGATGATATTGCACAGGATGCTGACGATTGCCACGGCAACCGCTATAATGAGGAGCACTGTGAGTTGGTCTTCCAAGAGAGGATTGTATGGAACCAGCGCTTCATCTCGGATGATTCTCCTGGCGAGACACTCCCCAACTGAATTAAAAAGGGAAATGATGTACAAAAAAATAACCTTTATCACGCCTTATGGTAAAAGTTGATGACTGTCCATCAAAGACATAGGGAGTTATCAATCAGGCCTGAGAGTGGCCCTTTTAAAAAATATATGTTTTTGTGAACGTAGGGAGCGAAGTGACCAGAGTCTCGCACCTAACAGCCGAGGGTCCAGGGGCAACGCCCCGGAGGGGGTCGAGGGGGCGAAGCCCCCCAAAGGTCATGGATTTGGGGGTTTTCGGAGGATCTAGAAGGCATCTCCTCAACACCATGAAGTACCTGGAATTTGCTGTATAAAAGGGAAAGAATTGTGTTTCAGAGGCACAAAGTGCTTAAATTCACCAGGAAATATACTTTCATTGGTAGTGCATGCAACAATACCTCTCAATTATACATGTTAGAGGTTTATGAGATTTGAGTTCAATATTTCTGAATCAAATGCACAATACGTACATTAAATAATTCTATAGTAAAACTTGTGAGCATCATACATGTGCTGCTTGATCATGCTCCAGCCGCCATTCGCGTACTTGACTTCCTTATTACACCACGTACAGTAAGCTTTACCGGGTTCCTCAGTTTTCCATATGCACTCACTTGCCACCCTTCCATCCACTGATTTTTCAACCCACTTCCAAGTCCATTTCTCACGAACTGAAGCGTCGATCCCTTTCACCCTCGCCTCTTCACCTCGATCAAGAAATTTCCGTTGAAAAGCTATAATTTTTCACAAACTTTTCTTGTTTTTTCGCTCGCACGAAAGAACTCCCGTATTGACAAATCACCGTAATCACGCCTAGCGCGCTAACGTATAACCCAGGGAGCTCCCTGGGCGCCGCTTCGCCGGCAGGAGTTCCCTGGGTTATCCTAGCGCCTGCATGCATGCATGAATTGAATGCAGCCATCGCGCGTGCACCGAGTGCACGCTGTTTCCTCCACTGCAACGCGCGAACGGTCTGGTGGGTAATACAAAATGGCAGCGCCCATGATCAATACCGGCCGTGTGCGATAAACTTCAAATAGCCGTCTAAGAATCAAGTTTTCGAATGCATGACGGCAATTTTCATAAAAAGTAACAACAGCAAGTTGCCAGAACTTATAACTTTGTGTGAATTTGGGCGCAATGTGCCCTTCATTTTCTAGCAATTTTTGCGAATAAGGCATTGAAAATAGACACCCTAACCCCCTTAATTTTATACCGGATTTACATCGATCTCAGAGACCACCTATGTTGGTGAAAAAATATCAGGAACCCGATAAATATCGGGAGAATCTCAGGCCTGTTATCAATCATTAAACACTTGGATATGTGATATCATATAAAAAACTGCAACTACATCCTGACGGTAAATGCGTTTTGAAAAAAGCGTAAAAGTAAAAAATAAAAAAACATATTGTAGTGAAGGTATGATGAATTTCCATTAAAAAAAGGGAGTTATAAATGATTTGAATTTGTAATGTCATATGCGAGCAACAACTTAACAATTTTTTTTTAATGGTCCATGATGACTGAAAATATATTTTTTCTTTAAGCGGGTATGAATGAAGTGTGCGATTTTATAATGAATTTACAGGTAAATTAAAATTCAATTTTCTGAGAAAATTTAGACCAAATGACAAAGAGTCTATATTGATAGTAGTTCAAATTTAATAACATATTATAGTATTTTACTATCAAGAGTGCCTAAGAAATAAACTGGACTAATTGTAGACAAAGTGAATATATTAAGATAGGAGCACCATTAGCACCTAACACAGTGGATACTCACACAATAAGAATACCTTTCTATTATCATTATTACCATTTACTATAACTCATCATACATACTCTATCATACCTTTAAGAATACTACCATAGTATGAGTCATTGTGCCGAAGCATACATGATCCTGTTATATGGTGACAGGGACACAGATCATCACTGCATTGACATTCTTCATTGCATCCAGGTCCATAATATCCAATAGGGCAAACTGACAAAAGAAAAAAAAATCTAATTATTATGAAATTCAGATGCGTTTTGGTTTTGTAACTTGAAGAAAAACTGGAATAATTCCACTGGAATAATTAACCATCAATATTGATCGATCATCACCATCATAACCATCATCATCATCACTATCATCATCATCATCCCCATCATTGTTACTATGATCACCACCACCACCACCACCACCATCACTCTCGACCTAGGCGTAGTAAAGGGTAACCAGACAGAAGAAGCTCCTTGAATGCTCAAGCGCCCGATCAAGGTAGCTGTGCTAAAGCCGGGGTAATAATAATGTTATCATGTTAAGTAAGGCCCACTGGGAGAACAGTTTTTGGAACAAGAGGGGCTACCCAGGGGGAAATATATTATTATCACCATCACTAATATCATCATCATCATCATCATCATCATCATTATATTATTATCATTATTATGATGTTTCTGACTTTCCCATGGTTGAGATTAATTGAATTGATCACATTCCTTTGGGAGAAGGGGCCCTGATACGAAGAAACTTACTCTCTCGACAGTATTTTCCTGTGTAGCCGGGAAGACATTTGCATTCTCCATTGATTGGATCACACAATCCACCATGAACACAATCACAATGACGGCTACAGTCTTGACCATACCAACCACTAGGGCAAGTCATTGAGCAATCTGGGGGAAAGTAGCCCTCATCACAACGACATCCATCTGTAATGAGATACCAGATTATCGATTTCACATATTTATTCAGGATAGTTTGTTACAAAAGTGTATTATTGGCCTGGTTCATAACATGTAGAACCAGGCCAATAATATATTGATTTCAATGGGGCTAATTATGTATTAATGAGGTCATATTTTGGGGCCCCATGGACCGATTCCCACCAAATTTGGGTTGTGGAGGTATTTCATCATGCTCAAGCAAACTATGGTATCAAAAACGGTAGGCCTAAATTAAAATAAGGAAATTGATGACATCACACTTCAGTAGCCGATCAGATACAAAAAATTTAGTAATTTATTAGAAATACTTAGTGAAAATCAAATCAAATCTCAACATACCTCCCGAACAAATGCCTCTCTCACTGCAGTTGTGATTTCCACATTGTAGCTGTTCACATGACACACCATGCCACTTGGCATGGCAATGACACACTCCCTGGATACAGTCGCCATGGTTATTACAATCTCTTGGATCACATCTTGGCTCGTGGACACAGATTATGGTGGAAACTTGCCTAGGACATCGGTAGGCAGAGTTTCGACTGGGTAAGCACATTATAAATAATAATAATTCTCAAGATATAAACAACGTTTTGATTAAACTATAACATTATACAGAATTATTGTAGATTGAAGGTCACCCTTTGCTCTGCTCCTGTGCATTAAAAAATGTTTATGGCCATGCGTCTTAAAAATGCCCCACATAGAGATGGTTTTATTACATTTACGCTAATTCAAATTTCTTATTGTTTAACACACGATATCTTGGCTAAACTGAGAGATATTGCGATGAAATTGGTGTCATTTTAAAGCTGAATATAAATGGCGAGGGTGGTTGTTAAATGTGTATAATTTTGGTATACAGGGGGCTAGAGATTTCATTTTGGTCTAATTTCAAAGTTTGATGTGACAAGTATAATAATCTAATACTCTTCACAATTCATTTCATGAGGGGTCATGGAAGTGGTACACATTGCATGTAACTCTAGGATTGATGCATAACTTTTCTTTTCAAGGGACTAGACCTTGGATATTTGTCTCATTTTACAGCTAATTATATCAGGTATAATGATACACCTGTATGTACATGTACATATCAATAGAATCACAATATGATTTCATGGAATCACATAATATTTGCATGATAGAGAATGGGGAATTTGTTGATTTTAGTTGAGGGAAAAGAGTTGACTCACCAATGATCTGATGGATTGTTGGCTACTGTACCATTGATCACAAAGGAAGCAGATCCTCCACCATCAAGGTTTATAGCATTCTTTACTCCATGAGATAGAAGCCATGATGCAAAGGATGACAATGATAGCCTGAAGAAACAATAAATGAAACTTGGTTATCTTTGTTAGATAGATGAGATGGAAGGACGGACAGACAGATAGACGGACCTACGGATAGATAGATAGACAGACAGACAGATAGATAGATAAAATTTGATACAAAATATTGTTACATTTGAAATTATTTTTAAAAACCTAACAGGATAATTATGCGATCTTTGAAAAAAGAAGAATCAGTAAAGAAAAAGAGAAAATGGTAGCAAATGAATGAACAGAAAGAAGGAAACTTAAGAAAGATAAATAGAAGACATATCGGTGTAAGGTAGTAAATAATGAGGATGAAAAAAAGAAGAGAGTAGAGAAAGGAAGGAGGCAGAAACAGAAAGGAGAGAAGGGAGGGAGAAGAAGAGATCACATACATCAAAACTTTTTATAGGCTTTATTCAGACATAGCATGGTAAGCCCCGACAGCCATTTCTTGTACTCTGTGCATTTGGAGGCACAATTTTATATTCACTTTGAAGAGCACCGGCTCAAGACCTTACCTACTCACATTGTTCCTGTATCCTTATCCACAACGCACAAGTTTGATATGTAATCATGAGACATATATCCACTAGAAAGACAAATGATTTTGTTCCTCTTCTCTTTACAACATAATTATGTGTATATCTGCTAAGACATCAAATATTCATAGTCTACTTTCAAGCATATCCCTTTTCCCCAATACAGATTGAATGATCATCATCTTCATTATTTTTGATGGTTTATGAAAGGGTCTATGTATCAGGACTATTCCAATACACATGTGCCTATGGTAGGAGAATCATGGGGCGCGAGAGCAGTAAAGCTCCTTTGAGTTCAATTCCCCTGTGAATGATTCCTACCAGCAGAGTTGCCAACCTCTGTTGACCAAAAAACATACTGATCCATAACTAAAATCATATTTTGAAGGAAAAAAAAAACATTTCGGTACAAAAATTGATCAAATTTAACAAAAAACATATTTTGTAATAAAAAATCATATTTTGTCACTTTGGATTATGAAAAAAAAACATACTAAATATCATTAAAACATATTAGTTGGCAGCTTTGTACCAGGGCCCCGTAGCATAAAGCCGATTTCTACGATGGATTGCATTGATTAATGTCTATGATCAATCATAAAAATCAGCCCCATCAGGTACCCATTTACTACACCTGGGTTGAGTGTGGTCAATATCAAATTGATTTCTTGCTATCATGGTTCAGAGTCCACCACATATTGCAGAATCAATAACAAATCACTAACAATTGTCCCTGAAAAAAAATGTATTGCACAAACTTGTCAATAAACACAAGACAACAAGAATTGTTGTCAGAACCTAGGTTTTCAACAAATGTGGCATTGGTGTGAGCAGAGTTTGCACGATCCATGTCATCAATGATGGAAGTCACAGCACTGCAAATTTTCTCAATGGGCATTTCATTTCCCAACACCTTTCCCATCATAGCAAGAGTTAAAATATATTATTTGGCCCAATAAAGGATGTGACTCTTACCCCCTGACTTTGCTCTGTCCATCTATAACTGCAAGTACCAAATGACCTTCATCATCACTACCGACGGCCACTCTCGCTGACAACATGTTGAAGAATTGGTCCACAGTACCTGGAAAACAAAAAGTCATTCATCCTAAACTAGTGCATGGTGATATTTCAATATTATCAAAATAATGCAATACTGAAAACTATGGAATATTCGATCTAGTGGTTTTATGATTGATTATAGTGATGTACCACGGTCAGGCGATATGGCCAAAATATTGTCAATTATGTAAAGTTAATCATTATTTTATTGACCGAAATGTTGTTCTGTATTCAGAATTTTTGTATTAAAGTTGATACCCAAATGCCCCTTTTTCATGGAAAAGTATCGATGATAGCCTTACTTTCATTTCCCCCTGCCCTACTCTCACAAAATTGCAGCTCATAATGAATTTTAAGACTTGGCGATATATTACGTTATTGGCTATAATCAACTATCATTGAAATCAAATATCGACCACTACTTATTCTGAATATCATTCAATGCGGGAGATGGGTAAAATGAAATATAGGAATTCATATACATGTAGGTCTACTCTAATCCCTTGGGGGAAAACCTGTCATCTGGTTTGAATGCCATGCTTATTTTGTTAATTTCTAAGCAGTTGCACATTTCCTACTAGCTCATTTGGAACATATCTTTTTTCTATTCATATATACAGTATATGTAGACCTAGAAACACTTTGGTGGTCATTTTATTAGAGTCTGTTCAATTTTGTAATCATCACTAGAACAGGCATTTAAACACAAAGGCCTGTATTCAGAAATTTAACTCTTGTCTTAAGTAGTAGTTTAACTATGGATAGCCACTTGTGATGCAAATCTCTAATGGTGTATGTTCCATTTGTAAAATAAGATAAACCTAAAATAAGAGAATTAAATTTCTTTTTAGGAAAATAGTGAAAGAGTTTCTTCATCATTAGAGTACAGATAAAGAGCTCAGTAAACAAAGTAAACAAAATTTTGACATTTTTTGCTTCACATAATCAAAACATAGAATTTGACCATAATCTAAGTTAAACTTGACTTCAGAATATGGGCCAAAATTTCCACCAATCATTGGATACCATAACTCATTCATATGATAATTTTTATGATAATTTGCTTATACTATATACTTTGTTTTGTTTAAACTACGGAAAAAATATGATATATTGTACATACCTCAATTTATATTGTTTGTATAACTTTTATTTGCAAATGTCATTGTAATTATTTTCAATCGATTTACTTTGTTCTGTTGAATATGAAATGAAATAAATTGAAAATTGAATTGAAAATAAGATGTACCTGATTCCTCTACATCTTCGCACTCTGCATTCCTACTCTCTTCCACGTATATTTCACCATCTCTTAGCAACCAACCAACTCCTCCCACAAGCTGGATGAATGGATTTTCCTTCTGTAATACATCCTCTTCTGATAAATACCTATGGGTTGGCAGATCAAACAATACGAATGTTGATTTCAAGTACATTAACTCTTTGCACACTTAATTAATTTTGGGGGATAATAATGACAATTGTTTCTATGTAATATTCTTTAATACAAGATTTCCATATTGCACCATTGATACTTATTATTATTATATAGATGCTATCTAGTAGGAACTATTGGCTTTTATTAGCTTATCTTATTTGAAGGTAGGGGAAAAAACTCATTATTATGATTGTTGAATTTAATTGTACGAATGCGCAAGATTGCAACATCAGCGCGCATAGGGTTATCATTCAAATCTTAATAATTTGTAGTAGCTGTTTAAATTTATTTTTTAAATTTCAATAATTTCTGTTTTCCTTTAACAGGGGTCTAGATAGTTGAGCATTTATCTGGCAAATTTAGGGATTGGATATCGAGAAGCTACAGACAAAGATCATATCCTGAAATTTTCAGCCTAGTTCATGCTTTGGAATTATATCGAATATAAAAACCATGCACATATTTCATTTTGATTGGGCACAAATACATTTCCATGTAAAATTAAAAGATGTATCCGGTAAAACACCTTTTTATTTCAAATCCGCTACATCATAACTGTTTTGGGGCATAAACATTCATATAATCTAGTCATGAATTAAAATAGTCATAGCCACATTTTGGGGGATTCACCAAAACTAAGGACAGGCTCTTTAATCTGTATATACTGACATGAATAGGCCTACTTCAAATGTATATTCCTTGAAAAGCAGACGTGCATGACAGCTGCTCTGCTAAACCAGGGTAATCTTGTTAAATTATAGAAGAGTGCATAGATATTTCTGATAATGTAAGTTGATTGGCACCATTTTAAGCAAGAATATTTTTTTTCTTAAAGAACTGAACTTTATCACTACATATTAATAAATTTTGATATATTTATTAATAAAGTACAGGGGGGCTAACAAGGCCAGAGTGGTAGTGTTTGATAATGCTGTTCATATGTTGGGCATGACTATTGACTTGTTATATTAAGCGAATTCATGTTTGAACATGGTGTGGGAGTAGATTTATCGTAATCCTTTAATCAAATTTTGACAAATTATCATAAAATTTGCATTCAGACTCTTAGATCAGAATTCAACTCTAGCTGATACTAAAGGAATAAAAATGATCCTGATTTGGAGTGCTTTTTCAGATCACAACTTTTGCAAACAAGGCTTGATTTGACAATCATCCTAGAAGGAAAGAAATCTAGTAAGCCTACAGATACCCCCCTCCCCCTAAAAAAAAATTATTCACCCAAAAACGATTGTCCCATCAGCCCGGATACCAAAATGTGCATTCTGCAAGCCTCCACTTGATTGGACCAGTTTTCCATTGGTCACCACATTTCCATAGCAATCGCCAGTTCTGGTGTTGAAAAATCCTGCATTGACAGCAACCATACAGTTCTCCTGCTTAGCAGAGGCTACGACAGTGGCCCTGTGGAGGTTGGTGCAACCACCAGAGTCATATGGCTCCAGGACAGAGACTGTCCGGGCGGGATTCTTCACCCAAACGATGTGCCCAGGGGCTCGCTCACCAAGCGGTAGGTCATCATAAAAATACTTCAGATCAGTTATGGGGTAAGGGACTTTTCCATTCTGCTCCGAGTTGTGTGATTTTTGCATGTGATGAGTCACGTTACCATATATGACTGGTTGACATTCTCGTATCTGTCGATGAGAGCGAGGGGAGCCGTGCTTGCCATGTTCATATGGTGTAACCACATCTTCAACAGGTAACCTGTAAATGGCACAGGAATTGCAAAAAATCAAAATCAATTCCATGAATTTATTCAGCATCCATTAAAAGACAAGTGCACACAAGAAAAAACAATTACAATTTTATAACAAGCTTTAATAATTACTATGTGAGATAAAGACTGCTGTACTGCCCTCTAGTATGGAAATGAAGTGAGTAAGGTCAGTGTGGTTGTTATCTTGGGTTTTAAGGTGCATACCATTCAGATGTTGTTGTTGTTGTTTTGGCTTATACGGAATGTATCATTTAGCAGTGAATATTTGCGCAAGCATAATTTACGGAAAATTTCAACTTTTTCTGTATTTATATCAATTCAATAAATAGAAGGTGTAGTGCTGCATTATTTGGTAGTCTCTTCCTCATCGATGTATATATTTAATTTTCTAATTTATTGCATGGAAAAACATTAAAAAACGTAATATTGTAATAAATTGAATTTATTATTGAATCAAGATGGCCTTAATGTAATGAATACTTATCATAATTATTTTGTTGCATATATTGTTGATATTATAAAATGTAATGCATAAAAACAAAATTATCAGGTAGGTTTCCTTGATAGAATCTCAAGTGCGTTTTTTCCTTTTGCATTGGTCATTATTTGTCACCGTACATTAGACGAGCTGGAACACAGAGAAGGTAAGGAGAAATTGGCGAGAATTTTATCCCAAATTTTGGGCCTTTTAGGGCACATATACGATATTTTTAATAAATTAAGAAATTTTTACTCTAGGAATTTAGGTCTAGAATATGAAATATTATGGGGAATGGGGAAAATTCTAGTAGGGTTCTAAACATTGACATGGCCGCTTATACGGGGACGAGGTTATATATAACCTCGTCTGTTGGACGAGTTAGCTTAGCCTGGTTTCAACTCTGGATCCACACAACAGACAAAGAAACCCAAAATGACCTCTCAGAGAGATTCTCAGGCCACCGATTCAGCAGTAGTCAGCAATTACGGTTTATTACAATGTTACTAAAATTACCTTCGACTTTGTCTCATTTCAAACTCATAAATAGCCAAAGAACAATGATCACTTTTCCTCTGAGAGGAGAACACAGTCCTAGGTCAGCATAAACATATCCTAGTGCCTATTTTTAGCCACTAGCCCACACAGTATAGTGTGCTGCAGTACAGTCGTCATAAACCAAGACAAATCATGCTCATGTCTTGATAAATTAAGCTTGTCCTTGTTTATAGGGACAGTTTTTTTTTTCACTTACCCCTGCGGGACATAGATGGCAATTACGGGGATTGGGAGTGCTAAAACTAGATTGAGTGACCTCAATTCCCCCCGGCCCAGTTCACTGTCTTTTTTTCACGACTTGCCGTCTTCCAATAATCTTGTTATTATGAAACCTCATATGGGGAAGAGTTCCTTTTGCGACAGCCACCCAAATTGAAAATAAAAATATGGAGGTTCAAAATAATATATCTAGCCCTAATATAGAACATAAAAACTAATTAGTACCACCATAACCAGTCATTCAATGGATGCTGTTTTGATATGCAACAAAATACAACAGAGTCTGACTGACTACCGTGCTTTCGACTTTTGCCTTTGGGCTGATCAAAATTCTGAATTTCCCTAATTTGAGGCATTTTCTTCTGTTCATATGAGGTATTTAAAAAAATCAAATTCCCTAATTTTTCCTGACTGGGAAAAAGTAAAATTTTCCCTGATGGGCCAAAACGGAATAATAATCTTTCTTTTGGTCCAGTTCTTTTTTATATATTTTTATGAAATAAAGACAAAAATCAATGCGCCCTGACCTGTCGGGGGGATTTTGCATTTTGCCCCCTAATGGGCGGCTGCACGATCACGAGCCGTCTGTGTACGAGGAGAAATAAAAAAAACAAATAATGTTTAAAAATTCCTCAAAACAGACGGCTGCAAGCTGTCTAACTCTAAGTTAGTCTAATCACGCTGCTGAGTTCGCGCCGCGCCGGTTTTTAGCCTAGTATTAGTAATAGTATACAAATAATGCATGCAGCCGAGTGCGTTAGTGGAAATGCAGAGCACGCGAGGTTTCTTTACTTTAGATAGGAGTCGCACTGTGCACGAGCCGCTTGCGGCGAGTGCCAAGTGTGCTCCATCTGAAGAAACCGAGCTTTCTCTGAATTTACTTTTACGCACGACAGAGCAAGTGCATTATTTGTTTTATAAAATAGCAACACAGAAACAATTTTTTTAAAAGTTACAAAATTACAGTACAGACTACAGTTTTGTTGGACTTCTACCGCACTGGTTTGCTCGAGCGTGCAATGTCAATTTTCGTTGCACACCTTTTGCACTACCGTGCAGTGCACAAAAAAAGTTGGATGTCATGTGACGCGTATTGACCAATCGCGATGCTTGAAATAATACAGCTATTTTATATTATAAAATATACACTACACAACATTTTACGTCTGGGACTGGGCCCAGACCAGGGAATAAACGGCACCAAAAACTAAAGCCAAAGGCAGCATACAGTGTACGGTACCGGTGATCTAAAGCTATTGTTAAAAAAATTAAACATACCACCCATTTGAAAAAGGTTCCGAGCATGATAAACCGGCAAATAGAGTGAAAACTGTTGAAAGTACTAGCAGATTATCCTTAACACCTTGGCCGAAAGTCCTGGCTTGAAACATCGCCATTCCGCTGATACGAGATTTTCGATCGAGGCCAGTGTCATAGGAGAATTGGCCCGGATACCGGCGTTCCAAAACGGCTAGCTGATACCGCCAGTACAAAACGGCTAGTCAATCGGGCCGTCAAATTTTTGCCGAAACGATAGGAGAGCCGCGGTTTGGTTCCACATTCAAACAACATTTTACTTTTTATTGTAAACATGGACCGTGATTTTTTTATCTAATGCGAGGACATCTTGCACTACCTTAGGCATGGGGGTTATCTGCACACAATCCCGGCCCTTTTGACATATATATTATTCTCTGAAAATTGTGTCAAAATCTATATATCACAAATAATATCTTTTATTAAAATATGTCAACATTTTGCTTGCTCGCAGCTTAGAAAAATTCGTACACCAAGTCTGCCCCCTCAAAAACTTTTGCCTCATTATGCCACTGGGGTAGATAGTATCATAGTAGACTATTTTCTTTTAAAATTGTTACTTTTCAAAAGAGGAAATGCCCCCATTTTTATACTTCAATGATCAGTGAAAAAAAATGACAATACAAAACTTGTAGCTGCTAATTAGTATCTCTTATTGCGCCAAGCTTTGATGATCGTAAGAAGCTACGGCCAGTTTTGAGTCGTCATAAAATATACACCTGTGTGTGTGTGTGTTTGCTTATGTCAGCACCAAAGCCCCCCCCCCCCCCGAGTATTAGGTCAATTAATTTGGCGGCCCCCATTATACAGGTCAATTTGATGCCCCCTAAGTAATTTAATGTCAATTTGTCCCCCCCCCCCCATGTGAAACATGAATGCGCCCCATGCAGGCCAAACATCAAATTGCCGCCCAAAGGTCGAACATATGATCAATTTTGCACCTCCTTGCAGGTCAAACTTCAAATGGCCGCCAACGCTCTTTTATAACCCTTTTTTACCCCCCCCCTTGTCCCCCTTCTTTTTCCTTTTCTCCCCCCTCCTTAATTCCCTCTTCTCTTTTCCCCTTTTCTCTTTTATACTTTCCCCCATTTTTTGCGATCTCTTCTTCGAATCTCCCTTTTTTTTCTCTCCCTTTTATTTTCATCTACATGTATTTCCTTCTCCTTTTGTGCATGTGTGTGTGTGTGTGTGTGTGTGTGTTTGTCTCAATGAGGTGTCACTGAGAGTTCCCTGTGTTTTTGGCAGCCTTGTTGGACTATTAAGATTTTAGTTCTTTTATTGATATATTACATGCATTATTTTTTCATTTTCTACTTACTTTCGGGGTTTTGGTGAGCACGCAGCAGTGTTTACCCTAGTCTAGTTCTAGACGATTTTAAACGAATCTATTTGCACCACGATATAATACGTTCTATTCCGTGCGTACGCCCAGCCGAGTGTGCGCGCAAAACCGAGAACCTGTACTCCGAGGAAAAAATCGTCTAGTCCAGTTGCTCTGCGGTGACGTCACTCCCTCAGATTTTTGAGGGAAAGTCGTTAAAAGTGGACACGCCTCCCGTTCAGCCGCTAGTCTTTGTTAACAGCAGGGAAGATTACTCGGTTGAGAAATATGGTGTGATCTACCGATAAAATGAATATCAATTACCTAAGAAAGGACTTTTTGTTATAAATAATTGATAAAAGAAATCAAATTAAACACACAAAAACATCAGAAATGAATCGTATCGTGTATGTTTCCCCTGATACCTACAATAGGGTTTATAAGCGTAGACTATCGTATATGGATTACAGAATCAATCGGATCGCACAAATAAGCCATAGATTTGTGTACTGTATCGTGCTGTTGTATCATATCAGGGAGACTCCCTGGTTGTATTGTGTATTGTCAAATTCAGTTTCTTGCTTGTTTACCAAATCAGCTATAGTGTGCATACAGGTCTTCATGGGCGGAAATCTGTCCCGAAAGGTAGGGGGGACCACAGGGGCGGATCCAGCCTTCGCCAATAGGGGGGGGGGGGGGGGGGGGGGTTCAGCCATATTTTAATCCCCGATTGGCCGCTCGATGATGATTTTTGTTTGTTTCATTAAAGGGGTAGTCTTCGTGGTCACTTTTTAGCTTTATTCTTATAAATCAACATAAATATATAATATCATAATCAATATTTATATAATGCGAGCGCGAAACGCGAGCAAATTTTTTGTTTTTTTGTTTAGGGGGGGGATTTTACGTATTTTTTCCTAAAATTTTAACATTCTGGGCAATGTTTGTTATCCCGAAAAAGATGTGTATGCAAATAAATAAGTACTACGAACGCGAAGTGCGAGCAGAAATGATCTGATGGAAAAGGTACCTGTTAAAGACTGCTTGCAGTTAGCCATGAAGACGTTACATATTTCAACAATCAAATAATGCGAGCGCGAAGCGCGAGCTGAAATTTTTTGAAATTTTTATCTAAGAAATGGAAATTCTAAGCACTTTGTGTAACTTAAACATAATAGGTATATAACTAAACAATTGATGCGGAGCGCGAGCGGAAAATTTTGAGATTTAGACCTAAGAACGAAACACTCTACATGTATTCATGTTCTGTCATGAAAAGGATGAGTAATTGGAGGTCTTCCTTACATTAATAATGCGAGTGCAAAGTGCAGCCAGAAAATGTTTACATACGTTTAATTTGAACTGATCGAAAAGGTACTTGTTAAGCAGGGGCGGATCCAGCCTTCGCCAATAGGGGGGGGGGCGGATTTTATTTTCGGCCATATTCTCCCCGATCGGCCGCTCGAAGATGATTTTTGGTTTCTTTGAAGGGGTAGTCCTAATAGTCATTTCTTAGCTTTATTCTTATGAATAAATTTAAATATATAATATCATAATCCTTATTTATATAATGCGAGCGCGAAGTGCGAGCAATTTTTTTTGGGGGAAATTTTATGTATTTTTTCCTTAAATTTTGAACATTCTGGGCAATGTTTGCTATCCTGAAAAAGATGTGTATGTAAATGAATGATTACTACGAACGTGAAGCGCTAGCAGAAATGAACTGATGGATAAGGTACCTGTTACAGACTGCTTGTAGTTAGCCATGAAGACGTTACATATTTCAACAATTAAATAATGCGAGTGCGAAGCGCGAGTTGAAATTTTTTGACATTTATACCTAAGGAATGAAAATTCTAAGCACTTTTTGTAATTCAAACAGATAGGTATATAATTAAACAATTGATGCGAGCGCGAAGCGCGAGCGGAAAAAAAATCGAGATTTAGACCTAAAAACGGCACACTCTATTCATGTTTTGTAAATCATGAAAAGAATGAGTAATAGGGGATCTTCCTACATTAATAATGCGAGCACAAAGCGCGAGCAGAGTTTTTGATATTGTGATCTGAAACTGGATAACGATTTAAATATAGAACAAGTTGAGTATCTGAATAAACATGCGCGGGCGTGTTTCATATTCAGACCTAGAATCTAGGCATTCTACACATCTTTTATTATGAAAAATCAGAGCGAGCGCGAAGCGCGAGCTTAAACTATATGATATTCCAATCTGAAAAAAAAAGTTAATTTCAGCTATTTATTTCAAGCACTTTGTAGGAAAATCGTGAGGTGGATATGGATCGCACTTAATAAAGAGCTGATATTTTTCATTATTATTTGAGTTTTGACATAGGACTGGGACATCCTTAGGACATGTCATATGAAAATGATGATTATCTTACTATCCCTCTTGCTAAGCACGAGATGAAACAAAAGGGACAATTTAATCATTAAATTAATATCTTATTTATTAATGCCTAATGAGGGGGGGGGGAATCTGATGATATTATGGCCTGAAAACTGGACATTTCAAGCACTTTTGTAATTCTGAATAGAATGCATCAGTTAAAATATTTTTTTAACCATTAATGCGAGCGCAAAATAATAGGTACTTAATAAATCGAAATTTGCGAGCGCTCAGCACGAGCAGAAAATTTCAATATTCAGACCATAAAGCTATCATTTTAACAGAGCACCTTTTAAAAATCAGTTTGTAAATCACACAAAATAATGAAAGTTCGATTTCCGAGGTGAAATGTGTAATGTATATTGACTTCCAAACTTGATATTTAAGATCCATATTGAACAATCACCTAACAGGCAATGCGAGCGCGAAGCGCGACCGAAAATTTTATATAGTGACATGAAAGATTCTTTTTATTTTCCAAGTCTTCCCCTCATCTTATTTTATTCACTCTGGAAAATTTGACAAGCAAAAAAAAAGTTTTCACCCAAAATGTAAGGTCATTTAGTTCAAAAGACATGTATTATTTCGAATGTGAATGATGCATTTTTTTCATAAAAGACCAAAAATAGTAGGGGGGACATTTGATATTGTGTCCCCCCTACTATTTTTGGTAGGGGGGACACGTCCCCCCTGTCCCCCCTGGGATTTCCGCCCATGCAGGTCTTGATCACTTATCTTCGTTTTTTTTTTATATGGTGTGATGGCGACGGAAAATGAACGTCATTCTATCAGAGATTCCATCCTGCATAGGCCTATGTCCAAACAGTTGGGAACAACGACTTTGAAGATCCAACAGAACAAAGTTCTCTCGAATTAAAAAGTTTCCTCCGAGGCCACGATGTCTTCTTGAGTGTTCCTACTGGGAGGGTAGCAAATTTTTATCCTTCAAAATTGACCATCCCCCTTGATTTGGGTTAATAATGTAAGCTCTTCATGATGCCAGTTTAATTGAAGTCACATGGCCCCAAGTTTCTTTAAAAAAACAAGAAATTCTATATTTCCACATTAAAATGACAATGACAATTTTACTCATTTCCTCATAAACTTGTTCCACAGAGTTGCTTCCTTTGTTCACATGACAGTAATATGGCAAAGAAAAAATTGATTTTAATAAATAGAGAAAAATCAAACATGAATAATGCTGAAAATTTCATCAAAATCGGACGTAAAATAGGAAAGTTATGACATTTTAAAGTTTTGCTTATTTTTCACAAAACAGTTCTATACTCAACTCAGTTATTTGCAAATGAGAGAGTCGATGATGTCACTCACTCACTATTTCTTGTGTTTTTTATTGTTTGAATAATACAATATTTCAATTTGTACGAATTCGACAATTAGTACCCCTTTGCTCGAACCACAAAATGTGAGAATAATGGAATTACATGTGTTCAGGGAGGAATGAAACTTTGTTTCACAGACAACTTTGTTTCACAGACAATGACGAGAAAATCAAAATATTTCATATTTCATAAAATAAAATACAAAAGAAATAGTCAGTGAATGATGTCATCGGTCTCCTCATTTGCATACTGACTAAGATGTGCATATAACTGTTTTGAAAAATTAAGCGAAACGTAAAAATGTTATAACTTTCTTATTTGACATTTGATTTTGATGAAATTTTCAGAGTTATGTTTGTTTGATTTTTCTTTATCTATTCAAGTCAGCTTTTTGTTGAGGTGGACTTGTCCTTTAACTGGCAAGTTTGATCTGAAATGTACAGGTTTTTTTATAGTATGGCTGACCAAACAATAATTGGCATTTGCAGTAGAACAAGAATACAGTAATTGTCTCCATTTTGCATATGTTGAAGTGGACTGAGTAAACTCTCTCTGGAACAAAAAAAATCATAAAGAACCATGACCTGAATGCGGTAAAACAAAACTCGAAACAAGTCGGTCATATTTGTACGTACAGTATATCACTTTAATCACTTTAATCTCGGTCAGTTTATGTATAACTATAACAACAACAACCTCCCAAATGTATTTAATTCAATGTTTCCAAAAAATCAATCCATTCACAACTATCCAACAAGGCGATTGGGTGAATTTCATTTACCACTTTTAAGAACTTTGCGGGCTCAGGAAACATTTATATATGAAGGACCGAAGTTATGGAACTCACTTCATAATGATATAACAAATGCAAAATCTTTGAACTCTTTTAAGACTAAATTCAAATTATCTCTATTAAAACCTTATAATATACTCCCAAATTAAGTTTAATTCATCATCTCTGTCAAGTCATCATTATTACTTTAAACTACAATTAAAACATAAAATAATTATTATCCTTTTTTTATTTAAAAAAAAAATCTGACACAAGTCCTTCTCAGATGTGCTCATTATTGTGTATATCCTCTCCTCTATTTTCTCATCTCCTGTCCGCTTATCCGCCTTCCTACCGGTTATTTGTTTACGGCATCAATCATATTTTTTGTGCATTATATTCTTTCCAGGTTATTTTATATATTTTTTCTCCTTTTATACACATCATTGAATCCAGTTTGCTTTGCTTGAGGCATGTGTTCTATCTACGTACAGCAGCACCCATCCATCTTCTCAGGGCATTCTCCCCTTTTTTTCTTCTCTTTTTCTGGGGGGGGGGGTGGGGAAGGGTAGATATTGAGGACGGGTTGTTCTGTCCTTTATCAAACTATATATTTTTGATAACTTTGTATTTATTTTGTGAGTGTTTCCCTCTCATTTATTCATTTTTTTCTCATTTGATTATCTGTATTCATACTTTGTTATTTTGTTATTTGTTGTGTTATCTATTTCTTGAGGGGCCCACATTGTACAAGCATTGCTTTTTAGTGGGTCCCTCCATTTCCATCTTAATTTAATTTCTATTGAAAAATAGTATACATATTTAAAACCTACAATGTGTTGCCCAAATTGTCTAAGTGTTTTTTTCACAACAGATGTATCATTAATTTTGTTTACAACGGATACAAATATTTATGTTTATATATGGTACACAATTTGTTTTTGTTTGATGGAAGTGAAATAAATAAATTTGAATTGAATTGAAACAGTGGCGTACCTAGAATTTTCCACAGGGGGGGGGGGGGCAAAACAAAACAAAAAAAAAGTATTCAATCACCGTGAAATAAAGAACTTCGTACCTGAAAAAAAAATTGACAAGCAAAAAAAAGGGTCTTCAAGCTCAAGCTCGTCAGGGGGGGGGGGGGGCAATAAAGGTCTTCAAGCTCGTCAGGGGGGGGGGGCAAAAAAGGCCTTTCAATCTCGTCAGGGGGCCAGGATACGTCCTTTGCATGGGTTGTGGCTCGTCAGGGGGGCAGACTGCCCCCCCCCCTTAGATACGCTATAGTGACTTTAAGATATTTACTTCTTAATACTACAGCTTCTAAATAAAAAAAAATCACAAACCAGTGGCGGATCCAGGGGGATGGCGCAGGGGGCGCGCTCCCCCCCTAAAAAAATAAAAGAAAAGTAAAAGAAAGAAAGGGCGCTGCTTGAAAAAATAAAAATAAAGGAAAGAAAAGAAAAGGCGCCGCTTAAAAAAAATATACACTGATATAATATTAGCGACAGTAAAGGAAATACTATCCCCCAGCAAAGCACAATAATGTCATATCATCTTCCTTATCTTTTCTTTTAACTACCCTTTTCCCAACAACTTCGCCGGTAAAAAATAATCAGCTGTGCGCTGCCAGCATATAACTGGCACCAATCAAGAATAATCAGCGCTACCTAAATCTAAATCGGCGCCGGACAAGAATAATCACCGCCATTTGGTTATAAATCGGCGCCTAGAAAAATCGACGCTACCTGTGTTCTTAACCGGCGCCAATCAATGATAATCAGCGCCACCTAAATCTAAATCAGGGCCGGATAAGAATAATCAGCTCCACCTAAATCTAAATCGGCGCCGGGCAAGAATAATCGGCGCCATCTGGTTATAAATCGGCGCTGGTAAAGAAAAATCGGCGCTGCCTGAGTTCTTAACCGGCGCCGATCAAGGATAATTAGCGCCATTCTAAATCGGGGCTGGTCAAGAATAATCAGCGCCATCTGATTATAAATCGGCGCTGCCTGAGTCTTAACCGGCGCCGATCAAGAATAATCAGCTCCACCTAAATCTAAATCGGCGCCGGACAAGAATAATCGGCGCCTCCTGGTTCTAAATCGGCGCCAGTCGATCATTTGCCGCTGCCTGAATCTTAAGTGACGTCTGGACGTCGGTAAAAATAATCAGCACTACTTGTTCTAAATCGGCGCCGGTCAAGACAAATCGGCGCTGCCTTTTTAACCGGCGCCACCTAAATTTAAATCGGCGCCGGTCAAGAATAATCAGCGTCCCCTGGTTCCAATAATTAGGCGCCGGTAGAAGAAGGGCCTATTGCCAACCAAATCTAGATCGGCGCCGGTCAAGAATGGTCAGCGGCACCTGGTTATACATTTTATTGTTGAATGGTCATAACAAAGCTTATCACATGCCCTTACAGAGTGGACTGGGGCGGGGGAGTTTCACACAGATGTCATAAAATCTAAAATTTTGTTATTGAAAAATATCCCAGAATCATACAAAAGCGTAGAGCAAATCCTTTAATTTTGATCTTATTGTCCAATGCTTTAATAAAAAAGGTCAGTCACTTTTCTTCTTTACACATTCCACGTTGTGCCACCTGTATGGCCTTTAGTGTAAGACAGCTACTAAAGTGTTTTATGAAGATGATTCGATATTTTAGTCCAAACCTTTGCTAAAACCTGTTGCTATTACAGGGAGTGTATAATTACGCAACCAGACGTATATTCGTTAGACCTTAAACCACTAAATATCATTTTCAATGTATTAATACAGTTTGTCAATATCTTTGTTTTAACGTTTAAATGTTTACGCCACAAAATTTGATTTATTTTCATCTTCCATTAAGTTAAATATTATTCATCTGATCACTCAGGAAGAAGTTAAAAACAAAGATAACGATACCTGTAAAACAGGAGAACTATTTCCAAAGCTCTGTCTTGAAGGATCTCTTTCTGAATTCAGGTCATAACCATCAGATCCAGTTTCATCAAATTAATTAGATAAAATTACTCATCATTACAAATTGCATTAGATTTAGTGAAAAGCATCACAATATATACTAAATTCT
The DNA here is from genome assembly GCF_037042905.1 of Lytechinus pictus. Classification (NCBI taxonomy): domain Eukaryota; kingdom Metazoa; phylum Echinodermata; class Echinoidea; order Temnopleuroida; family Toxopneustidae; genus Lytechinus; species Lytechinus pictus. The sequence continues at coordinate 61,548,371 of NC_087246.1, read as the reverse complement.
GTACATGATGTATACATCATGTACATGAAAATTGAATGATAATATATAAACCTGGATTGGTGATGTATTCCGAATGATTCATGATGTAGTATCATTGTATATACAGAGGCGTCGATCATATATCGTTTTGCCCACCCCCTCCTCCCCCAATAATTCCGCATGTACAAAAATAAAATAAGATGGTAATGTTACACAGAAATCAGCAAGCAAGATTGAGCTACACAACTCGTTCTTTGTTTAAAATCGTGCTCAAATTGTCCGCTTTTCAGATTGCAATATAAAAATTTTCAGCTCGCGCTTCGCGCTCGTACCATTTCTGTAGCAAAACCACATACTTTTCATGATTACATAGGTGAATAGAATGTCCCGTTCTCAGTTCTAAACCTCAAAAGGAGTCCCGCTTCGATTTGCAATAATCTTTTGTTGGATATAATCTTGTTCTTTTTTAAAAACGTCCATTAAACTCATTTTTTTCAGATCGAAATATTAAAATTTTAAGCTCGCGCTTCGCACTCGCATCTATTGTCTTTTTTAGATACCCATCTTAATCATTGGTACCAAAATGCATATAAGATATCAAGCTTTCTGGTCAGAATATAAAGAAATTTCAGCTCGCCCTCGGCACTCGCATTATCTGTGTAGTGAGATATGTATTCTCCTCATGAGTTACTACAAACAGTCTTTAAAAGGCACCTTTTTCCTGTTTTCAGGTCAGTATACTAAAAAATTTCAGCTCGCGCTGAAATATATATATATATATATACATATGAGTGTGTGTGAGTTTGTTTTGTGTGATCGAGCGCCTTTGGAAAGTTGATTCATGATTTTGCCCCCCCCCCCAATCTGAAAAAAGGATCGACGCCCCTGTGTATATATATAGTAACAAAAAAAACTTGTATCTCAATTAATATACACAAGTATTTGCCTCATCGCAATAAAAGGGTTAGTACACGAGATTTTGAAATCGCACATAACATGCATAATTTGTTTGTTTCTTTCTTTAATAAGTTTTTCAATCTCTCTCTATATATGTCTTAGAAAGATTATATGTTTAAATTCATGTATATTTTACGTTATAATGATATATGTTTAAGTGGACTTCAGGGAATGTTCGTACGCAGCAAGGGGGAAGGGGGGGGGGGGCAAATTCCCGATCAGTTGTTGTGAAAACACATTTTTTCCCTTAACATTTCATGAAAACTATGAAAAATGTGCAAATGTGAGATGTGCACCAAATACTTTTATTACACTTGTAAAAAAAATAATTGCCCCATTGAGCAGCTCGGTCCGTTTACTCTATCGTTTTTATTTTTTATTTTTTCAAAATTATGTTCGAGTTTCCCCCCCCCCCCCGGAAATATTATCTGCGTGTGGTCATGCAAAATGGCATGACTGAAAATCCTACATTTTGAAAAGAGCATTTGACAGGGTCAGACTTTACCCCTTTTTCAACATTTTCTTTTATGGTGCCGGTGAAGTGCAAAAATAATTATGTGCGCCGCTCGGCAGTGTGCCCCCCCCCCCTTTCGCCAAAAGCTGGATCCGCCTATGCAAACTACATGTAAAACTTACGCTGCAATGGAATAGTTACTAGCAATTTAATTAACTGGCAAGTTACATGTAGATCTGAACATAATGCTCTTTCATAATGGCTGCAAAAATATATTTCATAAATACTGTACTTCAAATGTAATGAGAAAAGGTGCCTTTATTTATCGAAGAGGCTTCATGTACATCATTGGCAATAACATTTCCTGGCTACATGTAGCTAGATTATAATGTAGCTGAACAACAAAAATAATTGTACGCATTATCTAGATGTTCATGTAAAGTAAATAAATAAACTAAAAGTTCCAAGGACAACTGCAAAGATTTTCTTCCAAAATCTGATGCACTGCACGCATCAAAATCCGCATACAAAATTTTTGTGAGCCTGAGATTAATCTACTTTTAAAAATCATTAATGATTTTTATTCTGTTTTCCTTATCCCTTTCACAGCTCTGTACTAATCTGTACATGTACTTCTCAACCCTTTTTGTCATACTCTCTGACAGTGAAATATGTGAAGAAGACATTGAAAATGATATATTTACAAGTGCCCACAGTAAAATGTACCGTGATGTGATCCATTCACAAGAATGAGAGTTTACATTTATGAGTCTTAATTTTCAATACCCATACTAAGACAAATTACCTCTATGTAATTACATGTGTAGATGAAGAAGAATATAAAATGTATCATTCAAACTTGTATATTAATTATTCCATCTGAATAAAGTGGAAAAACTAGTCTGTATTGTTTTGAAGTTTGAAATTTGGTACATTGGCACCTTCTTTCATATATCATGATGGTAACATCATACCCACAGATTTAACCAAGATATTCACATTGAGTGAAATAACTATAGGCCTATGCATGTTACAGTAATTTCCCAACAATGAAATGTCTATTTGTAGCCTTAAAAATAATGAACTATCTCAAACTTTCGTATGATACGTGTACATGTATTCATATCACATAGATCTACTGAGTATTACATATAACACTTCCCTGATCAATCCCATGTGTACAATGCATGCACACAGCTGATAACACGTGCAAAACGTAAACAACGTTGCACTGTTGTTCGGCGCGGCGAGATTGACAAGTAACTCATGCATATTTATGAAGCACTCGTCCGTTGACCTTTGACCTCTGACGTCACCGCAGAGCAACTGGTCTAGACGATTTTTCCTCGGAGTACAGGTTCTCGGTTTTGCGCGCACACTCGGCTGGGCGTACGCACGGAATAGAACGTATTATATCGTGGTGCAAATAGATTCGTTTAAAATCGTCTAGAACTAGACTATGTTTACCCCCACCCACCCTCAGCACACCAGTCGCCATCCCATCCTATTTCTTGCCCCGGTTTCTTAGTAATGAAGACATGATAGATCTATACAAAAGTTCACACCCCGGCCGAATAGCACAGGCGTACAAAGGGAGCACTCAGTGTGAATATGGGTTCGTGGCCCCACACAGCTGTAATCAATAATTGGAAGTGTGCTAAAATAATGCATAAATTGTATTCCCAAAACATATACATCTCTATGTCCCAAAATAAGATTCTCAAATCGGCAACTGTGGGTGTGGTTGATTTGGAGGAGCCAATCGGTTGAAAAGGACCACTGGAATGTCACATTTTTGCTGTAGGGGTGTCAAAGTTGCATGAACGGCGTATAGGAACAAATCGGCTATGACGATCGCATCACACAACAAAATTCGGAACTAATCGGCGGATAAAAGAGCCGCCGATTAGTTCCTCCGGCCCCGATCAGCTGCCCGGTCCAATTCTTCTATGACACCAGCATGCCTATAGGCTGGATGATCGATGGCCTGTATGGGGGCGGCTGAGCTGATGGACCGGTCCGACCGAGAACGAAGGCCGCGGGGGGGGGGGGGGGTACTTTCAACAGGTCGATTTTTTTTTATCAGCCATGGCATGGCATGGGCGTCGATCGCACGGAATTATGTCCGTACAATATGATGCAGGGGGGGGGGGGGTGGCTGACACAATTCTTTTTTTTTTTAGTTTAGTCTAGGGGGAGTGGTCATTTTTTAAATAGATTTTTATTTTACCATGATATTTAACAAAAAGATCTAGATAAAAATTAAAATTCACCCATGCATTTTCCTTTTCGTATTTTTTTCTTTTCTATTTTTTAGGGAGGCGGGGAATAGACCTATTAAGTACCCAATGAACGAATGGGGTGTAGTCCTATTAGAATAGAGTTTTATTATATTATCTTTATTTTTATAACAAGACTAAGTTTTAGGTATTATATTTTTTATTCATTTTTATTCATGCATGTTCGAATATCAAAATATTAATACAATTTTTTAAGGATAACAGTGAAGGTACAAAACTGAGCATACAAAGGTGAGACAACATAAGCCTAGAGCTTGATTGGTTGAACCACCTTTAAACTTATTAGTATCACTTAAAACAAACAAAAGAAAAAATGCAATGACAACAACAACAAAACATCAAGATAGATCACAAATTGTTTTCTTCTTCCATCCAATCTACTTCTAGATTGACAATTTCTGAAAGGATTGGTTTTATTCAATAACAATATACCGTACCTAAGAATTAATTTTGGGAAAAAATGATGGTCATAATCAGTGGCGTACCGTTGGTCAAGGCATGGGGGGGGGGGCACCAGCCAAATAGCCAGGTATACTGACGTTATAGAGACATTTTAAGGACTGTGTCATAATTTTTTTTATATTCAGACCTAAAAGAAAAGGGGAGCGCTATAAGCAAATATTGTAATCATCATGTACCTGTCTCATTAAACAACCAATGCGAATTAAGCGCGAGCTGAAATTTTTAATATATTGCCCCAAACAGGGACATTTTAAGGACCTATATTTCCCCAGGAATTCATGAAGATCTATTTCATTATAATAGTCATGAATGCGAACGTCAAGCGCTTAATTGCTGATTTTTTTTTTTAGAATTCCATCTTAAACACATTCATGAAGCACTTTTTGTAGTCATTGTAATCATTGAAATGATACGTATCTCACTAACCAAATCTTGCGAGCGCGAAGCGTGAACTGAAATTTGTGAAATTCAGACCTAAAGAGGGGCATTCTAAGGCTTTTTTTGTTGTTATTTATCAAGGCAATACGTAATTCACTAGCAATTTTTTTATAGACCAGAAAAGGAACATTTTAAGGAATGTTTATAGGAATTCATGAAGAGCAGACATGTTTTACCAATCCACTAATGCGAACGTAACCACAGACTGGAAATGTTTTATATTCAGACATTAAAAGGGGGCAACTACTTGTAGTCTTGAAAAAAAGCATGTGTCATTACAGAAAACAATAACAACTCGAAGTGCGAGGAAATATATAATTGGTGTTTACTGAAAACTGTGTATTCCTTTGGACAAGATGTATTTATTTTATTAAACAGACAATGCGAGCATCAAGAGTGATGAACACACAGGCCTTATAGCAAATTATGTTTCATAAAGTATACGATTTGTATATACAATAAGTTCTTCTTCCCCCACTACGTTTCTCTTTTTCCTTCTTTTTCTCCTTTCCCCCCGTTTTCTTTTTTTCCTCCTTTTTTCCTTTTTGGCCAGTCGATGGGGGGGGGGGGGGGGCACATGCCCCCGTGCCCACCGAAGTTACGCCACTGGTCATTATTATTACGACAATGATGGACAATCAATACATCATCATGATCATGCTCATCTGGTATCTAATTTTACGAGCGCAGAACGATTGTACTTCTTTTTATTAGTATATTCCTTCCCTCTTCTTTCCACTTTATATACTGTTATATACCATTTCTTATTTATTTTCATTTTGTTCCATTTCTTGCCTTTATTCCCTTATTCATTCTCTTACTCTTTTAAAGTTTTTTTTGCTAGACAAATCTGCAGGACCATCAGTGGTCACTCCATCCTCTGGCCCCAACCCCTACATGCAGCCTGTAATTTTGTTAGAGAAAAAATACGTTATTCACAAACTTACATTCAGATGTTTGCGTGAATTGTATTTGTCACAGTGGGCACTCAAAACAGATACAGTAATAGGAATGCGGGGAGGAGTTCGTGACCGCAGCAAATTTTCTTTCATCGACTGAAAAAAAAAAGTAATGAAAAAAAAATTATCTTGGCGGGTATGATTCACTGTTTCAAAGCTATAAGGATGGAGAAGGCGCCATTTGAAGGAAAAACATTGTTTTCTCATATCATACCTATAAGTTTACAAATACTATCTATATAGATTTCACGACAATTCATTGCCAACTTTAGCCCCCCCCCCCCGAAAAAAATTTGGAAATACTTTTTTTATTATTTGTGCATCATTTATCAAAGTTGACGTATGATAGCTCATAAAAATATCATGCCATTTGTTTTATCATTAGAATGAGAATAAATAACAAACTTTGAGGAAATGGAATATGCTGTTCGATTCACAAGGTTAGTATGTCCCCCCTCCCTTGAGTGTAAAAACAAATATGTTCAATGGGAATATGTCGTTCATAATACACAAGTTAGGACCTTTTTTTTTTTTTTTGCTTGTCAAAATTTGCGTGATATATAAAATGACCTTCATTTTTTAGTGACCCCCCTTTTTTTGCTTGTCAAATTTTACGTGGGACAAAATTACCTTCATTTTTTTAGTGAAACCCGGCTCTTTTTTTTTTTTTTTGCTTGTCAAATTTTCCCAGGGAAAAAGTACCCACTTTTGGAAAATCCTGGTCCGCCCCTGCTTTGAGGTTTAAATTGATAAAATATATTGGAGAATGAAAATGATATTCATGATTATCCATGATGCCCTTGTCCAAAATATCAATCTTTTAAAATGCTAAATGAAAATGATAAAAAAAAAGTCAAACGAATTTGATATGATATTTGACAATTTATTGCCGGCGCAACATGCACATGCATTCTTACGGGACTAGACTATACAGATTGTATCGTGCCGATTTTTGTCTGTTTTCTTCAATTGCCTGTTTGTATCACTTTATTTTGTTCAATACATTGTCATATAGATATACCGGAGCAGGGGGATGTAATAGTGTGTTGGTGGATCTGCGGTGTTTGTGACCGGGGGATCGAGGGGAGGGGGGGGGGGGGGGTTAGAATGAAAGCGCAGGGGTAAAGTGAGTCGGTCCATGTAGGGGTGTTTTAGGCAAAACCTTCCTCTGACGTTAAAATCTTATCTTTTATCTTTTTATATGCAGATAGTGTGCAAAAGAAAGACCGATTTGATATTTTCAATATTGTATAATTTGAAAAAAAATTCTCTATCAAGAAGAGATTTGGTATATATTTTCAACTATGACTTCAAACATGTTTATCTGTGTAGCTCATCATTGTCTGTGGAATGGAAATAATTATAAAACCCATCTTTTACAAGAGGTTTATTTATATTCAATGTTTCTATAATATGTGTTGACATTGTTGAATAATTGTACAGTATATTCATTTGTCATCTGAAATTTGTAGTCTTAATTGTTGAGTAATAGTAATCTCGTCGGCTCTAAGATCTTGTTGTGATAAGATTGATTAAGTGCCGTGAGGAAGAAGTAAAATATCAGATCTCAACACACATCAGCCACTTTAAACAGAGTCCCTTTTAAATAGGCAGTAGCTAGGGGTCCGCCTCCTCCTATATGGCGGCGCAACAAAATTAAGAATAAAGGGCGGAGAACGGACACAAAAGGGAAAATTAGGAAAGAAGAAAAGAGTACTGAAAAATACGAGGAGGAAGACGAGTACCAAATACGCGGGCGAGGGGAAGACTTGAAAAAAAATCTTTCAAAATCATTCTTCGCGCTCGCTTTGTATACTATAATCATGTAATCATGGAGCTATAAAATACAGATGTGCTATTAGTAGTTGCCCCGGTATCTTGCTCAATATATGAAGAGTTTAGTTGCAAAAGGGGTTAGGTCCACTTTGGACCATTCTGAGAAAAACCATGTTTTTTATTTTCACTTATTGCAATATTCTTATGAGAAACCAAATTGTCATGATTTTCATGTAAACACAAAATTGGGTATAAAAGAAATCTACCTGTCTTCAATTTTTTCTATATATTAAAAAAATATATATTAATGTAGACCTAACCCCTTTTGCAAGTAAACTGAAATTAATCCAATCTCTTTTGATTAAAAAAGTGATTTTTCTTTGCCACTTTCATTCACGTTTTCATTTGAATTTCAAATTGTCTTTGGTATCATCAGAGTGACTACAAATTTAGAGGTTCAGAGACAGAAAACAATAAAATTTGTGAAAAATGGACCTAACCCTTTTTTGACAAATGAGCTCTTCAGAAGAGTTTGGTTGCAAAAGGGGTTATAGGTCCGGCCACTCCAAGAAAATCATTTTTTTAATTCTCCCATATTGCAATATTCTTATGCGAAACTGAATTTTCATGATACCCTACCATGAGAAGATAAAATTGGGTATAAGAGAAATCTACCTGTCTTCATGATATTTTTAAGATACATGTATTTTTTTCAAAAAAAAAATCTGTGTGGACCTAACCCCTTTTGCAATTAACTAAACTGAAATGGACCTAACCCCTTTAAAAAAAAGTGATTTTTCTTTGCCATTTTAGTTCACTTTTTAATAGGAATTTCAACTTTTCCTTGGTATCATATTACGGAGCTACTAAAAATCTATACATTGAGACATAAAAATCAAATTTGATGAAAAATTGACCTATAGGCCTACCCCTTTTAATTTTGCGAGTGAGCTCTTCATCTAGGCTCAATTTTTGAAGTCAATATAAAAAACATATTTCATTATTTTGTTTGATATGCGAATTTATTCATAAAAAAGTGCTCTGTGAAATATCTCGTTTTATGGTCTGAATAGGCCCACAGTATGCAGTAGGCCTATAGTTGATCTAGTCTCATATACTTCAGAATGCAGACTCTGCGAATTGCGAAAACCAACAAAAAGACTACCGGTATACGGTACTGGTGCCGAAACAAATTGTGAAATTGGGGGAGATTTTGCTATATGAAATTTGACGAATATTATAATTAAGGTAAGTAATTGTTGACACTGTCGAGCTAAACCCAACTTTAGTAATTTTGCTAACATAATTGTAATTGTAAAAATGATATTATCCTTATTTCAAACGGAGTTATTTTGATTCGAATGCGGATTGGGAATTAGGAGGCCGGTACGGTACGCGTTACCGGTACGGTAACCATATGAGATTCATATGCACACATATCCAATGGTGTAATCGCACGATTCTGTGATACATTCACTGGAATTGAATAGGAGCTAATAACCTCGTGCTAGCGTGTGTGGAAAGTGATTATGGTACTGGTACGGTAGTTTTGTGTATGGACTGTATTCTACTGTGTGGTGGTGTGAGTCACTCATTCAATGAACAAGGTTATGATATAACCTTGTTCTCAGTTATATCTCCATGTGTGGTAAAATAAGGATGGCAATGTTTGGCTTATTTTCTCTTTTTCTTTGGGACAAATACTTGATTTTTTTACACTGACAGTTTCCATTACCCCTATTTGTCATACAACTTGGCCCTTAAGTATATTTGATTCTTTAAATTATTTTTTTCTTAATTAAAAATAGAGATAAAAAATGAAAATTTTCTTGCCATATTATTTTCCACCAATAGAGGGCGTACACACAAATATGCCCAAAATTCAAGTTTTTAAGCGCTCTAGTGAATACAAAATTATTCTCAAGTTACTAATGAAAAATAAATTGCAACTATATGGAAATTAGTAATTTTGGTCACAAAAGTGATATTTTAATTATTTTTCAAAGTGTGTGCTCTGTACAGCATTGGCATGCCATAATCCAACCTGTAGATTCCCCACAGGCAGGGTGGTTGCAGTGAACAAGTGGTGTGAGTGAGCCAGCCCCCCTATAATTTATTTTCCCTTTGACTTTGTATTTTTTGGGGATAGATCTAAGTTTGAAATTAATTTTAAAAAAAGTTTGCACAATCATCAATCAATGGCTATGCCCACTCATTCAATGAACAAGGTTATGATATAATTATAACCTTGTTCTCAGTTATATCTCCATGTGTGGCAAAATAAGGATGGCAATGTTTGGCTTATTTTCTCTTTTTCTTTGGGACAAATGCTTGATTTTTTTACACTGACAGTTTCCATTACACCTATTAGTCATATAACTTGGCCCTTAAGTAAATTTGATTCTTTAAATTATTTTTTTCTTAATTAAAAATAGAGATAAAAAATGAAAATTTTCTTGCCATATTATTTTCCACCAATAGAGAGCGTACACAAAAATATGCCAAAAAATCAAGTTTTTGAGCGCTCTAGTGAATACAAAAATTATTCCCAAGTTACTAATGAAAAATAAATTGCAATTGTATGGAAATTAGTAATTTTGGTCACAAAAGTGATATTTTAATGATTTTTTAAAGTGTGTGCTCTGTACAGCATTGGCATACCATAGTCCTACCTGTAGATTCCCCACAGGCAGGATGGTTGCAGTGAACAAGTGTATTTACCAAGTATACACCCTATGATAGTAAAAGTATATATTTTCTGAAAGGAAATTGCTCTTTGAACCCAAATATGCACTCACAAATAGCATGAGATATAGTGTTATTGTGTTGAATAACCTCATATTTGTGGTTATAATATCTCCTATTGTCTGCTAGTGACCAAAATAATCAAATTTCTGTACAGTACAGAGTCAGAACTTTTTAACAATGTATAATTTTATTGGGTTTATTTATGGTCAAGAAATTACTTTAAAATCAACCAGAACTTTTTCATTTTTGTTCCAACCCCCCCAAAGAATTGTATTGTGTGTGTTATTTTTGCCTGCATTACCATTACATGGTGGATGTATCTGCTGTGTGTATCTGATTTAAGGTATAAAACAATTTAAAAGAAATTATGATAACATAAGACCAAATAATACTTCTAAGATTCTTCATATATTGTAAGTCTGAATGTCTCTGACCTGTGTCATTTGACCTCTTAGTTCTGTAACAAAGCAAGTATCACTTTCATCCTACAGAATAGTAGAAATCACATTTTCTTTTTTTTACACAAATTAAGAATAACTGAAGAAAATACATGTGTGTGTAAATTTGAAAAAAAAGTTGCAAAAAGTGAAAAAATGTAGACAATTTTCCTATATCTTTTTTCAGTGTTTTTGACCTTGCTGACATGGTATTTCTGTTTTTTCATGAAAACAAATCTTGGAATCCCAATTTTATAGGTCACATTTTTAAGATCATGGAGTGAAAAAAAATTGATGTACTATAAGTCAAATGTAAATTTTTATGCAAACTTTTGGGTGTTGAGAAATAGGGACTGCTCCCCCTTGCAATGCAAGCCTTCACCATATTCACTGGGTCCAATAATATCTCGAACTCTGCCTCATTTGGCAGCAGAGCTCTTTGAGCTACAGTAGGTTGAAGTACCGGTATTTAGAAATTACTTTGAAATCCAGGTGTAACTGCATCAAAATCTATCTTTGTGTGTAATTCTAGAAGTGGAAGTCCTGAAGCGAAGACTGCCATCCACCAAGAAGCATGTCGTCATCTCAGCCAGACAAGTTTGAACCTTTGGTAGAGAATCTTGAGAGGTTTATTGAAATCACCAGGCAGTTGGGACTGGTTGTCAGTGATTTCCAACCGCAAGGACAAGCTCCTCTTAACCAAAAGCTGTAAGATCCCCTAAGATTCAATTAAATTTCAAGGTTTTGTTCTCCAATTGAGTTATAATATAAGGATCAATCCACAGGGTTGGGGCGACATCACTTTGTTGTGTTTTTGATGAATAGTTAGCTTGTATGTGTTGTTACTTAAAAGGTCAAGCTCCTTATAAAAAAAAGCTGTAAGGTTCTCCAAAATTCAATTAAACTTTCAAATTGTTTTTCATTTCAATAAAATATAATCTAATAGAAACTAACTTTCCAGGTTATATGAAATTGTTTCCTTATGTATTTTGTCATATTTATTGTAATATTTATGTATGTCACCCAAATGATAAGGGCTAAAAGTAAAGTATGCAAGTGGTTAAAATGAGACATACATAATTGTTTTCTTGTTTTTTAAAAATTCATTTTTATGATGGCTGTATTATGTAGAACTTAATTTATCTCTCATAAAAACTGTTTAGCACCGCTAAACCAGGGATATCACATGACAGACATGTATACAGATTTATATAAGAATCCACCATCATTGTTATTCATTGTTTTGACTGCAAAATGTTCAATATTTCCGTTTCTGAAACATAATATAATCACAAAATTGCAAGACCAAACTGTCTTTTTCTGTATCTATCTGGTAGCTCAGAAATTTAAAACATTTCAGTTGTGTGTAAGATATGATGTAGAAGTTCATTGTTCAAGATTAAGGAATGATTAGGCAAGATGTGATAAGGGCATTCTGATTCAACATTCATAAGGAAAGAATGTTTCTAGCACATTTCATGGCAGAGGCTGAAATTAGCCTGAAAATGGATAAAATGTGTGTGAAGAATTTACAACAAACTACATATTATTAGCATGGCAAGTATTTATATCACAAACTTACCAATATTTATTCATTGTTTTTCATGCATTCATTTGATGTTCAGACACATGTTGGTGAGCAGCCTTCAAGAACTAGATAAAAACAAAGAACAAGTCCAAGATGTGCAAGTACCTCTAGAGCTCATTTATGAGTAAGTAGCTACCATAAATTATACTCTGTTAACCCTGAATTGACAAAAGGATATTTGCTTAACCCTTTGAACCCAAAAAGCCAGAAAATTGGCTTCACTATGAATGCACATATACCCCAAAAGCCGGAATACCGGCTTTAAATAATGTGATTCGAAAAAGCAAGGGTTTCAGACGTCAGGTGACCCTTTAAACATGATGTCATTTTAGAGATATTCGGTTGAAAACTGTAGTTCATAATTTTGTTGACAAATGGCTTTCATTTGTAAGGTTTTAGCATAAAAAATTCCAAAATATACTCCCCTACCAAGGAGGCTCGTGCGATAATACACGTCGAGTCGTATATGGACTGTGGGTAAGCTGTTGATGAATTTTACTTCTGTCAAGCAGTGATTTTGAGTCAAAATTTAAGACAATACTAGTTAGTAAGGGAAGCTACCAAACATCGGGCCAGGCCTGGTACCAGCGAAGTAAGGTGCCGCTGGCATGGCTGGCTTGAATCATGAGAAAAGGAGATCATTTATTTCAAATATCATGTATTATTCATTAATTTTGCCAATAAACTTGATATCTGCAAATAATTTATGGTGAGGGTCACGACCGTCCCAAATAATTCAGGGTTCAAAGGGTTACCATACTTTCTATTATGAAGCTGACAGAAGTGAACAAGGAATTATATTCGCTTGGTCTACAAAAAGTTGGTCTACTATTGATATGATATAATTGCTGTTTGCTCTATTCAACACTTAGTCTAATTCCTACTTATACCAACTAATTCTCATTTAGTCTAATGCCCAGCTGATCTAACTCGCAATTCTTCAAATTAAAATTTGGTTCGAAAACAGTTCATGGAATAAGAAGGGGACTTAGACCAAGAGTGATATGGACAAAATGGGTATATCCTAACAGGCAATTAGACAAATCATTAATGGTCTAAATGGCAATTAGACCAAGTGGTTAGTAGAATTTAAGGTTGTAGACGAACATGATTATTTATTTCTGATACAATCTTATAATTCTTTCAATTATTCATCATCTTCATTTCCAGGTATGTTGACCAAGGCAAGAACCCACAACTATACACCAAGGATTGCATGGAGAGAGCTGTAGCTAAGAATGAGCTGGTTAAAGGAAAGATTGAAACATTTAGGGTAAGCATACACAATTTTGTAAAATTCAATTATTTCCAAAGATGTACAGTTGATGAAATATACGACCCCATATTTCGTGCTCCAAATTTCGTGAATTTAAAGGACAAGTCCACCCCAACAAAAAGTTGATTTAAATAAAAATAAAAAATCGAACAAGCACAACACTGAAAATTTCATCAAAATCTGATGTAAAATAAGAAAATTATGACATTTTAAAGTTTTGCTCAATTTCACAAAATAGTTATACGCACATCCTGGTCATTTTGCAAATGAGGGAACTGATGACATCACTCACTATTTCTTTTGTATTTTATTAATGAAATATAACATATTCTAATTGTCTCCCCATCGTCCTGTGAAACCAAGTTTTATTTCGCCCCTGAACATGCGGAATTACCAATTTTTAACATTATATGGTTCAGTCAAGTTGGCCCTCACTGTCAAATCTGTAAAAATGGAAATATTGTATAATTCAAACAATAAAAAACAAAAGAAATAGTGAGTGATGGACATCATTGATTCTCTCATTTGCATGTGACTAAATTGTGCATATAACTATTTTGTGAAAAATAAGCAAAACTTTAAAATGTCATTACTTTCTTATTTTACATCCGATTTTGATGAAATTGTCAGCATTATGCTTGTCTGATTTCCTCTGTTGGTTCAAATCATAATTTTTCTGAGGTGGACTTGACCTTTAAAATATTTTATCCCCGAACTTTGATTGCAAACATGCATCTAATTAAAAGCTCTATTTAAAATAAAGCAAAATTCATATAGCTAAGTGCAGATTTAGCTAGCTACATGTACCATGCTGAGTTTGGTTATGGTGTGTCGTATGGGGCCAAATTATCTAAATTTGATTTCATATTCCTTGAAGCTTGTTTATCAGGAGTGTCAATTATCAGCCACTATGTGAGTAAATTTCAGGTGATTGGGTCAAGGACTAGGTCAAAGGTCTTATTAGGCAACCTTTTGAATGAAAACTAATATTATTTTGTCTTAGTTTCTTTAGTATTAGTATGTCCATTGATTTCCTTATATTCTTTTGTCTTAGTTTCTTTAGTATCAGTATATCCATTGATTTCCTTATTCCTTGAAGCTTGTAAGAAAATATCTGTCAATTATGTATCACATGTGTATGTATGTAAATATTTTTGCCTGAATATTAATCACATTTCAGTATTTGAGGTGAAAGGCCGTTTTGTTATCAGGCTCATTTCTTTATTTAATCACAGATTGGAAAATTTCAACAAGTGTAGCAAAAAATTCCACCATGGACAGTAAGAGGCCAGTCAAAGTGACATCCACTTGTTTAAGGAATATGATCCCTATTCTTTCTATCTTTGATTTGTTTCATATTTGGAATATAAAGCAAGCAATTACCATTTGGTTTCAGTAGATGAGACATACTGTCACTTCATTGGTCATATCAATGTACATACATACATTATCTTTCTTCCTTCCTTTGGAATAGCCACAATGTATCCAAATTGCCTTGGAATGATAGTTCATTCCATTTGTTCCATCTACTTTAACCTAACTGTAAAGGGTTGATTCGACCCCTTCCCCCTTCAGATCTCAACCGCCGGTCATGCTACTGCTGCAAAAATTTGTGGGCGCATGGAGCTTGATGTGAAAAATTTCAAAAATTGATTTTAAAAATATTTAAAAATTAATTATGCAAATAAGTGTATGAAATTATGTCTTGCCTATAACTATACTCCATTTCTCCTGTAACTCACTTACAATAGCTAGTAGAATGATAATTTTGGTGAAACTATTCATTTCTAACAATTTGACCTCCCCCTCCCCCAGCTAACTAAGGATTATTTTCTTATAATTGAACATTTTGCCCAAACTATTCACTAGATTTAAAAACCAATTATATTTCAAATGATATTTTATTTCTTCCTTCAGAGATTCAAGAAGGCCCTGGTTACAGAACTGGGTAAAATGTTTCCAGAAGAGATTGACCGTTACAAGACTGTGAGAGGTAGCGACACATGATGATCTCATTGAGTATCCTATTGACTTGTGAAAGGACCATTGTGCAAACCTTGCCTTGTGTTATGAAAAGACAGTGATGGTTTTGGACCAGAAATTGGAGAGGATTACTGAAGGAGAAAATCGAAAAGGTAACCCTTGATGGATAAATGAATCAATGCAATATTGAGTCTGCACTTCAGAAAATGGTGGAAGTATAGAGTGAGGCCAGCTAAGTTGAATCTTTTGAGATCACAGAACTCTAGTTTGACCCACGAGAAAGTTGAATAAGAAGAGGTGAATTATGCTGTGCACATTCTGGACTGAAAAATCAGCTCTGACCGTGAAGACGATAATTCAACTTAGACATAGTTAACTTTTATGTAGTCTTAATGTATTTGTAGATGGAAGTGTTTTAAGATATTTTAGATTTCATCATTATGGTGTCTGAACGGTAGAAGAAACTACACACTACATTGCAGGGTAATATCTGTGGATTCATTGATGGCATTGTCTTCAAATATTCCAAAAGCAACCAATATCAAGTCTGAATGTACATATGATTTGAGATTGTAGGAGTTTGTATGGAGTCTACACTGCAAAAAATTATTTCATTTGCTGATGGAGCGGTGTCTTTGGATCATGTACGGTTGACTCTAACTACATTGCAAGTCAAATCCTTGGGACCACGAAAATTCTATTCGACTTAGGCGATCATTTTGACTTACGGAAGGTAGACTATACAGAGTGTAACATTTTTCAGACGTCATCAATACGATACATGTATTCACACATGTAATCGCAGAATATGCATAGTGCAATTGGGAAGCCTGCGGAGAAGACTAGATGTTTACTGGCTTAGCTTGAACATACAAGATGTTACCAAGGAACGTTTGATGGTGACCTGGTTGGTCATTTGTTAGTTCAAAACTGTTATAGCCAATTTTAATATAATCTTCTCAGGCTTCTCAACCCTAAAAGGACTGGGCTTTATGAGATGTATTGAGGACGGGGGCATGATGGCCCCCCCTTCTGATCTCAGCCGCTGTTCGCGCCAAAATTTTTGGCATTCCTGTATGTCGCGAATTTGGTCTCAAAAGTTGCGAGACTTCAAAGAAAAAAGTCATTGAATTTTGTGGCGCTATTTTTTGCGTTTCGGAAATATTGCACAAAGAGTTGAGGGGGAGCCATCATGGACCCCCAGTCCTTTTAGGGTTAACACAGTTACTTTAAAGCCATGCTACTCAGAGTCAATATGTAGCCCTTTCCCCCTATCTCCCTTCCTCGCCCCTCTCCTTTCTCGCCCCTCTCCTTTTTCCTCCCCCTCTCCCCTTCACTCACCCTCTCTCAATCCAACTCTTTCTTCTCAAACATATGCTATCTTTTTCTCTTTCTCTTCCCAAATCTCTTTTTCGACTGGAAGTGAAAATTAATAAAGACAATGATGTAAAATGAAAGCTAAACTGAATGCCAATCATGTGTGATATACTTGAAAATTTATAAAGACATTAACAATTTGTAAATTTACAATGTTTTATTGGTGATTATTATTTAGGGTGCATTCAATCGAACTCCTTAGGATAGAATCACAAATCAAAATTAGGGGGGGGGGGGGGTCAATGAGGCCGATGGTCCATGAGGCTGAGTGTTACATACGTTTGCCTAGATCAAAATATTTTCTGCTTAGCCCGATCTTCAAAATAAATTAGAATACATACACCATCATTTCAACTGCATACAAGTTAACTATCCAAATTCATCCATATTTTGAAACAAGCAAGGTTTACAAGACTAGGCTATAAGCAGAGAATAATTTGTATGTAGAGAAACGTAATCCTTGTCCTGAGGAAAGACACATTAGGGGCCCCAAAAGCATGATATATAGAGACAAAATACCGATAGGGCTGTTGTACCTTCAACAGCTCCTTTCAGGAATGTGCCAGAACATCATCTTATGTAACCTGCAGTGCAATATATCTTTTAACTTTTCCAAGAGGTTTCATTAAAATGAAACTTGCTTTACAATGTAACAGAAACGCCTGTTTTGCCATAATATTCATCAAAATCAGGTACATTTCCATTGCCACGCATAATAAGTACAGTACAGTGTGTTAGTCACACAAACAAAAGCGATGCGAGAGGCTGATCAAAATTGTATTATCCTAAATGACTTGCCATCAATCTTGCTTTTAAATCTTGTTTTAGTGCAATATCGAGTAATACATTTTGGCATATTTGCACTCTATCTCAGCAAATTAAGACACTCATACTGTCATGAAGCCTATCAATATTCTTATTGATATATTTCCTTTCATATTGAATGCTGACATTGTGCATTAATTACTGCTATTCATAATGAAGCAGATAACAGTGTATGTGCCAATTTTTTTACCCAAAACACAAAAAAATCTCACTTTTTTAAAAAACTATCACCCTGACTTTCAAATGAAAGAAAATTTCTATGAACAAAATCGTAGATAAATGCGTACTCATATTTGTCTATTTTCTTGGTACAAATATGAAACACTACATTAATACATTATAGTCTAGGAAAATACAGTACAAAAAGCATAAAAGGCATATTCAGGTCCTTCCAAATCTACTCAGCTAAAATTCAACATAGGTCCATGAATAAACTGAGTCAAAAGTTCATCATATGAGTAATCCAATGCTCAGCTCCCTCTCTTTCTTAGAAAATAAAAATTTAAAGCTCGTCTGCTTGGCTTGGAGTTCAGAGTTCAATGGACTCGGTGTCAAGTTCAAAGGTTGTTATTCCACGAGATAAGTCCTTTGCTTGACATTTTTTCCTTTCTTACACGGGAAAACTTTCAAAGCTCGTCCTATCTGCTTGGCTTAGGGGTCAAAGTTCTAAGGTCATTATTTCATCATGAGAGGAATCCAATGCTTGGCATCTCTCTATTCTTCAACAAGAAGATTTTCCAAACTCATCCCATCTGCTTGGCTTGGAGTTTTAAAGTTCAATGGACTACTGTATCAAAGTTCCATCATGAGAGGAATCCTTTGCTTGACATCTCTCTTCCTTTCTTTGACAAGAACACATCAAGGCTCATGTTCAGGTCTTTACCAATCTGCTTGGCTGACTGTCAAAGAAATAGTTAAGACAATAAAAGAACATGATTATATTAACACGAAAGAGAAGCCTACAAATTTGCTAATTACCAATAGCACATGAATTATAAAAGTCTAAATAAATGTACGTATTTTATTCTTTAAAAAATTTATTATGTAGTGCTTTTTTTTTACTTCGTCTTTTTTGTTTTACCAAAGGAAATCATTGGTGACACCTTTTTTAATCACGAACAACATGAAATTGAGTTTAATCAGTCAGGGTAAAAATACTAATATATTTCTGAACTTTGGGCTAACACACAATTTGCATTGGAAGTGTACATAAAATCACATTTTCTCTTTGAGGTCTGACATCCACTTACAAAACACTGCAATCTTTTCACAAGGGGGGGGGGGGGCCTTTTCTGTTTGAACTATTTTTTTCTTCTGGGATATGGATTCCATCCCGATAAGGTATCGGTGAACAACGTACACTCAGCACATGACTTCACACATTTTTTTTCTCACATTTTTGTCTACCTATTTAAACAATGGTCCTAAGTTCAGATATGTCTACAGGTTCAAAACCCTCAAAGGATGATGATCAAACGAAAGGGAAAAACCTACATCAAGCATCTCATGAATACTGTCTATCGTCAGACTTCCCGAACCTTTCTTCATTATACCATCTATGGCGCCCTCTTTGTTGACAGCTGCAACTATGCAGGCCATGCTGCATGCCTCTTCTTCAAGTGTTGCATCTACGATGTGACCAGAGTCAAACTGTTGATAAAACAAGTAGATCAATGTTGCATGTTTTGTTCAAAACACAGACCAGAAACCAGTCCGCAGTGTTCTTTTATATTTGCTATCCATCGCGCAAACCTTTGTATTAGAGTCTTGGTGAGTGTTTCATTATAAAGCTATTCATATGTTATGAAAGGCTTTATTTGTGACTGGTAAACCTTTCTCAGGCCCTACATCAACACCACTGAATGCACAATTTACCATAACAAAGGGTCACCAGTACTGTGTTACATCCAGCATTAAGTCATGAGTAACTTACGACTTGGGCCTGTTTCATGAACATACAACAATTGTAAATTTGTCACTATTGTAACTTTAATGGAATTCTTGATTTTGATTGGCTGCTGAGACCTGTTACCATGGTAGTTGCCACAATGGCAGAGTAACAATGGTTGTATCTCTAATATGAAACAAGATCCCAGCTTTATGAAACGCCTCCCAGGTCAGTTCTTTTTTTACCTTAGTGACTGTGACTAGTACAGGTAGATTCTTGGTGTCCAATGTGATGAAATCATGAGGGTTACTAGAAACCTCAATGTCTTCAGTCCCATCCATGTCTTTCTGTACGGTCACCAAGGGTATCCTAACATAAACAGGAAAGAGATTAAAGCTAAACTTGAGCATTTGCAGCAAGCAATAATGATTTCATGAGAAAATCTATAAAAAGTGTCACTGTATATAATTGCTTTGGGGGGAATAACTGATTGCTCCCCCTCCACTTCGTCTACTTTCCATTTAGTCTCATCCCAAATGAATTAATCATTGTTCATCTACAACCCGTTCATCTACTAACCATTTTGGTCTAATTGCATTAGCCCATTCACCATTTTTACCAATTTCCACTTGGTCTAACCAGGAGTAGATCCAGCCAGATTTATAGCTTTGAGGGGCTGACTATTGTCCAAAAACAGTATGACCCTGGAAATGGTATTGTGTTCAACCGGATTAGATCCACCACTTAGTCTATATTGTTT
This sequence comes from Lytechinus pictus, assembly GCF_037042905.1. Taxonomy (NCBI): domain Eukaryota; kingdom Metazoa; phylum Echinodermata; class Echinoidea; order Temnopleuroida; family Toxopneustidae; genus Lytechinus; species Lytechinus pictus. Next base: position 61,528,164 of record NC_087246.1, on the reverse strand, counting down.
GGGACTTATATAAATCAAATTTTCATCTGGCAAAGTGAAAAATAATAAGGAGACAGGATAGACATCGATAATCTAGTCACTGCACCAGGTGAATTGAAGACCAAACAACAATTAGACCAAATCGATAATAGATCAAATAGGTTCAGGCGCAGTGGTATTAGACTATCAGAGAAGAAGACCAACAGCTTAAATACCTAGTGAATAGAAACTGTAATTGTAATAAAAAGTAATTGGAAGTAACATAATTGAGGAAATGTATACAACTTAGAAGATATTTTTTCCTTCCAGGGGCTTGTTCTGAACAGGCCCAGGCATAAATAATATTTTCGGGGGCTTACTTTCACAGTCTACTTCTGAAATCTGCAACATTGGATAAAGCTTTTACATTGCAGTGAATTGGGATTTTGCCCCAAGCCCCTGTGTAATCTTTCCCCTGTAATGTAAAGGCATGTTAATGGTACAGGTTATATTGGATTATTCTTGATTTTATCTTTCACTGTATGACCATAAGGTCAAATTTAAAGTGGAACAAGTGGAATGCCTCTGGCCGTCTCACCTGCATCACGCGATTCAATATAGCAGCAGTGCTGATTTTGAAAACTACTATAACTCGCACAAGATGTTCAGTGATACTTGGTTACTCTTATTTCCACATTTTATGAACTAGACCAATACACTTATAGAGATATGATGGCAATTCAACAAATACCCCCAACGTGGCCAAAGTTCTTTGACCTTACATGACCTTTGACCTTGATCATGTGACCTGAAACTCGCACAGGATGTTCAGTGATACTTGATTACTATTATGTCCAAGTTTTATGAACTAGACCAACACACTTTCAAATTTATGGCTGTAATTCAACAAATACCCCAATTTGGCCAAAGTTCATTGACCCTAAATGACCTTTGACCTTGATCATGTGACCTGAAACTTGCACAGGATGTTCAGTAATACTTGATTACTATTATGTCCAAGTTTCATGAATCAGATCCATAAACTGTCAAAGTTATGATGGTAATTCAACAGATACCCCCAATTCGGCCAAAGTTCATTGACCCTAAATGACCTTTGACCTTGGTCATGTGACGTGAAACTCATGCAGGATGTTCAGTGATACTTGATTAACCTTATGTATAAGTTTCATGAACTAGGTCCATATATTTTCTAAGTTATGATGACATTTCAAAAACTTAACCTTAGGTTAAGATTTTGATGTTGATTCCCCCAACATGGTCTAAGTTCATTGACCCTAAATGACCTTTGACTTTTGACCTTGGTCATGTGACATGAAACTCAGGCAGGATGTTCAGTAATACTTGATTAACCTTATGGCCAAGTTTCAAGAACTAGGTCCATATACTTTCTAAGTTATGCTGTCATTTCAAAAACTTAACCTCAGGTTAAGATTTGGTGTTGACGCCGCCGCCGCCGCCGTCGCCGTCGGAAAAGCGGCGCCTATAGTCTCACTCTGCTATGCAGGTGAGACAAAAACTATGGTAGGGGAAAGAAAATTTGAATACAATTTTTCAATATAATACAGTGCAAGATTTCTTTTCTTGGAAACTACCAAAACTTGTTTGCACTTACATTTTTTTTTCTCTGTTTACATTTGCCATTTTGCACATGTATACATGTAATAAGATATTTTTATCCTCAAGATAAATCAACAAATTAAATAAACAGAACTAAAACTGAGTAGGACAAGGATGACAATCCCCTTTTCAATGCACCCCAATCTTACAGCGGCTGTAAAAGAAAAAATCCCATTCGGCAAAACAGATAATTAGAAGAGAAAAATGTTTGCATTGACCCGAACAACCATAGTCAGCCCACTCAACTTTTATTTTCTTATTGATATTTGACCCCCCAAATCAACAAATCTGCGGACCAACCCCAATATTTTCGCGAATTTTTCTACATTTATTTTATTTGCTTGTTTTTTTTCACAAATAAAGTTGTTGAATATCACCATGGAACAATGTACAGAGGTCTCATGATATTTGATCCAGTGACAATTGCTTCATTCTAAATTCCACACACTAATCGAATGACCAACTTCAACCCTGGGTTTAACACTATACCCTACCATAAACCTAACATAAACACCCTATTGCAACCCTAACCCTACATCTTAGACGAAATTAAGCCTGGAGCAATGGTCACAGGAGCAAATGTTGTGTAACCCTAACAGAGGGCACTAAGGCTAGTAATGGTAAGCATATTTGACTTATGGACGATCACAGCAAAAACTCCCCATTCAAAAACTGACATTAAAAAGTTGTCAAATAAAGAAAACTAGAGAGAGGGGGAGGGGAGAGACTGTTTTGTTCTGCTCTGATTCAGGCATGCATTAAATTCCCCTTGGACACAGGGGGACATTTTATCCACATTTGACATCCAGCAACTTTCCTTGGTTTTTTATTGGCCAAGAGCCGATAACTTTCATGAAACAGTCCCCATTACATACCTTGTATTATAGAGAGCTGCTTTAACTGCAAGAGCAATAGCATCGAAGAGATTTCCTCCACATTCCAGCACAACTATATCAGCATAGAGTGTCCATACACATTGACCAGCTATAACACACAATGATTTGTAGTCCAACATCTGCAAAAGATATACCAAAGTGGAAAATAAGAATAAGGGGTGCTGCAATCATGTGATGGGGACATTTTTACAAAATCAAATTGCTGCAATTAATTGCAAATTTAATGTTGATAGCAAGATTACTTACACACAATACGTAGTAGCCAAAATATCAAATCAGAATTAAAAGCGCGTTGTAAGAAATATGCAATCAATTGCAAGGCTATTTTCTAAACAAATCAATCATAATTCTTGTAATCGATTTCACATTTAATATCGATTGCCAAATTGCAGCTTGCAACAAAAGAATGGTGAATTAGGCATGGATTACTAGTACAAGTTTCCTGCAGCAGCTTCATGAATAGTCTTTTATTTTGCATATATAGCCACTTTATTTACAAAATAGGATAAAACAACTTTTACAAAATCCAAAATTCTATTTGTTTGAAAATGCATATTTGACCTTCAATTTACAGGTATCTCACAATGTAATTGAGCATGAAATTGCACAGAACTATGGCTGGCCAATTATAACATGGGTTGTAAGTATCTTTAAAAAAATAATTCTGGAGTCATATTTTGTTAAATCTGTAAATTCGTGACCAGGGATTGTGACTCACAAAAATCAATTTTAGAAAGCTGTACATCAAATTCATAAAATTGATAAATTTAGATTAAAACTGATTTAAGTTGTAAGTGAATCACCTTCAGCTCCATGATAACCTTTAAAAGGACAACCATGAAAACACACTATAGGATACTTGGCTCGCTAGAGTTCATTAAACTTTTCTTTCATTTATAGAACACCCTTGTTGATTTGTAAATAGTCTATAAATTGCAATATTCAGATATTTAGCCTGATCTACAGACAAGCACAAATATCTCCTGCGTATGTTATTAAACCTGTTAACAACCTCCATTACACAAAATCTGATTTTTCATAATGAAATTAACTTTTGAAGATGCTGTTGTCCTACCTTTTCATTTTTGTAGACAAGCCCGAGCATGTTGGATATCTCTCCTGCCAGCTCATCTCCGCCCCGCCCGGCAAATTTGGGTGATGCGTTGGCTGAGAAGTCTACAAAGAATTCTATTGTGCCGCGGGAAGGATTTAATTGATTAGGTGGTCCCATTTCAGCTTTAACACCAACTAAAACCTTTCCAATTAAAAACACATTAAGAAAAAAAGTGACAAATTTAGAAAAAAAGTGTTCAAAATAAAAAAGATAGGGAGGAACATAAGTATAACGCCAAAGATAAAGGATCTAGGTGGATTTTTGACTGCATGCATTCAAATATGCTTCTTTATTTGCAAGATCAAGAATTCAAAATGCATCTTACTTCTGAAATTTTCAAATAATGACCTTTGCCACCTTTGACCTTGTCAGTATTTGAAAACACAATGCCCCCAGCACCCATCTATGGTGGGTGAAAGCATAAGAAAAAACACCAAGAGAGCAAAGGGTGGAAAATTCTGATACATTTATAATGATGCAGCATCACACTATCATGCTATTCAAATTGCCAATTTTAATAACCTGGAAAATTTAGTAGGAATTTCGAACATATGTTTTGATAGAAATTCTACTTAAAACAATTAACAGACAAGCGTTTTTCAAGTACAACTGAATCTTTGAGCCATCAGTTACTATGCATGATTTTGGTCAATTCTCTGAGCACAAAGATTATACTTCATTCCATTTAATTTCATTCAATTGAACAATATAACACCATGATAGCTGTGTGTATCTCACACAGCCAAACAAAGATACTTACCATGTTCAGATTACCCCCCCCCCCCCCCCCCGCTTACTGGGACAGCCTGCGGGGATCTCTGTGTGATTGATCCAGTCATTTAAAATTTTGATGTAAACTTCCTGTAGCGTCTTTGTGATTCAGCCAATCACTAAAACATGCCCACGAAGAAATGTGTAATAAGCTGGGAAGTTTTTTTAATTCCATCTCATTTCCATTTGTCTTTCTTTTGTCATTTTGTGACTTTGTGTCCAATTGACGTGAAGGGCTACAGCCTCTCTGTGATTGAGCCAATCTCTTAATTATTGTCATGTGCTTGGTAAAGATTATTGAATGTAGCCTATGTAAAAATATTGTTCATTTTGACCGAGTGGAATCTGTGCAGTGCCTTTGTAAAGTTTGATCAGTTTCTTTTGGAACCCAGTTTAGGATGAAAGTACACAAAGCAGGAATAGCCCATTTGGCAATTTACCAGTTAAACATACCTGTGTGTTTGAAAGCTTCAATCTTGCAGATCCACTTGTGTTGGACACTACTCCACATTCCAATTCAAAGTTTCGATAAGACAGGCATGTCCTCCCATCCGACCGCAGGTCATCCTAAAGGTAAAAGAGGTAAAATAAATCCTAAAAATTAACTTTGCTGATATCAAAGTGAAATGAATATTTAGCATTGGTCATCCAAGAGGGTAAGAGATCCTAAAATTTCTAAATTCATATATGTGGCTGAAAAATATGCCGGAATATAGCGAATTTCGATGACAATATGATCAGGATCAGGTTCTTTGACAGCTCGATCGCCGTCAGCTCAGCTACAGCTGAGTGTACGAAGTGCCAGCCAATCCGTTCGCTCAGCTGTAGCTGATGGCGATTGAAGAAGAACCTGGCTGATCCTGATCTGTTTGTCATCAAATTTCGCTATTTTCCAGCTTATTCTTCAAAAAGGTGGTAGGCTGATTATATTTGATATAAATTTATCTTTATGATTTCTTCTTTTTTCCCCCATCAAAAAGCAAAATTTAGGAGTAATCGAGGAGTGCAAAAGCGCTCCCTTTCTCCATAGTCCCTGTACTAGTAGTAGTAGTAGTTAAGCAACACCAACGGTTATTTGCGGTAAATTGCTCCAGAATCCAGGCAAGCCGTCGTCCGTCTGTGTAGGACAAAAAAAATCAGAAAATGTTGAAAAACTCCTCCGAAACAGCGGATTTATTAGTCTACTACAGACTCATTCCTGTCAACACAGTTCAAACAAGGTGATTGAATTGCAGACTGTGCAGCTGTGCCTAGCCTGGAGGCGTCTGGGGAGTAAAAGTCATCTACTCTACGTAGGCTTACTCCCCACTGACGCCTGGGTCGCAAAGGTATATTCACGCACGTACGGCCACAAAACCTGAAACTTTCGCCCCCGAGATTTATACTTTCCCTCTAAAAGATCTAGCCCTAAAACATGTACATGGGGTTCAACTTCATTTCCAACATTTCTGCAATATTGATTTCGTTTTTAAAGAAGAATTCATTAAAAAAACGAGAAAAATGTTATGAAAAGATGGGAAGAGCTTACGGCCGTGTTTACGTCGCCATCTTGATTTCTTTGTCTTCCGCTTGGCGACAGCATGCAAATTGCGCGATTGCGTGAATATACCTTGGCGACCCAGGCATCAGTGGGGAGTAAGCCTACGTAGAGTAGATGACTTTTACTCCCCAGACGCCTCCAGGCTAGCTGTGCCAGAGTTAGACCAAAAGCTTCGGTCTCTGTTATGTTTAAGCTTGTAACCGATTTTGCAATCGGCAACCGATTCCATTCGATTTCACAACAATCGGCGATCACTTGCCGATCTTCGATCATGCCCCTTGAAGGAAAAAATCGGATATAAAAAATCGGCATACCTGTAGATCTAGTTACAGTGCGGTCAGAACATATTCATATGTATAATATATAAGATTGTTCTTGCGGAGGTGCTAGCTATTTAGAGCTTTTTTATCGAATAGTTTCGAACAATCGAGATTCCTGGAATGTCAGAAATGACTCATAAAAGGTTGACCTACTTATGATGACCTACCGGTAGCTGCGCTGACTGGTATGGTGGGAGTGGAACTTGGAATGAATGTATTGTATAATACAAACAATGAACATGTACTTGTACTGTGTTTGTCATTTATCCCGCCCATGAGTGCACACAATGGCCAATAGCAATGGAGTTTGAGAGCTGTATGTGACTGCATGGGTGCATGAATGTGTTGTACGCATTATGTATGCTAGTGCTTATGCTGATAAATCCCGCCCATAAGTGAATACAATGGACCAATAGCAAGGGAGTTTGAGAGCTGTGTGTGACTGCATGAATATTACATGCATTATGTATGCTAGTGCTTACGCTGATAAATCCCGCCCATGAGTGAATGCAATGGACAATAGCAATGGAGTTTGAGAGCTGTGTGTGACTGCTTGTGTTGTGCGCATTATGTATGCTAGTGCTTACGCTGATAAATCCCGCCCATGAGTGAATACAATGGACGAATGACAAGGGAGTTTGAGATCTGTGTGACCGCGTGGGTGCAGGAATGTATTGTATGTATTACGTACCTAGTGCTTGCGCTAATTTTTGTCATAATCCCGCCCATGAGTTCACACAATGGACGAATAGCAAGCGAGTTTGAGAAATGTATATGCATGGAGCTATTAACAGCTCTATGGTATATGAATGCTGGGGTGCGTGGATGTGTTGTATATGCTAGTCAATGCCATGCTTAAATCCCGCACATAAGTGCACACATGGCCTATAGGGACGAATAATAGCAAGGGAGTTTGAGAGCAGTGTGTATGGATGTGTTGCGTGTTTTATGTATCATGTAAGCCATACTTGCAGTGATATATTGTCATTAATCCAGCCAGTGAGCCAACTCAAAGAATAGCACTGTTAGCAGTGTCAATCAAACCCACCACGTGCACATGCCAAAAGGTAGTGTAAAGAATTTTGCACTAGCCCGTTGAGTCTGGGCGGTTCCAGTTCTCGGCTATGCCTCAAAACTATCTTGTATTGTGTGAATGCTTGCGCGCATTGCGTAATTCACTGATATTGTTGAGTGGGTGAGTACCGGTATACAAAAAGATTGATACTGAGGCGTGACTTAACTTTTCCCAGAACTGATTCGGAGAAATGATGTACCAAGTAAGCTATTATAACAAAATGGGTGTACTTTGGAATGGTTATTGGGCGTGGCTGTAATCACACATCATAATGAGCGAACTTAGCTGAGCTCAGCTTCACATAAAAATACTTATAAAAGATGTCCCGCCGATCGTTCATTGACATGTGATCTACGACAATTATTTTCCTTTGCGACTTTGCTCGGAAGATGCGTCATTCGTTTATCTTTCTAATAAAAATCACTCATTTTATTGTAAAGCAGTTAAACCTCAAAACCCTTTCCTTTAAAAGCATGTTCCAAACGATCGCGCATGTCGACGACTTCCATTCCTAAACATTCGTCTTTGTGACTTTGTCAGGAAGATGCGCGCGACCGCGAACAAAATTTTGATGTATTCCTTTGTTTTTAAACATCGCCGATTCGATTTCGATTTTAGAAGCTTAACTGCCGATCCAATTTTCGATCTGATTTTTGATCCGATTTACAACATTAGTTATGTTGGTTGTTCAGCTGAACTCCGTTGCCGTTGGCTTCACTCACCAAATACAGAGACCGAACTTCTAGCGCGATCTGTACAGGCACTCATTCAATGAACAAGGTTATGATATAACCTTGTTCTCAGTTACATCTCCATGTGTGGCAAAATAAGGGTGGCAATTTTGGCTTATTTTCTCTTTTTCTGTGGGACAAATGCTTGATTTTTTTACACTGTCAGTTTCCGATACATCTATTCCTCATATAACTTGGCTCTTATGTAAATTTGATTCTTTAAATTATTTTTTCTTAATTAAAAATAGAGATTGAAAAATGAAAAATTTCTTGCCATATTACTTTCCACCTATAGAGGGCGCACACAAAAATATGCCAAAAATTCAAGTTTTTGAGCGCTCTGGTGAACACAAAAATTATTCCCAAGTTACTAATTAAAAATAAATTGCAACTGTATGGAAATTAGTAATTTTGGTAACAAAAGTGATATTTTAATGATTTTTTAAAGTATGTGCTATGTACAGCATTGGCATACCATAGTCCTACCTGTAGATTCCCCACAGGCAGGATGGTTGCAGTGAACAAGGGCCGATTGCACGAAAGGGTCTTTGCAAGGACCGTCTTTCGTGTCGCCCATCTTTTATGATACGCCATGTGAAACGCATTTCAAATAAATTATCTGCAAATATATTTTATTTGTCCGTTAGAATAAACAAAAATATTTTTTTATAAAATGATGTGATAAAAACTGATATCTCATGAAATTGTATAAAATTTGATTTAAAAGCTAGCTTACGAATTTTATTTGTTTATCATAAATTTCAGAAACACCCCGCTTATAGCGCATCATAAAAGATGGGCGACACGAAAGACGGTCCTTGGAAAGACCCTTTCGTGCAATCGGCCCCAGGTGTGTACCACTCTAGGCGACACCCCAATACTTACCCGTGCTAATAAACTGGGACTCCACTCACGCGCATTTGGGCCGCCCTAGCTTAGAACTAAGCTTTGTTTTACTAAAAAATAAATCTTGTAATGATTCAATAAATGTTACTTAATAAATTAGTACTGTTAAATCGGTACTCACCGGTTCTTTTCTTGAATTTTCTGGCAATTTCCCACGCTTCTGGCTTCAATTCTGCGGCTGTTCCTGTCGCGATAGACAACTACATATGCAACTTTATTCATAAATAGAGCGCCCCTTACGATAGTTGTTAAGAACGCGGCCAAATTGTTAGGTTTTTTGCACTGTGTCCAAGGCGTTTTTATTTTGTTTGATTTTTTATTTTTAATAAATATTTTGTTAAATAGCGATTTTTACGTCAAATATTAAATTCATATCACAAAATATTTTTAATTGTAGAAATATATATAATATCATGCAATTATTCATTCTATATATATTTTATAATAAAATTTATAATTGTTGCGGTCTTTAAAAAAGGATAGTCGATTGATCAGGTGATGACCACACGTATCACGTGATCTGAAAATCAGCTTCATACCGCTTTGATCGCACTCGACGGTGACCGGACTGACTGCCAAAAAAAGATCGAAAAATGACTCAAATGTAAGTTTCCCTTTATTTTATTAAATTCAAATTAGGAATAGGAATATATTTAATGGGCAATCTTTTAATAAATGATAAACAAACGAGGACAAAACTCATATTTTGGGAGTAATATCATACTTGGGTGCAGGAAACAGTACGTTTAGAAGTTCTAACCTGTTTTTAACGCATTGTCGCCTATGAGGTCCATACATGTTAATGTTTGGACCTCATTGGTACTAGGAGTGGTGTGTACAGGGGACTCAATCGTCAATGGCCATATGTTTATGTGTATTAAGTTCGGATAAAACAGGGCAGTGAAGTTGCGCGACAGCCGAGGTAAGTCACTGTTTTTGTTCCTTTTAACTTGATTTTCCCCGTTTTTTGGCAATTAATGCCAAGAGGGAATATTAATTTGCATTTCGGTCGGGTTAATTTTCATAACCACTCTAGGCGACACCCCAATACTTACCCGTGCTAATAAACTGGGACTCCACTCACGCGCGTTTGGGCCTCTCTAGCTTAGAACTAAGCACTAATATCACCTTAAAAACTAAATCTACAAGGTATGTATAATCTATTTATAAATTTAATAATGTTTAATCGGTACTCACCGGTTCTTTTGTTGCATTTTCAGACCATTTCTCACAATTCTTCGTAAATATTTGCGGCAAATTTTGTCGCCATAGACAGCTTAGCGTCCATCTTTATTGATAAATGGAGCGCCCTTTACGATAGTTGTTAATGCCGCGGAGAAATCGTTCGGCATTTTGGCCTGTGTTCAAGGCGTTCTTTCTGTTTTATTTTTATATTGAAGATTGTGCATTTGTTGAATAGCGCCGTCTACGTCAGGTATGAGATCGAGTGTATAAATACACTCTTCCAAAATAATTATGATTCCGACCTGGCGCTGTTTAACTTCAATCTCTTTCACCTAAATTAGCGATGAATGCTAGCATTATAAAATATATATTATTAACGTCTGACGAAAAGAATAACCAACCGATCAGCTGACGAGAACGCGAATCACGTGATCTTCATATCAGCTTCGATCGCGAGTCAGAAGAGAGGAGCAGTTGCCCAGAAAATCAGGAAAAAGCCGTGAAAATGTAAGTTCCCCTTCATTTCTTTCAATTTTTTTTATTGCTAACAATGTATTCAATTAGTGAGATCGAAATGTAATGATTAGACAGTACGATAGCTTGTAGTTTTGATAAAATACAAAAATAATCATCTTCACAAAGATTTCTGACACAAAATACTACTGATGTCGCCTATGAGGTCCATACATGTAATGTTGGACCTCATTGGTACTAGGAGTGTTCATAACAAAAGTTTGATTCATTAAACTTTTATTTTTTAAAGACAAAAATTGAAGAGCCCCGACAGGGGGATTTTGCATTGTAAGTCCCCTAATGGTGGCTGCACAATAGCGAGCCGTCTGTGTATGAGGAGAAACTTAAAAAATAAAAAAATGTTAAAAAACTCCTCGAAACAGACGGCTGCCAGCTGTCTATGCCAGAGTGTGAGCTAGAGAAAATTACAAACAGAAAAATCAGCGTATGGGACTGAACTAGTCTCATATATCAAGACAAAATAGACAAAACTTGAAATAAAATAACACGGAATATTGGACAGTAAATTACCACTTACCTTAATTCCATGTATTATAAATGTCTTTTCACCTTCTCCCAATTGAACTGAAGCCATCTTAGGTCAAAAATCTAAAGAAGCTACAAGAAGAGTCAAACTTTGTCTTTTGACTGTTTGGATCGGTCTCAGCACGAACAACAGCGACGGTAAAGTGCACGTGCAAAAGTAAGTTACGTAACCCGGTACGTGTCGTAATAGGTCCATGATATGATGCAGCCAGCCTGCATGCATCGGCAAAGACGTTTAGTGGGGGGGGGGGGGGGGGGGGGGCACGGAAATAAAAGGATTCCGTGGGGGAGGTGTACACCTGCCAGATACATCTCCTTGAGGTCAACGTATATTTTTGTCTCAATACTACTACCCATTCTCACCAAAGTCGTAGACAATTTGATTTTCACATGCCCTCCGTCCATACTACTTTTACTAAAAAAACTAGAATATGTATTCAGCCGGTCCCAAATTATATGGAACTCTCTTCCCCCTACACTTAAAAATAGTTTATCCCTTAATAGTTTTCAACGTCAGTACAAAGTAATTCTGTTAACAACGTCCGCATCCAATAACAACTAAGTAATAGTAACATGAGTAATCTTTGTGTTTGCCCTTCTCCTTATTAATTCTCACTAAATTTCATCTGTCGATTTTCTGTGACCCTCCACATACGCTAGTCCTTTAAAGTGTTTGCCTTTCTAGGAAAATGATAGAAAATAGGTAATTACCTATTTTCTATCATTTTCCTATAGTTTGCCTTTCTAGGAAAATGATAGAAAATAGGTAAAAATTACCTATTTTCTATCATTTTCCTAGAAAGGCAAACACTTCATTTTAACTTTATCAATGTATGTTTTTCCCTTGTATGCTTTTGTCTTTGTATGTTCTATTTTGTATCCCTTCTTTTTCTTTCTTTACTGGGCTGGAACTTCTAAGATCCAACAGATCTTTAATGCCAGTCCCCAGGCCAGTCCACACTCGAGCTGTTTTGTACACTATTTACTGTATTATCATTTTTGTTACTTTGTTTTGTTCTTGTCATTATGTATTTCTTATTTACCTGTATATGTTATTTTTATCAAGTGAAATAAATCTTGAAATTGAAACATTTCAGCAGAAGCTTAACATTTGAATATTCTTCACGGTGAACATTGTGACATATCCTGTGGGACAGCGGGGATATATCACCCGAATCGTTTCCCACAATTTGATCCTTTTACTCTTAAACATATTTTCTCTTATTTCGCTCGTTTTTTCCTTTCCTATTTTTCCCCCTAAATTTTGACTTGATCTCTATATTTCCTCTTTATTTTTTCTCTTGCATACCTATATCTCTATTATTTTATTTTCCTTTCTAGGTCTTATTCCCCTCTCTTTGTCACTCTCACTACTTCTTTCTTCTGTTTTCCTTCTCCCTCTTCCCACATTTTCTCATCAGTTGCAGTATGCTCTTTTCATTCACACACACCCACATTTATTTTCATTTAATTGTGCTTCATGGGATTTCTATTCTTATTTATGTTTATCTCTTTTTTATTTGTGCTTTTGTTTCAACCTCAACCATTGCATATTATTAGTTGATATAATAATCATTGTTGTTTCTTTCTTGAAGTTTTATTTCTTTACAGACCAGCCTCCTTTTCTGAAAAGTGAGTGTTATGGGGGTGGTGGTGGTAAACCCCTAACACCCCTCCAAGACTAATATCAGTGGTTAAATTGACCAGCTAATTTGAGGAGTTACATATTTGTTTGTTTTTGCTTAATATCATTGATGGAGACAGACTGAATCAAAGAATATCAACTGTAACATAAAGATCAAACAAATACTATTTTTTAAAATACTTAGTTGCACAATGTAATTCACTGAAATGATTAAATCAATTTACGTATTTAGCTAAATGTCTCAGTGAGCACTATGAAGAAAAAAAAACTGGTGTGCATTTTTTTGCTCTGTTTACATAAGTTGGGGATAAAATGATCACAATGGCATTAGAATAACACAAAAAAATGAAGACAAGATACATGAAAGCAAGAAAAATCAAATTCATTCATCTTTGTATTTATTTCTCTTCAGATAATATGACATAACATAACTTTTAAATTTTAATTGTCAATGTAGATTATAAATTAAATACTGCCCGCCTATTTCCCATCAGAAAATTTCTTTATTAAATGAAAGAGAGCAATATAACTGCCAGAATGAAAGTAACTGGCATGGTATTTAATGTTCTAGTTTGATTATTTTTAATTCTCATCTCTTACAATGATCAATAAAGAAATATAGTTAACCAAAAAAAAAATCTTCTTCCAAAATATGAAGATCCAATTTGTCAGAAAGGAATGCAACTAACTGAGAATTCAACATGATAAAAACATATGAGCCTAATTAGTTTCCATTTTTACCCCATTGTGTATATCATATATTCAAGAAGAAAAAAAGGGAATTGTATATTCACATCACAATAATGATCTTTCAATAATAATGTTCATTCTAAAAGTAAATTGACTGGAATATTATTACTACACTTGAAATAAATGATCTTAAGGAAAATATCAGCAATTGAGTTTTCACAATGAATGAAATATGCATATCTTTCACAGACAAGGAAGAATGTCTATTGGTAATACTTATAAAATGACTAAAAATATACGATACCCAGAAAGTATATCTATAAATCCATTCAAAGAAATCTGAATATATTAATTCTATTTACAAGATAAGATTTCTTTAAACAGCTATTAATCTCAATAAATAAGAGCATATACATGTCCCGAAATAAACATACTACCTTTGTGCTTGCATTGAAAATACATTAAATTTACTGAAATGTTGAAAAACATAAAAGAGCAAAGCCACACAACTACCAACTGACTAGTTACATCAAAGCATACCGAAAATAAAACAGCTTGACTTCTCCCAGCACATTACAGTATTCCTGGGAATTAGTATGTAGAAGTATTCTTTGAAGCAATTTGACAACAATAAATTAATCGAGAAAAAAAATGGCAACCTGAACTCTCTGCATTATTTTTTATCACTCAGGAAAAAACACATTGAATACTAAATATCACCCATAAAGGCTTTACCGCATGTGTTTATACTGAACTTGTAATATATTACATTACTAAATTCATTTAATTATGAAAATAAGTGAATTGAAAAACATATATTGAACGAGTGACCACTATTACTTGTTTTTTTTAAAGATATAAACCAAGGATAAAAAATGTGAACTAAGAGTATCTTTTCGAAAATACTTATGTCACACAAGCATTTAATCATATAATTGTGTTGCAGTCAAACACCATGTACAAGGCACTACAGCTACATATTCAAATTGCAAGACATAGAAATGCAAACAGCTCCAGCCTATAGTTAAGTATAGATGATAGAATCTCTTCTCTGACACCAAGATTAATTAGACCAAATTGATAGTAGACCTGGGGAGCGTTTCATTAAAGGATTTTATCTGACAATTACCATAGAAACAGTACATCTCAGCCAATCAGAATCAGGGAAAGCTGTCAGATCTGACAAGTTGTCGGATAAAAATGTTGATGAAACACTCCCAAGATGGGTTCAAAAATAGAGGAAACATCAATTCAATCCACATAAGTTGTATAGTAAAAGATTCATGTCTTTTAAAGGTACCATAACATAATTTGTTTCACATAATAAAAGGATTTTAATAATTAAAAGTTTTCCCAATTAATAATGTAAATCTTCTTGCTTGGGTTGACAAAAAGTCTTCTTTTCTTCCTTATGAGGGGAAAAATCAAAGGTAAAAGAGATTTAATTGAAAAAAAGAACAAAATTATTCAAGTAAATAAATAAATAAATTTGTAAATAAAATTTGACAGCACAATTTGAAAATTATGGCACAGATAATGAAAAGGTTAAGAGGAAGTCTGCTGATAAGCAAGAAGTCTGATCATCTATTACTCATATTCTGCCATTCTGGCGCAAGCCTCTTTTTGAATCCCCGACAAAAACGTCCCGTGTTCGCTCAAGCATGAACAAAATTTATTTTTTTAAATTGCATTTCAAAGATAAGATTTAAGAGCATCTATTAACATCAAAATATAGATATTATAATTTGAAACAAATTTTGTATAGACTTTTCAAAACTGTCCCGTTTTTTTGATACGCACTGTAGTTAACTAGGCTGTCCCAAAAGCAAGCAGCACAACAATGATCAAAATTATTTAAATTTCAGTGCTCTTCTGCATGTACTTATCAAGATAGTCAGATATTTTATCTTGTCGAGTTGACTTACAATAGCCATATTATGTTGACTTATTAACCTTGTAGGTAGACATAGAGACAAATGATATCTTCCCGAGTGGACTTCTGAAAGCTACACATCGTCATGGCAACATAATTTATCATACCTCGTCAACTTTTAATGAGTTACATAACTAATGCTGCCATGATGATCTGTAACATTTCAGAAGACAAGTTGGGAAAATACTCGATGTCTCAATGTCAACTTGCAATGTAAATTATGCCAACATGATTAGCAAGTTTAAGACAAGATTAAGTATATCGCCATCTCGTCCAGTAGAATGGTACTTAGCTTCTGTAAATTTGACATCCGGGAAACATGGCAGCTTATAATGCTTTTACATTTTACATTGTAGCACACATTAATATAATGATAGATATTCGTTCGAACCATACCCTCTTACCTGATGACATATTTCAACTACCGGTATATATAATGTAAATAGAATTCATGTATTATCGCCCAAATGCATCAAAATGTTTTGATAATATATTGATAGAACAGCATCAGAATTGATCAATTTGAATAATATAATCCCAATTGGTACAATTGCTTTGGCTTACCGAGGTACAATCTGTAATAAATTAAAATTGAAACTGAATAATCACAGAATCCCTCCGTAATACCTTGATCTGCTTAGAGCAATAACTAATAATAAGTCAACCACTCCAAATAAGGATGAATTTTAGTCATCATTCTTGATGCATGGCTGTTTAAAAAAAGTGAAATAGACAAATCAGCTCAAAATTTCCATACGTCGTTATATAATTTTCTCCATCAAAGTCAACTGATGTTTTCAGCTCATTTCTTTGGTATTTTACATACACATCAATTGGCACAACATTTGCTACACAACTATTTCATTTGATCTGGAAGCTAGCACAGTGCAAATTAGTAAGTACTGATAGCTACATATTATATCAACACTGCAATGACTGCACAACAGAATATACATAAGTACTGGCATAGCACAAAGTGTTAAGTACTGATTGCTAAATCTATGAGGTTAAAAATGAATACTAAAGGTAATGTACTAGTATCTATTTCCTATGCAGTATATTGTGTAATTTCGTGAATAAAGGCAGTGTGCATGTATATTACAACGATCCTTACTACCTTTTGATTTGCAACGCAATGAATACGATATGAAAGGCATGATATTACACTTAAAATGTAATGGGCATATTTCATATTTTCATTGAATATTTGCACTATACTTCAATAAGTTTTACATTTGTATACTCAAAATAAAATAAAATATCATTATTATCATTAAGTGTCACTCATGACACATATATTCATTTGTTTAAACTTTGTATTGGTGAATTTATAGTTGTTGCCCATTTGAAGAGAGCCAGTTACGTTAGACCTTAAGCAAGTTCTTAAACCTTAATTCTGAATCACACAATGGTGAATTACAGTGAACATTCCATGTCTTTACTGGTCAATATGTCTTTGAAGTATTTCTTGATTCAGCAAACTTGAATGATTTACAAAGGAAAATATTCCCAATAATTTGAAAGGCATAAATTATTAATTCCTGAAGCATACGAGGTTACATACGCCCAGTAACAAATCAATCATATTTTGAAGCATATATTATTTTCTATAGTAAATGTTACAGCACACACTTATTCACATAAATAGAAAATTGCTAACTTCCTTTACATTCATGATATCGATAAAAACATTAAAAATATAAGATCTACAATTTACATATAAAACACTATTATTAACATAATGCCAGCCAGTTGATTGTTACATATAGATAAAAGTGGCTCAAGATATTGAAGAACCATATGTTAACCATTCATTACAAATTGTGACCTAAGACAGTAGACAGTGCAGAGCATGATTTTCATAACCATAAATACTTTTCAATACATAGAAATCAGACTTACCACTAATTATCAACATCATTTTAAGAATCACAAAATTATCCTGTTCATTCTAATGATATCAGGGCCCTAGTACATAAAACTGCATTCAATTGCACATTAAAGTGTGACCATATGTCTATAGTAAACCATGTAAAAAAAAGTTACAATCGATTGCAAATGTCACTTGTAATTGTCCATATTATATGGCCCAGATATGATCAATCTGGTCCTTGTGAAACAAAGCTTCGCAATCAATCACAAAATGTCAATGACCAATCAAGATCATGGTTGCATGCACATGAGATGAGTGACGGATCGGAATTGTTATTTCATACTTGCAATCAATAGCTAACCTTAGCGTGACAAGTTCATGTGAGATGTTTTACAAGTATATTTCATACACAAAATGATTTGAACATCTACCATTTGGAAGAGAGAGAGAGAGAGAAAAAAAAAAACATACACGAGATGTTTGTACCCACAAGTGGAAATGATAATACATTGTATATGAACAAATGGGATAAATTGATTTAAAGATCAATCTCTTGTCAAAATTGATAAACTTTTAGTGTGACCACTTCTGTTCTTCCATAGGTCAAAGTGATCATGAAATATGTAATATACATATTTTTATGAACTCTGAAATGAAGCACTTCAGTTCACTCCTTCAGATTCTCTCAAGCACGGAGTTTCTATATGAAAATTTTCAATATGTTTTGCTCTTAAGATGGCTATCATTTATTCAAATTAATTACTATATGGACAAGAGTTGTTGCAAGAATCAATGATTGGTTACCATGAAGATGTGTAAATTGATGAACACCAAGACATAATTCTAAAGTATATGTTGCTTTTTAATTCTTTTTCATCATGGAAATAATCACATTGGAGTGTAAACATGAAATAAATAGGAGGAACAGATCATAAAAGTAAACAAAAACTATTTGAAACAAAGACTCTTAAATACATGAAACATATCAGAAAAACAATTTGTTACGTTTTCATCATAATACGGTATGTATTTATGCAAATTGATTGAGAAAATTAAGAAGAGATGCTGATGATATTGTTGCAAGAGTTATTGGTAGGATACCATGGAGATGTGTATATTGAAGAACATAATGAAATTT
The DNA here is from genome assembly GCF_037042905.1 of Lytechinus pictus. Classification (NCBI taxonomy): domain Eukaryota; kingdom Metazoa; phylum Echinodermata; class Echinoidea; order Temnopleuroida; family Toxopneustidae; genus Lytechinus; species Lytechinus pictus. The sequence goes on along the minus strand of NC_087246.1, from coordinate 61,509,692 downwards.
GTGTTTTCCTCTAAGAATGATGTATTTGTTAAATTTGCTTGATAAATCAGAAGAGTTGCTGATGATATTGTTGCAAGAATCATTGTTTGGTTACCATGGAGAAGTCTCTGGTGATGAATGAATCAATTTGGAGCACATTCATCATCATTGTAGAGTTGCATTAATTCTTTTTATGCTTAATTTATTTCAGATGAATAGAAACAAGACAAACTATACACAGCACATGAGTTTCTCGACACAGCCATTTATCACCAATTGAAGTTAATCCTGATGCTGAGGTGAATGGAATTCATCGACTACTGTCTTAGTGTCGCCCTTGGCGTTTTCGATGTAGTAGTCTTTATTCTGGCAGGGGTGGAATATGATGCTGATGTTAATGATGAGGTGTATGGAATTCATTGATCACCGTCTTGGTGTCGCCCTTGGTGTTTTTGATGTAGGAGTCTTTGACCTGGCAGGGGTGGAATACGATGCTGATGTCGGAACATCCTGGAAAAAAAACACAAAAATTAATAAAATTTTACCCTTCTAACTTGGTAATATTTGCATATTTAAAAAACTCCTTTTAAAAGTTTATATCTCAAACACAATAGCAATAGGATAAATGAAAAACAGTAACAAAATTGCCAATTAGCATAGAAAACAGTGATTTTGACATTTGTACACATAGTGACATCTTTTTTTATTTCTAGTGATGACTTTCCTTTCCTTTCACTTCCCCCCCAGCCTAATAATTTTTCCCCTTGTGGCAAACAAACATATTTTATTTCGGCCTCATCAGTCAGTAAAGACATCTAATAATTTATAATCTTAAAAATGACCTTACCTCATATTGCGAAAGCCTATCCTTGAGCGCAGCTACTTCAGCTGTGTCTGTTCTCTTACTTGCTGCTCCCAGCTCCACACTCCGTACCCTTTGAGCAAAGCTAAGACTACAGTGAGATTCTCCAGAGTTCTTTGAGACGGGAGAAACCTGGACTACCATCAATGTCTTACTGTCTCCACCTGAAAATACATACAGACACAGTCTTTAGACAGTTGGAATTATGTCACTCTGTCTCTTTTGTTTCCCCTAAACTTTTTTTCATGATCACTTGGTCTATCACCAGTTTTTCTGATCTAAAGTCCCCAATTTTCCAATTTTAAAAAATGCAAAATTTCATATTCATCTGTGTTCTAAACATCAGATTTCAAATTCATTGATAACATGAAAGAAACATGAAAAAGCAATTTAAATAGTGAAACTCTTTATAGACACATTGACACATGCTGATATTCATAAGCAAATGCTTCATTGTAAACAATGCAAACAGGTTTGATCAGCATGTTTTCCACTGATGCAAAATTTTATATTATTTCACTGTATTTTTTGTAATTCAAACTGTCTACAATCACAGATAAGTAGCGTAGAGCCACCTAGGTCCAAGACAAAATTAACATAGCATAATTCTTGGTGACAAATAATGAACTGGTGAACATTTCAAGAAACAAGATATTCTGTGATTTCCACTGAATACTGTTAAAAGCTACCAAAATCCTGGCATCTGATTGGCTCAAAGCAAATTAGTCAGTAAAAATAACTACCGGTACTTGTTTCAAGAAACACACCCCATAATTGCTCATGCCTCCAGCTGACACTGGTCGCGGACCTGTGGTATCATGGGGCTCTAGATTTGCAAAGCAATTACTTCTGTGATGAATTAATTTTGATTAGACTGCTGTTTTGTACATGTACTAGACAGCTGCTCTCAATCTCTGCATCGCCTCATTTTCTTACAATTCTGGGCGAATCTATCATCCTCTCAAATCTATTATGCATCCTCCTCAGATGCACACCCTTGATGTTTTTATCATCTCCCCGTAATGCTGAGAACATACAGCATGCAACTTGAAAATGCCTATGTGAATGTAACCATGTGGCTCTACCGACATGTACTGTCTCCTGACCAATTGCAACAAGGGTGTTGGTATTTGACATTGCATCTTCACAAGTGAGCTTGCAAACATGACGCAAAATAAGAAAACAATGCGTTCAAGGCTCCGTATTGCATCACAATTCTGAAGGTGCCTATTGCAAGGAGTAAATTGAGAACTCACCTAAAGATTCCTGTAGGAGATAAGTAAGTTTAGAGTTCCTGAATGGTATATGACCCTGTTTAGCTCTCAGGGCTTGGATGACATCGCCCAGAGCAGACAGGGATTTATTGATGCTTTGAGCTTCCTTTAATCGTTGGGTGTCTGTACCAGATCCTGATTTATTGACTCGTTCTGAACCAGCCAAATCTACCAAGTTGAGTTTACCTAGACAATTAAGAGAGAAAAGTCAGTGACACTGCAAATATTTAAATAATTGATATAAACACTTACTGACTTATATCAGATTTCCCATGAACACTTAAAAGGACTGATTATTTAACTTTGAGGAGGTCTGCAAAAATCTGGGCTGTGGGGCCCTACATGCATTCAGTGCATGCAATGTTTCAAGTGGAAACCCCTGAGAATTTTATTCTGCAAGCACCATTATATAATTTGCAATATATAAAGGAATGATTATATTCCCTTCATAAACTACAGTGTTAATAGTCATTATAACTTCAGCAAATAAGCAACCGATTAGTTTCAAAATATCAGGTAATTCCTGTCTGACCTAAAGGCTTGCAATTATAATAAGATTAGCTGCAAGAGGAAAAAAATTGGATCCTGACTAAATTAAAACAATCCTATTAAACTTGTCTATGTATATTGAAAAATTATGCCTACAACCATTCCATGTCTAATATTTTGTTCAATTTTATATGTATGATTTCTCTTTCACATCTTCCTGCTTCTTGACTATCTCTCCCTGTCTTTCTCACTCACCCCAGGGGCCCGTCTTACAAAGAGTTACGATTGCATCATAAGTAGAAAATATTTTAAACAAATATGCATAATACATGTTGACATTGCTGGACGTCAATAGTTGCGATTGATTGGATCAATCGCAACTCTTTGTCAGACGGGGCCCAGGGCTCCATGACACAAAGGTTTGTGATGAATTGCAAATAAGAAAGAACTGCACTGATTGGTTCCCGGTTAGTATTTTAAACAGAGTGTGCATGCATCAATGCTCTTGATTGGTCATTCGTATTTAGCAACTGATTGCAGAGCTCTGACCTCATTACCTAAAACTTTTTGATTGATCATAATTTGATATTTGCAATTGATTTCACTGATCATTATGTATATCAACTCTATGATAAATTGGATAGCTGTATTAGTTAGCCCAAGCCCCTTGGAGAGGACTTAATGAATAGATGAAATTGGTAATCTGTATGCTTATGCCTTCATGAATTCACAAAAGTCAGGGAAAGTCACAGACAGCGGGGATTATTCTAGCTTACCTTTCGTTCGCTTCCCGGATACTTTGTTCTTTCCGATGATATTAACACACAGTAACGCATGTGATCTTGAGCTGTGTTCATTCATGTCTGTGCTTGCTGTGGCACGATTCTTGTGACCAGTTGCAAATACCTGAAAATGATTTCAGTAAATCAATCAAATCATTTAAATTATTGCAATTATACATGTATGTTCAATCATATTCCTTTTGATCATTTTGCTTCATTAATTAAATGAGGTTTACAATTAAATTCCACTTGAAGTTCCATCTTAAGCTTTTGTAACTCTTAAGGGAATTCCTTTTCAAAGTTTCATTCATTCTTAGATGAACTGACAGCTTGTATTACATCACACTTTTAAACTATTCCTTATCTTTAGGAAACAAACAAGAAAAAAGTTATAATAGACAATATATAATCTTGAAAAGTAAAGCTCTTACACATCTGCTGATTTTTCATGTTTTGTAGATTTGAAATTGATTTATACGAACATGTGTTCCCCAGATTTTCTGGAAAATTGAAGCTTGGTATGGAGAAGAGCATAACAGAAAATTGAGAGAAACTTTACCCTATTGATATCAGCAACAGAGCTGACTTCAACCTCTTTGAGTCCAGGAACATAAAGCCCGCCCTCTGTTGACATTTTCACATCCAACTTGTTGGACGGATCATCACTTAACAGGTCCCTAATGAATAGAAAAGAAAAGGTTTACACTTCAAAGTACAACTAAGGCAGGCCTCTACAATTTTTTTTGTCACTTGCCCTGTTGGGCAAGTGATGAAAAAATTTGCTTGCCCTATAGAAAAACTGCTTGCCCAATTTGTTTTATGATTTTATTATGATGGCACTACTATTATTTTTAAAGGTCATACAAAATAACAACGATTGAGAATCATGTATAGTATAAAAGAACACACATTTAAAAGTTTACTCAGCAACGTAGGCCTGAGTCATTACGTTTATTTTGATTTTTTTTTTCGCTATTTATAAATGGGCGATTAAGGTTTAAAAAAACCTTATCCAAAAGTTGCTAAAATTTCATATTTTGCATCTTTAAATCCACGAAATGGTTATCTGTTTGCCATATTTCCTTAAAATTGTTTTGATTTAGTTGGAAACTATAGAAAAAGCCAGTGAAAAATATTCAGCTCTTTATTGACTCTGAAAAAGATTGTTTTATGTTTTTAAAAAAAAAATCATCCAAAAAAATAAAAAGTGGAGTGGCCAAACTTTCACATTTTGCATCTTTGAATACATGAAATTGTCATTTATTTTCCATATTTCCTTGAATTTTTTTTTTTAATTAGTTGGAAACTATCAAGAAATTTAGGAATATTATTCATCTCTCTCTTGTCTTTTCTTCATCATTTTAACACTCGGTCAATGTTTTTCTTTATTGTAGTCCCACTGTAGACTTTCATGGTTTTTTTTTCATGCAACATTAACAGAAAACAATCGTTGATCATTTTACACTTGGTCAACACCATGAAAGTCTTCATGTGGGACCACAATAATAAAAAACATTTGCCGAGTGTAACATCATCATAAATCAGAGTCAAGAAAGAGGGTAAAAAAAGAGCTGAATAATCTTAATTTTTTCGGTAGTTTCCAACTAAATCAAAACAATTTCAAGGTAATATGGAAAATAGATGGCCATTTCATGGATTTTTGCAAAATGTGAAATTTTAGCCACTTTTTGTGATTTTTTTTTTTGGTTTTGGCAAATTGCGCAAGATAGTATTAGTGCATGCGCATGCAGTCATTGCACACATAGAACATAAGATGCGATGGCACGGTTTTTCGAACGAGGTACCTGGCGATAAATTATTGGTAGTTGGCGCTGATTTTACATCAGTTTCCACTGTTTTTTTTTACTGGTTTGACATAATATGAGAGATAGTTGTGATTATCCAAAAGATATTGAAATTTAGATGGTGTACTGATATTTTATTATTTTATTTCCAATACAACCACTTGCCCGATCGGGCAATTGACTTTGAGAAATGCACGTCATTTTCACTTGCCCCGGGCAAGCGGGTTTGTCGCGACCTGACTAAGGTGAGACTTCTATTTATGGACAAATCCTTAAAGTTTATATGACTGCATGACGTAAGACATTCCTGAAAATGAATTTTCTCCGTTTTCTAGCTTATATTTTGCTTCTTGGTATTGTTGCAAAAATTATTCAGTAGTGAATTAGTGTGTATTCATTCCTACATTACAAGACTGACAGCTCAGAATACTGCATAATGCTGGTCAGATTCGAGTAGTGAGAACTTGAGCTGGTCCTCCGAAGGCTGCTGGTTGTATACTATCACATGACTAACATATATACCTGAGCATTTCATTATAGATCTCCATGACAGACACAGTGATGGTGAAAGAATAATCCGAGCGTGATGCTGTGTCTTCAAATAGTAACTTGAGGGCACGCTGGTTGATTCCAGGATTCTTTGATGGTCCCTGTGACAGATAAACGGCAATAAAATTGTATAGATTTCTATTCCATGAATACTTGGATGTACACTACTGTTTATTCACATCAATTTTGTGTTTCCCCGAGGGTGCATGGCCTTGGCTTTGAGGACAATTAAGAGGGCAAAGTCTTGTCCATGGGCCATTAGCTGTGGCTTCAGTACTTAGCCCTACTTAGCCTTGTCCTAGAACACTTGGCACTGGCCACAGTCAGTACTAGCCTTGGCCATGGCCTCAGTCAGTACTAAACCTTGACCTTGACCACTTGGCAGAGGCCTTAGTTAGTACTTAGCCTTAGCCTTGGCCTTTGCCTGTCCTTGTCTCGCATATGAAAATGTTTTGGTCAGTTGAAAAATTAACAAAACACTGATCAACAATTTTTACCATATCTAAAAAGTTTTGGGAAAATAAAGAATTTGAAATGTATTTTTAGTCCTATTACATTATCTTTCTATTCAAATTCCATTCAGAAGGATGTTGCAAAGTTCAAAGTGTATGAAATTATTTGGTAATTCAATCACTCACTTTATCAGTGAACTTACCTGCATTGTGAATGTCTTCCCTGACCCTGTTTGTCCATAAGCAAAGATGCATACATTGTAACCATCGACGCTTGAGATGATCAATGGCTGAACCTCTTTAAACACCTGCAAAGGAGGATTGATGATTTGACTTTAAAACAATCTCCAATTAAAATTGTCGAGCGAGGAGCAGTGGAATGTAACAGAACGAAATAAAGTCAGGAAATGATTTTTACTCATCAACAATAAATCACAATGATACATGATATTCATTGTCTCTCAGTTCATCCCCCCCAAAAAGAGATAAATGATGGTCCAAAATTTGGGCTGTTTTTGCATGATCCTGAAAAGGGCCATATACTATGAAGAGGTGTGGTGAAGCTACAGCCAGCTGGTCTACTAAACATTTGGTCTAATTGCCATTTAGCCCAATCACAAGTCTGTCTAATATACAGTAAAGTTAAACACATTTCATTAAAAATACATTTGGTATAACACTACTTAGTGTATTGAACTGTTGATCAATCAAATTTTCATTTTACAAGGTGCAAAATAATCAGATGAATTGGAAATTAGACAAACTGGATATAAGACTAAATGAGGATTAGACTTAGTGGGTATTACACCAAGTCTAATGTTAACCAAAAGGCAATTTAGATCAATTTGAACGTAGACCAAATGGGTTTAGCCCATGTGATATTAAGACTATCTGAGAAGTAGAACAAGGGTTGGTACACCAAATGAATAGAGTGCTTACCTCTTCCTGAGTAGATGCCATGTTAAATACTTTATCCACCTCAAATGTAGAAAATCTCCCCTTGTTGACCAAATTCAAAAGACCATCATCATCCTCATCGAACGTAACCACAGACTTGGCATTCGCACCTCCTCCGTCTTCTTTGATGAGAGGGCGAACGCGAGCGAAGACGCGAATATTTCCCTTCAGGTCGATGAGTTCGTTGTGATACTTCTTACGCAGCAGGAGTTCCTTCTGGTATTTCTTGTGGAGTTCTTCATTGTGCTTGGCAACCTTGGAGAGTTTTGCACCAATCTGTAAGATGGGATATAAAGATTTCACTGCATGAGTTATGTTTTGATGGAGAAATAATTTTGAAATATTCACAAGAATCAGTGGTTGAAACATGATGTGTATAAGTAGAAAATAAATGCAAAGACAACCAAAGAAAAATTTTAACTAATACTTCAATCTTGACCATTTCGATATCTCTCAGTTTCACTTGCCATTCTCCACCAAGGATTTAAATGGATACCTGGAAGGATGCAATAGCCCAAGTTGTGTGCCTTGCAATCAAGTCTTGAACTCTTAATTGGAACACTCCCAAGGGAATGGAGATAGTGCTCACAATTGTGTGCGAACAAGCCAGGATCCAATGACCTTATTATAGTATCTGTAAAGCGCTTAAAGATAACATTACAATTACAACGTTTTAATCGGTATATAAAAGCATAATGTTATAATTGTTATTGATGACAAATTATTAATTAACTGACCTCATTCTTAGTGTCTTCGATGGCCTTACTAAGCATGAGAGGGAACTGGCTACACATGGACCTGAGCTGCTGATATTCCTGGGCTATCATCAGTAGTCCAGGTCTAAGTTGATTGAACCTGGTCCTCATCAAGGAGTATTTCTGAAAGATAAAACTGGTCTCCTCTTCAGCCGTTTCTTTTGTGCGTTGGATCTCTTCATCTTTGGCCTCTTCCAAACATTTCATCTCCTCCTCCATCTGTTGCTGAACTTCAGCCATCTCTTGCTCTCTTTCTTCAAGCTGGAACAAAATACAGAACAATTTAAATAATTTACACAAATTTACATATTTCCTTTCAATTCCATACATGCACTAAATACTTGTCTATGTTACAAAATGCATATACTTGCCTATTTAACAATAATATATACATCAATGTTTAACTATACGTCAATAATATACACATTTTATATGTTAACAATGATCAAAATACCACAAGTAAAATGCACATTCCCATGGATAATATTTAGACAATATAAATTCACCTTATGAACATTATGACTAACCTTGCTTTATCCCAATAAAACCCCAAGATACAGTGAAGTATGGTTTTCATAGGACATGCAAACAATTTGCGATAGACATGATTGTAAAATAAATGGCAAAGTTCAAATTTTGAGGTTTTTAAAATAAATTTCTGGTGGCAATAGAGTAAAACAATGCTTGCGAATCAGTGTGTAGTTCCTACTATGTAATGTTGTGTGGACCAAGGAATAACTAAAGCCAGTCAACACAAGGAGAACACATAACTAAACTATGAACAGCATTAGTGTTCCAAGAATCTGAGGCTGAATAATCCAGCAAACTTCACACCTTCCACAAGACATTTGCCAAACTTTTGTGATCTGGGTTGGAATTTACAAAGAATTTGCAAATATTGTACATCATGAGAAGTTCTTGCGCATATGATAAAGCTGTTAAGACATGTTTGAGAGCAAAATTGCAGGTTCAAGATGTTCTTGGATGGAGGAAATGCTTGCAAGAACGTCTTTAAATTTAAATTAAACTAATCAAACTCAAAATGACGCCAGTTAGCGACAGGCAAAACTTTGGGACATATGCGCATGTTTTGCAGCAAAAAATTTAAATTTGGTCGTTGCTGTTAATTGGCAATGGCATCTTTCGAGTTTATGTGCCCGATTTGTGCACCATGAAAACTGAACTTAACAAAGTCACATCCATTGGCTTTACAGCAAGTTTTTCAATTTCCCATTGTATGTCTGCATGCACAAACAAGAGAATTCCAAAGGAAAAGATGCCTATCTTTATTGTTTTCTTTGTTTGTATTTATTCCTTTATATTGCACGATATGAATGTCAAATAAAGTGATGAATTACTACTACATGCCATCAATGCAATAAACTTGCTAAAAGGAATGGAGACTTTTGTAAATGTACATTAACACTATCAGACAATAATTACATGCCTAACTTTATATGTGGATAGTCTCACAAACATCACAAATATATGAAAATTGCATGTTGAAAGACAGACATGCATTAAACATAATGAAAATGAAGTACATAAGATAAGTCAAATTAGTAAAACTTACCTTTTGTACGATTGAATCAACCTCATTCTTGGAGTCTTCCAGTTGTTTTTCAGTGTCTGCATGGGTTTCTTTCAGAGAACTTAAATCTTTCTTAAGTTTATTATTTTGCAATTTGAACTGTAGCAAGGCTCGTTTAGCGTCCTCAGATTCCACCTCCACTCGTTTCTCAACCTCAACAATCTAAAGATTAAGATAGATAAATGGTTTATTAATAAAAATCAACAAGGCATCATGGTGGCTAAGGCCGAATTGCGATGCATTTACAAGGTAATAATGACACAAAAAACATTCAAACAATAACAGAGATGATTACAAAATAAATAATGCGGATAAAGTATGGTATTGAAACTACTTGTGTTGTGGAATTCTGGAAAGAAATTTTAACTGAAAGTGAATTGTGTGTTGGGAAATGACAAGTTTGTATATTAAGTCACATTAAGAAAAATCATTTTTAAATGAATGGAGAATAAATCAAGAAACAATAAACTTGTAATCGATCAAAGGTCAATTTTTTGTTTTAAAATCAATTCTAAATTCAGCAATTAAAACTTTTCATTGGCTTGTTCAACAATATTACAATGGGTGATTTCAAGCTTGGAGTTGGTATTGTGCCGATATTTACATTACCATAGCAGAATAGTTGAAATAAACTTGGTCCAGGGATGAAGCTGACAAAATCTCATATCGTGCTTCCAACACCAACACCAAACTTGAACTCACCAATTGGTAGATACCATTTCTGATAGATATCATTATCATTATTCTATCTAACATTGCTGCTACTACTACCGTTACAACTACTTTTACTTATGCTACTATGACTAATTTAACTACTGCTATTACAACAACTTTTCATATTACAACTTTCACCGCTTCTGTACTTCTACTTTCAAACTTTCATCATTGAAACTATGTGGCATATATAATCCTACTTAATACCAACCTTGGGATTGGCTTTCAATTCTTCATACTCCTCCTGGACTCTCTCCAGCTCACTACTCTTCACATTCAACTCCTTCTCCAGGGATTCTTGAACCTGGAGCTGCTTCTTAGCAGAGTCCAGGAGATTCTCCGACTTCTTGGCAAGTTTCTCTTCAAGCTCCTTGATCCGCTTTGCGCTGGACTTATTGGCAGCTTGCAATTTCTGTTGTATGAGATGGTGAGAACAAGAAAACATAAATACGTTAATACATTTTCAAGCTCCAATTCAATCATTGAAGTAAAAAAAAATCAACAAATCTACAAATGAAGCTTAATGTGTGGTTTTGAACCAATAACATACCCACAAAAAATCTATCTATACAAGGTACAAAGTAAACAAGTTACTGCACATGGATGCAAAACAATTTATTTTGGGAAATGAGAGCAACTCTTACCTTAATCTCTTTGAGATGTCCATCTTTAGATGCCATGAGAGCTGTATCTGATGACTGTTTGCTATCAAAGAGTTCATTGTTCAGCTTCGAGACCTCTACTTCCAGTATTTGTGCTTTGTCTTTATAAGCCTCTAATTCAGCAATTTGGTTCTCCTTCTCTCTTAGCTCACTCTTTTTCTCTCTCAGCTGGGACTCCAAGTCTCGTATCTGTTTCTTCATCTCATCCTTCATCCTTTCCATGTCTTCAACCATACCTGTCATGTGACATGATCATGTGACATCATATGGAAACATCAGGTGACATATGAAAACATCTTATGACCACTGATGGTAACTATAATCCCTCATATGAATTGCATGAGGAAGATGATAGGGTGGTAATAGTGATACATGTAGCATTTATTGCCATACTTGTGTATTATCTGAAATGTTTGATTTTATTTTGAAATTCAAATCTAGACATTCATTATTTTACAAAATATATAATAGGCAAGGACAAGCATACATGTCAAAATGATTGGGGCATAAGTTCAAGTTCAAGTTCATGTAACAAATCAAACAATATTTTACAATAATTTGACAAAAGGCAATATAGCATGGTAGGTTTGGGACAACGAAGAAGCATAACTTGTGAATGGGGACCCCTTATAGAGAAAAGGAGTAAAATAAGAAAAACTGAAATGAAGGGAAAAGGGGATGAAATACCTACCAGCTGATTGATTCACAGCATCCGACTGTTTAGCTGATAATGCATCTAATTCTTTCATCTTATCAGCCATCTCTGCCTGTAACCTTGTCAACTGTTTCTGAAGCTGCTGCTTCTCAATCTCTGATTGCTGTAAAAATTAATAAAATGACCCTAAATAATAGACATGTTTTTGTTCAATTAATAAGCAATTGCATTGGATCCCAGATAAAAAAAAAAGAAACTTGTGTTTATAATTTCAGAGAAAGATGTCACAATCACAAATATGTTTTGATAACAAATACAATGAGTGAAATAGAGTCTCATTTTATAGGCTTTTTTCAATAGATGAACGTGGTCTGTCAGAAACGATTTGCACAGAAACTAATCTGGCTCCACTGTCATTAAGAGATTGAGTGAGGAAAACACAAAAAGAGAGCCACCCCTTTCTCGCATGGCTCTCATGTCCTAAACAGATCTTGACTGATTATTCTGCACGATTTGATTTTGAATTTCTAAAAACTTTTTTGCTCCTCTTCCTGTATGCATTAACTTTCTTTACATTAGGTTTCAAAACAGAGAACAAAAGCTGAACTAAATGATGACAAAAATGAATTACTGAGAATCCTTAATTCCCTACTCTATGGGCACTGTATACATTTAAATAATACTTTACTCATATATTGAATTACTAATTTCGACTTGGTACAATATGGCCAATATTTGTTAATCTGTGTAATTTCTAAATTTAACAAATGATTATGCACATATAGTTTTCCTGTCAGTTTATATCTTTTTAGACAATTGCAAGATTAATTTCCCCTCATTATTAAAGTTACATACTTGGGGGTATCATAACATTTCAAGATAATGCTAACACTTGTATAAGTTGTAAAATTTCATGATGTATAAGACTACAATGAACCTACACTATTGTAAAGAATATTTTTAGCCTATATGAATAATCTTGAATTAAATCAAATTGAAATGAAATATTTTTTTTCTCAAAATCTGCAACATTTTCTGACCTTAATAATGCATGTTTTGTCATGTGCTTTCTTGGTAATTTACATAGAACACATATTTTTAAATACAGTTCAATATTTTTACATGTATTCCATTGACTACATACAGTCTAAATTTGTTGTTGCTGTTGCACCATATCTCTCTCCCTCTCCATAAGAATGCATAAATAAAATAAAAAGTGTGAAGACACCCTCAAATAATCTCTATACCCTACCCTCCCCCTCTATCTTCAACCACCTTCTCTATCTCTTTCTCTCTCTTTAATCCCATCTAGTTAATCCTTTCTTACCTTAAAGCACACCATTATGGTCTAAGAGCACTTCAAATCTCATCAACACCATCACTGCACATGGACACATACTGATCCCCAAGCAGCAGGATCTTACAAAGGAAGCCCAAAGGCTCAAGTCCAATCAATAGCCCTCCAACAGTATGTCATTCCAAACAATAGATGGCTTGAGGGTGTCCAGTTGGGACAGGGAACTAATCAATAGTGCCAACAATAGATACAGTCAAAGGTGAGGTCAGAGAGAATACATCCTCATGGAAATGTTTGGGTCTAAGCACTGACCAAGAAGGACATAGCCTGGACATTAGGGCCTTGATTCACAAAGGTGGTTTTGAATCTGTGGTTTCATGGTTTAGGCATATTTCATCCTCAATTATGGGTAATTCAGCATATAATAATAATAATAATGTAGCTTATAAAGCGCCAAATCCACTCTGTAGAGTGCTCAAGGCGCATAAAGAGCTAAGAGTTAAATAAAAAATTTATTAGAAGATTTTTGAAAGTTTCGACAGAGGTACATTTTTTTATGTTTTCAGGAAGGCTATTCCACAAAGTGGGGCATGCAAAAGCAAATGATCTTTCCCCCAAGTTTTTGAAACTTTTGGAATGACAAGGAAGCCAGAGGTGGATGAGCGCAAAGAACTGCTTGGTCTGTAGTGATTGATAAATGTTTACAGAAAAAGCGTCAAGTAAGAAAGGCACGCTTTTATCACAAACATGCTATATTTGTAAGTTTATTAATGAATCCACTGTTTTGAATTAATGAGTCCACTCATCCAAGCTTGCTCCTTTGGGCAATCACTGATTCACACTCTTAATATTTACAAACCTTGAGTGACTTGGACTCCCTCCTCCTGACTTGCTCCTGGTGTTGAGCCTCCTTCTTATACCTGGAGCAATCATCTTTTAGTTTCCCCATCTCCTCCTTCAATTGCTCCACCTCCTTCTCATAATCTGTAACCCCACTGAGTTGCTTCTGTAAAAGCAAACACATTCAAAATGAAGACGTTTGAGACATTAAAGATAAACACGTAAAATGTCTTTGTACAGAATCCAATAACATGACTACCCAATTATTTCCATATCTGATGAGATTGATTAGATCAATCACAATTTGTTCTTCCATATTTGAATATGATCAGACCAATCACAATTTGTTCTTCCATATTTAAAATGATTAGATAAATCACAAATTGTACTTCCATATTTGAGAATGATCACACCAATCACAATTTGTTCTTCCATATTTAAAATGATTAGATAAATCACAAATTGTACTTCCATATTTGAGATTGATTAAATCAATCACAATTTGTTCTTCCGCATTTGAAATGATTAGATAAATCACAACTTGTACTTCCATATTTGAGATTAATTAAATCAATCAAAACTTGCACTTCCATATTTGAGATTGATTAAATCAATCACAACTTGTACTTCCATATTTTAGATCTAGATTAGATCAATCACAGCTTGTACTTCCATATTTGTGAATGATTAGATCAATCACAACTTGTACTTCCATATTTGTAAATTATTAGATAAATCGCAACTTTTACTTCCATATATGAGATTGATTAGATCAATCGCAACTTGTACTTCCATATTAGATAAATCGCAACTTTTACTTCCATATATGAGATTGATTAGATCAATCGCAACTTGTACTTCCATATTAGATAAATCGCAACTTTTACTTCCATATATGAGATTGATTAGATCAATCGCAACTTGTACTTCCATATTTGAGATTGATTAAATCAATCACAACCTGTACTTCCATATTTGAGAATTATTAGATCAATCACAACTTGTACTTCCATATTCTAGATAGATTAGATCAATCACAGCTTGTACTTCCATATTTGTGAATGGTTAGATCAATCACAACTTGTACTTCCATATTTGTAAATTATTAGATAAATCGCAACTTTTACTTCCATATTTGAAATTAATTAGATCAATCGCAAATTGTACTTCCATATTTGAGATTGATTAGATCAATCACAATTTGTACTCTCATATTTGAGATTAATTAGATCAATCAAAATTTGTTCTTCCATATTTAAAATGATTAGATAAATTACAACTTGTAATTCCATATTTGAGATTGATTAGATCAATCAAAACTTGTACTTCCATATTCATGATTGATTAAAACAATCACTACTTGCATATTCATATTTGAGAGTGATTAAATCAATCATAATTGTACTTCCATAGATGAGATTGATTAGATCCATCACAACTTGTAATCCCATATTTGTGTTTGCTTAGATCACTCAAAACTTGAACTTCCATATTAGTGATTGATCAGATCAATCACATCTCGAACTCCAATCATTCATCTCACCTGCTCTTCTTGCATCTGTTTGATCATGTTATTAGCCTCCTCCAGCTGCTGTCTCAGGCCCGACTCTAATGCTTGGTTGCTATGTTTACCCCTCACTGCTTTATGATCATCATCCTCATCATCCCGAGGGCTGGGGTGATGAGGGTCCCCGCCCCCACCATGCCCATTCTGTTGCATCAGTCTCAAGGCCTCCTCGGCGGTGAATTGTTTTTCTCTCGCTTCAGCCACCTGACTTTGCTGATCCCCAAGGGCATCAATGAGGTCTTCCAATCGACTTGAGATGCTTTGTGAGTGGGTTGATGTACCTCCTACAATGTAGCAATGGCATGAGATCAAACCAACCTGCCTTTACAATGTATCAAGACTAAGCACCGGTGCATGAGCCCTACTACAGGTCACTGCGCGCTTTCAGACTAATTTGGAAACAAAAAAATACTTGGTATTTTCTGACAGGGAAATCTACTTTCACAACAAAATACAAGGTATTTTGAATTAGAAGTCTATTACAGGCCCCCACTAGGTGCTTTCAGATCCATTTTAAAACCCAAAATACTTGTCATTTTCTGACAGGGAAATCTACCCTGATCACAAAATACAAGGTATTGTTTGCCAGTGTGAGAGCAAATTACCTGTAATATCCCTGCAAGAATACTGACTCAAAGGAGGTACTGTACATGCACTTTTTCAAATTATGAGAGCTTTTGAAAGGAATTCTCCAAGGTTGCAAGAAAAAAGCAAAATGAGGTAATTCTATTCATTAATTCCCTTCAAATATGTTGCGCACAGACACACGGGCACTGCAGAGCGCTTGGGCTGTGAGCCAGATGAACTAAAGATTTTAAACTTAAGATTTTGAAAGTGTGCACCTCATCTGCTACTCAGACCATACTGCACATGAGCAGAACTTGGAGAAATTACCCCAAAATGGGTCTAAGGGTATGATTACGAAAAATAATGGTCGTGTAATTATAAGCCTGAACAAATTCTCACCAATTTGTGGGTATTTGGTGATGGATAGGGCCTGACAGCACCTTCTGCATAATTGGCTTTCTAGAGGACCATCTGCCTTAAGAAAGGTACTTCAATTAGAATAAACTATTTAATTCTCACCTGTTTCACCTCCTTCCAATTCAAGAATCCTATTTTCCTGGTCTCTAATGATATCCTGAAGACTGTCTATAAGTTGATGTTTCTCTTGCATATGAGCTTCGTGACTCTTGCGTAAAATCTTAATCTGTTGCCACTTATTGGTTTTCTCCTTCTCATAGCTGGCCTGGAATTGTTGGGAACTCTCCCGGAAATTCTATCCAAAGATTAAACATGACAGGTTTAAACTTATTATTTCACAAAAATTCTCATTCAGATCAATATCCATCTATCTTCTTCTGATGCACATTTCACCTGAGAATGAAGTTGGATTAGGGAGACTTGTCACAACCATTCAGCAGTTTGAATCAGCTTAATAATAGAATTATGTCAATGTCCCACTAATAGTTTATACATGTATGTGGGTTTTTTTTCATAATATTGAATGATGAACAATTCTTCAGTCCACTTTTGAAGATGAGGACTTAAGGGCCAGTATTCTGAAGTCTAGTTTCACTATAGACCATGGTTTAACTGTGTGCTAAAATTATGGGAAGCTGAAAATGTCAAAAAATCAAAAGCTTGTTTACATTGTTTGTTTCTTATGGTTTCTTTGCTTTTTTGTTGTTGCTCTTTTGCTCATAAATAATGCTTATTATTTCCATACAATTATAATTTATTTAAGTGTCAAATGAGCTTGGAAATAACTTTTAAAAAGTACTGTATTAAAGAGATTTTTGTCATAGTTTGCTTGCCATACAAGAAGTTAATTCCATACTTCAGACCAGAGTTTAAATCAAAACCAAAGTTCAGAGTATGGGCGAGGAAATTAAAATCACATAACATTTGGAGCTGCTGCTTATAGTTATATGTGGTGTCACACAATTAATTATAATTTGATGAGTTTGGGTCAAAACTTGATTTATATGTTTACTCTCATTTTTACGCTTCCGTGTAAAAATAGTTGATGCTGGGATAAACGTCCCCTTTAAATACCTTGACTTTGAGTAGAAGTTCTTCTCGTTGCTGATGAGTTTGTCTCAATTCCTTTCGTAGAGCCTGAACATCCACATCGGACACCATCGCTAGAGACAACATAAATAAAGGACATGTATCAAATCACAGTGTCAGTCAGGTGACTGGAACACTCATATTTTAATACATTAGAACAAGTTAACAATAACAGAGTTATTATATTTGGATGTCAAGATATCTAATACTTTGGAAATCCTCCGATTGGTATGGCAACAAAGCTGCTTCTGACCAAAATTTCATATACACATGTATTCAAACTTACCTTAAATTTTGTTTAGAAATAAGTATGTTTTATAATAGAATATTTTCATA
Organism: Lytechinus pictus; assembly: GCF_037042905.1. Lineage (NCBI taxonomy): Eukaryota > Metazoa > Echinodermata > Echinoidea > Temnopleuroida > Toxopneustidae > Lytechinus > Lytechinus pictus. The sequence goes on along the minus strand of NC_087246.1, from coordinate 61,492,053 downwards.
ATCTCACATTAATTCAATGAATACAATCCATGTACCCATGAAACAATTCTGCCTGGTTAAAAGGTCACAGGTCTGACTGTACATAATGTGATACTAAAAAGAAAAAATATATGAACTTTTCAAGCAAATCGCAGCATTACTTAAACAATAATTAGAACTAATTCTATGGTAATCTAGTTAAAATACTTACAAATGAAATTATACAGAAAAGACATATCGTCCGGGTCCACCACAATCACAATGTTAACTCTTTAATTCTAAACAGATCCTCAGAAATCAGATACATCAAACTCCATAACAGATCATCATATTCATTAGAAACAGACGAACACCATCAATATATTACTGCAATTCATCCAAAATCATTGGCATTGACCAAACAATATGAAAATATGCGGAACAATTATAAAAATGAAATTGAGCGGTTGCACTCTGGTGGTTTCCTATGGACCATGGCACAATGATAAGGGTTCAAGCATGTTGGCATTTCATGCCTCGTTAAATGGGTGTATGTTTTTATTCATAATTAGTTTTCAGAGCAAATAAGAGACATCCTTGAAAACATTATTTACAATCTTAAAAAGGCACCCCTTTCACCTTTAAAGATTAATTATTTTTTCACATCTTTAGGATGTTAAACTGATTTCATGATTTTATAACATTTATGTGTATTTAATATAAAAAGGTGTTCTGAATTTTCTCTCATATTCAATTACTAGTACAAACAATAATCAGTCCCACCTACAGGTAACAGTGTTACCTATTGTATTTTTAATTAGTCCATGCAAGAATGCATTCGTATAATACCCTATTAACAACTCGGTATAATCTCTCTCTCTCTCTCCCCACTTGTACTCCGCAGAATCAATACAGAGGGTACTTTATAACATACAGAACTGCAACCATTTAAAATTTTTAATTGCTTGTTACATGTACATGGTGCACAAGGTTTACCATAATGTTAAAATATCATAGTTTGATTGTATTACAGAGTCCAGTGCAAATTATTGTCAAAATTTGGGCAGCAAGAGAGAGTACACTTGTCCAATGCAATTAATAATGTCTGTGTACCAGTGTGTCACCATAAAATCATATTTCAAATCCAATTATGGAGTTCTAGCATTCATAAACCGCATACATGTATATTGGCATGGCATGCTGTAACTGAAAACAATTATTCCTTTTCTAGTTATACAGGATTTAGACTCTCTCTTTAAAAATAAATTTTGTTAAATAATAAATGCCCCCCCCCCCCCACCCCAGGGGAAAACAAGGTCGGTTGCTATTCCAGTTTTAGTTTATTACTACATTTTAGCTACAATTTATGATTCAATTTTCATTAAAACTAATTTTGGTCTGAATCAGCAAAACTGAAATATCTGCATTTTATCCCAGTTTTGGGTAAAACCATTTCTAAAGCATGAAATGGGCTTAAAATTATCAGGATATAATCTTAAAGGCTTTCTGATGAAGAGAAATGTAAAATATGCTGTAAATATGTACATGTGCATTTTATTCAATTGATCCTTTTCAAAGAAAAGGAAAACATTAATTGGAGAGGACTAGAATATCCTAAGATGTAAAATTCAAATTTTCAAAAAGAATCAACCAATAAAAAAAATGAGGGTCTCTACACTTTTGTAGATGATACTCATATTATTTACATAATCAAACCTTTACCAATGCTTGTGATAAGTCAAATAAAAAATGAATCACTTATTTCATAAATGTGCATTGTAGGGCCTATATTAACTATATACATAGCTATATGTGCAATGGATTTCTGTTTTTAAAAATGGTCTTTTCCATTTCTGAAAACCTGTATTTTTAAATCAAACTTGATCTAAAATTTGAATTCCATTTTGCCATAGAAGATGCACACAGCAAAAACATGCATTGGGTTTTGCAAATTATGTATGTGAATTCAATGAATAATTAAATTAAATGAAAAGTAAAGAACCAAAACTGATTTTCAATTCTGATTTGCCAATAAATGGAAAATCACTGTCCTTACATGTTCATGTACTGCACAAATAATATCTATCTATCCTCCCTGCTTCATCACTCTATGAGTGTACATGCATGTAGTTTAATATCTCCACTTGATATGAATGTATCATGTACATGTATGTTAGTGATATTTGCTCTCCACTGTCCAAATAATTGGAATTCCGTCAACTCATCAATACAGCATCCATGACAACACACAGACTGCAGCACACACATTATCCAATATGAGATGCACATACACCGCTTCGAACCATACTGATTTGATGTGATCAATGTGTACATTTCTCCATCTAAAAATGACATGTATCGGCTTTGACTTTTGATAAGTTGTGTAATTTGAGCTTTAAAAAAATATTCAAGTCTTTATATATTAACATACAAATATCTCATCCTGAATATATACTACATTATTTTTAATATAAAAATATAGGCTTTTACAACATGAGAAAAATATACACATGTATACAAACATCAATTATAGAGAGTATAAGAAGCCCAATTCATTTCATAATAACATCCCTTGTAATGACCCAAGAATCATTACAACAAAAAACAACTCCCACATACACTCACTAATAGCATCATTAACATAAAATCCTTCTGGATAGGAAATAATGAACCAAGGCTCACCTTTTTTCCCTGTGCCGACACCACTGTCTGCCTCGTCATAGCTTCCATCGCTGCTGTCTCCGTCACTAAGGAGGTCACCTGACGCAAAGAGACGACGAGAGATTGCAGTCAGCATCTCATTTGAATTTCATCTATGCTAATGAGGTAGTTGTTATTTGAACCAGTGTCAGAGACTCAGTTCTCCATATAAGTGATCAAAATTGCACCTCCTCATTTTCATGTCACAAGAATAAGATGTGAAAACAGATAGCTGTGGTTCATGCTTATGAATTTTAAGGAATTCAACCTTTTTTCAGTGAATTGTAGATATCTATTTGATCTCCTGATTAAATAATAGATGGATGCTACTTCTTCCCCCTGCAGTCATCAATATCTAAACAAATATTCACTGTCTACATGTATGATATTTATCAATATACGCAAGTATACTGTGAGGTCTGATATTCCTATTTTGCACTGATATTGATTAATTTCATGCAAAACAGCTGTTGACCTTGGGATATATTCACTTGGATTTGTGATTGATTTTCTTTTCATGCTCAGCCAGTCAAAGGGGAATTGTAAAAGGTTGATTCTAAATAAAAAAAAAATAATGAATTGATATTTGTATGAATATTCATCTGCGTATATGCCCTATACTCATTTTAGCTCTTTATAATAGTTTTTTTTTAAGACTACTTGGTTTTAATACAAATAAATGGATTAATTCACTTTTTTTCCACAAAAATCTCTCTCTCTCAGAGGTCTGTCTCGATAGCAAATCTTCTCTTCTAATGCACATTCAGCTCTCTACAAAATACCGATGTTGTTATATCATCATTTTTCTTTTTTAAGTTGAATCAATTCATTATTACAAGTTATTATACACTGCAATTTGCATTCATATTTGGACACTATCTTCTCACTCTTCTAAAATTGTTTAATCAATTCTACACTACTTGATTACAAACAACATACAGGTGACAATTATTCAACCATTTACAAGATTTTTTTTTCAATCATTCCTTCCAAAAAACTACAAGTAAATAATGCTATGTACATGTACATTATAATTTATAAGCGTACATGTATACATTGTTATATATGCTCAGTGGAGCAGAGAAAACAGCATGTTCCAAATGGATGAAAGTGTTATTGTCTTGCTAATAATAGAGTCTTCTTGCAGCAGAAAACAAGCCTTTTATATGCTAAAATTAAACCTTGGGTGTATTAAATTCAAGAAAGGAATTGGGGAAACCACGCAAGAGTATTTTCTTACTCTTACTTTTCATGAAGCTTCACAGAAGAGTGATGTCATTACATTTTTTTTTCCTGACTGTATCTTGTTTGTTGTTTCCATAACAAGAGTCTGATGAAGAGACTGATTTGAGGGAAAACAAACTATTAATCATTGTACAATTGGTAGTCTTACAACTGACTTACTATAAGACAAAATACTTAAAGTGAGAGTGCCTACATTATTTTAACAGTAATTTTATCAGTAACTTCCCCACACCTTTAGTATTTAAACACTTTCATCCTACGAGGCATCTTATTTCTCAAAAATTATTAAAAATATTGGTAATCTTACAGCTGACTTTACAATATCTGACAAAATACTGAAAGTGAGAGAGACTTCATTTATTTTCACAGTAATTTTATCAGTAACTTCCTTTCTGTCCTTTCTTATTCTTTTGCACATTTTTCTTTTCCAGTGTTTTATGGATTTCTTCTTTCTCCCTTATTCTTATAAATATGTTAGCTCTTCTACATGTACATCTTCCCCTCCTCAAAGGCCAAGGGGGGGGGGGTGGAGTCAACTATATTGATGTACACATGCACTAACAGAAAAAAATAGGAAAAAGGGTTTGACTCTTTCTGGCAAGTTGAGGGTGTTGAAGTAAGCACCCACAAAAAAAAATCAAAATGAGAAAAAAAACAAGTGGGGATTTTTCTTTCTTTCTTGATAGCCTCTATTGTTCATTTCTTACTTTCTCATAAAAATATTAATGTTTTCATCTTCTTGATCTCTGTTTCTCTTTCTTTAATACTTACTGTCATCAAATCCCAGTTCTTCCATCATAGACTCTGCTCTTGATGGTGTAGGGGATGTTACCCTCACACCAGCATGGAATGTCTTCGGAGTCTTGAAGCTCATGTTTTCATTACCCTAGCAAAGAAAGAAATACAATGTTACATGTACATCCATGTAGTAAAACAAAAATCCTTCATTCCCTGCATGTGGAGCTTTCGGACCTCCCCAACCAGGAAAAATAATAATCAACTTGTACATAATATTTGTTTCAGTGGGTATTCTATCTTGATCAGGAGATACTTGGTGTGTTACAGTACATGTACTTGTAATATAGGCCAGTATGTAATAGCATGATTTAAAAGGGCACAATAGAAAAGGTGATATATCTGGTGAAATCCAATAAATGATGTAAAATAAGAGAGTTATGTCATTTTAAAGTTTCACTTATTTTCCACAAAACAGTAATAAGCACAACTCAGTGAGATGCAAATGAGAGAGTAGATGATATCAATTACAGTGTACTCACTATTTCTTATGTCTTTTATTGTTTGAATTATACAATATTTCAATTTGTACCAATTTGACATTGAGGACCAATAATTGAACTATAAAATAAATCTAACAATGGTAATGCCACATGTTCAGGGAGGAATAAAACTTTGTTTTACAGGACAATGAGGAGAAAATTTGAATATTTCATATTTCATGTAATGAAATACAAAATAAATAGTAAGTGAATGTCATCAGTCCCCTCATTTTCATACCAACCAGGATGTGCATATGAAATTAAGCGAAAGTTTAAAAAGGCATATAACTTTCTTACTTTACATCCGATTTTGATGAAATTTTCAGTGTTATGCTTGTTTGATTTTTCTCTTTTTATTCAAATCAAAGTGGACTTGTCCTTTAAAGGTATTTCATTTTACTCTCATGCATATAGAGTCTCATCTTCATTATTCTAGGCAGTCAAAGAATGTAAATAATTGCAATGATCAATGTGTCACACTATCCGTGGTCACACATGTGTATTTGATCAAAATCAAAATCAATGGAGATTACTAACAATTGAAATTCATATCCCTCTAATAAATAATTGAGATCCGTCCATATCGAGTTTCATTATGAATCAATCAATCATTTTTTTAATTGGCCAAAAGGCCAGAAGTCGTAAAACCATGTTTCTACAACCTCAAACAAACGAAGTGATGTCATTCTGTGACTTTCTTGAAATGAAAATTCTAAAATCCATAGAGCAGACCTGTCATAGTAAAAATCCAGTATTTCAAATACTGGCATTTCATAAAGCAGCCAGCATCTATAAGTTAACCAAAATACAATTTTCATCTTTAAAAGATGCAGCTGGAAGCTCCTGAATACAAACACCTGTTATAATGACTTTTGATATTTAACACATAGATTTGAACAAGCACTCTGAATTCCTGCTTTATACAGTCTACATTGTAGGGTCCTTGATTGCTTGGTTTTATATAAAGATATTGACCTTTGTGCAGGTGTCATTTCTTTTGATAAGGATGGCCTTTGAAATGCAGCAATCAATGCTTGTTGAGTCTGGAGAGTGGAGAATATTTCTTATTCCATAGTTTCATATCCTAAGTTAGATCGAAGCACTGATCTTCAAGACAATAAATAAGTGTACTTATCAAGGATAAAAGAGTGCTAAATTATGAAACCTTTCATATATTGTCTTTTTTAATAGATTAACTAATTCCCTTTTAATATCATTTGTAATTATTTCTTAATTCAAAACAATGTATCAACTGATTATTTATCCATAAATTTTATGAAATCCATAGGTTCAAAATTTATGTTTATTTTGTTCATTTTTTTAAAGAACAAAATAAACATGAATAAAGTACACATATATGAAATCAATAGCTAATACATGCAGGCCTACTACATAACTGTATGGGTAGGTATTAATGAGTGAAATACTGAACAAAATCTGACCAATGAAAATCTGATTAATTTCTTTTGTACCTCTTTTTCTCAAATTGTAATGTAGGCCTATTTTCTCTTTTTGAAGCACCTACAGTGTATGTGCACTGTATGAATCTAATGGATTATTATCACCCCTTTCTTTGCAAATTTATCCTTATAGCTAATTTCTTTGAAATAAAGAAACTGGCCATCTGAAAAATAACAAATAGAATTGTGCACTTCTGAGTGTGATCATTTAATCTAAGAAGACTACAGTGTACATGTAGATTAATTACAATTATATGATAAAAAAGACAATGCAGTAATATGCAGTCAAAACCAAGGAGGAAGATGAAGTGATACTTCCTCGGTCAAACTGATAGAAAAATAAACTTTTACTGATTTTAAAATTATATCTACACCATGATGCTCCTAGGCGGGAATATTCTGAAATTACATCTGTACATACATGTAAGTCTAGCTCATTTCTACCTAACAGGGAAATTTGACTCACAAAGTCACAACAATGGCAGTTTGAAATTAAATCTGGATTGCTTCTCTTAAACAAAGCAAGCGTCAGCTGTTTCAATACAGACAGTGTCAGACATCACACTTCATTTCATTATTGTGTGGTTGCTAAGCAACCATGCCCAATCTCAAGAGATTAAACGACCCTTAAACAAACATGGACTACAATCTGCTTCTTAATTTCTTATATAGGCATGATGGGATTAATAAATATAAGTTTTCCATAGCATAGTTTCATCATGGAGGCAGAACTTCTACAAGTACTTGCCTCCATGGTTTCACAAGGGAAGTTGATGGAAAGACCTATAAAACAATAGGGGTGGTATTATCATACAGGTTGCATTAAGGGGATAGTTCACCCTGAAGAAAAATTTCTTGTAAAAACACCATTAAAAATAATTATATTGTTGAAGGATTGAGGAAAAATCCATCAAAGATTAAGAAAATTATTATAGGAATTTGAAGTTTTGGATTTGTGACATCATATATGAGCAGCTGCCGTAATAAAAATTATAATATTTGTCTGTTGATATACTAAAGGTACAATTTTTTACATCGATATACATGGGAAAGCTGCACGCATATAATGTCACAAATCAGAAAATTAAAATTCGTATAACTTTTTTAAACCTTTGGTGGATTTTCCTCAAACCTTCACCAATATATTTTTACTACTTTTTCTGCTTTTGATACAATACACTTTTTGTCAGTCTTCCCCTTTTTAAAAGGAAACCAAAACCCAAGAAGTGAAGCAATCTTATTGGAAAGAGTAAAATGAGCGGAACAATTTAAAAAGTTTCATCAAAATCAGTAATGAAATAAGCAAGTTTAATATGGGAGTTTGAAAACTCTTGTTGTACTTTCTATGGGGATCCTCAAATTGGCAAACATGTTTCAGAACAACTCTCCTTTTGTTTTGTACACAAATTTTCAGATTTTCCTCATTATCATTCTAATTGCGTCTTGCCTCCTTCTGAGCACAACATATGCCATGGGAAAATATAATTCACACCACATATTTCTAGGTCAGGAAGAGATAATGTGAAATATGTAAAATAAAGGGGAAAATCTGATAATTTGTGTACAAATCAAATGGAGAGTTGTCCACAAAATCAGCCATTTTGAAGCACGTTTGCCAATTTGAGGATCTCCATAGAAAGAAATTACCACAAAACTTTTTAAACGTCCATAACTTGCTTATTTCATAACCAATTTTGATGAAACTTTTTTTTTAATTGCTCCTCTCATTTTACTCTTTCCAATAAGATTGCTTCTCTTTTGGGGTTTTTGGTTTCCTTTAAAACCACACTTTATGGGGTGCCAGTTGTCAAATTATTCACCAAGTGAAGATCATTTTCCAAAGATATCATAATTTGAGAAAATTGGTCTTTATAAAAATCAAATTATGTTAATTTACATAATTTTCAAGTGACAAAATTTGTTCTTTTTCAAATGTAAAACTAATCAAAACTGCAATCAAAGAATCGTTAAAAGAGAATGACATCATTTCTAAAAGTTGGCTCAGATGTTTTACTATACATGTAGGCCTATACTTCCAGTGAACCTTTGATCCATAACTCACATTATGCACATATATCATAATCCATAAAATAAATCCCAAGTGATTTGATTTAAAATCAAAATTCATGATTCTAAGTAATTGATAGTACCCAACTACCCATAATACAACAATTAGTGTGAACTTTGAATACTATACAATGCAGATCAAAATATAACAAGTCACAACTTTACCTAAAAATTGCCAAATTTAATTTTTACAGGCCTATTTTCTGCAGTGCTCAAGAGCTGAAGTAAATGTTTAAAATTAAACTAAGAAGCAACTTTTTTAAGGCTGGGTAATAAAGTGCAAGTAAATCAAGATATAAACACAATAAGTTTGAATAAACAATCAAAGTGTTACATGACGTAATATATATAGACGACGAACAGAAATCAATATTGTCACTTGTACATTGATTTTCTCATTGTATCTATAATCTATGGCGTGCAAATGCCGCTTATTAGCCTTGAAAAGAAATATTGATTGCCAAAAGTATAAAAGCTGGTGTATGTATCTAGTTCAAAACTTCAAACCCACTATGAATATTTATTTTGTACAAAATTATATTTACAACTTTCTCTCATATAGTCAGTAAAATTCTTTCACTTCATGCAAGTACTAGCTAGTATAGCTTAACATTCGATTGCAAGATAGAAACAGTACATGCTCGCTAAAATAACACTTTTCTCTGCATGCCTATTACCAAGTTATTAAGCTAACACTAGCTAGCTCGCTGCAAGCTAGCGACTAGTTAGCGGTTACGTATCATGAAGTTTCTGTGAGGTTACATGTACATGCAGCTCTCATATAATGAATTCCAACAAATTTAACAAAATGAGAACAAACGCCAGAATTTGAAAATATCTGTTAGCTTTATTCTGGGTTCAGTGGGGTGTGTATTGTTTGATAATTACCCACACTTGAAAAGCTCCAATAATTAGCATTTTGGGCAAATTTACACCTATTGCTAGGGTTAAGTAATTGTTTCACATTTTTAGATAATAAGACACAAAATTTCATACATTTTAAATGATTTTGTTCATTCAAAATGGTGTTCTGTCCATTAAAAACACAAAGTCCAAAAATTTTAATATCCAAGGGAGATATTTTAAATACATGAATGCACAGCTAACCAAAAAATGGGGGAGGGAGTGTCGGTAAGTTTAAAGCCATCAATATATCATTTCATAAACTTACAGTTAAAAAAAAACACTTTACAATAATATTAATCATCTCTAGGACAAACCATCGTCAATGGACATAAAATTTAGCACCCATTATCAAAGGAATGCATGCATTATCTGACCTTTCAAAGAGCAGAATCAAGTGCACTTTAAACATGAAATTCTGCTTCCATCTAGGTAAAAGTTTATTCACATTTGTAAATCGGGGCCAAATTCTTTTTTGAGAGCATTTCTTTAAAAATCATAATTTCTATAATATTTTTGACAGAAAATTAGTAATTACTGGGAAATTAACCTAAAAGCAGGCATTTGAAACTATCGCAAGAGTGCTTCAATATCTATGAAAACATCGAAAAAAAATTATATTGATCAAACAACCAATAATCTACAGCATCTCTCTCTTCTCATCTGTTCCACTTTAATAGACAAAATAATAGTAATAGGGACTTATAATTCAATCTTTAACAACATGCCGGATAAGCTTTTATTGGTTTGTCTTTTTTACTATATCTATACAGCATGTATCAAATTAATTCATCAGAGAAGTAACTTTGATCCATATGAAAATAAATATCCACATATCAATCACTTCATGATTATTCATATAGTTTACATCCCTGTATATTGGTGATATGATGCTTAAAAGAGAAAAAGTAATTACAAGGAAATGAAGTACTTACTCTGGGACTAGTATGATGATACATGGTGAGGATCTGATGGATTTCTTAATCAACACTTATTGAAGCCTGACATGCACTTTGAAGATATCAAGTCATACTCGGTACGTTTGTTACCAATACATGTATGATCATCATCACGAACACACCATCTACAAGAAAAATCAAGAATAGGAAATAATGCAGACAGAAAGCTGGACACAAGAATCTGCAACTCAAGAAAGATGAACACGATCATCCTACATGTATATGCACTGGCTATTAGGTTTTTATACATGTAGACCTATAGATATAATAAACTAAATTTTGTTGGCTGACATGCCCAGTAGTAATCCTCAAATTTGCAAGTCCTACAGTACCAAGCCTAGCTACCAAGGATATAGAGTCCACAAATGTGTCATCAATCATGGCGATAACATTGTCGGGTCAGATTTCTTCACTGAAGGCCTACTGATGAAAAGGCATACATGTAGTACATATGGGTTTGCATCCCACTTTCAAACTTGCTTGATTCAATTTATTTTTTAGAATTATGAATCAATACCTTTTATTCCGTAAAAAAAAACTTACCCCGGTAATTCAACAGAATTTAAGGATAAAAAAATTGACTTATAGGCCTATTCACTTGGTCTGGAAGAGTAAATGGTAGCTAGCTAAACATACGGTACATTTAAGAACGAATTGGGTCAAAAAGACGGACTGAATCCAAATCAGTGTTTCCACAGATCCAAAACAAATTTCCAGAAACTGAATGCCAAATTTCCCCAAATTCATAGACATTTCCTTGAAGTTTCAAGATTGATTTTTAACAAAAATACAAGTAGGGCAATAATAAAGCAAGCCTAAATTTGGTCTAAGTGACCAAAATCAAGGAAATCAAAGTCAAGGTACATTTTTTTTGTGTACGCCCTCTTTTAAAATAGGAAAAAAATTATGAAATGTGAGCGCGGAGCGCGAGCAGAAAATTTTGAGCTACATGAATATTAAAAGTTGCTACGTTTAATTATTGTGAATTGTAATTTTTGGATTTCCCAGAATTTTTTCATTTCCCAAACCTTTCCTAGAAAAAGTCAAAATTTCCTGAATTTCAGGAAAAGTGGAAACACTGGGCCAAATGCAATAAATTACAAGTATAAAAATCATGTGCCTAAAGGCTAAAAGTATTCCAACTTCCAAGGATGACAAATAAATTCCACCGATACAGATATCAGACATACATGCACTATAAGTATACATCAAAATACTTTCAAGGTTTTCTTTTAAAATATGGGCATCTTTCCATTTCCAGACAGTGCAATCTATTGAGAGCTGATCGCCAACCCGGCCTCAAGAATTGAGGCGGCTATACAGACGAATCCCCATACAGACAGTATACCCAGTTTTTGTGTGTCCGGACAGGTTGTGTGTCCGGACGATCAATTTTAGGAAGTCATTTGAAAAAAAATCACAGGCGAAGTTTCATCAATTTTTAGTACAAAATGTAGGAAATATTATAGAGAACAAAATAGAAGATGATTACAACTATTGAATTCATATTTTTAGGGTAATCCAAAGACAAAAAAGAAGGCTTCAAAAATATAGTGTCCGGACACCCAACCCCCCATCCTATCCTACCAAGACAAAACTGCACTGTCGCACACACTCGACACTGCACTGAGCTGATATTGATTCGAGACCAAAGTATTCTGCTATAAATTTTATCCTTATACTCGAAAAGTCGAGATATCCGGATTCTAAAGCAATACAATTTGACATGAAACTAATGCGAAACTCATTTACATTTAAATTATTATGATTTGAGAGCTACTTACCACGCAAATAAATATTTCCTTCCTTCGATAGAGTTGGCTTCCAAGTCACCGCACTGGTCTCGAGTCAAATCCTCACGAGTCGAGTGTAAAAGCTCGATCGACCGGGCCGGCCGGTTGCGTTGCCGGTGACACGCACAGGAGATCCTGAGCGTTCCTAGCGATATCGCAGTTATGGAGACGAGACGCTTTTGATTGGAGGCGATGAGGATTGAGGGCAATAAAGAAGCCGGATGTGTACAATACACTGAACTGAAAATCAGTGGTACAATACAGTGGTATCCGCCAGCCGATCACTTTGGAATTTGAAGACGGCATACCTGTATAGGAATCAGCTTGGGGGGGGGGGGGGGATGACCCTTGGAAGCGGGGGTGCTGGGGGTGAAAGCACAACAAAATTTCCTTGAGGTGCTGTGTGTAGTATTCTCCATAGATGTGTAAAAATGGAATAATGTAACCAATATGACTTTCATTTTGTAGTGAAACTTTATTTTTTTGCTTTTCAAATTTTTCTCCAGACCAATTTTACTTCCATTTTGTAGTGAAAACTTTTTTACATGTACTTACCTTTGTGAATGACAATTTCTAGCATTGACCCCCAAAATAAATAAATAAATAAATGAATAATAATAAAAGCGGGGTGCACGTGATCACCAAATAACTTTCCCCGTAATTCCAACAACAAAAATTGATAAGGTGCAACAAATTACCCCTGTGCCTCATCAGTTTGTATTATAGGCCGAAAATTCACAAAATAAACGATGTTTTGAAAACGTAATAAAACAGAATATTGGCTTTAATCAATAACCTAAATTAAATGGGGTCAATTCAAAAGTAAGATAAGCCTAATGAGAGAGAAGTATAAATAATTATGTAGAAATATAGGCCTAAATGAGCTCACCGCGGGTACCCTGGTAAAAGGCCAGCGGATGGCAGTGCAAAAATTGCATAAGACTGAGGGGAATTAAAAGAAGCCGATTGAACAAGATCATTAGGCTTGCACTTTGGTAACATGACATCGGGGCTATTATATAGAAATATACATATAATGACAGCGGTACCAACACTGGGCGAGTTGAGAGTGTAACATACAATGGCATGATTTAGGTCGGTCAAAATAGTGAGATCGATAGAAATGCGCGTGCAAATGAAACAAAACTTTTGAGTTAAAGGGATGGTCCGGGCTGGAAGTATTTATAGCTTAATAAATGGAGTAGAATTTACAGAGCAAATTGCCGAGAATTTTATCAAGATCGGATAACAAATGACAAAGTTATTGAATTTTAAAGTTTAGCAATATTTTGTGAAAACAGTTGTCATGAATATTCATTAGGTGGGCTGATGATGTCACATCCCCACTTGTTCTTTTGTATTTTATTATATGAAATTAGGTTTATTCAATTTTTTTTCTCCCAAGAACTAGAAATTTTGGATTGACAACTGATTTAGTGCACTAAATATTTATTGCTGCAATTTATTTCATTATAAGGGAGACATATTATTCACACGAGTATGAAATAATGAAAAAAATATGATTTTATGTAATAACATAAGAAAACGGAAAGTGGAGATGTGACATCATCAGCCCACCTAATGAATATTCATGATGACTGTTTTCACAAAATATTGCTAAACTTTAAACTTCAATAACTTTTTTATTTGTTATCCAATTTTGATGAAATTTTCAGCATTTTGCTTAGTGAATTCTACTCTATGTTTTAAGATATAAATATTTTCAGCCCGGACCATCCCTTTAAGTGAGAGAGGACCAAAATGAGTGAGTCTCACTCTCAATGAGTGGGAGTTGGGAGCCCTGTGAAGTGGTGGTGGTGGTGGTGATGATGATGATGATAGTGGTGATGATAGGCTGCTGCTGCTGCTGGTGATATAGGGATATAGGCCATCAGCGGCGGAACTGCGTGGCCAGGGGGGAAATTATGCCCCCCCCCCCTTGCCCAAGAGATATTTTGTTAATCGATCATCAGAATCAGTGGCGTTATAGGTAGAGGCAAGATGTCTCTACATTTAAGGAAATGGGAAAATCTAAATTAAAGGAATATATAGGGAGAGTGAGGCGGATCGATCGAGGTATATATACAGCGACAGACAAGACCACAAAACAAAAAATAAATAAACAAAAACACAGAAAAAACGAGAACAATACGGAGGATTGGAATCCCTTCCATGTAGAGTAGGCATAAAGGGGAGGGTGCTCCTATACCTGGGGACGTGGGGGGGGGGGGGGGGCGGGGGTGGGAGGTAGAACATCACCTTTTTATATATTTTTTCCTCTCTTGTCATTTAATATTTCATTTTGTAATTGCTGAAACGCATCAGTATTAATTTCCGGTATCTTTGAAGTTTGATGTATAATTTTTATAATTCTATGGGTTATGGATTTATTGCATAATTTATAATCATGTTTCAAATAATTTGTACAACTTGCTTATGGAATGTGAATGTGTATTTTGATTTGAGAGAATACAATAAAACATCCTTTAAAAAGATTAATATTGCGATGTTAATGAATGGGTTCATTTCAATTAAAAAGTGTTTAAATTGACCCATTATGCATTTTAAAAACAAAAGATTTTCTCGAGCGGTCACTCCGCCCCTTTACGGAATGGCCATGACAAATTCCACTGTTAGGCCTTATTGCAAAGTTTTTATCAGCTGCATCACGAGAGTATGGTTATAATGAGTTACTGATCACAAAATGCCTTTAATAAAACATTTAGGACAGCATTCAGGGGGGGGGGGCACACTAAAAGCGGTATACATTACAAGTTTTTATTATGGCTCTCAAGGGGAAGGGGCACACGGGCCGGCTGTGTCCCTTCCTGTATTATTAAAATTTAAATCAAATTTTATAAATATTTTATTGTGAATGGAATTATTCCCAGAATTTCAATGTTGTCTCATCTCTGAATATGATTTCAAAGATCATTCATGTAAATATTACCCCTTTCTGCATTATTTTCCTTTTAATTTCGATTTCTGTACTATTTTTTTCGGTTTTGGATGTGTTTATCAAACATTGTCTGTGGTGGCCCATGATATATATTAAAAAGGCCCCCTTATTCCCGATCATGGTCCCATCTTTTTTTCCATTCTAATCTCACCTCTCACCAGTGAGCCTGAGTTCTCATTAAACAAATCTCGACTCATTATAATCCTCATTTGCTCATAATTTTTTGGGGTACTTTTGTGAATTTCCTTATTATCTTATACGACTGAAGCAACCTTTGCAACAGACAATAGTCATTGAAAAACAATATTGTGATAGGCCGTCACCAAAAGTGGAAGTACATGTTTTACGAACGCCTGATTACATAGTCCTTGATGTGGGGTGCCTCCGAATTTTCAGCTCATCATCGCTGCGTGCGAAAAAGAAAGTTACCATGGTAACATTATCGACAATTTCTAGGATGAATTAATTACTAGGGGTGTCCACTTTAAAAATCGTTTCGTAGAAGAGAACTGCATGTAGAACAAAAACAGTAGTAGCAAGAGTCAACTGAGATATGAGAAGAAATGAAGAATACAAGGAAGAAGATGCTAGAAATAATAATAGATAGATAGAATGATAGATAGATATAGATATATAGATAGATAATTAGATAGGTATATAGATAGATCATTGATTTGTTGGTTGATTGTTTGATTGATCGGTTTATTGATTGATTGATAACTTGATTGATTGATTTACTTATATTATTGATTGATTAATTTCATTTCCCAAGTCATCCTAAAGTAATTGATTTTATCCATCAAATAGTATGCTTGAACAGGATAACCCACGAAAGCTCAGAAGCTTATTTCCAGAGATATAAATGGGGAGGAGAAAAATAAATCACCCAAAACACTAAAAAAAAACTTACAGCGGAGAAATCTGTACTTCGATATCATTGCATGGACACCTGCATTTTTATTTTATTGTCATTTTTATTTTATTGCTATTCGATAAGCATAATATATAAGCATGCTCTTTCATAAATGTTTTGTTTCTGGAATCATTGTATCGTATTTTCATGATTTTTGTTGAATTTGACTTTTGTACATACTAAATATATATATAAGGATTATCAATTTCAGAGAAAAAAGAGTGAGTAGAAAAGCAAGAGGTTAACGGAGTTTTGTAGGGTATAAGAGGATCGAGGTCCGAGAGAGGAAGGGTTAGAGACGCAGAGGGAGGGCTGACATAAAACTATTTTGAAGGTAACAAAATATTTGGCTTTAGTTACAACTTATGACTTTATGTGGTGTATTGAGCCAAAATTATCAATGGGGCCAGATTCGGGAATTTGTGAAAAATATATGCAAGGGAGAGAAGTGAATGGGCAAAATTTGTGACCTTTTTTATGATATAAAATATGATTCTGGGATAGATTTTGACTATTGAAAACTATCATATTTCACCTTATTACCCCCTCTTTTTTCCATTTTCTCCCTTGTCTATACACGATAGTATTTATTGTCAAATGATTTCAATAAGTGCAACATGTGCATTCTGAAAATATGAGCGAGCAAAAATTTCAGCATTTTTATGACACAAATCCATTTTGTGATAGATGTTCACATTCAGAAAATAAAATATTTTACTCTTCTCCGTTTCCTTTTCTCTTTTTTTTTCTTGGTCACAACTTTTTTTTTTTTTTTTTTTTGGGGGGGGGGAAGAGCCCCCCTTCCCCCCTTATGTACGCCCCTGCTAATGAGCAAATATGCTAGATTTATCCAATTTTTTTTCATGGCTGCATCTGCAAAATCTTGTGAATCAGATTTTTTTTCTCTAAAAATGTATAATCAAGTCAAATTAAACATCATTGCACCATTGGACAGAGTAAATGTTCCTCTTTCATATTAGTCATTTATTTTGTATTGACTATTTTGATAAATAGTGAATTTCAGGCATGAATTTTCTTCCCCTGTTTTCTTTTGCAAATCATGCAAAACCTTTTATTTTGAGTCTTAAGTTAATAATATCTATATTATCAGAAGCTGGAATTCTGTACTTTCTCACAATGTCACTCTTGATATGTGGCAACTTTTAATTGGGTCTAGATCACACTTTTCCCACCAAAGTACAAGACCAGATTAATAACATTTTGGAGTAGCCTAAAATCCAGAGTCCTGGTTAGCTGGATAGGGTTTCAAAACAGCTAGCAGGTGCAGGTAATTTGAAGAGATTACCGCATGGGGACGCAGGGGCCACGGAATGGTTTTCAAAGTGAGGGGGGGGGGCTGACCAAAATATCACAATCATATGTAGTAGACTTGTTAACTGCAAAAAAAGGGGTGAACGCTGCATTTTTTAGTACAAATGTCCCACTTGGCACAAATGTTCCTTGAGTCAAAAGAAAAGGATTCATCCAAAGAGACACGCTGTATCTATGCAAATAAGCAAGTAATTTGCATAAATTTGCATATTATGTCGATATAGTAAAAACAAGTATTTCAGAATATATTTTTAACCAGAACTGCCCTAAAATTGGAAATAAAGACTTAGGGTAAGAAAGGGAAGAAAATTGTCATAAAATAATTGGGATATCCTTGTTTATTATTACCTAATTTACATAAAATTATGCAAATTATAATTTAAAACAAAGTATTTTTTCATGAATCCTGAACTGTTTTCTAAATAACAGCAATTAATACACAATGTCAACATTCTACATGAAAGAGAATATATTAGCGAAAACATCGATATGCTTCATGACAGTATTAGTGTCTTAATTTGCTTAGAAAGAGGGCAAATATGTCAAAATGTATGACGTGATATTGCGCTAAAACGAGACCAAAACAACCTCTATGTCACAGTCACACTCACGAATCGGACAATAAAGCGATCAATGGTATGTCATTCGAGATAACAAAATCTCAACACAATAGCTTCCATCGGCTTCTCGTATCGCTTTTGTTGGTGTGTCTGCCACACCGTAATCTATGGTATATACGGGCAAAATGCATTTCGGTATCGGTAAAACACTATTAATTTTGTTTTATTTGTTTCTAATTTGTTTCTCTTGGAAAATTTACAGGATACATTGCTTTGCAGGTTACTGCTTTAATGAAGCTCTGGCACATGAATCATGACGAATGTACCCCACCTCAATCCATATTTTAACTTTGTTAAAATATATATCTTTTTGAGACCCCAAAGTGGCAAAACTGCATTCCCCGCGGCATTCCCGCTACTTTACAAAACCAGTTTGAGTTGTATTATCGACTTGGAAAAGACAGATGTATGAGACATCAGTTAACATGTTTCCAGAAGATAGTTTTTTTTTTATTTAAGCCTACGTCCATGGGAGCCCTCCGAATTTACCCCATCCCCTCTATGTATTTCGACACTAAATAAATAAAAAATATCGTGTTTTAAAGCCACCGGCAAGGCAAATTGCGTTTTTGGTATAATAAAGCAACTTTTATATCTATATTTCATATTTATCTATATTAATATTATTATTATCATTAATATTATTATTATTATTATTGTTATTATTATCATTGTTGTTGTTGTTTTGCAGTTTGTAATAATGCTCTAGCACAGTAAAGGCTATAACCCAACAGGAGCATGCCTAGGATATCCTTTCCCCTTTTGGTTTTATGTATTCAAAAATAATTTATTGTCTTTAGAACTCATATCTTGGAATAGATTGAGGTGAAAATACTCTACAATTGACATGTAGAAGAGCTGTGATACATTGAAGAAAAGCCACACGTAAGCTCTAAAATACCCCTTTATTGATTCCACTCTATATTAAATTTAAATATTTTTAGAGTCCATTCGGAAGAAAGATACATTTCTACTACACACAGTAAAGCCTCTTTACTTTCTCCTCTTGAAAAAAAAAACATAGAAGGCATTGTTTTATATCGCATAAAATAAGTTCGTGTACATGACGGTGGCCTGTCGAAGTTGCCCAACCCTTTATTTTGTTTTGACAATATATATTTAGAATATCGTCTAAATGAAGCCCTCATCTGGAAAAGGGCACTTATTAAAGGCAGCATCTACATTATATAGAGGATGCCCTGGTACTTGGAAGCGGGGGCTGAAGCACCCGCAAGATTTTTCTGAAGGGGGGGGGGGGGGGCTGTGCTGCGTGTGTTATTCTCCATAGACAGCACCCCCTCGAATTCCGGCAGATGTGACAAAACGAAAAAAAGAAATGTTACCAAAAAAACCCCTTCATTTTGTAGTGCAATCCATTTTGTTTATTTGCTTGTTAAATTTCTTGATGTTAATTTGAAAAGCAAAAAAGTTTCAATGTAAAATTTTGGTCCGAAGAAATTTAACAAGCTTCAGCCCCCTCTTCCCAGTGCCAGGGCTTCCTCTATATAATGTAGATGCTGCATTTAATAAGTGCCCTTTTCCAGATGAGGGTTTCATTTAGACGATATTCTAAATATATATTGTCGAAACCAAATAAACGGTTGGGCAACTTCGACAGGCCACTGTCACGTACACGAACTTATTTTAAGAGATATAAAACAATGCCTTCTATGTTTTTTTTTTCAAGAGGAGAATGCAAAGAATATAAAAATATAGATATAATAGTTGCTTTATTATACCAAAAAACGCAATTTGCCTTGCCGATGGTTTTAAAACACGATATTTTTTTATTTAAAGTCGAAATACGGAGAGGGGATGGGGTAAATTCGGAGGGCTCCCGTGGGCGTAGGCTTAAATAAACAAAAAAAAACTTTCTTCAGGAAACATGTTGACTGATGTCTCATATTTTCTTTTCCAAGTCGATTATACAAGTCAAACTGGTTTTGTGGCGGGAATGCCGCGGGGATGCAGTTTTGCCACCTCGGGGTCTCCAAAAAGATATATATTTTAATAAAGTTTAAATATGGATTGAGGTAGGATACATTCGTCATGATTCATGTGCCAGAGTTTCATTAAAGCAGTAACCTGCAAAGCAATGTCTCCTGTAAATTTTCCAAGAGAAACAAATTAGAAACAAATAAAACAAAATTAATAGTGTTTTACCGATACCGAAATGCATTTTGTACGTATGTATCATAGATTACGGTGTGGCAGACACACCAACAAAAGCGATACGAGAAGCCGATGGAAGCTATTGTGTTGAGATTTTGTTATCTCGAATGACATACCATTGATCGCTTTATTGTCCGATAGGTCCATGGTGTGACTGTGACATAGAGGTTGTTTTGGTCTCGTTTTAGCGCAATATCACGTCATACATTTTGACATATTTGCCCTCTTTCTAAGCAAATTAAGACACTAATACTGTCATAAAGCATATCGATGTTTTCGCTAATATATTCTCTTTCATGTAGAATGTTGACATTGTGTATTAGTTGCTTTTTTTAAAATGCAGTTCAGGATTCATGAAAAAATACTCTGTTTTAAATTATAATTTGCATAATTTATGTAAATTAGGTAATAATAAACAAGGATATCCCAATTATTTTATGACAATTTTCTTCCCTTTCTTACCCTAAGTCTTTATTTCCAATTTTAGGGCAGTTCTGGTTAAATATATATTCTGAAATACTTGTTTTTACTATATCGACATAATATGCAAATTTATGCAAATTACTTGCTTATTTGCATAGATACAGCGTGTCTCTTTGGATGAATCTTTTTCTTTTGACTCAAGGAACATTTGTGCCAAGTGGGACATTTGTACTAAAAAATGCAGCGTTCAACCTCTTAACAAGTCTACTAATGGTAATTTTTACGATCTTGTACACAGTTTTGGAAAAAAGTGGGGGGGAGGGGGCTGAAGCCCCCCACTTCCGCAGCCCCTGGGGAGTGTGACATTGGAGGTGTCCAGCATGGAAACTGTTGGAAATTGGGTGGGTGTGTGGTCTCTTTGACCAATCAGAGTGCAGTATTCTCATTTTCAAGCTGCTTTGTCCTTGGCCAATGAAAGTATGATCTTGACCAATTATAACCAATTCTTATTTTGAAACATATATCATTTAAAAACATACATGTTCAGCTTTATCATGATATAAAAATCATTGTGGGCTCAAACAAAAATAAAGTGTTAAAAGAATAACTTTTGTTAGGTAAAAATAATTATTTACTAGCCTGTTTTAGATCATAAGTTGCACCTACATTACAAAATCTTTAAATAAATTCAACACATGACCTGAAAGAATGATTTTTCTTTACAATGAAATGACACCAAAATCATTAAATTAAATATATATATTTAGAGCAGCAACCTTTCTAGCCATGAATATCACTTGGATGAAAAATGATACTTTTTGAGGACCTGCCAAGTTACTGCTCTCTTAAACCTATATTTGAAAGTCTAGTCCACACAAGGTGGTTAATGAACCAAGAGTCTCGCCTGATTTTGCGATCAATTAAGTGTGCAACATGATCTTTTGACCCCGAGATGACCGAATGATTATTTGTATCAAGTGTAAACACAATAATTAATGTAGAAATAAGGAAATATGAGCAAGTTGAAAAAAAAGGATGGACATGATCTCATATTATTTGACCTTCTTACCCCTAGATGAGTAAAATGACCTTTGACCCCATCATCCTCATGAACACACATGTGGTATTATCCAAGGATCATTTGTACGAAGTGTGACCATAATTGATGCAGAAATAAAGAAATAAGAGCAAGTTGAACAAAAACTTCTTTTAAACCCGATAACCTTTTACCCCATCATCCTCAACACAAAGGTGGTATTACTGCATAATTTGTACCAAATGTGAAAAAAAAATCACAAGGGGGCTCTTTGAAATAAAGGAGGGGCCTGAACATTTATGACCCATCATTTCTTGACATGTGGCCTTCTGTTGAAGCCAAAACACTAACAAAAATAATCAAAGGAAACAGTCATCCTGACGTAATGTTGGTTATAAAAGCAGGACAAAAGAAACTTATTGAAGATTAACAAATATATTGATTTTTAAAGTTCCAAATTTTGTGACATCACATGTGAGCAGCTCCCCCATTATCATGAGAAATACATTCCATAAAATGCCATTTTCTACAAATAATTGAAAATTATTTTGTGCGATCATCAGACACATCATTCCACACTCCCTTGTACAAGAAAATATTTTCAGTCATCATGAACCATAAAAATGGTAATTAATTGAATTATATAACATTTACAAGGAGCAGCTGTTAATTACATGAGAAGTCACAAATTTGAAAGTATAAAAATTAATCTCTCTTATTCTTTGAAGAATTTCATCAAACTTTCACTGATTAACACCTAATCATCTGAGTGAACTTCTGGAAGAATTGAGGGGGAGGGGGCAACACAGGGCTCATCACATTCTTTCTCATCCTCAAAAACAAATAAACACATTACGAACAATCTAGATCTGCATTTGACAAAAAGCATTTATTACATTCTCATATTTTAATCCAGGGTCTCATCCCAGATGTGGTTGCCATTCATTTATTATCTACTGACAAACTTACAGGTTTGCTTCAAGCAAAAATGCATATCTTATATGCTGGACAAGCCTACAATTAATATGTTTAGATAAATAAATAAGAAGGGTACTAAGAGTACAATAAGAAAAACAAAAAGAAAAGAGAGAGAAAAAAGAAGGAATATACCTAATCTTGACATCCCTTTATACCTATTACTTCTTTTGTAGAAAGTTCATAAATGTATAATATTCAAGTGTATAACTTTTCATATCTGATTTTGGGATTGTCACTGCATGGATAACCAACAATTTGCAATGAAATTACAAAATGAAAAGAAAAAAACATTTCGAAAAGCACACAGCAGAATAAAATAAGAAATCTTGAAACTGGCAGCAGTATTTGGGTCTTACTTTGACTTGAAATTGACAGCTTGATTCTGGTAAACCCCATTTGAAATATGCTCAGGTGTGGGTGCATGACACTTTATGCATGATTTGTGACCCTTTCTTGTGCTAAATGATATATCCCTATGTAGCTTACGTAGTACCTACGAACATTTGCAGTTGTTGGTAAAGTTGAGCACAATTTTACGAACTGTTTCCTAAAAACATGTGTGTGATGATGAATCAATCAAGGCTCAAGCCATTTTGAAGCGTCAAAGTTTAGGACACAATGTTCATAAAATAATCAACTAGAAAAATGACAGACACATTTTGTATTTAGCAAAACTTTGGAGAAAGCTTAAATTTCATACTCCCGTTTTCTTTTAATATTTCATCAAAAATAAAATATGATTAAAATTATTTAGACACTTTTCCCTTCAGGATTTAAGTAATCTTTACTTGTGTGGTGACCTGGTAACATGTACTCCATACAAGTGTGACCAACGTTAATCTAAGATTAAGTTAATACTGTGAGAATATAACAATAGTATTAAACTTGATTTTTATTTTAAAGAAAACCATTGGGCTTTCCAAATTGCACTTCTTACTCAAATAAATGACTTCTGAATCACTGATATCCATACAAGTGATTAGGAATTCACAAACTTAGTAAACTTTGTGAAATATATGTATGAGTTCCATCAAACTCTGGGTTACAAAAGCATGGTGAACCCTGAAAAGTTCACATCAAAAGCAGTAAAGACATGCATATTGCAAGCGATCAGTTACTCGTATGTAACCTGTTCTTGACTCTATATCTGACCATCTGGACATAATTATATGAAATCATGATTTAACATTATTCATTCAGGCAACAATAACATAAATGAAATAATAAATAATAAGGTCTCATTTACCCATGGTAGCCACTTTAGCTCTCATGAACTGTTTCCCAAAAGAGTTAACCGCTAAAAGACACTCAACTTGTCAAGGTAGAGAGGTGAAACTTACTGCAGCTATTAAAAATGCGAACAAAAATATGAAGTCATGAGGAACTTTACATACAGCTTTTGGAAACAGCCTTTTTTTTGGCAGAAGTTGGTTTCATAAGCATTTTGACAAGTTATAAATGACAATTAAATAGACAAATGGAATATGCAAAGCCAAAGATTTCTTAAATCAAGTTCATCTGCAAATACAACCCAACTTGCGATGTGCATGCATGGTTGCAATACATAAAGGTTGAATTATAAACTGAAATATGCTGATTCAAATTATCCTTTATAGTTTTAAAACATCTTCTTTTTTTTAGCAGTGGGGGGGGGGGGGGAGCATAACAATTTCCATAATTTCAGTGTGATTAATAGTTACTTTCTTTAAATGTTGGCTAACATTTGTTGGTTAACATTTGATATCAGCCCTTCGCAAAGTCGTATGTAACTATATGAAAAGCATATGGAACACCCTCCTAGTTATATCTTTTCATGAAGCGATGCCAGAAAACTGTAAGAAGGATGACTGAGCTCTCTTCTCTAGGTTGTGTAACTCAGATACTGCCGGGGCCAGGTCGTCTGCATGACCCTTATAGCCACTCCCTGTAAACAAAAACATAATAAAGAACAAAGAGATACTTTTTTTCATGATCTAGTCGTTCTGATTCCTGTCTTTCAATAAAAAAGAGGGTTATGGGTTCTTATACCAGCCACGCTATCAATTTTAAAGGGCCGTTAATCTGAGCTGCCAACCTGAACAAGAAAATTCCATTATTTTTACAGCTGAAAATCAGGTTTTCGGTGAGGAAATCAGTATATACCATAGGACAACACATAATCCGGAAACTTGAGAAATCAGTATTTTGCAAATCACCATCAGTATTCTGCTCATTTTTCAGTAATGAATACTGAAAATCAGTACTACTTGGCAGCTCTGCTTAAAGGTAAATGCTAGATTTGGTAACGATATCAAAATGAGTTCGTACAGAATCCAATGAAATGACCACCAAAGTGTCTGTTTGTATAAATAAAACGTATGTGCCAAAGGATTCTGGAAGAAATTGTGTAATTGCTGAGAAATCAGCAAATAAGCGCAGGATTCGGGCAGAGCGTCGGGCCCGACATTCAAAGCAATAATTATACACTGTCCCACGTGCGCTTATCTGTGTTGGGGATCTTCAGTCTGAACATTTTTCAGCGTAGATTTCAAGATTTCACAAAGTTCAGTTTATGTAACTGTACCAGATCTAGATCCTCGATGATATACTGACAATTAAGCCTTGTTTTGCAGACTTTCTCTTGAAATCAGTGTTTACTGCAACTACTGGAATTTCTCTTTAATGAATAGCTCCACTATCATTACCATTGTTGATTCTATATTCAATATTCAATTTACCATACAAGGCAATGTGTGGAAAATACAGTGCAATACGTAAAGCATTTGTTTGATAAACAGGATGGACATGCAACCAAATAGCATCAAATATCCCATTAAAACCAACAATAGCATTACTTTAAACACTTAGTTAACAGGGGGAGGTAGTTTGCGACTACTCCGCCACGCGAAATCCTGTAACTGCGTGACTTGCTGACCTTTTTCCTTCAAGTTTTGCGCATCTTTTGAGACCATTTCATGAAAATCGGATGCATAGTTACAATGCTGCACAACTTTTCATACTTGCATATCAACCCCAAAATTGCTCAAAACACATAGAAGTATGATTATTTTTATTTTTAGGTGACATGGATTTATTGTATGCTGTTTATAAAATTTTGCAAGAGTGTCATATACAGATTTCATCACACAAATAAAAAAATGTACAAAGAAATATATAAAAAATTCCCCCACATAAAAAAAATAGAAATTAATTCTGATTGAGCATGTTTTTTTTTGTTGAGATAATTGTTAGACATTTCAAATAGATATTTTCACCAATAATTAGCATTCTACTATTCTACTAGCTATTGTGCATAATAGGCCACAACATACTTTCTTACACTTATTTGCATCATTAATTACTGAAAATATATTTTGCAAAAATTTTACAACACACTCATTGATCAGCACTCGAGATGCCCCCACCATCAGTAAAAATATGACCTAAAATAGCCCATTTCAAAAGGGTTTAAATACCAACCTAGATGTTTTCTCTTCTGTCCATAAGTCACCTTGCCATCAAATTCATCAGCTTTTACTTTAATGGAGGGATCTGTCTGATCGATGATTACCCCTAGATGCTCTTCAATGTCAGCTAGATACTGCATCTCATTGTACCAGATACAACAACCACCTTGGTCCTTCAAGGCAGTGTTGTGGCAACTCTTACCACGACTAGGACAGGAGTGGTACCATACCTGTATGGTCGAGATAAAATATTAGTGAGGTTTTTGTGGCAGCAACTCTTACAATTGGGACAGGAACACTTTATCTAGATACTGCATTTTATTGTACCAGATACAACAACCACCTTGGTCCTTCAATGCAGTGTTGTAGCAACTCTTACCACGACTAGGACAGGAGTGGTACCATACCTGTATCATCGAGATAGAATATTAGTGAGGTTTTTGTGGCAGCAACTCTTACAATTGGGACAGGAACACTTTATCTAGATACTGCATCTCGTTGTACCAGATGCAACAACCACCTTGATCCTTTAATGCAGTGTTGTGGCAACTCACACCATGACTGGTACCATACCTGCATCAGGGGAATTTTAGTTTGGTCTTTTGAAACGTGTTGTGTCAACTTTCATTCACATCAGGGTAAGAGGTACTTTGTTATAGGGATAGATGAATTTCATTTTTACATACCATCGTCATGAAAATATCGATATTCAAGTAACCCTGCCTAAGTTGTAAGTAGAATCTTTTGGGATCACAGAAAAATCTGTTTGATTAAGAAGAGGTGCATAACACATGTTTTGAATAATCTGGCCTAAAAATTGCTTTGATGGAAGGTCTACTAAGGCAGAGTTATACCTTGGTCACATTTGCTCTACGGCGGCCGTATGGCGAGTCGAAAACAGTCGTTTTATTCATTTTTATTCAAACCACCGATATGTAGCTGGTACAAAAAAATGTTAAAACGGCTGTTTTCTTCTCTTGTGTTCATCATATATACACCTTGTGCAAATGAATGTCACATAATTTGCCGACCTAATGACACTTATGTACAATTGTGATCCCATAAAAACACATATCTAATTCATGCATATTTCATGCAAACATTGCAAATTAACCCCTGTAATTTAACAAATGTACCTTGTATATTCTATATTCTGATATTAATAAACCCAAATCAAATTAGTTCGAATTGAACATACAGATCAAATTCACATGATTACAGAAATGTAATGAAATTAAACCAACCTTTTCAGGGATTGTAGAAACAAGTGAAATAGCTAGACCCATCCTAAAAAAGGGGAAATACAAACACAGATAAGACTGAATGTAAAACCAGAACCCCATAACATAGAGCATAGATATTGATTGTAAGGCTGATCTCTATGATTGATTGCAGTGATTATTGTGGATGATCATCGCAAAAAATCGACCCCACAATCAATACCTAGGCTTTATGTCACAGGACCCAGTAGGACTTTATTACTAATCATGAAGTTAGCCATTAACTGATCCACAGACACCGATTTGCACTTAAAGGAGAATGAAACCCTTGAAACCAGCTGAATCCATATCAAAGAGAAAAATCAAAGAAACATATTGTTGAAAGTTTGAGGAAGATTGAATGAATAATAAGAAAGTTATGAGCATTTGAATATTGAGATCACTAATGCCATGTTGTTCCTCCCATTGGCAATGCGACCAAGATCTGTGATGTCACACACGTACAACTCCCTCATTACTCTAGTACTTATTTCACTTATATTCTCACTTTTATAGAGTCTATCACAAGGTGAGGTGTTCTCTTTATGAGAGGACAAGTACAGAGGTTTCACAACATTATATCATTGATGAATCGTTTGTCATATGATTAGAATGAGCAAAAAGAGATGTTTTGGGGTATATTTTCAGTGTCCAAAAGGGGAGAGTTGTTCATCTGTGACATCATAGATCTTGGTCGCATTGTCAATGGGAGGATCTCCATAGCATTAGTGATCTCGACATTCAAATGCTCATAACTCTTCTATTACTCAAACTTTTGTTGATCTTATTCTTTGATTTTTCTGCTTTCACAAAAGCTAACTTGCTCCAAGAGTTTCATTCTCCTTTAAATGCTACAGCCACACAAACAAAACTAATTCCAAACTGACCAATCATATGACATTTAAAATAACATACCAACTTTGACCGGTCTAGTGTCCATTTTGTTGGTGTGAGTGTTGCGAAAGTATAATGCCTGACATGCAGTCCAATTTCCATATCATTATACATACATGCCAAGTAGTTATATATCACTTTATTTGCAAATCTGCACATTAAAGGAATACAATGTACACCCAGGACACTTCCCTTTAATGAGAAAATGCATGGCAATAAAATTCTATACAGAAGAAAAAAAAAGAGAAAAATCTTAGAATATAATACGATAATAAACATATCACATATATCTAGAAATACCAGTAGGTGTTCCTTTCCACCAGACAAAACAAGCACATCAAGATTTATTGGTTATTATATTAAAGATCAACATTATAAACAGGGGGTGGTACTAAGATTTGATGAAAAGTGGGGAAATTTATGAAAATTGGCTCTTTTACACCTAAGGGCATTTTCTATGACCAAGAATATGGTGTAAAAGAATTTTGATTGTGATGGTTGTGAAGGTGCATCCTGGATTACAATTATATATATCATTAATGTTGAAGAAATAAAGGCTATCAAAGATAGACCAAAGACTGAAAAAAAGAAATCTTGTCAGACAAATAAGCAGAGAAAAATTCTTAATAAAATTAGAAATATATAGTTATGACAAACCTCTCAGCTCTGCCTACACGTCCGATACGATGGACATAGTTTTGCTTCTCATCGGGTAATGTCACATTGACAACTACGAGAAAGATAACATCAAGAAAATGATTTTATTGATTTTTATATTTTTTTCAATCCACTCAATTCATCAACCAATCTGTTGTATATGTATCAATCCATCCTTCTGTCTGTCCGTCAATCCATCCGTCCATCTAATCTTCCCTCCATCCATCCTTCCATCAATCAAGTCATCCATCCATCTCCCTTCCTTCCTTCATTCCATCCATCCATCCATCCACTCTTCCCTTCATACGCTCACACATTCAATAATTCACTATGATCTTCATTTTCTAGTAAAATAAAGTATAGTGATCCAAGGCCCTGTTAAATTTCCCACTAACAACAATGTTCATACACAGGTGGCGTAACACTTAAAATTTTCAGCATTCACAATAACTCACCAAATGGGATTCCTTTAACATCAATACCACGAGCAGCAACATCCGTACAAATCAGGAATCTAGCTTTCTTGTCCTATACACACAGGAAAGATAAGAAATGATGGATAAAATCACTCATCCTTAAATTCAAAAGATATGGGTTTAAAGGGCCCTTGTAAACGACAACCCCCAGAAAAAAATGTTATCATGAAAGGGCACTCTTTATCCTCAAAGGTGAAATTCAATTTTTCACACAGAATCAATGCACAGAAAACGATTGAAATGTCATTAAATTATTGTAAGATTGTAATGTTAGATGATATTATTCAAATTATTGGAAGCTTTACTCAGGCTTTAAGGATACCTCATGTTACAGAAACCAAATTTTTATTCCCACACATTTACAATTCTTTGTCATACTGCTTCTAAAGTACATGTATAAATTGCTACAATATAAAAATAATATCAAAAAATAAATGTTAAAGAGTTCTTCATATTCTTCAACCAACCTTGAATTTTTGGAGATTTTCTCTTCGTTCCGGTGGCCTTCTATCACTATGGAGACACACACATGAGTACTGATGGTTGGGTAGGGCACGAGGACCTGAAATAACGAGAGCAATTATAGTTTGTTTTCTTTTGTCACATTTGCCTCCCAATAGTTACAGCACCAGCATAGGGAATAACACAAGGCAACTGGTAATTTTGCCCCCATTGTAGCTCAAATTGATCCTAAAGATCCTCAAAAAGAATACTTGTATAAATGTCATTCTTCTTTGGGGCAACCGTTTTCTTCAAAATCATCCCAAATCTGCCAAAGGAATTTGAAAGAACTATTGTTCTAAAACATGTCTGTACAGCAATATAAGGTCTAATGCTTTTAACTTTGTACATAACCTAATTGTGTGATGTGCACCAATATGTACTTACCCCCTCCTAGGGTCATCAGGAATCTTTCACAATTATCACAATCTATCTTGGTACGGCAGAATAGAATAGCTTGGTCCATACGATGTTCGACAATGGCCTTCACAAGGTAGTCGATCTTCAGGATTTTTACTCCTTCAGACAGAGTCTCTGAAAAAAAAAAGAAAATTCGAAATAAAAGTGGGGTCCTACAAAAGACAGAATTATATGAATTCATGGCCTTGCATGACAAAGAATACATCCATATTTCAAAAATTGCATCAGTACCTTCAATTGGATGTAAAATACTGAAATTAAAATATTCATTAGGACCCTTAAAATGGCAATGCAAATGATATGTCAAAATCATTGTCCTTCCAAACAATTTGATTAGTCGATCTATTTAGAACCTATTTAGTAATTTGATTAGGGTTTCAAACTTCTCCTGTTTACTTACATTACATGACTAAAAAAGAGAGATAAAAAAATGTAGTATTAATAATTCAAAACCCAAATACAGTTGCCAATTTGAAGAACAGAAACTGATCAAATAAGGATTAAAATTTAATAGCCCCACATGGTTTACATGCATTCTGGAGAGTGAGGTTATACAAGGAGTAATAAGAAGAACTCACCTCTGTCATGACTGCCCCATCTAATTGGGTCTTCGTAATGGACATCATCAGTCTGTAGGTCAAAAATAGTTCACAAAAATAATCATTTAATATCACAGCCAACAGGTATAATCTTGATTGAAAGCTCATGGATTGTATTAATATTCTTCATAATGGAAGCCTGATTAAAAATTGGAATCTTATTCTCATATGCCAATCTTGTAGTGACTGTTCTATCACTTTTCACTGAGTTTTTAGATGAAGATTTGAGCACATATCAAATTTAGCAACATTACTAACATTATCATATTTCTGAATGAAAGCCCTTCCAAAACCTCTCTTAAAAATTGTATTATTACATCAGAATATTATATAGGAGACTGTGTCTTCAAATTTTGGTCTTACAGCTTGGCAAGTATTTTTTTAAAACAAAGTGTATATGATTACGATACACTCATTAATACACTCCATATTTGAATAATGAATAATTGTTAGACTAACCAAAACTTGAAAAAGGTTTGAATTATTTCATTATCAGTTCTAGTATAAATGATATTGGTATATGCCTCAATCAAAACTGCTGAATACAGCAGCTCCCCAAAAGTATCTAAAAACAAAACATAATATTCTAACTAATTTTTGTATTGTTGCTTCACGAAAAAAGTGAGGTAGATACATTTAAAGTTTGGCAAATCCATATAATATACACAACCCCTGTCAGTCAGTCGGCAAGCCCTGAAAAAGTAGCTTCTTTTATCCAAGTGATATTCAGGACTACAGGGTTTTTGCATTGTTAATGAGCTTGGTGCGGACGAAAACACCTCTTTTTATTCGGCCATTGCTGCTCTAAATATAGACCACATTTCATGTTTTTGATATCTTTATAAAGAAGAAAAATCATTCTTTCAGATCATGTGTCTGGATTTTTAAAAAGATTTTGTAACATAGGTGAAATTGATCTAAAACATGAAACAAAATAATTATTTTCATGCAAAAAAACTTGTTGTTTTTACACTTTATTTCTGGTTGGGCCCAAATAATTTTTAAACTATGATAAAGCTGAAGATCTAAGCTTTAATATGATATAATTTTTATAAGAAGAGGTATCTTAGATGGGTCAGCAGCCAGCTTTTCATAGGCCAAGTACATTTAGCAGTTTAAAAACAAGAATACTGCACTCTGATTGGTCATAGAGACCACACACCCACGCAAATCCCAATGTTCCCACACTGGGCCTCTGCAAGGTCACACACACCATGTGGTAATCTCTTCAAATTACCCGCGCCTGTTGTTTTGAAAACACTATTCAACCAATCAGAACTCTGGATTGTATGCTACTCAGAAATTTCATAAATCTCGTCTTGCATTTTGGTGGAAAAAGCTGGCTGCTGACCCATCTAAAAGGTGCCACATATCAAGAGTGACATTGTAAGAAAGTATAATTTGAGCTTTCTGATGATATAAATAATGTTTGTGCCTAAAACACAAAATTTTGCACAATTTGCAAGAGAAAAAAGAGGAAGAAAATTCTGTTTGAGGCATCTTTTCATGCCTAAAATTCACTTATTAATCAAAATATTTTATTCAAAAGAAATAATCAGTATTAAAGAGTAACTTTTACTCTTTCATATGATACAAAAATAATAAATTTTACTCAAGGAGAAAGTGGTTAAATTCTCTGAGAAACAAAGTCTCACAATTCACAAGATTTTGCAGGGACATGAATTCAGCCACGAGAGGACTTGGATAAATCTTGCTCATTTGCTCATTAACACAGGGGCTTGCAGACTGACTGCTGTATTCGAGGACCATCCCAAAATATTTTAAGACGATTTAACCATCTAAAATCTAGTTCATATGAAAATCACATATGTTCTGAAGAAGGAAGAAAGGTAGGAGTCAGAAGAATAGAAAGGTCAGTTATTCAATGGAACGACCTATTTGATTAATCACAACTTTTGAAAGTATATACATGTAACGATCTCATCAGTGTTAAATACCATCAAATTAACCAACCCCCCCCCCAAAAAAAACATTTTGATAAAAACATCTAAAATTGACTTTGAATATCAAGATTGATTTCTCTTTTACTATTGTTATAAATTGTTTGTTTAACAATAAACGTCACAGGTAATCAAGACATCTATTTTAGATTTACTTTGACTTTATCACTTTTCCTTTGCCATGTTGTATCCTCTCTTGGGTCAACTTTACAAACCTGCAAAAAAAAAGAGAAAAAAAAAAGAAAAATTGCATAGAATATATAACATATCATGCAACTGACTGTCCTGCTCATTTTTTTGATGGAGAGACCACAACATTCATGATTATGATGACTATTGTATGAAATATCTTTATCATTTTGAAGAGAGAAAGCCCACTATATATGACTACTCATGGTTAATTGGAAACATGGCATTAACAGAGAAGTGTTCTTTATGAACACACCCTTCAGGTCAAGGATGAAACATTGAAGTGAGAAAATATTACTAACATTTACATATGTAACATTAATATTTTTTCCAGATCAAAATCACCTAAAATCAGTGACACTAGCCTGTCCCTTCGGATCAATCCAGGTTGGAAATGACATTTACTGTACCTACAACTGACACTCACCACATGATGAACTGTCTCTGAGACACTATCCTGTCCCTTAAGATCAATCCAGATTGGGAGGTGCATTTACTGTACCTACAACTGACACTCACCACATGATGAACTGTCTCTGGGACACTATCCTGTCCTTTAAGATCAATCCAGGTTGGAAATGACATTTACTGTACCTACAACGGACACTCACCACATGATGAACTGTCTCTGGGACACTATCCTGTCCTTTAAGATCAATCCAGGTTGGAAATGACATTTACTGTACCTACAACTGACACTCACCACATGATGAACTGTCTCTGAGACACTATCCTGTCCCTTAAGATCAATCCAGATTGGGAGGTGCATTTACTGTACCTACAACTGACACTCACCACATGATGAACTGTCTCTGGGACACTATCCTGTCCTTTAAGATCAATCCAGGTTGGAAATGACATTTACTGTACCTACAACGGACACTCACCACATGATGAACTGTCTCTGGGACACTATCCTGTCCTTTAAGATCAATCCAGATTGGGAAGTGCATCACCTTCTCAGCAAGTTTCTTCACATCAAAGGAGTGAAGAGTAGCAGAGCACACTACCATCTGAAAGAAATAGTAAAACAACTTTAAATAATCCTTTAAGGTAGATTTATAAAAGTCCATCCTATTTTAGCAGCCTTGCCACATGCATGATATCATGGTGTCTTTGCTGAGCCTTGACTTTTTCATCTTTGTAGCAATGAAAAATTATAGTGGAAAAGACGCTGAGCAAGATTCCTGGTGATACACACAGCTTTGATGTTGCCTATTTGCTTATCAAAGAGATTACTTAACCTATTGCCTACTGGAACTGGGTGGTGCCTGTAAAATGCCCATAGGAAGTACAGAGTTCACAAGTCAATAGGTTAACTTTGTTGAAAGTATAACTTTTTTTTTCGATGGAATGAAATAGAAAGAAAGAGAGAGATGACTGAAATCTACAAAATGAACAATGTCCCAAAGAAAAGAAGGAAGGAAGGAAGGAAGGAAGGAAGGAAGGAAGGAAGGAAGGAAGGAAGGAAGGAAGGAAGGAAGGAAGGAAGGAAGGAAGGAAGGAAGGAAGGAAGGAAGGAAGGAAGGAAGGAAGGAAGGAAGGAAGGAAGGAAGGAAGGAAGGAAGGAAGGAAGGAAGGAAGGAAGGAAGGAAGGAAGGAAGGAAGGAAGGAAGGAAGGAAGGAAGGAAGGAAGGAAGGAAGGAAGGAAGGAAGGAAGGAAGGAAGGAAGGAAGGAAGGAAGGAAGGAAGGAAGGAAGGAAGGAAGGAAGGAAGGAAGGAAGGAAGGAAGGAAGGAAGGAAGAAAGAAAGAAAGAAAGAAAGAAAGAAAGAAAGAAAGAAAGAAAGAAAGAAAGAAAGAAAGAAAGAAAGAAAGAAAGAAAGAAAGAAAGAAAGAAAGAAAGAAAGAAAGAAAGAAAGAAAGAAAGAAAGAAAGAAAGAAAGAAAGAAAGAAAGAAAGAAAGAAAGAAAGAAAAAGAAAACCCACAATTTCTTAAAAATCTGAAGACCTGAATAAGAAGTATACCTGAAGTCTTTTTCCATCATTTGTGATCTTAGGAATCTGCTCCCACATTCTTGTGATCTGATTTCCATAGCCAGCTGATAATAGACCATCCTAGCAAGACAAGAATAAAGGAATAAACAAAAATGAATAAAAATATAGTTCAATCTGTAACAATGTAAACCTTTCAATTATTTTTCAATATTCATAAAGAAATTCAGCTAGTTCATAAAAGAGGACTCTAACTTTTATTGATCTGACAGTATGCTTCATAACTATATTTCTATCTCAAAATCAATCAGGTTTGTATATTGTATTAATCTACTTCATTCCCCGTGCAAGAGATACATGTAGATATATTATACAAATTTAACTGTTCCATGAAATTTGCTCCGCCGACAATTGCTCTGCTCTAAATTCCACACGCTAATGGAATGACCAACTTCAACCCTGGATTTAACACTATACCCTATCTTAAACCTAATCCTAACATAAAACCCTATTGTATCCCTAACTCTATATCTTATACAAAATAAAGCCCGGAGCAATTGTTGCCGGAGCGAATGTGGTGTCACCAATCTAACAAATACCAGTATTCTAAAATGCACTAATATTATATAATGTTTGCTTCATATCAATTGTTTGAAAATCAAAATGCATCTCTGGAAGCTATAATTATTTGTACTGTGTAAATATCATGACATATTTTGCTATGTCTGAAATCTCTCTATGCATCTTTGTTGGAGGTTTTTACATGTCATATTCGTTCAACGTCACTTGGTGCTTTCCAAGGAATATCATGAAACAGCTTTAAGAATATCTTGAATTTTCATCAGTAGTTTGAAAGAACAAGAGATACTTACTGCTTCATCCAATATGAAAAACCTCACCTGCAATTAATAGAAAAATGAGAATTGATAATAATCATAAAAACATTGATATCAGTCAAACATGATAGAATGTGACATAAAATAATCTAATCAATCTGATATCTGCAGGTATCTCTTTATTTATACAACCTTTGAAATCAAACAACAATGTCAAAGGTCTCACAACCTTTGGAATCAAAAGTAAATTAAATAAATACCCTTGGCATTGGGCAATCACAGTTTGGGAAGCACCGACGTATATTAGGCTGCAGATTGAAGTGTAGATGTTATACCTCTTTTTGTATTTTAGTCTGGTTCTTCTAAGTGAAATGCACATTAAAAGAAGAAAAGGCTTAAACAGTGGCGAGTCAGCAAAGGAGAAGGAGAAGTTAGTGCAAGATTTGGAGGAGTGATTTACATTTGTCCCAAACACATGAAGCAATGCGTGCAGCTATTTGTCACCGCAAGAAAAACATGATATATCATTATCAAACATCTTCTGGGTCAGACAGATTTAGGTATTAGAGAGCAGAAAAGTAACTATTTCAGTTTCCTCTCATTCAATGCTGCAAGTAAGACTAGAGAAGCATGACCCTCTTTAGATTTGGTTTTGTAATTGTTGGATTGATGTCCGTGATGTTACTAGACGGGAGTATGGCACTGATGACAGCATGCCAAGATGGCCCACAAGAAACCAAAGTGCCTTGTATTCTGAGAAACCCTGAGACTCAGGATGTTTGTTATGGACAAGGAGCATCTGTTAACATCACCGTGAAACTCCCTCAAGATATCATGACAAACCTGTCTCTTGCACAGATTAAGGTTTTGGTTTTGGATCAGGAATTTTCACATGGATCACTTGTAGCAGGAGAGCATCACAACGGAGAGGAAGATCTTCAAAGATGGAGGATCAGAATCATTTTTGATGGTGATACAATCATGTATGAGATACAGAATAAGGAAGTTGAATACAGAGATGAATTTATATGTCAACTAGTATTGGACATCGGAGGACAGAAATTCCGGTCAGATTTCTTTAAGTGGTTTGCTGTTGAGAAATGCCCCCCTCTAACTGAATCTTCCATGCCTGGCAAGAAGGTGCAACAATTAAATGCCACGTGTGAAGAGGATCCGTTGAAAAACATGACTGAAAAAATCAATGCCTTGGCTTCGGAATATGATGCTCAAATGAGGAAGATACTTGAAGAGCTGGGAAATGTGAACAAAAAGATGAGTATTCAAAATAACCAACTCAATACCCCGTCAAAAATGGAGATTAGTATCCTTACTCTGCTGCTAGTTCAATTATTATATGACACAAGGGTAGTGAAACTTCTACGCAACAAGTTATTGGGATGTTGTCCACTTGGTTCTAGAAGCAGTGATCCATCACCTTCAAGTTCTCATCTTACAATCAATGAAAGCGATAATCCAGACGAACCTTTTGTCAGTATTGAGAGCAATCAACAAAATTTGACAGAAGAAACAGAGCCAATGTACATCTCTCCATCAGATGAGACAAGAGATGAGACAAGGGATGATCATACAAATGGTCAAGCTCTTGGACATTAACAATAGGGATAGGCTTCCTCATGAGAGAATACAAGTGCATCCACACATTGCCAATGTAACACTGATATGACCAGTAGTATCCTTGTCCCAAAAGAGACGGAAGACCTGCAGTCAGAATGATTTTTGAACTCATTCCGAATGATTTTACTTGTGTTCAAAACTATTATGTGCATAAATTTGAAGGTGGAAAAATATCTAAAAGTATTCTAGATGTACCGGGAATACAATTTTGTTTTTTTGTTTGCCATTCCATCAACATATCAAACATTTTGTTTGTGAGGGGAAAGAAATCAGGATTATCTGGGAACTACAAGTAACTTCAAAACATGCCCCCCTGTAAATAATATTACTATTGGTGTTTGCTGAAGAGCAATGGTATCTGCAGAATATTAGGAAATTGCAAATTGTTCTGGGGACCATAATTATGCATTGCACAGATAGGGATGCAGACCTGCCAACCTCTGGGAATGAAAAAATTGTATTCTGTGATAAAAAGTGTATTTTTCCCCAAACAAGTGGAATGCCTCTGGCTGTCTCACCTGCATCACGTGATTCAATATAGCAGCAGTGCTGACTTTGAAAACTACTATAAAATAATTATTCACAAAAACACCATTCATATCATGATACAATACTACGTTCATTGACATTTGACCTTAATCATGTGACCTAAAGCTTGTCAGTGACACTTGATTACCCCTATATCCACATTTTATACACTATATACTAGTATATAGACTTTGAAAGTTATGACAGCAACCTAATAATTACCTCTAAAATTGCCAAAGTTCAATGACCCTAAATGACCTTTGTCTTGACCTTAGTCATGTGACATGAAACTCAAGCAGGATGTTCAGTAATACTTGATTAACCTTATGTCCAAGTTTCATGAATTAGGTCCATATATTTTCTAAGTTATGATGACATTTCAAAAACTTAACTTTAGGTTAAGATTTTGATGTTGATTCTCCAAACATGGTCTAAGTTCATTGACCCTAAATGACCTTTGACCTTGGTCATGTGACCTGAAACTCAGGCAGAATGTTCAGTAATGCTTGATTAACCTTATGGCCAAGTTTCATGAACTACATGTAGGTCCATATACTTTCTAAGTTATGCTGTCATTTAAACAAGTGGAATGCCTCTGGCCGTCTCACCTGCATCACGCGATTCAATATAGCAGCAGTGCTGATTTTGAAAACTACTATAACTCGCACAAGATGTTCAGTGATACTTGGTTACTCTTATTTCCATGTTTTATGAACTAGACCAATACACTTATAGAGATATGATGGCAATTCAACAAATACCCCCAACGTGGCCAAAGTTCTTTGACCTTACATGACCTTTGACCTTGATCATGTGACCTGAAACTCGCACAGGATGTTCAGTGATACTTGATTACTATTATGTCCAAGTTTTATGAACTAGACCAACACACTTTCAAATTTATGGCTGTAATTCAACAAATACCCCAATTTGGCCAAAGTTCATTGACCCTAAATGACCTTTGACCTTGATCATGTGACCTGAAACTTGCACAGGATATTCAGTAATACTTGATTACTATTATGTCCAAGTTTCATGAATCAGATCCATAAACTTTCAAAGTTATGATGGTAATTCAACAGATACCCCCAATTCGGCCAAAGTTCATTGACCCTAAATGACCTTTGACCTTGGTCATGTGATGTGAAACTCATGCAGGATGTTCAGTGATACTTGATTAACCTTATGTATAAGTTTCATGAACTAGGTCCATATATTTTCTAAGTTATGATGACATTTCAAAAACTTAACCTTAGGTTAAGATTTTGATGTTGATTCCCCCAACATGGTCTAAGTTCATTGACCCTAAATGACCTTTGACCTTGGTCATGTGACATGAAACTCAGGCAGGATGTTCAGTAATACTTGATTAACCTTATGGCCAAGTTTCATGAACTAGGTCCATATACTTTCTAAGTTATGCTGTCATTTCAAAAACTTAACCTCAGGTTAAGATTTGGTGTTGACGCCGCCGTCGCCGCCGCCGCCGCCGTCGCCGTCGGAAAAGCGGCGCCTATAGTCTCACTCTGCTATGCAGGTGAGACAAAAACCTTAGGTTAAGATTTGGTGTTGACGATGCCGCCGCCATCGCCACCGCCGCCGTCGGAAAAAGCGGCACCTATAGTCTCACTCTGCTATGCAGGTAATATCAAAGTGTATTTCATAATAAAATGTGTGGTGCACTCGCTCATCGCGGCGCTCAAGCTGCATGCAAGCTAAAATGTGCACTGCTCTTGCAGATGAAAAAAAAAAACATTTAAACATGTGTATATCTCACCCTGGTTTTAACAAAATGATTGAAAAAAAAAACAAGTTATCTGAAATTACATTGATCTACATGTAATAGCCATATTTGTTTTAAGTTTTATGAAATAGAGACATATAGAGATGATCTTTCTCAAACAAGTGGAACGCCTCTGGCAGTCTCGCCTGCATTACGTGATTTAATATAGCAGCAGTGCTGACTTTGAAAACTACTATAAAATAATCATTCACAAAAATCACCATTCATATAATGACATAATACCACGTTCATTGACCATAAATGACATTTGAACGGTGTCAACTACACCCATGTCCACATTTCATTCACTCTATCCATAAACTGTCATAGTTATGATGGCAATCAACATTTACCCCAA
This sequence comes from Lytechinus pictus, assembly GCF_037042905.1. NCBI lineage: Eukaryota > Metazoa > Echinodermata > Echinoidea > Temnopleuroida > Toxopneustidae > Lytechinus > Lytechinus pictus. The sequence continues at coordinate 61,451,783 of NC_087246.1, read as the reverse complement.
CATGGCCTAAGTTTATTGACCTTAACTGACCTTTGACCTTGGTTTTGTGACCTGAAACTCACAGGGGATGTTCAGTGATACTTGATTACTCTTATATCCCAAGTTTTATGAACTAGATCCATAAACTTTCAGAGTTAGGATGGTAATTCAACAAATACCCCCAACACGGCCAAAGTTCATTGACCTTAAATGACCATTGACCATGGTCATGTGACCTGAAACTTACACAGGATAATCAGTGGTACTTGATTAACTTAATGTCCAAGTTTCATGATCTAGATCCATAAATTTTCAAAGTTATGATGGTAATTCAACATATACCCCCAACTTGGCCAAAGTTCATTGACCCTAAATGACCTTTGACCTTGGTCATGTGACCTGAAACTCAGGCAGGATGTTCACTAATACTTGATTAACTTTATGTCCAAGTTTCATGAACTAGATCCATAAATTTTCAAGTCATGATGTCATTTCAAAAACTTAACCTTCGGTTAAGATTTTGAAAATAATTCTCCCAACATGGTCTAAGTTCATTGACCCTAAATGACCTTTTACATTGGTCATGTGACCTGAAACTCAGATAGGATGTTCAGTAATACTTGATTAACCTTATGTCCAAGTTTCATGAACTAGGTCCATATACTTTCTAAGTTATGATGTCATTTCAAAAACTTAACCTTAGGTTAAGATTTGATGTTACGCCGCCGCCGCCGTCAGAAAAGCGGCGCCTATAGTCTCGCTCTGCTATGCAGGCGAGACAAAAATTACGATTTTGTAAAAAAAAAACACATTTTTTAAAAAAGAAAAAACGTACTGATGTATTTTGGTTCCAAAATCGTACTAAATACGCCAAAAATGTACTGGTTGGCAGGTCTGGGGATGTACGTGAAGACACCTAAATTTTTGGATCACTCGGAGAAAAATTGTTTACAGTGGACCCTATTTTCCTTGATAATACAGGGTTCTTTTTAATTTTGTTTATAGCAGGTAACTTACACTCTATTAAAGGGGAATCCAACCCAAATAAAAACCTGTTTTTATAAGGAAAAGAAAAATCAGACAAGTTGATAGGTGAAAGTTTGAACAATATTGGACAAACAACAAAAAAAGTTATGAATTTTTAAAAGTTGTGAATATTGCTAATCACTATACCCATGGAGACTTCAAATTGGCCGCATATGGGATGTCATAGTGATATAAGGCAAGGACTACTCTTCCATGTACTCCAGTACATATTATTACTGAAATGTCATTTTTCCCAAAAGTTTTATTTCAAATTAGATTTTTCTTTCATGAGGACATAAAACAATATACTACCCGGGTTATATTTAGATTACTGCCCCAGGGGAATGGGTACTTAGGAGAAAACCACAAATCCCTGATAATAAAGTACATGGCCTATGGGAAAGTTGTCCTTGCCCCTTGTCATGATTTACTTACCCAGTTGCCAATTTGAAATCTACATAGTATTAGTGATCTCAATTTTAAATCAGTTATAACTTTCTAATTGCTTGTCCTATTTCTTTCAAACTTTCACCATTCTGTTTAATTTATTTTTCTCCTTCCCAACAACATTTTATGGCAAAGGCTGGATTCCCCTTTAAAGAAATAGCATGAATGTACTTTCATATCTTCATATGGCATGCTATTTCAGCAATTCTAGCAGGTGCATTACAATATAAAATTATCAGGGCATTTAACATATCAAAGTGCATGTATGACATAATAAAGCAACTATTTTTACACTATATTGACAACCTAATGATAAGTAGTGCCTATTGTATGTTCTATGTTTGTATGTTCTATGTTATTGTTAAATGCAATAAATTTGAAAAATAACTGTTATTGTAACTTTTGACACATATTAAATATTGAAAATTAAAGAATATTCTGTGCCTACTTTGTGTTCTTTGCTATGCACGATGTAAAACTTTCTAAACTATCAATGGAGTCTTCAACAAAGTGATGAATCAATATTTGAAACAGAAAAGAAGGAGAAAGATTAGTACCGGTACAAATGTTGACCATGTCTTTAAAGCTATTATGAATATACTGAACACAGTATCAAGAGAAATCACATTTTAAAATCATTTTTGTAATGGTTCAAGAAATTTGAAAACCAAAATCTATAGCAAGCTTAACATTAATATGTACAATAATAGAAATCTTAATATGATACACATTGACAGTGCAATGCAAACCACCAGAACAAAAACATTTTGAACAATGAATGAATGATATTTCTTTCATTGTTGCAATTGTTTGATTTGTCTTTCATTCAATTTTTATGTATTTTTTTTTATATATGCATGAAGAGGTACAGCCCTTGGCTGATGATGTTTTGAGTCGTATAACCTGTAAAATAATAAAAATGATATGAATGTAAATGAACTTTGACTTCTATTCAAGGATGTATATGTAGTAAATGCTCTAAAGTGCTGCAGTTTTAGTTACATGATAGTACCAATATGCTTATTATTTTGTTTCAACAAAACAATATCATAAAAATGAATAGTAGACAATTTCTCTACATTTATTCTCATCAACTCATGTAGTTCCTTTAGTTATTTGAGTCATTTTGCAAAACATTCACTGTAAATAGTTAATGAGATAAAGTAGAAAAAGAACAAAAATAGAAAGAGGGTAAGAAAAATACAATAGGGAATGTGAGAGGAGATGAGACAAAAGATTGAGGGTTAAAGAATGGAAGGGGAATGAAAGAAAAGAGATACCGGTATTAAAAGTACAAGGGTTTGAGAAAGAGAACCACATGTAGATGCAGCAATGGTCAAACTTGTTAGAACACCTAGTTTATTTAAAATACTTAAGTTGTTTGCATTGAGTTGGCCATCGAGATACCTATAGAATAGGTGGAATGTCTCTAAAAAGTCATTCACTACGTAAAAAAACCCAGAATACATAGTCATGCATTTTGAACTCCCTCTATTGTGTGTTAAGTAAAACCAACTGAAAAATCTTGCACCTATAAGGAAAAAAGTGTCATAATGTCAAAAATATTAAATTTCTCTGATAAAAGATCTCTGATTTGACAATTTAAAAAATGGCATATGATAAGTAGGATAAAATGGTAACATCTTACGCAGGAATTAAAAAAAAAATTAATGACCCTAAATTTCTAATTTGGAGCCCCTTCTTAACTCTCCCTTTCCTCTGACTCGCAATTTCTCACAATATCTTAATTGCTAATAAAAATTCCTTTAAAAATATAGAATTCATAGAGATTCGTTCATGTCATGAAAACAAAAATCTTAATTTTTATTAACGATCATGTTTATTAACAGGTCATATCACGACCCGGGGAGGAGGCCAATTAGTAGGTATTTGGGGGTATTGTAGAATGAATAAGTTTGCAAAGTTTTATATCTCAAATACTTTTTGAGTTGTCGTCTTGTATTTAATTTGCCATTTCACATTTATCAGCATTTGGTAGTTAATATTTAATACATGGTCTATGAGGAAACTGAACACCCAAAGCGAAACAATTTTTTAAAACTTCTCATTACCTGATGGTTGAAATTATATAAATTTTGTATCAAAAGATGCCTTAGACCCTATACTAGAAAGTCATGACAGCTGAATCCATCCATCTATCTATCCATTCATTCTTTCTTTCATTCATTTATTCATTTACTTATTTATATACTTATTCATTTCATTTATTTATTCTTTCTTTTATTCAATCATTCATTTCTATTCATTTACTTATTTACTGCAACCTTCCTCTGCGATGCGGCCCGATTTGACTTAAGTGATATAATGATTGGGTAATAAAATATTGAGATATACACTCTTCAAGATTTTTCTTGTGGTGAGATCAAAATTTTAATAATTTGTTACTTTTGAATTTCATATTTGGAACAGTACATGCAATACTTCGACACAGCAATAAAAATATACGCCTTCAGGCTAGCGTGTGAACCATGAAACATTACAATACATAGCGCCACCTACAGGTATATAACACCATGTTACATGACTGTCTGCGTCAACCAAAAAATTACTTTTTTTCTTTCCAGGGCTCTTTTTGGAGAAACTTAAAAATTTTCCAGGGCTACTTTTTCATTTTCCAGGGCTCTTTTTCCACTTTCCAGGGCTACAATTTCTGGAGCTATTTCGCGGCTTTTTTGCGTGTGTGTGTGTGCCACATAGAAGGGATGCTGGTCAGCAGTGCAGGGCAGGCTCTGCTTTAACAAGATGTACTGTACATGCGGTGCGTTCAACGCTAGCGGGCGTGTATATTTTGCTAGTCTATTTGATAGACTGTTTAATTTTTGTATTTAGTTTGCTGCTGGTGCCTTTGTACGCATCATGTTTTACTTTTTTTTTTCTGTTAGTTCTAGAATTTAGTAATTCAAGAAATAATTTATTTATATCTTATTATGTTATCATAATATTTCAGTGAAATATGTGGGTTTCTTGTTTGTATTTTTTGTTCGTATATATTTTTTGTAAATATGTTTAAAATTCAAATGTAAATATGTTTCAAATGTTGTTATGTTCTCCAATACCCGTTGGGGTGATCTGAGAATAAATATTACTGTCATTACTGTCATTACTGTCATTATTACTGTCATTGCTTATTACATGACGTCATCCAGCCACTGCCGAGAGCCAATTTATGAATGAAAATATAGTAAGCATGCGCAGTGCAAGCCTTCCATAGCCCCACACAGTATTCCACCAAAACAAGTGTGCAATACTCTATCACCTCGTACCAAAATCGACCTAGAATTTCACTTTCCTATAATTTATATGAATTATGAAAGGTATTCTCGGAGGATCTATTTTCTCACCGATACCGAACAGGTAAGCGAATTTCGATTACTTCTTGATTTTCGGTCAAAATCTTACGAATTAGCGTTGATATAGCATCGTGTTCGTTGGAGTTTGTAGAGTCTATCGCAACGTGTACAAAGTCAATTGATTTCCGGGTTTCGGAGCGTCGCGTGAATATGCATGAAATTGCCGAGTCTCGATAATTTTCGATCGATACTGAAGCGATCCGATCACGAACCAAGACCATTTCCCGCGTTGACAATGTGACCGGATATTGTTATCGCTATCGATACTTTCGCACGCAGTCCGAAGGAATTATTTTGGCGACCACGTAGTCATGACGTGATCTGCGCGATTGGCCAATCAGCGGTCTCCGATTCGCTGAGCCGAGACGGTCTATTCGTTGTACACAGTCTATGGACAATTTGCCACTGTGAAATATACAGTGTTGACGGGGGCGCGGCGATTATGAGTTTTGCAGTCGCCCTCGTGCATGTTTTTAGCCCTTTTCCGGGGCTCTTTTTGGACTTTCCGGGGCGAATTCGCCCGCCGCCCCCGTGTAATTTTTTGGTTGGTCTGCGTGCATCAGAGATTGTTAAACGCTGAAGAGCTATTTTTCATTTTAGAATCTTAGTGAATCGTTCAAGTGCAAACCCCATCAAGTACGATGAATGCCAACATATTTTGTACCAAAGGGTACATTTCATTTATCGTTGTTTTCAATATACTGTCTTTTGTGTATGTGGGCAAAGTTGCAGAAATACCACCATGCATCGATGATACGGTCCCCTGTATGAAGCACTACACAAACACAATGACAGTCTGTGAAAATGCACCAGGCTATTCAAACATGAGTTTGATCGTACCATCGAACACTATGACCCAGGATATCACCGTTATTGTGGAGGGAGAACAATTTTCGATAGGCGATGACATTGCAGGAGTATTCCATGTTGGGGACAAAGATATCAACCGGTGGGTAATCAGAATAAGAAAACCAGAACAAAATACCTTGACATTTGAGGTATGGAATGCCAGGACGCAATACAAGGATGAATTTTATTGCCGATATGAACTGGACATTGGAGGACAGAAATTCCGGTCAGATTTCTTTACATGGTTTGCGGTTGGGAATTGCCCCCCTCCAACTCAATCTTCCATGCCTGGCAAGGAGGCACAACAATTAAATGCCACATGCAAAGAGTATCTGTTGAAATTCAATGCCTTGGCTTTGGAAATTGAAGAGCTAAAGACAATGAACTCTAAGTTGCAACAAAATTTATCAGAATTAGTAAATTATACAAAGAAAGCCATTCAGAGAACTGTGCACTCTGATGATCAAATGGAGAAGGTGCTTGAAGAACTTGGAAGTGTGAACAAAAAGATGAGTACCCATAACAACATACAGAATACCTCATCAGTGACAATTATTATCATCCTTATTCTCCTACTCATTTTAACAGCTATCATCTTCAAGGATGCAAGTGTAGTGGAACATCTACAAAATAAGTTCTCGAGATGTCCAGTTGCTTCTGGTCCTCCTTCTAGCAATGACAAATGTAATGGAGATGAACCTCCTGCTGCAAATGAAAGCTCTTCATCTGCAAGAGAACAATCAACTTCTCAGAGAGAAACAGAGTCACTGATTACTAATCCTTCAGATGCGCCCACTACCAGCGAACCTATTGGATACCAGGAAAGAGGTCAGGTTTCCTTACAGGAAATGACAAGTATATCCAGACATAATCAAGTTAACAAGGATACCTATTTCTTTGTTCAAGAAGAAATAGTAGATGGTGGTGGTGACAACCAAAGGCTTCAGGTCCTCTCCGAGGGACCTGGTAATGAGGCAATATCACACCAAGTAGGAATTGAACCTGGGTCATAGGAATCCAAAACCCTGTTCTACCGAATGAGCTCTCCTGTTGCTCCTTTGTTAAAAAAGCTGAAAGGCAGTCAGAATATTCTTAAACTTTTTCAAAATGTTTAACTCATGCTCAAAACTTCAATAAGTAAAAATACCTAACTGCATAACAGGTGGAACAATATCAGGCATGATATTCCCCTCTGAAAAATAGCCAAGGGTCGCTAATTCACTGACAAAGTCTGAGGTGCCCCGGTTGGGGTTATAAACTCTTGCATAGTAAAGAAATAGAAAGTGATTTTTCAAGGTGAGTCTGCATTATAGTTTTATCATTTGACTTTAAAAAGCAGTAAAAAACAGCATGTAGTGGACGGTAAACTCTGCATGAAACAACACATCCAGAAGATCTGCAGAGCTGCTTCATTCGGCATCCATAGAATAGGGAAACTCCGAAAGTACCTTGACAAAAATTCCACTGAGAGACTGGTCAATGCATTTGTTACTTCGCAGATTGACTATTGTAATAGTCTGTTGATCAACTTGCCTGCATCTCACTTGTCTAAACTCCAGCACATCCAGAACACAGCCGCACGTCTAATCACACGCACAAGAAAGCACGAGCACATTACTCCTATTCTTCGTTCAGTTCACTGGCTTCCTATTCCACAACGTATTCAGTTAAAGATTCTTCTTCCAACCTACAAGGGTTTCAATGGACTCGCACCATCATACATCAAAGAACTCATCAAGCCCAAGACGCAGACCATTTCTATCCGGCACCATTCATCATCGTCAATTCACTTACAGCTAGCACCAGGTCCACGTACTAAGACACGCTACGGTGACCGTGCTTTCTGTGTGTGTGCCCCCAAGCTTTGGAACGATCTCCCAGTGATAATCAGTGATTCTCCTTCTGTTGACACCTTCAAGATCAGACTCAAAACATATCTATTCAATGGACTGTAGTTCGATTCACTGATTCCATGTCACACCATCTGTTTTCTTTAATTACTTATTATAATGTCTTGCAATGTAATGTAAATTTAATGTAATATTATGCAACGTAATCAATATAATTTACTATGCTCTTCATAATCCGTATACATGTATTACGTTAAGATATAAATATTAAGCGCTTAGAAACTACTGTAATAAGTGCTATATAAATGTACATTATTATTATGATAATGTTCTTGGGCAAAGGATTCCATGTAAAAAAAAAAAATGAAAAAATTGAAGAAAAAAAATGAAAAAAAAAACAAAATCTGAAAAAAAAAATCAAAAAAATCAAAAAAAAAACCAGAATTCTGGTTATAGTCGGGAGAATATCATGCCTTCAATATCTACTGAACTCACTGAATAGAATTAAAGATGATAGTATACTCCAATATCATAGGGACATATATTTTACCACATTGACTTTTAAAACTAGGATCTCCATTCAAGAACATCCACTTGTCCAGAAAGGAGCTCATTCTCAAACAGCAGCTGAAACTCATGTCTGAATGTATTTGTAGCCAAAAATACATTTTTTTTTTTTGGGGGGGGGGAGGGGGATAAAGATATCAAAAATAAATTTGATTTCAGGAGAAATGCAGAAGAGGTTTGCTTAAAATTAACATAAATATGGTTGATAAAGATAAAGTTTAAAGGCTAAAATGCTTTGATTTCATATCATCTATCACATTGTGATGGAGTATGGGGAAATTGTGGCAAATAAAATAAAACACCCTCCAAAAGATTCAAAATCGGGCAGCTCGCATTATTAATAATACCCCCTGGGATTCACCTGGAAAGGATTATCTAATTCTAAATGGAGATGTTTAATATACTCAATAATAGTCCCTTCATATTTAAGCAATTATATGTTTTCCTATAAAGAGAGATCATATGACATCTGTTCACAACAGAATCATCAATTTATTTTGACTTTGATCCATTTGTAATATTTAATTGATGCTTCTTTTCATGTTAACATAATTTTTTTTTCATATTGTTTGCTAAACACTTGTTTTTAATGTTTATCATGTCAATTGTACATGTATATTATGTTCTACATGGCCCCCATGGGCTACTTAACTATAAATACAATAATTTTATCTTATTAAAACATCATGTCAGGCAGTTACAAACTGAAATACAAATGAAAAGAATCATGATACATTACATACTGATAACATTGGATATCAAGAGGTATTTTCAAAGTGCACTCAAATTCACTAGAAAAATTAAACAACCAGCTCTATATTCACTTGTCAGCTACATGCATGAAAGCATTCCACCTGGCAAAAAATATAGGTCCTACCAAACAAGGTCTTTAAAATAGATCTAGTACATTTATATAATTAATTTGGCAAATATCTTTATATATATATATATATATTTATGTATATACCTGTGTGATCATTTTATTGGATTCTCTTCTAAATCATTTGAAATTTGTTGCCAAAGCTGGAATTTGTTTTAAAATCTTACAGGAATTATTTGAAGGAAGTGCATAAAAAGTCTATCAAAATGATTTCTTTATAATGTATGAGACATGTTATTTGGCAGTGTACATATGTGGCTACCCAATTTCTGCTTAATTTTGGATACTTCTATTAACATATATTTTTTGAAATTTCTGTCACCTTGCACCAAAATGCCTCTTGCCTTATTAAACTATTTTCAATAGTATTAGAAATATATAATAAATGTAGTTTTATATCTTTACATGTCGTGTTATTTTGGATATCAATGCTATCAAGTGCATTACAATATAAATTCAACAGGGCATTAAAAATCAAAACATACATTGTAATACATTACATGACTATTTTCACAGTACTGACAATCTAATAATATTTTGTGCACATTGTGTGTTGTTGGAATTGTAAAATGTCATATTTTTCAAACAAAACTGTTGACATGATTATAACTTATTGTACATATTCCTACATGTAAGTGAAAATCCAATATAATAATATATGCAGTATTTGTTTATTTTTACCGGGGGGGGGGGGGGTAAGTTTTTTTTGCTATGCATGATACTGGACTGTTGAAATCACACTGTGCGTCTTTGACAATGCAATGATACAACTAGTGAAAAAGGGTAGATTAGTAAAAAAAAAAAAATTAATCTTTACAACTATTTTCTGAACTTTGTTGTATTGTACATGTACATGTGCACTGAGCATGGAGGATTCTTTAAAATCTATAGCAAGCATACATTAAAATGTACAATAATAGAAATCTTAATATGATACACATTGACAGTGCTATGCAAACCCACCAGAATAACAACATTTTGAACAATGAATGAATTATATTTCTTTTGTTGCTGTAATTGGTTGATTTGTACAGCTCTTTGCTGATGAAATTTTTTGGTGGAAAATTAAAATTATATGAATGTAATGAAATACCTTCTAAGAGTCAAGGATATTTATCTGTTGTGCAGTAGTTTTCCTTATTACAATGTTTCAACAAAACAATATAATGAACTGAATAGTAGACAATTCCTTTACATTTATTCTCATCAAATCATGTATTATTATTATTATTATTATTACTTATTATTTGTACTGCGCTTTTCCCATTAGGCCCAAAGCGCTTACAATGAATTAATTAAATGTAATATTTTAAAAACTACAAAGTACGAAAGAGATGAGTTTTTAATGACTTTTTGAAAATTGCTTATGTTGGAGACTGTCTAATTATTAGTGGCAGGTCGTTCCAGGATTTTGAAGCCGACACTGTAAAAGTTCTGTCACCAGCTAATGTACGAGTTAATGAATATGTGAGGCGAAGGTGATCACTGGCCGACCTAAGTGCTCTAGTTGGTGTATACAGATTCAAGCAGTTACTTAAATACTGTGGAGCCTGTTTATTCAGTGTTTTGTAGACAATCAAGAGTAATTTGAACGTAATTCTCTGTTTAAAAGGAAGCCAGTGAAGAGAATTAAAGAGTGGTTGGGAAGGATGATCTCGGGAAACCTGTAAAATTAATCGTGCTGCCCAATTTTGTAGTCGTTGAATACGAATTAATTGATTAGAGGGAATTGTAGAAAGGAGCCCATTGCAATAATCAATACGAGACAGAACCAATGAACGAACAGCATTGTGACAGGCAGACTGGTCAATGAACCTTCTGATTCTAGAAATGTTCCTTAAATAAAAAGTGACTGTGCTACAGATATGAGAGATATGGTACGACATTGACATGCGGGAATCAAATATGACACCAAGGTTTCTTATTTTTTCTGATGGTCTAAAAAGTGTACCATCAACATCAAGTTGAACATTTGGAAGATTGCGCAAGTTATAAGTAGAGGCCGCAACATGTAGTTCCTTTATTATAGTCATTTGAGTAATTTTGCAAAACATTCACTATAAATAGCAAGTGAGATAAAGTAGAGGAAGAACAATAGAGAGAGAGAGAGGGGATAGAAAAAGGGCAAGAAAAAAAAAGAGTGAGTGATGGAAAAAGTCCAAGAAAAAAGAGGGAATGAGAGAGGAATTGAGACAAGAGATGAAATGGGAATGGCAGAAAAGTAAGTATGAAGGAGGTACTCCAGGCTGAAAATAATATAAATTGGACAGATAAAGCAAAATCAGACAAACATAACACTGAAAATTTCATCGAAATTGGAAAAGGAATAACAAAGTTATGACGTTCTAAAGTTTTGCATTATTTTGATGAATCAGTTTTATGCATGTATCCCACTTAAACTATGTTTATTCTAATTTTGTACGACAAGAATTTAGAAAGATATAATGACTACTGAATGATAAACAAATAATGCACGTAAGGGCGTGCATGCAGGGCCAAATAATGTACGATGAGCGAGAAGAGCCAATGGATGTACCGCACCGAGATCCGCAGGACCGAGTGAGGCATATCCATTTGGCGAGTCGAGCACAGAGTTCATTATTTAGGTCCTCTATGCACAAGAATGCGTGCATTGTTTGTTTTATACAACCCCCCTCCCCATGTTACTGAGTTGCCCCGAACACTATATTTGATCTAAATTCTAGATAATTCCAGACCTTGCACTATCCTGCACTCTGACGTCAGAGTGCAGGATAGTACATTTGGTATGACGTCAGAGTGCAAGATAGTGCATTTTGGATGCAATAGTGCAATTATCCGATTTGGACCAAAGAAAATTCTTGGGAGTTGTATAATGTACGAGATAATCATTGCTGCAAATTACTTCATTACAAGGAAGAAATATCGTCAGTGATTTTACGAACCGGCACAAGCCTCATTTTTGGTGATATTTTCAAAATCATTATTTCTATTGCATATTCTGAAAGCCTGTGATTCATTCTATTGAATGACTAAATTTCAGATAAAAATTTGTATTATTCAAAGAATAAGAGTATATTTAAATTTCTTATGAACCGGCTCAAACCCTTAATTTGATTTTATGAAGCAGCCTATACCATTCTTTGTGTACTATTAAGTCTCTGAAATGGCGCACAGAGATGTTATTGCGTATGCGGCGCGTATGTGGTTTGTGCCAGTAAAAAAACATGCACATGGCATTGAATGGTTTCACGACCTAGCTCAAACCGGGTTTATGTCGCTAAAAAACAATACGCTTAATTTTACAAAGTGACCTTAACCCCCTGTTTTCGGTAAAAATATACAGCTTCTGATATGCATAACTGCGCTTCGTTTCAAAACTGAATTTGAATTGCCAAAAAAATGTTGTAATGTATGCTTTACATTGGTATAAATATTTGATCTCCTTTCTTTCAAAACGCGAAGGTTTGAGCCAGTTCTTAAAATCACTGACGACAGGGAATAATTTTCCTGGTATCGCATCGCAATTTGCCCCACATTTTTGAAAGACTGCTATGCATAAAGTCTTTTGTATAGCATATTTTTACATCTAGGACTGTTCATTACTTAGTTGAGAGCTTTTCTCTTATGACCAAAAATGCTATTCAAATTTGTAAAGCAAAATTATTCCCTGGACGATATCATAAACACATGTAAGAAAACATGAAATAAATATGATTTCATATAACACTCTATGGTGCAGTCACAATTCCCCTACGATGGCCACATGGCGAGTTGAAAACAGCCGTTTTAACATATTTGTACCACATCTTTGTAAAAAGGCAGAAAGAGAGGGGTGGAGAGAGAGAGAGAGAGCAAGGAAGAAAGAAAGAGATGTGGACAGAGACAGAGTGTATGCGGTAGGAGATTTGGAACAGAGCAATGAGGTGATATTGATTTTTTGTTGACTAATAAGAAAAACCCAAACTCTAAAAGCAGTTGAACAAATGATTGGGAAAACCAACAAAATGAAGTGAAAATATCCCATAAGAAAAATTGTATAGAAAAAACACCACATTTCAAGTTTCCTCCATTACAAAACATAAAACAAAACAAAACACTGAATAATCAGACAAACAAATCAATTTTAATGTCATCCTCCATAAATATAATCTTAAAATGCTAGGTAATCTGCACCCCCCATCTGAAGTTTCATTAAAATCTCTTCAATTTCTGCCTTCAGAAGAGTTGGCAATCCTTTCAAACAAAAACCAAGAAGCAATTCAAAACCAACACTCTTCATTCAAGCAAAAATCTCACACATCGCTCAAAAATATATTGTACAACAGCTTGCATACAACTGCTATGAATTTTGGCAGTAGTCATGATCCTCATCTCAAATCATACCACCAAAATCATTTTATATTGTCATTATGGTTCTTGGACATATTATGCCTCATTTCATTTTTCACCTCATGAATCATCATTAACATTCATTATTTGCAAAGCTGCCAACTTAATTGGACCAAAAATTCTACTATTTCCCTGAAAAATCCTATTTTTTGCCACAACATCACTAGCAAAATTTCATAACATGGAATCTAGCATATCAGGGTCAAAACTAACCACTAACTGTACAATTGACATGTGCGTAATACCTGTATAAGTTCCTGTCCGAGTGTCCTTGCTATTACCATTAACTTAGTCTATTTTGATGCAAATTCCATTGCTATTGGTATATATGACTTCTGTCATATTTACAATTTCAGTTAGATAGTCTGCAGATAAAAACAACAGATTATGTTCTACTACAAAGCACACATACACACAATCAAAACACAGTGCTTTACACATGTAGAATACAGCACACATCCTATTATCCTACTGTCCTATTCTCATGTAAAACGCCTAAATATAGGATAAGATCCAACTAGTTGGCAGCTCTGTACTTGTATAATGAACAATAACCCTACCTGTGACAGTAAAAGTTTTCCAGTACTCATCAGATCTTCCAAACGTCCTGGTGTGGCTACAACAATATCAATCTAGAAAAAAAAAAGAAATATTAATAATTAAATAGAATTACAGTTGTGCTCAGAAGTATTCATACCCTTGGAAAATCACAGTTTTTTTCATTTTTAATAAAAGTAAGAGTAGAAATGGAGTCAGTTACAAATCAGTCAAATACATTTAGGTATCATGTACAAAAGCTTGCCATTTTTATTTTCACCTCATTTGCATATCAAAAGAATAGATAGCTTTCCTGGATTTTCTGATGTCCAAAAGTATTCATACCCCTGTCATGAACCACAAGTTAATAATCAATTGAATAGCCTTTATTCGCAATGTCTGCCTCCAGTCATCTCCTATAGTTTGTTACTAAGTTCTTGCATGTCTCTACATGGATTTTGGCCCATTCCTCCATTGCAATCCTCTCCAAGTCCTTCAAGAGGCTGGGCTTCTTTGTATTGACCTTCACCTTGAGCTCTTTCTGGTTTTCGATTGGGTTCAAGTCAGGACTTTGGCTCGGCTACTCCTGTACGTTGACTGCATGCTCTTGAAACCATGTTTTGACCTTCTTGGCAGTGTGCTTTGGATCGTTGTCCAGTTGGAAGATCCAATCGGGGCCAAGTTGAAGTGTTTCAGCATACTCTTCCTGAAAAACAGCCCCAAATCATTATGCTCCCTCCACCATGTTTTACTTTGGGCATTGTGTTCAGACATCTCTGTGTCCGAACAGCTCCATCTTCATTTCATCAGACCATGGAGTTGATAGCTCCATGGTCAAACCAAAGAATAGACCTCCAAAAAGTTTCATCCTTTCCCAGATGTCTTCTGGTAAAGTCCAAACGGATTTTGTGTGGTTGGGTTTTAGGAGTGGAGTCTTCCATGTCCGTCGTCCATTCAAACCCGCCTTATTCAAGGTCCTCTGGATGGTTTGCCTGGAGATCTTAGTCCCTTGGCCATTGAGATCTTTCAGCATCTCCTTTGTGATGATTCTGGGGTTGACAGAAGCAGCTCGAACTAAACATCCTGCTTGCCTTGCCGAGACTTTGGGCTTCCCTCCGGGACTTTTAAGGTTCTCCACTTTTTTGAAAGTCTTGAACTTTCTGATGATGCTCTGGACAGTAGCCATATGAACCTTAAAACGCCTGGACCCGGGGCTTGGACATTGCCTTGTAGCCCAAACCATCTTTGTGAGCATTCACTATTCGCAGTTTCAGGTCATCACTAAGTTCCTTTCGCTTGAACATGATGAAGTTTAAGCCGATTCTGATGAACTGAAAAAGATCTTGCCGCTGATTCTCAATTTATAGAACCACTGATATTTCTGGAATTAAGACTGACTTTCTCAACATAATTTCATCTATTACATGCGAAATGCCTCCCTCCAATCTTGAATTGATTTGAAATCAATTTCATCAACATGGCAACTATCATCTGGATAAACCCCAGAAGAGGGAAGATTTCTGAGATCTAAGGAAATTCCTCTTCCTGGATACCATGCAACATGGCTTAAATTATGTTGTATTCATGCCTGACATTATAGGGTCCAGTTTGAAACCATATTGGGGTAGTAATATATTTGAATTATGGAAAAATAAGGTGTATTATACTTGAGAAAGACAGGGGTATGAATACTTTTGAACATCAGAAAATTCAGAAAAGTAGTTTTCTCTATTATTATGCAAGTGAGATGAAAATAAAATTAGCATGCTTTTGTAGATAATGCCTAGTAGTATTTAACTACTATGCAAGTTATCCTAGTTCAGCTTTCATTTTTATGAAAAATTCAAAAAAACACATATTTTTTTAGGGGTATGAATACTTCTGAGCACAACTGTATGTGATGATTAACACTATAAAATAGATGATAAAAAAACCTTGATGTATAAACATTACTTTTAATAATATAAATATATATATAAAATCTCCCAAGGTGAAAATAGTTAATAGTTAAATAGATGAAAGTGCGTTTTGACAGACATCCATTCATGTTTATTGTCACAGATAATCTGGTATAGCAGATAAAACAAAACTTGCACAGAGTCATCAAAACTATAAATAAATGATCTATACAAAACATTTATTTTAGGATAATGTATAATTATGGAGTAATGACAAAATGAAGATTATAAAAATTACTGAATAATGTCTGTCCATTTATAGTGTGGTCCCACATGTTGTTATGTGTGTTAGCTACACCAGGAAAACATGTGGTAATGAAATGAATACGATTTCAAGTAAGCCTATTAATTTCAATTACACTTAATTGTTCTCAATGAGCACCCAGGCGTATGATGAACACTGTAAGAATGTTTCCAACCATTTCTATACCAGAACTCAAACTTAACTTTGAAGGTCAAACATGTAATGTAGTTTTGTCTTCTCTTATTTGCTCTCAAGCACCTTGAGCATCTATAAATCTTGTCTTATTATTATCATTAAAAACTTGAATAAGAGCAAATGTTTTCATTGTTGAAAATCACACTTTCCCTCCCCCTTAGACTGCTGTTTAATAATGCAAACACCCGAAAGTCCCATGATTTCTCACGTTAATGGTTGCAAAATGATATTCATGAATGCAATTCAAAGACTTTTTCCTGACTTACTCCTTTAAAGAGCGCATCTACTTGTTCCTTGGCTGCTTGTCCTCCAATGATCAACAATTCTCTGAATTTGAGAAAGGAGTAAAATAAAAAATCATATAGTTAATTTATAATGCGCTGATACTCTAGTCGCCTATTCAATATGGCACCTGGGTTGAGTGCAACTCACTGTGGATCAATTTCTTGCTGAAGGAAATAACGTCCTGGTTAGGATTCAAATCTACAACACTCTGTTTCAAAGGCGAGAGTCAGAACTATCAGACCACTATATCACTATGGTTGTTTTTAGGCAAGGTGTATCAATATGAATTAAAAAGAAAAAGACAATGTTAACCCATAAAGGTACATATTACATAGGATTTGTGATAAGAAAGAGAAAGATGTAGAAAAAAAAAAAATTGGTAGTGTGTTGTGCCCTTCCTGAATCCCAACTATAGTAAGCTAATCACCTTCTAAAACAGCAATGGAATGAAAACTACAAAATTACTGATTTTATATCCATATTCAATCGTTTCTTTTGAAGTATGAAAATGAATAGAAAAATTAAAATTGTTGCCAATTCGAGGATCCAAAGAAATCAATCTTGACCGTACAAAAGTTGTGTACCTCAAAGGTGAGTGAACATTTGTTAGATTAAATACTGTTGTTAACAGGTCCCATGTAAAGAATTGCTCTTCTTGAAATATGGCATCACACCACCCTCCCCACACCCCTCTAAACTAAAGCTGAAATGTTTCAAATCTTACGAAAAAAATCTTATATTTCAAAATTTTAAAGAGTATCATATTATGGTATCATATTTGACACAAGAACAGGTCATCTGTAAAGTTGTGTCCATCTATTGAGCAGTTTTCTGAAACACTCCACCAGTTGGGTTGAATTTAAAAATCATGAAGGTCTTATTTTCTACTAGTACTCACCTGGGGCAGTGAGTTGTAACATGTTTTTTGAAGAGTCTTATCTGGTTCAAAGTCTTCAAAAAAAAAAAAAAAAAGTAAAATTACACCGTAATCACGAAAGCAGCATAAATAAATACTGTATCATAAACATGCTTAAAGGAAAATGAAAGGATAGATTTATTATCTGGTCATAAACTGATTACATTTCACTGATTAAAATAAAATTAGAATGAGGCAGAACAGTTTCCTATTTCCCATGATATGCCAAGTCAAAGTTATCAATATTTTGATATTTGAAAGACCTATGGAGATCGCCATTTTGCTCATACTCCCTATATCTCCGTGGGGGGTTGTGACGTCAGCGACGTACAACTCGGTGTCCGACCTCGGCGCTCGCTTGTGATTGCTAGTGTAAGATACATAGGCCAAAGTGGATCTGGCTGCCGAAATTGGTCAGAAAGTGGCACAAAATGCAGCTTTTACCGAATTCCTGATCCGCAGAAGAGGCCAGAAATCTCTTAAAAAAAATTGGTGGCTGCACTAAAGGTGGAGAAATACAACAATTCCTCCAAATTCATGAGGAATGATGTTGTTCGTAGTGAGCATTTTACCTATTTCTTCGGCCGGGTATTGGGGCTCGAAGTCGTAGGCTCTCGGGCTTTCTAAGTTCTATTTCGATGCAAACGTCCGATAAGTTTTGTTTGACGGTAACAAATAATAAACAACGTTAGATATATTGAAATATAGCACAATTAACAATTTACTGATATTCAAACGGGATAGACAACCAAACCTCCAACATAACACGATCACTCGGTTCAGGGGCCAGCACTCAAGGGTTCATAACATGCCGCCGCGCACAGAAAAATCAAGCCATAGAAGTCGTGTGTTGTGGACACCAGAAGTAAGATCTCAGCACGCGCGACCCACTAGTTAGAAATCTACTGCCAAACGCGGTTCATGGTGCTTGGTTACTCGCTATACGTGTGAGTGGGCGGCTGGGACGGCTGTATTGTCTGTACGTACAAATTTAGCTTGTCAAATTTGCCGATTTGGATATCGTAAATAAATGTGTAAATATTTTCATCAAAACTCATCAATTTGTGTTTTAAACCATAAAATAATTTAAATACCTTTTTGATAATATTTTAAAGTGTTTTAGGTGTATATTTTATCTATTTCTTGTAAAAAAGTATCTATATTATGCAAACTCGGGGTTGGTTTCAGCCTGTGTATAGCTGCACATGGAAGTTAGTACCGAGAGCAGTTGTTCGTCGCTGACGTCACAATTTTGAACGAACCTCGCAACAATGGCGATCTCCATTCAGAGACTACGATCGTGAAGAAGCCTAACTTTGAAGAGGTGGTACTCCACTCTGGGAAATCGGATTTGGGTATAAGTGGATTCATTTTGATTATCATTTACTTATCAATGATATTGTGGTATTACATTTTGGGTTTCATTCTCCTTTAAACTCTGTAAATTCATTTTCAAAAATCCTTCAAAAATGAAAAGCCAACTCAAAATTTGTCTCTCCCCAATTTCATTATGTTTGATTTTTTTTTCATTTTAATAGTATCAGTAGGTATAAGAACATAATTATAAACAAATAGTTGAATAGGAGAGGTGGGTAATTCATACACAGAATAATTTGAAAAATTCTGAAAATAATTTTTGACTTTCAAAAATAGAAATTTGGCCTTCTATGTGCTCACTCATGCATGAAATCATTGATACATTTAATTATAACCCCCCCACAAAAATTTTTTATTAAAGCGTGGACTGAAACATGAACTATTTTTCCTGAAAACTTTTTGGTTAAAAGGTACCGCCATCTTAATAAAGGGTGGGGAACCTAGATTTTGTGTTATGTTTTTATCATTTGTATTGTGTTTTATACTTTTATTCATTACAACCATCTGATACAAATGAATTGTAAGATTTCTATTACCTGTTCAGCAAGTTCTCGCGATGGCTAATGAAAGAATGAGAACAAACAAGAAATAATTACATTTTAAGCCAACTCTGAATCAGTTTGTAGCAAAGATTTTGGTCGATTGTAGGCTTATGCTTATCATAACCATGACCATGTATGAGGATTTCAGTCACTGTCACCACTTTGCAAATAAGGTTTGAGTTTTGGAAACAATAATGTCCATGGAGCTGACGCATTTTCATTTAATGCAGATGATAATTTCATGATATTACATTTTTCTTGTAATGCCTTAAAAAATCACTTCCAGCTCACATCATAAAGATGATAGCATTGCTGTATCATGCTAAATACTTCCCACTCTTTTACACTGACTTGACAATAACATAATGAGTAAGAGATATGAAATGTTAACGATTAACTATTATTGCTTAGATAGCACCTTAAGCTAACTGAGCACTACATGACTTCTTTTAACAATCACATTTTCCTCAAATACAAAAGTCCCAAAAAGTAAAATGATATAATTTGAAGCTTGATATAATGCTAGAAATACTAAAATCTGAAAAGTACTTTGCTGCAAACCTTGTGGTCACACTGAAGACTAAATCCGCAGCAGGTAAAGTTGCAAAAAATTAAGACACAAAACTTCCATAATCATGTCCATGAAATACAACAAATGTTCACTCGGATTTTGAATACATGAAATTCTACGACAGTATACTTACTTCGATGATGATTGCCTGAGGAGCGTTGGGTGCTGCTTTTGCAGGGCCAGCAAGCCCACCACCTGGATAACAGCAAATAAATTTTTTTTCTTGATATCTCATGGACTTTTCAACCAGACTATTCAGATTTAACAGGGGAGCGAGTTGACCAGCCCAGTTTGTGATCTCTTATTGACTGTGTTATGAATAACTAGTCTTAAACCGTCACCAATATTTTTCTTTAATATTTCTACTTTTATCAAAACAACTTATTTGTCATGGTGGACTTCTATAAGTTGGTGAAATTGAGGGGACTATTAACTTCTCTGTAATACTGTATACATTTGTTTTGATGTTCAAATATTCTTGTTTTACACTGAGAAATCTGCTACTGCACAGTGGAATGTGTGAAACCTATCCAAAGATTCCTTTATGATCACCAAGTATGTTATATTCATTTATTTATTGGCTGATTAAAAACACTCAGCCTTTATTTGCTTATGAACAAGTAATCTTTTTATGCATTTTGTGTACAGGATTTATCATGTAGAGCAGGCAGTGAAATACCTAATCCAATTTTCAAGAAAGTAAATCAAATTTCATACCCATGTTTGGAGATTTGACAACACAGTTTGAAGGCGCTTCACAGATAGCACTGTACCCTTTCTGATTAAGGAAAAAGGGAAATAAATCAATTAAGAATTAGAAACAAAAACTGTAAAATCAGAGGGGGTTTCACAAAGAGCTTAAGTCTGAATAAGTGCACATGATACCTATATTGTGATGTCATAGAATTTTATAATATGCAGGAGAGTGCATCTTATGAACACTGTTTGACCCATGCAGTGAGTTACTATATATCACATACAACAGAGAGCTTTGATTTTAGACACAATTAAAATTTTGTTAAACAACCCCCAGATATTTAATAGAATCTAAATAAATGGCATAAAAATAATAACAAATAAATATGAGCAAATCTCATTGAGTACTGATGATTTCGTTTTCAAAAGACTAACATAAATATATCAGAGTTTTTCCTGTGCAAGAAACAAAATTTCTTTTTTTTTCTCAGCTTCAAAAGGAACTTCTTTTTAATGTTCTGGTCAATTAATTTATCTGGAGGTATCTGCGATTGCTTTGAATGAATTGATTGAAAAGGAAATTATCTTGAATTTATGATCTTTGCTATTGCAAAGAAATGTACTATTGTTAATCTCTTTCTTCTTGATATCTGCATATTCTCATCAATTATCATTGAGAAATAGAAGAAACAAAATTTTGAATAAACTTTGTCAACTTAAAAAAAAATGAAACTTGAGAACTTACAAGAGGTGAATTCTTGAAAGGAGTGAGACCAAAGTTGAATTTCATCTCAGCATTCTGTAAATTACAACATCAAATTAGTCCACATAAATCCAGATATCAAAACAGATACAACAGGTGACAAGTTTCAAGGCAATGTTCCCTGAAATAGCCCCAAAATAGTAATAGTTTAGACAACTTACATGTACTTGTCAGTGGCCCTTTGCAGAAAGGGTTGAAAAAGTACTGTCATTGTCAAAAGTGCCATAATAATTTTGCTAATTTCTAAAGCTATTACGCATTTACAACCAGAATCAATTGGTACACAATTTTAATGTACACATACAAACACTTGGGTGGTCAGATGATCATTAAAAATCAATATCATGTAATCCATCATGACCACTTGGGTGGTAGTAATGGATTGTATTTTAAGTCATTTTGAGATGGCTACCACAACTGCTTGTAGCATTTACGTTTGAGTGTTCCTAACCCTTCAAACCCTATTCTAAAGAATTCTACATCATCCTTGAAATTTCTCTACATATGTACATTGATGCAAGTGGGTTATAGTTGATCGATTTTGACAAGTGGTGTAGTATTTTCAAAACTAAGGAACTGCTTTCTCTCACTAATTTGCCAAACAGCCAATCAGATGCAAGGATTTTCAGTAGCTTATAACATCTGTCGGTGAAAGATCACAGACGAACCTTTCCATGAAACACTCCCCGATGCTTACCTTGAGGACCACTGTGGGGTAATAGGTAGACTTAAGAAGATGACCAGGTATAGAGAATGCCAAGCCAAGGTCTTTGCCTGATAAACAAGTACAACAATTTAATTCAATACAATTGAATTTATTCATTTTCCTCTTTCATTCTTAAAAAAGTATTTACAATGATAGTAAAACTTACATATTAATAACACATCAAAAATCAATTTGCACAATACTATTACAGCATGAAATTGAAAGGGAAGAAATCCGACCAAATAAGCTGAGCTTGTAGGGAGAAGGAACCCTTTTATAAGTACATATCATAAGACATGACTTCAAACTGAATAACAGTATAAAGGGGGTATATTCAAGATTTACCTAACATATACATACATGTATAATGTTAAAAGGGCTGAATTGTATGTGTATAAAATTTTAAATGGTACATGTATAAATAAAATGAAAAAAAAATTGAAAGTACATGATGGTATAAGTGGACTTATCAGAAAGGGAGAGAATAACTAAAGTGTGTAGGAATTACAAAAATCAAAGACATCAACGATGGTATAAAAGATCAACTTGACTGCTCACCATTTTTAGAGAAGTAGATTTCTCCGCTATCTAGATCCAAGTAACAACCAATAATATCATCCTTTCCAAATGACTGCAGATGCAAAAAAAAAAAAAAATCAAATATGTTAAGAACTTGTGTACAGTTATGCTCAAAAGTTAGTGAACCTAACACAAAATGCACTACTTCATACTGAGTGCTGAATGAAGACAGCAACACTACAATGTTCGGAAAGCCCAGAGAAACAAACTTTATTGAGTGTAATTTTTTCATCACCTGACTTTATAATTAAATATCTAAAACATGGCAGAATTTGAAACTTCTATGACACAGTTGAATGGAAAAAACATTGTTATTCACTTGCACAGAACAATTCCTACTTGTCTTGCTTATAATGAGCATAATATTATTTTTGACAAGATAATCATGTTGCAGAAGTTTTGTCACAAATTTAAAGCTAATTTTCATAGACAGCCATGGAAATTTCAAAGCAAAACAAGAACAGCAATTTACTAATGTATAATGGAGGGATTAAAAGCTTAGCATCTGTTTTTATCAACAGGACAGGAACAAATTTTCAACAAGATTCAAATTAATGACTAGATTATATTAATGCCTATGCCTCAGAACGTTTATGGTATCAAGAATATGGAATCAAAATCTGTTCAAAGGTAAGTGCTCAAAGTTATTTTTTATATAAATACAAAACATTGCCCAAATGAGAGCGCTAGATGCCAAGTTCAAACTCTCAAGGCTGAAAAAAATGCCAAAGTCAAGTTCTAAAAGCTGAAAACACATTCAATCAGGCGCGGATCCAGGGGGGGGGGCACAGGGGGTACGTGCCCCCCCCTTTTGAGAAGAAAACCCGAGGTGTGCCCTCCCTTTTGACATTTAAGACCTTTTTTTTTTGCTTGTCAATTTTTTCTGGTACGAAATATCCTTAATTTGTGTTGAAAACCTTTTTTTTTTGCGTGTCAAATTTTTTCAGGTACGAAATATCCTTAATTTGTGGTTGAAAACCTTTTTTTTGGCTTGTAAAAATTTTCCTCCAAAAAATTTGCCCCCCTTTTGGCAAATCCTGGATCAGCCCCTGCATTCAATGACTGCTATACATTTGTAATACTGGAATGCTAGACGATAATACCCATTACGGACCTTTAATTAAAGCTTTAGTCAGGAATTAATTGAACCTTAAAATCACTTACTTTAAATTGCATTCCTTACCTCTCCGTAAGTATCAAACTGTCGTCCAAATGACTTCTTGCCAGTTCCACCGAATCCAAAACCCAGCTTATCAGTTCCTGGGGAATGTTTCAGATAATGGTCTCAAAATTGCACTCAAATTCTCAGTTATGAGCAACATACAACATATCTTGGTCAGGTAGTGCTCCTAGAACACTCCCTTACTACTAACTCACCAATGAATAACATGCTAGTATCTTAAATTCAATGGCACTTTATAAAAGGCATGATTTTCAGTAGTCAGACTTGTTTTATTATGATTGAATAAATTTTGAGTTCCCACACATGCAATTCTTCATGAAGGCAATTGCAAGAAAGCTGAATCCGGAAAGGCGCCGCCAAATTTATGATAAATGCTGTCTGCCGGCATACAGTGGATCACATGAATAGCATAATTCAGTAATCAGTGTAGATAACATTGCCTACTGAAACCAATTTATCCCAGTAAAAATCTTGAGAGAATTACCAAATTCAGTGGTCAATGTGTTGATAATGAACTGTTTACTCTTTGTTGTACAACATATAGTATTTACAGCCATGTTAAAGTTCTGGTAGAAATCTAATTTCAATAGGAAATGGTTGGAAGCAACCCTACAGTGATTTACAACAGAATGCTTATTTATAACAGACTTAGAATGATTCAGGCTTGCTTAAAATTATATTCATTTCATTACCACATGCTTTTCCAGGTGTAGCTTACACAAGAAACAACATGTGGGACCATACTTTAAATGGGCATTTGGCAGATATCATTCATTTATTTTCATTCTTTTATAATTCTGTGTAAGTTTTGTTCAATTTTGAGAACATTTTATTTTCTGTTGTTACCAGTACCGGAGTTATCTTCAACTTGCTCCTACTCATTTTTTCACTCAATACAACCATAGCTTGAAAAATCCATAGAATCCATCTCAGAAACCAAGTTCTGCTAGCTTATCTTTACTCGCTACCATATTCTAATAATTCATGGGGGATCAACCATTTCAAAATGTTTGGCCATTCTTAGGAATAAACTGCCACAGATATCTATAATATTTCTTGTCTTGGCACCTTAAAAAATCACTAAAAACCTGGGGTGGTATTCTGCAACACTGTCATAACTTTTGTCATTTCTCTCCGAGATGTGACACCGCTAAGATTGTCACAAATCAGTATTCTGAATATTGTCTTTTCCCTGTCATATCTGTCAAAGTTCCCGCCCATCTTTTCGGAAGTAATCCAATTAAAATCATCATTAGTTCCCAGTGGGAGCCCTTCAAACCAATAGGAAGGCCCCATGACAGGTTGGGCGTATCCCCAATACAGTTGCTGGCATCGCGCAACTACGCGAATATCAATGAGCTTAATTACAAAGACAGACAGGGAGCTGTGAAGGATTTTAGAGAAAAAGTAGAAAAAGAAGGAAAACAGAGAAAAAAAAGAGGAATAGATATGTGGGGCCTAACTAATTGTAGCATGAAAAAATAATTTTGAAAATTGTCATGGATGATGAGTGAAACTAATACCACAATCTAATCTAAATAATATCATTATATGCGTGACATTCAGCCGACAGGGTACCAAGATATTTGGTACTAAAAGATATGACAAAATTTATGACTGCTACCCCCCTGTCATAACTTTTGTCATATCTTTTGCTTGTATAAACGGATTACGTGCGCATTAAAGCCGTGTGTTTTTGGTGCGCGCTAAAGAGAAGAGACAAAATTTATGACAATTTTTGTGACAAAAGTTATGACATCCACCAGAATACCGATTTTGTCATATCTCTGAGATAAGATAAAATATGGAGAAAAGACAATGTTCAGAATACCGCCCCTGGTTATTTAGACAAGCTTTCAAGTAAAAATAAAATTCTTCCCTCTCTTTGATGTGTTTCTTTTTCTTTCCTTTTCTTAAGTGCCCCATGAGCATCTTCTTATGATGGATACCAGCACATTACAAATGTACACATTCAATGATTTATTTACCAAGATTCAAGTCAGCTTTGTCAGTAGCCCATCCAACTCTGCAAAGTCCTTCATCTGTCACTTCAGCCTCATAATAGTACTTTCCTACAAACACACACACAAATTTTGTTCAGGAAAAAAAATATACCATCTTCTAAAAGAATTCTATCTTATATACTTCTGTATATTCTACAAAATTGGAATATGGTAGTCAAATTAGTGAAAATGAACAAAGTAATGAGCTGAAGATTATCTCATTGTTTAGATATCAAATTAACAGAGTATGCACAAAATGAAAGTGATCAAATGATCAGTTGTGTTAATTACGCCTTTCAAACCCAAAGTCTAAAGAGGTAATATTGACCCCCACCTCCATAAAAAAATTGGTGCAAAAAAAGGCCCATTTAAAGTGGATCCAAGAATGTGCATTGTAAGCTTTTGATCAGGTAGCCCATGTTTACAAAAGTTTAGACCTCGCCCATGGTTTAAAAGGGAAGTAAACCCTGACGAAATATTGGTTTTAATGAAAGGAAGAAAATATTGGTGAAGGCTTGGAAAAATTAATCACACACTAAGAGTTTTTGAATTTTTAAAATCTTTAATTTCTGACTTCATATGCAAGCAGCTTCCAAATAAATCATGTAATATAAATTCCATGTTTTTTTAAATGGAGCATGATGAATTAAAATTTTGCTTATAGAAAGTGGTATGAAGTAATGTCTCTGATGATATTTCCACCCAGCAAATGAAATCTCCACCCAGCAAATGAAATCACTTTCATTTTTTTAGAAAATGGCATTTTGGGGAATTTATATGAGATGAGAAGCTGCTTGTCTGTGATGTCAGAAAGTTCATAACTCTCATTATTTTTTGACAGATTTTCATCAAATATTCATTGATATTTTCTCTAATTTTTCTGCTCTGTAATAAGACCAACTTCCCTGTAAGAAACATTCTATATGAATTCAAGCTTTTACATTTCTTACCTTTACCACTGACACCCTTATTAGCCCTGGTACCATGCCATGATTGCATCTCTCGACTTTGACACAGCAAACCTTCTTTATCAATAGCTGTAAATGAAATAATGAAATAAATTTAATGAAAAATATGTAAGAATGTGTAATTTTAGTAGTTTCAACCCTTGGTTTTCAATCAGAGAGTCACAGATTCGAATCCCAGTCATGGAAGAAATGCATCCACCCCTTTGTGATATGCAGTTAACCAAGGTGTAGTAAATGGGTACCTGGCAGGAATATCCATTCCTTGAAATGACTGTGCGATTGGATGACAGCAAGTAAGGGTAATGATAGTACTTACCATCATGAGCACTCGCAGAGTAGACATGGTTGCTGTGTTTGTGTGTGTGTGCATTGTGTTCAGGTCTTCTTGCATATAGCCATGTGCATGCATGATAACAAGTACATTGGAAACGCAATAGTCGCTTTGACAAGGCCATTCACCAGTTTTATTAATAATTAATAAACAAATAATATTGAAGTTAGTCAGCACTTTATTTTGGGGTTCAAATTTGAATCATTAAAAAAAGGCAGCAGGTGTTACAAGGGCCGGTTGTGTTTGTAAAATAGTTTTGTATATAATGCTGCTTACAATACCTTTGACAATAAAGCATTGATGATAGAAATTAAAATTCAATTTTCTTACCCATTGCATCTCCTCTGTCATAAACATTCATCTTCCAAGAGCTGGATTCTAATAACAATCAAAAGAAAATATATTTGTAAATTAAACATCAATATATTTTGTGCTTGTTTTAAGGGTAATGCAAATAAAACAATAACACATTCCAAATAATTTTTTTTTCGTAGTTCTTAACCATAGGTATCATCGTCCATGGATACTAGATTGAGTAATTACACAGACAGAACAATTCACCACATCTTGAAATCACAACGTCCTGTAAAAAGAAAATTTATCAGACAAGCGGAGGATGATTTTCTGGTAAATTGCTGATTATTTTACACCCACTTCATATATGTTCTGTTTGGTCTACAGTACTACAAGGCAAATTCATCAATAACCAGTTTGTCTTCTTACCAAGGGAAGTGAGTGACGGCAAATGAAATTAGCTGAAATTGCAAAAGCTCCTACAACCTTTGTACAGATTAAGTACACAAAAACCTAAAAATAAGTTAAATTGAAGAAAAAAAATCTGAAATCTACTAAAAAAGATTAACTCTCAGACCCCTGTTACCATGCCTATTTACCATTTTGTCTAATTTCAAGTTGGGCTATACCCATGTTGGTTAATACCCACTTGGGTTGGGCCTAATAGTTTTCAAATTTTCAATTGAGAAAGTAAAATATAAGGATCCCATTCCACAGGATGGAGACCTTTGCAAGACCAATGAAAGACTAAACACTAGCAAAGTCTTCCAGCATTTTCCATGATCACTTATATTTGTGGTATCTGAGGAATGGCTCTGAAACCCCCTAAAAGAACTCTGAGAGAGTTATGGTATCAGACTATCTAAGAAACCAACTGTTTGTGGACCAAGTGATTATGACACTGATTTGCTTACCCATGCTAACAGAAGCAGTGGATTCCTTTGTCTTTCCTTCAGCCTTGTCTCTCAGTGTTTCATGGACAATTTGGATGACTGGTAGACAGAACGCCTAGTAGCAGGAGAATTAAAACACAAATAAGTAGACCTTGCATCTTTCATATTGGGGCCTACTCTATAAATATTGGTTACTTTGCCATCCAATGGTAAACAAATAATGAATGTTTATGAGTTCAATAGACAAATACAAATAATCCTTTCAAAGATGAGTAGCAGAGATGAATGGATCACTCATTTCATCTTTCACCGAATGAAGTACTCTGTCCATTGCACGAATGAAAAGAATATTCATTATTTGTTTTATATGCCATCTAAAAATAGATCCTTGTCATCTAAAATATATGAATTTGGATGCATAAGAGCATGCAGTGCAAGCATGGGCTGTTCAATTGTCGCATACACATGCAGCAAACGCGAGTGCTGGTGGTCTCGGAGAGCATGCAAAGGTCAAATCGTATGGATCCAAAATTGCAGGATTGATGATGTCATTGTAAAACGGGCTGAATGATCAATATCAACTTATCAAGTGACAGGGACCTATCTAGGTGTCATAATAACTCCTGTGGAATACTTTATACCATGGCCATGAAGAATAGCATCGCTTGAATTGGTAACTTACCCAGAATGCAAATTTTTGCATAACTTTGTACTAACAAGAGAAATAACAAATTGCAATACCCACTTAAATCTCTAACATTCATACCACAACCATGCTGCAAAGGGACTTGGATTACAGAATACCTCAAACCAAATCACTGTCCTTAAAGTAAGATGTGAGATCAATACAGGAAACAGCGGCATGAAAAATACAATTAAATCATGATGAAATTGACCGTCTACAAGTATTAGCTTACCCCAGTTTTTCCACTTCCAGTTTCAGCAGCCTATCGAATAAACAAGAGAAAAAGTGAAAATGTTTATACATCAAATCAAATAAGACAATTCAATCTTCAATGCAACAAGTCAGGTGTGGCAAGTAAAGGTACTCCTTGTTTTTGTTTATTGGGCACCCCTGAAAGCCTATATCAGACCTTACCCTGAAAACAGCACCAATAAGCAATCAAATCATAAAAAAATAAACATTTATTCAGAGTGTCATTGTTTTATTCCTAATAGAATTGAAATTTGTTTGATCTTTCCATATCTCTACATCAATCTTTTTAAAATGAATTCATCTTTTTATTCTTTTATCATTTTTATTAAAAGTATTCTTAATTTTTCATTAAACTGTTTGGGACCATGAATTATTCAAATCTTTACTTGATCAGCTTTTATTATCCAAATTGGCATTATTTTTTTTTCTTTTTACTTTCATTGCAGTTATAACTATCTTTCTTTTATATTGTTTATTTAGCCTTCCCAAATACATATGTGCATAAAAATTTGAAAATATCGCTAGAGGGTATTCATTTGTCTCGCAATCTACTATGGTCAACAAGGAAATTCGTGATCACTCTCACAAAAAGTGTTCACTAGCTTTCTAGGAAATTCGTGATCACTCTCGCAAAAAGTGTTCACTAGCTTACAAGTTCACGAATTTCCCAGAAAGCTAGTGAACACTTTTTGTGAGAGTGATCACGAATATCCTTGTTGACCATAGTAGATTGCGAGACAAATGAATACCCTCTAGCGATTATTTCAGTCCGCAATAATGAACCTATTTAGTATTTGAAAATATGTTTCAAAATGAGAAAATTGCCAATCTGCATACAGAGACAACGATTTTGCCACTCCCAATTAAGTTGCCAAGCAAATATTTTGATTTTTTAAATTACTTTTGGCACATAGGCATTTATCAATGTGATCCACCCCACCAAGGCTATGTTACTCTAAGGTTTCATTCATACCATAAGAACATCTCCACCCCCGAGGATGAGAGGAATGGCTTCAGCCTGAACATCAGTAGGCAACCTATGATGAAAAAAAAAAGAATAAAAAATACAATACTCAGCTGGAAATCCATCCTGAAATGAAATAGGGTTTTATTAAAATGAAAGTTAATTTGTCCAGAAAATATGATTCTCTATTTCATTTGTTTATTTACCGTTTGCACAATTCTTCATTTTTGTATCATTTCAAAGATCAGCCCCTCCTTTTAAAATAAAATATCAACATTCTTTTGTCCAGGGGTGGGGGGGTTAGGGTTTCCATTTTAAAGTTGTTTGTGAAGTTAATTCACAGCTTTACAAGTGATTCATGTCACAATTAAATATTTTTCTCAGTTGACATTTTTAATCTCATTTGCCAAAGTTGGCACGTATGGTAAATAAAAAATGAGAAGAATAAACAAGCATTTTCAACGTACAACAACAAAATTTGCCATAAAAGGTAACATTCTTGTATCAATATGTTTGGAATTTAAAAAAAAATCATGTTTATCACAATATCTCTGAGTCAGACCATTTCATTTAGGGCTTTATATTTTATCATTCAGAAAATAATAAAGTAAAAAAACTTTACAAATTATAGAGCCTGATGAATTTCCCCTAATATACTTACAGCCATCCCATTTCATCCACAGCCTGAGTGATCTCAGGGAGACAACCAAATTCTGAAGAAAAAAAAGACAAAGCCATGCTTGATAAGTTCTGGAATACAGAATGGTACTCTAACCCTTGGGAAATGACAGGACAAGAATGATTGTAAATATGCATTATGTACACTGGACACTGACATATGTATTAAACCTTGTAGATGAAAGAAAGAACTTGGATGGAATTAAGCTGGACCTGAAAAATACCTCCAGTAATAAGACAAATCAATTAGAATTTAGATGCAATATTGTACTTTTCTTGGCTTACCAGAATTCCAGTATTACTTATAAGAATATGATGATTCAACAAATGCATAAGTGTAATCTTAAGACTTCTCATGACTATAAGAAATTAAAAACATTCAAATCAAATGTGTGAAGTCAACTCTCACTCGATCTCAGGAGTCCCACCTGAGTCAGTGTGCATTGATATTCATGCATTGTTATTTTGGTTTTATTAATGCAGCCCTTTCATCTCAATCAAATAAGCTGGCGCTTGAGGCCTCTGGTATCACACTGCATTTGGCTAGACTTTCTTATGTCCCTCTAATAAAATTGTGCTTTCACAACATATTGCCACAGGGTGTCACTGCCAGCTAACTCCGCACTTGCAATGTTTTCTATGGCATGATTTCAATTTATTTGTGTATCTGCACAGGGTTAGATTTTGGATAATTAGGGTTAGGTTTTACGATGGACTTCGGCAGTTATTTGACATGGCCAAGTTTTCTCAGGTGTTGAGTTGACCTGGACCTGTGTCACAGACATGACAGACATGATTAATGTGCTCAAGGCTATGAATGAACTTCGGACACTAATACACATCATGCATTGGCCTGTGACCATTTAGATGGATTGCACCATCTTGTGTGTTGGCCGCTGATAAATGCCCCTTTTAAGATACGGACGCTTGCGTCGCGTAACGTTGGGGAAGAACAATAGAAAACAAGATGGCGGCGTAAACATCGGGCAAGTCTCTTCCGTCTATTCATGATATTTTCTTCATTTTTTTAAATGAATTCTTGTCTCGAAATAAAATCCATGGCGTAGAAATGTCGGAAATGAAGTTGTATCCCATGTACTAGACCAAAAGCTTCGGTCTCTGTTATGTTGGTTGTTCAGCTGAACTCCGTTGGCTTCATGCACTCACCAAATACAGAGACCGAAGTTCTAGCGCGATCTGTACAGGAGACTCAATGGCCATATGTTTATGTACTTAAGATCGGATAAAACGGGGAAGTGAATTTGCGCGACAGCCGAGGTAAGTCACTGTTTTTGTTCCTTTTAACTCGATTTTTCTCCGTTTCTTGGCAATTAATGCCAAGAGGGAATATCAATTTGCATTTTGGTCGCATTAATTTTCAAAATTTTTATTGATTAAAGACAAAAATTGAAGAGCCCCGATGGGGGGATTTTGCATTGCAAGTCCCCTAATGGTGGCTGCACGCTAGCGAGCCGTCTGTGTATGAGGAGAACTTAAAAAAAAAAATGTTAAAAAACTCCTCAAAACAGACGGCTGCCAGCTGTCTACCCATGTACATACATGATTTAGGGCTAGATCTTTTAGAAAGAAAGTAGAAATCTCGGGGGCGAAAGTTTCAGGTTTTTTGGTGGTACACACAAAAGTATAGGAAGGAAGACCTGGCTTCGTATGAGAGTAACCTTACGTTAGTAAATGATTTTTACTCTCTAGAAGCCTCCTGGCTACCCCCGCCCCCGGGTCTCCCAATATTGGCCGTACGCCTCAGTCTAACTTGTTACTGCTTAGCTTAGCTTAGTTTAGAGCCAAATTATAATAATGAACTAGTAGAAACTGACAGTGTTAAATAATCTGGCATTCATCCCTAAGCAAGAACAAGAGAAAAAACATAGCCTGCCATATTTCATCACTAAACAAAAAAACTGCCGAGCCCGAGGATCTCCGCGAAACTGCCCGGGCAGGGCCATGCGCTAGCGGTGCCAGCCCGGGTCTGGATGCCGTCGAGACTCGAGCGCCGGCCGTCGCGTCGGCGACAACGCGACACCCAGCTCACCCCTACCGGTACTTATCTCCGATTATTAATCATGATCAGCAATTGTTCCCTAACTGTAAGAGCCCAAATACATATCAAAATTATATATCCAGACAATGCAAACTAAAAAAAACCAATAAATTATATCGATCTACCTGCAAAGGCAGTCATTGTTCACGTGTTGGCGGAGCCGGAGTCAAAGTTGACGTTGAATGATCCTTCGCCATAGTGCAGGGGCCTGTTGCATGACGAGATGAGCGATACGTAGGAACGTCCTAGGACCATTCTTCCGAGATAGGAAGATTGGCGACAAATCAGCGCTTTCCGTTTCACGAAGGCAATTTTGTCTTTCAAGTCCGCGACATCGTTTGATATCGATAGTATCGGAAAAATATTTAGTCTTCATCGTCACCTGAACCTTTTATTTCGGAATGACGACTTGTCATAAAATCATATATTTCAATAAAAGGGGATCAAATAATGTTTTATTTATTACTGATTGTAGAATTGATGTATGGAGCGTACTTTATGAGGTAAAAAGAGAAAAAACTTTCAAGATTCACAAACATAACTGGATAAAATCGAAATTTTCATTATTTCACTTATTTAGAACACGGTGTCCTTTTAGAGACACCTTTCATTGATATTTCAACGAAAGAGACCCTTGTCCGACATAAAAATTGATTTAACTAAGTAATTTCGACATTTTATTAGTTCAATATACTGATTTATTATAGAAAACATATATATAATGATGATTTTGCAAATTATGCGTTAATATGTTATCTGTTGAGGTAAAAATAGGGTTTGAATGGAGTAAACAAAATCAACAGTGTCTGATTGTATGAGACTAAAAAGGAAAATATGAGAGGCTGCGTGTGAAAAATCTAATTTATTTATTTTATTTGTCAGATATAACGCAAGAAATACAAATGTGAGTGTTTAGAGTATAAACATACCTCAGTTGCATGATGAGTAACCGAAGACAAGGAAAATATGAAAATTGCTGCAAACATGTCCAAGTGGATAAAGTAGTGCTTTGCAATAACAATTAAAACATAGAAAAAGGTGTGCAATCCGCAATGGAAAAAATACTATTTACAGAAATAATGATAATATTACAATGATCATAAACGTTGGTAATCTTTAAAGTTGATCACTTAATTTATGGAAGCTTATATAAGAATAAGGTTTAAGAATATAAAAAATATATATGTTCAACATTTCAAAGTTGAGGAGTAGAGAATACATTATTGCTTTAACATTTTAGTAGGGGCCTAAAGGGGCCTACTCAAAGGGCCTACCCTAAAGTGAAAACGCGCCTCTTTGTATGGACTCATTTCCATAATCTTTTCTTTAATGAACTAGCTTATCTTCATTTGTAATTATTGTGATGGATTCGTAAGCTATAGGCCTAATCTCTATCTTAAATTCAATTAGGTATTTTGTTACTGCAGATTTTTTGTTTTGTTTCACTGTTTCAGTACATCTCAAGTTAAGCCCAAATCCGACAATTTATTTTCATTGATTAAAATTAATCTCAGCAAAAAAAAAATCATAATGAAAATGAAATAAAAATAAATGAATGATTTACCATGTTAAACATTTTAGTTTTGTATCTTTTTTTTTTGCTGAACGTTATAAACACGTTTTTTACCTTACATAATTTCTTTTAAAGAAATTTGTTTTCATGTTGTTTAATTATCTGTAATGAGAAAGCATGAGGGGTTAGAGAGATAGTGCCGCCCATTTCGATATTTCAAAAAAAAAATAATGGAAATGGTGTGGGGATAGGACGGACCATAAAAGAAAAAAATATTGGGGCCTACATTACCCCCGGACATATAAAGCCCGGAGAAGTTAAAATGACATCTGTTTTTGGTCGTCTTGCCGTGCAAAAAGACGACCTGCAATTAATGACAACTAGCCCCCATATAAAAAATAACTTGGCGCCATCCCAGATAAAATGCATCAGTGTGCAACCCAAAAAAATGTTTAAAGGTGATATGTCAGTGTGGCTTGCCGTAAACGCATTTTCTCTCAATGCCGACGGTGGCGGGCGGTGTGCAAAGAAGATCATGCCTACGTAGGACATGTCTGGAGGTGTCTTTCCAAGGACCATTCTTCGTATCGCCCAAATCGGCTTTGTGAAACAGTTGAGCGATATCTCGTTCTTACGTAGAATGGTTCTACGAAAGACCATTTCATGCAACAGGCCCCAGTAGCACGTCACTGAGCTAGCTGAGCTAGCGCTAGCTGACAAGACTGTCATCAATATTGGCTGTAGGTGGCGCGCTAGCAATTTTGGCGCGCTACACTTTTTGGATGCACGCACATTACATGATCAAAGGATTCTTTCAGGAAGAATTTTTCTTTTGCGAGGATTTGTAGGAAAATTTTCATTTCATACTCTGTTAAGCAGATGTTGTGCTAGTATGGCGAACATTGCGGTCGATAAAGATGCATTCTACCGGCGAATGAAGAAAATATACGATGAATGGGAGGTATGTTCATGGACATTCATTTTCTAATTTTAATTTTTAACTTGAAATTAGAAGGCCATTACCATGCCTTAGTGTGCTATTTTTTGTGTACACAAAGTGAATTGGGCATATCACGTTTCCTTGAAATTGAATAGAGGCTTTACTTCAATCATAACCTGGCAATTAACTCATAGCAAAATCTCCATACCAGTCACATTTGAAGAATTACATAATAAATTACAATTCACTGACTGTCATTCCCTTGTCTGTTGTCACGACGTCAGAGCAGTGTGTGTGTACTGTGACCTAGTCCTAGAGTAGAGGCTGTGTCTGTGTCTGTGACAGTGTCTGTGTTGAGACGCAGGGCCAGGGTGACCAGACGTCCCGTATTTCCCGGGATCGTCTCGTATTTCCCGGGATCGTCCCGTATTTCCCCCTGTTTCCCTTCGTCCCGCCAAACCCTTCTCGGGATGCCTGTTTGTCCTGTATTTCAGAATATTGAACAAAGTATAATTAATCATGTTATACATAGAAAAGTGAAGAATATTCATCAAATAACCAAACAGATGATGAAGCAGAGATAACGATAAAATCGATAACTGTTAACTTTTGCAAGTTCTACAGTGATTTTCTTGCTACCCAATAGCACTCACACGTATTGCGAGGTTAGTATTAAGTATACTAACCTCGCACCACGAACCGCGTTTGGCAGTGGATTTCTAACTAGTGGGTCGCGTGTGCTGGGATCTCACTTCTTGGGTCCACAACACACGACTTCTATGGCTTGATTTTTCTGTGCGCGGCAGCATGTAATGAACCCTTGGGTGACCCAATAGTAATACATTGCAAACGAACTGGCCTGCCTGTGTGTGGCAGGCTACTATAGCTAGGCATGTTGGATCGGAGCAGATTCTCAATGGTGCAAATAAATCTCACATGATAAACAGTTTTTCCACCAAAATAATCACAAAATCGGCAGCAAATTTGTATAATTATATTATGGATTCTCAGATTACTGATTTCGTGATGTAATCGGAGGAGAAAATTATTGAGTTTTCATAACTAGATCTAGTTTTTTCAGTTTTCGTTTTGAGTCTTTTTGTGATCGGTGCGAACTTGTAATGGGATGAGATCATGAGAGATGCCTGAGGTGATGCTGTGAAGTTTGACAATGTTTTATTTTGAATTCTATTCATTTCTAAAACATTTTAGTTTTTAAATTTTTTTTTAAAATATATCATTTAAAAACCCAAAATATTAGATTTTTGTTAAAATGATTGGATTTTTTTGTTTGCTTGAAGTTTGAACTTTTCCCTTTTTTTTTCTTCATTTTTCTTTCTTTTCTATCCTTTCTTCACCCTTCTATCCTTCCTTTTTGCCTTTTTTGTTCCATCTATCTTTATTCCCAATCTTTCCTATCTTTTTCTGATCCTTTCTCTCTCTCTGTTCATTTGTCTTTCCTTCTTTCTCTTACTTTCCTAGTTTCCTTCTTTTTTAAAGTTCCTTATTTTTATTTCCTTCATTCTTTCTTTCCTTAAACTTTTCTTTGCTTCCTTCTATGCCTTCCTCCCCTTTTTCTTTTTGTTCTTTCTCTCCTTCCATTATTTTCTATCTTTTTTCATTCTCTCATCTTTTCAATCTTTCCTCCCTCTCTTTAATTCATCCTTTCTTTCTTTCATTCTTTATTTTATTTTTCCCTTCCAATTCTTTTCCCTTATTCTTTCTTTCCTCCCCTCCTGATTTCTTCTTCCATTGTTTCTTTCTTTCAAAGAATGAAGGAAACATTTTTCTTTCCTTCATTCTTTAATTCTTCCTCCTTTGTCTTACTTTCATTTTTCCTTTGATCTTTATTTTTTTTCACACATTAATTCCCTTTCTTTCTTTTTCTTTCTTTCTTTATTCATTTCAAAGAACGACGGAAACCTTTTTTCTTTCTTTTATTCTTTCTTTAATCCTTCTCTTATTCTAACTTTCTTTCTTTTAATTTTTTTCTTGTTTCCTTAATTTTCTTTACTTCATTTTCTCTTTCATTTTTTTCTTTCTTTCCTCTCAGTTAATCTCTTTTCTTTCTCTCCTTCATTCTTTCATTCACCCTCCCTTCCTTTTCTTTGTATTTTTTTTGCAAGTCTAACACTGTGTAGCCTTATTTGTTGATTTTTAAAAATTATTATTATGACCTGGCTCTTGTCGATTCGCTTGTGCAGCGTGCTTTGTCGATTGTTCCGTATTTCATTTTGTGAAATCTGGTCACCCTGTTGAGACGTGTTCTCAAAGTCAAACTTGAGTGAAAAGTCATGCCTGGTCCTGGGACTCTTGCATGTCTTGGCTGTCATTTGACGGTTCATCAAGTCATGGACTTGGAGCCTGGGCTGTGGCTGTGCTATCTAGAAAAACTACTCTGTAAAAATTAACATTGGCGGCCGGGGCCTTGGCTTAGGCATGAGCTTTGCCACATCACATGTTTGTGATTGTGAGCAGTGTCAGTGTGATTCACCTGTTTCTAACAGTAACACAGTGTTTTACCCAATCCTGTGTGTTTAGAGTATAAACATACCTGTGCATGAAAAGTAACCGAAGACAAGCAAAATATGAAATTGCTGCAAACATGTCAAGTGGGTAAAGTAGTGCTTTGCAATTATAAAACATAGAAAAATGTGTGAAATCAATCCTCCATGGAAAAAATACTATTTACAGAATCAATGTTAAAATGACATTGGTTAAGGTTGATAGCTTTAAGGAAGTTTATATAAGAACATAATGCTTCAAGAATATTTAAAAAAATATATGTTCAACATTTCAAAGTTAAGGAGTTGAGACGTACTTTATTGCCTTAACGTGACATAGGGCCTACCCTACGATTAAAATGCACCTTTTCGTATGGACTTTCCATAACCTTTTCTTTTATAGATACAATGAACTTATCTTCATTTGTAATGATTGTGATGGATTCGTAAGCTATAGGCCTAATCTAAATTCAATTAGCTATTTTTTTTACCGCAGTTTTTTTTTTGTTTCGAGTTCCAACAATTCCAACAATTTTCATTGATTAAAATTAATATCAGCAAAATATAAAAAATAATGATAATGAAAATGAATTAAGAAATAAATAAATGATTTAGCATGTTTAGTAACATCTTAGTTTTGTTATGTGTTTTTTTTTTGCTGAACGTTGTAATCATGTTTTCTTTACTATACATAATTTATTTATAAAAAAATTTGTTTTCATGTTGTTTATCTAATGATAAAGCATGAGGGGTCAGAGAGATTGCCTCCCATTTCAATATTTCATGTTTGGTTGAAAAAAAAACTGGAAAAGGGGTGGGGGAAAAGAGGGAGAAAATAAAAGAAAACATACCAAACAAAATTATTTGGGCCTACATGTAGATTACCCCGGAAAAGTTAAAATGACATCCGTTTTGGGTTGTCTTGCCATGCAAGACAACCTGAAATTGATGACAGCCCACATGGCGCCATCCCAGATAAAATGAATCAGAGTGCACTCAAAATCTCGAATGACCCCCCCCCAAAATGTTTAAAGATGATAGGTTGCTTGCCTCAAACGTATTTTCTCACAATGCCGATGATGGCGGGTGGTGTGCAAAGATTAAGAAGATCATGCCTACATAGGACATGTCTAGAGGTGTCTTTCCAAGGACCATTCTTTATATTGCCCAAAATCGGCTTTGTGAAACAGTTGAGCGATATCTCGTTCTTACGTAGAGCGGTACTACAAAACACCATTTCATGAAACAGGCCCCAGTAGATCTAACTTAAATCTACTCTAAAGAATATAAAGTTAAAGGAGAATGAAACTCTTGGAGCAAGTTAGCTTTTGTGAAAGCAGAATAATCAAAGAATAAGATCAACAAAAGTTTGAGTAAAATAGGACTAGCAATAGAAGAGTTATGAGCATTCGAATGTCGAGATCACTAATGCTATGGAGATCCTCCCATTGGCAATGCGACCAAGATCTATGATGTCACAGATGAACAACTCTCCCCTTTTGGACACTGAAAATGTACCCCAAAACATCTCTTTTTGCTCATTCTAATCATATGACAAACGATTCTTCAATGATATAATGTTGTGAAACCTCTGTACTTGTCCTCTCATAAAGAGGACACCTCACCTTGTGAAAGACTCTATAAAAGTGAGAATATAAGTAAAATAAGAACTAAAGTAATGAGGGAGTTGTACGTGTGTGACATCACAGATCTTGGTCTCATTGCCAATGAAAGGATCTACATGGCATTAGTGATCTCAATATTCAAATGCTCATAACTTTCTTATTATTCATTCAATCTTCCTCAAACTTTCAACAATATGTTTCTTTGATTTTTCACTTTGATATGGATCCAGCTGGTTTCAAGGGTTTCATTCTCCTTTAATGGTAATACTGTAACGTTAGACCTACAGGCACGCTGCACAGCCAGTGAATTGATAATAATAATGCAAACGTATTAGATCTAGATCTAATGACTAACAGTTAACAGGCCTGCCAACCCAACCAGTACGATTTTCCCGTATTGAGTACAATTTTTTGATTATTTACGGGCATACGATTTTTCTGTATTTTAATACGATTTTTCAAGTTAAAAGATATATATATTTTACGTTTAAAAAAAAAGGGTATTTGCGATTTTTGGCGTTCCATACTATAAAGCTCATTGGCACTGGCATAGATCGGAACTTCCACAAACTCACACGCTAATCGCCCACTCAGTCCCTGACGCCGCAAACAAACGGTCTGCTGCCATTTTGTGTCATAAAAACATGTGGCTGCTGTAATTGTTTTTCCAACATTATGTACATGGCTATGCATTGTGGGGTAGCAAGATGGCGGATAATGGTGATTGAGGTACGCACAATATCCATTCGAGTAGATAAGACTTTGGTGGTTGAAAGGGCGAAGCGTGAGTGCTGGCCTGGCTTAACACTTTGTGTTGTTTGCGGCTCATGTGTGTGGTGCATTTCATGGCGGTGTTTGCTTGAACTCTCAATATTTTCATCTCCGATAATGGATTCATACCAAAGAAAACGGAGAGTAACAGTGGCGATTCCTCTGAACCATCCAAAAAGATGGAGAATGAGCAGCAGTGATAAGTAAGTTTGTCAAAATGCAAACTCCCGGCCCAGTGGATTAGGCACTTGGGGATGTGCCTGCTAGTGCCTGGCCGGCCACTGCCTGCCCTGATGATCGCGCTGCACTGGTTCCGCGGCCGTGTTGTGCATAATGGAGTCTAGCGTTAGGCTAGCTACGCGTACGCTAGGCCCGTTTTGAAAGTCCATTTTTTATGCACGTGTACACGGCGTGTTTTTCGGTCGTGTACACGTTGTAAACAATGAGAGCGAGTTGTTTTCAGTGTTTCCGACATGTCGTCACGGACCCGCATCAACATGTCAATGTAACTTAAAAAGGGGTCTATATAGCCTAAGTCACGGTTTTGAAGCTTACCTGGGAAGTTATAGAAGTATCAATCCACAAAAATTGGTGCAATTAAAGAGTTTACTCAGCTTAGCAGCGCATTAAATTAATAAAGAATGCAAAAGAAAATCAGTGCAGGGCCCTAGCTAGCGCCGACGTTCGTTGGATGCGCATTTTGTATACTGTACCGTACATAAGTACATGCATGCACAGATCGCTGCAGAATTAAGTGTAACTGAAGTTATCGATTGATTTTCATTATTTTATGTGTACGAGTGTATAACACGTAACTGTAGCAGTGATCGCTGTTGTAATTGGTGATTCTCAAATTGGCTCTGAGTGTGATTGAGCAACGCTTTCGAGCTTTCGAGACCAGAGCAGACCCATTTCGTGGTACAAAAACTTGAGTCTCCAGAATGAATGTGGATTAAATCGGCGCTCTAGGTTAATTGAAATATATTGACATATCAGTGATTAAAACGTGTCCAGTGTCTGAGAACTAAGAATTAATGTGAGGCTGTGAGTAACTTAGCTGTGAGCTTGTTCACTGACTTTACAGTCCCATGCAAGCTTTATGCAGATGCTACCGTGTACACGGTGATGGAATTTAGTACACGTGCACTGACTTGACCGTGCGTGTACACGTGTACCCGAAACGGGCCTAGCGTACGCTAATATTTTGTTCAATGTTTCCTAATTTTTTTCAACCCAAATGAGAGTAAACAGTGTGAAAACGAAAGGATGGAGCGATCTGATGATGTGGAGCACAATCTTTTTTAAGGCAGTACTTGGTTTACTCTTCAGAATATTTTATTAAGATTTTGAAATGTCTTAACTTTGAAAGTAAAAAAGTTAGACTCTATATGGATCTGGTTCATGAAACTGGGACATTAGAGTAATCAATTATCAGTGATAATTTTGCATTTATATGAGTTTCAGGCCATCTGATTAAGGTCAAAGGTTATTTTAAGGTCAATTTTGAACATAATATTTTTATTGTATGATTTTATTATTATTTTTTTATTGGCATGTGTGGAGGAAATGGCCCCTTTTTAGCTTTAAAAAAAGTCCCTACCGTGGGAAGGGAGGACAATCCCCCCTTTGCGCGTTCGGCGCATTTTTTTTCTCTTTTAAGTACAGTTTTTTTGGGGAAAATGCAGTTTTTTTTTATCACAGAATACAATTTTTCATTCCCAGAGGTTGGCAGGTCTGAGTTAAACCTATTTTCAATAAAACTTTTAGAGACAATTTCCAATCCCAGTCATGCCAGTTTTTTTTGAATTTTTTGTTTGTTTGCATTTTTGCTGACAAGTTAAAGCTAAAAAACCCAATGCATTTCATTGGCAGCAATTGAAATTGCGATTAGCAGATTTCTCTTATGACCCACTTTCAAATTTCAATAGTATAGACCAGGGTTGGGCTCAATTACAAGGTAATTGATCAATAATGTAATTAATTACAAGTTTTTGAGTAATTATAATTGTACTTGAAATTTTGAAAGGGAAAGTAATTGTAATTGAAAAAAATATACATGTAAATGACTTAAATTACTGTCAACTTTTAATTACAATCAATTACTTTACAATAAACTTACTTCATTTATGATTTAATGTCATGCCCTTTTTCATGTCAACTGCTTCAGCATCAAAGAGTGTAATAGGCACAATCTGTGCTCTTAAACATAAACTTTCCTCTTGTCAGTCTCTCTTTAACTTCGAATTATGTCGAAATAGGTGTTGCTAGTACATGTATACAGAATACAAAATTGATGTTATTTATGACTTTTATAGAAATGTTAAAAGTAATTGAAATTGTAATTGTACTTGACAAAAGTAATTGGTAATTCATTGTAATTGAAAAAAAAAATGATTTGATTGAAAAGTATTTGTAATTGAACATTTCTTCAATTACATAATTGTAATTGAAGAAAGTAATTGAGCCCAACCCTGGTCTAGACCTATCACCTAGGGCTAGGCCCTAATCTTTTTTGTTCAATTCCAAATACTGAACAAAGACATGAAAATTGATGTCTGTCCTCAGACTGACACATAGCTTTAGTTACAGAAAATTCCAGTCAAGTCCGAGATAGGAAATTCTAAAATGTTTTTTTTTTAATCATATCTCTTAGAATGAAGCAGAGAATAGCAAGCTGCACTCCTTGGATGCTATCGCTTCAGCGGTTGGTGTTGATGAGGATATAGTGTATGCAAAGTCAACTGCTCTTCAGGTAATTCCATCTTATTTATAATCAATTATGTCAGTTTAAAGCAATCTGTCATGAATTCATTCCGAAATATGATGCAGGGATCATATTTATCTGTTTAAAAAATATTTTATCTTCAAAATACTTTTTTTCTGTACAACTTCAGTAATCAGGCCTTAAATTGGAATTCAATATACGGCCGGGGTTTATTGTATTTTACTGTGGAGCACACTTCTTAATTACAGCAAAATGGGAATATGAAAGAGACACATCAAATGTCCAAGGCTGATGAGATGGACATCATCATCCCGGCAATGCTGAATGGTTTTGAAAGTGGATGGGGGGGGGGGGGGGTCCTATGTAGGAAATCACAATCAGATAGTATTTTATATGTTTTTGAACATGCTTAAAAAATAGGGCTCAGCCCCCCCCCCCCTCCTGGTTCTGGGGCTCCTGTCATCATCATCATTTCCACCAACATCATCTTTCGCTGATGTGGTTTACGGTACACCATGTGAAG
This sequence comes from Lytechinus pictus, assembly GCF_037042905.1. Lineage (NCBI taxonomy): Eukaryota > Metazoa > Echinodermata > Echinoidea > Temnopleuroida > Toxopneustidae > Lytechinus > Lytechinus pictus. The sequence continues at coordinate 61,408,163 of NC_087246.1, read as the reverse complement.
TGTTGTAGAAACAGTGGATAGGAGAAGAGAAGAAATGGATAGGCGAGAAAGTGGAGATTTGAGAGTAGAGTATTCTTTCTTGAAAGTAGTCCTGAAAAGGACTGTAAACCAGGAAAGATTGATGAGTTGAGAACAGCTTGAGTAGTAGAGCTAGTGAGGAGATGCTGGCTTGAGTCGGCGAGTAGAGATGATGAGTAGTAGAGAGACTCGACGTTTCGGGCAGGTTGACTGTCCGTCTTCAGGAGTACACTTCTTACACTCCTGAAGACGGACAGTCAACCTGCCCGAAACGTCGAGTCTCTCTACTACTCATCATCTCTACTCGCCGACTCAAGCCAGCATCTCCTCACTAGCTCTACTACTCAAGCTGTTCTCAATCTTTCCTGGTTTACAGTCCTTTTCAGGACTACTTTCAAGAAAGAATACTCTACTCTCAAATCTCCACTTTCTCGCCTATCCATTTCTTCTCTTCTCCTATCCACTGTTTCTACAACACTTCACATGGTGTACCGTAAACCACATCAGCGATTGTACATACCACCATGCAAACCTTCAAACAACATCCAACATCATCTTTATCATCATCAACATCAGTATCACCATGATCAACATTTTTGTTATCATTTTGTATCATCATCTTCCACTCTGATCTACATCTTCGTCACCAACTTCATCGTGACATTGACCAGGCATACCCATCACCAACAGTTCCATTCCACAGAATGATTATTAAGTTCTCTAATCAGCTTCCCATATATGACATATCTTACACACTGAAGAGAGAGCAAGTCTTTATGAAAATCACACTCTACTTCTCCCTCCCTAGACATGGCTGTTTGGCTACGAGCTTACCGATACCATCATGGTACTCTGCAAAGAGCACATCTACTTCCTAGCCAGCAAGAAGAAGGTGGAGTTCCTGCGTCAGGTTGCTTCCAACCGAGAGAAGGAGAACCAGAATGGGGTGCCCCAGATCACTCTCCTGACCCGAGAGAAGGGAGATTCCAACAAAGCAAATTTTGAGAAGTTGGTAGCTGCTATCAAAGGAAGCCAGGAGGTAGGTGTCATTACATTCCCAGAGTATTTTGTTAGAAAATGACTTGAAAGCAATTACTATGTGGGTGTTTTATGGAAGTTCTCAGCGCTGACTAAATTGTCAGTGCTGAGACAAATTCAGTGAAGTCCTTGGATTTGATTGGCTTAGAGGCACTGGCCTCTGACTGTTATTATGGTAACTGTCAGAGAAAGTCAACTTGTCAGTGCTGACAATTTTCATGAAATGGTCCTCTGGTTGGTTAGTATTTGCCATTTGAGCAGTGCATTTGTTCAGAAATGTGCTCAAGTTTTGTTTTCATGGCATCCTATTTGAATGTATATCAAAGAAATGTAAGGTGGGTTGTTGCAAGTACATATTTGCAATCGATTGCACAATATCTGTTGCAATTTTACAACTGATAAATCAGTTTTAGCTGGAACAAATCATTTTACACTCCTTGTTGCAAAAAGTGGATTAGCAATCAACTGCTATCTGCAAATTTTCAATTAATTTCAAGATTGATTTTGGACCCCCTTCCCCCCCTAAGAAAAAAAAATTGCAATTGAATGTAAGTTTCTTGTAACGCCCCCATGGACACACAGGATATATAGAATAAGGCATTTTGGCTGTGTCTGTGTGCAAAAATCATACTATAAAGACAGTATGTGTCTTTTCACAGCAATGTTCCAGCATTCTTCATTGTTTTGGTTATAATGATGAGTGAGAATTGGTGACAAAAAGTCATATGCAGGGTCCTATCGGGAAAACACTGCCCTGACTTTTGACCAGGTGCAATGTGTGAAATTTTATTATTCTTAATTTTTATTGAAAATAAATTAGCTTCATTTGACTTTTCTAGATTAAATGTTAACTACATGAATAAGGTTTCAAATTCCACCCCTAGATATTTTAATCCTTCAATTTACTTTTAGAAACAATGAGTCATTGATGACTATTTTTATCAAATCCCCTTTTAAAAATGGTGTGGACAAATGAAGTTCCCTTCTCATAATTTACAAGAAACCTTAAAAGTGCGATAAAAATAAAGTTGAGGGATTTTTTTTCAAATGTATGTTGTGAACTAAGTTACATAGTAGTAGAAAATACATTCTGTTGATCAGGCTAAGTAATAATTATACTAAGTAACACTTGAGATGATATTGACATGGTTCAAAGTTGATTGATCGTTAATACTTAGGATGAATTTTTTTTTCCCAGGGCAAGAAAATTGGTACATTCCAGAAGGACAAGTTCCCAGGTGACTTCATGGAGGGATGGCGGACAGCGCTAACCAACGGAGGCTTCCAACAGGTCAGGGGTCAATTTCATATTTAAACCAACAACATGATATTCTGTTTCTTTTAATTGATCCAATATAAGAATCAGCAATTATCTGCATATATATCATACACATGCATACCAACATTGAGGTTTGAATAAATCTTTTTCTGAAACTCTTGGAGCAAGTTAGCTTTTGTGAAAGCAGAAAAATCAAAGAATAAGATCAACAAAAGTTTGAGTAAAATAGGACTAGCAATAGAAGAGTTATGAGCATTTGAATTTCGAGATCACTAATGCTATGGAGATCCTCCCATTGGCAATGCGACCAAGACCTATGATGTCACAGGTGAACAACTCTCCCCTTTTGGACACTGAAAATATACCCCAAAACATCTCTTTTTGCTCATTCTAATCATATGACAAACGATTCATCAATGATATAATGTTGTGAAACCTCTGTACTTGTCCTCTCATAAAGAGAACACCTCACCTTGTGATAGACTATACTAAGTGAGAATATAAGTGAAATAAGTACTAAAGTAATGAGGGAGTTGTACGTGTGTGACATCACAGATCTTGGTCGCATTGCCAATAGGAGGATCTACTTGGCATAGTGATCTCAATATTCAAATGCTCATAACTTTCTTATTATTCATTCAATCTTCCTCAAACTTTCAACAATATGTTTCTTTGATTTTTCTCTTTGATATGGATTCAGCTGGTTTCAAGGGTTTCATTCTCCTTTAACCATTATTAGCCTGGGTTGATTCTATTTTCAAATTTGATTTTCATTCTTATTACAGAATCTTGATATTTTTGGTTACCGTATATTTGTGCCTGCCTAGCAACAAAACAAATTAAGAATATAATACTTCAGATGATTTCCAGGCATTGGGTGGTGCACAGATGTTTTCTGTGTTTTAATGTCTTTACTTATATAGGATGAGCCACTTTATACTTTAGGGATTTCTTTATAGGCTCAAAAGGGCTTATTCCTAACCCCCCTCCCCCACATTTCCATCCATAGAAATACCCTTTTTGGTGTACAAAGTAAATTTCTAGATAATACTTCATGTAACCCTGGGATGCATTTCATCAATATTTGTCTGACAAGATGTCAGATCTGAGTTTGATTGGTTGAGGAGCACTGTTACCATGACAATTGTCTGATGAAATCATCTTAATAGTCCTTTCCTGAAATGCATCCCTGATATTTTGTTGTTGTTTTCAGGTTGATATCAGCCCAGACTTTGCCCGTATGATGGCTGTGAAGGAGGAGAAAGAGATTAATATGATCAAGAAAGCTTGTCAGGTGACCTGTGATGTATTCACCAAGAAACTCAAAGAGGACATCATGGAGATTGTTGATGCTGACAAAGTAAGAGGGCCAACTTTTTAATCGGACTCTAATGTGGTACTAAAGTTGTTGGAAAGATGAAGTGAATTGTTATTAGCTCTAAATCCTTTTCATGTTTCTATGTAAAAAAAGTAAAATGTCTACTACAAACGATTGCTGTTTCAACATTGTTGAAATGTTTTGTGTGTAGTCCCATATATATGCTTTCCATGATGGTTCACATTCATATGACTCTTTTATAGTAGAAACATTTTACATATTTGTTTTACAGAGATGCCAGTCTCCAGGCTTGCATTCAATTTCACGCATCTTCTGAGCATGATGTGCTTAATGCAGTGATGCAGTTTATATGCCACAAAACGGAATTTAAGTACGACTTATAGTCACACTTAAAATCTTTGTGAAACACCCCAACCCCCAGTTTGTGACAGGGCAGAATTTTGGCAATAAAGAAATTGTCTCGGTGTATACATGTCAATATTTTTTGTCATCATCTATGGGAGCTAATACAGTTTATAGGTCATATCATTTCACCCTGGTGTTAAATACAATCTTAGAAGCATTCCAGGAATATCTTTCTACTTACCTATCAGAATGTCCTGGTAATGTCATTAGGAAGATCCACATAGTTTCCGTCTGTCTATCTGTGGAACAATGTGATGCAGAGGGATTGAAAGAATTTGTACAGATACATGTAGGTCTAGTTTTGGGCCCTCTTACACAAAATAAAGTGTTTGTTTACAAACTTACGGCACCCAATCAAATGTGCTGTTACATGCTCATTTTGTTCAACATACCCACCATCAACCAATCAAATTGTGAGTTTGAATTATGATAGAAATTGTTTCAAAGTGATTGAGAAAGGTTCCTAATACTCCCAAGCTGCTGTTTGTTTACACAACGAACTGTAAAGCAGGAAGTGCAGAATAGTACTTTCAGTAAACTTGACAACTTGTTTATAAACATTGGAATATCTAATTGTGTTTATTTTGCATGTTCACCCCCCCCCCCAAAAAAAAAAATTCTGTGGCCTCTGATTATCTTTTTGTAATATGGTATCCTCTTTCAAATCCAGTCAATATCACGTTAAGTGTGACATGCGCTCTACACAGAAATGAAAGCATGGGACTACATGCAGTCTTAATAACACTTAACCATATTTTCTTTGTTATGGTACAGAAAGTAAGACACAACAAGCTTGCTGAGAGTTTAGAACAGGCCCTGGAAGAGAAGAAATACTTGGGTGGTGTGGATCCATCACAAGTTGAGATGTGCTATCCTCCCATCATTCAAAGTGGAGGCATCTATAATCTCAAGTTTAGCGTGGTCAGGTGGGTGTCATCTTCAATTCCTCGCAATGGAGATCAGACAGCATGCACACAGAGTACACATATTTATTCTCTCCATAGAGTCTGTTTTTTGTTGGGTGTGAATATTTGCGTTCAGGTTTCCTCTTTTTTTTTTAAATGGACAAAGTTATTACTAGTCCTGTGGCCCATTTCGTTAAGACTTACAATTATGGTAACCGTGCCACCATGGTGACCACCGTGGTTATAGGGCTCAACAGCTTATCAATATCAAAGCGCTGTGGTGTAGCGGTTCTGACTCTCGCCTTGTAATCAGAGGGACGTGTGTTCGAATCCCACCATGGCCTAGTGCCCTTTGGCAAGGCGTCAATCCACACTTTGCCACTCTCACCCAGGTGCTAATTGGGTACCGGTAGGAAACAACCGTCATTGTGGATGGTTTAGTAAGTTTGCGCCTAACAGGCTGCTTGGAATGCTATGAATCCAGTGACCGGGTAATAATAATTGTGAAGCGCTTTGAACAGTCGTAGATTGATAAAGCGCTATATAAATGCCAATTATTATTATTATTATTAAAGTTTCCATTGTAATTACCATAATGGCAATGTTACTTTAGTCTTTATGAAATGGGCAGCAGAATTTAGTAGTTGGACCATTGCAATTAAGAAGTTGCACATATTTTTAATTGTGATTAGTGCCCAAATAGACTTCTTAAATTCAAGGCTTGTGGTCAGAACTGAACTAGGGTTTAACCAAGCTGATAATCACCCAAGCCTAAAAACGATTCTCGTGAGAGAATGTGTTGATGCTCAGTAATAATGAAATAATTAAGGCATTCTATCAGTAGATGGGACTTTTTCCAAGCTATATTTAATTCATGTGCCCATGTTTGCATATCTATATCAGCACATTTTATTGCTCTCTGTTTTCTTTCAGCTTGATCAACCTTTATCAGTGCCCCATGAGCTTTAGTTGAGATTGGTTGTAGATCTGATTTCTTCACTTAATGATAATTATATCGACATTAATGACAATTATATCGGCAATCAAGCATACAAGTCAAATGTTTGATAACTCTTCAAATTTTATTTTACTTACCCCAGAACGTACTTGATCAATGATAAGGATTCAACTTTATTTTCAAAACTTTACAAATTTATTGCACACTGTAGTCTGTCATGGGCTTAAGACCTGATTGAATAAAGCTCTGTATAATGTTAGGCATGTAGACTTACATTTGTCAAATTTGACCTTTGACCTCTAACAGCGATGAGCACAAGATGCACTTTGGTGCTATCACATGTTCCATGGGTGTGAGGTACAAGTCCTACTGCTCCAACATAGTTCGGACCATCTTGGTGGATCCTACAGACCAGCAGCAAAAGATCTATCAGCTTCTGTTAGAAGTAGAGGAAGCAGTACTTCAAGAACTCAAGCCAGGTAGGGACATCTTCTTTTAACCCTAAAATGTTGTCGACGATCTGGAGAATTAATCATCATATTTTTCCCCAAGCAATGTTCCTTTCTAAATTATGCTTGGCATTTTATTGATGCATGAAATCTGAATTTTGGTTTCTTCATCACTGAATGATGGTCTGAATTGGCTATTTTCTTTTGTTTTATTACTTATTATTAATTATTTTATTCATTATCACTTATAAATTATTTTATTATTATTACTTATCAATTATTCTATTTATTATTACTTATTGTTAATAACTTCTTCAGTCGTTGTCCAATGCTCATAAGACTTGCTACACACATTAGTCTTGGAGTGAAGACGTGCAAGACACATTTTTTTATAATGTGTTGGGTACTGCATTGCCTTTGATTCTTATTTTCCCTTATATGAGATCACCTTGACTTTTTAGTGATATTTCTGGTTTGATTTGACAGTATAATTGGCTGAGCCCGAAGATATAGCTACATCAAAAGTATTTCCACTGCATTACACACAGTCTGATATTAGCAAATTATGGTATTTTCCCATAAAAATGGCTTTGACCTCTAGGAATATCACTGGATGCATTTTTTGTTGTTTTTCAGGTGCGAAGGCCTGTGATGTATTCAATGCAGCGGTCAACCTGGTCAAAGAGAAGGATTCTAAACTTGTAGGAAACTTGACAAAGAATGCAGGGTATGTATTTAATGTTATAACTTATCATTGATTGAATTCTATAAATCCCTGAGGCATTCAACAGGGATCACCTGGTTCCTTTGGGCAATGTGTCAACCTTTTTAATAACTTCTAATAAACTAAATGCATTTCTGATTTGCTGAAAGGTCAGTGGTATGTCAAACATCACCATATTGGCCAGTTCATACTCGGGGGATGTGATCTCTCAATGGGATGATGCTTTGAATAACCTGTGCATTGGTGCTTAACATGAATTCAAAGTCACACTTAACTTGTTTTAAAATAATTCCCTTGACAGAAGCTTCTGGAACAACAGATTTCCTCAAAATCTTTGAGTTTAACTGAATACTATTGATCGACAAACTAAGAAATATACATGTATATTCAGTGGCTATATGACTGCTTAGTCATAGCTGAGGTAATAATATACCATGTGCATATTGTAGCTTCACACTATAGATGGACTTATTGTTGTTATTTTCTTTTGCTTAGGTTTTTGACAGGTATTGAATTCCGTGAAGGCACCATGGTACTCAATGCCAAGACAGAGGAAACGGTCAAGAAAGGGATGATATTCAGTATTAACGTCGGCTTCTCGAACCTGGAGAATTCGGCAGGGAAGGACTCGGCTAGTAAGAAGTACGCCCTCTTCATTGGAGATACTGTTATGGTGAATGAGGTAAGATCTTGAACTATCCTCTTAGAGTTGAGATTAGAATCAGGGATTAGCCTATGATTGACCTTTGACTTTGGCAACTTGCCAATTGGGCTACATCTGCTCCATCTGCATTCTGTTCGATCTCATCCCACAATATCTAATCATGGTTCGTTTGCAGTCAATTAATCTACTAACCATAATTGCTATTTTGTCTAATTTCTATTAGGGTGATACCCATTTTGTCTGATATATCCCCTTGGTCCTATACCACTTTTCTTTTGTATTTAGTTTTCTGCTTCCACATTTATAGAACTCGTTTTTATAGACCACAGATTTATATCTTATATATGGCAGCTTCAGTTCTCCAATTAAAAATTCCCTTATAATTGCATATGGTATATATTTCATATCTGGCAATTGGCACAGCATAGAACACATCTACTTTGTTTCTACTTTGTGTCTCTGTTCCGCACAATTTTTTTATAAGATTTCTAGTATTCTTAACAAGTTTCCTTTAATTTTTTATTATTTTCTACATTCTTGTTATCTATTTGTATTACAGGAAGGACCTGCCAAATTACTTACACCAGTCAAGAAAAAAGTCAAGAATATTGGTATATTCCTCAAGGTTTGTCTATGCCTTTCATTTCAATGTCTATGTAAATATAAATGAAAATTACAAGTTTATGATGAACAGTTTCCTGTATCCTGTAACATTTGGTTTTCCTTTTTTTTGTTGCTTTTTTTTCTACTCAAAATGTCGTTTATGTAGTAGGATTTTAAAAAGTCAAGTCCACCTCAGAAAAATGTTGATTTGAAAAAATAGAGAAAAATCAAACTAGCATAACACTGAAAATTTCATCAAAATCGGATGAAAAATAAGAAAATTATGACATTTTAAAGTTTCTTTTTTTTTCACAAAACAGTGATATGCACAACTCAGTGACATGCAAATGAGACAGTCTATGATGTCCCTCACTATTTCTTTTGTTTTTAGCTCATCCGGCCCGAAGGGCCAGATGAGCTTATGCCGTGGCATGGCGTCCGTCTGTGTGCTTTATATGATAGCACTAGTTGGGGATTCAAAACTTCTACACAGAAATTTGAAAGTCATTAAATATGCTAATTTATGTGCATTTTTCAAAATTCACAAAAAATGCTTCTTTATTTGTAGACCAATTTTGAATATTTTGCTTCCATCTGGTAGAGCTTCATGAGGTTCACCAAACTTCTACACAGAATTTTGAAATTTTGACTAGAACCATTTTTATGCTAATTTATGCATATTTTTAAAAAATCACATAAAATGCTTCTTCTTTATTTGTTGACCGATTTTGATTTTTTTTCTTGCATCTGGTAGAGCTTCACGAGGTTCACCAAACTTATACACAGAATTTTTAAATTTGGAGTAGAAAATTAGTTATGCTAATTTATGCAAAATTCATACATCACAGAAAAAGCCTCTTCTTTATTTGTTGACTGAATTTCAAAATGCTTCTTCTTTGTCATTTCAAGTCTGATTTCAATTCTGTTTGCTTTATATGATAGCATTAGGTGGGGGATTCAAAACTTCTACACAGAATTTTGAAACTCATTAAATATGCTAATTTATGCATATTTTTAAAAATTCACATAAAATGCTTCTTTAATTGTTGACCGATTTTGAATTTTTTTCTGCCATCTGGTAGAACTTCATGAGGTTCACCAAACTTCGACACAGAATTTTGAAATTTTCAGTAGAAAATTATTTATGCTAATTTATGCGAAATTTATTCATAAATCACAGAAAATGCCTCTTCTTTATTTGTTGACCAATTTTGATTTTTTTTCTTCAATCTGGTAGAGCTGCATGAGGTTCACCAAACTTGTACACAAAATTTAGAAATTTTGTCTAGAAAATTATTTATGCTACTTTATGCAAAGTTTATTCATAAATTACAAAAAATGTTATTTCTTCTTCATTTGTTGATCAATTTCAATTTTGTTTGCTTTATATGATAGCTCGAGGTGGTGATACAAAATTTCAACACAGAATTTTGAAACTCATTAAATATGCTAATTTATTCATATATTTTAAAAACTCACAAAAAACACTTATTTGTTGATTGATTTTGATTATTTTTGTTCCATCTGAGAGCTATATGAGGTTCACCAAGGTTCTACACAGAGTTAAGAAATTTTGACGAGGAAATTATTTATGCTTAATTTATAAAAAATTTATTCATAGATCATAAAAAATGTTTCTATGTCATTTCTGCATCAATTTCAATTCTATATCCTCAATTTATGTCACCAATATAATTCACTACAGTGTCAACTGGGCTGAAATTAAAATTGTGTTAAATTTCGTTGCGAGATGCCGGATGAGCTCCACATCATTGATGTGCTAGTTTATTGTTTGAATTATACATTATTTCATTTTTTACAGATTTGACAATGATGACAATAATATTTGACAGTAACTTGACGGAAACATATATTATTAAACAATGCTAATTCCACATGTTCAGGGAGGAATTAATTTTTGTTTCACTTGACAATGACAAAAAGATTAGAATATTTCATATAATAAAATACAAGGAAATAGTGAGTGGTTGACATCATCAGTCTCCTCATTTGCATACCGACCAGCATGTGCATATAACTATTTTCTTAATTAAGCGAAACTTTGAAATGTCATAACTTTCTTATTTTACACCCGATTTTGATGAAAGTTTCAGTGTTATGCTTGTTAGATTATTCTCTTTTTATTCAAATCAGCTGTTTGTTGGGGTGGACTTGTCCTTTAATAACGCTGTTTAAAACTTGGTTAAATATGTTTACCAATGGCAACAATGATGATTTTGATGGTGATGGTGATGGTGATGATGATGATGATGATGATGATGATGGTGAGTGATGAAGGTAACAGGGATAATATTTAGGAGCCATTCCCATCATAAATATATTGATTTTTTATGTAGAAAGTGTCCTCTCAATTTTTGGGGAAAAGAAGAAGATTGAGTATTATATTTATTTTCCATTATTTATTAGGGTGAAGATGAGCAAGAGGAGGATAAGGAAGAACAAAAGAAGGAACAGGAACAGCTTCTTGGTAAAGGGATGAGAAGAGCCGTCCTGGAGAGCAAACTAAGGGTATGTCAAACTACCATTCTTGTTTTATTCATTATCAATATAGACATTGACCACATTTCATCCACTATTTTTTAATGCAGAGCCTGGGAAATCATACTAAATGCAACAAATGAAAGAGTGAAAATTCTACATACCATGTTCCTGAATATGTTGCATCGATATCTTTTTTTATGCTAACAAAATAATGACTACAATTGTGAAAACAGCAATAGAATGGAAGCTAACAAACAACTGTTTTTCAAATAATTCGTCAAATGCGACCTTTAAGCACCATTCCATATCCATCCCTATTTCTGTTGCATGATCTTTAAGGACACATGTAGCAATTAAAGAATACAGTTGTTGTGCATTAAAGGATAAACATCCTTTAAACAAAGTTTGACAAAGTTATATTGAATTCAGGGTGTGGTCGTCATGTTGGTGGTTAAATAGGGGCTATATATATACAAATATTTTGGATCAGTCTTCTCATTTTTTTTTGCAATGTTCAGAGATATTCTTTTAAGGTTTCAGATTTGCAAAACATACCTTTTCATTGTGTCAAAAAAATGGGTTGCTATGGTAATGGCATAGATTGAGATCTGAATACTTTGGTACACATGATGAAAGATGTGTAGCTCACCTTTTTAATGTGTTGCCATGGTATAGGCCTCAATCTGTTATCAGGTTATGCCCTATATGATCTTGAGTTCTCATATGAGGGCAGGGATAATATCACTTATTATATTTCTGGGTTTTATTTTATTTATTTTTTCATAATAGCTGATATATGACGTAAGAATATTATAGGTAGTTTGTGTAATAAACCAATATAAAGACATATTGAATTTGCTGAAAATTTCACAACGATTTTCTTTTGGTTGATTTAAAATAGCAAGATTTCTTACTTCTCCTTAATTTTGTTGCAAAGCTGTTGGTTTCATGAATATTACAATAACCATTTAATGTTTGAATCCATGTAGACGGAGACATCATCAGAAGAGAAACGTAAACAGCGCCAGCGTGAGTTGGCCCATGAGATGAATAGAGAAGCAAGAATGAGATTAGCCCAGTCAAAAGATACAAAGAGTGAAGTCAAGTAAGTTTGCTTCTTTTTTTTCAGTACAAAATGTGAAGGACAACTATAGCAACTTTATTCAGAAAGGAGTTGAAATTTCTTAAAAGTGTCTAAAAAGGTCAAGGATAACTTCCATGTTAAGATATGAAGACCTTTACTATTTTTGTCATGAATTGAGACTTGCTCTTTTAGTTGTTGTTGATGTACTTTTGGGATAATGTTATTTTGATTATGTAGAATTTTTATATCTCTTGATACATATAATTAATATTTTATAGTCTTGTTTTATTGAAGCAATAAAGCTTTTAAAAGAAGAAAAAAAAAGTTTTCTGCCTTTTTTAACTGAGTCATGACAGAAAATTTAATAAAAAATAATAAGGAGAGGATCTTTTGTCCTCTCGTTGCTTCCTACAAACATTAATTCTTTCTTAGTAATCGGGTAAAAAAAGCACCCATACCAACTTGACTGAACTAAAATTCATTATTGATTCTGCTTTGATTCTTTTCAACTAGGGTTCAAAAATCTGGTATTGCCTACAATTCAATTCAGTTCAATTCAATTCAGTTTCAATTCAACTGAAATTGAATTTCCGTATTCGTACACAGATTTCCTTATAAGTTGAATTGATTTGAAGTGAATTGAATTCTACTTTATCTAAATTGAATTGAATTGAATTTTTCTTCATCTTCTTTTTTCCAACCAGGGTCCAGAAATCTAGTATTGCCTATAAGAACCTCTCACAAATGCCTCGGGAACCAGACATCAGGAAGTTGCGGATCTTTGTCGACAAAAAATATGAATCTGTCATCCTGCCTGTCTTTGGTGTAGCAACACCCTTTCACATATCCTCAATCAAGGTAAAGATATTTATTCGTCTTCCAAATTCTTCATTTTTTTTCATCTTGAGCTCTGTCAAAGACATTGGTGAACATTACAAAAGTCTTATTTGAGTCTTAGACCCAATTATCTACAAAATGCAGCAATGGAAAGTTTATGCATTTTCAGAGCTTGTCAGCTGAGTATTTTTTTTAAGAATAGCTTGAATAATCACGCTAGATAATAGGTTTTGTTTTGCTTTTCATAGCCGTCAAGACTGTCACGTCATTCTGTGTTAGAAACTTACATAAGTTTATACACCAAAAATACTTTGTGATGTTTCTGCTTTTTGGATTACGCATTTGATTTTCTATATATCACACATGGAGATATCATAAATAGTAATTTCTGTATGCTATAAAACCTACAGTTTTGGACTAGTTTTTGTCCTATATTATTTTTAGAAATCCAGTAATCTATTTTTTTGTGTACAAACATAGAGAATCACAACCCTCTTGACACAGTGTGACGTCAAGGCTGTTAAGAAAATGCGTTATATGGAATAAATTTGGGATGGTGTTTCTGTTCACTAAATAATGATTTTCAGGTGCAATATTTTCAGAGCTTCATTCTTACAAGACACTGGTAACAAATAGGAACTTACAGCTCAGATTATTATATGTCAAATCAATGTTAATCCCTTTTTTGGTGGTACTTGAGGATTAAACCCCTAATAACCAAGATTGTCTGTTCTCACGGGGAATTTGACACTATTCAGATATAAACCACACAGGGTAGAATGAGACTTATGATCAGCAAACATAATGTAATGTCACTGGAAATTGCCTTTATGGTAAAGTCATCACTTTCCATGGCCTAACAGGTGCAAGAGGCTAAGCTGGCTTGCCCAAAGAATTCCTCACTGGTACACTAGAGTTTGCTTATCCCGAGGAGGTCTCTGTTACAGCAGGGAGTTTGTCCCAACTCCCTGTTTACAGGTATTTCCAGTTGCTCTTCACAAAGTCTGGGGGGTCGGCAAATAATGATCCACTACCCATGAAAACTGATGCCAATGTGACCTTCATTCTTGTTATCTTGAATACAGAACATAAGTCAGAGTGTTGAAGGTAACTACACCTATCTCCGTATCAACTTCCATCATCCCGGCAGTGCCATGGGAAGAAACGAGGGCAACGTCTTCAGCAACCCTGAGGCAACTTTCATCAAAGAACTGTAAGTACTCCCTAGGCCTGGGACGAACACCCTTTCTTCTATTCGATTGTTCGCCAGGGTAAACAATATATCCAAGAATATGTAAAGAAAATATTAATTTGCCCCCCCCCCCTGATCAAGAGGAAAAAAAATGAGCTAAAGGATTTTTTAATGAATATTTCTTAAAAGATGAAATAATTGCTCCCTTAAAGAAAATATTAATCCCCCCCTTGAACTTGAGGAAAATGAGCTGAAGAAATATATTTTTCATGAAAGTTCATATTTCATGAATTTGAATTGAATTTGAATTTGAATATTCATATTTCATGAATATTCATATTTCATATTCATGAATAATGAATATTACTGACAATGTCTTGTTATTTCTGCTTTAACAGAACATACAGGAGTTCAAACATCAAGGCTCCGGGTGAGTCAACCATTCCATCAGCAAACCTCAACCTTGCATTCCGTCTCATCAAAGATGTACAAAAGAAATTCAAGACAGAAGAGGCAGAAAAGAGGGAAAAGGAGGTGAGATTTTCAACATGATAGTCGGGGGATGTGCCCCTTTCACATAAATGCAGAAATTCCAGCTCTTTCAACATACTTTTAGCCATAGAAAACACTATCGTTGTGTATACAAGATCCCATTTCAGATGATTTACCTACTTTTGAAAATCAATGGTAAGGCCTGAAAATGTGTTGGATTATTTTTTTTTTGGGGGGGGGTAGGAGGGGGTTGGAGTTTGCTACTTTGCAATTACAGCTTTCATGGGACCTTGTGACAATTTCATGGGCTCTTTTGTAGTTTTCCAGAGATTTTGAGGGGCAAATTAGCTGCGAGCCCCGGTAAATATGCAATTGATCGCAAGTCTGTGACATTGCTCCATTAGTGTGTATTCAATGTTGCATTTATTCATTAAGTTGTTTGATATTGATTACAGGGTATTGTGAAACAAGACAAACTTGTCATCAATCCCAACCGTGGCAACCCTAAACTGAAGGATCTTTACATCAGACCAAACATTGTTCAGAAGAGAATGCAAGGATCGTTAGAAGCACATGTCAATGGTCAGTATCGAATCAAGTCTTCTGAACCTTTAACCCATTGGGACAATGAATAACTTGAAGCCTTTGATCACTTTTTATTCTTCAAATCTGCAATATCAATGTCATTCTTTGTTTGCTGCATTTTCCCTCAAATTTTTTAATGGGAAATGAATAGAGATTGATATAAAATGCTTCTCATGATTGAACAGTTTGCATAGAGAAAACATGATTTTAATTTTTTTTTTCAATGTATTGCCAATTGAAGAATTGTCTAGTCAGTCTACCGAAGTGTTAACCATTCGGGAGAGGCCTGAGTTATTGAGGGGTTTTTACACCTTGACGCAGAACGCATTTAAGAACAGAAAAATGTATTGGCAAATGCTCTTCATGACAAAGAGCAAGCAAGATGTCTTTAGAAAATTGGTGAATCAAAACCGCAGTTTCGCCCTGGATTCTGGACAAATGACATATTTGCAATTTTTCGTCATCTCCAAAACTTAGGACGAAACTGCTGTTCCGGTTCAACAGTTTCCGACAAAGATCTCCTAGTGGTTGTTATTTGACAGGCATTTTCAATACATTTACTGTGTTCTTGAATACGTTCTGTGTCACACTGCAAAAACTCTTTGTTACATCTGTTTAAAAAAAAAATTACTGCTTTTTTTTTTTTTGGGGGGGGGGGGGTGTAAATGGGCAGTTATGGCCAGGGGAGGGGGGGGGGTAACTCTTCTCCCAAATTTGCTAAAATTTCTTATTTCACACACATACATGAAATGCCTCTCAATTTTACAAATTTTTTTTACCTACCAAGCAAGTGAGGAATATTCCCTTTTTCCTGACACTGACAGATCTACTAACATCAGTGTAAGCATGTGGGACAGGACCACATTCTGGTGAAGCCAAAGAGAATGTGTAGTTCTTATAGATTATATAATACATTTTATGCCAATGGACAACCCAAGAATAAGTTATAGAATAATTGATTTTGAAGTTATTTGTGGATTTGGGCTCTTTTCCTCGACTTGAAAAGAAAAAGATTGAATCAGATCCAAGATGGTGTCGTAAGGCATTATGGGTAAAGCAAAAGTTAATTGAATTTCTTCCAGAATTCAGTCTCACACCCAAAACTGATATTTTATTGTTAATCAGTCAGTGAAAAATTTCTTTATTGAATGGGCACTAAACAGATTGTCTTCTCTCTTTTTTGCCATTAGGCTTCAGGTATACCTCAATGCGTGGAGATAAGGTTGATATCCTTTACAACAACATCAAACATGCCATCTTCCAGCCTTGTGATGGAGAAATGATCATTGTCCTTCATTTTCACCTCAAGGTTGGTTTGAAGAGTTAGAAAAGAAAAGTTGTGGGGAAGATGGAACTAATCATTGAAAGCTATCACATTATTTCCTTGGTATTTAGTGAGAAAAACATAAAAAAGTGTTTCACTGCAACGGATTGCTATTGAATCCTTTTCATGGTAGTTCGGAAGAATATTGTGAAAAATTAAAGGAATGTTCGTATTAAAATTTCATCGTAATTTATTTGTAGTTCTCGATTGTCAGGATTGGCAGGTATTTAGATGGATTTAGCTCTGGTTCATTTGCATGAACTTCTCACTGTGAAATCATTTAATCTTAAATAATTGATCACACTGAAGTTTGCCAACACAGGTAGGCACATGTAGGACAGAGTATATTTTTTGCTTGGAAAAAGACCCGACCCTTGGATGGAATGTCATACTGAATTTGTTGATTTATAGTCCATTGCGCATTTTCTACTGTAATCATTAAAAAGCATTTATCATTTTATTCATACTGTACATACAAACACTTGACTGGTAATTTCTTGGATTCTTATTGAAGATATTTTTAGGATGTTACCATAACCAGGTGGTGTTTCACAAAGAATTGAGTGTGACTAAGTGACACTTAGACAACATCACGCACACAGTATCTAAGGAGTATCCTCTTTGATGACTGCACAGTAATGTGCGTCCTCTGAACATGTTTTGATCATTTACGGTGTTGAGTTTTATAATGCATGCAATTATGAATTTTATGTGCGATTCAAAGTTATGATTAACTTTGTGAAACACCCCCTGGTATTTATCTTCATTATACAGCTGATTGTTATTTTTTCCCTTTCTTGTATAGAATGCTATCCTGTTTTCAAACAAACGTCATACCGACATTCAAGTGTATACTGAAGTTGGAGAAATCACCACTGATCTGCTCAAACATCATAATATCCACGACAGGGATGACATCGCCAGTGAACAGGTAAGCTGGTAGGCTGCTTAGTGATCTTAGAGGCAGATAATTATGTGTTTCCATGGAAATTTGACACCATTAGATATATATTACCCAGAGTAGAACAAGAGTTATTACCAGGAGATGTTATGTAATGCCACTGGAAATTGCCTTATGGTAAAGCTACTATTTCACTTTTCCCTTGCCTGACTTTTCCCAAGGATAAGCAGGGTTGGTCAAAGAATTTTTCGCTGGGACACTGAGTTTGCTCCATCACCCCCCAGATATCTCTGATAAATGTATCTCCAATGCTTTTCACTTTGTCTGTGGTCAGCAAATAATTATCCACTACCCATGAAAGCTGACACCTGTCTGATTTAACACATGAATTCAGTATGATAGGGTTACCAGATATATCAAAAATTAGTAGGAATGTGATATTATGAGTCTGTGTTCAGCTCATCAGCTCTTCTCCATCTAAATCAAATAATTTTGTTCATCCAGACATTAATATGGAATTTTAAAAAAATTGTTGTATTTGCTGGAGTTTTTGAATAAACATGATAGCTATTTTGATATTAATAATGTATGATGATGAGTATGATGATGATGGTGATAAAGATGGTCAGGGTGTGATGATGATGGAGACTACGGCAAAGTTGATGGTGGTGGTGATGTTGATGATGATGAGTATGATGATGATGATGATGATATTTTTTTATAATTTTCATTGTTTAGGCTGAAAGGGAGCTGAGGCACAAGCTCAAATCTGCCTTCAAGAACTTCATTGAGAAGGTTGAGAGTCAGACCAAAGGAGATATTGAGTTTGAGGTTCCATTCCGAGACCTTGGTTTCCCAGCCGTGCCCCATAGGAGTACTGTCCTTCTTCAACCAACCAGCAGTTGTATCATCAATGTCACAGAATGGGTATGTCATGTTTCTATAAATGTTCATTCCCTTAGCAGAGCTGCTAACCATTACGTTTGTGTCATAATTATTACCATTTTTGCAACCAAATTATCTTCTTTTTTTCAATAGAAAATCATGTCCTATTCAGAAAGATTGTCTCTATTTCATAAAACTTACACAAGTTTTGGTAACTGGATGAATGTAATTTCAGGTAACTGGACCAAATGTCAAGGGTAATTATTATTATTTGTTTGGTGTCCCCTGTGCCTGGGAGGCGAAAAGCGAACTGAATCACTATGACATGCAGGTCTCTCCAGATTGGGGGAGTGCAGGTGGACCACTACACCGGGGTTTCCGCCTACTCTTATATGAATAGTGCAGTGTCTCCACCTTTGCACATTAAGAAGTTCGTAATGTGCAAAGGTGGTGACTCTCATCTTCACGGGACCTCCATTTAACGTCCTTTTGAGGGACGGATTGTTTTCCACTGCATCTATTGAACATCTATCGAACCCACAAACTATGGTTCAACAGGGTCGACAGGCAGATGCTTTACCGAATGAGGCAACTACCGACTGAGCCAACTACACTTGTGGGTCAATATTTAAAAAAAAAAAGAGTTTTGAGCATGTCTGTATACAGTTCTCATTGTCAGAGGTTGAAAATTTCCCTTTTGACTAAGGGTCTTTGGACAATAGCATTGGAGGTAGGTTAGGTCTTGAACTGGTACTATTCATCATTGGCTGTGGCATATTATTGGCTTGAAAACAAGAATTACAAAGCTGATGTGGAAAGAAATCCCTTCCCAATGCAAATGTTATTTTTCTTACATTTGTTCCTTTTCTAACCATTCATCCCTTTATTGTTTACACTTTTTCCAGCCACCTTTTGTGATCTCCTTAGACGAGGTTGAATTGGTCCACTTTGAGAGAGTACAGTTCCACATCAAGAACTTTGACATGCTCTTCATCTTCAAAGACTATGCCCGTAAGGTAGCTATGGTGAATGCCATCCCCATGAACCTCCTGGATCAGGTCAAGGATTGGCTCAAGTAAGTCACTGACATTATTAGTTCTATCTAAAACTTTGTATAGTAATAAGAAAGATTGGTTTATTAATTGCATTATTGCTAATATCTCTCTATGCTCTTTGCAAAGTAAAACATGTACATTTATATTTGTGGAATATAAATAAGTGTTTTTGTTATTTTTTAGATTGATCTTTGGGCCTGATGTTGCCATCATATTAAGAATGATGAAAAGTGGCCCATGACTGCCTCATAATAAAACGTTAATAAATTAATAGTACAAGTTAATTCTTAAATCTTCTTAAATCTGTCCATGTTGGGAGAGAAAGGGAATATGTTGGCAGGAAGTGAATTCCACTGCCGAGTCGTCCTTGTAAGAATTATAAACTAACCTTAAGGAGGGCCCCTGCCATTTGTTTTTGGGGGGCTTGACCTTTAAGGGGTGTATGAGGAAAAAGGAGTTTAGATTTGTCTAATTGATCACTTTTTCATCTCTCTTTCTGTTTAGTTCTTGCGACATCAAGTACACCGAGGGTGTTCAATCTCTTAATTGGCCCAAGATCATGAAGACCATTGTGGACGACCCTGATGGGTTCTTTGAAGGGGGTGGATGGAGCTTCTTGGAGCCAGAATCAGAGGTAATGAATTATATTCACATGGTCTTCAAGCATTGGTCTATTTCTTAAATAGTCGTATACCACTTGGTCTAAATCCACTTGGTCTACTTTCACTTTGGTCTAATACCCACTTATTCTAAGCGTTATTAAGCCAATGCATAGTTGGTCATTGAACTTGCCATTGCCTGAGTAACCTCCAGTAATAATGGCATGCTGTCCACTGAGATCTCTCCCTTTTAATTATCCTTTAGTCTAATGCCCTGTTAGTCAAGTTTCTACTTCATATATGCTTGTTTTTTACCATGTCAACTCAATTTTAGTTCATTAACAGTTCAGCTTACTAAATAGATTAAGTTTTGTTAGACCAAGTGGATGTGAGATTAAATGGGTATTATATAGCCTGAATGGAAAGAAGACAAAAAGCTAAATGGGCCAAATGTCAATTAGATGAAATTGGACTTTATAAACCACCTGATTGTAGATGAACTAGGATGGAATGAGACCAAATGGAAAGCATATAAAATGGATGTTGGCGAATTCGTACTTTAACATTTTACCACAAAACACGATTACTGTTGCAG
Source organism: Lytechinus pictus (assembly GCF_037042905.1). NCBI lineage: Eukaryota > Metazoa > Echinodermata > Echinoidea > Temnopleuroida > Toxopneustidae > Lytechinus > Lytechinus pictus. Next base: position 61,387,730 of record NC_087246.1, on the reverse strand, counting down.
CACCAGGAAATAGATACGCATTTTCTTTAATTGATTTTCCCCCATTTTGGGTGATGATGTAAAATACACAGAAGCAGTTGAAAACATAATATTTACTGGGTTTTTTTCAGAATGAGGATGATGATGATGGTGATGTTAATGATGGTGATGACGATGATGTTGATGGTGATGGTGATGATGCTGATATTGATGATAATAATGATGGTGATGTTGATGATAGCGATGATGATGATGCTGATAATGGTGATAATAATGATGGTGATGTTGATGATAGCGATGACAATGACGATGATGATGATGCTGATAATGGTGATAATAATGATGGTGATGTGGATGATAGCGATGACAATGACGATGATGATGATAATGGTGATGACGATGATGATGTTGATGATGATGATGATAATAATGATGGTGATGTTGATGATGATGATGTGGATAATGATGATGATGATGATGGTGATGATGCTGATATTGATGATAATGATGATGTTGATGATAGCGATGACAAGGACGATGATGATGCTGATAATGGTTATGACGATGATGATAATGATGGTGATGTTGATAATGATGATGATGGTGATGTTGATAATGATGATGATGATGATGATGGAGGAGCCAAAGATTCAGTCAATGTTATCTCCATTTGTTCTTCATTCAGAATGAGCAAGATGATGATGATGAAGAAGATGATGGTGCCTTTGAGCCGTCTGGATCAGAGTTTGAAGAGAGCGAGTCAGAGAGTGAATACAGTGAAGGCTCCGAGGAGGAGTCAGAAAGTGACTATTCAGGTAAGTCATTTGTTTTTATCTATAGCTCTGCTGAAGTATAATTTAATCCATATGCTGCAATGAATGATGTCCTGGTGGGTGTTTCATAAAGCTGTTCGTAGGTTAAGAGCCACTTTAAGAATGACTGGTGATCCTTTCTTGTGGTAAATGATATATTCAGTGGCGATGATTAAGCGCCTAAGAAAGGTTCACCAGTCGTTCTTAAAGTCGCTCTTAACTTACGAACAGCTTTATGAAACGGCCCCCAGGACTTTATCTGTAACTCTGTGGAAGTATAATTATACCCCCGCCAAATGAAGTTTGAAGGGGGTATATAGGAATCAGTGTACGGTCGGTCGGTCCGTTGCAAATCTTGCGCATCGAACTACTTTCTCAATTTTTCACCAATTCTCTTGAAATTTGGATCACATATTGGTCTTGGGGTAAAGATGTGCAAGGCACATTTTTGGTACGTATTGAAAATTGCGTTGCCATGGTAATGGCATGAAATGCCAAAAATTAGGTGCAAATGTTGCGCATCGAACTACTTTCTAAATTTTTAACCAATTTGGACCACACATTGGTTCTGCGGTAAAGATGTGCAAGACACATATTTTGTGTGTGTCAGAAATCGTGTTGCCATGGTAACAACATAATATATGCCTCAAATTGGGGAAAAATATTTTGGTTCAAACTACTTGATCAGTTTTTTACCAATTGTCATGAACTTTGGCTCACACGTTGGTTTTGAGGTAAAGATGTTCAGGAAATATTTTTGCATGAGTCGGAAATCGTGTTGCCATGGTAACAATATATTATATGTAAAAAAATAGGTAAAATCTTGTAGTTCAAACTACTTCATCAGTTTTTAACCAATTCTCATGATATTTTGCTCACACATAGGTCTTGGGTAAAGATGGGCAAGACATATTTTTTTCCATGTGTTGCAAAGTGTTGCCATGGTAACGGCATAGGGCATGGGTATTAATCACCTTCAGTGATAGTTTAATCTGTTTAAAAACATTTAAGTTTATTCGCAAGGCTTATTTTTGTGAAATCGAACTTGGTTATTAGAGGATGTACTTGGGGGGAAATTGTTATGTAATGTAGTCACGGGTAGGCGAGACACAGTCTGGCTATATTGCCTTGTGTTATGTATGTTACTTACTTTTATTTTTGTTTTGCTTGTCTCATTTTACTCATTTTGTTTGCAATGTTAACAGAGGAGCTTGGGAGCAGCGAAGAGAGCGGAAAGGACTGGGATGAGTTGGAAGAGGAGGCAGCAGCAGGTGTGTATTAGTGACTCAGATTTTATATTCTGTCATCTGATCGGCTCAAATTGGGTCACATGATGAGTGCACCATCATCTCAGAGAGCTGTATCTAAAGTGCATAGAGCTGTTTTTAATTTGATCTGCACTATGAAAATATCAGTTATTGTTATTCATACCTGCGTTTTAATCATTCTGTTAGGAATGTATTATTTTGGGGAAAATAAATTTGCCAATTTACCTGTGTGTTCATATTTCTATGAAAAAAAATCTTGTATTGAATAGAAAATCTAAGAATGTCTGTATTTCTGGAAAATTCTCAGTAATATGTTCCTATTTCCTCGCTGTGAGGATATTCAGGTACAGCTATCAATGTTTTTTACGGTCTAGTAGGTGTTTATTTTCAACTCAGTTGAATGAGACTTTAATAAAGATACGTTGGTATGACTCATTGTCATGATCATTTTTGTTTTGACATTTTCAGCCGATCGACGGAAAGACCTCAACATGGAAGACGAGACCACCACCTCCAAGAAGGGTAGCAAGCGCCCCCCTCCACCACCACCTCCCAAGAGGAAACGATCGGGCGGTGGTAGGCCCTCGCCTGCCAAGAAATCAAGACGTCGTTGAGAATTTAATCAGTGTCAGCGCACATCCAAACCATCCGAGCCTGAGGGAATAGTTTGAATACAAAGAGTAGTACAGTGAAACCTGTGTATGGATACCACCTAAGGGAAATAAGACATGTGGTCTTTGTGAGCAGGTGGCCTTTGTGGAAAGGTTCCTATAATGCACGTTTCAGTGGGGGAACTGATCAAGGGAAGCAAAAATTTGTGGTCTTGATAGACCTTGGCCCGTCTTACAAAGAGCTGTGATTGATCCGATCAACCACAACTATGGAAAGCCAGTCACGCCAAAGTCTAAAATGTATGTTTGTACAAAATATTCTCTAGGTATGATGTGTACTCATGCAATTGCCTTGACAATTCAATGTGCTCCTCTTTGTTTACAAATGACATTGTGAAAATTTCCAGTAGGAAATATTATAACGATGATGGATTTCCATGTATTAGAGGTTGATTGGATCAATTAAAACTCTTCGTGGAACACCCTCAGGAGAGGTGCACAGTCAATATGTGAGACTGTGTCCCATCTTAGAGCAGAGACTTTTGTCAATCATTTTTTGTATCTTGGATCGTGTAACATAAAGTTTATCAATCAATCGTAGACCCAATTTCTATGATTGATTACAATGATCATAGTTTACAATAAATCAGCCCCACAATAAATTGCTAAGCTGTATGATGAGGGGCCTGGGACAATCTTCGGTTTTAGAGATCAATATCATTGTTTGCATACTGCCTCAAATAAATGTGAGTAGCCGATTCCTTATGAAAAATGACCCCTTTTCACAGACTTCGAGAGAAATCATGTACTTTTTATATCATTCACATACACACAAATAAAGATCTGACCTCAGGTACACAGAATTTTGGTTGAGGTAAATTGTTTTGTTATTCGCATTTCTTTTTTTTTTCTGCAATGCAAAGCAAATCTTAGCCACACAAATCTCTGGGAGAAAATCTCCCATACTGGAGAGAAACTGAATATTTGCCTTGGAATTTTTCTTACATGAAGACATAAAATGATCCTATATTCTTATTGACCAGGAAAGGTACAAGAAAAATAAAATGAATTGCTCATAAGTAAGGATATAACCAATGAATGTTTTCCTTGGTGTTTGTCAGGGCAAAGTTCTACGCTGCAATGTTGTAATGGCATGGATTCAACTCCTGCTCTTGTCATACTTGTTGGCTATTAATTGATAATACTGTCTATTTTGTTGATATTAGATCGGACAAAATTGAATCTTTATAAAAAAAAACCTGAAGTCAACTAAAATATTAATTTGGTCTGGTGGCCTAAATGGCAGCTGGGCATATTAATGAATTTGGCCAAAACTTAATTTATCATGGTTGGATCCTCATAAAAATAGATTGTTCCAGTGAGGCAGACAAGTTGACTGTGTCGTCACAAATTTGTGGGTTTTTTTTATGATACCTCCGATATCATGCTCTTGTATATAATTTTGAATATATTCAATGATCATGATTGCTAGCTCTGATTTCATAATCATACTCATTCTAAAAAAAAAATAAATTGATCTTATATTAACAGCGGTCTCTTTATCAAATATTTACAATGGATGGAATTATTTATGCAGATTATTCTTGAACGAAAAAACAAATGAGGGAGACCTTGAGCTGTACATATCATAGAATGCTGACAATTTTGTATGAAGAATTTTTTTTCATGTATACAACAATTTGTAACATTCGTGTTTGTCAAAACAACCATGAGTTCAATGTATAGTTAAGTTCATTGTATTGGTAAATGTGTTGTGAAGTTCCTATATTTTCATGTACATGGTTCGTGAAATTTCATGTCCAAATAAATGGAGATTTTGGGAAAAACTGTCCATTTGCCGTTCGTTATCTCTTGTCGATGGGAAAATTAAGTGGGCATAATTGTTTGTATAAAATATATTATTGCAAGGCTAATTCAAGATTGAAAACTTCAGAAATTTGGGTGCTCTTTACACTACCATTCAATATTATAGCAATATTACTCGACACATTTGTCACGAACTATTCCAAAATCCACTCACAATATTGGGATATTTCGACTTGACCAAGTTGGTTAGAATTGTGTTATCAGAGATGCCAACCATCTTACAAAAAAGTATTCTAAAAGAAGATAAAAAAGTCTTGTTGGACGAAAAAGGATTTTTAGGAATTTTTTTTGCCGTTATAATCGCCAGCCTGTAACTGTCATACGACACATCAGGGTCCAGTTTCATAAAGACTTGTTATAATAAAAAATGCAAGATTTTAACAAATTTATCATCAGCCAATCAGATTTAAGGATTTCAGTAGCTTTTAACTGTTGTTGCAAATCTTTCACTATAACAAGTTTTGTATGAAACGGGTGACTGGTCAATGTAAAGGATGGCGCAGCCGCAGGCTCGAACCGACCATAGAATCTATTGAAAGCAGTTCTTGCACTCCACATTTGCCTTATATTAAATACAAGGGAATTAATATGCCCAAAAACGGGGATGATTGGCATCCCTAAGCTACATAGCAAATGTTGACACTTTCCATACAGCAGAGCATTTTGTATACATCACAAAGGATCGTGTGTAAACAATGAAATAATTGCACACAAAGTGAGGGATTGTCGTTTGTCCACCGAAAAATACAATATTTTATATCATGGTGTGTATATAAATGGTATATTACACTAATATTGTGAACTGAGCGTATTGCTCTAATATTGTGAAAGTGTGGAGGATAGAAGTTCAAGGAATAGAAATAAGAGAAAAGGCAGAGCTAGGAGATACAATCATTGAGAAAATGAATGTGGAGACAGAAGAGGAGTGAAATGTGTTTTATCAATGGTTAGGTTATATCACTGCTGACACAAGTGAAATCACAACAAAGGTCAGTTTCCACAATAAACTTTTTTATTTCACATATATACCGATTACCAATTTACAGCTACAAATATATTTTTTTACAATCAACAGTACTGTATAATTTTCATTTGATACATATAAACAAGTCACTTGTATTACAAATTAATGGGTCATATGCATAAAAAGTAGCAATTGCTTCGAGCACAAGCAATATCTAGCCAAGCAAAAGATCATGCTTCAGCAATTGCTTTATTTCGTATGCATAACCATTTGATAGTGCTTAAACCCTTTTCTTGCCTTTGGAAAGCAATTGCTAGCATTTTGATCGATTGCGACGTCACGCTGCGAACACAACTCGCAGAAAAGGCATGATACGAATGCACAAAGGTGTGGCAGTACAAATTACCGCATCTTTCCTATAACATCTTTCCTCGTCGTGTCAAACAAACTTGTTTCTTTTTTATAAACAACATGTTTGACATTTGGTTTGCACTTATTAAGAAGAAAGCATGTACATGTAGGCTACAGTACACCTTGGTGTTCTCTCTCGGGTGCATAAACATGATTAAAAAATGCAAACGCCCTGATTAAGCAAACGCTCAAGCTGCTCTGAAGGAGCTTGAAAAAAACTAAAAACAAAGCAAGTGTTTAAACACACAAGCAAAATGTTTGCTTTATGCATACGCGTTTTAGCAATAGCTTAATCGTCAAGGAAATGCTAGCAGTCAGTTAGCGATTGCTTAAACTTACTAGCAAAACCATTTGCTCACTCATTTTCATGCATACGGAATCAAGCAAGAGCAATTGCTACTTTCTATGCATCTGACCCAATATCTCTGCATAAACTCAATCACACCTTACAATCCAACTGGCACTATGTGAGGTATGATATCATAGTTCATCATCTGAGTCACAGATATTTATTCATCTACATTGAAAGAACAAGTCAAATTTATAAATATATGATTATGAATAAATCAGAGATTGTCAATACAGGCATTTCCTTTCCTTTTTCGCTTCATCAGTCTGTGAGTTATTACTAAAACAAAGTATTTTCAAGCAACTTTGTTTCATTTATAGACACCATTTCAAATACATTATGGAATGATATAACCAGATGCATGATCACCCTGCATTCTATACTCCCTCAATGAACGACCCTAGCAACAGTCTGCACTGAATTTGTTTTACACATACAAATCTTCGCTGCAGCACTTAGTCCTCTTATCTCAAATATTGTGGAGAAAGTTTTTTTTTTTCCTCAAATGGGTAATCTAGGCGACCAGGCCCTAATCAGATTAGATAGATATCTTAGTTAAAAATGCACATTTTCCAAATATATTTTGGTTTTAGAAGATGACAACATCTACAACTTGATTTTTCAAACTTGACTAAAACATTTTCAATTCCAACAGCGGTCTTTGCAATCACCCTTTCAGAGGTATTTCCCTCATTTAATGCTTCAATTGCTGTGGACAGGGCCACATCAGCAGGAATTGTGGACTTCCTGTTGCTGTGAAGACAGTAAGAAGTTGATCCGTTTCATCCTTGGAAATTTGGGAAACAGGAGAGGGCAACTGGCGAGTGGGAACCAGGGGCTAAGTCAGCAGTAACTTGCGGTAACTCAAAAGCCTCAAAGTAGGAACCTAGAACGACTAACCAGAAGAGGTTAGTGGGAGATGTAGAAAAAATACAAGGAGACCCATTAAAAGGCACACGAGCCCCCCCCCCCCCAGAACACTGTGCAGAACCAGTTTGTTGGAAGGTTTGGCCAAAGTAGACAGTTTTAATTCTGAAGAACTTGTGGAAGCGGACTCTTGACAAGGATTATAGCGATTGAAATTTGAAACTTCAACTGACAGGTTTGAGAAATTATATTAACCAAGAGAGATGAAGGAACATATCTGTACTGATCAGCGACAAGCTCCCCAGAAGACGTTGCGCATGCTCCAGGAATTTATTTTGATTTGTGTGTGTAGCTGAAAATTTTATGTTTATTTTTTTTTAATGCTCGCAAGAATCAGGCAAAAAAACTTGGTAAGTCTTCAAGCAAATCACATCGTCTCAACCTTCTACCACTTGGATGTTTAGAAGTGGATTTTGAAAATTAATGTGTGATCCGTTAATTTCTGTGTGAAAGTTGTCACTGGATGTCAGGCTCTGTATCACCACAACAGACCCCATACCAGCATACTACGGTCTGTCAATGAAGAATAATGATAAATGTCAGCAGTGATAGAATTCTCCAGAACAGATGGTTATTTCTGCAGACTCCATGAAGCAAAATGCTCAAAGTTCTGGTTATAAGGTGCTTTTAGAGAGAGCGTCTTTGATAACGTTCTCTGTCTTCTCCCAGAGAGCTATCGCAAGTTCTTTATTCTGGGCTTCTTCTGAAGGCATGCAGGCACAGCAGTGATTGAAGTACATCCCTCCAACACCTTCTAACTCCCTGGCCGTAGCACAGAACATAGATGTAGCTGCTCCTTGTTGCTGTAAAACAAAACAGAATAACAGAAAGGTTAGTCAATGGACTACTCAATTATGTGACTCCAAAAAGCTTTGCACACGGACTGCTCAGTTGGGTGTTTCATAAAGTTTTTCGTAAGTTACAAGCGACTTTACGAACGACTGTGATCCTTACTTGTGGTAAATGATTCACACCAGACTATCACGGGCGTTAATTTAATTCAGAAGGATCACCAGTTGTTCATAAAGTTGCTTGTAACTTATGAACAGCTGAAACACACCGGGGGCCGTGTCATAAAGCTGTTTGTAAGTTAAGAGCGACTTTAAGAACGACTGGTAATCCTTTCTCACGCGCTAAACCATCGCCAATTAATCTATCATTTATCATTTATCATCTATCATTTATGAAACACCCGGTATAGAAGGGAACTGGTATATGCTACAGGCACACCGGCAAAAACCACAAAAGCTATTACATTACTACCAACAACATACTATTATTTGATTTGGAGTTTTTATTGGTATGATGGTGGAAGAAAAGTGAATAATATGATAAGGGCTCAACACAGAAATCAGACATTGACATAGACCTGATAAAAGTTGAGGTTAGTACTCACAACTGATTTGGTGAAAGGCCTGACCATCATAAACAATATCCTATATGGCCACCAGTTTTGGCTGATCCCCGTGTAAATCATATTGCCAGGGTGGACTGCATTGCATATCACATCATGTGGGGACAGCCTTCTATTGAGTTCATTGCTGTGGAGAATGTTGCAGAGTTTGGTGCGACCGTAGGCAAGGACGGGCCAGAACTTTTCCTTTGGCATGGCTACCTCACTAAGGTCCAACTTGTTGGAATAGAAGTTTATAAACCTGCATTCATGAGAGGGAGAAAAGATTTAGGCCTGGAACTAATAGGAAACTTGTGGTATACTACTAAGAACTTAATATGGAAAGCATTCAAATTTAAAGTGTTCCTATTGTGGAATATTTTAAGGATGAAATTAACAGAGCAGTGACTTAGGATGACAAGACATAAATATTTTGAGTTTTCTATCAAAGGTAGGGCTGAGTCTTGTATGAAATTCCTTTTTGCTGGACTTAATGGCATTTAACCTGTTATAACCTAGTATTCTGATATGTGGAGAACTCATTAAAAAAAATATATTATCAAGAAATGATTGATTCTTATCCTTCCAACAAAAAGTATTGAACAAAGTTGATTTCCAAACTATAAATAAATTTCCACTTCCCCACTTTCCTATCAAAAAATCATCAGTGTCTATGACGTTTCCTGCAAGGAGGCTGATGTATGCAATCTTTAAAGCTGCAGTGGCTTTGCAATCTCATACAGACAAGTACATTGTGTGCATGTCACATTGAAATGCCTTAATATTGCTTGTGCTTGCTGCAGCAAAAAGAGCATTTAACGACCAACACTACCTAGGGAGACATCAAATAAAGCAACTAACATATACAAAAAAGTAAGAAATATGACATGCCAATCCCATTCCCAAAGTTAATTTAATAAGCACAGAATTCATAGATAAAAATTATCACTACCAACTATTAAATCGATACAATAATTTAAGTATGCTGTAAAAGGTTGAAAGAAACAAGGCCTTGGAGAGTGTTTCATCAACATTTTCCATCTGACATGTTATCAGATCTGACTACTTTCCTTGATTTTGATTGGCTGAGAAGCACAGTTCCTATAGTAACTGATGGATAAAATGTCAGACAACTCCTTTCATGTAACACTCCCCTTGTCTATTGAGTATTTGCTTCACCTGTGAGACTCGGATGAAACTATCACGATCCTGGCAGGTGCAGATTTCTTCAACGTCTCGGTCAGTAGGTTGACCAGGTGAAAATGTCCAACATGGTTGACCTGAAAGGTCATCTCAATCCCATCCTCGGTCAATTCCCATGGTGCACCAAAAATACCTGCATTGCAGACCAGCATATGGAGGGGCCTGATAAAAGGAGATTATTACAAATGATTAACATACAATTTTATTTATTTTTAAAGTAAAAAGCAGAAATAATCATACATTTATTCTTTTGGCTGGAAAAAAACCTTATGGGCAGACCAAGGTAGAGGCATTTTATACTTAATACTCCATTATGATACATGAAAATAATCATAAGAACAGATAACGAAGGAAAATCGCAGAGCAATCAGAAAACAAATATCAATCAGGGATCAGTAGTACAGAGTAATTAGTATTCTTGAACATTGAACCCTTGATAAAGTACATATCATCTATCATATCATGGTACATCTTATGCTGCTATCTTTTTCCTTAGCCTTGCTTATAAAATTGCCCAAGAAGGCATAACCTTCCTAACCTTTCCATCAGCATTTATTATTTGCTTAGGGGATTTCCTTTATTGCTATTCCATTTTCTTTATCTATAGTACTATTGCATTTTTACATTTTTCTTCACATTTTGGCATCTCACATGTATATTTACATTTACACTTACAGTGGAATTCAACCTTTGTCATATAATGTTGTTTGAGAAAAAAAGTAAAACAGACAGGTGAAAGTTTGACAGAAATCAGAGAAGTAGTAAGAAGTTTATGGCTGTTTTAACATTGAGATCCCTAAGATTATGTAAATTTCAAAATGGCAAGTGGGTAAGTTAGTTATGACAAGTGATAGAGACAACTTTCCCAGAGGCCATGTAATTAACTATTCCTACATTCCCCACTGTTTTGTCTATGATGAAATTGTGAGAACTGGAAATGAAAAGGTCACTTGAAGGATTCTTGCTGGAAAGACAAGGCTCTGAATTTGACAAGGTTCCTAATAGTTAACATGGGTTAAGATGGATCAAGGTCTTAATTTGTTTTCTTACCAATCACGCAGCATGTAGTTCTGGGCAAACTGTTCAATGCTCCGAAGTGATGCCAGGTCTAGCTGCATCACAATAACTTTGGCCTGGTCTAACCTCTTCTTGATTTTAGACGCAGCATCATTCCCCTTCTTCAGGTTCCGGCATGCAAGGACAACATGAACACCATGCAACGCCATTGACAGAGCAGTTTCAAATCCTGAAAAAGAAGAGATATTTCAACAACAAAAAAAAAAGGAAAAATTCAACACTTTGCTGCAGTAATGCCAAGAGTCAAGAGGTTGTAATCTCACAACTGACTTCATCATTTCAACTTGTATTTGGTTTTGGTTAGCTGAGAACGACTTTTTGCAACTGTCCCATAATTACAACTTGGCAGTGCTGACAAGTTTCATAGTTTTATGAAAAAATTCCCTGAAGAGGGGGGGGGGGGTGTAGTCACATATCATTATTTCACATTGCTAGGCCTATATATATAGGTCTGGTACACTTAACCAAAAGATCATTGAATTGGTTTATATTTAGTTGGTCTACCAGCAGTGTGATCTACTTCCCAGATAGTCATATACCACATGGGCTAGACACATTCGGTCTACTATCATTTTGGTCTAATTGTTGTTTAGTCTATACTACACTTGGTCTAATTAGTCTTAGTCTAATTGTCATTTAGTCTAATGCACAGACCGTCTAATATCCACTTTTTTTACAAAGTATTTGCACTTTGCCAAATAAATATTTGATTCATAAACAGTTCATCTATTATAATATAGAATATTAAAGTGGCGTTGGACCATGTGGATACTAGGACTAGACGAAATTGGTATAGCACACTGGAAATGAGACAAAACAGTAAATGGGCTACATGGCAATTAGACCAAATGGTTGGTAAATAAATTGCTTGTAGATAAATAAGAATTAGACCATGTGGGATGAAAGCAAACAGAGAGTAGACAAAATGGGTGTAGACCAAGACCAATTTACCATTGAACCTACCTATGCCTGAGTTAGCTCCAGTGATAATAGCATACTGTCCACTGAGATCTCTCCCTTGTAATACATGCAAAGCCGTGCTGAATGCATCAAACCGCTGGGCAAGCTTTGTGGGGTCTGGGCTCTCTTCCATGGCAAAGGCAAGGCGGGGATCTGTGTATGTTGTTCTCTTGTTCAAATGGCTAAATAAAATATTTAAAAAACGTGTTTTATTATTCTGTAATTGCCCATGAGAAATGAAAATAAATACATTTTCATGGATCTTCCTTCAGGTATCCCACAGAAAGAATGATTAAAAATCAATTAGTACTGTTCATATACCACATGTTACCGATGTGCATAAGTACTTTCAAACATAGGTCCCTCAGAAAAATGCAATAGTGCAGTATTCTAACCTATATGGGCTTGGTTTAGACATAAGATGTAATCTTCACGGCCAATAAATTTCATCTACCAAAAGCGGAACATCAATCATCTACCATACATCATAAAAGAAATCATTGCACACATAAAGTGGAAGCAAAATAAGCTCAAACTTTTGCTGTAATGGCAAGTATATGAACAGGAGATGAGTTTGCTTTATACTGCAATATTATGGTAATATCTGCAAAATAGTCATGAAATAGGCGTTGAAATGGAGGGAGCAAAGTACAGGCATTCACTGACCCCGTTCACATGTGCCATCAAAATTCAAAATCAAATTGCAGTCACATTTGCAGTCTACAGATAGCAAATGTTTCTAAACAAGATGAGGAATGCCGAATAGACATAGACTATAACTATAAATTGATAAGTACTTTTCGTTTAGCTTTCACTTCTTTGTGGAGTTAAACTGATTGTTATTAGAACCTTTAACTTACTCTAAATTTTTATTAGAAAATCCATTGACTTACTCAACAAAAAATTGTCTTCCTTTGTCATCAACTGCCTTAGTCCAGCCAAATGGAAGTTCTAAATAAAATAAAAAGATGAGAGATAAATTAACATCTAAATTATCATTTATAAAAAGCAGCCAATGCCCGCATGCCTAACCTGAACATTAGTAATGAGAGAAAAAGAAAGATCTCTAGGAAGAGATAGGTAGAGAAATAAAAGAACCTGATGATAGTATCCAATGTCTATGTGCCATAGCAGAACATAGCATGACCATTATTCAAGAAAAAGGGAGATGGAATGAGATGATTATACTTCAGTCAATGCATGCATACAAGACCTTGATATCAAGCATGCTCATTAATCAAAGAGAGGGGTGGAGAGAAGAGGGAGGGAGGGAGATAAAAGATAGAATAATAAAGAGAGGGAAAGAAAGATGTGAAACGTGATAGTTTTCAAAATTTCTGCATGTTACAATGTTGTGCCACATGATCATGAGACGATTTCTGAAAATGAGATGATTTTAAAACGATCCTAAAAATAATGAGTTTAAGTATCATATCAAAATCATTGTGGGGCTTCTAATTCATTATTTTCTCTAAATAGAATGGGAAAAAAAGAGTCAAATTTAATAACAAAATACATAACAATCTTTACCTCCAGTGATCCGTTTCCTTTTCCCAGTGCGAGGATGATTCCAACTTGTTGTCTGATCTTGATGGCTTTAAAAAAGAAAAGGGGTTGAAATTTGATAATTTGACCTATACTATCAATGCTTTTCAAAAAGTGGCAAATGCACAATAATTTTACCATTTGATAATTTCCGTTTCGCATTTTGATAAATGTCAATCTTAACTTTTAATCTTAATTCTGAATTAGAGGTAAAATATCTTGTTCGTTTCACACGCCCGCAATTTTGTAATTAAGGAAATCAATGTCAATAAAAATGAACAGAAAATAATTTGGCCACAATGAAATGAAGGATCAAATAGACCCCCACCCGATCACATTCACTTTTCAAGTGTGCAGTGATGTGTTCACTTTGTACTGGTTGCATATATAGGATTATGTAACAACAGTATACCATCCAATAATATTCTTTTACAAAATAACTTTGACTCGGCTCTGGCACTGTAGCCTACAATAGAGTACCGAAGTGAACTGATGACGTCACAAAAACTTCTTTCTTTTTTTTGCATTTCAGCAATGCTACAAAGTACTCAGATTCTCAAGGAAATTTGTACCCTGCAATGAGGGCCTCATAAAAATCTGCTAAAAATTTACAGATTTTGCCTAACCATTCTTGCCTGCTGATGACATGAACAAAAGGTAAAAAAAATACAGCCATGATTACATGATTTGCAGGTCCATCCTATATTACTGAATACCTTTAAATTATCATATATCAGTCTAACTTGTTAATAACATTTTTAGTGGGAAGTTCACCATGAGGCCTGACCAAAAGATGTTTTCTGAAGAAAAATTATTCAAAAAATATTGAAGGTTTCATGAAAATAGTGAACTTTGTATGTTTTTTTTTCTTCCCAGTCCTTTTTACATTGTAGTATCATGTATTTATTGTCTTCATGTTTCTATGGTGCATTTTTACAGGCTGTGCTGTTAGGATTATCACCTCCATAATTGTTGAACTCTTGACTTAGGAATGTCTTAAAGGGGAATCCAACCCAAATAAAAACTTGTTTTCATATGAAAAAGAAAAATCAAGACAAGTTGATAGGTGAAAGTTTGAACAATATTGGACAAACAACAAGAAAGTTATGAATTTTTAAAAGACTTCAAATTGGCCGCATATGGGATTTCATAGTGATGTAAGGCAAGGACTACTCTTCCATGTACTCCAATACATATTATGGCTAAAATGTCATTTTTCTCAAAAGTTTTATTTCAAATTATATTTTTCTTTCATGAGGACATAAAACAATATACTACCTGGATTACATTAAGATTACTGCCCCAGGGGAATGGGTACTTAGGAGAAAACCACAAATCCCTAATAAGTACATGGCCTATGGGAAAGTTGTCCTTGCCCCTTGTCATAATTTACTTACCCAGTTGCCAATTTGAAATCTACATACTATTAGTGATCTCAATTTTAAAGCAGCTATAACTTTCTTATTGCTTGTCCGATTTCTTTAAAACTTTCGCCATTCTGTTTAGTTTATTTTTCTTCTTCCCAACACAACCATTTATGGCCAAGGCTGGATTCCCCTTTAATGTGAATCCTTTGGAATTACCTATTAAATTGAAAATATTTATATGCTAACAGTAACAGTGACTATAAATGACAATATATTGGGGTTTTTTTCACTTCCAGTGACAAATATCATGCGGTCTTTGGGTTTTATTAAGCATCATAAATGAGTAGTTTCAAAGATCTTGAAAAACCGGCCAACCCTTTAAACTGTGAAACCCTACCCTTAATAATTATTAGGTAATAAAAATGCTGTTAACAAATATGTGGAGAATTTACAATTTCATGCTTGATTTGCTAATTTCTCAGGCCCCACCTTCCTCAAATCGGACTCTAAACACGAAGTTGGGGCAAAAAGTACATCTTTCTAAAGCATTTTTAGTCCCCTTTATTATACCCTCGTAAATTTGACCATAAGCACGGACTCTAGTTTGCTCTCCTAGCAAGATAAATAGACTCTAGAGATCTACCCCCTTTTCTATGTCTATTTAAAAGTTTTTAGTGTTTTTGACACCCTTCCATTTCTAATGTTACATACATCTAGATTTACGTAACATGCCCAATCTTGAAAATACATAATTTTTATGCGTTTCTTTGGTTGCGCCTGGTAATGGTATCCACTCATCAATGGACGTGGCCCCCTGGGGCATAACTGGCTTCTGTACACCCAGTTGTTGTGTGTCCGGACGATCAATTTTAGAAAGTCATTTGGAAAAAATTACATGCGAAGTTTCAATTCTTAGTACAAAATGTTAGAAAATATAATAGAGAACAAAATAGAAGATGATTACAACTATTGAATTCATATTTTTAATGAAATCTTAAGACAAAAAAGAAGGCTTCAAAAATATAAAGTGTCCGAACACCCGACCCCCTAACCTAACTTCCTACAAAAGTATAGTGAGTGATTGTATTACCGACCGGCCTTGTATTACCGAACGCGCGCATCATACGCATAAGAAAATAATTTCATATGCTCAAAATTTTGCAACATCCTTCCAAAGAGAACTTGAATAGAAAGATGATGAAAAATTGTAAAAAACACATTTTCAAAGTCTTAATATTCTTAAAATAATAAAATATGGTCAAAATAGCTCATCAGTGATTTTGTTGTTTTCTCAACTTTTCCCATAGATAACACACGTTCGGTAATACGATACCTTTTTCAAGTGACCAAAATATTTCACATGCGAAGAGGGGTCCGATTGGAAGCTAATATCGTAAAAAGAAAAAACGATTTAGGCAAAATTTTTACATATTTATATTTTGTAGGAAATTGTGTATTTATGGTGAAAGTTTGGTGAATTTTATGAGAATAATGTGTTTGATATGATTGAATTCATGAAAAGTGTTCGGTAATACGATCCACTACCATACAATATTACTAACTCAGCTCAGACCGAGTCGGGACAGTCTTACTCTTAGTCTTACTCAGATTCAGTAAAAATCAACATGATCAAATCGTTAGACGTTACCAGCATCACAAGCCTTACGGTATAAAACTCTAATAAAACAGATATTTAAAAATCTTAGACACACATGATATCCACTTTACATTGAACGTGATTTCGTATTTTCTGGAAGCTAGCAGTGCAGTGCGCTGATCTGTGAGAGTGAGCTCAGCCGAGCTGCTGCACAACCACCGTACCGTACCACCGCACTAGCTGGCCACTATACAGGACGATGGAGACAAGCTGCGGTCCCCACCCAGGCCTTCCCGGTACGGCCTGCCCTTGGTCGACTCTGAACTGCTGTCCTGTGGGCTGGAGGACCTACATCCGATGTGGGTTATTTATAACAGAAAAGCCCAGAAATAACAACATAGTGATAATGTAAATAAGCCTGGAACATACTTAGCATAATATACTCGACCATTCCCTGTGCTCCTTTCTTCCCAGCCAGCAGGCAGTTCTTCGTCGCTGTCCGTGTCGATGAGGGTGCTCGGGGCTGCCATTGTATAGCGATCGATCTCGTTCCAATTAATCAATCGCATGCATGTACCGTACATCCGGCCGGCTGGCCTGGATCGACAGCTAGCGCCCCGACCGACCGTACCATCACTCTTGCCGCCTCGCCTCCACATTGATGTGTAGAGCAGCAACCAGGGTGCAGCAGATATTCATCATGATCACTATTTATCACTTTTTCTTATCAGTATATCATCATTTTCGATCTGTTTATAATCACCATCAGACATCGTCATCATGCATCACCAAAACCATCATCATCTCATTATCATCATCAGCTCATCGTGATCATCATCATCTCATTATCACCATCATCATCTCATCATTATCATCATGATCACCATCGTCAGCATTATCATCATCATCACCACCATCATCATCACCTATATTCATCACTATCCAGGATTGAATATATGGGAGTGCCCACCCCCCCCCCCCCCCCCATAAAAAGAGGTTTTTGTGAATAGTGCTGAGTTTTCTTTGGGAGCCACTTTGATTTTGTTGACATTAAAAAAAAGATTTAAGTTAAAATAACATAAAATGATCTTGTTTAATACGCAGGGCCCGCTGGTAGAATTAGCAAGAAAGCGTTGGCCATTTACTTTGACAAATTTTCCAAGATTGATTTTTCACTTTGTGTTCAGGGACATCACATGAAACAACTTTCAACTTGGTGTGAAATGTCTAATTTCCTGCTTTTCGTGTATTTCGCCTTCTAATGAAAATTTCTTGACCTTCTAAACCTTCTGGTAACTTCTTAACAGGAGGTCTAGGCCCAGGGTATACATGTATGATGCTGTACACTCTTCTGTTCAGTACAAGACAAAAATTTGGCGTGTCAATCAACGCAATCAGGGCATTTTCGAAATTAGACCCCAATCCTCCTTTATGCCAGTGAAACCTGGGAAATGAGGGTAAGAGACAGGCAAAGGCTAGATGCTTTCCATCCCAAATGTGTATAAAGGATCTTTAATATCTCATGGAGGGAACACAATACAAATGAAGATGTAAGGAACCAAACAAACCAAACAAACCAAAAGTTACTAAGCCAAATAATTGCAAAACGAAGGCTGACATAGCTTGGTCATGTCCCAAGGATGCCAAAAAGCAGGATAGTCAGGACGGCTGTAACATGGAAACCAGGAGGGAAAGGAAAAGAGGGAGACCACATCTAACATGGTGGAGAACAATTAAAAGAGATCTTACTGATCGGGACACAAATTGGAATGAAGCAGTCCTCATCGCCCAGGATCGACGGACCCTTGCGGATCAATGTCCACATGTGGATGGAACGAGCTAAGGTCTAGGACCTGATTTTGACCCGTCAGATGGTCCAGATAACTATTAGAAATTTTATACCAAATTGAAAATTGTCCATGTTATGTAACTGAACACATGAAAGTAAAAAATCAAACTTGGCAAATTAGTCAAAGTAGCAGTCAAATCATGACCCATGCTGCCTGACTAAAAAGTTTTCGGAACTGAAGTGGCTACCCTAAATAAATATGATGTCATTACTATTCATCATCATTATTATTACACCTGTGTGTATCCATTATTCAATATATCAGACACCTCTATTTCATACATGATACCAAGTGATCCTTAAAGGAGAATGAAACACTTGAAACCAGCTGAATCCATATCAAAGATAAAAATCAACGAAACATATTGTTGAAAGTTTGAGGAAGATTGAATAAATAATAAGAAAGTTATGAGCATTTGAATATTGAGATCACTAATGCCATGTAGTTCCTTCCATTGGCAATGCGACCAAGATCTGTGATGTCACACACGTACAACTCCCCCATTACTTTAGTACTTATTTCACTTATATTCTCACTTTTATAGAGTCTATCACAAGGTGATGTGTTCTCTTTATGAGAGGACAAGTACAGAGGTTTCACAACATTATATCATTGATGATTCGTTTGTCATATGATTAGAATGAGCATAAAGAGATGTTTTGGGGTATATTTTCAGTGTCCAAAAGGGGAGAGTTGTTCATCTGTGACATCATAGATCTTGGTCGCATTGCCAATGGGAGGATCTCCATAGCATTAGTGATCTCGACATTCAAATGCTCATAACTCTTCTATTGCTATTCCTATTTTACTCAAACTTTTTTTTATCTTATTCTTTGATTTTTCTGCTTTCACAAAAGCTAACTTGCTCCAAGAGTTTCATTCTCCTTTAAGGTAAATGTTCCCTCTTAATGTCCAGAATTCCAAAACCCAGTCCCATCTACACTGATTACACATAACAAATTATTGTCTAAAATACTATTAAACAAAAGCAAGAGATAGAAGCAAAGACAGCTTAAAAATATTTAACATAAGAAAAAACTTCATTAACTGCATCCTCAAATATATATATATACATCAATTGTTGCCATGTAAGTTTCCATCTGCTTATCTCTTCTAACTGTTGAAAAGCACACGTGGACTGACAATCGCAAAAAAAGACCAATTGATATGACTTGTAGGTCTGTTGGAAACCATGAAATAACAAAAAAGTTGAAATTGATTTGTGCAAAATCCATCTACATGCCACGGCAAAAAACCCAATATCTGTCATTACTATGAAGATGTACATTACAGGCTTTCTAATTGGAAATAGACACAGAATACACACTTTATGGTATATTTTATGACAATAAATATGCAATATTTATTATAGTAAACTGCTTGTGAGAGCTCAACAAGAGTACTCATAAGTCATAAAGTGCAATAATTTTTCATCACAAAGGCAGTCCACTCTCATCTTCATGATAGGCTAGGGGCTCTTTGAAGATTATTACAGGGGAAGAGGGCATGCATCGCATTAGTGCATGCCAATATCATTGTGAATGGTTACTAACTTCATGCATATCAAGGCCTATGGAGATTTGTACACAAGAAGTATGAAGAAATGTCATTTACTGTATTGTCAAAGGTCATGATGTCACACGAGCACAAATCGCACAGAAGCAAGGAGAGTACATCTGACCAAAACAAACCTTCTACATATCACCCCCTCTCTAATATATATATATATTTTTAAAAGAATTATGAGCATCAAGAAGGATATCTTCAGTTCCCTAAATTGCATATTTCCCTAATTTGCATATTTACTTGTAATTGTTTAAAAGTATATAACAGACACTTGAAAAATCGATTTGTCATTTGAATTTTTAAATACTGTTATTTAAATGTTAAAAGTTTACTCTTTCAAAACAAACTTGATCTCTGAGTGTAAAAGAAAAGACAAGCAAATGCATTCTATCACTGATATGAATAAACCATCCTAGTCTGAAAAATTGCTTCATATTTCACAGGCGTAGACTTATGCAGACTGAAATGCATCCCATTTCAAGAAATAACATTAAATGGGTTATTCCCTGAATGAAGTTCTGTTAAAGAGCAGTCTCACATTCGCAATTTGGACTGAGAGTGTATTCAATAAAAATAGTTCTATCTATTCCTTTGTGTCACCGCTGTGATTGTATTTTCTTAGACGATGGTGTCCGTCTCCGTTCTACATAATCTTCTTGTTTCCAGGCACTTCCTTTGGGTTTTAGTCGCATTCCCGCTCTCAACTCTTCCTTTCTCCTCTCTCCTTTCATCTTCTCTTGATATTTAACCTTTCCTTGCAGCATCTCCTTCGATAGAACATCAATTTGCTCCTGGTAGCAGAAAACAAAATGGAAAATATCATGGTCAATATCATCAATGGGCAAAGGCAAACAATACATTTTTCATGACAGGGATTTGGAGCATACTTCGTACAAATATATATATAAGGTACTGCAGGAAATTGTAAGGTTTATTGCAGCAAAACTAGAACCAATATGGATCTATAACAGACAAGCACTCTAGAAAAAATTATGTGACTTAGATAATCACACAATGAAAAAAAACTTTTAAAAAGAGCCAAAACATGCTTGGATAAATATTGCAAGTTACATGCAGACCCAACCCCTCCCCACAAAAGACAATAAGGAATTAAATTGCTTCAGGATAGTAATAGTTCTTTATCAAAATACCATCTAAAATATTCTTTATATTCTTACTGCAAGTTCCCGCTGTTCTTCCTTTCTCCTTAGCTGATGAGGTTGTGGAGGAGCAGGTCGTCCATCTAATAATATAACAATGCAAAAAAAAAATCAACATTGCAACAGCCACATGTTTTTTAGTACTTGTTGTAATTATAGTGAAATTTCTATTCACAGAGTCATAAAATTACAAAGAGGCTGGGAGAGTTTAAATGCAATCAGGTCTGAATTAGGGACACTAAAAGTTTACGTGTATATTTGAGAAAGTGTAAATTATATGAATTATAGTGGAGTATAATCTAGCATTTCAGTCCCACTGAATTCTTTACATTTCTTGTTAAAACAACTCTTTGAGCTCTCAACTTAGAAATTTAGTAATTGGATAACAGAAAACAGACAAGGATAATATCCTGAAATTTTCAGTTCTTTCCTTACTTGAACAGTGTTTTTTTATTAAAAAAAAAAACAATAACATAGATATTTTATTTTGATGTGGCACCTGATTGATCAAAATAAATTCTTGTGCAAAATCGCAAAAACTTATCAAATAAACACATTTTCATAATAACCTTTACTTTCTGTTTCAGGGCATACAAATTCATATCTAGAAATGAATTAATTGGAATAGCGACATTCACCTTTGGTAGGATCCAACAAACTAAATATAGGCTTTAAAGCCTTTAGGGTACATTTTCTACTTCCAAACTATGGTTTGAATAGACCATTTACTTTCACACACTGTACATGCCACTAATATCATGGTAATATTGTTGATGCACATCGGTAACCACTTGCCAAAACCCACATTCACATTCACATATACCCAATACCACAATACTGCAGCTAGTAGTTTGACTGAGGCATATATATATCAACAGAGGTTGAAAAGAATGCTGTAAGATTAATACACAACTAATGTTAATTTTATCTCCCAAATCAGAGCATCATTCATCTACATCACAAAAGAAATGACTGCATATCAATGATGAAAATTTTCTGTACAACATGTTTTCTCCTATTTCCTACTATCATTTTACTACTACTATACACTGTACTGTGACCCCAAAATATATATCACTGCCACTATATCATGATATTGCATACCATGGCTATTGAATGACAATTGATTTGAAAAACTTGAATCCTTACCTGCAAATGACCAATCAGGATTATCAGTAAGAGGTCCATACTCGTTACCAGATCGTCCTAATCCTTGGCTGAAAAGCAAAATCAAATAGCAGTCTCACTTTACAAAATATACCTACAGAATTGTTGTTTTACAATAATTACAAATTACATTCTGTGATTTAAAAAAATCTAATTTAACAGATTCTCCACTCACTTCTGCTCCTGCCAATACCAGATTTTAAATAAACATAATAAAGTTCCCTTTAACTTAAAATGACATAATTTTTCAACAGAAAAGTTTTCAGAAAAATATCTTTGTAAAATTGTTACTTCAGTTTTTGACAACTTTTGTATAAAAAGCAGGTTGTAGTCAAGGCTGGTAGTTACAAGTCATGAGGCCACTGGAGAAAACTTCATAGACTTTGGACACATGACTTGGCCCCGCAGCAAACACCAAGGCCAAGACCAGCATATTTTCCCCAAGGTCGGCCTTGACTGCATCCCTGGTAAAAGGATATCAATCTCTCATGTCATGCATGATTAAGCACAAACTATACAGGCAAAATTGTCACTTTTCAAAGGTTACACTATTCTTGGGAAGTCTCCAGATTCACTTTCAGAATTTGTTTTGTCAAATTTTATTTCCAGTGGATGCTCAAGTGCTGTGGTTGTTTATCACTCATTAGTACACTCAATCCCACCTATTCCCAGTTATGATTAGTCGATGAACACTTTTTTGAGAAAAAGAGTTCAATGTGAACCACTGGGCATAGCATTCAACCACACCACATCATGATACTTCACACATTTATAAAATTTCCTTAAGGCATTTTTATTCATCTCTTGTTTATGTGTTCTTAGACCTAAAGGACAAGTCCATCCCAACAAAAAGTTGATTTGAATAAACAGAGAAAAATCCAAAAAGCATAACACTGAAAATTTCATAAAAATCGGGATTTAAAATAAGAAAGTCATGACATTTTAAAGTTTCGCTTAATTTCACAAAACAGTTAAATGCACATCCTGTTTGGTATGCAAATGAGGGAACTGATGACATCATCCACTCACTAATATTACTATACCTTTCTCTCCATTTTTTCCCAGCCAAACATGAAGAACTGTTGCTAAGGTACCTAACTGTCGGTCTAAATGCTGCTTGTATTGCTGATTGAAGCATCTTGGCCGTGCTTTCTCTCAATACTTGAAAATCTAAAGAATCAAACATGGAAAGATATTTCAGCCACATTGAGGTGTTGGTTCCAACAGGGCGCTTTATACATGTAGTACGGGTGAACCACAGTATAGGCTTAGCAACTAGGAAAATACAAAATGGAACAATAAAGATCTCTTATTTGTTGAAATACACCTTCAGGATAATACCCCACCTTCAACGCTTTTAATTGTTGGTTTTTTCCAAACATGAATATCAACAATCTATTGAACATCTTAAATCATAAGATCTAGATCTACAGGAAACAGTTTCAATTAAATTAAGATGATTTAACTTCTCAAAATGCTACTGCATCAAAGAGACATTTAACTAATATCAATTTTTATGTGCTTGCAGAGAGCTGAGTGCAGACTATTATGCATGTGCTTTAAAGACATAGGTTAACATTACGGTCTTATTTGTGAAAATCCAGAACTATGTGTGTTGTATGTATAATTATATGGATAAAAAAACACCCTGGAAGAAAAAAACATTTTGTGGACACTTTCAGGATATCTGTGACTGAAAAATCACCATTTACTCCATCTCCTGGTGAGATTAATTGTAACAAAATGGAAAAATTTGAAAATAAACTGGGTTCCAAAAGAAACTGATCAAAATTCACAATGGCACTGCACAAATTCCACTCAGTCAAAATGAACCATATTCATAGTTATACACAGGCTAGCTTCAATTAATCTTTACTAAGCACAAATCAACAATTAAGAGTTTGGTTCAATCACAGAGAGGCGATAGCCCCTTAATTACACCAATTGGTTTCTGAATCCAAAGTCAGAAAATGGCAAGAGAAAAACCAATGAAAATCAGATGGGATTAAACAAACTTCACACTTTACTACACATGCTCTTCATGTGCATGTTTAGGTGATTGGCTCAATAAAGAAGCTACTAAAGGTAACATCAAATTTTAAATGACTGGAACAATCATACAGCCACACACATATTTCCCCAGAGGATACACCGGTAAGCAGGGGATAATCTAAACACAGTGTGTGTCTGACAGTCTGAGTGTGACGTGTGGCTATGTTGAGATACAGTAATTTCTGGGATACTGTGTGAAATACACATAATTCATCAGCTATGATTGATTTTCATTTCTTATAAACATGTGCACAAAAATAATAAAGAAAACAATTCAAGAAAAGAAAGCAACAAACATATAAAAAAAGGTAAAGGAAAAAAAACATTACCCGGTAAGTAAAAAAAGAAAAGAAAAGAAAGAAAGACAGAAAAGTAGAGAAAAGGAATGAAAAAAAAAGAAAAAGAAATAAATGTAAGAAAAAAAAGGAAAGAAAGAAAGAAAAGGAAGACAGAAAGAAAAGGAGAGAAAAGGAATGAAAAAAAAAAGAAAAAGGAATAAATGTAAGAAAAAAAAAGAAGGAAAGAAAAAAATGAATGCAAGAAAGTGAAGGTATGGATGGAAGAAAATAAAAATAAAGAGAAAGGGGATGAGAAAAAGGAAAAAGTAATGAATGAAAGAAAAAAAAGAAGGAAAGAATAAAACAAAAGAAATAAAGAAAGAGAGAAAGGATACAAAATTAAAGAATAAAGAAAGAAGAATGTATGAATGTAAGAAAAAGGAAACAAGAAAAAAATATAATGAAAGAACAAAAAAGAGGAAAAAAGAATGAATGAAAGAAATGAAGAACGTAAAATCGAAGAAAAAAATTAAAAGGAAGAAAGAAAGTTGATCGTAATTCATTTTGGATGAATTAGTAATTATTTTTGTCCACAAATATTTGTTGCATGTCGATTTACATCCAATACCTTAGTCCTTGCTTACCAATAATGAAGGGGTGTTATCTGTACGCATACACGCATGCATGTAAACAAGATGAATTTCCATCAAGTTGGACAATAAAACAACAATATTATAAATAAGACTGTAAATCAGAATAGCCCATTGGTATTGCCACTCAGCGGCGTAACAGGGGTCGATGGCCAGGGGGGGCAAGAGTCAAAAATTTCCCGGTCATATCATGGTATGAACAGGCGCAATGGTGTAATGAGGCGACTATTTTGAGAAGGCCAGATATTGCGTATCGGGCAAAATTTATCTTTTAAAAAAAGGAGCGAGCGAGCGAAGCGAGCGAGCAAAAATTTAGACCTTTTTAATACAAAAATCAAATTTTGTGATAGATTTTGACATGACATCCAAAAAATAATATATTTCACTCTTCTCTCCATAGATTCCCTTTTTGTGGTCTGTACACCACTATGAAAAGGATTCTTTGCGGCAGTAGCATTAAGAGTAAAAAAAAATACGAGGGGCAAAGCTGTTATATATAAGTCCCGAGCGAGCGAGAAAAAAATCACCTTTTCATGAGAATCTAACTATTTTTTGACATTATATTCAGTAAATAAAATCATAGCCTACACTTTTACTTTGCGTTTCTTTCCTCCTTTTTTTTTGCTTTGTTTGTAAAACTTTTGGGGGCCATGGCCCAACCCTTCCATACGCAGTGCTGTACGGGTGGGGTCCGGGGCGGAGCCCACGGAACTTCTTGATATCAAAGGCATTTAAACATTGCAGATTGCCGCTATTTTAATCAAATCGCGGGCATATAGAGAATATAACTTTTACACAACACATTTATTCAACCCAGTTGCGTAATGAACCAAATATTTTGAGGGGGCAAAACATAGCAATGTGGGAAGATTTGTAAAAAGTCGCCAGCGTGCAAAGCGAGCTGGAAAAAAAAAATGCCAATTGAAATTAAATTTTAATTATGTGATAGATTTTCCCATTATATGCAACAAATAACACATTTCATAGTTTCCATTCATTTCATTATAGGTTGTCTCTATTTCCTCTTGGGTGTGGAACCAAGAACCCCCCCCCCCCCCCCCCCCCGCCTGTATGCCAGTGATTAAACGGGGGGCTTTATAGAGCCATTTGAAGGTTATAAATGAAGAGCCCCTACTGCGTGGGGTCTGGGGCAAAGCCCCGGTAGCTTATATACATAAAATTTAGCAAGCTTGTAACACAATGTTGTATGCATGTCCATCTTTCTTCCCGCTCTTTAATTTCAATCATCGGCAGCCCGGTTGTGTTATTTTTGTTCTTGTCCCTTTTCTTTGTTTTCCAATTTAGCTTTCGACTAATTCCATTCTACCTTCGTTTCCCGCTATTGTTTGCCAATTTGTCATCTTTTGATTTATTTCCCATCGTGCCATTGCATTACATAGGCCTATTTCGGAATGATTTACTTTCTCAAATGTTCTTAATTCTTTCGTACATTTTCCCGCTTTCCTTCTTCTTCGTTGTTTTCTTTTCACTTTTCCCTTTCCTTTTCCTCCTTCCCCTTTCCCTTTCTTTCTCCCTCCTTTTTTTCTTTTTCCCGTTTTTCTTTTAATTTCCCGGTGAAATCCGCCAGGGGGGGGCAGCTTGCCCCCCCTGCCCCCCTCCCCCCCGCCTGTTATGCCACTATTGGCACTCCAAATCGACTCACTCAGTCTCAGTCACTGCAACTTTGTGACAAGCAAGTGTGGCGTGCCATATCCGTTCATTTAGCTGTAAAGAGCCGCCTTGCCGTCACCACGGCGCGGGGAGGTGTCCTGCGGTAAATTACGTAAAGGCTTTCTCATCTCAGCTCTGCCCGGGCAGCGACTGCTGCAGCTGCATGTTGCGGCTCGCAGCCAGGAGTTGTGAGCCGAATTACGTGGGCCTATTTATTATTTCGTTAAAACATGCATCAGGAATAATGAACGTCATCATCACGGAAAAATATTCATAAATTACATACCAGGCCTGCAAACATGATTGTAAAGACAAAACAGCAATCAATTAAACTATTAAAGTTATAAACTCACCCGTTCGATTCGACTCACATTCAGTTTCCGTTGATTTTACTATTTATGAAGTGCTACGTGTGTATAGAATTTCACTGCGCTGCGGATAAACTGACGAAAACGGCCAACAGAATATCATAGGAAATGATTTCTTCCTGAAAGGCTGAAACAAACTAGAGTTCATTTTTTAGAACAACGATATTATAGGACAAAAATTTGATGTTAAACTCATTTATGGATCCTTTTTGGTATACAAATAAAATAAGAAAGAAGGAAGAACAGTGATTTCAAGTTCAGTGTTGGTATAGGTGCCGGTGTTATAATGTTTACACGATTATAACACCAAACATGAAATAAAGATGGTCCCGAAAAGTTACTCACTATAGTTGGTGAGATGTCAATAATGTGATCTGTCACACTTGCCCCCCCCCCCCAAAAAAAAAGAAAAATCCCCATACGAAAAAATGCCCCTTTTTCAAAATGGAAAATCACCTTAAAAAAAAAAATGAAATGTATATATACTGGTTCCAAAGTAACCCCGCCCGGCCCCCCACTCCGGGGTAGGAGGGACCGCATGCTAGTGCCCAAAATGTCCGGTAAAGGGGTACTTTTTCGCAGGACAAGTCCGGTCCGCGAATTGTAAAAAAAAGGGGGTGTATTTGACTTTTCACCCAGAGCTAAAGGAGGTGCATTTTGCTCTCTCTTTGGACTCCTGAGAAATTTAAAAATCTTTCCTAAGCTAAAAGGGTTCCCATCAAGCAGCCATATGGGAGGACAAACAATAAAAACCTGTGCATCAGACTATGAAAAGTTATTGTTTTCATGGCTTTGCTATTGTTTTGTCCTCCATCATCCGGGATCCATCATGACATCAGGGAACTGTAATGACAGCTTACCTGATATGGAGGGGGGGGGGGGGGGGGTTGCGGGGGAGGTTAATTGTCTGTCCCGCGGCTGAGATAGGGGGTTGGAATGAGAGCTCATCTGAGATAGGGGTGTACATTGATCAGTGTTCCGGATTTAGGGGGGTCTCCAAGGCAGGAAAAGCCAGCGAAAAGCCCGCGAAAGGGCCATTTTGGCAGACAGCATGAGATAGGGGGGTGCTTTCAAAGGGAGGGAACGAGCATATAGGCATACCCAAAATAATACATCATCAAAATATAGTTAAACATAATTTTAAAAAATCTTTATAGATACCGAAACACACTATTTGACAATTTCTTTGCATAAATTAGAGATAGAATTTATTAAAATTTTGATAAGGGTCTGAAAACAACGAATACGAGTCCAGTTATGGATGAGTGACGTGGTAGAATCTTTATCGATTCAATTATTTTACTATTTCAAAACAAGTAGCTTACTATCTCCCGATTTAGTCAAGAAGTTAGACTTACGACGGTGTTGAGAAACGGCCAGGTCTGTTCATTTATAGTTACAAAAATGCTTAGAATGAACGTCTAGCTTCCAGGTTGGAATATCACACATTTTCGCGCTATACCTATTCTGTTCCTGGTTAATGCTTATATAGAATCAGTCCAGCTAGTTTCCGATGCAGGTTGGAATAGGAAAAATTTTCTGCTAGCGCTTCGCGCTCGCATTATACGATTGGTGAGATATATATCATCATGGGTCACTAAGTAGCCCGGCTAAATAGGTTCCTTTTCTGGTCAGCATATTACAAATTTCAGCTCGCGCTTCGCACTCGCATTAATTATGTTAGATACACATCTTTTTCATGATTAATTACTACGCGAACGTGAAGCGCGAGCAGAAATGAAGTGATGGAAAAGGTACTGTTAAAAACTTGCTTGCAGTTAGCCATGAAGACGTTACATATTTTTAAAAAATCAAATAATGCGAGCGCAAAGCGCGAGCTGAAATTTTTTGACATTTTTACCTAAGGAAAGGAAATTCTAAGCACTTTTTGTAACTTCACAGAATAGGTATATGACTAAACAATTGATGCGAGCGCGAAGCGTGAGCAAAAAAATCAAGATTTAGACCTACTGAACGAGACACTCTATTCAAGTGTTGTCAATCATGAAAAGGATGAGTAAGTGGGGATGTTCCTAATTACATTAATAATGCGAGCGCAGAGCGCGAGCAGAATCATTTTATATACGTTTTGAACTGATCGAAAACGTACCTGTTATGGACTGCTTGCACTTAGCCATGAAGACGTTACGTATTTCAACATTCAAACACTGCGAGCGCGAAGCGCGAGCGGAAAATTTTGCAATTTCTACATAAAAATCCGAGATTTAGACCTAAAAATGGGACACTCTATTATGTTTTGTAAATCATGAAAAGAATGATTAATAGGGGATTTTCCTACACTAATAATGCGAGCACAAAGCGCGAGCAGACAATTTTTTACATTGTGATCTGAAATCTAATTTAATTAGCAGGCCTCTTGGCTCTGAAAGGATTACCCTGTTTTTAAATGAGACTGAATAAATAAATAAATAAATAAATAAATAAATAAATAAATAAATAAATAAACTGGATAATGATTTAAATATATATAGAACAAGTTGACTATCTGAATAAACATGCGCGCATGTTTCACTTTAGACCTATAGAATCTAGGCATTCTAAATACATCTTATATCATGAAAATCAAAGCGAGCGCGAGTTTATTCCGATCTGAAGAAAAAAAAACCATTTCAGCTTTATATTTCAAGCATTTTGTAGGAAAATTGTGAGGTGGATATGGACCGCACTTTATAAAGAGCATTTATTTTTGAATTGTTATTACTTTGAGTTTTAACATATAGGACCGGGACATCCTCAGGACATGCATATGAAAATGATGACTATCTTCCTATTCCTCTTGTTAAGTGCGAGATGAAACAAAATTAGGGACAATTTAATTATTGAATTAATATTTTATTCATTAATGCCTAATAAGGGAGCGAAATCTGATGATATTATGTCCAGAAAACTGGACATTTCAAGCACTTTTATAATTATAAATAGGATGCATCAAGTTAACATATTTTAACCATTAATGCGAGCGCAGATCGCGAGCCATAATTTTTGATAAACTGTCATGAAAAGGGGATTTTAAGTATTTTATTGTATAATCAATATTGAGACATACATAGCTCGCCAATCAAAATGCGAGCGTGCAGCGCTAGCTGATACGTTTTGACAATCAGACCTGAAAAGGGATATTTTGGAACTTTATGGAATACACGAAAATAATAGGTACCTGATAAATCAAAACTTACATTTTTACAGAGCACTTTTTAAAAATCAATTTGTAAATCACACAAAATAATGAAAGATCGATTTCCGAGGTGAAATATGTTTTGTATATTGACTTCCAAACTTGATAACTCCATAGTGAACAAGATATGAAAATCACCTAACAGGCAATGCGAGCGCGAAGCGCGAGCGAAAATTTTACATAGTGACATGAAAGATTATTTTTATTTTCCAGGTCTTCCCCTCATCTTATTTCATTCACTCGTCTTCCTCCTCTTTTTTTTCTCATCTCTCTTCCCTCCCCTTTCCCTTTCCCTTTTTTTTTTCTTTCCTTTTTTTCATTTTTTTGCTCCGCCAATAGGGGGGCCCGGGCCCCTCGGGCCCCCCTGGATCCGCCTATGTAGATAAATATCTTATCAATCAGAAATCACGAGCTTCAAAAAGGTTTTGCTTAACTTAATTACTTCGAAACACACTTACTTCACGCAGATGATAATTTCATGGTGAAAATGTTTGTGGCGCCATATGTCTATTTTGACTTTTAAGTGCCCCTTTTTGACTTTGCCCCCCCCCCCCCCCAACGAAAATATGTTCCGGATATGTTCTGGATCGATTATTAATTCAAATTCAAATACAATTTAGCAATTTCAACTCAACTTCTACTACTATATCTCCATTCTCCAGTTCGTTGCATTATGGGGATCTGCTGCAAAATATTTTTTGAATTTTGTTATTGAATCTTTTTTTTCTAGAAAAAGTAATTAAACTTCATCAAAAGGAAAAATACCCTTATATAGTAGGGCCCATGCTTAAAAGTAGCTTTGACGTTTGAGGAGGAGGGCCCAGGAGAGAAGTCATTGTTTTAAGTCCTTTATAGACCTAATAGACAAAATGAAGTCAATTTCATCAAATTAATTTTATACTTTTCTCACCCTTCTTTCTCTTGTATTTTAATTTGTGTGTGTGTGTGTATTTTTTAGTCGGGACCCCTACTTCAGGGGCCGCGGAACGGTTTTCAAAGTGGGGGGGGCTGACCATGGAAAAAATCACAATCACATGATAATTTTTACGTTTTTGTACATGGTTTTGGAAAAAAGTGGGGGGGGGGGGGGGCTGAAGCCCCCCCCCCCCACCAGCCCCCCGCTTCCGCGGCCCCTGCACTTGTCAGTGATTGGTCCCTTTTGGTCCTTACAGAGCCCTACCCCAGAATAAGAAATTGGCAAAAAGTCTTATTACACATTTTTTGGAAAATTTTCTTTATCTATAATATTTGTATATAGAACCACTCCTCGCTAAGGCACATAATTAAACTTGATCAAGGAATCAATAACCCCTTCAAACTAGGATTCGTGTTTTTTAAGGTACCATAACATAATTCGTTTCACATAATAAAAGGATTTGAATAATTACAAGTTCTCCCAATTAGTAAAGCAAATCTTCTTGCTTGGGTTGACAAAAAGTCTTCTTTTCTTACTTATGAAGGAAAATTCAAAGGTAAAAGAAGTTTAAATGAAAAAAAAAAATAATAATGCAAGTAAATAAATAAATTTGTAAATGAAATTTGACAGCATAATTCGGAAATCATGGAAAAGAAAATGAAAAGGTTAAAAGGAAGTCTGCTGATTAGCAAGAAGTCTGATCATCAAATTTCTTATTTCTGCCAGTTTGGCGCAAGCCTCTTTTTGAACCCCCGACAAAAACGTCCCGTGTTCGCTAAAGCATGAACAAAATTTATTTTCTTAAATGGCATTTCAAAGATAAGATTTTAGAGCATCTATTAACATCAAAATATAGATATCATAATTTGAAACAAATTTTTTTTATAGACTTTTCAAAACTGTCCCGTCTTTTTTATACGCACTGTATAGTGTTCTGCTAAATCTGTGATGTTTCTTATCATTATCCAATATTTTCTATTTTTGATTATTCGTTTTTTGATTGATTGATTGAAAATCACATTTATTTCCTTCAAACAGATACAAAATAATATTTGACATAGTAACGAATACAGTATATATTTCGACACAATTTTGAAGGAGGCGAAAACCCGGAAAGCAGAGCTTGAGTTGGGGTCGCCAGATACAAATAAATAACAAGTTACGTACTGTAATGACATCATATGTTGCGAATATTCGTTGCCAACGAAGTCAAGAAAAAAAAATCATAAACGGCAAATTACTGAAGATGGCATCCTCAGGTTCTTACAAAGAATATCAGAGATTGACTTTTCCTGTATTTATGACAATTCATTTATATATGAAATTAGTTTCCCATTAAAAGAGATAGTAAGCCGAAAGCAAAAGAATGAATGGTTTAACATTACACTCAACCGTATGTATAGAAAGAAGAACATGTTGTATGCAAACTTCATGAAGAAGCCAACGGATAATAAAAAGGCAAAACATAACACTTTTAAGAATAAATATGTGAGTCTTGTTAGAAAAACTAAACAATAATTTTATTATTTTTAAATTTAATAAAGTAAAAATAATCTTTGCAAAACATGGAAAGTTATAAATGGTTTATTAAACAAACAGAAACCTGAAACCTCTGATAATTTATAGTTATAGATAGTTTTTAGAAATAATGAAATAGAAATCACAAATGAAAATGACATTGCACATGCATTTAACGAATATTTTACCAATATTGGACATACTATCACTAACAACATTGCAAGAGGTCTTATTGATTATAGTTTTTACCTGAAAAACACACTGCCTTGTTCTTTTTCTCTCAAACCAATTACTGAAAAGGAAATTATTAACATTGCAAAATGCTTACAGAATGGAAAAGCCCCAGGAACTGATGGTGTTGAAAATGTTGTTGTAAAAAGGACTATTCATATTTTATGTAAACCATGATGCTTTATTTTCACTTTATGTAAGGTATATTTCCTGATAGTTGTAAAATATCACAAGTTATTCCTGTATATAAATCTGGTCCAAAAAATGTTTTCTCAAATTATAGACCAATTTCCTTATTATCATGTTTCTCAAAAATGCTGGAGAAATGTATTATTGCTAGGCTAATTACATATTTCAATAATAATCATATACTTTATCAAAAACAATTTGGATTTAGAGAAAAACATTGTACATCTCATGCTCTGATAGATTCCTTTAATGACATTATAAATGCTTATGAGAATAACGTTTGGAGTGTTCATTGATCTAACAAGCCGTTCAATTGTATTAACCATGACATATTGCTTAGTACAATTATATTGTTATGGAATACGAGGTATTGCCCTCAAATTAATATACAATTATTTAAGTAATAGAAAGCAATGTGTTCTTTATAATTCATGTCATTCTGAGTTTAAAAAAAAATCAATAGGCGTACCGCAAGGTTCAATCCATGGTCCTCTTCTTTTCCTTATTTATGTTAATGATCTTCATCTCTGTTCTAATTCATTAAAATTTGTTCTTTCTGCTGACGACACAAATATACCTTTTAGCCACAGTGACATATTTACAACAAAATATGAATATTGAACTTAATAAAGTACAGGAATGGTTATCTGTTAATAATTTAGCTTTGAATATTTAGAAAACAAATTTTATGATCATCAGTAGAAACAATGTAGATTAAAAAAGTTGAAGTAGAAAGGGTGGAGAGTGTAAAATTTCTTGAAATTTACATTGATGATAATTTAAAATGGAAAAGTCATGTTAACAAGATAAACTCCCCCATTTCTAGAAATATAGGTGCTTTAAAAAGATTACGTGAATTTGTCCCATAAACTATTCTCTTAATGCTTTATAACACTCAAATATTATCATATCTCAATTATGGAATTATTGTTTGGGGGTCTTCAAATAAATATATATTAGATAGACCTTTAGTTTTATAAAAAAAAAGAGTAATCAGAATGATATCTTATTCTGGTTTCAGAACTCATACTGCTCCACTCTTTCTTAAGTTTAAAATATTGCCTGTGTATGAATTATATAGTTATAATATTGGTATATTTATGTATTTATACTACAAGAAATTACTTCCAATAAATTTAGATTCTTTATTTTGTAAAAATTCTGATATTCACAATTATGATACTAGAAGAAAATAGTGATTACCGTGTTTCATGTGGAAAATTATCCTTATCCCGAAAGTCAATAATTCGTATAATGGTCCTGTATTCTGGAACGGTCTCCCTGAAGATGTAAAAAGTTCATTATCCCTTAATGTATTTGAATATAAACTTAAAACATTTCTACAAAAACTTTAATTCCCTAGACTAAGTTACCTCAATTACATCCCCCCCCCTAGTCTTTCTCTGCAAAACTCAAACTTTTATTGAAAAAAAGGGATTATGTTATAAGTGTAGGGTTGTAGAACTAAACACCTACTTGATGAGAATAAAATAATCAATTTTAAAACAACAGGAAAATCAGGAACTTAGCAGCAAACATAACATATCAGGAACAGAAGACAGAGAATAACTAAACGAAGAGACTGGATCTGTAGTGTCGTATCTGTGTCTGTGTCTCATGCATTTATCAAAATACTCTCTATATTTATACATTTGGCCTTCCTCAGCCCACATCAAAATTGCTACGGTAACATAACATTATTTAAATCATCTTAAAGCTAACCAATGAAATTAAAGAAAATAGAAGAACCCAACTGAAATGTATAGTAATCCAATTCATAATATAAACCAATGAGGAATAAGATTAAGTTGTAAAAAATGTATGGGTGATTATGTAATATTGGCATTAGAAACTAAGGATTCAGGTGAGGGATGGAATGATAGGGAAGGAATGAAGATGACAAAAGAGAATCAGATGAAAAGAATCCAATGTGGAGAAGGATGAATGAAAACTGAATATATAATTAAACTCAAATAACCTAAGTTCAGACTATAGAAGGGCAGTGCTGAAAAGAAATGCACATGATCTAGACGGAACAGAAATGTAAAACGGCTGAAGAAAGCACAAGTTAAAGAAAATGAACAAAATAGGAAAATGACAAAATAACCATCCTACATAAGTTTTTAACTTTTTAAATGATTCCCCACATTTACATAATTATACTGTTTCTCTTCTTGTTCAGATTTTGGTTTATTGTTTCGTGTAGTGTATGTTTTTTTTATGCATTGGAATATTCATATGTATTGTACTGTATTCTGTAATAACATCTTGACACTGTTTGTATTGTTATTTTTATGAAGTGTGAAAATAATTATTGAATCAATAAAAAACTAAGTTGGCTCTGCATAACCGTGATTCATAACAGTGATTCATGAACTCGAGGACTGAGCTGCTATGCGAACTGAAAATCCACAAATAATAATAGCTTTCAGGGGCGGATCCAGCTTTCGCCAATAGGGGGGGGGCGAACAATATTTTTATCAACTTTTTTTCGATTGGCCGCTATAATCTGATTTTGTTTTGTTGGTTTTTTAGGGTGTAGTTCTAACTAAAGACCGAAGTCTTAAGTATATGTTAGTTTTTATTGTTATAAACAAGATAAGGTATCTCATGTGGTCTTAATATATGATGCGAGCGCGAAGCGCGAGCTAAAATTTTTTGATATTTTATGTCCTTAAAATTGAATATTCTGAGCAGTTTTTGTAATCATGAAAAAAGATAAGTATCCAACGAAACAATGCGAGCGCGAAGCGCGAGCCGAAATTTTATTGTAGTAACGTGAAAAGGGACTCAATTAGAACTGTTTTTAGTGATTAATGAAGAGGATACAAGTATATCACCAATTAAATAATGTGAAGCGCGAGCTCCTAATTTTTGATATTCCGACCTGAAAACTGAACAGTCTAAGCGCCTTTTTATTTAAAATTAAAGAACAAGCTTTTATGTCTCAAACAATTAAACAGGGGCCGCGGAACCGGGGGGGGGGGGGGCTGGGGGGCTTCAGCCCCCCACTTTTTTCCAAAACCGTGTACAAAAATGTAAAAATGACCATATGATTGTGATTTTTAGCATGGTCAACCCCCCCACTTTTGGCTCAGCCCCCCCCCCCCACTTTGAAAACCGTTCCGCGGCCCCTGTTAAATGCGAGCGCGAAGCACGAGCTTAATTTTTTGATATACTGACATGATAAAGGAGCATTTTGACAAATTTTGGAAAGAATTTCCAAAGAGGATAGGTATCTCACAAATCAAACAATGCGAGCTGAAAATTTTGATATAACAATTTGTGTAAATCAAACAAATAATAAAGCTTGATGTGCGAGCTAAAATATTGTGTGTAAAATTGATATCAGAACTGAATATATGAAGTGTCTTTTAATCCTCTTGAATGGGATTCATTACATAGGTAAAGCGAGCGCGAAGCGTGAGCGAAAATTTCTATATAAAGTTTATTTTCCAATTGTTCCCCTTTCAGGGGTCGGGCCGGCCGTTACGAGGCTGTAAATTGCAAATCATTAGTATAATACCTATTTCTTACTTTTTTTTTCTGTTTTTCGTAGTTTCTATCAAGATAAAGAGTACACGTTTTTCTGCAGGCTGTCAAAAAATAGGGGGGCCGGGGCCGGCTCGGCCCCCTGCTGGATCCGCGCCTGCCTTTGAAGCTGCTGAAAGGGATTACTCTTCAAGGTTCAAGGAAAATAACCGACCTGAAAACGGGATTTCCTGAACACTTTTTGTTACCATATAGGCCTAATTAATGCATGGGTATCTTACTAAAAAAATTGATGCGAGTTCGAAGCGCAAGCTGAAAACTTTTTAAATATCCGAACCGCAAACTGGGCATTTTAAGCAAATCATGAACAGGGCATAAACTATACAAAGAAGCGATCACAAAGTGCTATCTGATTTAGGCCTGTGTGTATATATATATATATAGGCCCCCCCCTATTTTTTGACAGCCTGCAGAAAAAAAGTGTACTCTTTATCTTGATAGAAACTACGAAAAACAGGAAAAAAAGTAAGAAATAGGTATTAATATATATATATATATATATATATATATATATATATATATATATATATATGTACATATTTTGTCATTTTCTTTTTCTTCTTTCCATTGTTTTCTTTGTTTTCGTTTTTGTTTAATTTTATCCTTTTCTTTTAATTTTTTCTCTTCCTTTTTTTTTCTTTTTTTTCCTCTATTTTAATTGCTTTTTTTTTTTCGTTTTCATATGTATTTTGGTTCTTCTTTTTTTTCCCTGTTTTGTTATTTTGCTTTTTAGGACCATTTTTCTTGTAACTTGTACTCTGTTGCAGTATGCTCCAGCAGAGAAAATAAAAGTGAGCTGGATTTTTGGTCAGAATGAAAAGAGTGAAAAATGCAGGAAGGAAAAAAAAGAAGCTAAAGACTTCTCGTGTTAAGTACCGGTATATATATTTTGTTTTAATAACATGGATACTGTACTACCACCAGAGGAGATACTACGATCGATGAACAGGCACTCAACTCAAGCCTATCTTAATTCTCGATCTCTTGAAGAAAGACTAATTTTTGAATTCCTGTGATCTTGCGACGCAAAAAAGTGAAATGGCAGGGAAGAAGGATAAAAAACAGAAGAAAAAGAACAAACCGCTGGTGAGAACTCTATGATAATCATGTCCAATTATTGTTTATAATGTAAATTTCTTATAAATGAAATAAAGAACTGAGATATTTCAATTTCAGAGGAGAAATGCTGGCGCAATTGAACAGCGTCATGTTCCTAAGCAACACCGTATTTTCTTCCTTGGTCCCATACGCTAAATTTGATGTGGGTCTAGGATTTTTTACTAGGACTAGGACTAGACTCTAGAGGATGATAATGCTATCGCGATCGAAAGTGGTAGATTTCATTTGGAATTTTTTTTAGTTCTATGTAATTTCATAATTTCGACTTATTTGTGGATTAT
Source organism: Lytechinus pictus (assembly GCF_037042905.1). Taxonomy (NCBI): domain Eukaryota; kingdom Metazoa; phylum Echinodermata; class Echinoidea; order Temnopleuroida; family Toxopneustidae; genus Lytechinus; species Lytechinus pictus. The sequence continues at coordinate 61,349,616 of NC_087246.1, read as the reverse complement.
TTATATTCAATATTATAGGATGATTTATTTTTTCAACTCATTATTCTGATTCTGAATAGGGTGTCTGGAGAAAAATATTATTTTTCTTATTTCAAGAAAATATCACATTTTCTTTGTGAATTTGAAGAGAAATGACCTTCAGACTGACAGAAATGTAACATTTTTGAAAAAAATCTGATTATTGGCTACAAAAAAGAAGAATGAAATTAGGTCAATTTTCAGCATTTCTCTGCCATAGTCATAGACTGTGTAGTTAAGAAATGGACACACACAAATCCAAATTTTTAGCTTCCGAGAGCTGTTATAAATTTATTATTAATGCCAAAAACTTGTCCATAAAGAGTCCAATAGGATTTTTTATGCTCTTTCTGATGGTATGATTTTTATAAAGATTTGGAAACCAGATCACAATGAAAAATTGCGACAAAGTGAAAAAATTGTGCAAAACAGAAATTTCATTTTCCCATAGAAAACGCATGGGGAAATGGCAATCTCAACACACACAAAAATAAGGGTTTGCAATTTATCTCTAAATCCTTAATTCAAATGATCATATAAACTTGTCCTTACTGTCAAAAGAAGCCCCTGAATTTTCTCTTTCCATACATGCCAAACACAAGTTAATAATCAATTCAGATCACGTTTTTCTAGTAGCCTGAACTTCCCGAAAAAAATGTGCCACATTTTCCCCTAAATCAGCCTGTCTTATGCTGACACTTTTCAGTGTGGCTTCAGACACCCTATTCTGAATTCTGGGCGCCACAATGGCACAAAACTCAAATTCAAAAGTCAAGTAAAAAATCAGCATATTCAATTATCATCATGACTGAGGCAATTCCGTCATTGGTCATTTGGAGAAGGCAAACCCCGATTACGAACCATGGAAAACCTCAATCACCCCAGGCCAGTTATTTAAGTATCTGAACAGGTGTTTTTGATCTCAATGGGTCCGAAAAAAGAAATACGCAGCGCACCGATTCAAGCACACTCACTCGCCATCGCATGCAGTCATTTTTATTTCTCTTTAAATGTTTCCTTATTTTGGGGCCGATTTTCTTTGTTCTAAACTGAAAACAGAATAACATTGGATTTCAAAATACAATATGCTTTTGAAAACTTGATTAAATATCATATAAAATAATTCAATTCCGAAAGGCCTACTAGTAAGTACTAGTAGTAGTACAGGCAGAGCTGCTCTTGCGTAATATTAGACAGCTGGCAGCCGTCTGCTTCGAGGAGTCTTTTTGACATTTAGACAAAAATTATCCTCGTACACAGACGGCTCGCGATCGTGCAGCCGCCATTAGGGGTTTGAAAATGCAAAATCCCCCCGACAGGGCTCATTGATTTTTGTCTTTATTTCATAAAAATATATGAAAACAACTGGACCAAAATAAAGATTATTATTCCGTCTTGGCCTGAAATGCATCAAAACTGGGAAAAATAAACTTGAAAGGACAAAAAACAGTGACTTCAGCTGTCGTGCAACTTCGCTTCCCTGGTTTATCTGAATTTAATGCATAAACATATGGCCATCGAGTCCCTGTACAAATCGAGTCAGAACTTCGGTCTCTGTAATTGGTGAGTGAAGCCAACGCAGTTCAGCGGAACAACCAATAAAACAGAGTCCGAAGCTTGTGGTCTAATGTAATATCAGCTGTTATTTATGGTCTACCCTTGGCTTGCCTGATAAGAGGGATTTATCAGAGATACAGGATACCCATTGTTTAGTCTATGTACTGTTGTGTTGAGCTAGCGTAGTTCAGCAGAACAAGTAATGTACAGAGACTGTTCAAAATAAAGCTTTTGGTCTATTCTGTTGTGCAATGTCAATGGGCCGATCACTCAGCCGGATAAGCGAAACACCGCATAGTTTCAATCATCTGGCTGGCAATTGACCCAGTGATTGCACAATTGCTGAGTGTGACAAAAGCCAAACTGGAGGCATAACCATTCTTCTCGCCATTGCAAAATGAAATCAACAGCTTATTTTTGAACCGCAATATTTACGTTGCGTTGTAAATCAAAGTTGTAAATCAAATAAGTAATCGTTTAAGGAACATGATGTTCAGCAATTCTTGTCTTGCCTTTTCAGTCCCATATAGGGACAGCTTTGTTCCCTCGGGCCATTTTTGCAGCTGTTCCTCGCTCTCCTGAGCCTCCCCAGCCAGCGAGGAGCCCAACTCCCAACCAGAGTAGACCAGCATCCGCTTTGTCTTCAGCCATTATGGATGCCACTTTTGTAGGCAGAGCAATAGGTAACTAAGACTGCTCGTTCATACATAATATAATCTATATACCTCCAAACTTCAAGTTTTTAAACATATTTAATTGATCATCCATTTCTATTCTTTATACCTATAATTAACTTGAAGCACAATTGCTATGAATGATGTATATGTACTCTACAGTATATACTTTAGAATAGTCATGAAATTGCATTGTTTTTGTCTCACCTGCATAGCAGAGTGAGACTATAGGCGCCGCTTTTCCGACGGCGACGGCGGCGGCGGCGGCGGCGGCGGCGACGGCGGCGTCAACACCAAATCTTAACCTGAGGTTAAGTTTTTGAAATGACAGCATAACTTAGAAAGTATATGGACCTAGTTCATGAAACTTGGCCATAAGGTTAATCAAGTATTACTGAACATCCTGCCTGAGTTTCATGTCACATGACCAAGGTCAAAGGTCATTTAGGGTCAATGAACTTAGACCATGTTGGGGGAATCAACATCAAAATCTTAACCTAAGGTTAAGTTTTTGAAATGTCATCATAACTTAGAAAATATATGGACCTAGTTCATGAAACTTATACATAAGGTTAATCAAGTATCACTGAACATCCTGCTTGAGTTTCACATCACATGACCAAGGTCAAAGGTCATTTAGGGTCAATGAACTTTGGCCGAATTGGGGGTATCTGTTGAATTACCATCATAACTTTGAAAGTTTATGGATCTGATTCATGAAACTTGGACATAATAGTAATCAAGTATTACTGAACATCCTGTGCAAGTTTCAGGTCACATGATCAAGGTCAAAGGTCATTTAGGGTCAATGAACTTTGGCCAAATTGGGGTATTTGTTGAATTACAGCCATAAATTTGAAAGTGTGTTGGTCTACCCTTATAAAAAAAATTGAATGGTATACCATTGAAATACCATACACCATACACCATTGAAACACCATTGGTATACCATTGAAATACCATTCGAACAGCGCCCACCATACACCAATGGTATACCATTCAAGCCCCAATGGTATACCATTCAAACTAATTTAAATAATTGGGACGTTACTATTACCATATTCATGAGCACCATTTACCATTCATATACCATTGATCAAACACCATTCACCATTGATCTACCATATGGCCACTATAGACAGGTTTACCATTGACCACCATTCACCATTCAGCCACCATTCACTGGCCTACCATTTACCATTCAGCCACCATTCACTGGACACCATTGGCCTATACCATTCACCTTACACCATTCGCCTACCATTCACCATACACCGTACACCATTCACCTACCATTCACCGTACACCATTCACGTACCATTCACCGTACACCATTCACGTACCATTCACCGTACACCATTCGCGTACCATTCACCGTACACCATTCGCGTACCATTCACCGTACACCATTCGCGTACCATTCACCGTACACCATTCACCATTCGCGTACCTTTCACCGTACACCATTCGCGTACCATTCACCCTACACCATTCGCGTACCATTCACCGTACACCATTCGCGTACCATTCACCGTACACCATTGACCTACCATTTACCGTACACCATTGGTTTACCATACACCATTGGCCTACCCTTTCACTGTACACCATTGTACACCATTGTCTTAACATACACTCTAAACTATTGGTCAACCATTCAATTTACACCATTGGCCATACACTATAGATCACATATGTACAGTGAATGGTAGACCAATGGTTTACACTGAATTATAGACAATAGATCAAAGGTGTGCGATGTATAATAGGCCAATAAAGTACAGTGAATGGTAGACCAATGGTGAACAGCATATATCTGGGGTTAATGGTAGGTTTAATAATGCCTTAAGTATGCACAAGAAAAATAATGATGAAAACAGTTATTTCAAGAATGTCAATAAAATGTTTTTACTACAAGAAGTTTAAGTACAGCATAAACGGAACACAGTATTCACAAGTATAGACTTTATAATTAAAGCACATAAGTTATGAATATATATGACTTTGTTTCTCGTTGAAATCTATACTCTGTCAATCTTGGTATCTAAAATAAACACGTATCAAGACAGAGTTTGATTGAAAACACAACAAATGAATAACATTTCCAAGAATAAACCTGTTCTCTCTGATTGCTTTTTACGTGGATTGAGTACTTGGCAAAATCACTGTTCTGCAAACAAACCTGATACTTGTAATACAATAACCTTGATTTTAAATCTGTTGTGTGTTATTGCTTTCAATAAAATATTTTTTTACTAATAAGTTCAAGTACAAAAGAGTGGAACCCAGTATTGACAAGTATGGCATAAAAGCACGAGTATTATGAATACATGTGACTGCACGACTCTTCAAGAGGTCAATGATTGCACTCCACATAGATATTATGTTAATCTTCCTATAAACAAATTTACATGTAAGACAGAGTTTGGACAACAAACTGATGAACACCAAATTTCAAACATTAATCTCAAAATGTGTGATAGCCTTCACATGGCCAAATGATTAAAGAGTACCAAACCTAGAGGAAATAAATATCCCCAAAAGGGGGGAAAATAGTGCCCCTCAAAAATAGAACCCCCAAATCGTTCTCTATTTTCTTTTCACCAAAAAGATATATCAAACGGCGTGTTTCTACATAGAATCGTTAAAAGGTATTACCCGCGTAAGTATCCAGAATCCCAGAAAACTTTCCTGTAGAAACAGACGTGATGCGGTTTATTGATAAACTGCACCAAGCAAAATATGGTATCTCATAACCATCTCTGAGAGGTGGTTATTGCCATGTTAATCCGTTTAACTTTTCTGTAATAACACACGGCAAAATATATAGCGTATCATGTCTGGCAGAAGTGCTTGAACCCGGAAGTGCAATTTCGCAGTATACATATATTTGCACATTCTGGCCTTTTCGATCTCGCCAGCTGATCATGCAACACGTATACCTGCTACATTGAGTGAGATCTACCACAAATTTTGAAATTTTTCCTAAGAAGATGCAATTTTGGACATACCACAATGCAATGTGAGGTTATAGGTTGAATTTTTCGATTTCCGCCGTATTTGCAACGCGATAAGCAAGTTAATCAGATTATTCGGTCTGTAAAAGCAGGTTGGTATAAGGGCGATAAGGTTTTTCGAGTCCGAAAAAGATAAACCACTTTTAATGATTTTCTGCAGAAACATGCCAAAAGTTTATCATAAATACATTAAAGATACATAAATGTAATGTATAAATAATGTATAAAAAATAGACAGAATATATCATGAAAATAGGAAAAAAACATTTAAAGTAGAGACCTCTTTTTCTAGTATTTTGCAAATCATATAGAAAATAATTATTAGTAGCACATCTATTTTTCACTATTTCCCATAGTTCAAATATACAAGATTCCCACTTATTACTTTTTTGTCTATATTTGTTGTGTTGAATCAGATGAATAACTCAACTATGTGTGAGAAATAATATGATTATTGTCTTACACAGTAAATCAGTAGTCAATCGTAATTCTTTTACAACCTAGCTTGGACAAAATTTGAATTCATATAATACATAAAATATATAAAGTGGGATCTTGTATATTCATGAGGACTTGCAGAGAACAGTTTTACCGAAAAGTAACAACTTTAATTAGTCATAATTTCGTTAATCCTCATTAAATTTTGATGAAATTTTCAGTGTTATTTGTTTGTCTGATGTACTCTTTGAATTTAAATCACATAACTTTCAGTCTAGAGTACCTAGCCCTTCAATCAATTTGGTTGGACGACCGGTTACATTTTACATATAACATAGTTATAAGGAGAATGGAGGGGACCATAGAAAGAAAGCATGAGAAAGGGGGAGATTTAGGTTGGAAGAGAATTAATCAGAAAAGCATAATGTTGACAATTTCGTTAAAATCTGATAACAAAGTCTTTAATTTGAAAGTTTAGCAACATTTTGGGAAAAATTACTGGAATGTGCACATGATCGTAAGGAATATGTGTTAGGCTTATGTTATAAAATGAAATCATAATTATTTCATATTTTCATACACGTGTGTATATGTCCCACGTAGCATGAAATGATTTCCAGCAATGCATGTGTTTACATTAAATAAATTTTCACTCCACTTTTTAGTTCTTGGAGGTAAAAATGTGAATAAACATGATTTCTTGTTATAAAATACTAAATAACAAGTGGGGATATGTCATCAGCTTGTTAATTGCGGGTGCGTCATGGTCAAGTGGTTCTGACTCTCACCTTTCCACAGAGGGGCGTGGGTTTAAATCCTAGCAATGTTTTTTTTCCTTCAGCAACACATTTATCCACACTGTGCTGCACTCGACCAAGGTGAAGTGATTGGGTACCCGGCAAGGTTAATTCCTTGAAGCTGTAATAAGGAATATGGGATGAAAACAGGACAGTATGTCAGCTCCAGGTTCAAAACATCAATGCTTGTCGTGCGTGCAAGCTTTCTTGAGAAATTCATATATTTTTCTAAAATATCGAGAAATTTGCATAATACACTACCTTTCAATTGAATAGTACCAATTAACAAATATCAAAACATTTTGTACAATATGATAAAGAAATTAATGTTTAACCATAGATTAGCAGAAAATAACCCATTATATTAATGGGAAGTTGCCCAAATGATGACAAATACCATACCACATGTATACCTGGGGCTAAAGCGTCCAGCGTCCACCCCCCCCCCCCCAGCCAGCATATTGATTTTTCCGGGGGGGGGGGGGGGTGTTAGAAAGGATGTGTACTCCTATAAATAGGGATGACATTTGGCCTTTTTCAGGATTTTTACCATTCCTCACAAATTTTTCAGCTATGCCACTGCAGGAGTACAATCTGTTTTATCTCCTGAAGCTTTTCAATTTTTTCTACTGAAGTGAATTCTTACACAATTACCTTTCATAAACTCCAGTTGTTTTCTTGTAAACGGTTTTCTGTGTTCAGCACCTGTAGTTTCCTTCCCAGATAATCCTGGACCATCTATGTTATCATCCAGTGTATCCGTTGTTCAATCTTAAATGAAATAAAATAAATTTGAGTGTTGGAAAATATGCATGTGCAGATACAAACAAAAATATAATACTAATATAGTAAAACTTCCTTTAAGCTCCAAAATTCAATGATTCACTCATATACAGCATCATTATCATTTTTATTTCAACATATGCAGCAAAGTCACTTGGGAATACGTTTCACATTGATGTCACAGAAAAAAAATTCCCCCCATCCAAGATTTTCTGTGTGTGCATGCTGGAAATATCTAGATCAATATAACACAGTTACTCTGCTGCATAACGTGTTCGAATAATCAATCTTGTAGATATGCAAGAGAAAATTATCTAATAGAAACAGAATGATCTGAAATCACATTTCCAGAGCGGCAGTTTTCAAAAGGTAATCAATTAATTGATAAAATTCAATATGATTTTCTCGGTATTGACAATCACAGTCGCGGATCCAGATAGGCACAATTGACCTGTGCCCCCCCCCCCTTGAGAGCCATGGTTTTGAAAACCCTGGTTGAGTCCATGATTTATGGAGATTTCCTGTATAAATTACGCTTATTTTACCCCGTATATCAAAATATGTCCAATGCTGATGCACGCTTTTGTCACAGTGCGCCAAATTGACGCCTGTTGCTGTGGTTATCCACGCTATTTTATTCACGAGTCCACTGTTTTGAATTAATGAGTCCACTCTTCAAACAGTGGACACATGAATAAAATAGAGTATCTAACCATGGCAGCAGGCGTCCATTTGGCACACTGCGACAAGAGCGCGCATCAGAATTTGACATTTTTTATACACGCGCCAGATACGTGCTAAATTAAGCGTAATTTATACAGGAAATCTGCATAAACCATGGACTCAACCGTGGATTTTCAAAAACACCTTTGTGATGCAGAATCAGCTTTTTTACTACGTGTAAACAGAAAGCTGATTCTGCATCGGCAATTGGTGCGCATTTCATTTAATTTACCATTGTGACGTAATTGTAAGCGTACGGATCCAGCGTTGTCTTTATTATGACGTATATTGTTGGTGTGCGTATCAATTCAGGTTTTTGACATGCAAGCCGATTCTGCACCGCGAGCTGTAACAGCGTGTAAATGCAGTGCAAGATAAACCAAAAGCCGATTCTGCATCGGCTTTTGGTTCTGAACCAAAAGCCGATCAAGTGTAAACACGGTAATTGTCTCATCCACAGGTAAAGATCTCTTTTTTTGTGCTTGTTAAAGTTTCATTGGGAAAATGTGCCCCCCCCCCCTTGAGAAATCCAGGATCCGTCCCTGGGCAATCATATTCCAGTGGTTGAATTCTAGACATTATTTTGGGCAAGTTTTGATCAGTAAATAAATAAACATTGTTAAAATGTGATCATGGGACAAACTTAATTTTGAAAAAATATAATTAGCTTTAAAAATGGATATGCCTAGCCCTATGGAAGGATCTCAGATTATCCTCCCGCACTAATGCAGTTTCACACCAGCCAACTTCGAGCAAAATTTTCCACCAGAAATTGTCTACACACATTTTGAGGTCAATACAGAGTATGCCCACCACTTTTCCAAACATCACGATCGGGAATGGCGGTATTTTGGCTCCATTCCCGACGTTATTATAATAGTGGGAGCCATGCCGGGGTGGAATTCGGAAACCAGCGAGTTGGTGGGATTTTCCCCAGGCCAAGCCGGTCCGGGTTGAGAGCTAAAACAGCGAAGATCAGATGCTGTTATGTCTCCGAAAAAATACAAAATAAACACCAATATAATGTGACCATTTACCACTATTCATGAACCAAGCTCATCTATTTTTTCAAATAATCTAACTTAATTGATCCTTTACATGAATTTCAGCCACTTTGAGCAGTTGAAACAGCATTATTTTAGCTTTGATCTCGATGTCTTAGTTAAAATTCTTAGATTTTGCCAAACGAACGCAGAGGGCAGCAACACTGTTGACTTCGTGTTCGCGCGTTGTAATCGCTAACTTCAGCAAATATCCAAATAAGTATACGGTGGAGTGAAACCCTAAATCTGATAATTCGAACGATGAAATAATGATGTTCCTGATGCTCAGTGAATTGATTCGGACAAATATTAAGGTTAAATTAGTTCGCTAACATCGCAGGGTACGAAAGTGCATTCTGGATTAGCGGGGCCAGGTTTTTCTTAGGGCTGCAGCAAACGGTGCTGAGCGATGGCTCCGAGTTCAGGTCTGATCCAGGATCCGGATTTTTTTTTGCTAAACTTTCCGGGTTCCAACATTACACATAATGTTATCGTTCAAACTTTCATTCAGACATCACTTTACTTTGCTTCGCCATAATTCATAAGGACTGAAGTTAGCGACCAAAAGATTTGCCTGCGGCAGTTTGAATGATTTGGTTACGAACTTCAGTCCATTCAAAATTACGGCAAAGCAACGCATGAGGATTCAAACAATGACGTAGAGATCGAAGCCAATATACAGCTGTTCCCGATATTCGGAAAAGCGGTGGGCATATGGACATTCAAATGCAATTCAGACTTGCTATGACATTTGAGAACAATATTTGTTGGGGAATTTTGCTCGAAGTTGGTCGGTGCGAAATTAGTGCCCAATCCCATGGAAAAATTCCAAGGAAAAAATTCAGGAATTGTGATTTTAGTCAGCTGGCATGGCTGAGTTCAGATTAGTAGAGGCCCTTTTTTGAGGGGATACATTATACATGTACATGTAAACTACGCATTTTGTTTACAAACGTCAAAAACTATGCCAATTTTATATTTGAACAAATTATATCGTATTAATATGTGGTAAATATTCTCAAAAACCTTACCCAAGAAGAAAATATCACATAACTCACTAATACCGAAATCCCGCCATGTTTTCAGAACACTTCTTGATTTATCATGGAATATTTCTCTGCCTCAATTTCTAAAATGTGTTAATTCCAAACAGTTGTAGGATTTCTCTGAATAATTATTGTAGCCTCTCTAGAAAAATTGAATAGGAATCGTTCGTCACTCACTCCAGTCACAGTTCCGCACACAAAGTGCACATTTTACCATTGAAATTGCATGCGCAATAAGTGGTACGAGAATTTTAGGGCCTGCGTAGCCTTTACTTTATCATGTTTTAAAATTTAGGACACTTTAGGACACCATGTTTCACCTGAATACTACGATGTCCATGTCATCTTAAATTTACCAACATTATCTACCAACAACAACAAATTATAGGCCTCATTCCAGAGCAATATTTTTCGGCAAGGTTTCCATTTCAGTGAAAAAACATTGTGCATTAACCAATGGCCTAATTGACACGTTGACAGTCAATGTCATGACAGTAGGCCTACTGCACTGTCTGTACAGCATTAATTTAACAAGTCATTCATTCATAAATTCATACCGGTATTCAGAGATGGTTTTGTGGTTTTGTAAAACAATGACAATAATAAGATCAGGCCATACGAGCGAATTACTACTCAATGCTCGGCTCAGCTCACCTCAGGCTCAGCCAATACAAAGCATAACACACCCCATCCATATCGCCAGAGCCAGGCGTGTCCTGGCCCGCGCCAACGGGGCAGTGACGGTACGGTGCATGGCAGTGGTCGTGGCAGTGAATCCCCGTGGCAGTAAAACGACATCGAACAGTAACAGTAACATTCTAAGAAAATCAACTACGAAAACAATATCAAAGAAAATTGTTATCTAACTTACTGTTTAGCCTATTCTGCGAATGACTTTGAAGTCGTTGTCCGAATCTGACCTGTGTTCCTTTAGTTTATGATGAATTATCGATGAACTTTCAACAGCAATGACAGTGGTTGATCGGGTTTTTTTCAAATTTTGCAATCGGCGGTTAGGTACGTGCGCACGCGCGTGCGAGCGCGAGAACAACACTTACATACGTAACATTAGAGCGAGCTAGCTAGCAGCGCAGCCAACACATCCCGATATAGGGGGGGGGGGGGGGTAAATTAATATAAAATCATGGGGAGGGGGCTTCTTCGGCAAGATACATCTCGATATAGGGGAAGGAGTGAATTGCATGTAAATCAGGGGTGTCTTTTTCTTGATTGGTTGTGGGTTGGCAACCATGCAGTCAATTTTTGCCACTGCTTTATCCTTTGAAAGGATCTAAAAAAATAATTTCGCTCAATTTTTTTTCTGTTCTATAATTCAATGTTTTTTCTTTCTTTCTGTTGTCTCTTTTTTCTTTTCCTTCTTTTTTTCTCTAATCTTTCTTCTTTTCTTTGTCTTATAGTCTTTTTTTAATCTTTTTTTTTATTTTTCTGTTTTTCGATATATATTTTTTTTAATTTATTTTTTTCCTTTTCTCTCTTTGTTTAATTTCGCTTTTGTTTTGATGGCAATTGAGAATTTCGTTCAGTAGATTTTTTTATGTTACATTGTACTAGCCTGGCGGCAGGGAATTTTGATAGGGGGTGGAGGGGCAAGACAATATAACTGACAAATCATTTCAATTAAGCAAGTAATGATCGGCCTAGAGTAGCTCTCCTCTTTATAAACACCGTCCATAAGTAAGAAAAATAATTAAAATATAATTTGTAAAGAAAAAAAGAGGAACGTTTCATGATGATATAAGCAGTAGTAGCAATATATGAATTGGCCGGGAGGGGGCTTTGGTCGTTGCAGACCAAAATCAGGGTTTGCCGATGGGAATTTCGATAGGGGTTGGGGGAGGAAGACAACCAACAGTGAATTCATTTTAAAAAAATAATGACGTATGGGACATTGCAAGAAACTTGCAATTGAAGTTGAACGCAAGTCAATTTCAAACTCCAAAATCAGTTGAAAGTCATACTTTTCATTGCAAACTTGCAACTGATTTATTGTTTCTTCCATCTATAAATTGGTTTACTTTAGATGAGATTAATCTATCACTTGTAAATTTGCAACCAACTTGTGGGATTGACTGCAAATATTTTCTTGCAACACCCTCATAGCTCTCTTTATAAAAAGTGTCCATGATTAAATAAGAAAATTAATTTGATAATAGAATAAAACTTTGAAAAAAGAGGGGGGAACAATTCATAAAAAGCTGATACCGTACAGATAGGGGAGGTGGTGTGTCGTTCAAATTATACCAAGAAACAAAAAGAGAAAAGAAAGGATGGTGAAATGTACAATTTTCTATTTAGTACGATACGCATCTTGTTCATGCTCCCAAAAACTTGCATTTATAAATTTCAAAATTTTAATTGTTAATGATGACTATATTCTTCCCTTTCAGGAGCGGCTGTGAAATAATTTGTATGTTGATATTAAGGTACAATAAAAACCCTTTTTATCAAATAGGATTTCATTGATTGATTGCTTTTATTTTTGCACTCAGTGCATCAAATATAAATTTACAAAGTAATATGTACAATTGTAAAATATAACAAATTAATATCATTGTAGTATAAGCACTGGATCAGTTTACGCTTGATTTGGGGAAGCTGCTCGCATAAAAGTCACAAATCAAAAGTTGTAATAACTCTAATTACTTTTTAATCTTTGATGGATTTTCTTTAAATCTTCAGAATTATATTGGGTAATGCAATTGGGCATACCATTCACCGTTAACATAAATACAACTCATCAGGCACACACCACTATAAAAGCCATCATTAAGTTACAATTTATCTTTTGGTATTCAATTCACCTTTAAAACATCTATCCATTAAGGCACATACTACTGAGACACATTTACCATACCAATCATATATAGGCACACACCATACCATTGGATACCACTGAGACACCATTTGGTATGGTATACCGTTCACCATTCCACCATACCATTGGATACATACAAATGAGACACCATTGTATACCATTGAAACGCCATTTGGTATATGGTATACCATTCACCATACAACCATACCATTGAAGACACATAACACTAAGACACAATTTGATACCACTGAGACACCATTTGGTATGGTATACCGTTCACCATTCCACCATACCATTGGAGACACATAACACTAAGACACCATTCGATACCACTGAGACACCACTGGGTATATGGTATACCATTCACCATACAAATCATACCATTGGAGACACATAACACTAAGACACCATTCGATACCACTGAGACACCAATGGGTATATGGTATACCATTCACCATACAAATCATACCATTAGACACATACAAATTAGACACCATTGTATACCATTGAAACACCATTTGGTATATGGTATACCATTCACCATACAACAATACCATTGAAGACACATAACACTAAGACACCATTCGATACCACTGAGACACCATTGGGTATATGGTATACCATTCACCATACAAATCATACCATTAGACACATACAAATGAGATACCATTGTATACCACTGAAACACCATTTGGTATATGGTATACCATTCATTATACCAATCATACAATTATGCACATACCAATGAGACACCATTGAATATATGGTATACCATTTACCATTAAACAGTCTACCACTTACCATTAAGCACGCACCATTGAAACACCATTTAAATACCATTCACGTACCATTTACCATTCAATTCACCATTCAACTACCATTCGCCACCATTCATATACCATTGGCGATTTTTATAAGGGTAGTTCATAAAACTTGGACATAATAGTAATCAAGTATCACTGAACATCCTGTACGAGTTTCAGGTCACATGATCAAGGTCAAAGGTCATGTAAGGTCAAAGAACTTTGGCCACGTTGGGGGTATTTGTTGAATTGCCATCATATCTCTATAAGTGTATTGGTCTAGTTCATAAAACGTGGAAATAAGAGTAACCAAGTATCACTGAACGTCTTGTGCGAGTTATAGTAGTTTTCAAAATCAGCACTGCTGCTCTATTGAATCGCGTGATGCAGGTGAGACGGCCAGAGGCATTCCACTTGTTAATATTATTGATGGTCATAATCTTTATCATCAGTTCGTCATCTTCATTTCTGTTTCATTCAGTACAATCATTTATTTTTTTTGCATTCATTACATAACTTACTGATAAAATAAAAAGATAAATTAATTGATAAATAAATCAATATTTTAAATCGATTGATTAATTATCACTCAATTACTTTGTAAACATTTTATAAATGTATCAATGAAGAAGTGCATTAATGAAGGGAAAAAATATATACATTTGTTAATTAAAAAAAAAAATAATGTGACACTGTACTTCAATAAACAGCAAGCCCATCACCAAATAGTACCTTGCGGGCAACAGGTGACTTCACACCTAGGGAAGGAGGAGCACTGGATGCTTCTGAACAACAGCAGAGGAATCTGGAGAGTAGCAGTATGGCAAGAAGCAGCATGTATGATTACGATGACAGTGAAGAGGAGGACGATGAGGAGGAAGATCTGGATTATATGGGCATCAGTCAGAGGGAACGAGAGATGGAATACAATGATGATCCTGGGTATGTTTCATCTTTTTTTTTGCCATCTTGTTTACAGTGAAGTGTTAATATATTGTTATCTATAACAATACATTCATATATAATATACATATTATGTTAAAATATACGATGCCCATTTCATGGAAAGACTTAATCAGTGAAAACTCAGAAGGGTAGATGTCAAATAAAGCCAGCTTCATTTCTGATATTTTAGGAATATTTATATTGTCAGAAACTAATCGTTATTTTGATTCCTTAGTTATGCTCGGGTGGAAGATGTCCAAGAAATGCTCTCTCGTGAGAAAAGAGGCACTATATCAAATCGAGCTAGGATGGAGACTCCGTCTATTTCAGGGGAAGAGGAATCGCCCAGGCTTACAGACCGCACTGGAACTGATACAAACCGGTCTTATCCAGTTCCCTCTCCTCGGGATCCGTCCACATTGCCGAGCACCAGTTATGCTGCAGATATCCATTCTCAAGGTCCTGATGAAAGTCGGTCACAAGGTCACTCAGAAGGTCGTGATCAAAGACACTCATCAGGAGACCATTTGCAGGATGATGTAGATGGTGGAGGAAATTCTGGCAAGAGGAAAAAGAAAAAAGCGAAAGAGAAGGAGAAGAAACAGAAGAAAGGAAAGGATAAACCCAATGAGATTGAAGGGTTATATGCCCAACCAATCAAAAAGCATGAGGTAATACGACTTTTGTTGCCCTTGTTTTTTCAAGAAATTAATGGTCAGATTTAAAATAAGAATTAAGATGATAAAAGACCTCTGGCAGTGCAAGTTTATTTCATCAAAACTCATGCTATAATTTTTGTCTTGCCCCTATAGCTGAGCGAGACTATAGGCGCCGCTTTTACAATGGCGGCGGTGGTAAACAAGATCGCCTTGTCAACATTGAAATCTTAACCAAGGTTAAGTTTTTTAATTGTCATCGTAACTTAGAAAGTATGTGTACCTAGGTCATGAAATGTTGACATGAGGTTGATCAAGTATTACTAAAAATACTGCCTGAGTTTCAGGTCACATGACAGAGGTCAAAGGTCATTTAGAGTCAATGAACTTAGACCATATTGGGGGAATTAACATTGAAATCTTAACCAAGGTTAAGTTTTTGAAATATAATAACTTGGAAGTATATGGATCTAGTTCATGAAACTTGGACATATGAATAATCAGTATGAGTGAACACCCTGCATGAGTTTCAGAAGGTCAGTGAACTTTAGCCATGTTTGGATATTTGTTGAATTGCCATCATAACTTTGAAAGTTTATGGATATAGTTCATGAAACTTGGACATAATAGTAATCAAGTACCAGTTAACATCGATCCTGTGTGTTTCAGGTCACATGACCAAGGTCAATGAACGTTTGCCATGTAGGGGGGTATTCGTTGAATTGCCATCATAAATGAAAGTTTAATGATCTAGTACATGAAACATGGACATAAGGGTAATCAAGTATTGCTGATCATCTTGCACAAGGCTTAGGTCACATTATCAAGGTCAAAGGTCATTTAGGGTCAATAGTTTAATCATATGACCAGTGTTTTTTTATTTTTATTACTTGTTCAATAGTTTTTGTCTCGCCTGCATAGCAGAGCAAGACTATAGGCGTTGCCTTTTCGACGGCAGCGGCATCAACATAAAATCTTAACCAAAGCTTAAGTTTTTGAAATGTCATCATAACTTAGAAAGTATATGGACCTAGTTCATGAAACTTGGTATATGGGTCTTCAAGTATTAGTGAACATCTTGCTTGAGTTTCAGGTCACATGACCAAGGTAAAAGGTCATTTAGGGGGAATTGAATTAAACACGCATAGTTCTATGTTTCTTTCAGCCACTGGAGCGACATGCATCTATATTATCCAATGAAAGTGATTTTACTGGAGTATCGGCCGAAGACTTCTCAGATCTCATCTCACCAACACCATCGTGGAAAAGAAAACCACAGTCGCCAGGTTTGTCATCTGAAGCGTTGCCATAGATTTAGCTTAGAGTGAGATTAATCTCAATACCTATCCCTCAAAATTTGAGATCAATTTTAGTGTGAATTTGATAAAATATATTGTGACTCTTTGTAAGATAGACCCCAGGTTTGTATTAAAAGTTAACTCACTATTTTATGGCAGGAGGGGTGTCTTTATAAGTATTATCACCCCTAGAAACAATGAAGGTCCATTTGAATGTTAATTTGAAATTGAAAATGATCTTATTTTGTATTATTTGGATTAAATTAGACCTTTATAATATAGTAAATTATTCACATGTTGCTTATCCAAATTGCTCATTATTGATTATTACTCACATAAATGATTACCATCATATTGCCATATTCAAAGCAAACTGTTCTCATGATCCATGATCATTAAAGTTTTGTATGTGTTATATTTTTAAATGGCTTGCAATTGCAATAGAATCTACAATGTATTTTATCTCCTCAGTTACATGGCCGTGATAATGATTTTATTATGATTTTAAAATGATATCATTTTTGTTGTTATTGTAACAGATCTTGGCAATGCAGAGGTGATCTCCAGTAGAAGCTCTAAAACATCTAAAGGACCCAGATCGAAAAATACTTTTAATGAACCTGTGAGTGTTAACATAATCTGTGTCTTGTGTACAAAATGATGAAGCAATATCAGTTTTCCTAACAAGAATACAAACAATTGTATTAAAAAAAGAATAGCAAAACAAAGCATACAAAATATGGATGATAAGAAACAAAGTCCAAATAAATGTGTGATATTGTGTAGTGCAAATATTCCTTTAAACATGCTTTGTATGCTTTGTTTTGAACTATATTGGGTGTTTTGGCAGTGCATTAAAATGCATATTTTGGTCTGCTTGTTTTGTCTGTGCAATATCAGAGCTTAATGCATGATGCACCAAATCCCCATAGGACTATATACAAAAGTGTTGTGAAATATCATGCTATATTGGGCTCAAATAAATAATGATCATTAAAGAAGGTATTAATTTCGGATGGCATTTTTCATGGGATACAAGACCAGTAAAGGCCATCATCTATATAGAGCGTTTTAGCCATATATTAAAAACACGTATTTTGGTCTGCATCAATTGGTTGTGCAGTATAATGACCAAAATTCCGAAGAGTATCTCATAGGCTCCTGTCCAAAATTTGCGGTGCGCAGCATAAGAGCACAGCAACACTCAATGACGTCATAATGAATCACATGCAAGTCGCTCTCAACTACCAAATTTGAGAAGTGATGATGCCATTTATGTGATAAGTGATTATGACTTGTTTAATCAAATTTCTCCCTTTTTGATTGCTAGGGGTGGGATAGATGATAATAATTATATTGGATGGCTTTCTTTCATGGAATACCAGAAATATTCCACTTGTAAAGGCCAATATTCTACTCATCTTCGGTTTGTGGAATATTTGCCCAAACTCTTGGAATATATCTGGTATTCCATTCTGGGCCATCCAATATAATATAAATATTGCATTCATTACAATTTGTGCAATGTATCCCCTAACTCAAAAAATATTGGTAGTATCCCATTCTAAGCCATCCAATATACTATCAATATTACCCTGCAGGGTATAATTTATTTGATATTGCATGGAAATTTGCTTTGCATTTTTTATTTTGCTGAAACCTGAGACTATGGACGGTCATATGTTGTCATTAGCTATCTCACTGTGAATATTGTCTGGGTCAGGCTTATAACAGATTTTCAATCTTCTTTTTTATTTGATTTACTTTAACTTACACCCTAAATAGGAAAAAAAAAAACCTCATTTTTTAGTTTCATTGTGATATCTGGCCTATTGATATATTAATTTATATGTTTCACAGATGATTGAGAAAGTGAGAGTCGACAACAATCAGTATGCAGCAGCTCCATCTCCCCTAGCTCTTCAAGATAATGGTATGTGAATGAACCACCCTTCAATAGACATGATAATTCATATGATCTGCTATACATGTCAGCATGCTTGATTACTTAGCATTCATCAAAAATTATGTTTAAACCCCATTTTAGGTTATCTTGATAATTTATACCTAGGTTTAACCCTGGTCTAAACTATAATTTTAGGCAACACTTCTATGGATTGCTGGGTTTCGTAATATTCCTATCATATTAAGGGCCAAGATAATGTAACAAATAATTCATAAAAGATCATATTATTTTCGTATTTTCAAGTTCTTCTCATTTAAAGCCCAGGTATTTTTTTTCAACTTTTGGATGCAAGATTAGATTAATTTTTAGTTGGGGAATGAGTTGACATCTAGCATTCCATAAAAGTGTGGCCTAAGTTAAGCAAGGACTAAATATGGCTATCAGAATATTATCCATTCCCTTTTTTAACAAGCTTTTATGCAGTAACATTTCCACAGCACACGGCACATGTCAGAATTCACACTATTAGTAGTCATCAGTCATTAATTTGTGCAGACAACTCAACCTGTTCGCACAAGAAAACTAACTTGAAAGTGCAGCTTTAAACTTAGGTACAAATCTATTTCGTCTTTTGTGGAAAGTAAATGCAGGAAAGACGATGAGACCCAGTTTGATAACCCTTGAATCAACAGTTACAACTTATATCTCTACATGCATGGCTAATGCAAGCATACAACCTGCGCGGAGGAGACGATGGGGTCGGGGTTTTGACCTTTGATGCTCAACATTTGGTGATTATATCAATAGTATTGATCACTGTCAAGCATTTTGTGTCTGTTTAGATGCATGCAGAAGTAAAAGTGATTATAAACCAATATGTTTGATCTGTACTTTGATGCAGACATCTATAGTCATCTGAACCGTGCTGAATCGCTCAACCAGTCCGCCAGTGATGATTATCTGAGACGGACCAACGAGCGTCTAGAAACGGAGCTGGAGCTGATTCAGAAGGAGAGGAACGATCTGATGAACACTCTAGATCAACGCACAAAACAATTGGTTGAAGAGAGAGGGAGGAGATCAGATATGAATAAATCCTTGGGGCTTGTTGGTAAGTCACAGTCTGCATACTATTTACATTTGAAGTTGCTGTCACTCTTGGATATTTTAGCCAGGGTATGCGGATGAACGTATGGAAAAGTGTTTTGTTATTTAATCCTTTTTCTTGATCTAAAGAATTGCCTTTTGTTGACAACATTTAAAGTAATGTCTTCAAATAAATAAATTAATTTTCTGATACTTTTTGTTATTAAAAGGCAATTTAAGAAATAGGAGTAAATGAGAAACGGCTTGCCATATGTACAGTGGCATATGCTGGCTAAAGCAGTTGGGCAGGTGTTTCACAAATATTGAAGTGAGTCACACTTAAATTTCTAGCTGCATGTGGCAGAAAATATACCCCCGCATTACTGTGCATTAATCAGTGAGATTGCCGGCTAAATTTCATGTGCGTGTTGACATTTAATCATGACTTTAGGTTGCGTTAAACACTGAAACACCCCTCAGGCATGACAGCTTAATAAGACTTGCCAGGTTTCATTGTGGATGTAGAAAACGATAGGAATTTACCCAGTAACAGGTGTTGTCCATCTTCTAGAGTGAAATCAAGTTTTATGACCAAAAGACTGTATGTCATACTCTGTACATTTGACCAATTTCTTTACATGGTAAGGTAGTTGTCTCACTTTTCCTGGGCCAACAATGTGTGACCCTACTACTTCTATTACTTCTTCCGCCACCGCCACTACTACTTTATAGTCTCTGACAGTTCAATCCAACCATATTTCTTTAAATGTTAATATCAGTGCCTCATTCATTGACATTGTTAGCTGATCTAGAGGCCCAAGTGGAGGATTTAAGTAATACTTGCCAGCACCAGAGGGATGAGAAGCGGGCACTTCAAGAAGCCAATAAAAGACTCAAGGGCGAGAATATGAACCTACAGGACATGGCCCAGTCTAACCAGGAGGATGATGGTGAGAAGAGGGAGAAGGATGATGATGGTGATGGTGATGATGATGATGAGGATGATGAAAATGATGCTGCTGATGATGATGATTATAACTAGTGTGATGATAATGATGATTATGATGATAATGATGCTGATGATGGTGATGATGATGGTGATGATGATGATGAGGATGATGATGATGATGAGGATGATGATTATAACTAGTGTGATGATGATGATGATGAAGATGATGATGATGATGGTGATGATATGATAATGATGATGGTAATTGATACATGTAAATGTTGGAAATGGTGGTGCTGATGATGGATGCAATAATTATGATGTTAATGATGTAATGGTGTAATACCATATTTGGATTGGTGAAAAAAAAATCAAACATATTGATTGCATACTAACCGGATGAAATCATATCAGAGCACACCAGAATGTACTGCTATTTGAGTGAGATGATATATACACCCATGCATTATCTTTATTTCTATATGCAGGAATGTACTTGAATCAACTCAAGAAACAAGCAGAGGCAGTGATTCGGGAGAATGAAGATCTAAAAAATGTTATCCATAAACTCAACATTCAACTCAGTAGATACCAAGCCAAATATGCACCTCCACAGGTATAAATAGTTATCCCATCATTTATAATCTTTACAAATCATCTGAAAACCTCAGATTTTAATTCAACACTGAGCAGATACTTGTTCTTTTTTTTTTTAAGTAGAGCACACTAGTAAACCTGAGGGAAGGGAGGGAGGGGGTGCAGTGCTGAATAGACCCCCCTGATAGAATTTTGGTGACCATTTTTTTTTTTTGGGGGGGGGCTTGTCAGAATCTTCATCTGTCTCTCTTTCTCCTTGGTCTGTCTGTGTTTTCATATCTCTGATTCTATCTCTGTCTCTCTTTTTCTCTCTCAGAAAGGGGATCCTCCTGGTCTACCTTCCAGAGGAAGTACCCCAAGATGGCTGACAGACACCAAGTACCTCTCCCCTCTCATCACCGCCTACGAGGCTCAACTCGTGGAGAAGGAGGAGGAGATCCAGGCAAATGTGGAGGAGGTTGAGGAGCTCAGAAGGAGCGCAGAGGAGGTGATCAGGGAGAACCAGAGGCTCCTTCGGAAGTTGGAGGAGACCGGAGGAGGGGCGGGGCCAAAAGCAAGGCATTCAGAGAGCTGGTAAGTGTGCTCTGCTACTTCCACTGCCGCCGCCGCCGCTGCCGCCACCACCACCACCACCATCATCATTATTCCTTGCTGCTGCTTCTATTTTTATTACTAAGAGCAACCCATTCCCCTTCTTTTGTTCCAGGTTGAATGAAATAGAAGAACAAGCTAGACTGGTCCTGGAAGAGAATCAAGTGGTCCTAGAACAAATGGACCTTCAACAAAAGAAACTCCATGATCAACAGAGGAAACATGCTCAGGAAAGTGAGTACAATATAAAAAAAACGAATAGCTGTTTCTCAAGCGTTAAGTTTCAGATTAGTCTGCACCCGCTCTGTCTACTTTCCATTTGGTCTCATCCCACATGGTCTTATTCTCTTCCATCTGCAAGCTTTTTGTCTACTAACCATTTGGTCTAATTACCACTTAGTCCATTTACCATTTTGTCTTATTTCCAGTTCGGCTACACTCGTTTGTGTGATAATATTCAATATGGAGTGTTGCAAGACACCAGCAATTGATTGAAAGTCACTTATAGGTCTCCCAAATCAGTTGAAAGTCATGTATTTTTTTGCAGATTTGCAATTGATTGATAGTCTGCTTCTTGCATCAACAAATATAAATTGATTCACTTTGGTTAAAATTGATCTATCACTTGTAAATTTTCATCTGAGATGTGTCGCAAATATATTCTGCAACACCCCTATCACCACTTAGTCTGTTGGATTAGATGAACTATCTATGAATCAAATTTTCATCTGAAAAAGTGTGAAATGATTAGTAGACGAATCGGAAATGAAACCATCTAGGCATTAGACTAAATAATAATTAGACTAAATGGGTATAGATGAAGTGTACTGTAGACCAAACCACAATTAGACCAAAATGATAGACCATGTCAGTTCGTTGGCCTTGTGATATTAGACTGTCTGAGAAGAAGACCAACTGCTTATAGACCAAATTAATATGTACCACTCAAGCAACAAGGTGAAGCTAGAATGCAAACACTGACAATTACCAAAGTAGTCATCACCTGTACTAAGCTATTTAACACCAAGAAGAATGTCAGATCTATCCAAGAAGCCTGAATTCATCCATCCGCACAATGAATTTTCCAGGACCATGAGATAATTTTCCAAATGTTTTACTTTTCTTTTAAAATGCCTGAATCTTATCTTGGCTAGAAATTGCATAAAACTCCAATGCCTGTGTGGTACACTCCATCATTGCATTGGTCAAAACATGCTTATTGGATGTCCACTAGTATCATTCAATGAATTTTTTTACACATTGAATATCATGGATATGTTGGTTTTAAACCTGTCTTTTGGTCAGACTTAAAGGGGAATTTCACCCTGATAATAATTTTGTTTTAATAAAAGTAGAAAAATAGAGAATGTATTGGTGAAAGTGTGATGAAAATCCATCAAAGAAATACAGAGATATGAATTTGTAAAGCTTTTATTTTGAGGTCAGAGATGAGGAGCTCATCCATTAGTCATGTGATACAATTTTTTTCAAAAATTGACATTTTCTCAAAAAATTATAATTTCTTTTATTTATGCAGTAGATATATCATCAGACACATTTCATTCCCCCTTCTTTAAGAAAACAAATTTGCATCCGTCATTTTCCATTAAAAAATACAAATTTATGGAATTTATATCACATTATACATGGGGAAGCTGCTTGCATATAACGTCACTTGATAAAAACTTTAAAGATTTATAAGCTATTCTTTGATGGATTCTACCCGAATCTTCACCAATATCTTTCTCTAATTGTTTTGCTCAAAACCAACTTAAGGTCAGGGTGAAACTCCCCTTTAACTCTCAGTGAAACACCACTCTAAAGAACTACGCCACATTTATGCCTTTTTACCATTCAATGATAAACAATATATTTTTCCATTTTAAAATCAAGCAATAAGACTGACAAAACGCCTCACCATGGTAGAATCCGAGAAGAATAGCGTGGAGGGTGAGCTTTCGGAGCTACAGATGAAATATGGTGCCCTCAAGGACCAACATGAGAGATCAGTTCGAGAGGCAGAGAGTCAGATGCCAGTTCAGGAGCATCTTGATACTATTGCAGAATACAAGAGGTGATTTTGTCTGATAAAATGTGATCTTGCCAATATAACCACTCAGTTATCTACTTTTCAGTCAACCATATGATAACATTAGTTTTTATATCATAAACAAAATGCCTTCTCTTTCAATGTTGTTTACTGTGCCAGCCATAGTCTCTGTTTCTGTTATGACTCCAGTAGGAACTCGGCAGGACAACTTTCTGCTCTTTAATGCCAAACTGGTGTAACCCATTACATAGGAAATATTTTTACATCTCAGTTCATCAGTCATTGAGGCTGACCTTGTAGACGACAGAAATTACCCTTGGGCCTTGTATTACAATGGAAACAATGGCCGAACAAGGATTTGAAATCACAACCTTGTGATCATGAGTCCAGTGCTCTAACCACTACGCCACATGACCCACTTGTGTTCAGGAGTGTTGTTTACAGTCAGAATAAATTACAAATATTCACTATTTTCATATAATCACTTTCCCGTAAAGTATCTGTCCAACCCCTTATATATTTGACCATCCTGAAATGATATGTATCTGTTTTTTAGTTAATATGAACATTCGTAATGCAGTTGTGATTTTTTTAATGGAATTGCCTGCAATTGTCATCATAAAAACCCCCAAACACAAGCAGGAAATATTTTAAAACTTAATAGTTAATCAGTTACGTGTTGTTTTGTTTTGTAGGAGTATGCATGACATGAAGCGGCAGGTGGAAGCCGAGACGGAGAACACGCTTTCCAGATTGACAACGGTCGAGACAGAAAAACAGAGTGTTGCAATGAGAGTAGCTGATTGCCAAGCAGAGAACAGCCAATTGAAAGGAGAGATACAGGCAATGCAGAAAGCTCAAAAGTAATAGTCCTAAAATGCAGAAACTGAAATCTTAAGTAGATATGAACATGATTGAATTGAGTGATATCTTCCATGATAAAGACTGAATAGAGACATTTGTGTAGGAGGGGGGAGGCCTCAGATAGGGACTTTAAATACATGTAGTATGCTTAGCACTCAATTATGTATCCATCAAAGATCAGTGCAAAGTGTTTGTTTACCAGTATACATATACGGGTTTATAGCACAAAAAGCCTTATTTTCTTCTTTTTTTTTCATTGAAAATGTAAGCAAATTAAACTGAATTCTATCAACCTAACCTGTACATGTTTAAGTTGCAAGACAGTAGTTTGCCTTATTTGGAGATGAAAAATGAAAACTAGTTTTGGATTTTTTTGTGTCAAGCTTTTTATTAGACCTCTGATTGTATTCATCACTAATCCACACTTCCTCTATATATCTTCCTTCCTCTCTCTCCCCCTCTCTTCCTCTTTCTCCTTCTTCCATACAGACGTTTACAATACAAGCTGACAATGTTAGAGAAAGAGCTGTCTCATTCACAATCCAGAGAGCAGGCAGCCAATCAGCATTTAAATAGAGTCTTGGAAATAGCTGAACAAACGGCAGCTGAAAGAGATTCATTCAAAAAGATGGTGAATATTCCCCTCTTTTTTCCTGGGTAGAGGGGAGGCCCACTAAACTTTGGAGATATGTCCTGTATTCTGTAGCTGGATTTCATTTAGAACATGGTGTAAATCTGCTGGAATTATGAGAAGTCCAAAAAATGACAAAATTTTGTTTACATTTTATGTTTCTAATGTTTACTGTGATCTTTCCTAATTCTTTAATTAGCTGATTTATCCTCCCCAGACAGTTAAGAATGATTTCAGTGAGCTGATAAGTTGAACCACAACTTTATACCAGAGGTGAAATTAAACATGACTTCAGAATACTGGCCAATAAATTCTTTTTTTTCATAACCAATGGCTGGAATAGTAATACTCTGAGGCAAAGTGTTATTGTATCAGGCCTGGTTGCGTTCAAAAAGCCTTTCATAAAGTTATGCATGACTTTATGCACGACTGGAACATGTTCTCAGGTGCTAAGTCAGCTTCATATGGATATATCATGGAGCACAAGAAAGGGTCACCAGTCATGCATAAAATCATCAGTAACTTACAAACAGCTTTATAAAACACACCAGTACGTACTCAAAGAAAAGATTTCCTAGAAACAAAATTATGTCATTTAAGGCCATTCTATTTATCCTGCATTCTGAATTTAAATGTTATTTTTAGGCACATACACAGGCTCAAGAGAAGGAGAGAGCGGTCAACAAGATGATAGCGGGCAACGTTGCTATCGGGAGAATGGAAGAGAAACTTAAGGTAGGTACCAAAAAACAAAATCATGAAGAAAAAAAAACAAAGAAGAAGATTAACAAAATTAGAAACATAAACAAATTAAACAAACACATTATCACAAAAAAATTGTTAAAAAAAGGAAGTCTACCTGAGCCCCTTTGTGAAAAAGAATTGAGTTTAAATGCAACTTAATAATTGAGCACAAGTCCACAAAACTTGCATTTCATTGGTTGAAAGTCAAGTTGCAATTGATTTCTGGAGTTGAATTTGATTGCTACTCTTCCTGCATCAGGCCCCTTGATGAAATCTATAGAAATCCTTTAATAGAAAGCTCCTGGGATTGCAGCATAATTGATTACAATGCTGAGAGTGAAGCAATCAGTATAGTTTTAACTGCCACACAGTCAAGTGAAAAGTTAAATATACACATATAATCAACCAACCAAATGAAGCAAAGATCACTTGGCCCCTCTTCATTTAGAAGAGTGCAAGACTACATTGTCATCGGTGTTTCG
Source organism: Lytechinus pictus (assembly GCF_037042905.1). Classification (NCBI taxonomy): domain Eukaryota; kingdom Metazoa; phylum Echinodermata; class Echinoidea; order Temnopleuroida; family Toxopneustidae; genus Lytechinus; species Lytechinus pictus. The sequence goes on along the minus strand of NC_087246.1, from coordinate 61,323,082 downwards.
TTGCTTAAAAAAAAATTCTAATGACTGCCCAAATCGCTCAACAGCTTTCTTTGCAAACTTTGATGGTGTGGTAAAATGATATGGCAACAAGAATCCTGATCTCAGCCTTTCTCTTGAATGGTAGTTACTTATATTTTAAATCAAAGAAAGAGTAATTAAATGTCATTATTTCATGAATAAATTATCCAAGGTAAAGTTGATTATTTGAAGATTTTTTTTATGAGACTATTCATAATATCTGGAAAAAAATTTGGACATGCAATGAATTTGATATGTGTTTGTTTGCATTTAGATCATTTAGATTTTTTTTGTGTTAAATAATGGATATATATTTAGGTTTAAGATTATTTCAAATTCATATAATTTTTTTTCCACATTTGGCTTCTCTTTTGTTGAATTCTAATGTTTCATTGTTTTTATTTTAAGAGATCTGTATATTCAGTTTTATTTTGTGCTATTTATTAGTTAAATACTAGTTATATAATCATAATAAATTGCATGTTCTGTACATGGCCATTGTGGAAAGCGATTATGTAAATGACGATGCCACCCTAAATAAAACTACAGATAAATGAATTAATATTTGATGATTGCAGATGTATAAACTGAGAGCTGGTAATAAAATGGATGACATCATGGGACGTATGAAAGACCAAGATGAGCTTCATACGTCAAGGTTGAGCCAGTATGAGAGAGAAATGAAACATCTTAGTCAGCTTGTCAGAGAAAAGCAAGATGCGTTAGACGAAGTGGCTGCTGATAAACAGTAAGTCTTCATTTCCTTTAGACATAATTTTGATATATAGTACTAGTGGGGCATTGCATATGCTTAATTTCAAATCAGTCAATCACTAATCCTGTGATGAAATGTAAATTTGTAGTTGATTTGAGTCAATTGCAACTCTTCTTTGCAACATCATATTGCACTTAGTTCTTGCTGCACCTCATAGGGCTACATTCATTTGACATTTTGAATACCATAGTAACATGTTTTTCAAAGATGTTTAGTTAAGAGGTTTAGTTTAGCAAGGGTTGTGTTCAAACGGTCTTTGACAATCGCAGGACTAAAACATCTTTCAAAATGCAAACATGTCCTGTGAAAAAGGTGCATTTAAGAAGGGCAATTTGGTAAACCATGATAAAATTTTTTTTTTTGTACAGTCCAATTCAGGTTCGATACTCTACACCAAGGGCTGCGTTCAAACCACACTTCTGTCCCCCCCCCCCCAACCCAATTTTTTTAAATTCAAAGATGGTTAGTACAAGCCACAGTCGTTGTTAAGTCAAATTCATCCACGAAATAAATGTCCTGTAAAATATGAGGTGATCACATTCCTATCACAGGTGCATGTAGGAGTACATTTCTAGATTCTTTGTTTGAGTGAACAATGGATGATATCTACTATGTGTTGTAGATTTCTGTCACCTTGCGTGGAATTTACATAAACATAGTTGATTTCATTCTGGTATTTCCTGTGTGGGTGTTGATTACTTGATTTGTTTGCTGGTACCATCATGAATAGCAAATCTTTATGATCTTTTGCTTTATACAGAAAATTTATTTTTCTTTCCAAATTCCTGGCTCAAATTTTGTTTTCTCTCTATTGTTTCATTTAGATAGGAAAAATTAATTATTGTGGTAATGTTTGTAGAATGGATTAATTTTCAGTATAATACAGCTTTGAGTATGAGATAATCTCAGTGAAAAAAAAAATTTGTTTCATTGAGGGACTTGTATTTAATTTTATTGACTAGTATGTATCCAAAATGAGACCAAATTAAAACTCCCACAATATTTGTATAATTGACCGGTATATTTAACATTAATTATGAAAAAAAAGAATAAACAAATATTTCACCTTGTGATATCAGTGGTATTCACATCATCATGGGCGATTTGGCAGGGTGCCATTAATGTCGCATCCACACTATGTTTTTTGTTTGTCTCCAGTAATGTAAGACCTGATTTTGAATCCTCATTGAACTTCCAAAATCATCATAAATTACATTCATGGTGCTTAAAATTGTACTATTCACTCTTGTAGGAAAGTTGAGGAACAGTTGGAGGTTGTATGGCAGAGTGCTACGGAAGACAATAAGAGATTAAAGGCACGACTTGCTAAGTCAATGAGATCATCATCCGCTGCAGACTCCAGTCACATGCCCTTCGGATCAGATTCGGACAATAGAGGGCTCCTGTCATCAGAGAGTGACTGAACAGTTTATACTCGAGCAGTCGGTATACTTCTCACTAGGTGGTTTCAAACCGCCTCGATCACAAGAATCCCCGTTAAATTACGAGAACTTTTTTAGGCTGAAAAATACCCATTAATTATTCCTGCATTCACACCGCCCTGAAACATACCCTTCGGGATAAGTTCCTGAAGTTACGAGCATGCGCAGTATGGTCTGATAAGCAGCAAGGCGCGAAATTCAAAATCACTAGCCCAGCAGCAACCCATGCACGGCGCCGCACCCAACGACACGCTGGGCTAAAAGTTCCCGGAATTTGCTTTCAGACCGCCAAAATACCCACGACCTTGGAAAAATCCCCGCGAAAGTTCTCGTAATTTCGCCAAGTACCTACTATTTATCGGGTATTTTCTTTCGGGGATATTACGCGTAGTTTGCTTTCACACTGCCAAAATACCTGGTATTTTCTGATCGGGGTAAATTTCCCGATCAGAGAATACCTGGAACTGGCGAACTTCGAGGCGGTCTGAAACCACCTACTTAGTCTCATACCATATTAAAGCCTATTTGGTCTACTATCAATTTGGATTAATTATCTTTTGGTCTACACTACACCTGGTCTGTTACCCAAATAGTCTACTTCTCAGGTCGTCTGATGCCCAGATGACTTAGTTTACTAAATATTTTGCATTTTTTCCAATGAAATTTTTTTCATTACCAGTTCATTCACCATTTAGATTAGATGGTGTTAGATCAAGAGGATAGATATAGATGAAATGGGTAGAGCCCACCTGGAAATTAGACAAAAATTGTTATTGGGCTAAATGGCCATTAGACAAACTGATTGTAGACAAACCAGGGTTAGACCATGTGGAATGCGGCCATATTGTAAGTAGACAAAGCGGGTGTAGAAAAATCAGCAAATTACTGATTGAACACATTGGCCTGTATTCAAAGTTTTCAATTCTACCATGGTACAAATCTGTGGACCACAGTTGTATGCAGATTTTTGTGTCATAATTATGCTAATTTCATCGCGTACACTACGAAAGGTCCATCTAAATTCCCGCTTTTGGCAAGGTGCGCTAAATTAAGGCTCAAATGAAACACAATAGTATGAGAAATCTGCATAGCCCATGGCTTTGTACCATGGTATATTTTTATTGGAACCTATTTTGAGAATACGGGCTATACAGCTCAAAGGTCGTAACCCAAATGTCTGTGATAAAAATGGTTGTAAAATGTGCAGGTCCCTGGCTCTAAGCCACTGATACACAGTGCCTGGTGTAAGGATTACTTTGATTGGAACCATTGCCATGACAACCAAAGACTCTGTTGGTTCATCATTTTGATTCTCTATTGGCTTTTAAACTAGTATCAAACTCAGGATTACTTTAAATGAATAAGTAAAGAACTACATGTAATTACAGATGTTCTTCTCTAGAGTACAGTATATGAATTTTCCATTTTGAATTATGAAAGAGTCAAGTTTCCTGGCCATGCAGAAAAATAAATGAAATGCCAGGGCTGGTATTGCAGTAAGTAATGTCTATGATGAACAGTGAGGATTGGCAATGGAAAGGAGCTGATAGGATACCTGCTGTAAAGACTCCGACTTTTAGAAAGGTACCTAATTACAGTACTGATAATATGAAATGGGATGTCACAATGTTTTGATTCTTTACAATGAATTTGCAAAGTAAGCAGGAATTTGAAAATACATTGGAATGTGTGAAAGGTAGTGAAATATTCTTATATGTAAGAATCATCTTCTACTTTTCAATTATCATTGCAATATCAAAATCAGGGTGATTTTGCTGGTTATCTTGAAATATATATATGTACATGTATATCTGAATTCATATGCTTTTGTTTGCTTAGCTTGCCATATTTTGAATTTACACTTGTATTCTAAAAAGAGAATGTCAAATTAGTGAAATTAGTGACTATCTTATGTTAAATAACATTTCTATCTATGTATTGTATTCTGAAGTGTTAATGTTGAATATGGTTTAGAGGATTCTGATTCCTCAATCGGTCAACTTCTTTCAGTGCTAATTCTAAAGTATTTTGTACTTAATTCTGAAATCTTGTCATATTAAAGAAAAATGATGACCGAGGTATAAAAAATAGAGAAAATAAACACATTTAAGTTGCATGATTGAAGAGAGAGAGAGAAAAAAAAACTACCAATACTTTTAAGGGAGTATACATATACCAAAGAAAATCATAGTAGAGCGCACAATTACCTTGAATCAATCTGTGTATGCGTCTCATTTTTTTCTCGAAGAAATGCCTTACTTTTAGTTGGATCACCCTGTATAACTTGGGAAAATATCTTGGCTTTGTGTCTTCTTTTCTTTATAATACTGGTATACATGCAGTATATGTCTCTGTAATGTACTAATTATCCATGTTTTCAATGACACATTCCTTTTAACTTTGATCTATCTTTGAATACTACATCACCTTAGTTTTTGTTGCATCACCCTGTATTTCATGGGAAAATATCTTGGCTGTGTGTTTTCTTGTAATTATGATTATAATATATTACATGATGTATGTTTCTGTAATTATCTGTTCAATGACTCATTCCTCCTATCCTTGATCTATCTTTGAATACTGCAATGCCTTAGATTTTATTGGATCACCCTGTACATCTTAGAAATATTTCTCAGCATTGCAATTTTATGTCATTGTATGTTTCTCTGTAATGTATAAATTATCCATCTGTTCAATGACACATTCCTTCTAACCTTGATCTATATATAAGCACCTTGATTGATTCACACTTACTTTAAAGTGTACCTTGTTTTATATCAGTTAAAAAAAAATCTTTGATGGAAAGCCAGATCGAGGCATATAATCATATACTTAAGGCCTAAAATGAGTTTGATCTGATTACATTTTTGCGATACTTGTACGTGTGTGCTTATTTAGGCTATGCTGATTTAGTGTACTTGAAAAACATAAAATGGGTTTAGCTGGGCCAGGTATTAGACATCTGAAACGTCTCTGGCTTAAACCTCTTTTATGAATTTAGGACATAAGGTTTGATTGCTTAGTGGAAATTCCATGCTTGTCATTTATTTGTTAATCTGAAATGCAGATTTTCACCCGTGAAGAATGGTGAAGATTTTCTGCTCAAATACTCAAGTGATTCAAGGGATTTATTTGTATAAAAGCAAAAATATCTATTATTACTCGACAGTAAAAAAGTATTCTTATTTCATGACAATATAGTAAAACCCCAATTTGACTATTATAAACATGATGCTAGCAGTTATATTTTAGATGGGCGGTTAGAAGGGTTTGTTAGTTCCATTTTATATTAAGCATTATTTGTATGAAAGTGAATTATTATTACTCAACAGTAAGCAAGTATGCTGGTCTAATTTCTTACTTCCAAGAGATTTCTTCTACGCAAAACCAGTGGGCATATATTCATCAGTCAATGATATGATAAACAACAATTTGGTATTTCTGAAATTCTTCTTAGTCTCAAAATTGGTGTTCCGATGTATTTTGTACTTAATACAGTTGCATATATGCACATAGACATAAAGTGGGAACTTCCGGTGATTCAATTAGTAAATATGAGTGTGCCAATTTCTTCTTTTGGTTATGATTTTTTTTTATTGTTATTCTAAATAATTGTACATGTATGGTTATTTCAAGGTCATTTTCTACTCTGTTTGTCATATCAGAAGCCTCGTGCTGAATAAAACTTGTACCTGATGTACATTTATAGAATACTAGTACTTTCTTGTTGGTTTGGAAGTCCTGCTAACTCATAGAGGTGCAGTTTTTTACAAGGTCATAATTAATCTTATTTTGCTCATCAAATTGGCAACAATCATCAATTTTTCTATCAATTTTTGTATTTTTGAAAGATATAATATGGATATACATAAGTCAACTTTTATTGGGCCATTTCTCAATTAATGAGCTGAATTAAGTAATTCCTGCTCAACATCTGCACAAATATGGTTTTATGCAGAAAAGATTACAATCACCATCTCCCCGGATTGAATATGAAAATCATTTTATTGTTTAAAGTTAAAACTAATTAGAAAGACAAAATGAGCCTAATTACAACCCTTGTATTTTTTCATGGGGTTCTATTTTTTCCTGAAAATCTAAAAACATTGAAATTTTGTTCTTTCAAGGGTCATAGAATTTACTACTGAAACGACAGAGCTACCAGATAACTAATAGAGACTAACAACATAAACATTCACACACTACATCAGGCTCGCACACATCCAAATCCACAAGAGACCAAAACAGAATGTCAGTAAAATACACATCAAACATTGTTCTTACCAAAAATCTTTATTACAGCACAAAAGTTAAATCTTACATTTGATTTCTGAATTGCAAAAATAGATTATCTCTTTGCCTAAAGGCCCTCCTAAAACCCTGTTAGGATCCCTTGATCATAAATAAATCTTATCCTCTAGGAAATAATCACTTCATGAATGATAAACTGCCGTAAATTTTTCATAGTAAATTCTTATTTTTTCTCATACTAATGACATTAATGAAGGCATCACGTGCAGTGTATGATTATAACTTTACAAAGTTATGGACTAAAAAATTGATCTAGCATTTAAATGAAAAATATATTACAAGTTCTAGAGAGAAATTGAGAAATGATGTTTAGGATACCCATAACTAGATAGCTATATGATAGAAAATATTCATCTCATGATTGGAGTACAGCGTTGTACATAATTGTATCCTATTCCTAGCAACAACAAAAAAAAAACCTGAAACTGCTAGCATCTACCAATACACCTTTGCACTTGCATTGTTTGTAAGAATAATCACATTTTAAATCATGAAGTCCTCTTTGAGATTGCTGTTTCTTTAAAGGTAAATGTAGAGAAAGCATTGTAAGAATAATCACATTTTAAAGCATGAAGTCCTCTTTGAGATTGCTGTTTCTTTAAAGGTAAATGTAGAGAAAGATTTTTAAAATGCATGAAAAAAATATCAACATATCAAGAAATTGAGAAAAAAAATGAAGGGCTTAATTGGAATGGTAAACGTATATTTCATTATATAAATGTCAAAAATTCTACTTTACAGCTACAACACCTGCAACTAAACTACTAATATCAAACTTAACAAAATAGAAACTCTTTGGCCCGTATTCTGAAGTCGGGTTTAACTTAAACTCAGGTTTAAAGTTGTGGTTTAAGTATGGGAAGCCAAAAGTATCAAAATTTTTATTAAGTTGTATATTTCTTATGTTTATTGTGCCCTTTCCTGAATCATCGATGGTGAAGACAATCATCTATTTATACTTCCTACACAATTATGAATGATTTGAGAGCCGAATGAGCTGAAAGTATGATATCTCTACTTATAGTGATTATGTAACCATTGGCTGTCCATACTTAAACCACAACTTTAAACCTGAGTTTAAGTTAAACCCGACTTTAGAATACGGGCCATATACTTTACTTTGTGCATACTAACTGATAATTGCTCAAAACATTATTGTATAAAAAGTAAATTATCATTTTCAGTGATTTTTCTTACATAAAATGTGCTTTAAGCCTGTCTCACATTGTGCGATCCGATACATTATTTTTTAATAAATCACGTTTTGCATTAAATATGAAAGTTCCAAAAAGAAAAATTACTTTATTTGCAGTTCGGCATAATGTTAGGAATAATGAAATCATAATTTTGCTTTGCGGCAAGCCCTGTTGTCGGAGTAAAGTCCAAATCAGCTTCAAGTCGCAGCCGATGATGACCTCATTACGATTTGGAGTTGAAGTTGCTTTCTTTCCTACATTGAGGCTCAAACTACATTGAATTTTGATTTCAGTAGTCCTACAACTATTCTGACCTCGAATTGCTAAGATTTTATTGGTTGGAATGTTCATGTCAAATGTTATGATTTCTTTGAAAATCGAATCGCATAGTGTGAGCTGGGCTTAAAAGAGTGATTTCCACATCAGATCCTTTGTCGGTATCCTGTGACATTTGCTTTTTTGCACTCTAATATCAATTAAGTGCTGCAAGAAAAACGCCATGAATATACAGACATTATAAAAATCAATTTTTCATGTATTGAATTAAAATATTCCAGCACCAAATTAATCATCAATTAATGATAAATACAATGGCAAGCTCTATAAACCTAACTGATTTTAAACTAATGCAGACAAAAACATAAAAATAAGTACCAGTACATAACATTACACCAATTACGGGAAATCTTTTGAAATTCATTGCAAAAAACAACAAAACTTCATTCTATTTACAAAATATTTCAGAAGCACAATGGAACTAATAGGAAGAACATAATTGCAATTATGAACAGATCTACCTCAAATCCAACAATAAAAATAACAAATACAACAATCACAACTATACATAAAAGAAAATAACAAGTTTGTACAGAACAAGTGCATTTTGAGAAAACAAAGGAAGAGACTCTAAAGGGAGCATTTCATGAAACGAACAATCGTTGATTTTTCAATGAAAACTGTTAAAAGCTACTGAAATCCTTGCATCTGATTGGCTCATATAACACCACCTGAATTTCTTGCCCAAGGGGCCCCATTGTATTAAGATTTTTAGGAAAATGCAATCAAAAGAAAAGAAAAAAAGAATAAAATTTCATCATGATCATCTGTACTTGTACATGTAATTAACATTGCTTTCATACGCAAAAATCAGAATTCCTAAACGGGGCATACGCTCCCCTCATGAATGATAGAATTGAAAAAAAAAAAAAACAGATGATACATACAAAAGAAATTTGAAAAAAGCATGATAATAAATAAGTTTATCTTAAAACAGCATTTTCATTTTAATTGATTTGTTTATAAAAATCACAAATACATATAGGGCTTCAGCTCCAACTCATTGTTTGTTTTTGTTTGTATGGTGAGCCTCCCCCCCACCCTATCCAAACCATTCTGTGACCCCAGTAAGAAAAAAAAATGGAATCCATTTAGAGGACCAAGACATTCCATTTGAGAGATATAGTACAAATTTGACCACAAATATTGTCTAACAACTGCTTTTTTTTGCTAACATTGTTCAGACTCCTAAGGCTCTGCTACTTTGTAGAGCATAAAACATACCACTCTGGTCCCTTATCGCTAGACAAACGATTTGATGTTCTTGAAGTGAAAAATGAGAAAGAAAAAAAGAAAGAAGAAATATCCATTGTTGATGCAAAACCCGTTTTTTCCCCTCATTTCGTTCTTGCATGTTCTTCAACTGTGTATTAAAGTATAATCACAATTGAATAAAAATACATTAAAAGCCAATTGATTAACTGATCCCATATAGAGGCAATTTCTGCAAATCAATACAGATGCATATCATAATACATTGCTATATATTGTGAAAACAGTTTTGTACAATTTAACATACAGTCTAACTCACTTTGGTACATTATTTCTCAAGCAAGCATGAATGTCATTTTACATTTTGAGAATAAAATGAGAAATCATATGTCATACTCAATCTGTGCATAATATATTACACAAATGCAGTTAAGTACATTCAAGATTTTCACTTTTAAGGAAGACATTTCAAAAACTAAATTAATGATTAGTAAGATAACATCAAAATGTATATATTAGCAAGGGAGTAAAAAACTAAATCTAAAAATGTGCTCAGTCTAATAGTGGACTTATACCATTCCGAGTCGCCTAACAGGGGGGACAAATCTGCATAATGTACTGGAAAGAGAATAAGAAAACTACACAAATAAGTATGACCCAAAACACAAAATATTATGTTAAATCTATTGTGCTGATGGAAATGATAGAACAAGATTAATGCCAGTACTACTTGGATTGTACTAATATCACAGGTCTTTACAGGTGTAATGATGATCTTTATTATGGTATTAGGCAAGATAACAACATCTGAGTTTTAGTAGATATGGGCAAATTCTATCTTGTTCATACATGATATAAAGTACAAGTTTGTGTAATATTGCAGGGTTCCAACAGAAATTTGAAAACAGAATTCCATGACTAAATTGCTGCTTTCCATGACTTCCTGTGACATCCCGGGAGTTATGTAGAATTTGGGATGTCACAAAACTGGGAAGAATGGAAATCATGAACATCATGAACGAGACACAACAAACTGGAAAGCTTCCAAAGCAAAGAGGTAAAAGCAATTCCATAAATTTTCTTAATTTTCCAAATTCCCTGACTTTCCATGACCACAAATTTTTCCAGGATTTTCCATGATTGTGGGAACCCTGATATTGCTCACTTTTGATAACTTTTCTCAAAGTATATTTCAATATTTTTGAATTACTTGTGATCAAAATAGTTTGGAACAAATAAAACTTTATTTTGGTACCCATTAAAAAGATGAACAATCTGTCATTACTCCACTGTGCAAATTCAATATATTCATTCACACTGAAATGATCATTTGCACAATGAAGTGCTTTACAGTCCTAAATTTCTAAAAATGAAAAAAAAAGATAAACTATTCTTCAAACAAAACAAATCTGAAATGATTATTTGCAATTAAAAGTCCCAAATTTCTTAAAGATGAAAACAAAAAATGTTTTCATTTATTTATTAAATACACTCTTTTTAAACTACAAAATGTAAATTCATCCAAAAGTGCATCTATATACTGGGTAATCACATTTACTTTACTGCTAAATAAGAATTTCATTTAATTGTCGCAAAAGTAGAGTTATCTTGCACATACATGTATATAGACACAGTGGCATGTTAAACTATTGCCTACTATACTCAAAGTGGTTCCATTACAAAGCTTTAATCTCAAGAAGTTACAACATACAGTAGTCAATGGCTTAAGAAATAGGACTGTTGATTGAAGAACTTAATAGTGAATATAAAACTTATATGACAGAGATGTAAAATGTACAGTAAACACATCAGTAGTCTCGTGCACATGACTACATATTATTCAAAAGAAAGAAAAAAATAAGAACCTCAAGTTGGTAAAATTAAAAATTCCAAAATGCACTAGTTCCATTAGAACAATGTATTATTTGAATAAATCAGAGTCCACAAATATTATAATTCACTATAAAAAAAAAAAACCCAAAATCAAATCAAAAGATTTGTCAATTGCACATTCCATTACATTCGATTTCTACATCACAATAATTCATTTCATTCAATATTTTTACCATCAATTCATAGACCTTCCTTGGCAATTTCAGCAGTCGTCTCTCAACATAGTGCATTTATATTCCTGTAGGAACTACACAACGATAAACAATGTTTGTGAATCATGAACTTTACCCACGCCTAAAGCAAAAGACGGATTAATTTGGTTTTGTTGATTGAATCTGAAAGGCAATACTACTTTTACTTTCAGACTTGAGCACTTAGGATGTAATCTATCTTGTCAATCATTGTATTGTTTTGTCTATATTTACTGAAAAACATTAAGAGAAGGTAAAAATATAAGAAAGACATAGGAAAGAGTTAAACCTAGGTTTATTCTAAGCATGCCCCATCTGTGGTGTAAGGGTGGGTGCTACTTTTGAAGTTTGGTTTTACGTTCGGTTTTACATACAGATTTTCAACAAAAGCAATCGTCACAGGTGTGAAGGTTGGGAAAAATCCCAGTCTATCAAACTCTTAATGATTGAGAAATAATTTTAAGATTTAAATCAGATTCTCATTGATTTGTAAAAATAAAACATGACTGATGCAAAATGTATATGAAAGCATTCCATAGAATTCTTTAATTGTGAATGATAGCTTTGATGATTGAAAGCAGGCTAGAACTGGCATCAGATAAAAGACTCCATAAATACCCAAATATCACACAAATTAATTTGCCTATAGATAAGCATGCAGAACACATGAAAATCTTAGTCATTACTCATTATAAAGCTCATGCCATTAGCTGATAAATTATTTTCTTTTTTCTTATAGTTTCAAGAAGTAAATATCCTATAGACTGAGAAGCTTTATGCACATGATGCTTATTTATAAATGACTAAAAATCCTTTGGTGCTTGGCTTACATAGCAATATGCATATACTACACTTGAATTTAATCGCTGTGCAGCATGATTTTATGTTCTACAGCATAGATCTCCACGAAGCATAATCATCATACACTGCTTTGCTTAGAATAAGGAGGCAATAACCTATCTCGCAATGAAAGCTCTATTTCTTCTTAGCTTCAATGCAACAGGTTTGCAACCAAAGGGCAATATATCCTGCCAATGTCTTTTCATCAATGGAAAGCTCCCATTGTCGTCACTCCTCGACAGTCGCATGATGTCATCTCGAGTCACCAACTACAGGTGCCGTTGACTGACTGATTGCCATGGCAACCCGATCTCTCTCACCAACCATATTCCCTATCTTTCCTGGTTCTTTTCCAAGGGTTTCAATCCTATAATGAAATGGAATGCAAAGACATTTAAAGAATGAGATAATGAATGGCTTATCTAATACAAAATTCACTGAAAAAAGTGTTGATTAATTCATAGCATACAGTAATGTCAAGAGATATTATTTTTTCTTCTTCTAGGGTCTGTTTCATGAAGAGTAACATCTGTTGTAACTTTGCCATCAATGACAACTACCATGGAAACCTTGATTTTGATAGGCTGCTATACCCTGTTACCAAAGTTACAATTGTTCTAACTCTTTATGAAACGAGCCCACCATTTTAAGCATAGAGAAAACATTTGAAATCTTAACAACATTTTCAAACAATAAAATATATTTTTCCAGATACTGCAGATCTTGACAGTTAAGGGCATTTATAACAAATGATGTTAAAAGGGTATTATTTTATTCCTGTTATTACTATAAAAAAGCATAAAGATGTCCAAGAATTACCTGCCCCAGATAAGATATTATATGTTAAACAGAAATAATAAATAGCATACACATAACACACCATACCCTGAAATCAAGGGTGATCCCAAAAATGATTTGACATTAAACATTGGAGGATTTGTCTCAAATCAATACAAATGCCCGACTCATGATCTAACAATCCTACAATATAGTATTACGAGAGCTTTCTTTCTGCAATTCTAGGTCGTGCCTTTGAAAGAAAATAGCCACTCATTAATACCATGTCCTAGATATATGATCTGTAAGCGACATGCACCAACCGAATCCCACTTTCATTATCCAAATTTAAAACTGATAAGTGTCTCGACAGGAAAATAAGGATAAAAAGGATAAAAGAATGATTGATGACAGCCATCCATCCTTCCTTATACAAGTTATTATGCAGCAATTATTGATTTTTGTTTCTGTTTAATATACAGTACATGTAACCCTCTGATTTGACCTAGAGTACATGTAAGCTATAAAAGGATCTGCAATAACCTATTCATTAATTGCAAAATTTTGTTCCTGTTTCTTATTTCTCAATTTATAACACAAACAAATTTTCTCAGGAATGAGAAAGTTATCTTTTCCTACATCTTTATAAATAGAACTGGCATTATTTACAGGTTCAGAACAGCGCTGATACTGTAGATGCAAACACAGAGTAAATAATAGAGTATCCCATTGGCAAAAAAAAATGATATTCATGTATGCACAATTGCATGCACTTTACAGTTTGCATTGGATTTTCAAGAAAGAGACAACACATCAGTATGAAGCTGGTAATACCTACATGTAATCCAGAAAATTAAATTTTACTTAAAATCTTGACAATTTAAATGTTCAATTCACAAATTTCACCAGGTATTTATTATTATCATTATTATTATTATTATTATTAAATCTTTAATTCACAAATTTCACCAGGTATATGTACATGTACTTTACCTTATATTATATGTTGGGGAAACGTGCTAAACTAATCATTTCTTGATTACCAATCTCAGTAATCGGTAAACCATGGATAATTTGTTTGCCTTGTGAACATAAGGTCCTTTCATACTTATCATAATAAGGTAACATTGCAAACATGAATAAGAAATCAAGGCAACAATTGTGGGCACTGTCTGATAAAGTTCAGCAAGTTCACATGATCAATGCTGACTCTCGCTGACCATCGATTCCGAGCATCGTAATATGCAGTTTAACCCAGGAAATCCAGGGACACATTGTAGAAAGAATTTAATTCAAATATATGAAATATATTTTTCTTGTATTTTACTCTGTTACTTAATTGCTGTTTGCTTTATAATAAGGTGATGCAAAAAAAATGAATTTCATCCAATGGTGACTTTCATTTGATTTTTCGAGTTTTAATTGAATGCATTTTGTTCAATTAAAGTGAGGTTGAACAATGAATATCATCCAATGATGATAATGGACTTGCATTTGATTTTTATTTTTTGTGTTTGATTGCACCTCTCTCTGACACAGCAGGCCAAGATTTAAAATGTTATCATAGAAGTAGGGTTGAGATCTACATGTTTGTTGAATGAGATCGCTTTTTAACATCCATATTTCTGAAGAATCATGTTACAGCAAGTGTCGTTTTGATGAAAGACACTTCAAATGACCAGCAAAAGCTTGCTATTCATGTCCGTGTTTTAACTAAGCATCTTTCAAGTGATCCCAGAATGAAAACTATGTTTGCTTTATAAATACAGCATGAGGATATGAAGGGTTTTATAGGCTATGTTTTGTTACCTAAGCAGAAGGGTCAACACAATCTGAAAATCCTTCAGATAACATGAACAAAAATTTGCACACTAATCATGTTCTATGTATAATTTTGTATCAATCTATCGGGCGACTTTCCTTAAAAGTACAACAATGTATCACAGGTATTTCTGACATATAAATAAACATTTTGAACATATCATAATTTTTTTTTGTAATTCACAATAAAAGTATTTTGTAGGTTTTACACTGCTCATGGTCTGTGTATAAATTCATATCTAGTTGTAAGGCAACTTTCTTTGAAGATCATAAAAGTACAGCGATATAGCCTACTGTATGTCATGAGTAAATATGCCTGATATATAAATCCAAAACTTAAACGAATTGGAGACTGCACTTCTGAGTATTAAAGTTCCTTTGAATAATGTACACTTTTTTGCTTTGATAGATCATCCCCTAGCTGATGTATGTTCATCAAATCACATGTTGATCCATGTGACACGACAGTAGCCATATCAATAACGTCTACTCTTTGGAGATATCAAAGAGATTCAAAACAATGGGGTCTGAACCAGTAAAATGTTTGCTGATTAAAGTGATGCCAAACCACAGGCATAAGTCATCATGACAACATCAGACTTTACATAAAAATAACAAAAACACCCTGAAGTTATATTGTAACTTTATTATAGCAGCAGCATATCCGAGAGCCATGCTGCTGTGAAAATGGCAAGTTAAAGTATGGGTACGTACACTGAAAAAGGGGAGAGCAAATCAATTTAACAAAATATAGTCAGCTCATAAAAAATTTATAGCAAGTACATAACCTGTGAGCTCTCTCTCTCTTGTCTTCATGGATTTTTTCCCCAAATTATGATAAACATCTCTTTGTGGTTGATGAACTTACTTGACTTTGAGTGAATTGTCCATGGAATCTGAGACTGACTCGACGTTAGCATCTGGTATCCCATGATCCATCAGGTCGGCCTCGACACATGATCTCTGATCACCTTCAACAGTACTGCTCTCACTCTCCTGGTCCGTACCAACAGGCTCACTTCTGACCATGACAAAAATGAAAGCGATGATTCATGAATTAATAAAAAATACTTTATTTAATTAGTTAAGTCTCCTAAAGTGAAATATAACCTTATTTTTTACTAGGGCCAAGTTAAACCAACTGGTCCACTGGTATTCGACCGATTCTGCTGGTTCATCAGTACAATTTCCTGCAGACCAGTAGACCGATGAACAAAATACACAAGAAATTCTCAGAGTCAAAGACTTTGATAATTAAATTTAGTAAAAATTACATATGACATTATGAACCAATTGGAACTAAATGGAAATAGGAAAACCAGACACGATTTTCAATCGTCTGGCTTGAATTTATAGGCCCATAACATTATGACATCACTACGTTTACACTACCACATTTATGCACAAATACTGCGATTTTCTCTTCTCGCCCTGAGATAGTGCTATAATATAAACCAAGTGGTACAGAAGAGTTAGTACAAATTGCAAATCAACAGAATAAATAACTAGAGGAAACAAAAGAACGCTTGGAAGCATTCAATAAAACTTTGATTTCTTTGCAAATATTGTGGTATGAAGGTAGAGAAGAGTAGTGAAACAAATCATTTTCTTGTGGATTACAGAAAGACTACAAAAATGCTGCATCCTGGGAATGAATCAAGGAACAAATAGTCAAGGACCCTGTTGCATAAAAGTTTATACTAACTATGCCATCCAATGAATAACTTGCATGGAATCCTCGATTCTGATTGGCTGTTGGGCATCATTACCATGGTAGTTACCTTTGGATGGCAAAGTTACCATAAAAAACTTTCATGCAATGGGGACAAGGTCCTAAACTGGTGCTGTTCAAATGGAATGTGGTGTATTGGTTTAGGATGATGACGACTTACTCCAGTGGAAGCCCTGCATTTTCTAGTTCTTGTAATCTAGCTTTTAGTCTTGCTATCTCTTCATCTCTCTTCCTCAATAATCGATCCCTCTCTGCTAGGTCTCTCTTCAGGTTATATGCAACTTCTTCCAAAGATTCTACCATGACCTAATAAAAAACAGCAATGAGAATAAGAAAACACAGGATTATAAGCACCGATTCCTTATAAAAGCAAGATCATAGAACTGTTTAAATACTCTGGACATCTTAAACCGGGAAATACTGCTTCCCATTGCAACACAATAAATTATCACTTTTAAATTGAAAAGCATCTGCAATATAATTAGTTTTTTCCCCAATCATCTCGAACAGTTTTATAATATCAATCATATCTGTCACATGTTTTACAGGTATGATCTCGCTTCAGTGGTTAGACCTTATCGCCTTCCACGGCAACTTCACCACATTAAGTGTACATGCAAGAAGGTTGTAACTACAACTGATTATTCACATCGCTTCCTGCCTTATGGCAGGCAACTCATGATAATGTCATAGCTTGGAGATTCTAAAGCACTGATGAATTAAAGGCTGGATTCAAGCAATGTTTGTTCTGTCGATTTTGGATTTGTCATTAAATTTCATACTCTGGACTTATATTAATTTACAAATCATGACAATGAAGAGACAATAATTGACGATTTAGAGTCCAATTACCATTTAAGTACATCTGTAGGCTTCAACAACAGATGTAAACAGTTTCTGGAGTCTATTTCATGATGATTTGCCATATCAAAAGCAAATCCTATAAAAATAGAGGCTTCCAGAAATGGCAAAATTATAAAAGTTTGAATGAAATCTTTATGAAACAGGCCTCAGTTGCCTGGGTAGTGAGTAGCAAAAGGGCAAAACTAAGATACTGAATTTTCCCCCACATGAATGAATAATCAAGAAATTTGTACTACTGTTTTCAAACGGGCTAATACCTCTATAGGTTAATACATGTATTTAGCTTTTTATCATAAAAGCCCATCATTTTCACAGGTAATATAGTGTTGTCAAAAACTAAATGGTAATAATCTGATTTTGTTTTGAAAATCATCAGTATTATCAATATTATATTGTATCATATAAAAATGATTATGAATTGGATTGAATTGAAAGGTTGAATATAATTTTGATTACCGGTACTAAATATTGAAAAGTAGAAAAAGTGGCTCTATTTTTCATGTAATATTGAATTAAATATTTGATTACTGATTTCCTTAAAATGTAAGTATCATGACTAAGGACCCCTTGATGAGATCAAGCATATCATTCATGAATATCGTCACTCCCTTGACATTTATAAGGGCACCCAACCCCCTCATTTATTTTGCTAACTTATTATTAACACGAAAAAAAAGGTCATATACATGTAGCAATAGGGAAAGAGAGTGACAGAGAGACAGAAAAAGAAGGAAAAAGCAAAAACGATGATAAATCTCTATAAGATTACACTTCACACCCAGCCTATACCTTATTTCTCGATTGGGCTACCCATTCATCTCTTCAGCTCTCTCATATCCCTCATGCTACTCCAATTGCCATCAAAGATTTCCCATGCAATATAGAATCTGTGGAAGTCATCAGGATACCATGAGGCATATGATAGGAAGCGGGATCCTAGCAGGATTTTAGAGGATGCTGAGAGCCTAAACACATCTACAAACTGGATGGAAGTGTTACGCCCAGATCTAAATCCAGATAAAGGGGAGTCAGGTTTCACGAGGCATCTTGTCAGTGACTTTCACTGACAAATCCTGCTATAAGCCAATCAGATTCAAGGATTTCAATAGCTTATAACAACTGTTGGTAAACTATTACTGACAAAACTGTGATGAAATGCTCCATAGATCCCAAGCTAGAATACAGACTAGGTGGAATAAAGCCAGGATGACTAAAAATAGAATTTGATGAGATGCAATAAAGGACCTAGCCCAGATGAGATTATAATAGATGTGTTATCTTTGGGAGTACCTCGTGATAAAGTTTATCACATAATCAGTTTTATCTGTCATCTGACTGAATGTAGTCCAACATGTAAATGAGTTTTGTAAATTTGACAAAAGAATGAAATGCATTCATAGATTTTAAGAATTTGAAATCATCATGTTATCATACCATTAATATTTTTATTCTACTTTTCTTTCCTCCATTTGTTTTTCAGTAAATTTAAAGATTTATTTACCAGAAAACCTCATTAATCCCTAGGCCATGAAAGTGACAGCACAGAATCATAATTGAGACCTCTGTTTTGTTCATGAAAGTTTTACTAACCAAGGTGCCAAAGAATAATCTTTCAAAATACAACTTCTTTCAATAGCAAATGTCTGCATTTTGTAAGACATATTTACATGTACAACTGATGAAAAATCACTTCCCCTGATGCTTGAATTATAAAAGTCTTTGACCCCATTTACACATGGGCCAGTTTCGAGTCGGCCTCATGCCGGCATCAAGCTGCCTCCAAAAAAAATCACGAAAGTGTGTTTACACATAGCTGAAAAGTCGGTTTCTGCCTTGTGTTTACACATACGAGTAGCGGCTTCACACCGCCGCAAAGGTGACCTCAAACCACCTCCAGAGGTGGACCGAAATTTGGGCAGCTTCAAGGCGGCGTCAGTCCACTTGTGTGTTTACACATACGTTCAAGGCGGCGTGAGGCCGGCCTCATGCCGCCTTCACTTGTTTGTGTAAATGGGCTCTTTGAAAACCATGTTCCTAGGTCAAGTTCTATGGCATCGACTGAACACAGCTAATGTAAAGAGAGGGGAATGAGAGGGTAGATGAAACCATGGACCTAGTAGGTCCATGACAAAACATACCTTGAAAGAAAAAAGTTGGGGGAAATACAGAAATAGGAATGTCAATGACTAACCATTGGCTTTGGGGAAGCCTTTACTGTTGAATGGAATTATTACATACAGATCAAGCAAAGGTAGATGATAGGTGAGGTAAGGTTGATACATGATTGAACTTTAAAGTCAAGTTTACCTCAATAAAACGTTGATGTGAATAAAGAGAGAAAAATCAAACAAGTAGAATATTTAAAATTTCCTCAAGATAGGATTTTTTAATATCAAATTAAGTTTTGATATTTTTAAGTTTTGCTTTTAATATTTTCATGAAAAATTCTAAAACATACTGGTCATCATGCAAGGGACCTGACATCAACCACTCATTCTAATATTTGTTCATCATGATTCATAAAGATAACGTATAAAAAATAGTGTGTGAATTCATCAGCTCTCTTATTCGCAAATCACCTTTGTTGCGGATATACATGTAACTGTTTTGTGAAAACAATTGAAAATTGACAATTTCACAGCTTTTTTCTGGTTTTGATAACATTTGCAGCGGTTAGCTGATTTGAATTTTCTCTTTTTGTTTGGTATAACTTTGTGTTTGGGTGGATTTGACCTTTAAGAAGGGGAGGGGGGTATAGCAAGCTCCTTGGGTATAGGAAGCAACTTACCCTGCTTTCCTCCAGACTGTCATGAGGTCCGGGTGGATCATTCAGACACAGGAACTCTTTGACTGGTGCACTGTAATACAAGATACATTGAATAAAAGTCAGATGTGACAAAGTGAACATAGTGGATATCACAGGGAAGATTGGGGTTGAAGTGTGGGTTAGTGTACAGTAGGACAGGAGAAAATTGTAAAACCCTTGAATCATGGTCATCAAAAAGTGTAAGCAACTCCCCCCCCCCCCCCCCCGAAAAAGGAAAATGGAATGGAAATAAAAGAAACCGTGCATTCTTTGTCATCAATAAGAAAAGCAAGGGGGGGGGTGAGGGCAGCAGCCAAAGGAATGAAATTAAAATTAGGCCTATACGTATTCAAAAAATATTAAAGCTTTGAAGAGCTCTATAGGCTACTATCAAGGAGAAGCCCTGGCTCTATGGCTGATGATGTGCCTCCCTATCTGGATCTACCAGTGCATTTTAGGGAACTATAAATTGAATACGAGATTGGTCTTCCTGATAATTCAAGGCTCAAGCATTCATCAACCATGCGACTAAAGCATTCTAACAGGCCTGTCAAGACAATAATAATACAGTAATAATGTCATCGGTTTTCAATAGTTATAGAAAGGTATTCGAATAATTGAAATACCATTTACCAATAGGCAATACCCATGCACTTGAAATTGTGATTTCAAGTGCAGTGACTGAAGCCAATGCAGCTATGCTTCAAAGACTGGGTGAATAAGAAAGAAAAGTTCAATTTTCTAAACAATTTCCCCCAGGGCTGACTTTGATGATAATTCTGTAATTATTCTGGCATGAGTTATTATAATTAGGCCTACATGTTTGTGAACTGCAATACATGTAGGTAATACCTAAGTGTCATAATACATTCATTGTAGAATATTTATTCGCTTTTTCTATTCTTAGCATAAAGGTGGCGTACCAGCATGTTGTATAGAGTATGCAAAAAAAACATTGTTATTTGAATTTGTTACTCCTTTGAATATTGGATAAGTTTAGAATTACATGTACTGGTATGTTGCATAGTGTGAGGAATATTTCTAGGGCTACAGAATGTATGGAATATTGACCTGGGAATAAAGACAAATATTCATATCATTATTTGAAATGCTTACTACAGATCAGAATAAAAAAAACCTTATATCGACTATTGGAATGTGTTAGGAGTTTTGAAACTTTCAAACTTGATTAACAGTTTTGGCCGTCAGGAAAATTATTTTTTTAAATAGTGTCCTACATTTTCTGGGTAGAAATGTTACAAAAATGCATCGTAAATAAAAGGGCAATTGAGTTGGAGAAGAACGTGAAGTAGACGAGTCAAGATCACAAGTCGAATGATCATGTAGAGGCCTACCAATGTAGTCAAGCAGCTCTATTGACTACAGATATTAAACAAGTGGAATGCCTCTGGCCGTCTCACCTGCATCACGCGATTCAATATAGCAGCAGTGCTGATTTTGAAAACTACTATAACTCGCACAAGATGTTCAGTGATACTTGGTTACTCTTATTTCCACGTTTTATGAACTAGACCAATACACTTATAGAGATATGATGGCAATTCAACAAATACCCCCAACGTGGCCAAAGTTCTTTGACCTTACATGACCTTTGACCTTGCTCATGTGACCTGAAACTCGCACAGGATGTTCAGTGATACTTGATTACTATTATGTCCAAGTTTTATGAACTAGACCAACACACTTTCAAATTTATGGCTGTAATTCAACAAATACCCCAATTTGGCCAAAGTTCATTGACCCTAAATGACCTTTGACCTTGATCATGTGACCTGAAACTTGCACAGGATGTTCATTAATACTTGATTACTATTATGTCCAAGTTTCATGAATCAGATCCATAAACTTTCAAAGTTATGATGGTAATTCAACAGATACCCCCATTTCGGCCAAAGTTCATTGACCCTAAATGATCTTTGACCTTGGTCATGTGACGTGAAACTCATGCAGGATGTTCAGTGATACTTGATTAACCTTATGTATAAGTTTCATGAACTAGGTCCATATATTTTCTAAGTTATGATGACATTTCAAAAACTTAACCTTAGGTTAAGATTTTGATGTTGATTCCCCCAACATGGTCTAAGTTCATTGACCCTAAATGACCTTTGACCTTGGTCATGTGACATGAAACTCAGGCAGGATGTTCAGTAATACTTGATTAACCTTATGGCCAAGTTTCATGAACTAGGTCCATATACTTTCTAAGTTATGCTGTCATTTCAAAAACTTAACCTCAGGTTAAGATTTGGTGTTGACGCCGCCGTCGCCGTCGCCACCGCCGCCGCCGCCGCCGCCGTCGGAAAAGCGGCGCCTATAGTCTCACTCTGCTATGCAGGTGAGACAAAAACCTTTCGATTTCACTTGATGTTTATGGCCATAGAAAATCAGACTGTGAATTCATGGGCACATTTTCAATGAACATAATTTATTTATAAAAAAAAACGCTTTTAATAACCCAGATAATCTATTTCAGATGTCCAGATTATCAAAAACAGTCCTATTTAACCAATTTTGAATACTGTTTGAAAATAACATGCATTACATTAGGTTCACTCTGGTATGTACATGTATGAACTCGCAAACATCCAACAGAGTATTCATTATGCATGCACTGTCCAAGACAAGGAAATTCGACAGGATGTCAAATAGATATTCATTACAAAGAATATCTGTCTTTACTGAACATCAGCCAAGATGTTTCTTTCATTCTAATAAGGCTACATTCACAAAATGCTTTAAAAAAAATAAAACTACAATTTTCAAAGATGTTTAATATAGGCCTATACATGTAATTCAGACTATAAAAGTTGCATTCCAGAAAGACAGTCTGAAATTGATTTCTGAAGAACCCCTGATGTTGGTTGAAAACTTAATCTATATCATGATTTTAGGCCATCTTTTGTTTGACCATGATAATACATACCTGGGTCAAACCATGAACTTAGGAAGAACTCCTACGTTCATGGTCAAACTCCCTTACCTCTATGGTGGGTGGGCTTAAAACTAAAGAGGGAAAACAATTTGTTTTATCAAGGGATATAGATAAGAGACAGACAAGCTTTCAAAGTACGGACTGATTAATTGAAAGCATCATCACTAATATTTCAAAAAATCAAGAATAGATTTTAATAGTCAGAAATCTTAAAGTTTTATTCATACTATTCCAGGCACTTTTCTTTCAATATGCTATTTCAGTGATTCTAGACTCAATGAGCACCTAACACAGAACAGGGATGCATGCTAGCTCAACAAGTTTTCTTTGACACAAGTTAAAAAAAAATGTTTATTTCAAAGAACATTTCAATGTAACTACTGTCAAAAATCTTCCAACCACTACTTTTATTTCACAAATTCACAGTACAGTGGATTTTCTGTTAAAAACAAGCTAGAGAAAGAAGCAGCCTTTTATCCTTCACCAATTGAAGTCAGTCAACAACAAAAAATGAAAGAAAAAGAAAATGAAAAGAATTTATTCCCTGTATGGCTGTATAAAAGATGACTGGATAATCTTAGAGTGACTGCCAAATTTCTAATTTTATTCTCAGTTGCATATTTCCCGTCTACATTAGAAAACCACTGATTGGTCATAGCCTCATCATATAGTGAACTATGCATAACAGTCAGGCCTACATCATATACTGTACTGTACATTATATAACAGAAGTGAGTAAATGAACACCCTGATAAACAATAAATGAATATTAAGGGGCATGTCCCACTCAACAAAAAAGTTGGTTTGAATGAGAGAAAAGAGAAATCGAAGAAGCTTATCACTGTCAATTTCATGAAAATCTGATGTACAATGTTAAAGAATTATGACATTTGAAATTTCACTTATTTTCACACACTGTTATATGCACATCTTGTTGGTATGCAAATGAGGGAACTGACAAAGTTTCCCACTTACTATTTCTTTTTTGCTTTATTGTATGAAATATGTTTTTTTCCTTATTGTAATGTGAAACAAGGTTTGATTCCTCATTTATTATGAGGTACTATTTTAGAAAAAGTTCTATCATGATTAGATGAAGAGTCTTTCATTGTCAAATCTGTGATTGTCAAAACTTTAAATAGTGAGTGTCCGAATGACATACAATTTGTAAGCAAAGTTTTAAAATGTCACAACTCTCTAATATTACAACTGATTTTTATGAAATATTCAGCATTATGCTCTGATTACTTTTTTTCCTCTATTGAATTTGAAAGAAAATCTTTGTTAGGTGGACATGCCCTTTAAAGCTTTTTATGCAGCTTCCTTTCATGGAAGCTGTAAAAGAGATATTTTGTCATGTCTTCTACATTATTTCATTGCTTTGAGTCCAGACAGTTTATATTTGTTGAAGATCTACACTAAAAGGTGAAAAGTTGATGTTTTGTGAGGGTTATGCCCCCTTGTGATGCATACTTTAACTTCAACCACTGTTTCAGCCTTCAGGTTTTGATATTCATATCACCCCCAAATGACTTTCAAATGTTTTGCTGCATAGCTTTATTTATAAATTTACAATGCATCCATCTGGAGTGAAATAAATTCCACACATCAGACGTAAAATGGAAACTCTTCATTCAGTCTAAATTTGGTTCATATTTCCCCTGCATTGGCAAGCCACACAGCCAAATTAGGAAACCTGCTCCCAGGAGTGAGAAAAGTGTGGTTCTGACAAGAGGGTTGCCCTCATACCAGGCAAACCCCCTAAATTCCAGAAGGACAAATCCCCAAAGGAGAGGAGAGAGGAAGAAATGCCTTGATTGTCTGGATGATGAATGTGAGTCACACAGCAGGGATATTCCTGGTTCAAAACTGGTTCAAAGGAAATGCCATATGGTGAATAATAAGCAATAAATGCAGGAGCATGAAGTCACTAACATTTCAATTTATGTTCTAAATCTGCCCAGGTGAAAAATTTCAGCCATTATTACTAGTTCATGATACATCTATTCAATAAAATTTCAGGGCTTTTCACTAATCTAGAGACCAACAAATGTTTGAGAATTGCATAATTTGCAAAATTAATGAGGCTAAAAAAATGCACATTTCTGTCGAAATGATTATACCATCTTGTTCCTTGCCTGAATATCTAAAAAAAATTCCAATGGCTGAGATCCTGTCAGGAAGATGCTCAAAATAGCCCAGTTAAGTATTTAAGGGTTTAATAAAGATAGCCTATTCACATCATTTGCTCAAATCAAAACAAAACTATTTCATCCTCAGCTTGAGAAAGATTTGGAAACACTCACTGTATAATACTCAATATGATTTGGTATGGCTTACACACAATCTTCATTGGATAAACCTACCTCTTCCTAATCTCTTTGTGACCGGTGATATTGTTGAGAAAGGCTTGGAGACCCAGCAGGCGATCTTCCAGAAAGATGGGGTCAAAGTTATTACCAAACCATCGCTTAGGAGGCAAGGCCAGGCGGAAACATGGGTACAGAATCTTCAGCTGTCATGCATATGGGATGGAAAGAAAAAATCAAAACATGATTGAAATGAAAAAGATACACTCTTCAAGTTCAGCATGTTGTTTCACTATTGTTGAGCAGAAAATTTTCATAGGTGCTAAGATTTTGTCCATGTTTGTGTGTCTGCAATGATGCAGAAAAACAATGATTTTAAGTGAGAATCTATTTTTCAATCCATTCATTCATCCTTGAATAAATGCAAGCGAAGAACATAATCTGATATTCAATAAATTCTCCCTTGATACCAGTAGATTTTTTATTTCGATTTTAATAGTGGTTCAAATTCACATTGTTTTGGGCATTTTATGCAAATAAAAACTTGAAAATAATTGATAATCGTTCACTTAAAAGCAATGATATTAATAATTGTATGAATTGTGAGGTAATTTCATTCTGCCTGATTATCAAATAAAGAATCACTTTATATCTCACTCACCTTCATATTTAGTCTTGTGAAATCTGTGTATCTCCGGAAGATAAAATATCCTTCAGTTGCTGTTTTCTGCACATTTAATTTGAAGACCTATAAGGGGTATAAAAAAAAAAGAAATATGTTAAATAACAGATTTTGTCATAAATATTTTGGTTGGTGAACTTGGTGTATATTTGGTGAATATTTCGGCTGACCAGTCTGAAAGATGGAAAGATTTTGATTTCAATTTCAGTGCTGACCGTTTAGTGTCTTGTTTTTTACATTCCCACAGCATAAAAATAAAAAAGAAGACTGGTCCTGGGAAAAGTTTCACTTGGTGTCAATCAATGTGATTTCTATGGTCATTTCTAAAACTCATCAATTACTTGCTCGATAGGACTCCTTTCATTTTCTTACATCTTGCTGGCCCAAATTCCAGATTCAAAGTTAATCTCAGACCCTCCCCCCCAAGAAAAAGCGATCTGAAAAATCACTGAACAGGAAAATACTGAGAGATGACTCTGATTTTCTGTTAAAACAAGGAATTCATTTACAGAAATAATAATTTTTCCTAATTCTAAATTTTATAGTCTCCTGAAGTCATAATTTGCTGGTTGGTAATTAAAAATAGTAGACCTAAAGAGAAATGAAAACTGAAACTACAGTATCATATTAATAACAGCAGAACAAAGGATTGATTAATTGGTTTAATTATGCATCCCATCTTACTTTCATGAAAGTCTAGAATAAGAATGTGAAAACATACATAATCAAGGTTAAAAGCAGTCTTGGGAAAGAGCAATGGATGACACTTTCAATGCTATGATATGAACTTCGTTTTAAAAACTCTCATATTATAACCAG
Source organism: Lytechinus pictus (assembly GCF_037042905.1). Classification (NCBI taxonomy): domain Eukaryota; kingdom Metazoa; phylum Echinodermata; class Echinoidea; order Temnopleuroida; family Toxopneustidae; genus Lytechinus; species Lytechinus pictus. The sequence continues at coordinate 61,296,102 of NC_087246.1, read as the reverse complement.
ATATTAATAAGAAAGCGAAAGTACATGTACATACAGTATGATTTACATTGGTAATTAAAGGAGAAATAAGAGGAAATGAGAAGGTTTGAAAAAAAATCCATGATCCATCAAAGACCAAGACATATTTTTTTTTTTAAAGGTTTGAATTTGTGACATCATATGGGAACAGTTACCTCATAATTTTATGTCATCTAATATGAATTCCATAATACCCATTTTTTAAAATGTTCATGATGAATAAAAATATTTATATGACACCTACATGTAGATAGATCCTTGTGATTTGATTTGTTGTTTGATATCATTCATTCAGCCCATTTTGCAATGACGTCATCAACCATGCAATTTTGGATCCATATGATTTTGTCCATTGCACTCGCGCACCGAGACTGCAGCTCATGCACCAGCAGTGCGCATGTTGTAATGACGTAACAATCAACAGATCGAACTCACACTACATGAGCATCTTTTGCATCGAAATTCATGAATTTCATATGAAAAAAAATAATCATATTTTAGGTGTCATATAAACCAAATAATGAATGTTTTTTCATTCGTGCAATGGACAGAATACTTCATTCGGTGAAAGATGAAATAATGATCCATTCAACGGGGCTACGCCTCCTTGAATGGATCATTTCATTTTTCACCTCATGAAGTATTCTGTCCATTGCACTCATAAACATGAAATAATGTGTCTGATGTGTCTGATGAAAGAATGAACCACAAATAACATCACTTCATATTTTCTGAGAAAATGGCAAGTAGAATTTATAAACCAAAATATCACTTGGGAACTGTTTCGTTATGGCATCACAAATTCAGAACTGTAAAATCCATTACCACTTTGATCTTTGATGGATTTTCGTCAAAATTTTTTTTCTGCTTTTATTACATGTACATGTCATACCAACTTAATGTCAGGATGAACCTACCCTTTAATATTCAAGATCAATAAAACTGGATGTTTCCTGGACCCAGGTACACCATCAGGAGTGAGGAAGCATAAATCCATTCTATCTCTTTACCACAGGGATCATGTAAATGTGACTGATGTCATAAATCTCATTGATTTATAGGTACTACATGCTTTCATGTAATGAGCCTACAGTACTTAAAATGATTTTATGCCAGATGCTGCAGAGCTATGGAATTGTTATGCATGCAGCTATGAAGCCTACTTTTTGCCAAGTTAACTAAATACAAAAAGTACTGCTCTAAACATACTTCGTTCTGATCCTTTTGTACAAGTTTTCAAATTACACGCATTCATAAATCTTGATGTGGGCAGTTCCACGGTTACGGAGTGACATTCAGAAACAATATTTTTGCATTCAAACAAAGATATCACCCATATTTGAATAGTTATTTGCAAAGAAATGGTACCTGACAGTAGTTGCTGAAACCCACTTTTCAAAATAATAACATTTGTTATTTTGATCCACTGAATTAATGAGATGTGAATATTCATAAACATGGTTACGGAGTGAAGCAAAAATGGACATGCATATTTGAGGAGAAAACATATTGCTCGAACTCTGCGAATTTTGAATTGCTATCATAATTTTGATTTATTGATTGGATTCTATGTTGTTCTAGCTTTAATATGTTGCATTACATTAAAAAATTGGTGTACATGTATTATTTCATTAATTACGACTAAAAACGTAAACCCATACCCGGTTAAGGAGTGACGGTTACGGAGTGACATCAGAAATATCCACTCACTGGCAACGTAAAATGAACTTATATTTTAAAATTTTTGTTTGATATGATGTAAAATGATGACCTTCAGATTATCCAAAAGAAAATTTTACAAAACAAGCAATAGTTTTCTGTTAATTTGAAATTAAGTAAAAAACAATATATGTAGTCCCATATATAGCGTTTTTTTGTATGGTTTGGATTCACCTATAAGGAGCTGCGTAAGAAAAAACAATTTTGGCTAATTATGCTCCCCTTTTGTGTTTATGAAATTCCATATGAGTTATGATTGAAAAATTTGATCCAGATTTGAAATAGAGCCAATATAATTTTTGGGAAAATGTCCACCGTTGCTTGGAATTGCCCATAGTGATACAAGTCAATTACAATATTTGACCACAAAAAAATCGGAAAATATCCTCTGAAAATGTCTTTCTTTTTTAAATTTCAATATCAATCAAACTTTCTTATTATTCATGTAATCTTCTAAAAACTTCCATTGATCTATTTCTTTAATTTTTTTCTTTCATATGATTTCAACTGGTTTCAAGGGTTTCATTTTCATTTCAGATCAATACAATGTAAGGAAGTGGAAAGTGGAAACTGAGCTAACAGGAAAGGATCCAATATCTACAAGTTATAGGAAACTTATTAAAAATAAAAGCATTGTATGATTAATGTTCCTCTTTAATATTGTTCGGTGCTTAATCATTGTCAAAGCACTCAACAAGCAATGGAGTATACAGTATCTAGTTGCAACATGTTTGGAACTTTCGAAAATAAGATGAGGAAGTGAAAAGTTTTTGTATGTATATACCTGTGCAGACATGTAGACCTATAATCATCTACCCTGGATGATAGGAAGTACAATTCAAAACAATAATAATGTGTGCACCGCACCATTTTAAAATGCAAGAAATCTGAAGACAAATTTATAAACTCTTCGTGTGTTGACTGTAAACTCCCGTGTTCTGCATTATTATAGCAGTTCACTGTGAACCCTCCTCCTACATGTACATGGTATAAAACATTTTAGAGGGCTTATAACTTTCATCTGAACATTTGAGATGTCGTGTAGCAAACTGGTGTTTTTATTTTATTGGGCTTTCTTGACATACTGTGTAAACTTATGTAATAAAGCATAGGAATTTTTTTCTAACATTTTTCATGACATGATTCTTTTTAAAGATACTCCTACAAAAATTGAGATAATCTGACAAAAATTGTCCAAACCACATTGAAAAAGAAAATAGAGTATAAAATCCTATGGTCAAAGTCTTTCTGACCAGGGACATGAGAGGGGGAGACAAAAGCATCTTTTTCACATACATGTAGGTGCAATACATCATGTACATGTAACTCCTAACAATTAACCTGACCTTGGTCATGTTTGTGAAGACGGTTTTATTGATTGATTTTCTCCTCTTGTTTTTCAATGAACTTCCTGCGTCTGCTGGTGGATCATGGATTCAGCGCGCGACACTGGCACTGGTCCAATGGTCCCAGACTGGTAAAAACTGCTGTCCGGCCAGAAACTTTTCAGAAATAGCCAGATTTACTGGTCCAATGTGACCAGACAAATATATCTAACCGATACAAATGATATTTCCTTCTTTTTTTGTAAGTTATAAAAATGGCTCTGGCATCTCAATGAAATGGCTCTCTAATATTGAGAAATTGCTCTCACGAATTATATTGTGTACATTTGTATGTATGTGTACCTTTTTTTAGGGGGGCAATAATACATGTAAGCAATAAAAGACAGTAGAATAAACTCAAGTCTATTTTATATTTTTCTTTATTTTTGGGACCAGTAAATTTTAGGTTCGGACCAGTAAAAAATTGAAAAATTTGGTATCTACTGGTCAGACCTGATCATATCGGACCATTTCAAAAACGGGTTAGTGTTGAACCCTATATTGATTTTTTTTTACTTGTAAAGAAGGTACAATAACTCTTTCAAAAGTGGTTTCGAAATTGAATGTATCCAAAACAAAGAAAACTATGAAAACTACAAAAGAGGCATCATAGGGAAGTATGTGGTTGTGCAAAAAAAAACCACGAAACGTGTCTACAGGTGTGTATTGATATGAACAAAACATATCAATCAATACAGGTCTACATCCTAAATGCCTACCCCATTACTATTTGCATCAAGTGTCTCTTTTCACTTCAAGTACCTTAAAGGGGAAGTTCACCCTCACAAATATTTATTGTAAAAATAGCCCCCTCCCCCAAAAAATTAATAATAATAATGCAAAATATTGGTGAAGAATTGAGGAAAATCCACCAAAGATTAAAAACGTTATTAGAAATCTGATTTTATGATTTGTGACTTCATGTATGCTAGCAGGTTCTTCATACATATCATGTAATAAAAAAAACAATGAAACATCATTTTCTAAAAAATTGAAAAGAGTTATTCTTGTACTTTCTGGGGAGCATTTTATGAAAGGACTTGTTGGATGTTTCATCCGACAAGTTCTGATTTATCCGACAGCTCTACCATAGGGACTCAGCCATTCAAAGTCATGGAAAGTGGTCAGATCCGACAACTTTTCAGACAAAAAATGTTGATGAAATGCTCTCTAGTATATTAACAAATTATTTCACACCCGGTCCTGAAAAATAATAGTCATCATAAACCATTAACAATTTGAAATTAATGCATTTTACACATGTACAGTATATTATATAACACAAGGGTCAGCTGCTTACTTTATGACATCAAAATCAAAAACTTAAAATTCTAATAATTTTTGTAATCTTTGATGGACTTACCTCAAACCTTCACCAATATTTTTTTATCATTTTTCTGGTATTTTTAATTTTTTACAACTTTTCTACAGGCAGCACTTCCCCTTTAAAACCTCATGACATGTGAGACCATAGCTAAAGTTTAAGGCCTTTTTTTTTTTTGGGGGGGGGGCTACTTTTCACAAAATCACAGAAGTACTGCCTAAGTACATGTACATGTATGCTACAAAAGATGGCTTAACACTTTAGTTGATGGTGATTTCCTAGGGCTCTTTTTAATTTTGCAACATGTCATTTAAGCATTTGGGGGGGGGGGGGGAGGGGTGAAATCGGCAAGGATAATGGCACTGTGAATAACGCCATACAATACCTTGTATCCCGTTCTCACTGCCGCATTTCTATTTTCCCCTGTGCTGTGCCCTACTCCCAGTGAATTCCATTGCCTCATTCCCACTGACAGTGTCTTCTCTCTCGACCACATTCCACGTACCAAGTACCTCATTCCAGTCCTAAACCCAGAGCCTTGTTGCTGCTCTTTTCCAATACCTCATTCGAAGGGTGTCTTTATGCTTACACTTTCCAGGCCAGAATCAGCATTTTCATACATGATTTATAGTAAAAAACAGTTGCGTCCATGCTAAGGCGTTGTTTATGCTTCCATTGCCAAGACAGACCAGCGTTTTCAAACGGTGTTTCAGAACGCCTATCGCAAACATGGTCCTGGGAGTTGTGTATGCTTAATTTTTCAGAGGCAAAATCACAATCTGTAGCTGACTTCACATCATAATTTGGTTGACCAGGAAAGCGGGGCCAATGAGCGCACCCTTTATCGAAAGTTATTTTTCCCCTGAGTGTTGTTAAGGTCAACCACTTTTTTAAATTTGAACAACTTTCGATCTATTAGTAATTGCAAGGAGCTACTTCTAGTACTTGGCATACCCATAGAATTTTTCACCATGGGAATATAGCGAGTCGCAATGTCACACTTTGTATGCGAGCATACTTTTATGGAATCGCATGTTTTTATCCTCACAAGAAACGGAGCATCATTATCATGTCTTTCACCAGAGCTAGTAGAAAGCAACCTTGAGCTTAAACCTAATTATGATCACCCAGACAGCAGATTATCTACTTATCCTTAAACACTTCCCCCTTCCTTGTTATAGTATTTACACCTCCATAATCATTTCCCTTTGAAGGAAACATCATATCCTATGTTCAGAAGCAGAAGGATGCCTACATGTTACCCTGCACAGAGTACATGAAATGCCACTTTGCTGTACATGTAGGCCTACTTATGTACAGAGAAATTAGGCCTCTGGCTCTGTCCAAAGATGCTGACCTTTAAAAGGTCAAGTCCAACCACAAAACAAGATTTTATAGAGAAACATCAACAAGCATTCTGCACTAACAAGTCATTCATAATTGAAAAAATATATAATATACAGTTTCTCTTATTTTCACAAATAAAAAATGAAAATAGCTCACTATGGGTAATGCAAATGAGATTGATGATGATGTCAATCACACTATTTAAAAATTATTTCAAGTTTTTGCTCTTTCAAATTTTTTAAATAAAAAAGTCTGATTGTTTTAATACAAAAGAGTGTATGTACATGTATACTATAACACATAAATGCGTAGAAACTAGAAAGGCTACAAAAAGTGTATGGCAGGTGCTGGGTGTTGTATCTGAATCCCCCCAAAAAAATAATCAAATGTACATGTATCCCTAATCCCTAAAGTTCCTCTTACAATCACATAATTTTTTTATCCTAATGCTAAAAAAAAGTTCATAATTCTTGGTTTCTTATTTTTTTCTGGGACCGCATCTACATATAAAAAACAAGTGGAATGCATCTGGCAGCCTCGCCTCCATTATGTGATTTAACAAAGTGAATATTGCATTTATACTGACTTTGAAAACAATTATTCACAAAAAAAAAAAAAAAAACACTTCATAATATAAAACACTATGTTCATTGACCCTAAATGACCTTAAACCTTGACAATGTGACCTAAGACTCAGGCAAAATGATCAGTGCTACTTGATTATCCTTATGTCCAAGTTTAATGAAATAGATCCATAAACTTTCGAAGATGATGGCAATTTAACAAATACCCCCAACATGGCCAAATTTCATTGACCTTAGATGAACTTTGACCTTGGTCATGTGACAAGAAACTCAGGCAGGATCTTCAGTGATACACCATTACCATTATGTCTAAGTTTCGTGAACTACTGTAGGTCCATATACCTTTTAAGTTATAATGACATTTCAGAAACTTAACCTTCGTTAAGATTTCAAAAGGGAAGTTCACCCTGACAAAAAGTTTATTGTGAAAATAGCAGAAAAAATAATGAAAAATATAATGTTGAAAGTTTGAGAAAAATCCATCCAAGAATAGAAAAAGTTATTAGAATTTCAATTATTTGATTTGTGACGTCATATGTATACTTATGCGAGCAGCTACATGTATCGTTCGGCAAAAAAATCAATGAAATGTAATTTTATCACAAAATTGATTTTGGTTTTTACTGTACCTTCAGCATATCAATAGACAAATCATTTCACGCCCGTTTCTAAAAAGAAAAAAAAAATTAGGCACCACGAGCCATTTAAAATTTGAAATTTATGCATTTTATATAAAATAACATATGGGGCATCTGCTCGTTTATGACGTCACAAATCCAAAATTTAAATTTTAATAACTTTCTTAATCTTTGATGGATTTTCCTCTAATCTTCACTAATATTTTTAATCATTTTTTCAACAAAGTATTCTTCAGGGTGTTCAAGAACAGTGGTATTTTATTAATACCACTGAAATTGGCCATCCTCCATATGATCTGTACGTTATGTTAAATTGAGCATGTATATATTTTTTATATGGAAATAAATACAAACATACTGAATTTCCCCTTTAATTGTTGACTCTGCTGCCACCGCCGTCGGAAATACATGTATTGTATACAACAGTCTGAGGTACAGTGTATAATGACGTGTCCTACAGTGTATTCCATTTCCATCTATAAATAGGGACAGTGATTTTCCGCGATCGCGGAAAACGGACGGAATTCACGGAAATTGCCTTGTGAAACGGAAAGTGCCATTTCAAACGGAAAATCACGGAAAACATATTTTTTCCTCAGAATACACAGAACAGCAACAGTAATTACTCCAAAATCTCAACAAAATACGAATATTAACTGGCCACAAAACCTCACAATACACGATCTCACTTCACTACAAAGTATGACAATTCACACATCTTGACTCCATCACTCTCGATCGTACCCCGCGGGCCTCGGCCGCGTCTTGGCCGGCGGCGCGGCGGGGTCGGCCGTATCGAAAACATTCACATGCAAACAACACGGTCGTGTGTTGCTGCCCTCTACGTTTGAAGATGTAACAGCACGATATTCCGGTCTTGAAATCCAAAATGGCGGATAGGCTACAGTCGTTGACTGGTTGAAACCATGTCCAAAAACCCCCAAAATTATCGATAAAATTTAATTTAACAAAAAAATAATGCTAATAATGTGAAAGGTAAGGATGTATTTATGTCAGATATGTTTGTGAAAATATTTTGTGTACCCGCATAGATCCGATTAGAGCGGATTCTACTGCGTTGTTGGTACAGTGGCAGATAAAAATTTTGACCAGCGCAGCGCGAGTGATATATTGCTACTGAATGGTAAACGGAATTGCCAATTTTCCGTGTACACAAAGTCTATGGGGAAACGGAATTTCAGTTTTCTGGCATGCTGAAACGGAATTTACGATTTTCTGAAACGGAAAAGGCAATTTTTTTAAACGGAAAATCACTGTCCCTATATAAATTTGGTCAATGGTACATGTACAAAGGTACTTCAGGAGATAAGAATTCAAATAAAATGACCTCTTTACAGGCAATCTGATGGTTCATAAAAACAAAGATTGCAGTAACTATATTTGATTAGGACAGCTCAAATCTGCTATTGTTTGTCAATGTCTGATGCTGTGTTTGATGGTGATTGTTCTGTACAAATATATACATGTACATGTAGAATTGATAATGAGAGATTTCTTTGTTCTTTGAAAACACTTCAGTTCAAGAACTTCAAGTTCAAAGCAGGCTATGTACAGTCTCCTAATAATAAAAACACACATGGTGACTCCATGATTACAGCGGTAATGCAAAAAGCAGGTTACTGTTTTGAACAATGCTCTGTATTTATACACATACAGTACATGTAGGCTATTTCTCAGTTAAAATTGCATTTACTTTGCAATGTGTGCAGAACTTTCTAATATTGCAAGAAAAGATTATGTACATACATTTATAACAGGTCTTGCACATTATGATTTAAAACAAGAAATGTACATACCCAAGGTACAATGTACCTGCATTTATTTCCTGAAAAATTTGCCCGCATAAGGTACAAGCTGATTAATTTCAATCAAGCATTATTGTAATCCACGTACATCTGCTTTTATCTAAAGTCTATTTTGGTACATAAAAAATCCAAGGAGTTTGAATTCTGTACAAAGTCAAGTTATATTGGACCCATGGGCGGATCCAGAAGGGCCTGCCCCCCCCCCCCCCGGAGGAAAAACTAGAACTATCACTGAAGGTGATTACCTCGCCCTATGCCATTACCATGGCAACAGTTTCCAACACATGGAAAAAATATATCTTGCCCATCTTTACCCCAAGACCTACATGTACATATCATGAGAATTGGTTACAAACTAATGAAGTAGTTTGAACCAAAAGATTTTGTTCTAATTTTTGACATTTGATGTATTGTTGCCAAAGCAACACAATATCCTAATGTACACATGCAAAAATATGTCCTGTACATCATTACCTCAAGATCAATTTGTGAGCCAAATTTCATGAGAATTGGTTGAAAACTGATCAAGTAGTTTGAACCAAAAGTTTTTACAGGTCACTTTTCGATCGGGTCAGAATGTATTTATCAAAATTTCTGCTCATGCTCGCAGTAGTTATCAAGTTACAAACGCATCTTGTTCAGGATCACAAACATTGCCCAGACTGTTCAATTTTCAGGGCTTACGAGATTATTACATATCATTTCAAAAGAATAGAACTAAGAAGTGAGTCAAGTGACTGAAAGGACTACCCCTTCAAAGGAACAAACAAAAATCAACTTCGGGTGGCCGATCAGGGAAAATATGGCTAAAAAATATTTTTGGCCTCTCTCTTGGCAAAAGCTGGATCCGCCCCTGATTGGGCCTATAATTTACTCTGGCTCTAACTTAAATGGTCGTTGCAAAGTTAACTGAGGATTTAAGAGACGATAAAGACCATGTCTGTCCTTCCAATTCAAGAGTGCAGCACACTTTACTATAGTATTTTCAATCTTTAGAAAGCTAACATATCTTGGAAGTTTTCAAGAGCAAAAAAAGTGATAGGAATTGGCAATAATCAGACTCACACACATTCAGTCTTGTGAACCTTTGGTCAAGTAGATGCTTAGACTAACATATCCCCCTGCCTGCTATAGCAATTGAGAATTAAGAGACATGGGGGGGGGGGGGGGGAAGAGGAATGGATAGTCCATTTCCCTTCAATCACCATACTAATAGGAGGCAGATGGAAATACAATGCTTCACTTCACAACAGGGATACAAGATCAGGGAGAGAGGGATAGAGAGCGAGAATAGAAAGAATGGAAGGGGAGATACTGTATACCGGTAGATGGGGGGGGGGGCGCATGTAAATGAATCTAGTCATACATTATAACACAGCAAGAAATTGAAATTCTGAGACATCACTACAGACTGCTATGAAAGTGGGCTTGGCATATGTGTGTACATACCGGGTATATACATGTAAATACATAAAAATATGTTTTTAATGGCCAAAATTATTTGGGAAAAAGTAGGAGTTCCTACTGATGTCTCTGCATAAATTGAATTTAATACTCACAGTGAACTTCGCCCTTTGTTCCATGACCTCGTATCCACTGATAGGCACATAGAGTTCATCTAATTGTTCATCCCCTCCTTCCTCATTGTTTTCAAAGACCAGAGGCGAGTAGCCCAGGATGGATCCTGCAACGTTACCCATCCCTTCAGCAACCTCCTCCCAATTCTCCTCCTCTTCTTCTCGTTCAAAATGTTCCCTATCCTGATTATAATTCCTTGTGAGCTGGCTCGGATACCTCTGGCCTCCAGCTGCCAGAGGTGTAGAAGTACTATAAGGTCTCCCTGCTGCAGAAGCGACTAACCCTGCAGAAGGTGCGGTACTGTTTTCGGCACAGATGGTTGCACAAGGTGTAGAACTGATGGTACTGCTTTGACAAGGAGAAGATCCAGCTCCCTGCGCTAGGGTACCATCACCATTTGAGTCATGGATATTCCTAACTGTCCCTGTAGACACGTGAGTAGTACTTTGTTTATTGACTTCAGCACTGTGACTGATTGATGTGACATCAGCAGCAGCTGAAGAGGAACCCTGATTGTCTGTTCTCTCAACTGAGAGGGCGCCATTTTCTTGAATGGACTGGCAGGATTGGGTAGTACTGGTATTGGGGTTGTTTGAGTGATGAGAATTGGATTGATCAACAAGGCTCTCAGGGGTTGCCTCCTCGGCAACCACAACGTCTCCGTCACTGTCTGACATCTTGATGTCTGGTGACTCAGGGACCTTTGACACTTCACATAGCTCTGTGGTATATAAGAATGAAACAAAGAGGGCAAGATGAAAGAAAGATCTGGAATTCCATTCCTAGATATTAAAGTGCTAATGGAGAAAAGAGAAACAAAGTCCAAAATCTTTTCCTCTACAATGGATAATTGAAAGAGGGTTATTCATATCACAAGAGTCGGTCTAATTTGTAACAGGGATGTCCAAATCATGGACTTTGATGCAAGGTCATAATGTGGCTAAATCTGGATGTGGTTGAATTCAGATTAAAAAAAAACTTTTTTTTAAATTGGAAAGCCAGCAAAGTGAGCAGCTAAAATAAATTATGGAATTTTTGTCAAAGATAATGAATAAATAAATAAAAGAATACAATGACAGTCATCTTGTAATTCTAAGGGAAATCCAATGAAAACTATGATGTAAAGATATAGATACTTTGGTGAAATTTTTACAGGTGGCTGGCTGGCTGCAGCCCCCTTCCAAAAAATCCACTAGTAGGTCAGTAATATGCCAGCCTGAAGAGAAAAGCATCTGCTTCACCAACAATTATGTTTTTATGTTATTTGATTCCCAAGCAAGTACTGTACGCCCCTCTGCCACATGATCTATGATCACAGACTGTATTATATTTACACCTGTATAGGTGGTTGAACTAAGGCAGAACTAATGACTAATACAGCTATTTCAATATTGGTGCTCAGGGTTGCAGTCGGGGCAAATGGAGATGGGGGTGGGGGGGTGTGCCTATCTTAGAACAAAGACCTTTACGCTTTGATGGTTCCATATTTGAGCTTCTAATTGCCACTCTAAAGATATATACAAATTTTGCATAAATCATTTTTGTCAAGATATTTTTATTGTGGAGACATGTTGATGTAACCCTTCCAAAATTCTTTGCAAGTTAAAACAGATTTGTATCTTTATGTTCATTTTTTTCACCCTTGGGTAGTCTGGTAAATGTAATTTTGTTCACGTTCTTCCTACAGTGTTATGCAAAGTTGTTACATTACAACTTACAATTTTGAAAAATTTCTACTAATTTACATGTAACACACAATTATTTCAGATATACAACAATAAATTTAGTTTATTTATTTAGTTTATTAGTAAGCTGACAAAACACCAGGTATTTCTGATCTGGGTATAATTTCCAATCAGAAAATACTGGGTATTTTCTGATCTGGGTATAATTTCCAATAAAAAAATACCAGATATTTTCTGATCTGGGTATGATTTCCAATCAGAAAATACTGGATATTTTCTGATCTGGGTATAATTTCCAATCAGAAAATACTGGGAATATTCTGATCTGGGTATAATTTCCAATAAGAAAATACTGGGAATATTCTGATAGTCTAATACCAGTTGGTCTGATTTTCAGATAATTTCACATTGATCACAGAAGCTACCCACTTGATCACAGAAAATACCCAGTATTTTCTGATCTGGGTATAATTTCCAATAAAAAAATACCGGATATTTTCTGATCTGGGTATGATTTCAACTCAGAAAATACTGGATATTTTCTGATCTGGGTATAATTTCCAATTAGAAAATACTGGGTTTATTCTGATCTGGGTATAATTTCCAATTAGAAAATACTGGATATTTTCTGATCTGGGTATAATTTCCAATCAGAAAATACTGGGAATATTCTGATCTGGGTATAATTTCCAATCAGAAAATACTGGGAATATTCTGATCTGGGTATAATTTCCAATTAGAAAATACTGGGTATATTCTGATCTGGGTATAATTTCCAATCAGAAAATACTGGGTATTTTCTGTGATCAAGTGGGTAGCTTCTGTGATCAATGTGAAATTATCTGAAAATCAGACCAACTGGTATTAGACCTAGTGGATACATAAAAAAAATTGTATTCTACATAGCCTACAATACTACATGTAAGGAGAAGGGGACTGACCCAGCAATGGGAAGATGGTTACAAGGTATGGCCACTATGCCACTGTATTAGATGTATGGAATTATGATGAGGCAGACAGATGGAAAGAAGAATTCATCACTGTCTTCTATTCAGAGATGTTACACTTGCTGCTGTGTTGAGATAATTGTTCAAAATTACATGAACATGTACTTTAATTTCCTGAGAGGCTTTGAGCATTCAATTCAAAGGGCATGTCAGAACCAACAAAGAGTAGATTTAAACATACAGTAATGCTGAAAATTTCATCAAAATTGCATGAGGAATAACACCAGCAAATTAGACCGACAGAAAGCAGCAAAAGCGGCTGCAGCGTCTAACCAGCGAAATTCGGGGGCTTGCCGACTTGCTGGGGATGAGACCCATAAAGTAATGATACTTTGAAATTTTGCTTATTTTCACATATGGTTGATGCAGAGGGAACCGATTGACGTCACCCATTCCAGGCACCCACTCACTATTTATTTTCTATTTTTGTCGAATGAAATATGAAATATCTATTTTTCCTCATTATGATGTTTTAATAAAGTTATAAACAAAACTGATTCATCATTTAATAAGTGGGATTATAAATTGTTGTGATGATTTGATGAAGAATCTCCTTATTGTCAAATTTGTGCAAATTTAATTCTTTTCTTCAAATATTGTATAATTCGTAGAAAGAAATAGTGAGTGACATCATCGACTCTCTTATTTACATAGCACAGTGAGTGTTGTGCATGTCATTGTCAAAATAAGCAAAACTCGCATCCAATGAAAATGTGTGAATAACATGGCACTTTAAATATGGCTTTAATATCAAAGTATGTACATGTACCTGTGTGACAGGGGAGCCTATAAAAGCTACAGATGGATTCATGTATTTCCAATGGGGTTCTTACATGTAGTATGATGTACATGTACCTTAAACAAAAAATCACTTGTGGAAACACACAATCGCAGCAAAAAACGCTTGTGAAAACACAAAATACACATGTGGCAGCAAAAAAAAAAAAACATTGTGAAAACAATAAATTGTAGTAAAAAACACTTGTGAAAATACACAAAATCGCAGAAAAAACACAAGTGGAAAAAATTGCAGCTAAATATCATGGAGTGCTACTACCCTTCCAAATTATGAACGTGACTAGATGTACATAGAACAAATGTATTTGGTTTTTCCAGTTGATTTTCTATTCATTTATATCAATATTTCTTCAGACTCCCACAAGGGCATGTGATGGCACTGAAAAAAAAAACCCGGGAACAAAAGCCAAACAATCAAGAAGACAGACATTGAAGTGGTCCTGTCCTTGCAATGTCTATTTAATTGGGAAGGGAATAACATTGTGTTGGACCAGTTTTATATATTACTACGTAATGCAAAGAAGAAACATGTAAATATGCAAATGCACAGTCCATAGAAATTGACAAGGAGACCATAATTACATTCATCATAGTCTGATTCCACAGGGACAATATATATGAGGGTTATTAATTTTCCTGCTCCTTTTAATTATATTTCACAATTTATTTACATTGGACCCAATGAGAATTTACAGGCTATTAGGCAACTAATACTGGGGTTAATTTGTATTCTTTTAATAGTAAAATTGTCCTCAGCTGCACCCTCACCTTTGTCTGTTCTGATACTGTAATAAATTTTCTAATAAAGAAATCATTCAGCAATTGAGTTCAATAGGAAACCTCTAAACCTATCAATTCTTATTTGGTCACTTAATTCTTTTGAAATGTCTTTTAAAACTTCATTGTATCAAAAAATGTTTTTCAAATATTGTTGGTATGAAAGACTATATATAGCTCAAAATAATGACTCTACCAGAAGTCATCAAATTACATGTGTAGCCTTGTTTTATCCCTTTTTTCCTTCCTCAATCGTTTCCTATTGCTGACTTTACTAAAAAATGAATCTCTAGTTCACCCAAAGTACAAATACTATTACTGACACAAAAAAATTCATAATGGTGAATAAAGTACTTTAGGAACCAAAATAGGTAGGCACATTTTACATAGTACTTAGCACAAAATGTGGACATCTCCTAGCTTCACGTTTCACATTTCCAATGGCACACAAACATAAAGTGAACATATGGGTTATGATATTAATATCATCATTCATCAATGAAAAAAAAATTGTATACACAGTGGAATCTTTTGGGATCACAGAAATCTGAATGAGTTTGACTTAAGGTGTAAACAACATATTTTGCATGTTCTGGTGTCTGTTTCATAGAATACAATATATAAACAAATTTGCAATAGTACTGAAATTATTCAATTTTATTGGCTGAAAGCATGTACATTGTAGGTCCATGCTGAAAGTAAACTTGCTATGAAGTTTACAAGTACTTGGTAACAAGGCCCTGGTCTGATGAACCTGAAGATACTACCCAATTTTCCCTGACATTGTAATTTAATTCCTTGAAACATATAAGTTGGTGAGCTACTGTACAACTTACAAGATAAGGTAAAAAATAAAAATAGTACCTAAAGTCCTTGAGAAAGCACTTAAACAAGTTGGCTCATACTATGTTGTGGCCGGAGAGACAATGCTAGCTCCTCGTTTCATAAACCTTGTTTCATAATACCAGTAATAACACATGCACGATTTCTATAAGTAACAATTTAATATCAGCCAAACAAATTGAAGGCTTTCAGTATCTTTTAACTGTTATTGTAAATTTGTTATTGTAACAAGTTTTATGAAACAGACCCCAGACCTGATATTACAAAACTAGTGTCCCAAATATCAATACATGTAGGTACTATCATGTCATAACTAACGTAAATCATGATATAAATTGTGCATGCCACAACTAACTTCCCACAAAGCAAAAAAAATTAACTCTCAAAGAACAGTATATTGATCTTTTCCTTTCACCCTAAAATCAATTTGGATTCTATAAAAAAATGTGATAAATTTTGTGCATTAATAAACAAAAACGGTTTGGAAAAAAAATCCCTCAAAGAATATGCCAGAAGAATTTTCATTTTTTTAATGTCACATACATGTACAAACAGCTCTTCCATCATGTCATGTGTTATACCTGTAAATTAAAAAAGGCAGTTTTTCTGAGAATACTAAAATATTTTTCATGTACATATTCTCACTAATATTCTCAGACATAATATTTTCAGTCCTCATAACTACTGATAAACATGCGATGTCACAATCAAAATGTCAAAATTCCTATTAAACTCTGTTCATATGGATTCTCATCCAAACTTTAACTATTTCTCTCATTATAAACCAACTCGATATCAGGGGGAACCTCCCCTTTACAAAGATACAGTATTCTATTTCTAGTCTACATGTACATTTTCCACTCAGAAGATAGTCATTAGTTACAAGCAAATGATGACTGCAATGATGTCAGCATTTCCAGTGAAGTTCCACAATACAGCCATGATATTCCTTGCAGCCAACAATAATACACAATTTACATATCTCCACATCCTACGATTCTCAATAGAATTTTCATTGAATCAACAAACCAGTGGTTGAGTCTGGGAACCAAATTACAAGATCATTTTTCTGACTCATTAGGATGATAAAACGAATGCCAATGGAAAATAACAAACATTGCTTGGTGTTGACAAAAGAAGCATATTAGAATTTCCAGAGGGGATGATAGTTAAAGAAATATCAACACTCACCCATCCTATTCCACTTGAACCATGCTCACATTGACTGCCTTTTCATAAACACGGCATGGTACATGTGTACACTTTAGATCAGGTTTATGCACAATGCACCTTTCACAATGAGTACGAATCTACGTGCTCTGCCTACGTCCATTATTCATTATGAATTAATAACTAATTGAAAGGAAAACCTTACAAAAAAATATACAATTCATGTTGATCTTTTAAATGCTGAATAACATGACTGAATGTTTGTATTGAAATAGGCTAGTGCTTTTGGAAATTGTGAAATAGCTGTTTATTTTGAAGAGTTTACGTTAATTATGGTTTCATGATGCCACCCACTGTTTACACTGGTAAATAAATATATTGATTGTTGAGATGAATTTCATACTCAGGGAAAAGAATTACACAGGGGCTGGGGTCTATTTAGCCCCCAAAATACTCAAAAGAGTCCTGGAAACTATTTTTAAAAAAAAGTCCTGATAATCAAAAATCATCCCAATGTTAACTTTAAGCTATCCAATGTCGCATGTTTACGCAGTATGTTGTGAAAAGTAGACCCTGAAAAAAAAATTGCCTGATTCATACAAATGAATTCATGCAAAAAATAGCATGGTACTCATACAATGTTCGCTGGAACACATGAATATTTTCAACTACCTTCAGTAGCCTACAATGAGCATATAAAAACATGTGAACTATAAAGAGGCCATTCTCATTACGCTTTCTAAAACTAGTTTACTGGAAGCCGATTCAGGAAACCAGTTTGGAAGATCGCTTTGCTAGCGTTCCCACTTGATCCCACGAAAGTGGTTTTCAAAATCACTTCACGTAAAGCGATCTTGTTGCTATGGAAACACTCTCAGTGGGGTGACATGTTTTGCGTGAAGTTCTAAGCCGCAGCGTAGGCATTCTACACCTGTCATGTGGAGTAGCGCGTTCAAAATGTGCGAAGATCTTCCCGAAGAACGATTGTGTCTTCACTTATGCTTAAACCAGTTTAACGAGGCAAAGCGATCTTGAAAACTACATCGTGAGGTGGTTTTCTGATCCGGTTTGGAAGATCGCTTCGACCATTCTCACTACACGTTAAACTAGTTTCCACTAAACTACATGTAGTTTCCAGTAAACTAGTTTTAGGAAGGTAGTGAGAATGGTGTCATACTGTTTCAACACAAAGTTCATAGAGTTCAAGAAAAGTTAGAAAGCAGAATGACTGAATGTTATGTTAGTCTACACCTGTGATGCACAATCGGTATTATCCAGGTGGAAAATAGGTTTTGTCACACATGTATGTAAAAACATGAATAATTTTAAGGTGATGAAAATTTCTTTGGCTGCTCATCGAACTGAGGCTATAAAAACATTCTGTATTCAGGTTTTTCTTTCAACTCTGGACTAGTGATCAATTATCATGTGATTTGAAATCTTATCAAACAATTTGTTAAAAACAGTAAATTGACATTTTAATTTACATGTACATGTACAAGCCTACAGTGTATATAAGATTTACCAATATCCATTTTTTTTCTGAGCAATGACAAATTGTAATAGACACTGTATATAGGAAAATTTTCTTTCCTACAAACTTTAGCTTGTGAAAAAAGTTAATACATGTAATTCTCTACTTTTATGATTGATGTTTAACTCCTAGTAATAAGCAGTTTTAATACATTTTACATCAATATACATGGGATATGAGTAGACTTGGCCTTTATTTCGTTAATCATATTCGAGTCAACAGAAAAGAAACCCTACATGTACATCATACACATGTACATGTAATGCTATTTAGGATAAAGCATTGCATCATAATATATCCACTAGTCACGTGCATTTTAGCAATTCATCCTTCATTGATGAATAAATGAACTGACAAACATAGTTCTCTCTCTATCGATTGAGACATTTGTGATTGATTGGTTTTTATTTGATTTTCCTATCTGCACACAATATCTTCTCATTCTACTGTCGATCTTTCAGCCCACTGTATTGTAATTCCTCAAACATGCAAGGTTTCCCATCCCATTTTCATTCCAGGCCATTAGCCTTGTGTATCCTACAGTCTACCTAATTTGTTTACAATTCATCTAGATCACATCTCCCATGCATGACGCTGGCAGGGTACAAAAATATTTAAAAAACAATGATCTGTATCAGGTTTACAATTACAGGGGGAGTACATGTTATTGTATGTCTGTACTTTCCTGAGGATTGACCTCATGACTTTTGACCTTGATTATTAAAGAAACTTGTTTTTCGCTCATGAATATCATAACATTTGTGATATCCAAATTTGACTGAATACTTTTCTTCAAAATAATCAACAAAAATATTTTCTTATCAAAGTTCTCTGATATGAAATTTTCTTTGACCCTTACCTCGCAACCTGAAACTACATGTATACTCACCTGTAATTTCTTATCATTTTTAAATCATAATGCTGACTGATCAGTAAAGTACCCTTCACTGTTCTTTCAAGCTTTGAGTTCCCTAAAATTCCCCCTTTTTTAAGGTATGATCAGTTCATCAGTACACTCACATATATAAATAATAACAAAAGCCCAGGGCCCATAATCATAAAACCTTAAAGGGGAAGTTCACCCTGACAAGAAGTTGGTTTTAATAAAGCAGAAAAGTACAGAAAATATATCAATGAATCTTGAAGGAATATTGGCCCTGGTCTTTGAAATTAGGGTTCTTAAATTTCCTAACAATAACATCTCAATAACCTTCCTTAGTTGGTTGGTGAAGGAACAATAGCTGCGCTCAAATATGCACAATGTAAACATTTGTTATACACACACATACATGTACCATAGTGTGGATCTTGCAGGTTGGCCGTCTTGATAAATATATTTTCTTTGTTTATTTTTTGCAACTGTAATATTTTTTTTTTTTTCCTGCCCCCCCCCCCAAAAAAAGTGTTCAGTTTACTAAAAGGGTTACTTTGGATACTAAAACAAAACAAACTAGATTTTAATTTGTCATGAGGATGAATTCGGTGGTCTTTCATTATTTCCAACAGAGCTGAGTGATATGAAATAAATATTAATTCAATATTGTATGATTTTCAATATCACATTGTAAAACATATTCGAAATTAAAGGTCAAGTCCACCCCAGAAAAATTTTGATTTGAATAAATAGAGAAAAATCAAACTAGCATATCGCTGAAAATTTCATCAAAATCGGATGTGAAATAAGAAGGTTATGACATTTTAAAATTTCACTTATTTTTCACAAAACGGTGATATGCACAACTCAGTGACATGCAAATGAGACAGACGATGATGTCCCTCACTCACTATTTATTTATTTATTTTTTTTTTTGAATTCTACAATATTTCATTTTTTTACAGATTTGACAAAGGACCAACTTGACTGAACCATATAGTCAAGGCTTCAAACTAACTTTTTTTCTTGGTGGCCCGATTGGTCCACCAAAATCATCAATTTCATATTCTTGGTGGCCCAAAAAGCAAATTTGGTGGCCCTAAAACAATAGAAAACATTACAATTTATCAAAACTTTGGTAGCCTTACTGGGCCACCAATTGCAGGCTAATACAAAATTTTGGTGGCCAGACTCTCTATTTTGGTTGCCCCGGGCCACCGGGCTACTGCTAATGTTGAGCCCTGATATAGTATTAAACAATGCTTATTCCACATATTCAGGGACGAATTAATCGTTGTTTCACCTGACAATGAGGAGAAAATTAGAATATTTCATATTTATATACATGTAACAAAATACAAAAGAAATAGGGAGTGGATGACGTCATCAGTTTCCTCATTTTCACACCCACCAGGATGTACATATGACTGTTTTGTGAAAAATAAGCAAATCTTTGAAATGTCATAACTTTCTTATTTTACATCACATTTTGGTGAAATTTTCAGCATTATGTTTGTCTGATTTTTCTCTATTGATTCAAATAAACATTTATCTCGGGTGGACTTGACCTTTAATAAGAAGCAATTATTATTATCATCATTAAAGTGTTTGGTGGAATAGGGCCTATACGAAAGTGATGAAACGGAAAAATAAGGCAAGGGAAGCCCCGCGTGTTGGAGCTCAACTCTCACACTACCTGTACCTCAAGTGATGTTCATGCAGGCTCCACTCCACTTCACTACCGCTGCACTATGCTCCACCTACCCGAACATCAAGGTGCTGAACTGGCTCGGATATTCCGAGTGGCAAAGGTGGGAAAAAATGCATATTTATTGTGAAAAATATATGTTGAAACGGCATCAAAAAAGAATGAAAGCTTAATTTCTTACTTTACATCCTAATTTCGCTCCATATCCATCCTCCGATTAGTCTCAAAATTGGTGATTTAGAGCCAACATGGAGTTCCTCACACGTATAAATAATTCGCTGCCGATTTAAAAACATTGCATGCGCGAGGGTCTAAGCCCGGACCTAGCCTGGAGGCGTCTGGGGAGTGAAAGTAATATACTGTACGTATGGTCACTCCCCTAACGCCTGGCATTGTGATGTATAGACTCCTACGTACCGAGGGAAAAGGCAACTATGAAAATGCGCCAAACTGCTAGTTATGTTTAGAATCTGAGGTCACAACTGCTGTACATGGGTAACAATATTGGTTGGCAACGTTTGGCAAAAATGGATGGTAATGGTTACAAAATGACGAATAAATTATATAAAGTAATAAAAGTAGAAGAGAGTTTACTTACACTTGTTGACATCGCCATCTTTGATCCTTTGTTAATGCAACCTAGTTACGTGACGCGTATAGAGGGCGGCAAAATCATGAGCGGTGCTAGATTAAAAAGTGCTAAAATGTCCCGCTTCAACCACTGAACTAGAAATACATAGAGAAAACATATTGCATCTTGCCTTCTACGGCGCGTTCTCGAACAATTGACCTAGCAAAATGGCGGCGGTCACGTGACTTATCGAGTTCGCCGGCGATGTTTTGCTAGGGTGTACACGACTTCCACGTATTTATAGTTCAGTTGAAGCAGGACATTTTAGCACTTTTTAATCTAGCACCGCTCATGATTTTGCCGCCCTCTATACGCGTCACGTAACTAGGTTGCTTTAACAAAGGATCAAAGATGGCGATGTCAACAAGTGTAAGTAAACTCTCTTCTACTTTTATTACTTCATATAATTTATTCGTCATTTTGTAACCATTACCATCCATTTTTTGCCAAACGTTGCCAACCAATATTGTTACCAATGTACAGCAGTCGTGACCTCAGATTCTAAACATAACTAGCAGTTTGGCGCATTTTTATAGTTGCCTTTTCCCTCGGTACGTAGGAGTCTATACATCACAATGCCAGGCGTTAGGGGAGTGACCATACGTACAGTATATTACTTTCACTCCCCAGACGCCTCCAGGCTTCCCGGACCCTCGCGCATGCGCATGCAAAGTTTTTAAGCTTTTTTTTTAATGCTATGGGGAACTTGGTCGCCCGCGCGAAGTGCTACAATACGCGCGACCGTGCGTGCGACCATGCCCCCCAGAAACCCTCCATACGTACGCAGAATCAGGATCCCAAGATCAGACGCATTCTCACGTTCAGCTCTCGATCAGTACAGTACTACAGTCTACTACGTATACGTCCCTCAAGTTCACACGAGTCATCAGGTTCTACGACAAGTCTACTTACAAGTTCTACGACAAGCTCTATATACTTACAAGTCATCGAAGTCTTCATCCTTTGTAAGATTAAGACGGACTGACCCAGGATTAAGGTGAGTATATGGTTCTCGGTAATCCAGCTTACTTTATTTAGGTTAACATCCATATAGTCAGTTTACTATATATTGGCGCTGCGTATGAACACGACTCTGCGCTAGTTTTGTAAATGCAGTAAAACAAGCGGCGCAGAAAACTAAATTGGCTAGACATCGTTTTAAGTGCTTAAAAGTAGGGAAAAGTGTACCGTAGGGCGGCAAAGTAAATCGCACTCTTTATAAATTGTTTAAACTTTTGATTCAATCCGCCGTCCTACAGCGATATAGATCTGTATTATAGTTATCTTAAACAAATAATAGCAGTGTTTTAGGGCTTATTCTCAGCGTTTTTGCGTAGGTTTTAAACCCTTACACTATCCCCTTAACCCGGTTTAAATTTTGGGTGTGGCAGGACGCCACGTAGGGCACGCCATTTATGCAAATAGCGTTAAACGTTTTCTATTGTTCGCCGCTCCCCGCATTCTATTGTGTGTTAGGGCTGAATGTATGCCTTGCCTGAGAGTTGCTTGGGGTGTGGTTCTGGTGATAAATTTGTATGTACCCTCTTTCCCTGTTAGGATTTAATTAAATTAGGATTTGAATTTTGATGTAGGATAATTAAATTTAGGAATTGTACGTAACTGAGATATATATTTATTGTTGAATTTGGCTGTTGGTGATTTAATGATTGCGTGATTGGTGAAAGATCGTATTGCTTAACCTGACTTTCCCCCCGTTAGCTGTAGCAGACGACGAGGAATCTACGTACGTTGAGTAGTTGAGTTATGATGATTCTGTATATGCCGTTCTTGATTCGTGAGGTCGTGTATTGATATTACGTGTGAAAACGAATTTTGACCATTTCTTATACAGATTTTCCCGTCTTGCAGTAATCATTTTTTGGCGCCAGTTAGGTTGCCGTTTTACGGATTTATTCGGCGCCGTTTAGATTGCCGTTTTGCATATAGGGAGGTTTCTACTATTGCCGTTTTATAGGTGCGTGAAGTCTGAATTATACCGTGACTTTTTTGTATGAAATTATCCTAGTGTTATCTGGCTAAAACGGAGTTACCCTCATACGACTTTAGTACGTCGGGTTTCTCTTGTGGACTTTATTTAATGATCAATTTGATTTCATTTCGGTATTAAGATATCATCTCCAAAAAAAAAAAAAAAAGAAATAAATAAAATAAAAAATAAATAAATAAAAATAAGGAGTGATTGATATATTTTATATGCCGTTGCAAGCCACCAATGCTTATATTTAGAGTGGCATTAAGCTACAAATTTTAGTGGATGGTATATATATTAATTAATTACTTAGGCAGTCGGTGAATACTTAGAGTATTTTTTGGAGCTTGAACATAAGTCTGGGAACTCGACCAATTATATTATATTGGCCTAACTTGTCTTCGGATTTAGTGAATATACTCATTGATTCCCGTCACGTACATTGGTGACGCTCGTATTTTGGACAATTATTGTGCTAATTTTATTTTAGGACTGAAAGTTAACTTTTGACTTTGTATTTTTATAATACGGTCCGTCTCATTATAATCCGACGCTACTTGCGTTAGTGTAGTTCCAAAAACTCTCTCGTACTTAATCTATTCAGACTTCCGTACACCCGTGGGGAATTTATTTAGAGAAAAAAACTTAATAGTTTATTGGAGTTAAAGATTATATATTTTGACCGTTATAACAATCTCTGGCCACCGGTAGTTTGTTGCAAAGTCGCACCTGCTGTCAATTAAAAGTACGACGATATTATTAATAGGGCCTTTGTGGATTGTTTAAGCTGATCTAGAGTTAGGATTTTGCTTGATCGTTTGTACGTTTACATTTAGGAGTTCTTTGGAACAGAAATTTGACTTACTTAGTGAATACTTGAACTTCTTGTCATTTCGAGAAAAGAAATACTTATATAAATTTTGCTTTGAATAAAAAAGAAAATAAAATTTTCATTCGGTTCTGAGATAGAAAGTTTTGAATCTGTAATTCGAGTTTATATAGGAAAGAATTATTCCAAACAAATTTGACTTTGAGATACAATATTTAGAACTTCCATCTAATTATAAGAGCATAGGGTGCTTGTAATTTATTTCGGTATTCTTAGTTCATATTAGTATTGGGTCAAGGATTGGACCATTTTATATCAGTATTTGGTCATTTTCTTTGGTCATCGACAAGCAAGGTCATTTTTAGTTTTTAATTATCTGAAGGGTGTTTTCAGTATACAAAGCTTATAGATAAGGGATAAGCAAAGTATATATATATACGCCCGAAGATAATTTAAACTTTTGTGTCAGCAGTGGAGGCATTTTCTACTTAGTACACATATAGGTGCTGGGTGCACCTGGTTAGCTCAGCATCGGAGTAGAGGCTAGTGTTTTATTTTCGGTATATTTACACATTTGTACTTAAATAATATAGGCCTCATATTGGCCATATCAGAGCTTTAAACCTTTGATAAATTTTAATAATTAGGTTTTCCAAACAAACTTAGTTTTTAGTTGTTGTTGTTTAGCTCTCTGGTAAGATTGATGATTGAAAGTGATCAATCCTATTTGGTGGTGATCACTGATCAGTGATAATTCTGATTTTCGAAGGAGCTTTACTCAGTACTTAGGTGCTTGTTAGCGTAAGATAGAACTTTCAAAATTTAGTCACCCTTCATCGAATCATGTCCAAGATTCAAATTAATTGTTGTGAGCCAGAGGAGCTATTGAAGGTCCCAGGAATTGGTAGTACTTTGGCCGAGCGAATATTGGTCCTCCGAGAGGCTAATGATATTACGATGGAAACTTTCTTAGATATTCCGCACATACGTAATGCCTCTGAGATTGCAGGGTATTTTGATTTTGCCCCTTATGCTGTTTTAGAATCTGGCACAAATTCTACCGATTCTATTGAGGAAAGAGTGATAGTAGGCCCTGCTGCGGCAGGTGATGTAGCAGCACAGGTGGGCGATGAGCAGCCAACCCAATCCCCCTCTCCCTACCCTTTTGAATCCTATCCTCAAGATTCGTTGCCAGGACATCTTAAAATAGTAATGGGGAGAGAGAGTGG
Organism: Lytechinus pictus; assembly: GCF_037042905.1. Taxonomy (NCBI): domain Eukaryota; kingdom Metazoa; phylum Echinodermata; class Echinoidea; order Temnopleuroida; family Toxopneustidae; genus Lytechinus; species Lytechinus pictus. The sequence goes on along the minus strand of NC_087246.1, from coordinate 61,270,608 downwards.
AGAGTCAGGGGCTGCCAGCTCACGCAGAGATAAGGTAGCTAGAGGCAATTCGCCCTCACGGAAGCATGTGGTTTTCTCTTCGCCGCGAAAACGCACACCCCCACCGAGGGAAGGTGAGGATGATGGGCTTTCTTCCCCTATGAAGTCACCCTCAAGTGACCAGGCCAGTCCTAGGTCATCTAGGGATCATGCTAACCCACCAAGGGGTAGCCACGGGTCACCTATATCTCGGTCACCCACATCTGGTCGCCACAACAGCCGCCGTGGATCACCACGTACAAACCGCCGGGATAGTCGATATGATTCTCCTTTTCGGGATTATGGTGGGCGCCGACAAGGGTCACCTAGAGGTCACAGGCGGGATCGATATGATCATAGTAGGGATCGTTATGATCGGAGTAGGGATCGTTATGATCGCAGTAGGGATCGATATGACTACTATAGGAACAGGTATCGCTATTCCCCTCGCCGATATCGAAATGACCGTTATGATTCTCCCCCACGATATTATAGGGGTAATCACAGTCCGTGTAGAGGTCGTGATGATTGGCATAGGTCAAACTCTAACCGTTCCCACTCGCCTGACCATGGCCCTCGTAGGTCATCATCCCCCCGAAGAACACAAGACCACAATAGGCGGGATGCAAGACAGTCAAATGAAGACGTAGCAGTTGATTTATCATCGCGTGTTTTGCAATCACTATTTGCCATCAACCGTGCCCCTGAAACGCAGGCCCCCCAATCCCAAGAGCATGATTTCGAGTCCCACAACCCACCACCGGTACGAAGATCCTTAAGTACCAGTACAGGGGAAGGGGACAGACCCCGACTGGTTTCGGTGCCAAAGTCCATAACCTTTAACGGTACGGGCAGCTGGCAAGCCTTCATTGCGAAGTTTAAATTATTCGCCAGTGAGAATGGGTGGGACGCCAAACAATCGCGTAATTACTTATGTTGGACGTTAGATGGGGAGGCTAGCTCCTATTTAGCCACGCTTCTTGAGCGAGAGCCCGATATGCCATATAACATTATGGTGAATAGGATGGAAAAGAGGTTCACACTTAAAGAAATGCCTGAGGTATCGCAAATGAATTTCTCTTATGCAAGACAGGCCCCTGACGAGAATGTCACCAAGTGGGCTGCTCGGTTGCTTACCTTAGCCTCTCAGGCTTTTCCTAATTTGCCCGAGGCATATGTGCAGCAGCAGGTAGTGATGCGTTTCTGCCAGGGCTCCGCAGATAAGGAAGCTGGGCAACATGCACTCAATTCCAGACCTAAGACCGTGGAAGAGGCTGTTGATCTTGTTAAATGGTATCAACACTCACACCGAGCTATTTATGGGAAACCGCGCAGGGAGGTTAAACATGTCTCCTTGTCTGAAAAGACCCCCCTTGAACCAACCGCAAGGCAGGTGAGTGCGCCCCCTACTTCCCCAGCGTATACCGTTTTAGAGCGAAGGGTTTCCGCTTTAGAAGGGAAGATGGACTCTGCACTAAAGCAATTGGAAGCACTTGGGTCTTTGCCGGCTACTGTTCAAAGCCTAGCTGAGAGTGTAAAAAAGTTAGTAGTTTCTCCTCGTGGTAGAGGCAGAGCATCTCCTGCCCGAGGGAATATGTCACCGGGTCGTATTGGTGCCTGCTTCCACTGTGGAAAGTCTGGACACTTCAAGAACGAGTGTCCAGAACGAGGCCCCCGACCGAGCGTTTCCTTTGTCTGTGAAGATTTGGGAAACGATTCGGGATCGGAGGAGGAGGTCCGACCCCGATCCCACTAAAAGCGGACCCCAATTCTAATTTGGAATCCGAAAATGCCAAAGTACTTTTAGAGGATTCGCTCTCTCAAGAGGAGCAAGAAGCAGATATATCCTTGGTAGTACTTGAGGCTAACAGGTCGTTGGATAGCGAAGACTCTCTTCCCAGAGGAAGTAAGGAACTGGGTGTTCCCTCTCCTGATTTGATTGTTAAAGAATCCGAACTGAGAGATGGCGGTCAGGACGGTATTGGTATCACTGAAGGGTCAGGGAAAGTTCCGAGTGTCAAGGAACTCTCCTCTCCACCCCCCATCAGCCAGGTGATTGATACGCCTAGGCCTCCATTGGAGCCCAGCCCCTGGTTGGTACCCCCCTGGCCACCCCCTGAAGAGAATCCGCAATTAGATAGCTGGATCCCGAAGGACCTCGAACAGGCCTCGGACGTTGTAGTCTGCCGGATAAAGTCATCATCTACTTATAGCATAAATATATTGGTCGGTAACCAATTGATGCGTGCCGTAATCGATACTGCTGCAGAGGTGACTATAATGTCTGATAAAATCTACCATGCACTACGCCCCGCTCCTCCAGTTATTAGGTCAGTCGTCCTAAATACAGCTGGAAGAAATATGAGTATGACTGGAATAATTGTAGGACCGGTTGATATGACTCTAGGTGGCCAGACGTTTAGTGAATGCGTCTATGTTGCCCCGATAGACGATGATATGCTGCTTGGAGCTGATCTCCTCAAGAAGCACAGTGCATTCATCAATATACCGGATTCCTTGTTAATCTTTCAGGGCGAGTGCATTACAATGACTTGTGGTGAAGACACTGATACCTCTCAGGTTTTCGTTTCAAATTCTGTGACCATCCCCCCAATGTCAGTCAAACGAGTACAATGCGAACTTGATTCTTCTTGCACGTTTGACCAGTTTATGGTAGAGCCGGATGTTGCCCTTATAGGATTGGTTCCCCGCACATTGCATTCTGGGAGTAGCTCTATACAGTTATATGCTGTGAATGCTACTGATGTTTCCATCCATTGGGATAAAGGTCAACACCTTGGACAGGCTTCTCGCGTAGGTTCTAGAGAACCCCCCGACTTTGACAATCCTATTCCAAGTGTCAGCCAGGTTGACTTGACTGGGGATGCCAGAATCCCCACCCATTTGGAAGATCTTTGGAAACGATCTTCGGAACACTTAATTCCTGAACAGCAAGGAATATTAAAGGGCTTGTTGCTAGAATTTGAGGGTGTCTTTGCCCGGGATGAATTCGACTTGGGTAATTTCACAGCCATTACCCATTCAATCGACACAGGCGAAGCTACGCCCATCAAGCAAAAGATGAGGCGTACACCCATGAACTTTGTTCAAGAGGAGCGAGCATGTCTTAACAAAATGCTGTCCGCCGGGGTGATCCAACCTTCGATGTCGGAATGGGCGTCCGCCCCTGTCTTAATCCGAAAACGGGACGGTAGCGTCCGTTGGTGTATAGACTATCGTAAACTTAACAACGTTACGAAGAAAGATGTCTACCCGCTTCCTTGCATCGAAGAGTGTTTGGATACCTTAGCAGAGAATTCATGGTTCTCCAAACTAGATGCAAATTCTGCCTATTGGCAAGTCAATCTCAGGCCGGAAGACCGTGAAAAGACAGCATTTATCACCAAGTATGGTTTATACGAGTTTGTTCGCATGGGCTTCGGCTTATGTAATGCCCCAGCCACGTTCTCTCGAGCAATGAATCTCATCCTCAGGGGATTGAACTGGGATATCGCTTTAGCCTTCTTGGATGATGTTGTAGTGCTCGGCACCTCTTTCTCTGATCACGTCACTAACATCAGACAGGTGTTGGAACGATTTAGGGACTTTAAGCTTAAGTTGAAGCCAAAGAAATGTTCCTTCTTCCAACGTCGGGTAGAGTTTCTTGGTAGAGAGGTTGATGGGAATGGTCTCCACCTTAAGGAAGAGCATGTTCAAGCCGTAGTGGACTGGCCCACCCCTAAGTCCACAAAGGAGGTGGAACGGCTCCTCGGACTTGTAAATTATCACCGTGTCTTCCTTAAAGACTATGCCCAGGTTGTAGGGCCACTCTATGGCCTCACTGGGAACAATGACTTCCGCTGGGAGGACCAGCATCAAGTGGCTTTTGAGGAAGTCAAGAGGCTCATGACCACCGCCCCTATCCTCGCACTACCCAACTCCACGGATCCGTTCATTCTGGATACCGATGCGTCTGGCACAGCTATTGGGGCTGTTTTAACCCAAGTCCAACAGGGGCAAGAGCGAACTATTGCATATGGCAGTTTTTCCCTGACCCCTGAACAACGACGCTATTGTGTAACCAGGCGTGAGCTGTTGGCAGTGGTACGGTTTACCCGCCAGTATAGGCATTACCTCCTCGGAAAGCCTTTTACAGTTCGCACGGACCATGGGAGTCTGACATGGTTAATGAACTTTAGGGAGCCTCAAGGGCAGCTTGCCCGGTGGCTCGAAGAACTGGGCCAATATGACATGGCAGTTGAACACCGCCCTGGCAAGAAACATCAGAATGCAGATGCATTGTCTCGTATACCCGACGGCGACTTTACATGTGAGAACTACCGTCTGGGTATTGACCCCAAGAGTTTGCCCTGTGGTGGTTGTGCATACTGTCTGAAGGCCCACACAAACTGGGCACACTTCACTGATGCTGTGGACAATGTGATCCAATTGGCACAAAGGAGTAAAGTTTCGGAAGTTACCCTTGACCCCGGAGAATCGGAGGACCTCTTTATCACTCACCTGGATATTGGTCCAATCGACGGTCCATTCTCTTTTAGGGTCAACGGGGTAACCCATGATGCCGGGTCTGGTATCGACCTCACCTCAATGGACTTTCTTCGGAAAGAACAAGAGGCTGATGGTCAACTGACCCCCTTGCGCAAATGGCTGCTCGATAAAGAGGAACCAGACGAGGGAACTGTTCTTCTGTGGGACCCCGCTGGAAAGTTCCTATGGGTCAACCGAGAGCTGTTTGTGCTTAAGGATGGTGTCATTTGGCGTAAAGGCGATGACAATCTCCTACTTGTAGTGCCCAAGTCTTTGCGTACTGAAGTGATCAAGCTAAATCATGATCCTCCTTCAGCAGCTCATGCTGGTGTGAACCGTACTAAAGGTAAACTTCGGTCCAAATACTACTGGTATGGTATGTCGGGCGACATCCAAGAGTATATTCGGAGATGTGCCGTCTGTAATAAAAATAAGAAAGCCGTGAGGTATGGGAAACACCCCATGATAACTTATCATGCGGGGGCCCCGATGGAACGTGTACACCTCGATTTCATGGGTCCTTTACCCAAAACCTCACGAGGTAACGTGTACATCTTGATGATGGTGGACCAGTTCACCAAGTGGGTTGAGTGTGTCCCACTGCCCTCTCAGACAGCGGAAGTAACCGCTCAGGCAGCCATTAGCGAGTTCTTTTGCCGCTTTGGCTATCCATTCCAGATTTTTACTGATCAGGGCAGAAATTTTGAGAGCAGGTTATTCACGAACATCTGTAAACTGCTCCATATACATAAGGCTAGGACTACCCCGTACCGACCTTCCGCAAACGGCCAGGTTGAACGTTTCAACCGAACCTTAATGGATGCGGTAAGGTGCTACATTGGGAAGTCCCAGACTCATTGGGACCACAACCTCGCCCAGATCGCTGGAGCGATTCGTTCCACGATCAACCGTAGTACGGGATTCACGCCCAATCAATTGATGCTGGGGCGTGAAACTAATCAACCAGCGGAGCTGATTTTTCCACTTCCCCCATCCGTCTCTGACCGACCTCTGGATGAATATTCATCTCAGTTATCCCAGAGCATCCGAGAGGCGCACGATGCTGCGAGAGCCACCCTCCGGAATACACAGCGACGGTTGAAGCGGGATTACGACATAAAGGTATACTTGCGGCAATTTAAAGAAGGGGACCGAGTATACCTTCTCGCCAAGGCGACCCCCAAGGGAAAATGCAAGAAGCTGCAATCTCCCTGGAAGGGTCCGGCTATTATCGTGAAGCGATATACCCCTTATGTATACCGGGTGATCTATCGGAACAAGGCCCTGACTGTAAACCATGACCAGCTCAAAAGGTGCCTTGACGAGGCCAAGCCCTCAGGCCCTGACTGGAGGAAGGAAAGGTATTGCTACTGTAGAACCCCCGACGATGGATCGTTCATGATTCAATGTGATGGGTGCGATGAGTGGTTCCATGGTGCATGTGTTGGTGTTACCCATGCGGAAGGAATGTCTATTGACAAGTATTTTTGTCCTTTTTGTAGCTGTGGGTAACCCATTTCCTTTTCTCTTTTCAGATGGATGAGCTAGAACTCCACGCCGAGTCAACCTTCGAGGTGGAAATGGACACCCGGCCCCCCTCTACCCCCCCAGAGGCTATCCCTCCAGAGGCTGCCTGGCAAGCAGAAATAGATGCACGGATGGGCCCAATCCCGCCCCCTGGCAGTAGACAAAAACGTACGTGGCTCCGTAAGTTGCGTCGATTACGGAGTCGGTTAAGGGCAGGGTCCAGGGATTCCCCTAATTCCCTAAAGGAAACTCCCGGTCCTGCCCCTGTCATGATGAAGGGCGTTAAGCCATCCAAAGGAATGGGGAGGGGGAGAGGGTTCGCAAGGGTCCGCAAGGGTCCCATAACACCCGGCACGCCCGGTACTTTCCATAGTAAGGGGAGAGGGAGGGGTCTCTTGAATTACCTCAACCGAGAAGATTTCTCTTTAATGGATGCCCCCGCCCCTGCTCCGAGCTCCCATCCCCCGCCTCTACTAGGGTTTGATAGCCATTTTCACCCAGACAGGTGTGGTTGGTACAGTAAGAGAAAGGGGAAGAGCGTGGTGACAAAGCACCCGGTAGAGATAGTCGGAGGGGTCCTGAACTTCTGTGACCCAGAGTTCTTTATGGACCCCGGCTTTCTTTCCCGGGTGCTGGCTCACAGCCCCCCATACAACAAGAGGGACGGGAGCTGGAGATTAGCAGTAGGGATACACCCTAAACAGGCCTCACAGTACACCGAAGATCAGTGGCAGCGTTTGGTTGCCCTACTTCAAAGCCCCTTGGTTGTAGGCGTAAGCGAACTGGGCTTTGACTTTTCTGTCAACTCCCAGTGGTGGCCTGACCAGGAAGCGCTCTTTCTGCGACTTCTTGGTCAGGGCACCCAAGGGAGGGTCCTTATCCTTCACCTAAGGGGTGATTCGAAGAATAATACCGCGTACGCGGCGCACACTTTGGCCCGCCGGCTTCTTGCAAAGCACTGCTCCCCACTCCAAAGGATACACATCCATAACTTCTCCAGCGATGCTTTGCAAGCCGGGAAATGGATCGCTGCCTTTCCATATTGCTATTTCGGTATTGCCGGGATGGCAGCGTACTTCACAACAGAACAAATTCAAGGCCTTAGGGCCGTCCCCGCGGATCGGCTAATTCTGGAGACCGATGCTCCGCATCTCCCTCCTCGCCCGGACATGACGGTGACTTCACCTGAAAGCCTGGGTGATGTGGGGGCGGTGGTAGCCAACCTGCGGGGGCAGCCCTTGGCCACTATAATGGCCCAAGCCACATACAATGCAAAACTACTGTATGGCCTGTTAGGGTAATAGGGTATGTTATTCTTTTTTTTGGTGGCCCCTGTCTCATGTTTTATTTTTCTGTCCAAAATCTTGCCCTTCCTACTTTGGAGGTTAATTAAAAGATAAAGTCGCGGCCTATCCATGTAATTGAGGGGTCTTAGGTTCTTCTCTTCTGCGATGCAGTATTTTCTCTCTCCGGAGAACGTTTCTATTCTGTATCGTGGCGGAGAAGGACTGAGAAGTTTTCCCAACGTACCGGGCCGAACTAGACCAGATTTTACATTCCCAAGTGGAAAGTGTCTGTTGGCTGTCATCTTTCGGACCCTCCTTAGTCTTCAGGGACTGGTAAAGGTTGCGGACTCTTATATTCCATAAAGCCCAAGGGACATTGGTTTAGTTTTTTGAAATATTGTGCCAAATTGTGTCGCACGTAAAGTTATATATCCAGGTGATATTATATTTATTCCAACCGTGGTGCCAAAATACGTCACAAGTGAGTTTATAAATTTCTTTACATACTATCCAGCGGATATAGGTTTGGTTTTCAAAGACAATATTGTGCCAAGTTGTGTCACACAAAGTTTTTTAGTTATTTCAACCATTGTGCCGAGTGACGTCACAGGTAAAATTATACATTTCCTTTAATGATATCCAGGCGATATGGTCTTCAATTTAGTTTTAAAGTCTGCTGGTCAAGCAAGGCTTATTACTTGGTTATCATCCTCCAAAGTTTGGGGATTGAGATTTGGGGCCATCCATATTTTTTTTGTGTGTAAATAGTCCTTTTCACGCATGAACTACATGAACTACATGAACTACATGCTTAGTAGCTCGTAACCTAAAGACATACGTATACATATATATGTATATGTTCAATAAAGTTTTTTGAGGGTCTGTTTAATGCCCACGAGTATAGGGAAAGAAACCTAAATTTCCTTAGTATATGTTTTCGTGATATTTCCGAGATACTGGGAAGTAAATAGTTCCTTTCAGGGGTCTAGGACGAGTGTTTTTATTCCTGGTACTACATGTACCGGTTTATTGTTACTTTTTTGTCCACTCCTCAGACCTATCTTTATATCTACATGAGTGATTAGGAAAGTACAGTTAATAATCAATCTCCCCTTTATTTTTACGGTTGGGGGGAATATGGGGAACTTGGTCGCCCGCGCGAAGTGCTACAATACGCGCGACCGTGCGTGCGACCATGCCCCCCAGAAACCCTCCATACGTACGCAGAATCAGGATCCCAAGATCAGACGCATTCTCACGTTCAGCTCTCGATCAGTACAGTACTACAGTCTACTACGTATACGTCCCTCAAGTTCACACGAGTCATCAGGTTCTACGACAAGTCTACTTACAAGTTCTACGACAAGCTCTATATACTTACAAGTCATCGAAGTCTTCATCCTTTGTAAGATTAAGACGGACTGACCCAGGATTAAGGTGAGTATATGGTTCTCGGTAATCCAGCTTACTTTATTTAGGTTAACATCCATATAGTCAGTTTACTATAATGCCGTTTCGACGTATATTTTTCACTATAAATTATAATTATGCACTTTTCCCCACCTTTGTCACTCAAACTATCAAAATGAGTTCACCACCTTGAGGTTCGGGTGGGTGGAGCGTAGTGCAGCGGTAGTGACTGAAGTGGAGTGGAGCCTGCACGAACATCAAGTTGAGGTAAGTCGCACCAGAGCTTGGCCACGAGTCGGCCCTAGCCTGGCGGCGGAGCTCCCTGGCCTGGGCCTGTTTGCGCTGTGAATACCAAGAACAAACCACACACACGAAGGAGAGGTTATAATTCAATAAATCTTCATAATAATAATGCGAATTGCACATGGAATATCCACTCACACACTGCAAACTGAAAAGGGCAATATCTTTTTCAACAATTCTAATATTATCTCACCTTAATCGGCATCAAAAAAGACAAAACGATGCAGCGCAGCAGTCGGGCATCCTCTAAAGAATCTACTTTACAAGACATCTCAATCTAGTGCGTTTCCGTAAGATCAGGGAAATGGGTTCTGAGTGTGTCGTAGGATTTCGTAGCCAGGGGCGGATCCAGCTTCCGCCAATAGGGGGGGGGGGGCGAATTTTTTTCATCCATATTTTCCCCGATCGGCCGCTCATAGTTGAATTTTGTTTGTTTCTTTGAAGGGGTTGTCCCAGTGGCGAAATGAGCTTAACAAAAATGAATAAGAAGTTGCGAGCGAGCAAAAATTTTGACATTTTTTACATAACACTTGGAAAAAAAAATAGGCCTATGTTCCTTTCTTATCCCTTTCCTTTTCTCTTTTTTTTCTTGGTGGTGAAAAATGGGGGGGGGGGGGCAAAACGCCCATGTCTTAACAGTCATTTCTTAGCTTCATTCTTAGATAAGTGTAATAATCTCATAAGCCCTATTTAGATAGTTTGTAAACCTGAACAGGATACTTATGTAACTAGATCATTACTGCGAGCGCGAAGCGCGAGCAGTAATTTTTAATATGGGTTCTGGCTTGATCAAAAAGGGACCTGTTAAGAACGTTTTGCAGTTAACCATTAGGACGATGCATATTTTAACTATTATTAAATAATGCGAGCGCGAAGCGCGAGCTGAAAATTTTTGACATTCCGACCTAAAAAAAATTGACATTTTAAGCACTTTTTGTAACCGATAACGGTATAGGTAACTAACCGAACAATAATGATGCGAGCACGGAGCGCGAGCGGAAAAAAAATGAGATTTCAGACCTAAAAATTGGACACCCTATTCTTGTTTTGTAAATCATGAAAAAGGATGGGTAATTTGGTATCTTCCTACATTAATGATGCGAGCGCAAAGCGCAAGCATAAAAATTTTGATGTTCTGATCTGAAACTGGATAATTTTAGCAAGTTTTGAATAAAGATCAAGCTGCGTATTCAATAAACATGTGTGCGCGCGTTTTAGATTTAGACAGAATCTGGGCATTCTGAATTCATTTCATTTTTTATCATGAAAATGAATAATGCGAGCGGGAAGCGCGAGCAGAAAATATGATAAAATTTGATCCGTTATGAAAAGGGTGAATTTAAGCACTACTAGTATCTTAAGCACTGTGTAGTGGAATTATGAAGTGGATGTGGATAGCACTTAATAAATTATGCGAGAGCGAGGGCGCGAGCTGATATTTTTATTACTATTTTGACCTAGGACCTGGACATTCTAGGCCAAAGGACATTTTGTAATCATATGAAAAAAAAAAATATTCCTCTTCCTAAGTGCGATATGAAACTTGCCGATATTCCTTTCTGAAAAGGGGACAATTTAGTTATTAGGAATTCATGAAAATTTTATCATCATATTTATTAATTTAATAAGCCTAATGAGTGAGTGAAATTTGTTGACATTGAGGCATGAAAAACTTTTGTAATCATGAATAGGGTTCATGAGTTGATATATTTGTAAAAATTATTGCGAGCGCAAATCGCGAGACGAAATTTTTGATAAACTGTCATAAAAGGGGGATAATAATTAGTTTGTTATATAATTGATATATAATGAATCTTATGGAATAAACAAAGACAATATGTAGGCCTACTTGGCAAATCAAATAATGCGAGCGCACAGCGCAAAACATAATGGTTAGTCGCGTGCATTTGAGTGTCCGAAAGTCCACACACACAGCTTCAACACAGGGAACAGTTGTTTTCATGAACGTAATATTGCAGAAATCGGAATATATCTTTATAACTATTAATAATCTCACACCAGATTGATAATAGTGTGAAAATTTTATCAAATTCCATTAATTTAATGTAAATATTATTACAATTAAGTCACTATTTACGTCTCGCTGTTGATTTGAAAGTGTCCATGTTCACAAATCTTGTTATGGCAAACGGTCGAAAACCACCCATATTTTCGAGACACCAGCACCTTTGTTTTCCCCCTGGAATATCCCTAAGGGTCAGAAAGGTCGAGATTGATTGTCATCTCAATGCTAAATGGATTACCTACAGCTTGATGTATAATACTTTATGACTGGTATAATGGTTACATCTCATTTTTCTCCCAAACTTTGAGATCGAGCAGGCAGAACATGGCATATTTCTGTGTACAACGTCACGTGACTAACGTATGGTAGTTTCCGTTCCTAGACCCTTTTTATTTGAAACAATTAAAGGAGAATGAAACCTTAAAGGACAAGTCCACTCCAAAAAAAACTTGATTTGAATAAAAAGAGAAAAATCCAACTAGCATAACGCTGAAAATTTCATCAAAATCGGATGTAAAATAAGAAAGTTGTGACATTTTAAAGTTTCGCTTCATTTCACAAAACAGTTATATGCACATCTCGTTCGGTATGCAAATGAGGGAACTGATGACATCACTCACTCACTATTTATTTTGTATTTTATTATATGAAATATGAATTATTTTGATTTTCTCGTCATTGTCATGTGATATGAAGTTTCATTCCTTCCTGAACACGTGGAATTCCATTATTTTAACGGTTTGTGGTTCAGGCAAGGAGGTCCTAATTGTCAAATTTGTAAAAATTGAAATATTGTATTATTCAAACAATAAAAAACAAAAGAAATAGTGAGTGAGTGACATCATCGACTCTCTCATTTGGATGTAACTGACTCGTTCATATAACTATTTTGTGAAAAATAAGCGAAAGTTTGAAATGTCATAACTTTCTTATTTTACATCCGATTTTGATGAAATTTTCAGCATTGTGCTTGTCTGATTTTTCTCTATTGATTCAAATCAACATTTTTCTGATGTGGACTTGACCTTTAAGAACAACATAGCTTGTATGTATATAAGCAGAAAAATCAAAGAAACAGATTAATGAAAGTTTGAGAAAAATTGGACAAATAATGAGAGAGTTATGAGCATTTGAATATTGCAATCACTAATGCTATGGAGATCCTCACATTGGCAATGCGACAAAGATGTGTGATGTCACTTGCGAACAATCGCTCCCCATTACTTTAGTATATATTTCATTTAAATTGCCTCTTTCATCACATCTATCAGTAGATCATGTGTTCTTTCTATAGGAGGGCATGTAATAGAGATTTGTTAAAGAATACATCATGGATAAAGAGTTTGTATCACCATAAGAAAAAGCAAAAAGAGACATTGTGGGGGTATTTTATAGTCCATCAAAGGAAAAGTTGTTCACATGTGACATCATGCACACATCCTTGTCGCATTGCCAATGGGAGGATCTCCATAGCAATAGTGATTGCAATATTGAAATGCTTATAACTTTGTCATTGTTTGTCCGATTTTTCTCAAACTTTCGTTGATCTGTTTCTTTGATTTTTCTGTTTCGACACAAGTCTAATTATTCCAAAGGTTTCATTCCCCTTTAATACAGTCCAAAGAAACTTAATTAACGCATTCAATGTTGAAAGTAACAATGTTCTTGTACTATAAAGCTTTGCCTACTAATATTTATAATATAGCTAAAGTTTGAGGAAGCAATTTGCAATCGGGTCTGCGTAAGTATACTATATACTAGCAGGCTAGCATCGTCTGCTACATATGGAAAACTAGCGGACAGAAGGTCCTCGCTGCACGCGCGCACCCTTATAACACGCAGAATTCCCTTGCATTATACCCTTTTTTCACAAACAAATGTGTATCAAGGACAAGCGTTGATTCAGATAGAATTTCCGCCCCCCTGAAATGAATGGTAACAACTTCTTCTATCAGATGACCATAATTTTTTTTACATTCAATTGGTGGGAAATATGGCACTTTATTACATTAAAATCACTAGAAACCATCCATAGTCAGGAATATGTATTGGGATAATGGGTTTGGGGGACATTTTTATAGTACCCGGGTGGATTATATCCGTCGTCACATCGGTGGGTGGTGGTATCATGAATTTCCGCCCAGATTACAATAAAGGGCACATTGTAAGGCAAATACTCATGAAAGAACCATGGAGATTGGTTAATAAGGAAATAGGGCACTTTTATCATCAAATCAGAGGAGATTTTCTTTGTGATAGTGATGTCCGAAGAGCAAACCTAGACTCGTGACGGGTCCATTATGCATACGAGGGGTGCATCCTAGCTTACCACTGCATAGCTAAGTCTGAAAATTAAGTTTTGCTTATTTCTTTCATTTTATAATTATGTTTAAATGTTCAAACAACGATAATTCATGGAAATTGACTCAAAATATTGCGAATCAACGCTGAAACATTATCTGTGTATACATTTTATCCCTCTGTAATGCTATTTACCCCCATAAAGCCGCAATGGAACATTCCGCACCACTAGTCATACGATGATCGCGAGGTCTGCAAACGTCGTCTGCTATGTTTTTACATGTCCGGTACACTGCATACAAGTTTTCGATATGGTAAACCAAATGAGCGATAATGACCGAAACTAACCATTATGGCTGCAAATGATATATTCACAACATAAAACGGACATTTTACGGGGCACTTAAACAAATCAATTTGTAAATCAAACAAAATAATGAAAGCTCGATGTTCGAGCTGAAATATGCTTTGAATATTGACTTCAAAACTTGATACATATCAGCCTATTGAGCAAGATGTGTATCTCATCGAACATGCAATGTGAGAGCGAAAATTTAATATAGTGACATTAAATATTAAAAAAAATCATTTTCCAAGACTTCCCTGACCTTATTTCATTTACTCGTCTCCCTCCTCTTATTTTGTCCTCTTATTTTTCCTTCTTTCTTTCCCCTTCTTTTTCTTTTTGTCTTTCTTTCCCTTTTATTTCTTCATTTTTTGCTCCGCCAATAGGGCCCCTGGATCCGCCTATGCGTATAGCCGTATGTTTCTATATGCGAGAGGGCTTAGCGACCGAGCAAAATAAATTACAAATGCTTGAGAATGATTTCATAACCATTTCAGCACCCATCAGGCCCAGATTGGTGTATAATGTAAATGAGGGCACAGCATGTGTTTTCACTTCATTTAAGAGGGATAATTCTAGAAGGGGGCTTGCAATGATGTTACCCTTTCCAGTTGGCTTTTCATTTATTCATACGGAAGAGAGCCAAATGAAAGAGAAAAAATTCTTACTTTCAAAAGCGATATTTTTAATTTACAGAGATAAGAACTATAACGTAATAGGTATAATATAGAATATAGCAGGGGTGGGGTTTTTAATGTCATATCGGGAACAACCCCCTTTCAGAGGCTTCAATGTGTTAAGGGATGTGGTGACCGGGGAGAAGTGAGCCTAGCATTTTGGAGCATTTTATTATGAACTTCCAAATAAATGTAAATCTGCAACATCTTTAAATTCCTGAATTACTCAACATGCATGCAGATAGGCTGCAAAAGTATACCCAGGATCTCTTCCCATTTATTACATATATTTAGTATACACATTGACTACATGCAGTATTAGAGTCAAATCACTTGAACCTGCATATGAGGCCTCGATCTGGGGAGGGGGCAGGGGCGAACATATCGATTTGTTCCCCAAATAGTTTTGACAATGACATCGGAAAGCACTATAAAACCATTATACTTGACACAAAAATACTATTATACATAGAAAAATTGTCACGGTCAAGATTTCGGGGAACTACTAATTCTCAGTGTTAAAATTTGGCTCTTGGATTAAGCGTGCCGGAAATTTTGGATATTTTTTTTCACCCCACCCAATCCGAAATGATAGGGATCGACAACCCTAAATCCTACCCAGGAGCGGGAATCCTGGGGGGGGGGGGGGGTGCACAGTGCCCCCTCACTTTGAAGCACTGAAAAGTACCCAGTTTTAAGCAAGAAAAAATTAATGTTTTATGTATCTAGATGTTATTTTGAGAGGGAGCGTGTAAAGTTTTGATTTTAGAGGACCAGAAGACAAAAAATGGAATACTGGATTATTCAATACATATACGCAAATATATATATATTTTTTCTTTGTGGTTGAAATTCTTATTTTTTTAGGGATGCACGGGGGTGCATGGGCTTCAGTCCCCAAACCTCCCCTAGAACCGCGCCTGTATGGCGATAAGCCTATTACTGGTCTCATG
The DNA here is from genome assembly GCF_037042905.1 of Lytechinus pictus. NCBI lineage: Eukaryota > Metazoa > Echinodermata > Echinoidea > Temnopleuroida > Toxopneustidae > Lytechinus > Lytechinus pictus. Next base: position 61,255,213 of record NC_087246.1, on the reverse strand, counting down.
AGACCAATCAAGAAAAAGCCCAGAAGGATCATTTACCTGCCTGAATCTCAAAATTTTTGTCAAAGATTATTGAACTCATATCGAATATGAAAATAACAACCCATAACATAGGGTAAATGTTTCAAAGTAAAAACTATAGGGGCCTATTTTTTTCGTTTTATTCGTGTTTTTTTTTAGTGTCTGCCGAAAATCAGGCGCAGGCAGTGGCGTACCTAGGATTTTTCACAGGGGGGGGGGCAAAACCGTCCGCCAAAAAAATTGACAAGCAAAAAAAAAAAAAAAGGTCTTCAATCACAAATGAAGGATTTCGTACCTGAAAAAAATTTGACAAGCAAAAAAAAAAAAAAAGGTCTTCAAGCTCGTCAGGGGGGGGGGGGGGCAGACTGCCCTCTCTGCCCCCCCCCGTAGGTACGCTAGTGGGCGCAGGCCTCTACTTATTAGCGTAGTTTTCACTATTAATATTATTTCTACAATTATGGCATTATTTTCAGTTCGATTCCGAACCACATAATGCAATTTTTAGACTGTCTTGTACACCGATTTGTAATTCATTTATTTCAACTTCGTATTATATTTTGTCAATTTACAACAGGTTTTACTGAGAGAATAAAACAATTTGATTATGAATTAGATAATTTTGTTTCGTTTGTGTGTGCTAAAACCATCATGCAAGAAGTATGATAACTCGGACGGTAAGAGAGACCAACGTCTACTTCTAGAAACATAAAATTCCCCTTTTACCAGAAAATATTTCTTTGATCAAGACTTTTCTCCCAGGGACTTAAAAGTGCCCTTAAAATGAGGAAAACAAAATTGACCCTCACTTTGCTGCAATTATGCTGCGCCTCTCTTGCCCATTTCATGCATCCCACTTTCCAGAGAACCGCACACCTGTTGATTTCTTCAGTGTTTCGATCTGGGTTCCAGCACAAATGCATCAATTAATATGAGGCAAATTAAGTTTGCCCCAGTTTGTACTATCATCACTGTCATTTCTTTTACAGAGGTCATGTACAGTACTACCTGAAAATAATTATATCTGTATAAATAAAGTAAAATTCACCGTGAGCAAAATCCTGAAATTTTCATCGAAAAAGTTACGCAGTTTTTAAAGAAAACATTTATATGAACATCGTCATGAATATTCATTAGGTGGGGGTGATGGTGCCTCACAGAAAGTTTATAGTGAAATAGGAAAAAAATAATAACAAATATTGGTGAAGGTTTTAAAAATATTTTATTAGTTTATTTTTTGATTTGTGACGCCTGACGTCATATGCTAGCAGCTTTCCATGTATTTTGAATTTAAAAATCAATGAAATGTCAATTGAAAATTAATTTTATACCTTCAGTAATTCAGCTTCCCCTTTAAGTGGTATAACCGTTGGCTAGCCATGGAATAGACTCTGTTTCATCAAAATAATGTTAATCTTTAAAGTTTAAAATGTCATAACTTCGATCGTTATTAGTTGTCCGATTTTGATCGAATTCCCAGTGTTTTGATTGTCTGATTTTTCTATATCTGTTCAAATCATAGTTCTCTCTCAGCCTGGAGTGCTCCTTCAGAACTTTTCATGCAGTGAAGGTGTCAATAAATTTCCTTACATTTCAGCCGGCGGGAGGAAGGATTTTGAAAGTGGGGAGAAGGGGCCGCAGCATAACATTATTATAATTATTCGATGGTAATCAATTTTCAGAGAAGATTGTAGCCACCCCCATGCAGTTCCACACCCCCTGATTTGCATTTAATTTACATTACACATTTTCACTTAAAAAAAATATCCCAGTGCAGTCTGCGCGCGAGCTCGTTTCAACTCCGATCCACTGCGTACTGTCGTTGTACGTCGGAGTCTCGGAGATGTACTTGTGATCGTGAGCAATCTTCGCAATCAATACTCTCTGAAAGTAATCTCGGAACCATGGATCAAGATGAATTGGAGCAAAAACATCGAAAGGAACGGAAGGATTTGCAAGGTAATTTTGGCACATTTTAATTGTTATCCCGGCAAGGAACAACAACTGTAACTTGATACAGCCGCCAATACATATCATGATTTAAAATGGCTTTATGTTTTTAAATAACAGCCCTAGCCTAGCCAAGTAACAACTGAAGTAGTGACAGTACTAGTAGATCTGTCTTTGGTCCCACAGCACTCTTTTCTTGTCAGCTATCTAGGCTGCTAACTTATCATGGTAATTTTCATCATTTCAATGAACAAGGTTGTTCTCTGTTACTACTCCATGTGGTACAAAAAATGGAAATGATTGGTTTATTTTCTCTTTTTCTTTGAAACAAATGCTTGGTTTTTTGACAATCAGTTTCAAATTCAACACTTGGCTTGTATTTGTTGCAAGTAAATTTGATTCTTTGTTTGATTTTTTATAAATATAAATTAAAAACAGAGATTGAAAAATGACAGTTTTCTGGCCATATTACTTTCCACCAATAGAGGCAATACACAAAAATATGCCAAAAATTCAAGTTCTTGAGTGCTCTGCCTCTGGTGAATACAAAAATTATTTTAAAAAAAAAGGCAAAATACCAATGAAAAATAAATTGCAACTGTATGGAATTGGAAATTAGTATTTTTGCCTTTTGGTCACATAAGTGATATTTCAAATTCAATGATTTTTTTTTAAAGTGTGTGCTGTGTACTGCATTGGCATACCATATAGTCCTACCTGTAGATTCTCCACAGGTAGGATCACTAGGATGGTTGCAGTGAGCAAGTGTTGATTTTGTTATGACTAACAAAATATTTAGTAATACTGTACGTAATCGTACAATGCAGTGACTCTGTCTGATTCAGACAGAGAGAGCAAGGAGAAGAGAAATATGGAGGAGTGAGAGGGAGAGGAAAGGAGGAGGAGAAAGAAAAGAAAAGAGTCAAGAAGCAGAAGGATGGGGCTCAAACTAGTAAACTAAAAAAAAAGACATATGTCAAAGTCCTGAGAGAGAAGGAGAATGAAAAGGATAAGGCTGAGGAAGGTGAATGAAGTATTAAGGAGAGGAATAAAAAAAGAGGAGAGAGAAGGATGGAGGAGAAGGAGGGAGGAGAGAAGAAGATGAATGGAGAAGGAGAGAAGGAGAATTAGGAGGTGGGGAGGGGAGAAGGAGAGAAGGAGAATTAGGAGGTGGGGAGGAGAAAAGGAGGTAGAGGAGAATATTGAAGGCAATATCTTACAAGAAATATGAAGAAAGGAGGAGGAAAACTTGGACATATTAACAATTAAAGGGATGATTTTCAATGTATCACAGCAAAGATTCAAGGAATAAAGAAGGCTGTGCCCAAAGGAGATAAGAAGAGGAAGAAAGAAGCAGCCGAGGAAATTGCTCAATTAGAAGCAGATCTTGACCAGAGGCATCAGGCAGAGCTTGAGGCAAACAAAAACAAGGCAGCTGTTCCCCATGATGTATGTCAGAATGTAAGAAAATAATCTTTTTCTTACCATGTTGGATGGGGGCAGTTTCATAAAGCAGTTCGTAAGTTACGCACGACTGAATAAACAACTAGTGACCCTTTTCATTGGTGTTGATTTTAGCTCTCGTTTGTGAAGATAACTTGAGAAGAACTTTATGAAACACCCACTTGTGTTGTCTAGGTTTTATATACATATAAGGTAATACTAGTATAAGATATATATTTCCTGCTTCTGATGTTATTTAGTGACATGATGAAGAGATCATTGCAGGATCTGTCTGTCAAAGCATTTTAATTGATCCAATCAATCTTACTCCAAAAAGAAAAGAAATTGAGCAGCTATCTCATATTTCTTTTTTTTTTTGTGTGATTGGTGCCCCTTTGTTAAATGAGTCCTAACAATAAAGTATACATGCATTGTGTCTATCACAGCGAGGTCTTGTAATTATTTGCAAACATTGCAGTCATGTACAAAGTATATTGTAACCAAATTGTTGCATTGATTGCACAATCAATTGTGAGCATTCCCTTTACAGGGAAACATTGAGTGGGCATATGCATCCTAGATGGTGCTGTTACTGGTACTAGCTTTTGTTTGACTGTCTTTATGAATTAATCTCATTTTGAGATTGGGTTCAGATGTTATGCTGAAAATGTGACAGCAAGTCTGAGAAGCAAGAGAAGCACACATAGCAATGGAAGAGTAGGGGGGGGGGGGGGTTAAGTCAAAGTGATTAATGAATCTGTAATTTTGTTTTTATTCAATATTAAATTTCTTGTGTATTTTCCAATTTCTTCACTTTTAAAGGAAGCATCAGCAGAAGAAATGCTTGAAAAATTAGACATCGCTGAAGAACCTGAGGATAAATCACAGAAGCTCTCAAAAGCACAGAAAAGAAGAGTGAGTCTGGTGTTTTTCATGACTTTTATTGAAAAGATTATGTTCATGGTTGCCGGGTAGGTAAAATTGTCTACCTGTTAGAGTTATGATTCTGTTGATGACCCTTACCATATCATCCAAAGCAAAAGAATCACTTATGATTTTTTTGTTGTCACGTGATTACCCATAGCAAAATAATCTCATTTGTTTGAAAGAAGATTAAGATCAATTTATTGCCAAGTTATATGAAGAGCTAGTTAAACTAAAACAAGAAAATCAACACAGGCATGATGAAAGGACTTGATAGTGCATCTTTAGAGCAACTCCATCAGTTATTACATTAAACTACTTTCGTGCCAATGGGCAGGTCAAAAGCATTGTTTATGTTGGAATTATTGAGTTTGTATTCATACACTTATCCATTTCTATCAAGGAAATGTGAAATATAATTGTGGCAGAGTCATTATTTTGTTAATGTCATTTCTAAAATTATATTACGTTTTATGGTCTATTTTAGTTCACAGTGAGTGAATTCATTCTATAAATTTTTCTTCCTAAAAACTAAGCCAAACAATGATGTTTTGCCTTGAAGTTGTCATTAATATCTGTAGGTAATACCTGACCAATACTTGCCTCAAATTGGAAAAAAAATGAATGAGAACTCTTTTGTATATGTGTGTAGGCCTACTGTATTAAAGGAAATTAACCAATCTGTGTAATTTTTAATTCCTTCCCAGAATAAGAAGGCTCAAGAAGAAAAGGAGAAAGCAGAAAGAATAGCCATAGCAGAGAAGGACAATGTAAATAGTGCAAGAAATATTGAAAACAGGCAGTTTGCTGATATCACGTCGAAAAGAAATTTACAAATAAAGCAGGTGCGTATATTATATTTCAATCAAAGGGTTTGTTCAAAAACATTTTGAGGTTGACTGACCCAACAAACCGAGGCAACGTTGTGTTTACAAAGGCATTGTTTTCCAGAGCTCTGTGAATGCTCAATGGCAAATTGTTAGCAGCCTGTAGTTTTTGAAAATCACTTCATGCAAGTTGTTTTATTGTATTTGGTCTTCTTTATACAGGGTAACCCTTTCAATATCGTGTATTGTTCTGCCAAGGGGCCCTGTCTAGATAAAAACATTAAAATACACACAATAAATCACAAAGTAAAAACCTTACATAATACATAATAATGATATATACAAAATGAAAAAGTATTATACTTCTATTGGATTCCGCGATGCTCGTCGATGAGAACGGTCAATGTCACTGGGACTGAGCACAACATCCAGCTTTCCTTAACAATGTTTAAGATGACAGCATCAGTATTCTCATTCGCTGATTCCTTGACTCCATGGAAATGAAGATAACTTCTTCAACTGTATTGTTCCTGGTTATCAAGGGCTTTGTTGATGTCACCAATACTTTTGTGCATCTGTCGGTCTAATTCTTGAAGTTTTGATGTTTTGGATTCGAGGTCCAGCTGGAAAGCGGAATGTAATTCACCTGCTAGCTTCTCATTCACACACTCACACACTTTTGAAGACAGCGTCCACTGTCTCCACGGTAACGGCCGGTGAACGTAAAGCTTTCTGCAATTCGTCACTAATGATGGATGTCAATTCGGCGGAAGAATTTGAAATAGGCTTGTTATTTGCACATTCTGATCTGGTTGGTTGAACAGCAGCAAGATCTCTGTCCTCGTCGGAGCTTGATAGCCGGGAACTCCTGGGTGGGCTACTGCCGAGAGTCTCGTAAAGTTTCTTACCTCCATTGTTCCGTTTGGATATTCTCGTTTTCTTTTTCTTCTGAGACAAGTTAGGCATGATTTTCAACTTCTGAAACTGCGTAGATCAAGTCTAGATAAACTTTGGCAAGATGTCAAACCAACAAATAAAATCCAAATGTGTCAGATAACGAAAATATAATAAACATTCAGTTCAATCGTTCACTCCTTCATTATATAATTCTTTTGGCCCTTTCAGCAGAGTTAAACGATTGATTATAGCATTGATTATCAAAACTGATGGCATTCTAATCAATTTTTATTTAAATTGATTTTTTATATGGTCACTCAGCTGTGATCTACAGAGCCCATATCTTCATGACCCACATCTTCATGACCCACCCAAGAATGTAGTAATACTAACGATCATTTCTTGTTTTGTTTGTGTTTTGCAGATACCATCCGATGGACATTGTCTGTATAATGCAGTTGTTCATCAACTGTCATTACAGGGTATTGAGGTGAGTATTCTTCTTCTAGTAAACCAGCCTAATAGTAATCACCAAATAGAACCTATGTAACTAGATTGCCTTACCACTGCTCAAGCACTGCACAAGTTATCATTATGCTTCTCCATGAAATCATTGAATGGCCTATGGCACATTTACCTACATTGAATCAGTTGAAACAGAATTTGAAGACCTATCTATTTTGATATCCTGATCATGTATGGATAAAACCTATTCTATTATTGCCTGATAATTCATATATATTTCATCTCCTATATACTGACCAGGGCCCAATCTTTTAGAGATTTATGATTGATCCAATCAACTCTGGAAAGCCAGCAATGTCATCATATAAAAAGCATGTTCCACATGATTTCCAGATATGTTGTAATAAACATTCATAGTTTCTTGAAAATTCAGTGTGATCATCTTTGTTTACACAGGACATTGTGCAAATTTTCTGTGAGAAAAATTTATGACAGAGATAGATTTCCATATAGTTGACGTTGAACGTATCAATCGTAACTCTTTATAAAATGGGTCCCTGGCATCATGAGGCGATTCCAGAATCTTTTTGTTGCTGATCCTCCATTTCAACATAGGCAAGACAATTGAGAATGCATGAAAGCCACTCTGAAAGATACTTGGCAGGATCTTCACTCAGCATCTTTTCCTTGCTTATCCTCTCATTGCAGCATCAATAAAACAATGGAGAACACTGAACAGCTATGGTGAAAGACGAATAACAGAAATCCTGCTTAAAGACTTATTAAGATGAATAAAGTTAATTGATGGTGGAAAAGTCCCAAAATACAGTAAATAATTTTGATTACTTATTGTTCAACTTAAGTAGTAGTAGCTGCTTCAAAATGTCTTAATGGTTAAAACAAAAAAATGTATCATTACTTTTATAGTTCTTCTTTATTTTTTGTAATAAATATGTTTCGATTTTTATTTAATTTCAGGAGAAAATGGAGGTGGTTCGACAAAAAGTTTCAGATCATTTGAAATCCAATATTGATGAGTTCTTGTGCTTCTTGACCAAGCCTGATACAGGAGACACGTTAACAGCAGGTAAACTTTCTTAATCCACTTTCCCACTTGGTAAAAATTGCTGTGCAGAGACATCGTTAAGGACCACCCATAGTATGTTACTGTGACAAGTATTTATGTTTTTACTCATGTTTTTCAAAAGATGATCGTGAGAAAGAGCGGCATCTAACGGCTATCATCTTCACTGCATTTGAGTTTTTAGAGAACACAAGAAATTTCGTAATGGTGTTTTTTTAGGGGCGTTGCGGTCGATTAGTTAGGACTCTCGTCTTTCAATCAGTTGGACGCGAGTTCGAATCCACGCCATGGCGTGTTTTCCTTTAGCAAGAAATTTACCCATATTGTGCTGCACTCCATCCAGGAGAGGTGAATGGGTACCTGTTTTGGATTTATTCCTTGAATGCTTTAGCGCCTATATGGCGGCTCAGCTACAGCCGGGGTAATAATATGATACCAAGTATCAAGTGCAGTAGAGTATATGCTACATAGTAGCTACGCTATTTAAACATATTATTATATTATATTACTATCACAAGGCCGATATTCAATTCAGTTTTTGGATTAAGCACAACTTTGTTTTACTCAGCTTAAAAAATTTTATTATTTCATATTCATTTCATTACTTATAACTTTTCCTTACTTAGCCAAATTTCTTAGTGAAAAGCATTTTGCTATCACATTGTCGATTCATGAAACTTTTTATAATGATACATTTCCAATAAAGCTAGTGAAATCCTTCAATCTAATTGGCTGATAGTAAATTTGTGATAGAAATTGTTATTATAACAAGTCTTTAAGAAATTGGACCGAGATGTCGAAGATTACCATCATCTTAATATTAATATTTTTCTTTGTTATTAGATGAATATGAGAAGTATTGTGATGATGTTGCTAATACCGCTGCTTGGGGTGGTCATCATGAGGTATGTATAGGAAATACATTTCACCAGTGTATCTTTCAGAATTAAAATGTCAAGTCCATTGTTTTAGACCTGAAAATGATTTATTTCAGTGTGTTTTATCTAGCCAGTAGCAAGACGGAAAATTTTGTAAGTTATAAGTTTTTAGTTTAAGAATATTGAATATTCCATTCATCTGATCGGTCAAAAGTGAGGTCATGTATGTAACCTCACTTTTTGTTGTTACCAAGGGCAACAAGCATAGTTTAATTTTACTGAGATCCTATTTGTTAAATGCAAAAATTTGCATTGATCGATGATTGCTGATACCATATTTTCAGCGTGATTTGTTAGATAATTTTAGAAATCCTGCTTATTCCGCACTATTTGTGCACTAGCGTGCAACAAAGATTCCATATCGATGGAAGGATACCAAACCTTGACTTCTGTCCATTCTCTCCCTGATAATATAAATTGAATATTTTTAAAAATGACAAAATTGGTCTGACCATGTCCTTGGGCGTAGTTATGTTGCAGTCCCCTTGAGTCTCTCGATACAACCATGCTTTTCATAGTAGTCCATGCTTCTATACTATGAATGTTAGATGATTTAAACAATGAACAGTTTTGGTACATGTATGAACAAGTTTGATATGAATAATTTAGATGTTAACAACTTTGATATGAACGAGTATGACATGAATGACTTTGATATGATCAGTTTATGGGTTCCATGACATTTGCTCCGCTACAAATTCCTTATGTTCATGGAATGACCAACTTCAACCCTGGATTTAACACTATACCCTATCCTAAACCTAATATAAAACCCTATTGCAGCCCTTACCCTACCCCATATCTTAGACGAAATAAAGCCCAGTGCAATTGTCGCTGTAGCAAATGTGTCACCCAGTAATGGTGCTCTGTCGAGGTAGCGTTCTGCCTCTCAGGCGGTCTCACAGAACCCAGTTCATGTCTCTCGAATCTCTCACTCTCTTGATTGGATTTGTTCACAAAAGTATATTGTGCAAGCAACCAACGTGTCTCACAATATATGTATCTCTCTCACTACTTACTATCATTCACACCCAAATGAAACTAGAACAAGGTAAAGGGAAACTTATGAGATTCTGTCAAGGACGGAAATCTCTCCCCAGAGGTAGGGATGACCAGAGGCTGGAAAATTTGACAAGCAAAAAAGGTCATTTCGACCAAAATAAATTTGACAAGCAAAAAAAAAAAGAAAAAAAGGGTTATCACAACAAATATGAAGTCATTTCAACCAAAATAAGTTTAACAAGCAAACAAAAAAGGTTATCACCCAAAAAGTAAGGTCATCTCGTCGAAAATACATGTTTTATTTCGATTTTGAATGATGTATTTCTTTCCATCGTAAAAGACCAAAAATAGTAGGGGAGAATTTGATATTGTGTCCCCCCTACTATCTTGGGTAGGGGGGACGCATCCCCCCTGGGATTTCTGCCCATGGATTCTGTAGTGAGTTATAATGACTTTACTCATAGTGCTTTGCTTTACACGTCTTCTCTTTACGACAGCTCGAAACGATCTCCCCCAAATTATACCGCGGCCATATTTTACTTGCTGCCCGGCCCTCTACCGGCCGTAAGACATTAATGTTACAGTATAATAAATTTGTTTATGTTTGTCAGATGAAAGCAATTACAGAGATATACAAGACACCAATTGAAGTGCTGCAAGCAGAAGGTCCACTACTGAAAATTGGAGAACACTTCGATACCCAGCCTATCATGTTATCGTAAGTAAATTTTGGTTTGTTTTTATATCAAACATAAATATGACTGATTTGCATATACATGTAGGGGAAGGCGGGGTAAGTTGAGCCACCAGCCCCAGGCCAATAGTGAATGAGTCAGACATTGTGGTGGTGTCATGTATTGATGACCCATTTCATAACCCCTAACCCTGCCACATTGTTTTCAACTTTGAAACAAAAAGTACTTTTTTAGAGGGAAAAATACAAATTTCAGCCAAAAAAGTGCTTTTTACACAGACACATCTTTAGATATAATAAAGACATAAGGACAACATTGTTAGTCCAAGTATGGATCTTCATTCTTGTCATAGTCTTTTACATGATGGATGCATAAGAAATGTGTGGATTTGAATTGTCGCATTAAGTTCGGACTGGGATATTTTTGATAAAATGATATCCTTTCATTAGATGACTCTTAATATTTCAATTGTTATAATTAATTATGTCAGGAATTGAAATTGAATATTGAATCTCGACAACCCTAGTGTGAATTAAATGGAGGAAATTTTCTCTTATCTCTATTTCTGGAAACACATTCCAAAATTAGTAGTGCCAACTGAAATATTATGAATCATATATCAAAGTAAGTCATATTATGTCCTTGATCAAAATTCTGAATGAACAAGCAAGGATCATCAAAGCATTACAAGTTATGATTCAGTGATCATAGAAAGGTATGAAAATGACATTACCAGAAATTTGCTTGATCAATCAACAATTTTTTATTTACTCCATTTACTTTGTAATTCAATCCAAGATCATATAAATGACATTAAAAAAACAAATCCTACCATTAACTTTACAGATTAAAATTCAGACACTTATATGACACATTGTGTTTATAGTGTTTTTAACCTACTGACCGACTCTGTTCATGCGTGAATGAAAAAAATGAAAAATATTTATAAAATCAAAGGCTATTGTATTGTCTTGAATCTGATACATGCAGGTTTATTATTTGGTTGATGTTACAAGTGTTTTTCATTTCTTAAATAATCTATACTATACAAAGTATCTATACTCGTTATATCACAAGGTTGAATAATCCTGCATGTATGTGTATTTATTATGAGGGGGTGGGGAGGTGGAATTTAGATTTCAAAATGTCATTATTTTTTTTATTACTGGTACTGAACATTTGGACAGGCTGATTCCTATATTTAATGTGTAAATGAAACTAAACCCCATCAGATTGGCACCGTGTAACATAAAGAGATTATGCTTAATATTTACTATTGTAACTTTTGTTTACATAGTCTTACATGTACGCTTTATTTTACAATTGATTTTATCATATTACATGGCCGAGGGCTGATTTCATAAGATAAGATTAATTAATCAAGCGTAACATGGTAATACGTGCATATTAAGTTGCAATCAACTGTACAACTTTATGTTACAACTTTATGTTACCACTTACACCCCAGTTTTATATTTTTGTAGGATGAAATGGATGGTGTTGTTCAATACATACTCATCAAACTGACTAACACTTTGTGTGGTCTGTCATTGACTGTGTGTTATAAAAAGCTAGTCGTAAAATGTACCTTAAAGATCGTAAGTATTAATACTGTAATTATTGTATTGAGTAGGGAATCAGTGTGATATTATTCATGTGGGCCTTAATTGTAAGACTAGACTGCTCAGAATGTTGCATTATGGGTTAGGATCCTGGCCAGAATTGAGAAGTTGAGGACTAGAGATGGTGCTGTATAAGTGTGCTGGTTCATCTTGTCTTTAAACTGTAATGTATTTGTCTAACTTCAGTTTGTGTACAAACAGGGGCCCGTAACACAAAGCTTAGCAATGATCGTAGAACATCTTTCTACAATTGATTCCATAGACTACAATGTACAATCAATCATCATCATGAAAATCAACCGTAGGATTAATTGCTAAGCTTTGTGTTTCGGGATCCTGATCATGTACTTCCCGTTTTGTCTAATTTCAATTTCTTCTACATGTAGCTATCAGTTGTCTAATATCCAGTTTGAAATGAATCAATTTTATGTGGCATTATCACTTCAGCTATATCCAACAAATGGTTATATATTTGACTAAATTATGAATAACCAAAGTGGTTGTTAGACCTTCTGGCAATTACACCAATTGTGACTTAAGCTTGGCTCACACTTATCGAGTTGTAATGACGTCATCATCGGCTGCGACTTGAAGCCAATTTGCACTTTACTCTGACCACAGGGCTTGCTGCAAAGTAAAAATATGATTTTAGTATTACTAACATTATGCCAAACTTTAAATAAAATAATTTTACCTCTTGGAACTTCACATTTAATGCAAAATGCGATTTCTTGACAAATCACGTCGCAACGAATCGCATAGTGTGAGCTGGGCAAAAGGGATTAGCACAATGAAGGATAGCTTTATTCTGTACACCAAATTGTTTTCAACCATCTACCTTTTAATTAGGTACCACCATCATGCATATGGCCTGGGAGAGCATTACAACTCAGTGATGGTGAGAGAAAAGAAGCTAACTGAAGATGAAACATAACACACAACCACACACGTAGAGGTCTAGTGGTATACTACTCTCAGACCAGAACTCTGCAAGGTCAGGATTCAAACTGATCTGCTCTCTTGCCACGCATGGCCTGGGAGAGTATTACAACTCAGTGACCGTGATGGAGAAGCTAACTGAAGATGAAACATTACACACAACCACACACGTAGAGGTCTAGTGGTATACTACTCTCAGACCAGAAGTCTGCAAGGTCAGGATTCAAACTGATCTGCTCTCTTACCACGCACGGCCTGGGAGAGTATTACAACTCAGTGACCGTGATGGAGAAGAAGCTAACTGGAGATGAAACATTACACACAACCATACACGTAGAGGTCTAGTGGTAAGCTACTCTAAGACCATGGTTCTACAAGGTCAGGATTCAAACCCTGCTGGAGCAAGACAGTCCTGTGGAGATGAAAACTTGGGTCTATAGTTGACTGTTGCATATTAAGTTGGTTGATTTAGAGCCACACACCATTACATATAAAAGGTATTCCATCACCACTGGCTGTGGCACAAAGGGATATATTGGCCCTCATCCCGGGGGGGCCAGTTCCATTCACGAGTGGATACCATGCGCGACCATGGGGTCTCGAAAAGCACCCTAAAAGGGCCCTAAACACGTAATTTCCATATTCTGAAAATGCACCCCTTAACAAGTATTGGCGTGTGAAACCCTACCCTTAACAAGTATTGGAAACAAAACGATACTCTTGCCAAATATTCCCTGAAATGAACCCCTAAACAAGTACAGGAATGTTTTATTGTTACGGGTCCTTCGGTCGTCGGCTTTACCTAATTTGGTTTAGTACGACCCCATCTTCTACACCTCGCGCAAATTGGACTCTAAACACGAAGTGTTGGGGCAAAAAGGACATCCTTTATAAAACATTTTAATTTTGTTTTATCATCCCCGCAAATTCGACCCTAAACACGTAATTGTCCTAGCGAAATAGATACCCTTTTTTCATTATTTTTGTGTTTTTGACACCCTTATCACGTTACGTACGTAACGTGCCCTATCGTGAAAAAGACATCCTTTTTACGTGTTTTTTTGGTCGCGCATGGTATCCACTCGTCAATGTAAGTGGCCCCCCTGGGGCCCTCATGAATCACTCCAAGGAGGTGGATTCGAAAAGTGGGGATTATGTTTGCGTTACATGGCCCCCAAGCCCCCGTTCATGAGATTAGTTGTTAACTCTTAATGTGCCATTCACTGTAATCAGCGAGTGCCATTTTTTTTCAGAGTCTATATTTAATTGCTTTATTTATATAAAAAATGGAATCACTCCTGAGACAATAATGTTAAACCTCTTGACCATAAACTGAACTGAACAATGGAATCACTCATGCATGCAATGCACTCCTCAGAATGCAGTAGGCATAACAATAGCTGTATGACCATTGCACGAAAATGTGTTCGTGGCACTCCAGTGGATGCACAGATGTGTTCATGGCACGTTAAGGGTTAAGTGAGGCAGTTTGATTTTGCGTATGTATTGGAACTCCCACCTATTACAGTAACATGATTGCCCGGGGGGGGGGGGGGGGGGGGCAGTCAAATATATTGCTGTACACACGCGTGACCAAAAAAAACGTGTTTAAAGGGGTGTTTTTTCAGTTTTGGACGTGGTCCGCGCGTGGACTCGTTAAGGGTATCAAAAACACTGATTTTCAAGAAAAAGGGTGGTTTTGAAAGACTAGTCAATGGTCAATCGCGGGGTCAAACGTATTTAGGGTATGTTTTTTCCCCCAAAGCTCTTTTAAAGACTAGCCAAACGTGTTTAGGGTATGTTTTTTTTTCCCCAAGGTCATATTTTGGCGACAACTTGTTTAGGGCCAAAATGTGTAAATAAAGCCCGGGAAAAACTTGTTTAGGGGGTTATTTTGCACACAGAGAAAAACTCGTTTAGGGGGTGTTTGGAAATTCCTTGGTCACGCGTGTGTACAGCAATATATTTGAATGGCCCTCCCGGGCATGATTGATAGATTTACCCATATTTGTTCATTGTAGTTTCAATGTCAACATTAAGTCACTCAAATGAATGTGGAGATTTTTATTGAGTTTGAAAAAGCACACCCTCAGCTTTTAAATAATATATAACTTGATGAAATTGATCAACAGTTATGTACTTTATTTGATTGCATGGAGAAGAAACTACGTGAGAGCTTCCAAAAATAAAGGAGAAAACAATGTTTGAAGTTCTTGGTTCTTTCAAGCATGAGATGTGCACACTGTGAAACTTCCAACTACCGGTAGTCTGCTAAAAATTGTGTCAAAGAAACTCTTGTATCTTGTTTTCTATTCATCTTTACAACTTGACATTTTGATAATATAAAGAAGAATTACTCTTTCAGATATATAAAGCTATTTTTATTTTTTTTGCTTTTTTATTTTACATCCGATTTCGATGAAATTTTCAGTGTTATGCTTGTTGAATTTTTCTCTTTTAATTCAAATAATTTTATTGTTGGGGTGGACTTGTCTTTTAAATGGTCATATTTTGATGTTTTACTCTCAATTCTTGTATTCTCTCCCAGTTGCCAATAGGCATATTGGAAAAGTGAGTTTTAACATGTATGCAATAGATATTCATCAGACTGTGATCATGCCAGTCTAAAGAAATGATAGTCTAAATATTAAAATACCAATTTCACATATCGATTGAACAAGACTATAATATCATGCGAGTAATTTAGGTGAGTATAGGTTTTCTGCATATCCATCTTTTCCATATCTATCTTGTTACATGTACTTACATAGAAGTCCATGCATCTTTTAAGTTTTGATTGGCTTTCGTTCATGGACCTGTCTTGTAAATCATGACAATTATGATTCATGCTTTTATATCATTCGCTCAGAATTTTATTGGACTTAAAAAATGATAATTGCATAATGTATGTGCTATTATGCTCAAATGTTGATTGAATTACATTGTATATTTAATATTTGCAGTGATCAGAATACAATAAATGTAGTACATGTAATTTTATATTTGTATTGTTTCTTTTATTATTTTACATTCTTGGGATAACCCTTTAAAAAATAATATCGGATAGGCATCCATTGTGTGCTGCTTGTCATGTTTGAAATTATCTTGAGAATAAATTTTAGTTTTCAATGTTGATAAACAATTTTGGAGGTAATGGACTTTTTAAAAGGTTGTTAGCAGTCCAATGTAGTTTGCAACAGACAATGTGCATAGCAAATTGTATTGCAACACAAAGAATTCAATCCCCAAGGAGCAACTAAATCATATAATTTGTCAAATTCTGGAAAGTCCTGGAAAATCATTCATTCCAGATATTCTCATTGCTGGCATACTCACGTTTGAGCCAATTAAGCATGCATCACTCTTGGATTTTCATTGACTCTCCACCTTATAACCCACAATAAGTCGTCCAAAATTAATTTTGAGGTATTAAGTGTGTAAAAGCAGATCTTCATCTTGAAATGATATATAGCTTGTAAAAATTGATCAACAATAAACAACCTACACAAGTATTTTATTCGATGAAGAAAATTAAAAGAGAGAGCTTCAAAGAATAAGGAGAAAACAAAGGTTGAATTCACAGGGTTACTCCAGCATGATTGCAATTTGAGTGAAACTTCCAGTAGTCCAGGAATATCTTTAAATTTGGCTACTATGGAGAAGAGAAGCTACTCTGTAAATTTTGAAGACTAAAATACTATTTTGGCCAATTACAGAGAATCTTGCTAGTCTTGAGGCAGATGGTCACAATTCTTAGAATCGGCATGCTTCTTTTTAAAGGAACAATGCGATTCAGAAATCAAAACATTAAAATCAATACAGAAGAGTTTCTTCTCATTTTCTAACAATTTATTTACAAATCATACACATGATAAATTTACATGACAGAAACAGATATTCACCACTAGCCCTCATTGACCAATGCTTGTTAAAAAATGACACAAATAATATGGAATTTGAAATAGCAAAGCAATTGCTTGAAAATATATTTACAACCATTTGATGCGATGGATACCATTGCTTTGTGTGACTAATAAATTGCGACCCAGGTACAGAGCTTGTATGCACAAGGCATATAATGTCACAAAGCCGATGGACATAAGTTTCTTCAACAGAATATGCTTGTGTGACTATACCCAAGTAGTCTGCAACAAGACTAGACTTCAAACTCTGTGTGTAGAAGCAGTCTCTGTGCATGAATGAATCTAGTCTCACTGCTTACTGTGCACTAAGCAAAAACAAAACCATGAGCATGAAATTCACTTTAAAAGCATTTCTATTTTTGGCAATTATTTTGATACTTTCCCTATTAAGGCTGATGATTTTGTGTTTTTGAATACTAGAATCTTTTAAAGAATTTCTGTTACATTTGGTTTCTGCCTTGAGCTGATGTTCTTCAAAGAGGCTGTATCACTTTGTCTCTGAAGCCAAACCTCAGAACAGCAGGTGATCAAATTGATAGAGATGCTTCATATTCACGATAAATTATTACCAGACCATCATGAATATAGGCCTAGTGAGTTAAGATATATGATTACTGAAAACAAATGATGTGAAACATTACAGTCAGTCCGCCACATTCACTTTGAAGAGCACCAGCTGAAGACTGTACTACTTACTTAGTTCCGGAGTCCTTACCCAGGGTGCAACATTTTGGACATGTACTGTAGTATTGTAATACATACCAAATAGGAAGATGGGAAATTTTGCCACTATTTTCAACATAATTCATACCACAATATTTGTGTACTCTACAATTCAAACACATAGTACGCTTCAAAGAATTCCTCTTTATTTGTAAAAAGAGTATCTTAAAGCCCTGTCACATCGTTCTGTGCAAGCATTGTGAGTTGCTGGCACTCACCCAGAACTCGCCCGCAAACAAGTTTTGAGCATGTTCAAATTTTTTTGTGGGCATATCAGATTTGCATGCGCTCCTGGGGCAACTGTGTGTGAGATACTGTCAAAAACAGTCACCCACAAATCTAGAACAAAGTGACAGTGCCTTTGAAACTGAATGGGTATAGTATCAAGACTATCCCAATGCATTTGGGCATGCGGCAGGAGATTCACTGTGTTACAGCTCCTTGGATTTCAATATCCCTTTCAAAAGGCATAATTCCAGTATATGCTAATAATACTTAAACACAATGGCCCATATTCTGAAGTCTTGTTTAACTTGGGCCATGGTCCAACTCTGCTAACTGCTAAAAATATGGGAAGCCAAAAATTCCCAAATTGCATTCACCTTATGTTTGCTATCTTTACTTGGCCATTTTCTACATGTTTTGATAATGAGAACTATTTCATTAACATACCTGCCAACCTTTGATAATAAAAAATCAGTATCAAAACTACGAAGGCGCCGAGCGGGTGTCTGGCCCGCTCCAACGGTAGGGACTCTTTACATTTTCAGCATGTAAAAGTAGCATTTCCCTACACTTTTAAAAGCAAATTTACCCTCATTACCACACCAGAGGATGACCTACAGGTACATGTAGAGTAGACTTTAATTTATCAATTAAAAATTTTAAAAGGGTCTTTAAAATATCACTTTTGTGACAAAAACCCACCCAGTTTCATTCAGGTGTGATTTGTTTTCATTTAAATCTGTAAGGAATAACTTTTTTTGTTCACCAGAGCTCTCAACATTTTTAATTTGAGCAGATTTTCCACCATGACAAAAACGGAGCCGAAACTAACGGCTGCATCCGCCCGGCCCGCACCCACCACAGCACGTTGCGGTGCGCCGGCGAGGCTGAGGCGCAGCAACTCGGCGGGCGCCGGGAGTTTAGACAAGCGAAGCAAGTAGATTTGGTGTTCGACTCCGAAGGCTCAATTGAGATCAATAGTTGAAAATCTCCTTTCTTCCTCAAAAATTTGACAAATATTCGAAAAAATAAAGTACAGATCAATGTTAAAATTCATAGATCTAGTAAAAGTTAGAGTAACTGCGTCGGTGTGCAGCCGTTAAATCAGCGCAGCCCGACTCTATAATATACCACTGAAATCGAATCACCAACACACTCTAGACATGTACACTACACATTCTCTTACTCTCCCACACTACAAAATCATCCGGCGACATGGGCAATACCTCAAATAAAAAGTCATTTTTTCTTACCTAAATCACCATATTTCGCATCAAAAATATCACCATCGGTGATTCTTAACATCGTAGTTAGGAAACAAGGGGTCTAAAAAAGTGAAATTTTAACGGTTTTTCCGATGTTCGTGGATTGTAAAAACATGTCCTCACTAAAAACTGGCACTTTCGCTAGCCGATGTCAGCTGCCATTTTTTTTCCGGAAGTCAACGCTAACATCGGCTCTAAGTGCGGCCGTTGCGTGTGCGCTCGTTATTTTCACATGCATTTGCAATGGAACTGCAAACTTAACAGTGTTTGTGCGCCGTTTACTGTGTATTTGCGTAGCCGTGCGCTCCTGTCGTTTATGCGTTAGTCGCATCTTACAGCCGTGCATGCGTTAGTTGCATCATACAGCCGTTTCAATAATTTCAGCACTAAATTGATTAACCCAAAAATCGGAATTTTGGTTTTAAAATTCGGAATTCGGAATGGAGGTCGAAAAATCGGTATAATTCCGCCAAAATCGGAATGGTTGGCAGGTATGCATTAATCATTCCAAGTCAGTTATGAATGATTTGAATTAAAAATGAGCTGACAAACTAAACTTGTACTGTTAATAGAGATACCTACCACAATTGGCTATCCATAGTTAAACCACATTTTACCAAAGCTTGAATTAAACCCGATTTCAGGATACGGGCCAATGTCCATTCATTTTAGCAGTAAAATTTGGATTTTCCCTTCTTGCTTGCTCTCTCTCTTCCCATTCCATTCCACTGATGTTAATCTCAAAACGTAGAGTCTCTTGAAGATTTCTATAAAGTCCTGTGAATACCATACAAGTAGCTCAATTAATGGTTAGACCCTCGGCCTGTGCCTGGGCTTCGTGGCTATGCTGGGTCTGCAGATCACTCAATTTCTTTTTCAGAACAGATAACCCAGAGAAAACAATGTTTTCTGGTGTCAAAGCACCAATAGACTCCACATTGAAGAAGAACTTATTGGGAACTGCATCACCATCAAACTTGCCTTGTGCTGCTTGGAAAAATGGAGTGGTAACAAAAAGAAAAGATGCATCAATGCATGGACAACTATGATATGTATTTTTTAAGGACAAATCCATGAACCCCCCCCCCAAAAAAAAAAAAAAAAAAAAACATGATACTAATTTAGCAAATGATTAAACTTCAACTTGTACTCATGCATGCAAAATGAATCAACATTTAGAATTTCTTTTCAATGTTTAAACACATGGGACACTATTAAGATCTGTAAATACAAAAATAAAATAAAGACTAGACCAAAGGCTCTGGACTTTATCAATAAGTACAAGGTACTTGGTTTCTAACATTGGTAATCGTTTAAATATACCATTTCTTTACCTGTGCTCTCTATGCAAATTAAATTTCAACATATATTCTCTTTAAAAAGTTTAGCAATAAATGAAATAAAATGTTACAAATTTGCAGAGCAAATGCTGATCAAATAATGCATTGCCCCAAATAAGAAAAATACCCTTTATGTAAGGGAAGTCATGCAAGTCTTTTTCAAACTCAAAGTTTTACTGAACTCTTTGTGCTTACGTGTGTCTTCATCTACTTCTGTGAATTCACTCTTAGGCCACTCATCTGGTTTTGGGTACACTGTATGCCTCATCACATTGTCTGGGTCGTATTCAAATGCGATGGCTGCAGTGGGGACCCATTTGGCATGGTCTTTACCAAAACCTTTCTTGGCATACGCTCGTAACCTCAGCTCCTGGCCTTTCCTCAGTTTTACAATAAGGATGTCTGATGGAAATGAGCAGAAAGAGAAAGTCAGCTTAAAGAAAAATGCTCAAAAACACTTTCTATATTGATTTCAATACCTTTGGTGATTGAGTATTTTTAATGAAATACAGGTAAATTTGCCTAATTCAGATTTATAGGGTCCAGAGAAGTCTGTTAGACTTGGGAGACATTTGAATTCTATCAAAGAATATAATTCGTGTTGTGTAATCTGTTGTATATTTCAAGAATTCAAGGCACACATTTCTTATTCCTCTTGCTGTAACTCAAACTGTCATTCCCAGCAATACACACACACACACACACACAAATTATACAGAGTACCCAGTCACCTTACCAGAGTGCAGTACAATGTGGATGAAAATCTCCTGGATGACAGGAATCAATGCCTTGGCTAAGATTTAAATCCACACTAAAACCTCGGTCACATTTGCTCTACGGCAGCCATACGGCGAGTAGAAAGCAGCCGTTTTATTCATTTTTATTCAAACCACCTATATGTAGCTGGTACAAAAAATGTTAAAACGACTGTTTTCGACTCGCCGTACGGCTGCCGTAGAGCAAATGTGACCAGATATAAAGGAGATATTTTATTAGGAAAGAATGTACTGGTGATGTTTTTATCTGCAGCAATGGCCATAATATCTGTGTAAGAAATACCAAATAAGTAAAAACAAATTTAAGCCCTTTTTTCCACAACTCACCATCTACTTCACCATAGTCACTTGACTCTTGATTTCTTGATGGAACCTGTATTGAAATTTTGAATGAAAAAAAAAAATGATCGCATGATCAACATCATGGACATTTTCTCAACTTGAAAAAATAAAGTTAAACAAGTGGAACGCCTCTGGCAGTCTTGCCTGCATTACGCAATTCGATATAGCAGCAGTGCTTCCTTTGATTATTCACAGAAGAAAACACTAATATGATAATAAAATATTATGTCCATTGACCCAAAATGACCTGACCTAAGACATGTGCAAAACAATCATTCATACTTGATTACCCTTATGTCGATGTTTCATGAGCAAGTACCATAAACTTCCTAAGTTATGATGCCAATTCAACACATACTCCCAACACGGCCAGAGTTCATTGACCTTTAAATGATCTTTGATCTTGGCCATGTTCCTGAAACACACACGGTATTCAGGGATACATTGCTGCTCTTATGTCCAAGTTTCAAGAACTAAATCCATAGACTTTTAAAGTTATGATGACAATTCCACAAATACCCCCAACATTACCAAAGTTTGCTGACCCTAAATGACCTCTGACCTTGATCATGTGACCTGAATCTAGCACAAGATATTCAAGGATACTCGATTGTTCTTATGTCCAAATTTCATGAACTAGATCCATAAAATGTCAAAGTTATGATAACAATTCCTCAAATACCCCCAATATGGTCAAAGTTCATTGACACTAAGTGACCTTTGACCTTGGTCATGTGACCTGAAACTCGCGCATGATATTCAGGAATGCATGGTTGCTCTTATGTCCAAGTTTCATGAATTAGATCCATAAACTTCTAAAGTTATGATGACAATTCCTCAAATAACCCCAACATGGCCAAAGTTTGTTGACCATAATCATGTGATGTGAAACTCAGTGATACACTATTACCCTTATGTTTAAGTTTTATGAACTAGGTCCATATACTTTCTAAGGTATGACATTTCAAAAACTTAACCTTGGTTAAGATTTCAATGTTGACGACGCCGCTGTCGCCGCCGTCGGAAAAGCGGCGCCTATAGTTGCGTTCTGCTATGCAGGCGAAACAAAATCAATCTTTAATGTGGTATGCCGACTGTA
Source organism: Lytechinus pictus (assembly GCF_037042905.1). NCBI lineage: Eukaryota > Metazoa > Echinodermata > Echinoidea > Temnopleuroida > Toxopneustidae > Lytechinus > Lytechinus pictus. Next base: position 61,232,719 of record NC_087246.1, on the reverse strand, counting down.
TGTATCAGGTTCAGAAAATACAAAGGTTTTAATACACAATTCATGTGCCATAAACATTGATTAGATTAACACAAGCCTACTTTCCCTGTGGGTTAACAACTTTTCCTCCATAGAACGTGCCGCAGTTGAAAATTGACATGAAGTATTTATCAGAAGGATGAATACAAAGTGCAGGGAATAGAGAAATAATCAATAAAACTACATGTAACAGTGAGGTCTCAATAAAACTAAATTTTAAGTGATTGTAATAACATAGAATCATAGGAAGAAAACGCAGTTATTAATACAGGGTGTCGGGTACACTGTTGTCAATCAATCTCTCAGGCTTAATTTGAACGAGTGACGTCATGATAAGGGCCCAAATTAGAAGGCAGCATGGGCTTACCGGGACGACTTTCTGGTTACTTGAGAGTAGATCCCTGGATGTTACATGACGTGTCTGATCATCTGTACACTTCACGTCCAATGACAGCTCCACTGAGCATTCTGAACAAAACTCCTCACATCCACAGTCCTGTTTATAGATAGAGATAAGTTTAGGGCCTGGTTTTACAAAGTAGGGGGAATGATTTAATATGGAAAGTAAGCAATGCAATACCATCATCTAGAACACTAACGCACTTTTAAACATGTCCTCTAAATATGCCAAATACCCATACATTATTTTGTTCAATCAGCAAGTGCTGGTATACAATGTCCTAAATCATTTGTACACTTACATTTACACAATAAAAGAAGAAGATGAACTTTATTGGAAATAAACAATACCAAGCCCAGCTATAATAAAATTTAATTAATTTGAAAGTTTAGCCTATTTTTTTAATGCCAAGATGTAAATTCTGATCAGTCGATCATGCATGATTGAATAAATAATTAAATATGAATGATGCATACTTTCATACTTTCTGTGATCATTTAAAGCATAACTATGAATGCTTCAATGATCATATCGTAAGGGTTTTTTTTGAAATTTTTAAAAATATATATTTCCTTTCATTTGATACAAAATTCTAATACTTCTTGTTAGTTTAAATATGACAAAAATGGCATATGAATCTTATTGCAAACTTATAATAAGTTTAGATTTAGAAATCACTCACCCTGTTGAAGTTAAGTTTGTCAACTACTTCATCACTTGTAAGTGGAATGAGACCTATAACAAAATGAGTTTAATAGAACCAATTAATAGAAGCAGAACCAACCATACATACTGCAGCCAAACAGACACATCGGCAATTCGCTCCTGAAATGCCTGTCCAAAATACCCCACCCCATAAATTACATAAGGGCTATTCCACGGTTACCCACGTTACATTTGGAGACACCTTGACTCATACTTGGAGCTCTAACTCCATTATTATTGATAGGAACTAAAGATCTCTTAATCACAACATAGTACGCAGTCTGACTATCCTTTGTATAAAAACAAAACTTGGGAAATTTCATTATGCTCCTGGCAAATCTTTGAAATGTGTCGGTTACTCATGTTACATGATTTGGACATGCATAAAATGAAAAGTGGACATAAGTGAAAAGTGTCCTCATACAAGGCTTTTATATCCATTTCAAAGAAGTATATTAGGGAGACAAATTTGTATATAATTCAAAAAATAAAGAACACATGGTTTTTACTAGGGGTGCAGATAAAGTGGTTACTCACGTTACGGTTCAGATGGGCTACATGTATATGTACAAAGACACATTGAGCTCATGTCCACCAACCTATGGAATTGCCCATTAGAGCCCCCAGCCCCCCAGAGTTTCACACCCCATGTCCAAATCTTACTTACATGTAGGCTTATTCAAACTCCGGAAAATAAATTAATCTTACCACAAACGAACTAGCAGTAATAATTATGGTGTAATGATAACCCAACCTCACATCGATGATACAGTAGAAAGTCTCCATACCAACACAATGTGAAATGTATAAAATATAAATTTCATATACACGTGCAATGTCATTTTATTCTTATTTTTCTGCTTAAACTAAACGATGGTTTGTTGTTTTGATAGACTAGATTGAACATACTTTGAATTCTATTTATAAGAATGAGGACTTCAGCACAAATGAACTTGGCTTAAATGAAGAATTTTGTATCTTTCGCAGAGATCGATCCCTCAACCGTGGTGGAGGAGTTCTTGTGGGAGCTCGACCATATTTGCTGCCACAGCGAGTGTCAGAATTAGAACACCCTGACCTTGAACTCGTTATTGTTGAAATAAGTATGAGGGAGTCGAAGTGGTTACTTTGTTCTATGTACAGACCACCAAATTCAACAAATGACTTTTTTGAGAAACTTGAATGTACTGTTGACAAGATTCAGGCAATCGGTAATAGATACCGGGGTGTCTTATTCGTAGGGGATTTCAATGTTAACTGGACTGATCACGGTAATAGGAATAGAGATAATTTGATTCGTGTGTTTGACACTATGGAAATGACTCAATGTGTTCATGATATTACTAGACCTCGAATTGACAGCCCTTCAGAGGGAACGGTTATCGATCTTGTATTTGTTAACCGTCCAGAATTATGTCAGAGTGTTGATGTGGTAGAAAATTGTGTTCAGAGTGATCACTATGCTGTATCTATCATATTTCACGTTTGTAAACCACAACCACCAAAGTCTGTTATTCGAAGGTTCCTGTGTTATAGTAAAGGTGATTATGATCATTTGAATAATCTGCTTCATCTTGCCCCTTGGAATTTATTCATAGATGAGAAAAATATTGACCAATGCTGGGAAGGTTTTATGGATGTGTTTCAGGCGGCAATTAATGAATGTATCCCTTCCAAAGTACAAAAAAGTAAAAAGTTCTGTCGTCCATGGATCGATAAGGATATAAAGCAACTGTTGTTAAAGAAAAAACAATGCTTTAAACGTGCTCAAGCATGTAGAGAGTCTGGAGGTAGTAGTTCTGAATTGTGGTCAAGATATAAAGAAATCAGGAATAGAGTGAAGAATATTGTCAACAAATCTTATTGGAAGTATGTGAATGACTTATTTTCATTGCCAGACAATAGGAAACGTTTCTTTAGCTATATACGCTCAAAGAAACGCAACCCCCCTCCCCAAATCATTAATGTAGATGGTAAACCAACTAGCAAATCAGATGAAATAGCTAAATGTTTCTCAGATTACTTTTTATCAGTGTTTAGTGATTGTGATGTACTACCTGAAACGCCCCGACCTTGTAACATGGCGATTCCCCCTTTGAGTTCAATAAAGATTCACTCTCGGGAAATCGCAGATCTCATTAGCAAGTTGCCCATGAATAAATCACCGGGACCCGATAAAATCACGGCAGTTATTCTGAAGTCAATATTTCAATTTCACTTGGTAAATTGCCTTCTCAATGGAAGGATGCTCTTATTATCCCCGTCCACAAATCTGGTAGTGCATCTAATGTGTCAAATTATCGTCCAGTTGCTTTGACAAGCATCGTGTGTAAAATGATGGAAACTTTGATTGATAATAGGATTCGAGAACATCTAGAAACATATGGATTGATAAGCCCCAACCAGCATGGGTTTAGCCAAAAGAGGTCCTGTGTAACACAGCTAATGAATGTAACTCATACATGGTATACTGCCCTTGACAATTCTCCTACCCCAATTATTGATACTGTGTTCCTTGATTTTAGTAAGGCCTTCGACCGCATGCCCCACGACATTCTTCTTAATAAGCTCTCTGAGAATTACAACATACAAGGTAGTCTGTGGAATTGGATAAAGTCATTTGTATCTAATCGTTACCAGGCTGTGCAATACCGTGGTTCTTGCTCAGATCCTGCAATTGTTACTTCTGGTATACCCCAAGGAAGTGTCCTGGGTCCGAGATTGTTTAATATGTTTATCAATGATCTAGTAAGAGTTGTCCAATCACATTGCCTGCTTTTTGCAGATGACACATTGATATATAGATTGATTAGAGACCCAGTTGAGACCAGATTCCTTCAGGAAGATCTAGATAGGGTTGTATCATGGTGTAGTCTTAACAGGATGCAGTTGAATGCCAGTAAAACCAAAGCAATGAGAATTGCTCCTCGTAAAAAGAATGTTGGTAACACTAGTTACATGATAGATGATGAGGTAATTGAACAGGTCAGTTGTATCAAGTACTTAGGGGTATTTCTCAATTCCCAGTTGAATTGGGATGACCATGTAAATCATGTTGTTTCAAGGTGTAACCGTATGCTCGGGCTCCTAACCCGTATGTCGGCTGGCCTCTCTTCACGAGCGCTTCTGACATTATACAAGTCACTTGTGCTGCCCATCCTTGATTACGGAGTGCCAGCTTGGATGGTCTATACTCAGAATCATATTGATATGCTGAGCACATTCAGAGAAGGGCAACACGAATGATACTCAGACAGCGACGTCAAGAGATGCCATATGACCAACGTTTGCGATTATTAAAATGGCACACGTTAAAATTTCGGAGGATTTTCTTAATGGTGTCCTTTTTTGTTAAATTGTTGTATGGTTTGATCGTTTGCGAAGTCGCAAGGGATAATATTGTAATACGTGTAAGGCGTTCTGACGTAGATGTTAGATTTGTACACCTAAAGGCAAGAACAGAGAGACTCCATCAGACTGCAATTCACAGATATCCCATAGTATGGGAAGCCCTGCCCTCTGAATGCAGAGTTGAAATAGTCTCGGGAAACATTAATCATGTTCTGTGTGTCCTCAAGAGGGATATCCTTAAGTTCCAGTTAGATTAAAATATAAATCAGAATATGTCTAAAGATCCACAACACATTATCAAGTTTCATTTTTATTTCCTAAACGGTGTCCAATATTCTGATTTTGTTATATCTTTTATTTCATGCGTTGTAAAGTTATTTATTTCAACTGTTCCCTAATTCTGGGTCAATTATTTTCAATCAAATATTTGTTCCTCCTGTTTTCTATGGTTATGTCAAACATAAGTTGGTTCCCTTTTTTTGTGTGCAACCTACCTGTCTTATACTATCATGTTATTCCATTTTGTAACTCTATTATGTAATGATCTTTGTTCACCCAATCGGGTGTGGGAGGGAAGGCCTGTGGGCCATGGCCATTAAGTTGACCTATTCCCTACCCAGGCTACCTGGTTGGGTGAGAAAGGGTCTAAAAACTATTTGTATTTTTGTACTATTTCTCAATCCTGCATTGTACATGCTGTCTTGTTTTTGATGAAGTGCCGAATAAAATAATAATAAGACACACTCTCCCATTTGGTCACTGACTGCGTGCTCTTTCACTAAACTTTTCTTTAATATTTTACATCCAGGATTTCAATATGTTCAGTGTTGGGAATTTAGGGCTGGCAAATCTTATCTTAAGAACTTACCAACTCTATGAGAAATAAATTCATCATGAAGGACTGAGCTGTTTGCCTGAATTTCTACCCAGTCAATTGCTATTGTGGGAACCTCTGCCAGCATAGTCCTCCTGATACTGTTCGCAACACTGTGGTCAATACAGAAAAAAAGAAAAAGAAAAGAGTACTTCAGAACCTTGTTTACTGTCAAGAATGAGTGGGATCGATCGATCAACGGACAAAATTTGAGGTGAAAATCTTAAATTAGTGTCCTACAATGTAACATCGCAAGGTCGGCCGGTGCAAAACTGTATAATTAGCCATTAGCGCTGTATTTTTTTGGTCCAATTATGCTTAAGCATCTGATATGGGGGATTTTACTCTACAGTAGATTAGTTTTGGGATTTGGGGCAATGCACTCATTCAATGAACAAGGTTATGATATAACATTGTTCTCTGTTACTCCCTGTGTGGTGAAATAAGGTTGGCAATGTTTGGCGTATTTTCTCCTGTTCTAGGGGACAAAAACTTGATTTTTTGACAGTCAGTTTCCAATACAGCTATTCATCATAAACTTGGCTCTTAAGTAAATTGAATTCTTTTAATTATTTTTTATAAATTAGAAATAGATTTTTTAGCGTCCTAAGTTAACTTTAGTGAATATAAAAATGGTACGGGCAAGGTTAATAAAATAAATTGCAACTGTATTACCATGATTACTATGGAAATTAGTATTTTTGGTTACAATAAATTTTTTTAAATTAATTATTTATGTATGTGCTCTGTACTGCATTGGCATACCATGTCATGTAGATTTTCCACACAGGCAGGGTGGTTGCTACATGTAGCCTTAAGGACTCCATGATGATATTTAAAAAATATTTTTACATGATTATAGCGAAGTGGGGGTGAGATCGTGTTTTGTGCCTAGTAAGCATTCATATTTGGTTAAGATTTTGGAGTAATTTCTGTTGCTGTTCTGTGACTGTGCAGTTTGAGGAAAAATATGTTTTCCGTGATTTTCCGTTTGAAAAGCCACTTTCAAAAGGCCATTTCTGTGAAATCGCGGAAAATCACTGAGTCCAAACATAATATTGGGTATTATTGACGAGAGAAACGTTATAGATATCCCTAAGTGGCAAAAACAAGCGATTATCGACAAGACTATCGATAAAGACGTTATCGATAACAGCCCTAATGTCACCCATGGGTGCATTACGCACCGTGTACAGGAAAATTGAAGGCATGGCGCATGCAAAATTGCAACAATTGCATGGCAATCCCGCAAATATAATTAAAAAGAGGTTTTATAAAATCAAGTCCTTCTACGAAACTTACCGAACGATGTAAAGTCAATTCCCCCTAATATCACAAATATCCGAGTCATTTAAGCGCTGATTTCTCTTCTCGTTGATAAAATATGGATCCGTCTTTTAATTTCCGATTTTTTTTGTCTAATTAGCTAAAGAGGGCGTGCGATTTACATGCAAAGTGTTATGCAAAGTCGGCAAAGTGTCCAATCTTTTTATTGTAAAGACTTCGGTGGAATGTTCGTTGACAAACGAACGGTAGCACTGCTGGCTTCGTTCAAGGCATGTAGGCCTAGAATTTTCTATTTTTTTGTTTAATTTGTCATCGCTTGGCCTTGGATGTTTTCCAAAAAGTATTAGTGTCAGCAAAAGTAATCTGAAAAGTATGTTTTTTAAGTTATTGCATTTATTGGTGTCTATATTTTATCAAACAATCATGGGAATTTCGCATACAATGAATCTAGACTTTTTCTAGTTATAAAATACAGACGAGCTGAAATAAGGTTGTGAATTGTATTACTATTACTATTAGCGCCACCAACGACCTTCCTTTTAATTTCCATGGACTGATGGAAGAGACATGCAAAGGCAAGCCACTTCCCCGGCCGAGGTAAGCGATTTTGCTCTTTTTTTATGTGCTTTGTATATTAAAAATATAAAAAATGAAAATGGAACGCCCGTCACCAGAAAAAGTGGTGTCAGTGGTGAGTAGCGGAATGAGTTTTGACTTAGTTTTGGCTAACATTATTCCCGTTAATATGAAGCGATGTTAACCGACAACTAGTAAAATATCGACTGCGTAGACACGTACGGATACGTCGTGCAAGGTTTGTAGGCCTATAGCATACTAACCTCGCAATACGTGTGAGTGGGTGCGAGGTTAGTATACTAAAGCCTTAAGATAAGAGTTAAGGACTAACCTCGCAATACGTGTGAGTCACTGAGTGAGCAGCACGACCGAAAAACCCTGTTCGTTTCAACCCAATTGACATTGCGTGCTAATCCAACTCGCACAGCTCAAGTCACACATGACATTAAAAGTTACTCTTTGACTTTATAAACGAATTTTACCTAAGATCTGTGTCTTCGATTATGAACTTCACATTGTCATCAGTCAGCTCCGTTAACTGTATCGTTGGTTGGTTGGCATAAGGCATAATTCTAGACAAATTCTGTAAGATTTTATCAGAAATTTGATTGTCGGTCCTCGGAGTCGGAATAAAAATGAGTATGGAACGCGATTGGCAATCAATGGTGGCGAATTTTGATTTTGCGCGAGTCGGGCGTTGCAAGAAACTAAAACTGATCAAATGTAAAATTGCTACAGAATATTTGCAAATATGTTTTCTTGCAACACGTACGCCTTTACAATATACCACCTGTATGGAGTTTTTTTTAAAGCTGTCCTGGCATGGGCCTGGCATGTTTTGAGTGTTTCATCCAATGTTTTTTTTTTTATTATTATGATTTTCTTAGTTGAAATAGCAGTTTTCACATTAAAGGGTACATTAATTCAGTCTGAAAAATGATATCTTTTCAAACAAATGAAAATAAATTAAAAAAAAAAATAAAAGAGCCATCCCAAAGAGCATGAAATATAGGCCCTATAGCCTAAAATCCAGATCCAAATCATTCATTGAAAGACGTGTATTTCATTACATTGATTTTGCATTTCTTCGTCTAGTTCAGTTGCTTTGTCTTTTTTTTCCGAGTGGACCTCTACTCACCGGGCATAAATCTTTTTGTCACCCCATGGGCCCTGACGAAGAGTGTGATTTTATCTTTCATTTTTGAGAGCTATGCTCCGTAAAAAAATATATGATTACCAATTGTGATTTATTAATATATGCCAGCCGCTATAATTAGGAACATGCCTCATGCAACTTCGATCCGCAAATATATATAGTGGACGGAATTAAAGACGTTAATTTTATTTTTATCACATTTTGTGGAGTGTTGTGGCCTACTTTGCAAAGGAGATCGTGGGCAGCTGGGTGGTCTAGGAATTTTTTTAATGAGGATAGGATCATGCTGGTTTTTTTTTTAAGCAACTCCCCAAAAAAGGTTTTCTCTCCAAATCAAAGTTGATTTTGGTTTAAAAAAAATCAAGCAAAAAAAAAAAGTTTTGGCACTCAAAAATTAGTGTGATTTTGGTCAAACCATAGAGATATATTACTAGTTTGCGTTATTAGTATATATCTCTATGGGTCAAACCCGCTCTCAACTAGTATTCTATCCAAATTCAGGGGCGCTGATGAACATGGTCATGGGTTCGAATCCCAACCATTGCGTATAATTTCCTCCAGTAAGAAATCGATCTACAATGTGTTGTATTCTCCACCCAGATGAGGGTACTTCTTCAGTCATGGACTGCTTCTCATCGATAGGCCCATTTTGAGTAGGTCCATGATTTTGAAAGCTCGAATTCGGGTAATTAGTCCATAGACCGTAAGACATTGGAATTTAAGCAAATGTAGTATTTCAGCGATTTCCACACTTTTGTAGTTCAAGGCCTATTTTTCAAATATTGAATTTTACAGATTAAAAAAGAAAGTAACGCTTCGTTCAAGTTGCCAGCATGAACAGTTTCTTTCGGGCCAGAGTAATTGGAGCCAATTCTACAGGGGCCGCGGAATCTGGAGGGGGGGGGGGGGGGGGCTTCAGCCTCCATTTTTTCTGTTCAATCAGAATACACGATTAATGCCCTCTGTCTCTCCCTCATACGCACGTACACACGCTCGCACACCACAGAAATACATCAGGGGCTTTACATCGTGTCAATGGGGAGGTTTACATAATAACAGGGGCCGCGGAACGGTTTTCAAAGTGCCGGGGGGGCTGACCATGCAAAAAATCACAATCATATGGTAATTTTTAAGCCCCCCCAGCCCCCCCCCCCGCTTACGCGGCCCCTGTAATAAATGGTAATAGGAAAGATTCATACATTTACTTCTTAGATAATGTTTCAGAAAATTTCGTAAGGAGCAAGAGAAGCTATCTTGTCACGTAAGTTACTGATGTTAAATTTTCTAATAAATAATTAGATGCATTATATAAGATATGCTTAAAATAATATTCATAAATACAGTAAAATCGCTGTTTAAAATCTTATACAAAGCTATTTACTAAGTTTAGGGGAGTTTAGGCCTACGGCTAAGTAAATGTTTAACAGTCTGAACAACCATGCTTAATTTTTTGAAGATTAAAGGGGAAGTTCACCCTGAAAAAAAAGTTTATTTAAAAAAATCAGAAAAGATAATAAAAGATATTCATTTTGACGAAGGTTTGAGAAAATCCATCGAAGAATGAACAAGTTATTAAAATGTTGATCAATTGATTTGTGACGTCATATGCGAACAGCTGTCCTGCATATCGTATGGTAACAAAAATCAATGAAATGTCATTTTCTCAAAAAATTGAAAATGCTGGTTTTTACTGTATACCTTTAGTATATCAATAGATATATTATTTCACACCTGTTCCTAAAGAGAAAAAAAATGGTTATCACGAACCATTTAAAATTTGAAATTTATGCATTCTATACATGTATTACATAACATATGGGGTCGCTGCTCGTTTATGACGTCACAAATCAAAAACTTATAATACCTTTTTTAATCTTTAATGGATTTTCCTCAAACCTTCACCAATATTTGTTGTTGTTGCTATTTTTACAACAAAGGTTTCTTCAGGGTGAACTTCCTCTTTAAACAGGGCCGTAGCCGGGGGGGGGGGGGGGTTAATTCCTGGATTCCGCGGAACCCCGCCGCTTGCCAACAGCCCCCAAAAGTCTTGAATAATATTTGATTAGCGAGGTGTGTAACCCATTTAATTCCCAAACTCCAAAGAACAGTGTTTGAAATATCCACTTTTCATGTAAGTAGGCCTATATCAATCATTTTCAGCGATTTGCATATGCATTATAGGGGTACTCCAAGCTAAAAATAATATGATTTTGAAGAAAAAAAAAACACTGAAAATATGATCAAAATCGGACAAGGAATAAAGAAGTTAATATATCATAATAAAGAATTGCATTATTTCGGTGAAACAGTTCTATGCATATATATCTTCATTAATATTCAATAAGCAAGCTGATGACGTCATTTCCCAACTTGTTCTTTTGTTTTTGTACATGAAATTATGTTTATTCAAATTATGTCTTATTATTGAAAAGTGTGCTTAAAGTGTCCAGTTTTCAGATCGGAATGTGAAAAATTCTGCTCGCTGGCAAGATAAAATAACTCGTCATGTCGACATAATTAGGCTATTATGTCAACATGGCAAGATAAAATAACTGCCATATCGACATTGTCTCGTAAAAAGTCACGTGACGTCGCGATGCTATGCCCGTATGTCGCGAATTTGGTTTCGGAAGTTGCGTGAGACAAGAAAAAAGTCATAAGTGCGGCGCTATCTTTTTGCGTTTCCGAAATATTGCGCGAAGCCTTTTAGGGTTAATATAACCGTCGCACTGACATATGCCTCACATGCCTCAACGATCTGCCTAGATGTTTGCCATCACTGGCATAACCACATAATTTGATGTCAGCATCTGGTATTGCTTGTGCTGCACATACTTTGCCGTTATGGCTGTTGACAGGCGCGGATCCAAGATTTCGTGGGGAGGGGGGGGGGGGGGGGGGGGGCCCAAATTTGACCTGATTTTTGGCGCCCATGTGTACTTTTTGAAAAATTGCGCCCCCTCCCTCCCGGCCAGGCTAACTTAAATGTAACTTAAATGCCTTAAATGTATTTTGAATTATCTTATTACATAATCACATTAAAAAAAAGGCAATTAAAGACCACTTTTTTAATGTGTTCTTGAAAAAAAAAATCCATGAAAATATAATGTAATATCAATGGGAGCGCGAAGCGCGAGCGATTTTTGGGGGTCTCAATTTGGTTTAACTTCTCACCAGAGTAGGCCCTACTAGAATATTGTGTGAACGGGAGCTGTAGTTTCTTTACTAGTTGTTTAGAATAGCCTTCAATAATATCAATGATAACCTCTTGGGAATAATGCAATCTCGAAGCAATCGACTCAATCTCCTCATCAGTGGCGAAGCTGTGATTTATTCAGCAGGGTTGCACGGGGGGGGGGGGGGGCTTGTTGAACTTTTGTAGAGGGCATGAAGATAAAATAAATAAATAAAATGGGGGGGGGGGTAGAAATTAAAGAAATTACGAAATTTTATTCTTAAAAACACATTGAGGTATCTCACAAGGCCTAAATAAATAATGATAACTCGAAGCGCGATATATTTGGAAAGTTTTATTATATTTCACCATAATCCCTTTCCTTTTCTCTCTTTTTTTTCTTGGTCGTGATTTTTTTTTTTTTTTTTTTTTTTTTTTTGGGGGGGGGGGGCAAAACGCCCATGTCCTAACAGTCATTTCCTAGCTTTACTTTATAAACAACATGAATGTGCAATAATCTCTTAAGCCCTATGCGAGATAAAAAAATAATTAAATTTCATGTATTTTGACCTGAAAATTGAACATTCTGGGCAATGTTTGTGAACCTGAACAAGATGCGTATGTAACTAGATAATTACTACGAGCGCGAAGCGCGAGCAGAAATTTTTAATGTGCGTTCTGGCCTGGTCGAAAAGGGACCTGTTAAGCAAGTTTTGCAGTTAGCCATTAAGACGATACATATTTCAACGATTAAATAATTAGAGCGCGAAGCGCGAGCTGAACATTTTTGATATTCCAACCTAAAAAATTAGATTTCAAACCCCCAACGGGACACTCGATTCATGTTTTGTCACTCATGAAAAATGATGGGTAGTTTTTGGTATCTTCCTACATTGATAATGCGAGCGCAAAGTGCGAGCAGACATTTTTTTATATTCTGATCTGAAAATGGATAATTTTAGCACGTTTTGAATAAGATCAAGAAGCGTATCTTAATAAACATGCGTGCACGTGTTTTAGACTTAGACAGAATCTGGGCATTCTGAATACATTTCATTTTTCATCATGAAAATCAATAATGCGAGCGCGGATCGCGAGCTGGAAATAATATTTGAAATTCCGATATGAAATGGGTCAATTTAAGCAATATTTAAAGCACTGTGTATATAGGGGAATTGTGAAGTGGATGTGGAAAGCACATAGTAAATGATGCGAACGCGAAGCGCGAACTGATATTTTATTATTTTTTTAAACTAGGATCGAGACATTTTAGGCCTAAGGACATTTTGTCATTATATAAAAATGATGCCTATCTTCTATTCCTCTTCCTGAAAAAGGGGACAATTTAGTTATGAATTCATAATTTTTTTTATTTCATATTTATTAAACTAATAAGCCTAATGAGTGCGTGAAATTTGTTGACAGTGCATGAGGCCTGAAAAACTGGATATTTTATATTTTTTGTAATCATGAACAGGATTCATGGGTTGATACATTTATAGCAAACAATGCAAGCGCAAATCGCGATCCGAAATTTTTAAATGGGGGGAATTCAAGTAGTTTGTTATAGAATATATAGGTACAGTGGCGTACCTTGGGTCACGGCATTGGGGGGGGGGGGGGGGGCACCACCACAAATTTGGTGTCACTTAGGGAGCGTGCTCAGTTGCCAGGTATACTGACCTAATAGAGAATTTTTAAGGACATGCAATGTCATTAAACGGATAAGCATCTCACTGATTAAATAATGCGAACGCGAAGCGCGAGCTGAAAATTTTTGATATTCAGACCTAAAAGGGACATTATAAGAAAATTGTTTGTAATCGTGAAACTTACCTATCTCGCTAAACAAACAATGCGAGAGCGAAGCGCGAGCTGAAATTTTTGTATATATTGACCCCAAACAGGGACATTTTAAGGACTAATTTAAATATTTTAGGTATCCATTAAGATATAAATATCTCAGCATAGTCATCTAATGATAGTGCCATCCTTTGCTGGTTTTGTTAGAATTACATCTTAACATATGAATCACTTTTTGTAGTCATTGTAATCATGATTATCATACGCATCTCACTAATCAAATACTGCGAGCGCGAAGCGCGAGCTGAAAATTTATGAAATTCAGACCTGAAGAGGGGTATTCTAAGGCTTGTTTATAGGAATTCACTAAGTCCTTACGTATTTAACTAACCGAAGCGCGAGCTGAAAATGTTTGATATTCAGATCAGAAAAATTGACATTTTAAGGACTGATTTTAGGAATTCATGAAGAGCAGACATCTCACCAATCAACTAATGCGAACGTTAGCACGGACAGGAAATGTTTTATATAAAGACCTTAAAATTGGGCAATCACTTTAAGTAGTCATGAAAAAGAAGCAAATGTCACGACATAAAACAATAATAACTCGAATTGCGAGGAAATATATTTGGTGTATATTGATTTGAAAACGGGATGTTTTAGTACAACAGGATTATACATCTCGTTAAACAGTCTATGCGAGCACCAGGAACAATGAAGACATAGGCCCTGATCAAACTGTTTCATAAAGTCATGAAAAAAATGCTTCTTATGTAACATAATTATGATAATATAATATAAAATTATAATAAACAATAATTTCTTTTTTCCCCATTACGTTTCTCTTCCTTTCTCCCTCTTTTTCTCCTTTTCCCCGTTTTTTTTGTTGGGGGGGGGGGGGGCACGTGCAATCGAGGCACCTGAAAAGGAATATTTTGAGAATCTTATATGAAATACACAAAGATAATAGGTAGGCCTACAACATTTTAAAGTTTCGCTTAATTTCACAAACCAGTTATATTCACATCCTTGTGGGTATGCAAATGAGGAGACTGATGACATCACTCACTCACTACTTCTTTTTGTATTTTAGTATATGAAATATGAAATATTCAATTTTTCTCCGTTGTCGTGTGAAACAACGATTAATTCCTCCCTGAACATGAGCAATTAGCATTGTTTAATACTAAATGGTTCAATCAAGTTGGTCCATATTGTAAAATCTGTAAAAAAATGAAATATTGTATAATTCTAACAATAAAAAACAAAGGAATTAGTGAGTGAGGGACATCATCGACTGTCTCATTTGCATGTCACTGAGTTGTGCATATCACTGTTTTGTAAAAAATAAGCAAAATTTTAAAATGTCATAATTTTCTTATTTTACATCCGATTTTGATGAAATTTTCAGCATAATGCTTGTTCGATTTTTCTCTATTTATTCAAATCAACATTTTTTCTTGGGGGTGGACTTGTCCTTTAAGAAATGAATGCGAGTGAGAAGCGCTAGCTGAAAACTTTTTTATGATAAAATGAAAAGGACATTTTCATTCGTTAGATTAGAATATAAACTATTTTCAGCTTGTGCTTCTCGTTCGCATAAAAAAAATTGTGAGGTCGGGATGCGTACATAACTAAATAGTGATGTGAGCGCGAAGCGCGAGCTCATTTTTTTTATATACTGACTTAAGAAGGACTCTTTTAACGTATAATTCCTATTCTAAAAGTTTTTCCTTTTTCTCTTCGTCTTTTTTTTTCTTTCCTTTTTTTTTGCTCCACCATGGGGGGGGGGGGGGCAAAAACTTTGCCCCCTGGATCGGCCTATGTATATTGACTTGAAAAACACTAACATTTTAAGGACTTATGTACGTGTGATCGATGGAGAGGATACACACCTCACTAATCAAATATTGCGAGCGCGTAGCGCCAGCTGAATTTGATATTAACCCCTTTTCTGACCCTGAACAAGATACCTATCTCGCCAAACAAACTTCAAACTCGAGCACATTGATTTTTTTCTATTATCGTAAAAACGGGATATTTTAATTCAGCCGCATTAATTTAACCTTTTTGGGCAGGAAATAAATTTCACTATAAACAGGCAATACGAGCAATGTTGCGCCCCCGGTCGAACATGAAATTGCATGGAGCCCCCTAAGTTCAAGGTCAATTTGGCGCCCTCGGTTGAACATGAATTTGGCGCCATGTGAAATATCACTTTGCCCTCCCCCTTCTGAAATATAGACCAGACCAATATGGGGAGAACTTGAGTTCAAGGAGCATTTTGGGGTTAAAGTTGGGAACTGGTCTATTTCACCTAATTTGAATGTGCTGAATCTGATAAGACCGGTTCCCAAGCCAATTTTTCATGTTTTGACCACCTAATTTGCATAAACAAAATGGCTGCCAAATTGACAATTTATAATCTTATTTCTACACTATTCTTTTATAATAATCGCTTTCACCGATATGGATACTGCAAAATCCTGCATACTGAACATGTACCATTCGGGAAAATTTGTTATTTCTGTTTCCGGCTAATTAATTATGCAAATTTATGCATATTTTGCAATATTATGCTATAATTTGATAATTACACCTAAAATGTTTATTATTTTGGGTACAAATAGCATTTGTATCATTGTGATAATTATTTGGCCCCTAAATATAATACTCAAGTCAATTTTATATGTATTTTATTGTTCTTTGATATTTCTTTTGTGTTCTTGTATTTTCTGCCATTTGCTTTTGTATATGTTTGATATGAGATCTTTAAAAAAATAATATCAATGGCAAACAAATTTTAAGCTTCAATGATAGAATCATTTGATAAACTTCTTTTGCCACAACTGTTAATTGTACTCAGGAACAATTACACACACATGCTCACACACCCACACCTGTATATAGAAAGTAATATACTTGCAAGGTATATTAGACATGCCAAATATAAAAACATTGATGCTGATCCTATACTCATGACAATTACCAAATTCAATTAACCCGTAAGAAAAGAAGAGTTAGAAGTTGGAAAACCTGTAATCATGCTGAACTTAAATTCTTGAAATAGATATATTAAGATATTTTAAAACAGATCTAATAATCAATTAAACGTATGATTTACGCAGTGTAGTTTATTAATCGGATATAAGTATCAGTACATAGTTAACATCCAAAATTATATCTTTGATTCAGCTCCATCAGAACTGCAATCATGGCAGTTAACCAAAGAACAATTTGTAATAAATGCAAAGGGTATGTATTACTGGATCGCTTACTAATTTTTTTGGTCATTACTGATTTATTTATTTATTTTGCAACGATACATTTTCCCCAAGTCAACCATCAAAGTGATAACTGAAAACCACAGCTTCTACCCAGTCCTTGCCTTGGAAGATTCTTTGACGAACGATACTGAATACAGAAGAGGAAATGATAAAAAAAACAAGGGGCTAAACACAGATTAGCTCCATGGTTAAAACATGGGCAAAACAAGAAGGTTTCCAGTCCAGTCCCTGCCCAATGCAGAACAAAATTTCACAGTGTGTCCTATGGTTAAAAAGTGCTATAGATGCCTGTTGAAGGTAAATCAACATGGAGACAGTTGCAGAAGTCCAGTCTAGAGGTTATCCGGTCATGGATGATATTTTCCGCACCACCGCATGTAAGACAATGTCTGATCTCAGCAATGCTGTGGAGCAGGTAATATGCAGATTGGCAGACATGTCATGTGTGTTTCTTCATCCCCCTTGTTCTATCAAAGACTACGCCAAGAGATCTAGCATTGCATACTGGAGATATGTAGCTTCCTCACCTATTAATACTGGAGTTGTAGTCATAATAATTACGCATATATGGAGATGACAAAACTTCGCTTTTTACTGTTATGCTCCAGGAAGTTGACCTTCATCCAACATCGAATCCTCAATGGCAGCACCTACAACAGCAGCTGCACGAACCTCTGTATCTTTAACTTTTAGATCAAAAGTGAGGTACACAGCTAGATGTCATCAGCATAGAAGTGTATACCAAGACCATGTTGCCACATTATAGAGCCAAGAGGAGTGATGTACAGTTTGAAGAACAAGGGACAAGGACAGACTCCCAAGGAACTCCATATCAAAGGGTAGTCACAGGAGACTGCATGCCAGTGATGAATACAGCTTCATACAGCTCTGTTGGCAAGGTAAGAGGAAACCTGCCATTGGAGTGCAGAATCATCAATTCCAAAACAGACTGTCAGTCTCCCAAGAAGAATGACATGTTCACTGGTATCAAAACCGGTTGACAAGTCAAACATAACTTAGGCAACTGCTTTCCTCATAGAAAGAGAAATCCTGGCTCTACAATCGAAGAAATTCTCGACCTAGACTTTGATGGTGATATCTCAGACTCGCATGCAGCCTATCAGAGCTGGGTAAGCTATTGGATGCTGTAGGGTTTAATACCGATCAAAATAAGTGGATTGATAATCACCTGCATGAACGCCAAACATGCCAAGAACCCACCATCCTCTGAAAGATATCTTCGTTATCAATTTGAAATAGTCTATCTTATGAAGATATGAAGATGTGTGAATATTAGAAGTTCGATAAATGGCCTAGAAGACGTTAGACAATTCACTGCGGTATTGAAAAGGTGCACTCCGAGCATTTTAACACCTGGAACAACATCTGGTTAGACAGCAGATTCTCTCTCAAGACAAAAGTTTAGGTTTTCTCTATGGATCTGTGACATGAGAATCGGACATAAATTATCACAAGAACACAAACACGATGACTTCGATACGAACTGCCTCCGCAGAATACTTGTACTAAATTGGTTTGATTTCAACAATTAGAGATGACTTTTATAATATGAGTCTGCCCTATCAATCAAACCATCCAATGGAACACCAAATCGATGATAACTGACATTGATCATTCATCACCCGCCGCCGAAGGTAAAGGTGTATATCAAGCTGGGGGAAGCTGGATGCCTCTAAGTTGGATGAAGCGGCAATCCTAGATAGGTTAGGTGCAGTACTGCATCGGAAAAGATATATAATGGAGATGCACATGTAATCCGTTAATGAAGTCCAATGATAAAAAATTGTTATTAAAAGGATATGCAGTGACTTATTCGTTGTAGAACTTTATAACATCACAGTCTGGCTTTTAAAACACGGAAAACGGTCTAATTGATAGGCAAAATGAGAAATTAGGTGGATTATATGTGGGTTCAGTTCCATTTTTTTTTTCAAAATTGGGACAATAAAACATTTGACAAGCGTAATGGAGAGAAACACAGGACATCTCATTTTCAGCAGACTGTTTTCACTTCATTTTGCTGAAGAAAAAAACACTAAATATATATACATGTATGTGTGATCAGATTCTGTTGGTCAGGAACATAACTACTCCAAAGGATATTAAATGCAACTGATTGACTATTAGGAGTTGAGAATTACAGTACTATTATGATTCAAATTTAATAATTCATCATCTAAAATTGTAAATATGAATGAATTGATTGATATCATAATTCAAGATACCATTTTATAATAAAAAATTTAGCAATTAATAGTGACATTCGCTTGAATAAAATTCGTTGGATCTCCACCAGTGTGCTTTTAAATTGCAGGAGTTTACCTTTGTATGCAGATGTGGGTGTGGGAGTGGGTGCATCTGTTTTTCCCATGGAAATATGCGAATAAAAAATGTTAAAAAGTGATTACATAATTAAATCATTGAAGATTATGATTTTCTGCCATTGATAATCAATAATTTGACAGATCCCATAACAAAACATGTACAAAACAAAAGGTACAAAATACAAAGAAGTACATAAGAAATAAAAAAAATACATTATTTATAATGATTTAAATGCTATTTGTACCAAAAATATAAACATTTGAGCTGAAATTATCAAATTATAGCATAATGATCCAAAATATGCATAAATTTGCATAATTAATTAGCCGCAAACAAAAATAACAAGTTTTCCCGAAAGGTACACGTACGTATGCAGGATTTTGCAGTTTTCATGTCTGTGAAAACGAATATTATTAAAGAACATTGTCGAAATAATATTCTGAATTGTCAATTTGGCAGCCATTTTGTTTATGCAAATTAGGTGGTCAAAACATGAGAAATTAGCTTGGGAACCGATCTTATCAGATTCAGCATATTTGAATTGTGTGAAATTGTCCGGTTCCCAACTTTTACCCCAAAATGCTTCTTAAAGTTTATGTAGGCCTCTTTTTCCAGAATGGGTCTAGTCTAGAATACTCCGAATGGCTCCCTTAATCCAACCAAATGTCATCGATCCAAATACATCCCAAATGGGGCCCGAATGAAATTTGTTGTGGTCACATTCGGGAGCATTTTGGAGGGTATTCGGCTGGCTTTTGAACTTTTCGAAAGGATCCGAACTCCTCAGCGAATGTTCCCGAATCCCTCCCGAATTTTCTCGCTTTCGCGGAGGTGAGAACAGAATACTCCCGAAACCACCCGAATACGAGTATTCGGATGGATTCGCAGCTGATTCGTTTCCGACGTAACCCTAGCTTTATAGATGCAATACCGATTCGATAGACTGTAATGCCTTATTTCCAGAGGCGGCGATCCTGTGGGAAAATGATCCCTCACGAACGTTTACTGTGCCCCTTTCACCTGATGAGGACCCGTTTACAAAATGCCCTTTCTCATAAAGTGCCAATTTTTACCAAAAAATGCCCACTCTCGAACGTGTTTTGTGCCTCTTTCACTGAGGAGGACCCGTTTTATGTGTGACCATGTCCTTTGTCGTATAATTGCCATTACCAAAAAAGTGCCCCCTCACGAACGTGCTCTCTGCCCCTTTCATCAGAGAACGAATGTGTTAGCAAGTGCCATTTCTCGTACCATTGCCAACTGTGCCCTTTTGACCTGAGGACCCTTTTTTATGTGTGAGCGAGTGCCCCCTTACGCAAGAAAAATGCCCCCTCATGAACGTTTACTGTGCCCCTTTCACCTGAGGAGGACCCGTTTACCAAGTGCCTTTTCTCATATAGTGCCAATTTTTACCAAAAAATGCCCCCTCTCGAATGTGTTCTGTGTCCCTTTTACCTAAGAGGGACCCTTTGTATGTGAAAATGAGTGCCCCTTTGAAACAAGAAAACAATTATTACTACTTAATATGAAGGAAAAAAACTTGTAAGAATAATCCTACGTGCCTTAAGTTTCAAGAGTCAAGTGATTAGGGTAGATAAGCAGTGGCATACAGATGGGGGGGGGGGGAGGGGCTGGGGGGCCTCTTGCCCCCCCCAAAAAAAAGAATCACGACCAAGAAAAAAGAAGAAAAGGAAAGAGAGAAGGGTGAAATATATTATTTTTTCTGAATATCATGTCAAAATTTATCACAAAATTGTATTTTCGTTATAAAAATGTCAAAAACTTTCCTCGCTCGCTTCGCTCGTAAAATCCTTTAAATTTTACGTGATATGACATCTAGCACCCTCAAAATTTTTGGCTCATTACGCCACCTTCATTTTTCTTTGTTTTAACGTATAGTGCCAGTTTCGAAAGAAAATGTGCCCTTTTATCCCTGTGCCCCCCCCCCCCCCCACTATCAACTTCGATCCGCCGCCCCTGCTTATTTCAGTAAGTTTTTTCTCCCTTGAAATGTCCTCGATTTGTTTGAAGAACTACTGTCTTCTCGATGCCATAATGTAGCGCTTCTCAGGAATATCTAGCCTGTTGCACTCCCGGGCTGCTAGCCTGAGCGGTCGTATATGTGAAAGAAGGGATTTTCAAATGTCACACAACTTTCGGTGCAGGATTCGCGAAATGGTTATTAAAGGGGAAGTTCACCCTGACAAAATGTTTCTTGTAAAATTTGCACAAAAAATATTGCCGGAGGACTTAGGAATATGCATCAAAGAAAAAAAAAGTGATTAGAATTTTGATTATTTAATTTGTGACGTCATATACAAGCAGCTTTACTATATATCGTATGGTTAAAATCAATGAAATGTCTTCAGTTTTTCTCATAAAATCTAAAATGGTGTTTACTGTACCTTAATTTGTTTACACCCGTTTCTAAAACGAAAAAAAAAAGTCATAACGAACCATTAACAAATTGAAAGTTATGCATGTTATATTATATAACAAATGGAACAGTTGCTCTTTTATGATACACAAATCCAAAATTTAAAATTCCAATAACTTTCTTAATCTTTAATGGAATTTCCCCAAATCTTTACCAATATTTTTATTGTTTTTTTCTGCTATTTTTACAACAAAATTTTCTTCAGGGTGAACTTCCCCTTTAAACAGTAATTTCCGACGGGGCCAAAAGTCTCTTAAAAAATCTGCTGGCGTCGCAGAGGTCTGTTCGAGTTGATGTGCGGAAACACGCTATTGACTCTTCTATAATGAGAAACATATCTTATTCGTACGTGCTTACAATAAAATGCTTAAAGTTGTCTGGGTAAGTATGTTAGAATCGAGAGTCCGTTCTCTCCCCGTGAAAGGGTTATTCTTAAAAAAAAAGAAATATAACTTGTTCACGGTTACAGATTGTGCTTAATGACAATTTTGAAGCTCTTTTTTCCCGCTCGCAACATGTTTTTGACAAGGTATAGGCCCCTATTTTCTGTTTACGATTACAAACTGATTTAAATGTCCAGTTTTTGCGTCCCTATGTCTAGAAATTTTGATTCACTGATTCACTCTTATCATTTTTGGTATTCAATGAGATGCATTTGTAGTATTTAAGATAAAAGGTGACATTTTTTTTCAGGCAGAATATCATAACAATTCAGCTCGATCATGTTATGAGAGAGTCGATGATGTCAGAAATTCATTTTTTTTCTTTCGTATTTCACGCATGAACAGAATTATCCACCATGTGCTACTTTAGTTGCTTAATGAGTTCTCAACTTGGTATCTCTTTGTTTGTATTTAAATGGTGGCAACCTAGGTGATAACATCTAGACCCCTTTTAATTTTGATATGATTTATAACAATAATAGGCCTAATTTATAATAAACAACATTTATAAAGCGCTTAATACGCATTGTTTCTAAGCGCTGGATACATAGACCAAAATAAGTACATGTAAGTGGAAAAGTTGCATAAAATTAACGAAATGCAAACTAAACTTTTAAGTGTCATGGGGACAAACCTTTAAAAATATTGTCACCGTTAGGGCAATTTTATATATGAGGTAAGAAGAAGAAAATAAAAAAGCCCCAAAGGGGGTTTTCACTACAAAATGGATATCAAATTGGTCCTGAGTAATTTTTGGAAAGAAAAAAAGTCATTTTGGTCACATTTTTCATTTTTGTTACATATCTTAAGGGTGCTGCCCATGGAGGATAATACACGCAGCACTTCCAGGTAATTTTTTTGGGGTGCTTCAGCACCCCAACTTCCTAAGGAAATGTTAAGTATTTCAGATCTCGAGGTCACGGTCAAGAACTAGACCTCTAGGGGCACAATTTTGAGAATATGGGGTTGCTAGAAAATATTTGCAAATTTACAATCAATATATAAATGTTTAAGTATATCAAATCAATTTGAACTTCCTACTTTAAAAAGAAAAACAGCAAGTGAGTGCAAATTTGCAATGGATTGCAAGATATATGATTGATCATGTTGATGTTGGGAACCAAATTTGACTTGTAATTCATTGAAAGTTTCTGCGTACGCTCCATTAGACTACTGTCACGAAAATAACAAAATAAGACACCATATTTACGAATCGATCTTTATTGCAATGTACCATCGGAATTATGATATGTTCAAATTGTGACAAATAAGGTGAAAACATAATTAATGTAGACCCCTTTTCAGTTTGAGACGATTAAGGAATTTCTTTGTGGCGCCCACATCTTAATGGGGGGGGGGGGGTATTGATTCTCGCGAATAAAATGCTTCAAATTAATTGAGGTCGTTTGCAGTATGGACAAAATTAATATTTTTTTTTGATCGAGTGCTTCCATCTCTCATAAGATCCAAGTTCAAGATTATTTCAGAGAGTGATCACTCTTATTCAATAACATTAGCATCGATAACATGCATCATTAATTTATTTTGCATTAAAGAGTCTGGTTAGCCCCAATAGTTTTACACAAAATGTACGTTATATTAATTTTTAAGCGTAAAGTGAATTATTCCTTTAGTACTTGTAAGGGTCATTTTGCTCTTACATCAGATCATGACTTGATTTTGGACAGCAGGTTAAATGCCAAAAATGTCGCCATGACAGACTTATTCGGCTGGATAGCAATAAAAAAATATTTTTAGATATCTAAAAAAAGTATAATTATTTTCTAATTTGACAATTGTTTTTTTTTTTTACCAAAAATCCTTGTTTCACTCTATTACGTCGCTCGTTTATACATTAATAGTAGACCAGATATACAAAATAAAAATGATTCTAAGATCCATTAAGAGTTTTGGTGACAGATTATCATTTCGACCACGAAGAGTTATTTTTCTCCCTTGCTATATAGGTACGCTTATTCTTATTATATAGATGGTAACAACAAAAAAATGATTGTAAAACAAGTTGGTTTCGGAAAGCAAAAAAAATTTGATGATCGGTTGTATATACATGAAACATGTATTTTTTAAACTGAGTGGTTATTTTATATTTACGTTTCACTCCACTAAGAATGAGAAACGTGTTTTTATCAATGACAAGATTTTATTTTTGAGAGTGCAGCTGAATGAAAGGTGCATTTCATACACACACAAATACGATTAAAGATAGGTGAAATGATTAAAATTGAACATGACCGATGTACGGTTTAAATCGAAGTCTGAACATGTATAATCCCGTTATAAGCAGAGACGGTGATCCGGTGACCGGGGGGTGGACGCTTCCCAGGCAGCTGGGGTCATGTTCTCAGGAATTTGAAGACTAATGAGCAAATACTATCATATAGGTGTATGGTTATTTTCTTGTTCGGCCGCTACCCTATCTTGCATCCAAATCACCCTTATTTCTCGGGGATAACGTCACATATCCTCCTCCGGTCGTGATGAGAAATCAACCCCACCGTTATGCCATGATTTGATATATCAAGCGCCATCAAACAGTCAAATACAAAATATCAGACAATGATTTGTAAACTTTTGACGAAGATCGATGAATAATTACTTTCAATATACCGTTTTAAACGTTTGTTAAAAATTGCATCAGTGTGATTAAAATGTATCTACATTATTGCATCGAAATGGAATGGATTATCAAGACGGAAATATATATCAAAATTATAGAATATAGAAATACATTTCAACTGCAACACTTGACGAAAGGCAATGCGGGGTGAAATAAAATTTGGCAAGCTTTAAAGTCCGATTATCCAAAACTGGAACTACCATTAATAAGCGAATGTCTACGATCCATATTTCAAGTTTGTCGTGTTACTACGACCTGCAGATTGCATTCGTTTTCTTGCTGATCGTTTTACGCTCACTCTCGTGGCCTTCAGAGCCGGATCAAAGAATTCTTTCCCTTCTCTTAACCTGACCAGTTCCTCCCATTCCTTGTTGAGTCTCCACTTAGTGAAGGCACTCTCTGCGGCGATCTGTTTTTCGGTCCTTCTTTTCTGTTTTTCTTTCTTTTCCTTCACTTCGCTAAGCTTTATCTTCCTCTCCATATCAGTCTTGCGGGCGATCCAAGCCTTTATGAGAAGTTCATTCTCAGCATCAGTGGATGCTTGGAGTCTGCGCGCCTCTTCCTTTTGCCGTTGCTTCTCCAATGCAGCCTTCCGCTTGTTCCGTACCTCTTCATCTTTCTGTTTCTTCCAGTCCTCATACGATTGGCCCGTTATCTTGGGCCGCTTCTCTTCCTGTCTTTTAATCTCCTCGTCAGCTCTACCAAATGCTTCATCCAACATCTTCTGGACATTGTTCAACAGCTTCCTATCCTTGGCACCTTGTACCTTCCCCTCCAACCAATCAACAAAGGCTTCGCCATTCTCTTCTGGCGTGGCTTTTCTGCGACCGTTTGACAAAAATGGTTGATCAGTAGTCTCACGGAGACCGACGCTTACCTCCAAGGATGCCTGGATGTCTTTGACCTTTCTCATGTCCAATATTTCGTCCCGACCGTAACGGTCATCAGGATATCGGGGGTTGTAACGTGGGCTTCGGAGTCTAGCTGATGATGCTCGTGGTTTGTTGCGGGGAGGGGCGATAGGTTTATTGCACTGAATTCCATTGCTAAGGTTAGATAGATGCTGATTGTCTCCGCTGCTGTTAACGCGTGATGGGGAATCCGGTCCAGTGTCAGGGCTGCCAAAAATATGAGAAATTTTGAACCTGATATCAAATAGACCAAATTCTAATGACTTAAGCTATACAACACTGAAAAGTACGACGTTACATTTCAAAGATCTAAACATTGTCTTATTTAAAATAATGTTTATCTGATGAAAAAGTATGTGAACTTCGAATGACACATATTGATCACATATCGTGAAAATAACAAAAGTCATGGCTGATTTAATAACAATCATTACAAAATATATAAGCACGTCGTTCTCTCTTTCATTTTATATATTAGTAGTTAATTTTTTAGCTTATTTTGTGATAATTGCCTATAGGAAGATAAGTAGATTGATTAGTTTATACTGGCTTTGACATGAACGCAATTATACCAGGGCCTACATAATTATTTACAGGATTATTTTGATTTGTTTATCAGCATGACCCTTTCATTTAGTTTGATATTACCTTTGATGTGTTGTATCTGATCCCAATACCACAGACGACATATTGACTGATCTCCTGGCTGGAGCAGAACGTGCCCTTGACCGCTCAGTATGGATCACACCAGCGTCTTTTGTAGAATCATTGAAGCGGACTTTCCGCGTTTCTTGTTGCCAAGCTGTAGTCCTCGATGGAAGAAGATGTGGTGGTCGTATGGCGGGCGGCATCGCCGGTGGTCGTGGCGAAGGCGACTGCAAGGTGACTGTAGAAGCTGTATCATCCGGACTGGATACTGGTATGGTATCTAATGTCTTTAAATAAACCACAATTGAAAACACAATTCAAAGTGTATATATTTGCCCTGTAGTAACTTGTAACTAGAGAGGCAGGATATTAAAGGGAAATTTTTAAAAACAAGTGGAATGCCTCTGGCGGTCTCACCTGCATCACGCGATTCAATATAGCAGCAGTGCTGACTTTGAAAACTACTATAACTCGCACAAGATGTTCAGTGATACTTGGTTACTCTTATGTCCACGTTTTATGAACTAGACCAATACACTAACATAGATATGATGGTAATTCAACAAATACCCCCAACATGGCCAAAGTTCACTGACCTTTGACCTTGGTCATGTGACCTGAAATGCGCACAGGATGTTCAGTGATCCTTGATTACTCTTATGTCCAAGTTTTATGAACAAGACCAATATACTTTCAAAGTTATGATGGTAATTCAACAAATACCCCCAATTTGGCCAAAGTTAATTGACCCTAAATGACCTTTGACCTTAATCATGTGACCTGAAACTTGCACAGGATATTTAGTGATACTTGATTACTATTATGTCCAAGATTCATGAATCAGATCCATAAACATTCAAAGTTATGATGGTAATTCAACAGATACCCCCAATTCGGCCAAAGTTCATTGACCCTAAATGACCTTTGACCTAAGTCATGTGACGTGAAACTCATGCAGGATGTTCAGTGATACTTGATTAATCTTATGTTCAAGTTTCATGAACTAGGTCTATATATTTTCTAAGTTATGATGACATTTCAAAAACTTAACCTTAGGTTAAGATTTTGATGTTGATTCCCCCAACATGGTCTAAGTTCATTGACCCTAAATGACCTTTGACCTTGGTCATGTGACATGAAACTCAGGCAGGATATTCAGTAATACTTGATTAACCTTATGACCAAGTTTTATGAACTAGGTCCATATACTTTCTAAGTTATGCTGTCATTTCAAAAACTTAACCTTCGGTTAAGATTTGGTGTTGACGCCGCCGCCTCCACCGCCGCCGTCGCCGTCGGAAAAGCGGCGCCTATAGTCTCACTCTGCTATGCAGGTGTGACAAAAATGATACTTTACGCTTTATCGAGATTATTCAAGTGAGAATATATTGGCCACATGATATTTGCACATGTTACATTGATCTAAATTATACAGGTTTTTTTTATTGAGAAATAGTAAATCCCCTCGGTGAATGCTTATATTATCAGGGGCGTTGTTAGAGCAGTTTGTAACTGACAGTTCTACCTTATTCTAATAAAACTAAAAATGAAGTAAATGAATGAAATATAAGTCAATGACTTGACGACTTTCTGTCATTACCAAGAACACAAAAGCATGGTGTAGGCTTCGCACTGCATTCTTCCGGAAGTGGGATACCTTCCGATATTACAAAAGAAAGAGTTTCGGTAACCTTTATCATCCGAAATGTCAGATCTTACAACTTTTCCTAGGTTATGACTGGCTGAGAGGCACAAGTGTCTGGTTGTTACTGTGGTAATTGTCGGATGAAACAGATTTTGTGGGATGAACTATAGTAAAACGCTCCCCTGATCTTATTGCAGATGGTCAAAATTGGTCTATTTTTTGCGGAAGCTTACCACATTTTCCTCGTTCTCTTCCCCATCATTTGCAGATTCTTGATCATCGAAGGTGGGAAGATCTTCTTCTTTGGCAGGTTCCGAATCGACGCTGCCCTCACTGCTCTGGCTCATCCCGTCAAGGTCGGCTTGAGTTAGCCTCCGAACAGAAAACCTGTTCAGTGCTTTCTTCGTCTTCACCGCTCCACTCAAGGACTTGACCATCAGCTCCGGACCTGTGTGTAGCATAAAATATGTCGATGACGACCTCAGTAGAGGATTAAGATTCTGAAGTAGGTTTAGCTCCTATTCCTCTTTCTCTTTATCTGTATCCATCTCTCCCTTCTCTATCTCTCTCTCTCCGTTAATTTTATGCTATCAATTGCCCCTGACAAGTCCGATTTGAACATGAGGAAGGCGAAAGGTGGTTCTAAGATGATCATTGTAGTGATCCATCTTTGAAGTATGTTAATTAATTTTTATCAAATATAAATGAGAAAGCCTTACTCACATATAAATTATTTTCATAAATGATGCGATTGCTTGTCGATCTGTTTATCTCGTATTTATAGGTGGGTCGATTTCAAAATATCAAAACACAATGCATGCCCTACGAGTTTCCGGGGGAAAAAAAACCCAAAACAAAATAAAAGCCAGTGACAATAATTATAGACGCTTTTACCAGGTGCCGGGGAAAGAGATAACTCCTGCAGGGCCAGTGTTGGTGTCACGCTTCTCGCTAGACGTGAGACCGGAAACCTTGGTGACCGAGACCACGATGACGAGGATGAGGTCGAAGCGGTAGTTGGCGATGGACTGCTCTTTGGTAAGGTAAGCAACCAATCATCGTGTTTGCTGAGCCGTCTGGTCTGACGGGATCGAGCCCTCTCATACAAGACCATCCGACGTTCGGCCTCCTGCTGGCCGCAACTGAAGGCAAGCTGAGCTGGAGTCTTGTTGTTCGCATCCTGAAAAGTTTTATGCAATGAGAATTAATAAACGAGGTGGTGGTAGACGCTCTTTAGTCACCATGAATGGTATTTGTTGTTTTCTAACCTTGAATTATACCCTTCATGCTTTGACAATATCATTATAACAAATAATATCCAAACTTTTTGTTTGGGGCAGTTGGCATTTCTTGTTCGGGTGTGCCACTTGTCATTTTTAATATAATTGCTCAAAGAAATATTATAGGAGAAGTAGGGAAGAAGAAAATCAGAAAGGAGGAGAAATAGATAAGAACATTGAAAAGATTGTAATGGGTCGTGTAACCACGTGCTACCCCTTTTATTATTATGAAAACAAAGTCACCATCAGGTCATCTCAGTACCCCCTCTAAATTCCGAGCGTCGCACCTGTCAAGAACATGACATACCTTTAGTGTAGTGTTAGCTCCGTGTTGCAGGAGGGTATCTATACATCCACCATTCCCCATGGCACAGGCGATGTGAAGAGGTGTTCGACCAGCAGGTGTTATTGAGTCGGGGTGAGCTCCATCATCTAACATCCTGTAAATCAAAATCGTAATGTAATTACAAAGACAATGAGACATAGCAATACAATTGTGTCCCTGTACATGGTATTATGTCTTGTTATATTTTTGACATAATTCATATTTATCATAATTATGCATAACTGAAAGAAAATCAATAAATCAAAGAAATCAATTCAATATATCTTTCAATTGGAAAATAATATAGATGTCTTTGACAAGCAAACTTTATTGTCTTTTTTGTCGATAATTACTGCGTCTCTTTCCATTGTTCAGTTCATTTCGCATACACTGAAAAACTCCTAATGTTACTTTCTGAAGATTAATTAGCAAATTTTGGATGTAACCTAAAAAATGTAACGAAAGATTTGTTCACTCCCCTCTCCCTCAATTACTTAGGGAAATATTCTTAAGGCTCTCGCAATTGTGATCTTCAAACTTTTGGGAAAACTTTGGTTGAGCATATCCCATATCACTTCACTTGAGAATTTTCCGGCAAATTTTTGCCTTTCTTTGAAATTTGTTTTTGAAAATTTGACAGCTCCAGAGTCACAATGTCTATATTTCATCGAAATTATGATTCTGGTGGAGTCAGGTGATAACGAAACGAGCGTGTCTATCAGCGTAATTGCATACAGGAGTTACTGAAGTACATACTTATCAATAAGATAATGAAATCCTCGATGTGCTGCGATGAACATGACGACCATGCGCCTTCTGTCGACATCGTCCTCGTTCCAGTGCCTCTTGATATCGTTGATGATTAACTGAGTGTTGCCAGAAACAGCACCAGACACAAGCTCTTCAAATCCATATTCGAGAATGACATTGACGCGATCCCCTGTAAATAATCAGTAACATAACATGATCAGTAACATTTGGAAGAAGGATTACACTGACTCAAATTTGTTTTCCTCGGGTGACGAAAATGGTTATAATAGAGATTAGGTTTTTGTTATAAGGATACTGCTACTATCCTTACCACATCTCCGCCACCACCACATCAATAAACAACACTATCACTACTACTGCTGCTGCTACTAGTGCACTGCAAAAAATCTGGTGTTGATTTAACACCAGCCCGGAATCTATATATGTCCACACTAGAGAAGTGTTAAACAACACCAGTTTCGTTTTGGCCTAACACCAGATAGGTGTTTATACAACACCAATTAGTATTAAAACAGCATCGGTTTGATTCCAAACTGGTGTTGTTTCAATACTTCTCTGCAGGTGTTGACATATATAGATTCTTGGCTGGTGTTAAATCAACACCGGAGTTTTTGCAGTGTGCTACTTCTGCTGCTGACTACCTCTGCTGCTACTTTTACTAGTACAACAACTACTACAACTACTTTTACTGCTACAACAACTACTACAATTACTTCTACTGATACTACTGCTGCTACTTTACTAAATATACACCTACTTGGGGGAACCAATCTTCAAACAATATGCCTACCAATACCAACTACAAAACAACAAGAAAACAGAGCAAAATGCAAACCAAATCGCAGTAACCATTTTGAGATTTAACGTGTTATCTAATACTTAAACGCACATAACAAAAGAACCACATACTCCACTCTCGTATACCTGGTATCAATTTCATCTCCCGAAGAGTTAGATTTTCGGCAAGGGAGGCGTGGCGCTTGTAACCCAGTGTCAGTAGATCAGACGGAAGCCCGACCGAAAACTCGATGGCGGATTTCAGCTGGTGGATGGTCATGTCGTGGTGGACGACGACGGTGATGAGAGCTCCCCATGGCAACTGCAGCATCAGGTCGAACGTGTCAACGAACCTACCGCTGACATCCCGAACACCCACCTTGTGCATGGTGGGTACCATGTGAGGCATGTTGTGGACCCTCTGCAAGATCCAGAGGATGAAATCAGTCAATTGGCCTAGTGGTACATATATATTTTGAACTGCAAACCAATATTTTGAGTAGGTCTATATCACGATTCGTGAATCGTGTTTATTGTTCTTCTAAATCTGTAATGTTCTCGGTCGTCGATAGACTTAGTTAACAGATGAATAACCTATGTATTAAGCAGAGACAATCATTATTCTAAAGAGTTTCACAGCTGTTGCTGAATCGTACTTTCACCGCCAAGACTCTTAACGTCTTCATAAGTAGGTCCATATGTTTGTTGATAAATTAAACTACAGAACAGGTCACAGTGGATTCAGAATGATAGTCAAGTAAATCTATGGATGAATGATGCTGCTTAGATGTTGCTCTTTCTATTCCAAAACAAAATTGATTTTGGACAATATCTGTATCTGAGTTTATCTTTGAATCAAATAGAGTATAATGATACTTTGAATGAACAGGATATATAATTCCACGGCAGACTCGCGAGCACACGACTTCACAGCATCAAGTAGACCCACAGGACCGGGGACGTGGCCAGCTGATCTCTTCACGCAACACATGCGGTTGCTGGAGATGACAGTGACCTATTTCACAAGATGATATAGGCTCTGGCAGAAGAAACCACATTTCATGTACATCTTTTGATTGTCACTTGAGTCCAATTATAGATACCATTGATGAAGGCAAGGTCAGCATTATAGACACCAAACCCAGCAAACCTCAAACATTGAAACAAGGCCGATTGATATTGATTGGATCTTGTCAGGTGGTATTCACTTTTTAAATCGTGCTTTTATTCAAAGAAGAAATGGAATGAGGATATTGATTTAGTTCCCCCCATTCAGGTTCTGAATGATACCCAATACGAAACCGATAAATTTTATGATTATTTTGATCATCCTAATTAAAAAAATAAAAACATGTCAATCATGTACAGAATTGTGCATTATAGACATGTTAACACGTTATGTCCCCCCCTGTTTGTCTAAAAGCTGTAGTTTGTGTTGGCATCCTTTATTTTAAAATAGACGAGAGCGCTACTTTTCTTTCTTTTATTTTAGAGACGATCAAGTTTGGTTTCTTCTCAGTAGAATTATGATATTTTTCAGGCCACCAGATTAAATCACAATCACGATAATCAGAAAAACCAATTGGCAGGTAACCAATTATATTATGTTTTTATATTGATCATTATCACATTGGAATGATATTTCTGAGCTTTTTTGGCCTACACCGCGGTCAATGGATTGACTTGCATTATACACAAATCAACTTTAAATGTGCTCCTACATGTAGGTCGACAAACTAAATGTACTGTATTACCAAATAAAAATAAGATCTGATCTCATTACAATTTCAAACGCACTCCCAATCACATTCCATGAAACGTGTTTAAACCGACCTGTGTCCAATGTAGGAAAAAGAATAAAAAAAGTAATTCCAGGGTGGGGTTTTATCAGTGAAATCCTTGGTTTTGAATGGCTGAGAAGCACTGACCTCTGATTGTTACTATAATTACTGTCGGAGAAACTCAACATGTCAGTGCTGACAAATTAAAAGGGTCCTCGGATCATTAAACTTGGATGAGAAATTAACACAGGGTTAATTTTTTTTATACAGTTTTACATATTTAGATATCTAAAAACATCTTTGTTTAATCTGGTAATATTATTTATTTCACAAT
This sequence comes from Lytechinus pictus, assembly GCF_037042905.1. Classification (NCBI taxonomy): domain Eukaryota; kingdom Metazoa; phylum Echinodermata; class Echinoidea; order Temnopleuroida; family Toxopneustidae; genus Lytechinus; species Lytechinus pictus. The sequence goes on along the minus strand of NC_087246.1, from coordinate 61,199,751 downwards.
ATATACAAACATTTCTAAATAGGTACAGTGTCATGGATGCTGCCATTCGGTATTATTTCGTGATGCAAGCGAGTAATAAATTCCCCATCAGTAAATTATTGTGGGAGAAGATTTGATTTAATTAATTTAAGTTTATTTTGGTACGTCAGGTAAACAAAAAACCGCGAAAGCAATGACTCCTTGAACTTTTACATCATTAGCAATCAACAAACCATATAATTATCACACAAAGTACATCAAACTGACCATGTTTTATGGAACGATACAAGATACCAAATGATTAATTTTGTTTATTTATTGCGATAGCGAGTTGAAGAATTCTTCTAAGATTACAGATTTTAAATGATGTCAACGGTACAAAAAAGCTTGCCAATAGTTGGGACAATTCGTAGCATATTAATTAATTGAAATAAAGTTCTATAAAAAAAGGCAAATGACGAAAAATGGAAGAAAAAAGGTATATCAGAGAAAAAACAATCAATCTAGATCCCATGTATTCAACTTGTATAAGATACTAAAACTGTTATGATTTATTTCCTTACTGTGTCCGACATAAAGTAAACATGGGAAAGCCAAATCATCCATGTTTCGGATGGAAAGTGGAAGGGGGGGGGGGGGGTGACAAAAATACACAAATTTCGGGGTGAGAACTTTGAGTGCGACGCATGTCGAAAAATTGACAATTTTGTACGGTTAATAGTATTTTATGCCAATAAGTTTGATAGTTTTTTTTATAATGCCTTCCAATGTTTTAATACATTTGGACTGCATTTTATAAAATTTTCAGGTTGTCAAAATTACTGAGGGTGGCAAAGCGATATGTCCCCCCCCCCAATATATTAATTGTGGGGGGAGGGGCGATCGCACAAGCCTCTCTGTTTTTACCATAATATATTTCACTCTCCACCAGGGTAAGCAGTCCTCGCAGAGTGGTCGGTTGGTTTTTGTTTTAATGTGTTTGGTATAGTGTGCGGAGTGTGCTTTGAATGGAAACTCGTCATTTGATATACTCCCCGGAATACAATCTCATCGGTATTTGTCATATTATTAAAACGTTACGAAGAGAACTGTCACACTTTATTGACATCATCAACAGTTGACATTAATATAAAACAATGGCTGTTCAATTATCATGTTTCTTTCCCTCTCTTTTGTCATCATTTCTACGATCACCGGGAAAGGGGGAAGGGTGATCCCTGCATGCCGCACCCTGGTGACGACTTGTTCACAATTATAGTTCAAGCATCATGTTTACGTTGTTAGGGTTTGATGTTGATTTAGATATTGATTGTCTAAATTAATCCATGGGCTCAATAGATTGAAATCAAAGTTCAATGAGCTGGGAAGATATTATCATGAAATGGAAGAGTAGAAATAATAAGACGATGTGTGACGTGATCGATAAACTAGCCGGAGTTTTACTGATCTTATCATGTTGGATCACAGATCGTGACAGAATGCAACTTGTAGTGCATGGTAACAAATTGAGTATGTAGAATGCACTGGGGTCTTTATTCATTGGTTTGTTGTTGTTAAAGGAGAATGAAACTCTTGGAGCAGGTTAGCTTTTGTGAAAGCAGAAAAATCAAAGAATAAGATCAACAAAAGTTTGAGTAAAATAGGACTAGCAATAGAAGAGTTATGAGCATTTGAATATTGAGATCACTAATACTATGGAGATCCTCCCATTGGCAATGCGACCAAGATCTATGATGTCACAGATGAACAACTCTCCCCTTTTGGACACTGAAAATATACCCCAAAACATCTCTTTTTGCTTATTCTAATCATATGACAAACGATTCATCAATGATATAATGTTGTGAAACCTCTGTACTTGTCCTCTCATAAAGAGAACACCTCACCTTGTGATAGACTCTATAAAAGTGAGAATATAAGTGAAATAAGTACTAAAGTAATGAGGGAGTTGTACGTGTGTGACATAACAGATCTTGGTCGCATTGCCAATTTTTTGGAGGATCTAAATGGCATTAGTGATCTCAATATTCAAATGCTCATAACTTTCTTATTATTCATTCAATCATCCTCAAACTTTCAACAATATGTTTCTTTGATTTTTCTCTTTGATATGGATTCAGCTGGTTTCAAGGGTTTCATTCTCCTTTAATGTTCATTTTTAAATGTTTGTAAAGTAATAATTCGAACCTGGTTTTATTCTACAAACACTGCATTTGTAACGGTTAATAGAAAAGTATTTGTATCCAATATTTACGTGTAACGTGCAGATTCGTGAAAATAATACTGAGCAACAAAAATTCATTGACCAAAACGAAAATTAAATATTAATTAAGTAGGTCAAAAAGGGTTAGAGATATTCAATTTAAGTCTTTATTCCAGACAGGACTGCTTATGCAGAGGTAAATATCAACAAACACCATAGTACATAATATTATCATGACAAATTAATATACAAAAATAAACTTGCATGAATAAACAGATAACATTATAATTAGGTATAAAGAGTCGACCAATGAAAAAGCATCACACTAAAATGATACAAGAATGATTATGATTTATAAAAAGGAAAAGTGATAGATACATGTAGGAAGACAAACTAAAAGATAGACGGAGGGAGGGGTAGAAAGAGAGAGAGGAAAACACACGTATTGACACAGATACTAAATTTAAGAGAGTGGGAAGAGATCGAGAATAACAAAGAAAGAAATATTGAAGAACAAGTAAAAAGAGAAAATAAGACAAAGAGGAGGAGGAGGAGGAGAAAGAAAAAGGAGAAAGGAGAATCAAAATAAAAGAATGAAGACCAATTAGAAGATTGGGGAGAAGAAGGGCGAGAGTACGACGATAAGGAGAGGGGGAAAGGGGAGAGGAGAAAAAGAAGAAAGAAAAATATGAAAGTTCATCTGAAATAATTTTAATAATTTACATGCATGCTTTTTAGTTTAATTTAGCTCTAAACTGTTCTTCCTCCTCCTATGAAATATATAAAATTCAATTATGTTGGAAAAAAACAAAATTTTCAATCTTGTTTCTTAATAATGTCTAAAATATCGGACAACGCATGTTATTAATTGTTCTCCAGTTTAAAGACTTAACAAAATATATTAATATTCCCTAACACAGTAAACTGCTAAGGGCTAGATATACGAAGACTGGCCACGTTATTTAGTTGAAATACGAGTTTAGGCCTAGTAAAGGAGTTATAATCCGATAGGTATAGTACTGACCTGTTGGGCGATCCGGTAGACGGGTAAGTGCTTGGCAACGTGAAGCGATAAGCTGTCACGAACTGTCGGAGACACAAATCTCACATTATTTTAATTCCTTATTGCCTCCTTGTATTAAGAATCCGGGTAAGAATCATGATATTCAACAAGCCTATTCACCTCGTTACGAACATTATAGCAAGTTCAACCCGTTAGGTTCCCATAACGATGGTCTACTGCAAATAGGAAATATTTATTGTAGAGCTCGGTGAATGGGCCCACACACTTCAGACAACCAAAATACAGGCGCGTTAGAGTTCAACAATGGGTGAGCTGACAAATTACACAGACTGCGAGCGAGCAAATATAAAATCGGATCTTCAAACTATAACCCCCGACAATTCCCCCGCGGAGCTCGAGTAGAAGGAAAATACAATAGCACGTTGCTAAACAGTTAGACAGTGAATCAATAGAACACTGGGGGAGGATCGAGGAGGGTGCAGTATATGATTTGGGGTAGATCGTGCAGTATCGATTTGAAAGAAGAATAAAAGATATATTTTCGTTCTGTTAAGTGATATGATGACGTCACGCGACTCCTATTTATTTGGCACTGAGGGCTATCTACTGGCCATGCAGGAACGGGATCTTGAGCTAGAAGGGTGCATGTGCCTTGTAATTAGTAAAAGAAAAACATTACACAGGAAGGAAAACAATGACACTTACGGCTATATATGACCGAAAAAAAAAAATCCATCAGGGGTCTATTTATTATTTTTTATTTTTAGCTGGTGATGATAGTAACAACTGGACTGAAATTGATGGTCTTATGTTCCATTTTTAAAAACTTTTAATGATTTTCAGGTGTATTTTCATCAGGGCTTCATTTATTCCACACGTCACAGACACAGGTATAACATTTGGAGGTGGGACCATCGAATTCCTTTAATTGAAGACAAAGTTCGCCCAAAAGAGATATAAGTGACCGTATAGAAACATATGCTCAAAGCAATGGGATTCTATATACTAGAACCATTAGTCTTTTAACATAATTTTTTTTCAGTATCTCTTCAAGCGACTGGAATTTTGATACTGCATTTTTTTTACATAAATAATGATTCAATTAGAAAGTGGACCCTATGATAACTGCAAAACATTAAAAATAAATTCATAAAGATGATGTAGGCCTATACGATATTGCTAATGTTATTAAAATAAATTAATCATTGTTTTGCGCGGCTGATTTGTTAAACACCAACAAAATAAACAAGGCTGAACATCTTAGCCACTATATAGCTTCTGAGGATTTCTAGATCCTAACTGAAAATCTAATGTACTAGTTAGGGTATTAAAGTTTATCTTATCTCTATGATATACATAATGGAATACATTCGCAGATTTCACTGATGAAACATTTTCCCCTAATATTAAGTTTGTACAAATTATTAAAGCAATATTGACTGGCCTCGGGGCGATACGACATATATCGCCCGAGTCGTAGACGAGGGTGATATCAATTTAGTGAGGGCGATATATGTCCTTTCGCCCCCAGGCCAGTCAATATTGCTATTATTAACCAAATCAGACATCTAGAGCAAAAATCGTTAAAATTTAGATATTTTAAATTTTTAGAATGAGAATTTAGTTTATCATGTTGAGCAGACTAGGCCTCTGGACTTTACCATTGTGACGTAATTGAAATGACGCGTCCCTGGCCTAGGGACGCAGTATCCAGCGTTGTCTTAACTTGATTACCATCATGACGTATAGCACTGCGCGGTTCAAGGACCAGGGAAAATACAAAGGTATATTTTGCGTCGTCTCTGCGTGCAAAGTCAATACATGCATTGAGACCGAGGACAATACAAACAATATACCTATCCTTTCCTGATATTCAGAAAATGTAGGGCAATACGACTTTGTTAATGACCAGCTCAGATGTCTGATACGGGTGATAATTAGTAATATATATAATTTATTTTAGAATGCAGGAAATATCGATTCATTGAACTGGTTTTACACTCTTCTTTATAGATATAGAACCACATTGACTTCATTTTTCTGGCTTACTGTTTTTTTTTTAAATAAACATCATGCTTCGACTAGTTCTCGGGAGCTGTGCACGGTTTATAAAGTGGAGGGGGTGGCGAAGGTGAGGGCTGACCATGCAAAAAATAAATCACAATCAGACGGTGATTTTAAAGTTTTTGTACACGGTTTTGGAAAAAAGTGTGCGTGTGTGTCCCGAGGTCCCTGCTTTTAATCTTCTAATTGTACATATTATGATTTAAATTTCACCTGTCACTTCAAATTTGACTTTTTTTGGGGGGTGGTTCTTCTCAACCTTAAAAAATAATTCGATGAAGTAACCATGAAATACTTTCTTCATCAAGTTGTTAACATGCAAAACGTATTTCAGTTTACATAAAGTACAGCGTTCCATAAGGAAGCATATTGGGTCCCGTTATTTTCATATGTTGGATCAATGATATATGTATTACTTTTGTATACTGGAGAAAGAACGATTGTAGAATATACCCTTTTAAAAACACCTGCAGGCTGTACTCGGAAAGATGGTCCATACTCTGGACAGCTGACTTGGGACAAATCGTTACCGTAACCCCCACCGGACCATCGTCGTCACCACCACCACCATGTGCACCACCACTACCGTCATCATCATTTTCATATCGTCGTCATCATCATCACCATCATCATCACCTCCACCACCACCACCACCGCCATCATAATCATCATTCCGTTATCATCATCATCATCATCATCATCATTATCATCATCATCATCATCATCATTATAATCATAATTATAATCACTGCATTGTTATTATCTTCATCATCATCATTATCATCATCATCATCATCATCATCATCATCATCATCACCATTGTCAAGTATATAATATAAATATTAAACAGAGTACTGAAAATGAGATCGGGACAATTCTATTTGACTTTAATATGAAAATGGTACGGCTTTATTACTTGATGTGTTTGGTATAATGTTTACGATATATTATTAGAAAGGCAAATATGTACGGTCAACTCAACTGTACATGTTATTTTCCTTACATTCTCTGTTTTTATTTTCTTCGTCGCCATCATCACAGCTTGAGAACTCCTTGCAGTTTGGTTTGGAAATGGCCCTACAGCAAAATGTTTTTTTTTAATGACAAGCCTATTAAACCTTGATGTTATTTTGGGACACCTCAAAATGTCGCCCCCTCTCCTCGATTTAAAGATTCACGAGCCATCTGGAAACATGAAATGAAATTTATTCATTTATTTCGTGATAAAAATTAGCGTAGTAAACGATGAAATAAAGTAATATACGCTCATTGCATTGCCACACTCCAGAGGCAACCCCTGTCCCGAAATTTGCAAAACTTTTTTTCTTTCAATATTCAATTGATTTGCATTTCCATTCATTTGTATTTGTCAAAACAAAATTATATTCGAAGTGTAAATCAGATCCCTAATTTTCTAATTGAAATATGCAAAGCGCCATCACGTTCAGGTTGGTTGCTTCGCACCCTTGCTTACAGAGGTTTTTGGTCCACCCCCATTCTTTCCCTGCTAAAAAGCGGAAGAAGTATATAGCGTCTGTGGAGTGGCGGTAGCGTTTATACGCTCCGTCCACAAAGCGCCGAAATTTTGTGCCATCAATCTGAAAGGGAATTACTTTTCATACTCTACAAAGCTATTTTTATTCCATGTGCGAATGTATACTTTTATACTTTCTGGCAAGAAATGAACGAATTCTATAGTTGGAAGGGGGAAACGGGGTAGGAAAGGGGCAACGGGCGTGGGAAACAATAGGGGAGAGCTAGAGGTAACTTCGTTATTTTCCCGCGCGGAGAGTGGAAGTAAAATGTTGTATAAAGAGAGAGAAAAATGTCTCGTTTAGATTTGTTTTATTCTTTTGAGAAAAAAATAAGGAAAAGACCTCAAAGCTATAAGCTCCTAATACCTTTTTTTACCTTCGCTTTCTATTTTTCTCCTTTTCCCCGTCTTTATTTATTTATTTTTTTGGGTGGGGGGGGGGGGTGGGGGGACCACCCCACCGCCCCTGGCTTCGAACCCGGAAATATGATCTACCAAGACTATTCGCTTTTAAATTATAATTTCTATGTTGTAGGCCTAATGAAATATTGCAAAGCAAAACATGGGCAAATAAGACGTCTGCGCAAATCTTTTATTTAGACAAAGATAAATAATAAGCCGGTATGAATCAAACTGTTTATTTCGTTTAATGATATATTTTTTAGTTTTGATCTTTTTTCATTGATGTTGATATTTCATTAAATATTACATTGGAATATTGTCACGCAATAATCTTAGGACGTAAGCTAGTTTAGGCCTACGTAATTCAAAATATTTTCCTTACCTTATGTTTTACGTATATGTTTGGTTGATTTATGTTTATTAGGTTCTTTTCAAACAACCAAAGTACTAAAGGCAAATGTAAAGGCATCCGACACTTACAAATCATTTTTTCTTATTAAGATCTCACATCAGATGGAGGAAAGTTCTGATGATTATTACAAGAGGGTAATATCCCTTAACGTTAGCAATATAATGCTTTGAATTTGCTCATGATAATTCTGAAGAAGATACACCTTTAGCTTTTGTTGTGCTGCGCTGAGGACGTTCGTAAGTGCGATTTCTGAGGAGAAAATAAGTGACGCTTTAAACTTTCAACCAATCAGTAACGCAGAAATGGATCACATGGTAATGACGAAGCAATGCCTTGGTGTTTCTTGTACAAGCTAGAATCGTTACATCATTAATGATTATCAAAGGTTGGCTATAACTCAGCCAGGGCTAAATTTGGCCATGGGCTAAGCTATCTCTTATTGGCTAATTTAGCCCATCGAGTATTTCACAAAGCATATGTTACTTAGCCCATGGGCTAAGTTTAGTAAGTTAGCCCACCTTCAAGAATTCGGGCCATTGCGATTAACGTTGCGCACAACTGAGTATGGGGGGGGGGGGGGTCATGAAAGCACTTGTTTGTTTTATCCGAAAGTTTTCCCGAGAAATTTATAAAACTAACATTTTATTTGATAATTTTCACTAAATTCACAAAAGTATACACAAAATCCGTCCTAGTTCATATAGGCCTAATCGCGAAACGCACTAATGACAAGCTCGGTCGATTCAGTCCCTCGCTTTCAAGTTTTTTTCAAATTTTTCCGTCCTGCCCCAAGCAAAAGATTTCTGCGTACGGCCAAGGAAATTTACCATATTAATAGTAATTATTTTCCCACCCCCCAAAAAAATCAAGGAAAGTTGTCACCTTTGATAACAGTACTTGTAGGACGGAAATATTGATAAAATGCTCCCAAGACTGCCCCAAAGTGATTAAACGAGCAACATCATGCTGCTTTGCTCTCTTGACAACATGATTTATAAATCTCAAGAGAAAAATATCATCAGCCCACCTGCACCATCATCCCTGTCGTCTTCTTCACCACCGCCGCTGCCTTTAACGCGATCATGGTCACCATCGGAAAAATACTTTTATCTAATTCCCTTTTCCCACTACCTTTATTTTGTCATCAGATTTCAGTTTCTTGAATAAATCCATGACATTTAGAGGATCAATATCATCTCTTAAAAAAAAAGGTATAACTTAATTTTTTTTTGCTCCCCTTCTTTTTCATCTTTATTGAAATTAAATCCCTCCGTTTGGGAGAATGTTGCGAACAGTATACGATATGCGAATTGATGTTAACGTAGAATGCACAAATGATCGTTTGATAATATAATCCATCCAAGAGAAAGCGAGTGTCTTGAGGTTGATATCTTCAGAATATAGTGTTTATTTGTTAATTCAGAACATTTAAAAATCACTATTTAAATCAGACAAAGAAAATGTATAGGTCTATTTTTATTATATGGGTAGGAATTGAGCAGCGCTAGTAGTAGTATTAGTAGAACTGCTAGTAGTAGTAGTAGTAGTAGAAGTAGTAGTATTAGTAAATGTAGTAGTAGTAGTAGTCAGTGGCGGACCGTGACCCGGAGGAGACAAAGCATTGGAGGGGCACAGCATCGTTCACAAACAATACAGTGCCCCTCGAATGCTTTGTCTCCTCCGGGTCACGGTCCGCCACTGGTAGTAGTAGTAGTAGTAGTAGTGGTAGTAGTAGTGGTAGTAGTAGTAGTAGCAGTAGTGGTGGTAGTAGTAGTTGTAGTAGTAGTTGTAGTTGTAGTAGTAGTAGTAGCAGTAGCAGTAGCAGTAGTAGCTATAGTAGTAGTAGTAGCAGCAGCAGCAGCAGCAGTAGCAGTAGTAGTAGTAGTATAGTAGTAGTAGTAGTAGTAGTAGTAGTAGTAGTAGTAGTAGTAGTAGTAGTAGTAGTAGTAGTAGAAGTAGTAGTAGAAGTAGTAGTATATAGTAGTACATGTGTTAGTATATCGTACTGTATGCAGCAGCAGCAGTAATAGTAGCAGTAATATATAGTGGCAACAGTGAGTAAAACTCTCTATAAATCTGAAGGTCTTATTTTTAATCAAAGTCTTACTTTTGAATCTAAGAGAGACTGATTATATTGACGAACCCTTTTGGATTTCAGATTAGCCTTCATTGGGACTTAAAACTTTAAAACAAAAGACTTATAATATAAGTCTATTACATTCAATATTTAACTCTCTTCAGTTTTACTTGTATACCTTTTCAAGGTTTATTTAAACATTAATCTTTTTGGAGATTTAAGATTTTCAGGGGAAGTGGGACTGGGGAAAAATTAACATATGGTCAAAATGTGCAATTTTTTCAGGCAAATATTACTTTATTTGATTGCAGCTCCATAGCAATCGCATTACATGACATTGAAGCATATTATATTGCAAAATATTGCAATTTATTAGTTTATGATATACATAAAACATTTCCTGTTCTGGCCTTTACATATAAAATTGCACACGTAAGATAAGTTGGGTGATTAGGGATATTATCCATGATGTTAATATACATATCAAGAACAAGATACGTAACCCGGGAAGGGACATGTGAAAAATATTTGTCATTTTGATGAGATAATTATGTCATTAAAACGAGATATGATACCATTTTAATGGGATATGTCTTTGAAATTAGTTATTATGCTATTCTAATAAAGTCATTAGAACGATATATTGAGTAATTTTAGTAGATAATATGTCATTAAAATGAGATATTCGATCATTTTATTGAAATAATTCGGTCTTTAAAATTTGATATTATTAAGTCATTTTGATGTGACAAAAATATTTTTCACATGTCCATTGCCGGGCTCCGTAACAAGGGGATTAACTTTTGTATATATTGACCCCAAACAGACACATTTCAAGGACAATTTTTTAAGGAATTCATGAAGAGCAGACATATCTCACCATAGTCATTTACTGCGAGCGCCAAGCGCTTGCTGATTTTGTTAGAATTAGTACACCTAAACACATGAAATACTTTTTGTAGTCATTGTAGTCATGAATAGGATACATATCTCACTAATCAAATACGGCGAGCGCGAAGCGCGAGCTGAATTATTGTTTTTTTAATTTAGACATGAACGCGTTCTAAGGTTGTTTGTAAGAATACAATAAGACCATGTGCTACTCACTAACCAATGATGCGAGCGCCTAAGGCGAGCTGAAATTTGTTTATATTCAGATCAGAAAAAGGGACGTTTTAAGGACTTTTAAAAAGGAATTCATGAAGAGCAGACATAATTATCTCACCAATCCACTAATGCGAACGTAAGCACGGAATGGGAATCTTTTATATTCAGACCTTAAGAGGGGGCAATCACTTTAAGAAGTCATGAAAGAAAAGCATATGTCACTACAATGACAACTCGAAGTGCGAGGAAATATATTTGGTATATATTGACTTTAAAACGGGATGTTTTAGTACAACAGGATTATATATCTCATAAAACAGACAATGCGAACAATAGAAATGATAAACACATAGACCATAAGCAAATTATGTTTCATAAAGTTATGAAGAATTCATATCTAAAATAATAACATAATATAATATAGATATACAATAATTTCTTCTTCCCCAGTACGTTTCTTTTTTCTTTCTCCCTCTTTTCCCCCTTTTTTGTTTTGCCAGCCGATGGGGGTGGGGGGGGGGGGGGGTGGCACGTGCCCCCCGTAGGTACGCCACTGCTTCTATGAATCTAAAGGCGTGTATCGTTGTTTTATGTTCATGTAGATGATGATGACAAAGCCCGTAAAAACGTGAAAGCTGCCCATTAGAAGAAAGCCAACATCGAAAGTTCCATATATCATGTACAGTCTTCCTGTGTTTAAAATATATAGATATGAAAAAAAAAATATATATATTGTTACATCACGTTGTTATCACTAGAAATCATCATGCACTACAATTGTATAATGTTCTCTGTATAGGTATGTCATTATATCCAAAATGTATTGTCTACATAATATCAATTGTTCTACTTGATTAATTGATTGATCGCATTTGTTCTTTTTCATTCCAAAATTCAACAAAAGTTGCAATATAAGGCAAATACACACACACACACACGCACACACACACCCTCACACACACACACACACACACACACACACACACACACACACACATATATATATATATATATATATATATATATATATATATATATAATATACAGAAATGAGAAAAGGGGAACCAACTCGAAAGCAAAGCTTGTTAATGCGGGTTCCCTGCAATAAATAGTTGACTAAAGTATATCTTTCTTCAATGAAATTCAAATCGTATATTAAAAAGGTTTGAACAATGAAAAAGAATACTAAAGGGGTCAAGCTTTGTATGCCTATCTATGTGACAATAAAAAAAACTCATATCATACCCCTGGTGTATAAAACAAACCTGAGTTTAAGAGAGTGCGAACAGACTTGGACAAGATATGACGAAAACTCTCTCTCTCAACAACAAAAAAAAAAAACAGGACAGGACAAGTCGGGAAAGAAACAAAAAAAACACTACAGACAAGCAAATACAAACAAACAAACAGGAAGACCAGAAAAGCAATAGAACTGCACATTTAGGTGATAGGAAGAGAAAAGATAAAATGTGAAAGGAGGGGGGGGGGGAGGAGAAGTAAGAAGGGAAGAAAATCGAAAGAGATGGAAGTTGCTAAGGATAATAATTTTTTTAAATCCTATACTGAAACTAAAATGTGTCGGTTTGTTACGTAATGATTCTGAAACGGATTTTCAAAGTTTGATACCGGTAAAAATTAATGTTTTTGTAATGATATACATTGCACAATACTATTTCGATACTGATATTCGTCATATATGATTTTTTTATTGTCGTTCAAAAAATTGAGAGTCATCTAGGCTGTATGGATTTCAATGAATAAACTTTGAATATGAATAAGGACATACTACAAGTATGTAAGGCATCTTATTACCATGTTTTTACTAATGACGTTTATTCGCTTCTACGTGAGGGCTACCAAAAAAAGCCCGTCTCTGCTATTGAATTGAACATATTTGTGATCAAATCCCAAAATTATGCGTACTTACCTATTGTATACCCGCCAAGCAAACGGGCAAGACTATTGATGCCATACGAAAGACTAAGAGAGGAGCGAAAGACATCTCTGTCTGTAGATTGCTTCAAGAGAACCGTGCCGAGAGGCATGACGATCCCATTCCCCACACCGTTCAGAGCCGCGGCCGCCATATTTTGAGCATGCGAGTCAAGGACTGGGCACAACATCAAGGAGAGGGCCAAAGCCCATGTCGCCATCAGATAGAGTTTCTCAGAAGTCAGAAACCCGAAATCGATGATCAAACCGTGAGTTGCCCGAGCTATTGTCGAAAAGATACCAGATACAGATGCAATGGAAGCTGCGACAAGAGGTGTCATCCCTTTACTTTGAAGATAAGGGATGAAGAACAATAACCATCCCACTATTGCGAAACGGGCAAAGAACTGTATAATCAGGACTAGGTAAAGCAGTGGATTTCTGAATAACTTAAATGGAAAATGATGTCCGCAAGTGTTCCAACATCTAGATCTGATTGCTTCATCGTCATCTTCTGCTGAAGTTCGTTGCAATGGAGACAATGATAGCGGTGACCCATTGAGGTTTAAGTCGTGTGTACTAGTACTTAAAAGTGGAATTCTGTCCTCGTGCAAATTACATGTCTTATTTTTCTTTAGGTTTGTCAAATGTGTGATGTTTCTATCCTTTTGTTCAGAAACAGCATCTTTCTCCGTTTTCTTCGGCTTGGCTTCATCCTCATTACAATGGCTGCTCGGAAGAGGCCTTAAAACGGCTCCGTGTACCACCACGTGGAGACATAGAGCACCAAGAACCATGAAAGTGCCCCGCCATCCGTAAGTGTCTAGGAGAACTTGACCAAGAGGTGCAAACACCACAACGCCTATACCAGTCCCAGAATATATCAGTCCATTGGCTATTGCAAATCGTTTGGTGAAAAACAACCTTATCAGCTCGAGTGACGGTACTAATGGAAAGCCAAAGCCGAAACCTAAGAGAAATGAAATTATAATAAAGGCTTTCGTCTTAACCCAGCACATTTAGACTTAAATATTTTTTTCAGCAAGCTGACAGCACAATTTTCATGCTGACTCTAGAGAAAGATCCGTTGAAGCCAAGCAAACAGATACTAGTCCACCTAAATGTCCTAAATTTGGACATAATCTCAAGTTTGCTGACTACAGTTAGGCTTATATAGCGAAATGTGTCTCGACGGTTGTTTTAATGGTTTTATACATAACATAATCTTTTGAATTACACTTAGGTTTAATGCATATTAATGTGTAAGCGAGCGAAGCGAGGGAGTAAATTTTCAGTATTTTGAGGACTGAACGGTGTCCAAACTCGTCTTTCAAAAGATGTGCAAGTAGGAGAGTAGAAGACTAATATTATGAGACTAAATTCCTTCAAATTCAACTGTATGATAATGCCAGCGAGCCTTCCAAAAATCGTTTTCGGCCCTCTGAAATTAAGAAAAATCAAATAACGGAATGGCATTTTAAAAGGGGGAGTGGGAATGTATTATACATAAATTTATATATCAAGAGTGAATAAAGATGAAACGGTCGATATCTTTTCAATCAAAACTAATTCTCACTTGTCAAATGTGAGAAAGAAATAAGATCATAATCATCAAGAATAAGGGTATACCTTCTGAAAATGAATTATTATTATGTACCACCGACATCGATAATAGACCTCCAAAAAGTGAAAATGGCACACAAACGTTAGGTTGGATAAAAGGCTAATATAGAAAACAAAAGTCCTCTAGTTTTATATAATTTTATTTTCATTGAAAAACAATCATATAAAGTGTTTTAAGTCTTTGTTCTGCATTTTTTCATTACTTTTCATATATTTCTTTGTTTCTGTGATTTTGTCCTCCAATTGTGCAATTACTACAATAGTCCGCTACTTTTATAGAGATAGAAAGAAATTTTGAATCTATTTGATTTGAAATACTTATTAGATCTTAATGTAAAATGTTATTTCAAATCGAGTATAAAATGATAAAACCTTTAACAAATTGTGAAGTTCATTAATCAGTTGATTAATGAATGTCATTGGTAACTCATGTACAGTGCATATCATTTTGCTTCTTTCGAATGCAAGATTTTGACGGTTTCAGCATCTTAATTCCATGTTAACGGTATTTAAGGATGTAGTCACACAACTTACACAACAAAATTGATCATTTAGTGATGACAAAGTATCGTTTCTATTAAAAGTGGTTTTATTGGGGGATGCTTGTACAGGCCATCCCGCCTCTTCAAAAATGAACACATTATATTCCCATGCAATGCCCGGGATTTACGAGCAGAGCTCGGGAACTTGCCCAACTATCTTACCTGCTACTGCTAAACAGACAGCAAGCTGAGTTGATGATGTAACGAACGATGCTAGTATTACTCCACTACTGCAGAGGATACCACCGACGACTGCAACGGATCTTGCACCAAATACCTTGCAAAGGGGAGCACTGGTAAAACCTTTGGGACAGAGAAAACTAAAAGTTTAAATAAAAGAAATATCTTCAATCGATGGTTAAAGAAAAAGGCAACGTACGACTCTGAGAAATGACGCTTTAGTTGTTAAACTGCATACTTTGTCAGTTGAGATGAAATTGAGTTCAAAGTATACGATCTTGAAGTACTATCTGAAAAAAAAATATCCGCCGTTGATTTGAGCAAATCTTATCCCCAAAATGGCTGAAACATGATTGTAAAACAAACAAACAAACATTTTTTGTCATTTGAAGTCAAAGCATGAGCTTAGGGGGGAGGGGGGCAAAAGCCCTTCTGGCACTGGGAAGCGGGGGTGCTGCGTGTGTTATTCACCATGGGCAGCACTCCCCGGAAATCTGGTATGTACTGTACGCTGAATAGCAGTAATTTAACCAATATCACCTTCATTTTGGAGTGAAAACTTTTTGCTTGCTTGTCAGTTTTCTATGTTAAAGGACAAGTCCACCCCCCAAAAAAGTTGTTGCGAACAACAAGAGAAAAATCCAACAAGCATAGCACTGAAAATTGAATCAAAATCGGACATAAAATAAGAAAGTTATGACACTTTAAAGTTAATTTCACAAAACAGTTATGCACACCCTGGTCGGTATGCAAATGAAGGGACCAATGACGTCACCCACTCACTATTTCTTTTATACCTTATTATCATCAACATCATCATCATCATCATTATCATTATTATTATTAGTCCTCTGACCAGGATTATTTGCGTACTTTTCCTTCACTATTGGATTAGAGATTTTCCTTGTCCCGCATTTGAAACATGTTCAGGTTTATCAGGAAGCAGAAAAATGTTCAAAACATTCTTTTAGAACAATTTTCTGCTTCTATTTTGTTTTACAAGCAATTAACCTTTTAAGGTTACAGTCATGTATACACAACCTATCGGGTTCTTGATTTGTGTTAAATCCCATAGGTTGTATAAAGAACCAAAAAAAAAATTGGTGATAACCCCATTTTAGACTGTATTCAAAAGGTTCCTTGTACAACCAAAAACTATGCATTGGTTTGGGGGTGGATTCGTAGATACGTCACATTTTGTGAATGTATATTGAAGCAGTTACGGGATTCTATCTGTCATAATTTCCTAAGCAGACCTGTCTCCATAGAACCCTGTAATATGTAAGCCTACCTGTGATATCAGAAAATGTTCCGAAAAGAGCCAAAATGAGACCAAGTTTAGAGATGGATGTTCCTCCAAAATGAATCACGAGATTCGGCATTAGAACCCCAAAGGCTTTTATAGTTCCACTGAAGAGTAGTTTTGTAAAGAACGCCCAAAAGACGATGACCCACCCCCAGCCTCCTTCACGAATCTCCTTGTCGATTAGATTGGTTTCTTCCTTCATTGCGTTCTCGTCTGCCCCAGCAGGATCGTCCTCGTTGAGATCATGATCGAGCTTGTCGTCATCAATGTTTAATGATGCCATTTTCAAAAAGATCAATGGAAATCAAGATTGGCTGCTTATGAATTGAAACTCAGTTGCATTTAGATTATAAAGTCGTCGACTTATAAAGGATATTCACACGTCGGTGACAAGGCAAATTTAATGGTGGCTCAATCTTATTGTGGTGTTCAACAAGAGACTGCTGCTGGCATAGAGTGGCAATAAGTGGTAATTTATCTTGCTATATATAGACGCTCTCTCTCTCTCGTGTAATAGTATACAAATATTCAATGTTGATGAGTGCGATCGTTCCGAATATTGCATGAGTGTGCAAGTTGAAACAGTCTATTCAACGACGCGAAGCGGAGTTGAATAGGCTGTATCAACTTGCAACGAATGTAATATTCGGAACGTCGCACGAATATACAACATTGAATATTTGTTTTATACAACACCGATAGCTTACACTTTAGACTAGATCTAGATAGGCTAGATCTATAGGTCTAGTATATGACTAACGCGCATTAGGTCTTATTTTGCTTACAATGTTGTCTTTGGGCGTCGAGTAGATTTACTCCAGTAATCCCAGGAGAGTCAAGTACTTTCAACATAGATCCATAAAGTCATAGATCCATGAAGTCTAATTTGTGAATGAATTCCATAAACCCCCCCCCCGAAATTTTGAAACTTCAATTTTTATCGAAAATGTTCACAAAATGTACCCAAAACTGTGCAAGGAATATTTTAATTTCACTTTCGAAAATGTAGAAGTGCCCCCATGACAAGCTCGGCGGCTTTGCTCTCTCGCTTTCGAGTTTATTCAGAATTTCACGCTTCTTGCTCTCCCCTCCCCGCGGGCCTTTCCCCCACAGGACATATTTCTGCCAACGGCCATGTGTTCCAATTAACTGTAATTTGGTTTAAAATGCAGTTTCACAGTTGAAACTTGAAAAATGTAGCTACTCGGTCCCTATGCAGCGGCGGGGCTGGATTGAAGAGCCCGTGCAAATATTGCACAGACAATTAACGCTTTTCATCTATCTATAATCAAAATGATAGATGAAGCGCATCAATTATCATCCTTACTTGGCATTCAATAAAAAAAACACCCCTATAAATATAGGCCTATATGCCTATGTAGTGAAACCATTTTTTTGCTCTTCAAAATTCTCGGGACCATTTGACTTCCATTTTGTAATGAAAACCCTTTTTTTCTGCTTTTCAAATTTACATCATCACCCCTCTTAAATACTCGTTTCCAGGGCCCTGAAAATAGGATGACACGACATTTGAACCTGAAGGGATCAGTGAGTGCATAATAAGGGAGCGTTCTCATGAACGAATTACTTTTCAGGGAATTAGTTCGCTGAATAAATTTCAATTTAATTTTTCGGGCATATCAGACGCAAGGAGTTCATTAGCTGATGTTGTCAATGTAAATTATTATTTGTTTCATGAAATGTTTCCCAGGCTATTTAAAGGTGATGTTTTTGTGGTTGTTCAGTTTTTCCATAGTAGTACACGTTATCGAAAAATGAGATCGATGTAGCCCAAGAGCCCCCGATTCCGCAGCCCCTGCATTCCTATTAAAATCAAATTAACTCTCGCTTCACTCTATCATATCATTATCTTCAGTGAAATACGTTTCCTCATGCATTTCTATAATAGGCCTAATGTCCCTTTCCAGTTCAGCATAATTATTACATTTAAGTTCGCGCTTTGCACCCGCATTACATATTTTGATATTCATATATTTCTACAAATATGCACCAACCCTTAAAATTACACTTTTTAGGTTCAGATATACAGTTAAGGCCAGAATAAGTTTACATACACCCAGTGCATAGGCGGATCCAGCTTTTGGCGAAAGGGGGGCGCACTGCCGAGCGGCGCACATGCATATTTTTGCACTTTACCGGCGCCATAAAAGAAAATGTTGAAAAAGGGGTAAAGTCTGACCCTGTCAAATGCTCTTCAAAATGTAGGATTTCCAGTCATGCCATTTTGCATGACCACACGCAGATAATATTTCCGGGGGGGGGGGGCAAGACTCGAAAATTTGGTGCACATCTCACATTTGCAAATTTTTCATAGTTTTCATGAAATGTTAAAGAAAAAAAAATTGTTTTTCACAACAGCAGATCGCGAATGTGCCCCCCTTCCCCCTTGCTGCGTTCGACCATTCCCTGAAGTCCACTTAAACATATCTCATTATAACAGAAAATATACATCAATTTAAACATATAATCTTTCTAAAACATATATAGAGAGAGATTGAAAAACTTATTAAAGAAAGAAACAAGCAAAAAGTAACACAAATTATGCATGTTATGTGCGATTTCAAAATCTCTCGTATTAACCCTTTTATTGCGATGAGGCCAATACTTTTGTATATTAATAGAGATACAAGTTTTTTTTTACTATATGTATATATACACAGGGGCGTCGATCCTTTTTTTAAGATTTGGGGGGCAAAATCATGAATCAACTTTCCAAAGGCGCTCGATATCACACAAAACAAACAAACTCACACACACACACACATATGCATATATATATATATATATATATATATATATATATATATATATATATATATATATATATATATATATATATATATATAATAAACACAAGTTCACAAGGTTGACTGGAGGTTCATCAAATTTAATTGCAACTCTGAGTTTCACGCAACCCACGTGAGGTGCGATCTTCAGGCAACTGATAAAACTTTTCAATACCATTGAACAATGCATGTCGCGATCGCGCGAAGCGCGTTACACCAAACACGCACATACTGTGCGCAGGAAACTAGGTAACCAGTGCGCGCTGAGGTTTTTATAATTTGAATGTTTTTCAAATGTTTTTTTCAAATAATCGATACTCCGCGATGGGTGGTTGTTCGATTAATCGATAATAAGATGAGATGCCATAGAATTGATAAGAATGAAAGTGAAAATGAAAATTATGCCTATAAAGGCTGCATCACTAGTATTGGTGATGTCACTGCATTATACGATGTGCGTGCATGGTGATTACGGAATATTGTCTTTGAAATTGCATAACTTGAACTTGTTTTGGTGGCGGCATTTCGAAACGAGTTCTGGGCGTTTTTTCAGAAGTAACTGCTTATCAGCGCTCATAATGAGAAGTTTTTCTGTGAGGCACAGGTCACATCTCTTTGTCTCGTTGGAGTATGCTTGCGCATGGCTGGCGATGGACCACTTGATGGTATACGGCGTGTCGCATCGTTTCAGGTCCCAGATAAACTTCGACAGTTCCGTGCTGTTCTGGTACCGTTCGTGTCGGAAGGATTGGAGGTGGTTATAGTATCTGGACTTGAAGGGGGGCTCCGTGAGGCCAATGTAGGTCATCCTCTTGTCTGGGGTTATTACTTCCGCGTTGTAGATGACGTTGGTAGCCAAGCAATCCCCTTGGAGAGGGCAGAGGTCTTTTTTCCGGCAGTTGCACGTTTTGCTGTTTGACTTATTGTCTACCTTCAGGGCTTGCTTGTTGTGAGTTTTGATGATGCTGGCGACGTTCGGCATGCAGCTGTAACTCACTTTGAGCGTGTTTCTATTGAAGATGCGATTGAGTTTGGATTTCTTTGGGAAGTGTTTGTCGACCAGCTTTAAGAAGATGCAGCCGATATTGGTTGATACGTTCTTGCTGAATAAAGATTATCATGCACGCGAGGAAGTCTGTCCTGTTCGACAAAGACACCCCATGGAAGAAAAAGGATAGCGGTATCCTGTTCGACGTCACCATGGGCAGCTTTGACGGAGCAGAGGTCTGCGAACTTGTGGGCCTCTACATTCTGAACATCCTTTCCAAACAGTATGGCAAGGAGCACGTTGGCCTCTACAGAGATGATGGTTTGGCTGTCTTCAAAAGTATCTCCGGTAGTGAAGCTGATCGTATCAGGAAGAACTTGACGAAAACCTTCCAGCAGCTCGGCCTCAAAATCACCATCAGCTGTAACCTCAAGATCGTGAACTTCCTCGACATCACTCTCAACTTGAACAACGGCAAGTTCTACCCGTACCGGAAGCCAAATGACCAACCCATGTACGTTCACAAACAATCCAACCATCCACCATCAATCATCAAGAACCTACCAGCTTCCGTAAGCAGACGAGTATCAAATATCTCCTGTGATGAAGAGACCTTCAAGAAAGCCGCTCCAATGTATGACAACGCCCTGAGATCCAGTGGATACGCAGATAGCCTGTCCTACACGAATGACCCACCAAGACGGAAAAGAAAAAACAGGCAGCGTAATATTATCTGGTTCAACCCACCATTCAGCAAGAACGTATCAACCAATATCGGCTGCATCTTCTTAAAGCTGGTCGACAAACACTTCCCAAAGAAATCCAAACTCAATCGCATCTTCAATAGAAACACGCTCAAAGTGAGTTACAGCTGCATGCCGAACGTCGCCAGCATCATCAAAACTCACAACAAGCAAGCCCTGAAGGTAGACAATAAGTCAAACAGCAAAACGTGCAACTGCCGGAAAAAAGACCTCTGCCCTCTCCAAGGGGATTGCTTGGCTACCAACGTCATCTACAACGCGGAAGTAACAACCCCAGACAAGAGGATGACCTACATTGGCCTCACGGAGCCCCCCTTCAAGTCCAGATACTATAACCACCTCCAATCCTTCCGACACGAACGGTACCAGAACAGCACGGAACTGTCGAAGTTTATCTGGGACCTGAAACGATGCGACACGCCGTATACCATCAAGTGGTCCATCGCCAGCCATGCGCAAGCATACTCCAACGAGACAAAGAGATGTGACCTGTGCCTCACAGAAAAACTTCTCATTATGAGCGCTGATAAGCAGTTACTGCTGAACAAACGCCCAGAACTCGTTTCGAAATGCCGCCACCAAAACAAGTTCAAGTTATGCAATTTCAAAGACAATATTCCGTAATCACCATGCACGCACATCGTATAATGCAGTGACATCACCAATACTAGTGATGCAGCCTTTATAGGCATAATTTTCATTTTCACTTTCATTCTTATCAATTCTATGGCATCTCATCTTATTATCGATCAACCACCCATCGCGGAGTATCGATTATTTGAAAAAAACATTTGAAAAACATTCAAATTATAAAAACCTCAGCGCGCACTGGTTACCTAGTTTCCTGCGCACAGTATGTGCGTGTTTGGTGTAACGCGCTTCGCGCGATCGCGACATGCATTGTTCAATGGTATTGAAATTAAAGTTTTATCAGTTGCCTGAAGATCGCACCTCACGTGGGTTGCGTGAAACTCAGAGTTGCAATTAAATTTGATGAACCTCCAGTCAACCTTGTGAACTTGTGTTTATTATTCAAAGCTCTTCCTGTGAAGGACATCGAGCACTCTATACAAGGATAGTATTCCCGAAGTATATATATATATATATATTTATATGACTCATGATAGAAACACATATCTCACCAACAAATTAATGCGAGCGCGAAGCGTGAGCTGAAATTTTTTAGTATACTGACCTGAAAACAGGAAAAAGGTGCCTGTTTAGGACTGTTTGTAGTAACTCATGAGGAGGATACATATCTCACTACACAGATAATGCGAGTGCCGAGGGAGAGCTGAAATTTCTTTATATTCTGACAAGAAAGCTTGATATTCTATGCATTTTTGGTACCAATGATCAAGATGGGCATCTAAAAAAAAACAATAGATGCGAGCGCGAAGCGCGAGCTTAAAATTTTGATATTTCGATCTGAAAAAAATGACAGTTTAATGGACGTTTGTAATAAAGAACAAGATTATATCCAGCAAAAGATTATTGCAAATCGAAGCGGTAGTTCTTTTGACGTTTAGTCCTGAAAAAGGGACATTCTATTCACCTATTTAATCATGAAAAGTATGGGGTTTTGCTACAGAAATGATGCGAGCGCGAAGCGCGAGCTGAAAATTTTTAATATTCCAATCTGAGAAGCGGATAATTTAAGCACGATTTTAGATAAAGAACGAGTTGTGTAGCTCAATCTCAATATACGACTGGTTGCGTAATTATACACTCCCGGTACTAGCAACGGGTTTTAGCAAAGTTTTGGGCTAAAATATCGAATCATGTTCATAAAACACTATAGTAGCTGTCTTAAACTAAAGGCCATAGAGGTGAGTAGTTAGAGATGAGACCTAATACCAACTTGACCTTTGACCCGGTCATGACCTTTGACCCGATCATGACCTTTGACCCGGTCACCCACGCCCTTTGACCACATGACCTTTAGCCCGGTCAGCCTTTGACCCATGCCCTTTGACCACAAGACCTTTAGTCCGGTCAGCCTTTGACCGCATGACCTTTACCCCGTTCAGACCACACGACCCGATGGGTTGACCCAGACTTCCGGCCAGCCATGACGTCACCATGAAATGGTATTACGACACAGTTATGCAACCACCATGATGTCATCCCAGGGAATTACCCTTATCGCACCGTCGGTATTGCACTACCGTTGCGTCATCGCCACGTATGGGTGATTTTCGGTCGACCTTATCACACGATGCAGCGACGTTGCACGGGTATTTTTAGCATATAATACGATGCACAAAAAGACATCTATACAGTTTCCTATTTAAAAAGTGATCATTCTCCGCCTACCGGCGGATATGTCACGTGCCTCGCATGACGTCACCATGAAATGGTATACAAATAATGAATGTGTATGCGTGCAATGGGAAGAATATTTTCATGAGATGAAAGATGTAAAGTTCCATTCAACGAGGCGTTAGCCGAGTTGAATGGAACTTTTAATCTTTCATCGAATGTAAATATTCTTTCCATTGCACAAATATTTGCATTCATTATTTGTTTTATATAACTCATATAAGTTACAAAGTTTTTTAAAATGTAAAAAAAGGAATAACAAGATAAAGATTAGGTTGGCCTATTTCCAGCAACTAATTTTTCTCTGATAATTGCTAGTCGGTGGATAACACCATGTATCGACAGCTCATCAGCCCTTTGCTTTCATGTTTGTGACGCGCATTGCTTCATGGATCTGAGTCGAGTGCGCACAGTCAGTTTGATCTGCGCTAACTTCATGCGCGCGAACACACACACACACATACACAATAAGTAGACATACAAGGATTATACTGAGCGAGCGCTAGCGCGCGTACCGTGCAATGGAAAAATAAAAAATGCACGGTCACCGTGCAATGGAAAATTACAAAATGCACGCAGTAAAAAATGGACCAAATATTGAACACCTTTCAACCAATCAGATGGCAAGAATCTTCGTTTGAGTTATATAATGTTAGCTACGCAACCACCGAGATGTCATCCCAGGGAATTACCCTTATCGCACCATATCGGTATTGCACCACCGTGGCGCAATCGTCATCGCCACGTATAGGATACGATGCACAAAAAAAGACGTATGATTTCTACACAGTTAAAAAGTGAAAAGTTATCTTTCTCTGCCTACCAGCAGATATGTCAAGTGCCTCGCAGTTCACGAAGCGATCACCCCATGCACGGCAATTGACGCGCGTCATTGAACTTGATTGAGATATCCGGGGTCAATCCTGTTGGGAAGGTGAAATCCAACTCTCTCTGCCTCTTATTACAACAATTATTGGTAATCCAACATGTGCTTATAATCATGATACTAGTGATATCTCAGGCTCTACTCATTCCAGACTTTTCCCCATCAAAACTCTCTGACTTTTTCACACTGTTTTGTCCATACTTTTCATTTTAACTCACATGACCTGCCCGGCTCTCTGACTCGCAAAAAGTATACTATATTGAAACCAGTAGATGACTCCTTTAAATCAACTTCATTCATCCGCAGTACAGATGGTGATAACATGAAACACTATATAGTCAAGGATGATTCTTTATTATTATTATCATTTATTCTATTCCATTTCAATGTAGATAGGTTCAGATATTGTATAAACAGCAGATTTTGATAAAAATAGGTAAAAATAATGTAAGTTATGTTATCAAATTATGTTGTAATAATAAAATAACTGTTAACTGTTCATTGTTAATATTAAAGTGAAGTTCTCGTTTTTCTATATCTTCGCTTAACTTAATGGATTGTAACACATGTATATGGGTGGCATTCAGAAAATATCGGCTATGAACACAATGAAGTTCAATCTGTCATTTATGTTGACGGCGTTTTCTTGGATTATTATTATTTGACAAGGTGATGTTATGTGCCTTTAGTTGTAGACTCCATCTTCACCCTCCGTTTCTTCTCCACCATCATCATTATCTTCATCGTCCCGGGTCATCGTCACCTTGATACTGGAATAAACCATCGAATTGTGAACCATGCCTGGCTAACACTCTCTGTACGGCTTTCCGGAATTCCATGCCATTCTCTAATCTTTCCGTGAGATCGGACACGATTTCACGATTGATGTCAGCGTCTTTGAGGTACACGTTCTGCTGCAAGAACTGAGAGTAAAGATCGAAAAAGATGCGTTTGACTGCCCACAGTAGTTTCACGTGAGCCTTTGCTTTAGCGTCTTCTTCTTCCATTCCTTCTGAGATGTATTTCTGATATTTTTCGTCTCTCAAGTCCTTGGTGGCTGTCATGGCTTGGTCTAACCATCCTCGATAAGCAAGGTTGTCTTCAGTTTCTTCCATGTTTGCTGTCATTGACGATTCGTGTCCATTGCTTTCTGATACGCTCGTACGTTTCGGAATCATCGTTGGATTCTTCAACTCTTTGCATTTGAGAGGGTGGTTCTTCATCTTCATCGTCACTCGTTTCTTCTCCAGCATGCTCATTTTGTTCATGCCTCTGCATATCATACTTCCTACTAAAGGTTTTATCGCATTGTAAACAAGCGTAACGGTTGGACATATCCAAAGTATTCATGTTGACTCGATGATTATTTGTTGGGAAATGAAAAAAAATTAACGGTCAACTTTGTAATAATACGTAATCATGAAACGCGCGCGAAGGTACTTCGATTACTCACATATTTTTACGGATTTTTACGGATTCTTTACGGATTCTTTACGGATTCTTACGGATTCTTACCACCATGTAGGTACTCTATCAGGATAAGAAGGCCTAAGAAACTCAGCTGACTGGGAAACTGAGCACAATTTGAATTGTCAAAAAATCTACATTGTAGCATAACAAATAAAGCAAGTGCAAATGGCGAGCTGAAGTGTTTATGTACAGTTGAGGCCATAAGTTTACATACACCCATGCACTAGCGTACCTACGGGGGGGGGGGGGCAGGGGGCACTCTGCCCCCCCCTGACGAGCAACAACCCATACAAAAGACATATACCTGCCCCCCCCCCCTGGCGAGCTTAAAAGACCTTTTTTGCCCCCCCCCCCCTGATGAGCTTGAAGACCTTTTTTTTTTTTTTTTTTTTTTTTTTCCTTGTCAATTTTTTGGCTGCCGATTTTGCCCCCCCTGTGGAAAATCCTAGGTACGCCATTGCACCCATGTAATTCAGTGAAATTTGTTGTTTTGCCAAACATCATAAATCTTCAGAAATATAAATACTACCATGACGAATTTGGTATCAAATGAAAGAGCGTATTAAGCTCTTTCACATGATTGGGATGGCATTTCAGGTGTAATTTTCCTTGAAGGAAAAAAAAGTAATATTCATGCCAAATGTAGTCTATTTTCAAACATCGATTCATGAAAGATATGAATGTTAAATCTATGATTTATATTACATTTTCTATCATGATATGTCACCACTGAACAAAAAGTGTAATCTAAAATGTTCGTGTTGAAAAGTAACTGACACAAATATGAAATGTTTATGTCAAGTTTTTTTATTTGTCTAAAATATGAAGATTTTTTGGGGGAAATGACACCTAAATATTTTTCAGCTCCTAGATGACAAAGCAATGTGATGAAGGCCACATATGTATTTGTTTGATATCAAATTCGTCATGATAGCACAAATATACAGTAAATTTTATGACGTTTGGCAAGTGTCACTGCAGTGGCGGATCCAGGGGGGTGGCGCAGGGGACGCGCGCCCCCCCCTAATATTTGAGCGGCGCCGAAGGCGCCGTTCAAAAAAAAAGAAAAGAAAAGTAAAAGAAAGAAAAGGTGCTGCTTGAAAAAATAAAAATAAAGGAAAGAAAAGAAAAGGCGCCGCTTAAAACAATTATACACTGATATAATATTGGCAACAGTAAGGAAAGACTATCTCCCAGCAAAGCACAATCATATCATCTTCCTTTTCTTTTCTTTTAACTACCCTTTTGTAATTTTTTTTTCTTTGCCACATGCGCTATGCACATGCACGGCGCCCTCAAGAATTTACATGTGTCGTAGCGTACGGCGTTGCTAAGAACGCCAAATTTATATCTATATTTACGAACTGAATTAGAGAACGATTTGTGAATGTTCTTGTCAAGGATATATTGAAAACTTTGCAAGATAATGGCTCTCATTCCTAAGGGGAAAGGCGATGCAGATTGGAGTAAGAGAGATAGGCAAAAGACCCGTCATAATGGTATGTTTTTCCACAGTCCAATTATTTGTTGTGTGTATGGATGTAGAATACCGTACGCCAGTCCCATGTGTTAAAAAGCGTGTAATGTTCCGTGTCATGTGGTGCGTGTCATCTGGATTAATCATATTCTATTTTTGGCGCTAATGCAGTTTCGCACCGGCCGATTACCAGCATACCTCATCACCAATACTTGTTCCCAAATGTCATGACAAGTTTCTCAGTCACATTTCGAGGTCAATATACCCACTCATTCAATGAACAAGGTTATGATATAACCTTGTTCTCAGTTGTAAACTTGTATCTCCATGTGCACTCATGGCATGCCTTAACCCAGAGAGCTCCCGCCCGCGCAGCGGGCGGGAGCCCAGAAGCTTACCGTGTATTTTACCATTGTCACCGGACTAGGGTGATTTATGGTCTAAATATTTCTCCAAATGAATTGTGAAAACGGAAAGGATACAATTACCACTCATTCAATGAACAAGGTTATGATATAACCTTGTTCTCAGTTGTATCTCCATGTGTGGCAAAATAAGGATGGCAATGTTTGGCTCATCTTCTCTTTTTCTTTGGGACAAATGCTTGATGTTTTTACACTGACAGTTTACATTACACCTATTTGTCATACAACTCGGCCCTTAAGTAAATTTGATTCTTTAAATTATTTTTTTCTTAATTAAAAATAGAGATAAAAAATGAAAATTTTCTTGCCATATTATTTTCCACCAATAGAGGGCGTATACAAAAATATGCCCAAAATTAACGTTTTTGAGCGCTCTAGTGAATACAAAAATTCTTCCTAAGTTTCTAATGAAAAATAAATTGCAACTGTATTAAAATTAGTAATTTTGGTCACAAAAGTGATATTTTAATCATTTTTTTAAGTGTGTGCTCTGTACAGCATTGGCATGCCATAGTCCAACCTGTAGATTCCCCACAGGCAGGGTGGTTGCAGTGAACAAGTGACAATTACCACGATTATATGGATGGAGGTCTAACGAGTGGCAGATTCCTGACATCTGGGCACAGTCTGGAACCTCAAAAAAACGAAAAGTTATCTCCTTCTACCCAGTCTCGATCGGCCATTTTGTTACGATTTTTACTGGGTTACTCATGCCTGGGATCAATCATCAATGCATCTTGCGTGCGAAGGATTCATATGCACATGGTGCACGCAAATTTTTCACACCCTTTTTACTAAAATAACTATGCCATTCCTTTTAAAATAATGTTTCTAATTGTGCTATGACACCGAACCATATGGATCGTTTCTTGTCTTCTCTTTGGTGTGTTTTTAAGAAAAAAAAAGCATTTTCTCGTGATCTTCACGTAGATACCGCAGGGTCATCGTGGTTGTAAACTTTTGCTTAAAGAGGGAGCGCGATATTATTCACAAGATGTTTGTTTATGGTTCTGCAGCTTGTACTGCTCACTCTAGGCGACACCCCAATACTTACCCGTGCTAATAAACTGGGACTCCACTCACGCGCATTTGGGCCGCCCTAGCTTAGAACTAAGCAATATTATCTAGAAATTGTTACATTGTAGTCATTAAATATGTTCTATTAAATAAATTGATAATGTTTAATCGGTACTCACCGGTTCTTTTGTTGCATTTTCAGACCATTTCTCACAATTCTTCGTAAATATTTGCGGCAAATTTTGTCGCCATAGACAGCTTAGCATCCATCTTTATTGATAAATGGAGCGCCCTTTACGATAGTTGTTAATGCCGCGGAGAAATCGTTAGGCATTTTGGCCTGTGTTCAAGGCGTTCTTTCTGTTTTATTTTTTATATTGAAGATTGTGCATTTGTTGAATAGCGCCGTCTACGTCAGGTATGAGATCGAGTGTATAAATACACTCTTCCAAAATAATTATGATTCCTACCTGGCGCTGTTTAACTTCAATCTCTTTCACCTAAATTAGCGATGAATGCTAGCATTATAAAATATATATTATTAACGTCTGACGAAAAGAATAACCAACCGATCAGCTGACGAGAACGCGAATCACGTGATCTTCATATCAGCTTCGATCGCGAGTCAGAAGAGAAGAGCAGCTGCCCAGAAAATCAGGAAAAAGCCGTGAAAATGTAAGTTCCCCTTCATTTCTTTCATTTTTTGTTGTTGCTAACGATGCATTTACACTATAAAATTATAATTTAAATAAGAGAAAGGAATATAGCTTGTACTTGTGATATAATATATAAATATCCTGTTCTCAGAGATTTCTAACCAAAAATACTACTGATGTCGCCTATGAGGTCCATACATGTAATGTTGGACCTCATTGGTACTAGGAGTGGTACTGCTAGCTGCATTTTAGACGCTCAGCATTATTTTCCTCTCTGTTTTTTTTTTTGCTGTCAAGCGGTATTTTCTATTGTAGCGCCATCAGCGATGATGAAATGTAAAGAGTCGCCTTGAAATGAAGAAAAATTATGTCACATTAATTCGTTAGTTTGTTTCCTATTTTTTTGCACTTTTTTCTTCTTCATCTATGATTAGGGTGTCTGAAGCCACACTGAAAAGTGTCAGCATAAAACAGGCTAATTTAGGGGAAAATATGGATTTAGAGATAAATTGCAAACCCTTATTTTTGTGTGTGTTGAGATTGCCATTTCTCCATGCGTTTTCTATGGGAAAATGAAATTTCTGTTTTGCACAATTTTGTTTACTTTGTCGCAATTTTTCATTGTGATCTGGTTTCCAAATCTTTATAAAAATCATACCATCAGATAGAGCATAAAAAATCCTATTGGACTCTTTATGGACAATTTTTTGGCATTAATAATGAATTTAAAACAGCTCTCGGAAGCAAAAAATTTGGATTTGTGTGTGTCCATTTCTTAACTACACAGTCTATGGCAGAGAAATGCTGAAAATTTACCTAATTAGGTGGTCTGTCATGAATATGACAGATCACCTATTATATTCGTCAGATTTTACTTTATTTATTTTTATTGCCAAATTTTGTTCCCACTTTATCTCCAAATCGGGCTTGTCAAATTTCTTGATTTTCATGTCATGTATGGAAATTATTATGGAATCGCGAAACGAAACTTTTCAAGGTTATCAAATCATGATGACGTCATCTAGGCGCCATTTTGTAAAAATAAATTATTGATCATATCATCGCAACTAATCATAAAAAATCATCCATATTTGCATCATATCAAGTTCAGGTGACAGGTCATCAGGACCTGTCATCAGAGGTCATGCAAAGTTCACGACGCGCACGTACGCGCGCGTCAAAATTTAAAAATTCCCCAAATCAACCGTGGTCAAGTTTGGGTACGTTTCAGGTCATTTTGAGCATGTCAAGAATTTGCACGCGCACAGGTATGCGTGCGCGTTCTTGCACCTACCATCGGTATGCATCTTCGAGTCGTCATTTATTTTATGTCTGTCCATTGTCCATTATCTTCTGATTAATTTGATACCTCATTCAGCCTCTTACGACCAATAATACGGGAATGCGCGTCCATTCAAATTTGCATTACACGCGCGTGCAAACTCGCAAAATAAGTCATAAGTGGGCAAAAATATGCCTATATAAAATTCACTGTAGCTCTTCAGGGAGTCCGTTGACCCCCAATTTTTTTTCCCTATTCGAATAGAGTATGAAAAGGAAATATGATTTCATGCCACATTTGACCCTTAAAAACATCGTGACGTCATCAAAATGGCGTCGGAACTAAAAATTATCGTTTTCTGTTTCATGATGTCACCACACTCATGTAAATTGATTCTAATTCCGTAAATATTGGTTATTTCTCGCCAAATTTTCAATATCTTTTAGCTTAGAATGTACCCTTTAGACAATATGTCCATTGTATCAGTTTAAAGCTTGTACTATTCTCAAAACTAGAACTTGTAGAGGTTTGTCATCATGCCAATTTTCTACTTGCAAAAATTTACATTGACAATATGTTTCCTGGTTTTCGTGTGCCGTCTGTCGGAAACATTGTGGTCGACTGGATAACGCACCTGACTGATAAAGCAGGGGTCGGTGGTTCAAACCTTGCCTGACTTTTTTTTTTTTTTTTTTTTTTCCTTTTTAGGTGGTCTGTCATGAATATGACAGATCACCTATTATATTCGTCAGATTTTACTTTATTTATTTTTATTGCCAAATTTTGTTCCCACTTTATCTCCAAATCGGGCTTGTCAAATTTCTTGATTTTCATGTCATGTATGGAAATTATTATGGAATCGCGAAACGAAACTTTTCAAGGTTATCAAATCATGATGACGTCATCTAGGCGCCATTTTGTAAAAATAAATTATTGATCATATCATCGCAACTAATCATAAAAAATCATCCATATTTGCATCATATCAAGTTCAGGTGACAGGTCATCAGGACATGTCATCAGAGGTCATGCAAAGGTCACGACGCGCACGTACGCGCGCGTCAAAATTTAAAAATTCCCCAAATCAACCGTGGTCAAGTTTGGGTACGTTTCAGGTCATTTTGAGCATGTCAAGAATTTGCACGCGCACAGGTATGCGTGCGCGTTCTTGCACCTACCATCGGTATGCATCTTCGAGTCGTCATTTATTTTATGTCTGTCCATTGTCCATTATCTTCTGATTAATTTGATACCTCATTCAGCCTCTTACGACCAATAATACGGGAATGCGCGTCCATTCAAATTTGCATTACACGCGCGTGCAAACTCGCAAAATAAGTCATAAGTGGGCAAAAATATGCCTATATAAAATTCACTGTAGCTCTTCAGGGAGTCCGTTGACCCCCAACTTTTCCTCACTCTTGGATATAGTAAAAATATTGTGTAATAACGTTAAAATTACGTTAGAAGTGAAAATAACACATTTTCGCAATTACGTCAACGTATTTATGCATATTTGACCGTATCTTCGTTATTACTTGTCAATTTTCTCTCAAATTTTGATATGATGTAGTGAAAAGAATTTTCTACAAATAATGTGTGATTGATTTTCACTTTCAACCACAGCATCAGAGTGTTATCACCTGTTTAAGTTTTTGCAAATTTTTTCTGGACCTAATTTTTGAGAATTCTTTTAAGAAAATGCTTTATTAATCAATTGTACGGTCTTGCTGAAAATATCAAGCCCACTTGCCTTGCGATTTTTTATGTAGGACATTTTTTAAATATTGCCGGAACATTTTAAGGGGTAGTTTTTACATTATAAAACATCATTTATGCATTTTTGGGGAAACGCTACAATATTGAAACGCTATTTGGTTGATAAATTTCATTCTAGACATTTTGCGGAAACTCCTGGATTTTTTTCTATTTGGTTATTTTCTCTAAATATAACATATAACAAATTTTCAGATACCTTCTGTGAAATTAAAAATAGTGCAATTTAGTAAAATACTAATTTTCCCGAAATTTTGCGGGAAAATTGCCAGTATTTGAATCTTTTACCTGACTTTTTTCAGTAAAATCATCAAGAAAGAATTTTCAAGTAAATGTTTAAGTCATACACAATTAATAAATGGACATTGAAAATTCTTGACGGAAAATATTATGTGAAATGTTTAGGAATTTGCAGAAATTTTGCAAACATTTCCCCTAAAAAAAATCTACTTAATTCTTTTATCAAATACATCACTGATGAGTTTTGAAGTGAATGCTGTGAAATTGTATCATTGCGAAACTTCTCATTAAAAATAATTGAAAATTTGCAGAAATTTTGAATAAAAATATTTAAGATATTTTAGTTTTTAAATAGTATCACCTATGAATTTTCAAGCTTTCTGTGAAATTGATACCCACTGACATTGTGAAAATTCTTGCTTGAAATCTTAAAAGAAAAATTGCTGACAGTAGAAAGAAATTTTAAAAAGATTATGCATAAAAAACATGAAACTGTCCATTAAAAATTAGCTACTCTGAAAATGAAGGCGCTTTTTATTGTGCAATTTTGGAAAGCCAATTTCGGTAAATCGTCTGAAATTTTTGAGGACTTATTAAGGCATTTTACGTGCTCCAAACTTAATTTCGTATTTACCGTATTGCATTATCACCACCATCATTATAATCATCACGGTTGTCATCACCACATTAATAATCACATTTAGCAATGGTCAAAATGTATTCCTATGATGTCTATGATCAAGATTATCAATCATATCTAAATGATTCATTTCATACAAATTAGCCGACACTGAATGAAAAATCATGACAGACCACCTAATTCGTCCTCATGACGAATTAAAATCTAGTTTCATTCTTCTTTTTTGCAGCCAATAATTGGATTTTTTTCAAAAATATTACATTTCTGTCAGTCTGAAAGTCATTTCTCTTCAAATTAACAAAGAAAATGTGATATTTTCTTGAAATAAGAAAAATAATTTTTTTCTCCAGACACCCTACTATGATCAAAGGTGAATACCTTTTTTTTATATCTGTTTAAGCTAGACATTTTAAATATTTTGTTCAAGTAAATAAATCAACAGGATAGTAATCAAAATTCGATAGAGCTGCCCGAGCTGAAAATTCTGATACAAGGACTTGAAAATAAAACATTCTGAGCACTTTTTATAACCATGATGAGGAGACCTATATATATATATATATATATATATATATATATATATGTATATGAAATAAGCTAACACGAAAAAAAGACGTTTTGGGGACAGTTAAATAAGAATTCATGAGTGGGATAGGTAACTATCTATTCTATTCTTGTTCGTTTTCTATTATTATTTGTGTGTTGTGTTTATTTTTCTTGAAGCACCAAAAGGTGGACATGTCCGCTAAGATATATTAACGAAGTCACCATTATTATCACAAGCTAACGGATCAAAATGCGAGCGTGAAACGTGAGCTTCTTTTTTTCTTAATTCAGTCTTAACGATACTTTTTCATCATATTTTAAAGGTGAATCTCATGATTCAAAATGATAAATGCTTGTCGCACGGGCAGAAATAGCGGGACCAATAGTTATTTTCAATATTCCGAACTGCATTCTGGACGTTGTATAAGCGCCTTTGTATAACAATTAAAAGGGTAGGCCTATTTACCTTACAAATTATGCGAGCGCTGAACTTTTGGACATTTAAACCTCAACAAATGGACATTTTAAAAATATGAACAACATCATAAATGTCACTTACAAAAATGATGCCAGCGCGAAGCTCGCGCTTAGAGTTTTTGATATTGATGACAGGACTGTATCTAAATGAAAAATAATGCGAGGGCATTTGCGCTTAAGATTTAAATTTGGGATTTGAAAAGTCCGACAGATTACCTATACTTTTAAAAGAGGAATGACCTCCAGAATTCAAGCGCGAAGCGCCAGTAGATTTATGTTGAAGTTTAGACCTAGAACAGGGACGTTGAACCTTTATAACCATGAAAAAGATGGTATTTTTATAAATAAAACATGGGAGTCTAATTTTGTTTTAGTGTTAATATTCAGATCTTCAAACTTGACATTTTCCTATCCCCTTCATCATCCCCTCTCCTTCTCCCTTTCCCCATTTTCGTTCTCCCTTCTTTTCTTCTCTCCCTTTCCCTTCCCTTTTTCGCTTTTCCTTTCCCTTCTTTTATTTCCTTTCTCCCTCCCCTACTCTTTTCTCGCTCTTTCCATTTTTCTTTCCCTCTCCCTTCCCCTCTTCCTTTCTTTTGTTTTCTTTCTATTTTATGGTCTCCTTTTCCCTCTCTCTCCTTTACCTTTCCCCCTCCCCTGATCTGTCTTTTCTTGTCTCCCCTTCCCTTTCCCGCCCCCTCCATTCCCTTTCTCGCTTTTTCCTTTCCCTTCTTTTCTTTCCTTTCTCCCTCCCCTACGACTTGAATGAATGTTCGATAGGAAAATTTCGCATTTCGATTGTTGTTTGCGTAATTTCCACCGCAGTATGAGGATGACCAAGGACGGATCGAACGAAGTATCCTGGTTGAGATTTGGAGGTAAGCGATAAAAACACCTTAATAAATAATTTATAATTCCTTTTTCAAATATACTTAAATCATACTATCAAGATTAACATAGTGGACAAATATTGAAAGGCTTGGTGTAGTTTAGTCCCTCACAATCGTGTGATGAATGAAAACGTCAAAATGCATTATGAAATCACATGTGTTGTGTTGGCATGCCATAGTCCAACCTGTAGATTCCCCACAGGCAGGGTTGTTGCAGTGAACAAGTGAATATACCCACCTCTTTAGTCTTTTCCACCCATGGCCATGGGCACTCTAGGCGACACCCCAATACTTACCCGTGTTAATAAACTGGGTCTGGGACTCCACTCACGCGCATTTGGGCCGCCCTAGCCACTCTAGGCGACACCCCAATACTTACCCGTGTTAATAAACTGGGACTCCACTCACGCGCATTTGGGCCGCCCTAGCTTAGAACTAAGCAATATTATCTAGAAATTGTTAAACTGTAGTCATAAAATATGTTCTATTAAATAAATTGATAATGTTTAATCGGTACTCACCGGTTCTTTTGTTGCATTTTCAGACCATTTCTCACAATACTTCGTAAATATTTGTGGCAAATTTTGTCGCCATAGACAGCTATACGTCCATCTTTATTAATAAATGGAGCGCCCTTTACGATAGTTGTTAATGCCGCGGAGAAATCGTTAGGCATTTTGGCCTGTGTTCAAGGCGTTCTTTCTGTTTTATTTTTTATATTGAAGATTGTGCATTTGTTGAATAGCGCCGTCTACGTCAGGTATGAGATCGAGTGTATAAATACACTCTTCCAAAATAATTATGATTCCGACCTGGCGCTGTTTAACTTCAATCTCTTTCACCTAAATTAGCGATGAATGCTAGCATTATTATTAACGTCTGACGAAACGAATAATCAACCGATCAGCTGACGAGAACGCGAATCACGTGATCTTCATATCAGCTTCGATCGCGAGTCAGAAGTGAAGAGCAACTGCCCAGAAAATCAGGAAAAAGCCGTGAAAATGTAAGTTCCCCTTCATTTCTCTCATTTTTTTGTTGTTGCTAACGATGCATTTACACTATTAAATTATAATTTAAATAAGAGAAAGGAATATAGCTTGTACTTGTGATATACATGTAATATAGAAATATCCTGTTCTCAGAGATTTCTAACCAAAAATACTACTGATGTCGCCTATGAGGTCCATACATGTAATGTTTGGACCTCATTGGTACTAGGAGTGGCCCTAGCTTAGAACTAAGCTTTGTTTTACTAAAAAATAAATATTCTTATGATTCAATAAATGTTACTTAATAAATTAGTACTGTTAAATCGGTACTCACCGGTTCTTTTCTTGAATTTTCTGGCAATTTCCCACGCTTCTGGCTTCAATTCTGCGACTGTTCCTGTTGCCGTAGACAGCTACATATGCAACTTTATTTATAAATGGAGCGCCCCTTACGAGAGTTGTTAATGCCGCGGAGAAATCGTTAGGCATTTTTGCCTGTGTTCAAGGCGTAACTTAGCTGTTCTATTTTTTTTTATAGGTATGAGATCAAAATCACAGCGAACTCGTATTTACACTCTTCCATAATGATTCCAAAAGAGAGGC
This sequence comes from Lytechinus pictus, assembly GCF_037042905.1. Taxonomy (NCBI): domain Eukaryota; kingdom Metazoa; phylum Echinodermata; class Echinoidea; order Temnopleuroida; family Toxopneustidae; genus Lytechinus; species Lytechinus pictus. The sequence goes on along the minus strand of NC_087246.1, from coordinate 61,163,111 downwards.
GCATCACCCCCACCCACATGGGTGCAAATCCCAGGGGGACATGTCCCCCTCACCCAAAATAGTCGGGGGCACATTATGAAATGCCCCTCTACTATTTTTGGTCTTTTAATTCAAAATCGAAATAAAACATGTATTTTGGAAGAGACGATCTTACCGTCTTTTGGGGTGCCCTTTTTTTTTTTGGGGGGGGGGGGGCTTGTTTGCTTGTCAAATTTCTTTTGGTCAAGATGACCTTCTTTTAATTGGGGTGATAAACCTTTTTTTTTTTTTGCTTGTCAAATTTTCCAGCCCCTATTCCCCCTACCTTTGGGGAGAGATTTCCGCCTTTGCCTAACACTACTCATGATAAAGATAAATAAATAAAAACGAAAGATAAATTAATGGAAAATAAAAGGGAGGAGAAAATAGTGAGAAAAGTGATGGGTAGGTCGAGATTTTATGTGTCCGTGCAAAAAGAAATGAGCAGAGGTTGAGATGTTGTCTGTTTGGGCAAATGTCTGTCTGTTTGTTGGACTGGCGCCTGTTGCAAAAATTATTAAGCTGATTGAATCAGGACTAAATGTTCCAACTGCTTCATGAGGATTTAGCGGTTGTAGGTATAAATCCGTATAAATCGCGCTCTAACGCTCTAAAACTGTGTTCCGGGCTGTGTTCTTAAAAGTTGTCCTTCATATTCATTTTCGCAAAAGAATATAAAGTTTTCAATCAATTGTCTATATTTATCCCGTTTATGATAAAAAAATACTTAGAAATTGGGTTAGGTTAGGGTTAAAAATTATCAGGGCACAAAATATATTTTTTCAGCTCGAGCGTCGAGCTGGCATTATTTGATCTGTGAGATTATGTTTTTAATGACATTCATTCTATTCACAGCAATATATTATTAAACATTGCCGCACGCGCTGCGCGCCGCATGAATTATAGATAGGTCTATACTTATCAGGTGAATGCTTTACCGCTTCACACTGATCATGCTGATACTGTTTTGTAAATTAAAGGGGAATTTCACCTTGATAAAAATATTGTGATAATAAGAAAAATCATTTCAAAATATCGGTGAAGGTGTTATTATTTTTTTTTAAATTGGAGTTAATAGAATTTCGAATGCTTGATTTGTGACGCCATAAACAAGCAGTTGCTCTATATTCTATGTAATATAAAATGCCAAAATTTCCAATTTTTAATGGTCCGTAATGACCCACTTTTTTTCTTTTTGGAACGAGTAGGGGTATGAAGTTATCTATTGAAATACTGAATGTACAATAAAAGTCATTATCATGTATTTCTTGACATTTCATTTACTTTTTTTACCATAATTATATCCTAAAGCTGCTCGCATAGGCCTACGCCGTCACAAATAATTTTTTTTAAAATCTCACCTTTAATTTTTTTTTTGGGTGGGGGATGGATTTTCCTCGAACGCATACCAAATTTTCAAATTATTTTTTTCTGCTATTTTCATAATAAACTTTAAATGAATTCACCTTTGCACTACTTTATTTTTTCAAAGACTAATTACATCTAGTCATCATCATCATCACCAACTTCATTCTCATCTTCATCACCACTACCACCATCATCATCATCACCGCCACCATCACCACCACCATCATCTTCACCAAGATAATTTTCATCATCATAATCATTGCCATCATCGTCTTTCTTTTTTTCTTATTTTTTTCCCCTTCCAGTTCTTTTTTCCCTTCATATTTTCCTCCTTTTTTTAGAGGGGCACACCACCACGCCCCCTCACTGGATATCCGCCTATAAATGTGTTTGATGTTGTATATAAGTTGGCGGATGCCTCATGAATTGAAATAACAGAGAAAATAAGGAAATGGAAAAAAAGTAAGAAGAAAAAGAAGGATGAGGAGAAGAAAAAAAGAAAGCCAAACAAACAAGAAAAAACAATATCAAAATCTCGTAATAAATTCTTCTACGTCAGTTTAATAATTATGTTTTCAATTAAATGAGAACATAAAAGAATTGAAACAAGTAAAAAGGGCTACATCATAGTTACAAGAAATAGAGGGAAGCTCCGAGACAATAAAAAATGGTAAAAAAATTAGAAAAGACTTTGAAACACCCACAACACGAGCATAATAAAAAAATTGGGAATAAGCGAGGACAAGTAGCTGAGGGACCCCCCCCCTCTCTCTCTAGTTATTTATCTATCAAACTCGCATTTACAAGAACTTCTTACTAATCAAAATGTTGCGAGCAAAAAGCACGAGCTGTCATTTTTTTTAAATATTCAAAACTGATAGAGAGACACCTTTTAAACAATTCATGAAACATAATAATCATTCATTAGCTTAATCGAATCATTCGATTGCGAAAGGATCTGAGAATTTAGTGTTTTTAGGAATTCATTAGAAGCATAAAATTGTATCTCAACATTAAAATAAGACGGGCGCAACGCATGAGCTAAAGCTTTATATACCAATACAAAATTTGGACATTTAAAATATTTTCGTAGTTATGAAAAAGATTGATGATGAAAGCTCGAATCCCGAGGAGGAATATTTTTTATTAATTGACTTTTAAAAAGGCTGTTCTAAGCCCCATTTAATATTTGATTATAAGTCGAATAAAACAGTACAAGCTGAAAAAATAAATTATTTTTTATTCCATCATTATTCTCTTTCTCTTTAACCCTGGTTCCTTTTTTTCTGGGGAGTATTTTGGTTTAAAAAAAGAGAGAAAAAAAGATAATTGCTGGCTTGTGGACGGTAGTGGTAGGGACCCCCCCCCCCCCGTAGTTATGCGTTACGCCAATATTGGACCAAATGATCCTACATGTCCGAGGCGAAACTTGTGCAATCAATTAAACGTTATTTTAAAAAAAATTAAAGCTTGCGCTGTTTAACTTCAATATCTTTCACCCAAATTTACGATGAATGCTAGCGTTATGAAATATATAACTATCAACGTCTGGCGAAAAGAATAACCAACCGATCACCTGACGAGAATGCGTATCACGTGATCTGCATATCAGCTCCGATCGAGAGTCAGAAGTGAAGAGCAACTGCCAAGAAAATCAAGAAAAGGTCGTCAAAATGTAAGTTTCCCTTAATTTCTTTCATTTTTTGTTGTTGCTAACAATGCATTTACACACTAAAATTTAGATTTCAATAAAAGAAACGAATTATAGCTTCTACTTGTGATATAAATATAGAAATATCCTGTTCTCAAAGATTTCTAACACAAAATACTACTGATGTCGCCTATGAGGTCCATACATGTAATGTTTGGACCTCATTGGTACTAGGAGTGGCCATGGGTACATTACCGCCGCCGTCCACAGGATAACCACTTGCACGGCACTTGCAATGCCTTTCGGGCCACCCATGGCCCTGGGTACATTACCGCCGCCGTCAACAGGATAACCACTTGCACGGCACTTGCAATGCCTTTCGGGCTATAACTTTTAAATTAGCAATATATATGGATTTAAGATCAGATAAGCTTTGGATATGAAACTTACAAAATGATATGAAGCCAGTTTCAATTCCTCTCTGTCTTTCTGGTACTTTATATCGATGATTTTTCTTGATGTCGAAGCAGGCATGGCGCCGATTCGCTGGTTCTCTCTATACGCACAGAGAGGGCGCGCGATATTATTTAATAAACTTGCTTGTTTACGTCGTTTACGTCAGATCAGCTGTACTGCTGGTTTCGTTCTAGGCGCTCCGCATTTTTCTCGCTGTTCAGCGTTATTTTATGATGTAGCACCATCAGCGATTATACATGTACGTGACATGCAACCTGTTGATTTTTGGTACAATTTCCTATTATGCGCCGGCGACTTCAATCTAGACTGTTCGATAGGAAAAATTTGCATTTCGATTGTTGTTTGCGTAATTTTCACCGCAGTATGAAGGATGACTAAAGACGGATCGAACGAAGTATCGTGGTTGAGATTTGGAGGTAAGCGATAAAAACACTTTTATAAATAATTTCCAATTCCTTTTTACAATGAACTTAAATCATACGATCAAGATTAACATAGTGGAAAAATATTGAAAGGTTTGGCGTGTTTTAGTCCCTCACATTCGTGTGATGAATGAAAACGTCAAAATGCACTATGAAATCACATGCGTTGTGCGAGGTTAGTATACTAACCTCGCATGTTGTGTGAGTGCTTTCGGGCTATATATTTTAAATTAGCAATATATATGGATTTAAGATCAGATAAGCTTTGGATATGAAACTTACAAAACGATATGAAGCCAATTTCAATTCCTCTCTGTCTTTCTGGTACTTTATATCGATGATTTTTCTTGATGTCGAAGCAGGCATGGCGCCAATTCGCTGGTTCTCTCTACATGTATACGCACAGAGAGGGCGCGCGATATTATTTAATAAACTTGCTTGTTTACGTCGTTTACGTCAGATCAGCTGTACTGCTGGTTGCGTTCTAGGCGCTCCACATTTTTTTCGCTGTTCAGCGTTATTTTATGATGTAGCGCCATCAGCGATTATACGTGACATGCAACCTGTTGATTTTTGGTACAATTTCCTATTATGCGCCGGCGACTTCAATCTAGACTGTTCGATAGGAAAAATTTGCATTTCGATTGTTGTTTGCGTAATTTCCACCGCAGTATGAAGGATAATAAGGACGGATCGAACGAAGTATCGTGGTTGAGATTTGGAGGTAAGCGATAAAAACACTTTTATAAATAATTTCCAATTCCTTTTTACAATGAACTTAAATCATACGATCAAGATTAACATAGTGGAAAAATATTGAAAGGTTTGGCGTGTTTTAGTCCCTCACATTCGTTGTGTGAGTGCCTCTTTTCCAAATATCGGGAACGGCTGTATTTCAGCTTTGATCTCGATGTCATTGTTCGAATCCTCAGACATCACTTCGCGGATCGCTTGGATTCGCCGTGCGCCGTAATGTTGATATGGACTGAAGTTAGCAACCAAAAGATTCACCTGCAGCATGCTGGCAGTTTGTTTGCCACATGTTCGCATGATTTGGTTGCTAACTTCAGTCCATATCAACATTACGGCGCACAGCGAATCCAAGCAATCTGCGAAGTGATGTCTGAGGATTCGAACAACAACAACGAGATCAAAGCTGAAATACAGCCGCTCCCGATCGCGATATTTGGAAAAGAGGTGGGTATATTGACCTAGAAATGTAAATGAGAGACTTGTCATGACATTTGGGAACAAGTATTGGTGATGAGGTATGCCGGTGCGAAACTGCATTAGCGCCCTATTTATTTTTATTTCACAAAAAATTTCAGTTGATAATGTTCCCTATAGATAGGTCACATCCTCTGATGACAAAGGAGAACAAGAGATGGCATGGCGACGTGAACATCGGCAAGGCCAAGGGTTCCCCATAAGATTTTTTTCTCTTTTTTTGTAATGAATTTTTTGTTTAAAAATGGAATCAATAATGTCGGAAAGGAAGTTGTATCCCATCTACATGATTTAGGGCTAGATCTTTTAGAAGGAAAGTAGAAATCTCGGGGCGAAAATTTCATTTTTTTTCGAGGTACAGGCACAGGAATGGGACACAATCCCTGGCTCCGTGGAGAGTAAGCACACATTACTTTTTAGTGAATGATTTTTACTCTTACTACCAGAACCTTGTTGCTAGAAGCAAAAATCGGACGCAGTTCCAAATATCGGACGCGAAGAGTTATGCGCCACGATCAATTTTGGCGATTTAAATTGCGCTCTAGACCCCAAAATAATTGCTTAATTGTTGATAAAATAACTTATTTTAGCCGCGCAAATGCCGATTTTAATTATTACTATCGATAATTTTGATATAGAAATCGGTAAATAATTATTATTTACTTACCAAACGGACCTCTTTTGGCTCTACACGTCGGACGTCTTAGCTCAGCTGTGCGCGACTTTGTTCTGAAAATGAGAGCGTGCGTCAACAGCATGCATTTTCAATTCAATCGCCCAATACAGTGTATGTCCGATGTTTGGGAGAGTGCCTTATTTCACTCATTCAATGAACAAGGTTATGATGCCTTATTTGGAAAGGTGTCAAATTTCCCACCATGGTGAACCCCCGCGGCAGCCATTGCAGATTTTTTTGCGATAGATTGAACCTGTGCGATCTCCTTGGCAGCGATATTTCCGACGGAAGTCACTTCTCCCTTACAAATTTTTTTTTGATCATCAATCTTTGGAGTCCATAATTAGCGAGGGTCATAAGAATCTCTGGAAGTAAAAATCATTGATTTTACCCCTGGATTTAACCCCTGGAATATTTTTTTTTGAGCAGCAACCTGGATCTACTGTGTGTGCAGTTCAGTAGCAGGTATGTTCATGTATCTTATGCATGCAAGTCCCCTGCCAGTGCAGGTCCCTGTAGTTATGGGGAGGGAGTTGAAGTCATTTTCGTCTGATATTTGGAACCTTCCGATGTTTGGGGACTTTACTCTAAAGAGCTTTCTATACTTGGTTTAGGAGTGCTACCCTTCAAACTATGTCCATGCTAGCAGTATCTTTACACTGCCATATATGTGTAACATGTTATAAACATACCTTCAATATTAAAATTTAAATAAAAATGTTTTACCAGGTACCAAACATTTATAGCCTATTGTCTCTTTTCCCCTCTCAAAACAGTTCCTGAAGAAATAGGAGAACAGCCTGCCATAAACTATGACAAACTCAAGTGGTTGTGTAAACTCGATGGTCTTCATTCGAGGTAAGATTAGTTCTACATCATTGTTAATCCTTGTAGCTACATGTTACTGTAAGCTAGTACAGTCAACAGATGGGCTAACACTACAGTCTTTTGCTACTAAGAACTTTTTGTCTTGGTAATTTTCTTGAAACTTTATGAACAAATAAACCATAGTTTTATGACTATACATGTACATGTAGTTAGATTTGTATTTTCTTTGTAATATTTTTAATTTTTGGACACAGGTCATTTACAAATATACAATTTTGAATGTGTAACCCCCAAAAATTCAAATCCTGATTTGGTTGTGAAGAAATATTTGATGCTGTTTTAATTTCTACTGTAGTAACTGATCTATAAGACACGGCAGGCAAAACTAAGCTAAGTGATTTTTTCCCCCTTAAGGACGTTCCACAGTTAAAGTGAAATCCATGTCATTTTCACCAAACTTTGCACATACATACTTTAGAACCTTAATATTCGAAATATGCAAAAATTAACATAGGTCCATGTGCTTGATTTTTTGCTATAGAGCTTCAAAGTTCACCCAAATTGATGTTCTTAAGAATTGCGCATTCAAAAGAATTTGGCATTTTTAGACCGCCCAAGATTACTACAATGAGTTTAAACCTCCATTACTCATTCAAAATACATGAAAAATTCATCAAATTTCGGAAGAGAGTTAATAATTGTATCGTTAGAATGGAGAATCTATTAATAGTGCTATTTGTTTGCAATTTTAAGTTTAACAGCACTGTCAGTTCTTAAAAATGGCGTAAAAGATAACAAAATCCCAATCTGAAAAATGTAAAATTTCAGTAACAAACTACAAACGTACAATAAATGCTGCACTTTATTCAAAATCCATGTCATTTTCACCAAAATTTGCAAAGTTGTAGAGGAAGGTATACCTAAGAGGTACAAACATTAAAAAATAGGGGTTCATGTGCTTGTTTTTAAATTATCAGCATTTTTATTAGAGCAAATGTGCTTTTTAAAACACCAAAAATGGGCCGAATGCTTAGTATCTATGTGAAGAAAAAATCAAAACCACTCTACCATTTATTCAAACTCGGGCTAATATTCGTGATTCTTGGCAGCACTGCAGAGTAAAGTATTTTGAAATTGTAGAGAATATTTTTTGAATGGTCCATGGAATAATTCAATTTTTTAGCTTCATGAAATAACGCATCGGATCTGCAGTTAAAGTGCAGAAGATGAGAAAAATCAGCTCATACCCGCAGCTAATTAATACCTGTTCATCCATTGTGACGTCAGCGCGCAGAGTGTAAACTATGCGCAGATCATAATGCGCACAAATATAACTGTGGAACGTCCTTAAGATGAATAATAAGCAAATGGCCTGTAGTCTAATAATACTTGATGTACTTGCATAACCAAAGAAATATGTGTAAATCTTACCTGGCACAAAATGAGTGTACCAATCGCTGAAGGAAAAGTCATGGTAACTTTAATATCAGTTCAAAGTAAAGGTGACAGGGGTTGAAATGGCAGAGGTTAGAATGGTCGAGCTAAAAATGGCATCAGGTACATGGTCTAATCATTACCCCTGCCATTTTTACCCCTACCATGTTTACATACATAAGCCAATATGACCTCTACCATTTTTTCCCTGCCATTATTAACTCTGCCATTTTAACCACGGCTGTATATCTCTGCCATTTCTACCTTTCACTAAATCATCATAGCACATGTCAGAACTGATTGCAATGTTCTAAAATTCTCCAGGCTTCATAACAAGGTTTTCATTCAGCTGCTAAATGGTGATGTCCAATCAAGGTCATTATGGCGTTTTGCTCAAAACACTGATCAGGAACCAATCAAGTTTGTTATTTCATATTTGAAATTCATTGCAAATCTTTGTGTTTCGGGCCCAGGACTCTTGAGTGGAATAGCAAAAGATATTTCATCATGTTCCTGATTAAGACACACCAACGAATGACAGAGCCGTGTCTTTTATGCTGGAATCTTGCAAGGCCTTTTTTCATCACTTTACTCATTTATCCTTTCTCAGCTGTCATAGATGAACACTGGAAATCTGCTGAGAAAGGGGTGGTAAAGACTTTTGGTAAGGTTCCTACATGTAGGGAGACAATTTGTGAGTTTATTCTTTCAGTTTGATGCAAATGTGGAGTAGTCTTCACAGGATACTGTAATCAGTTTGTGTCTCATTGGACTACTCGTGTACACCAAGAACTCATACTTTTACAACCTATTCCTTATTTTGTTGTGGGTTCTTTTCAATTTCCTGAACAGCATCGAAGGGGAACCAAGCTCAGATGAAGCACACAGAATCTTTATGGAGAACTACAGAAGCATGTTTGTGAATGGCAAACCCAAAGGTGGGACGTTACCGATACTCGGAAAAGACCCATCTGTCTCAAAAAGCCTTGAAGCAACAAACAATTCATCGGGTGAGTTTGACTGAAAAACAACCGCAAAAACACAGTACGGGTGATATTATCATGACTTAATCCAAGGCTTAGTCCAGACTGCTAGAATTAACTTCTATGGAATTCATGGTCATCTCCATCATTCATATTTTGTAACAAAAACAACACCCAGACATACAAATAATAAAAATAAAAAACTAACCCCAAACAAACATACTACAAGCCTATGAATAAAAATAGAGTTAAAAAAATGAAACAATCAAATGATTCATTTTATACTGATATCGCGTGTTACTTGTCATTATGTTGAAGAAAATAAACTGTATTATAATTTTGATTTTTTTTCACTGCAGGATTACACTTTGCTTGAGAAAGAATCCAGTAAGGAGGCTTTTACTAATTTCACTTTCAATTGGATACAGAATTAATGAATGTGCTGTTATGAATTAATGAGCCCATTCTTTTTTATGAATTTACACAAGCAGTGACCCCTTTAATCCTGTAACCTTACAAATGTGAATTTGCCATCCTGTTGAATGATTAACATGATAATCATTGTACATAAAAAAAGGCTGAATTTAATGCAATTAATGTATGAAGTCTGCATAAACCATGTTTTCTGACCCCCCAAATCAAATCCACAGTAAATTTGGGACTAGATATATGTGTCTTAGTTCTCTTTCTTCCACACAGGGAGTCAAACGGTAACAAAGAGCAAGAAGAAGAATACCAAGGAAGAGAAGGAGGAACTCCATGAGGACCATATCAGTCATGACATCAGGGAGCACATGGCCAAGCTCCACAAGGAGCGCAAGATTGTGGATCCCATCATCATCCAGAGGAACAGAATCAAGGATCTTAGGAACATCCTCAAGAAAATGTGAGTCTCTGAGGATTATTCTTAGGGGGTGTTGCAGAAAATATTTGCAATCAAATTTCTGTTGCAATTTTACAATTGACTGATCCTTTTTAACTTTAGCAAATCAGATTACACTCCTTGTTTCATGGAGCAGATAAGCAATTGCAAATTTGCAATTAATTGCATGGCATATGCTTGATTTCGGGAACGAAAATAGACTTGCAATTAATCACAAGTTTCTTGCAACGCCCCATCAGTCCATCTTCAATAATTATTGATGCAAGAGGATGTATGAATCAATGTGGGGATGCATAAGAGGGTTAAAGATTGCTACGTGCTTGGACCTGAAAAAAAAAGAACTGTTGGATGGTGGTTTATACTTGCATAGCGAAGATGATCCGGGAATAAAAATTGACACCCTTTTCTCACTGTCTTCTTGGAATAATCTTTAATTAGAAAAGGTGAAGTCCTTAGCAAGACTGTAAACCAGATGAGATATGATGATTGGAGCAGGAGCAGCATAGATGTAATGAGGAGTCATGGCAATGAAGAGTACATGTAGATGAGATGAGAGTCTTGACGTTCTGAGCAGCTTGACTGCTTGTCATCAGGAGTGATGATGACTGATGAAGGGCAGTCATGCTGCTTAGATCATTGAGACTCCACACCTCATCCACTCTTCTCCTGCCCTCATGTATGGCTCAACATCAATTGTCAGTTTTATCAACAAGGTTCTGTAATGCTTGCAATGGTATTGCAATTATTACCATACTCACACTTGTGCGTCTTAAGGTGTGTACTGCTGTGCAAATCAGCTGAAAACAGCAATACGCAGCGTACTACCCAGCAAAATATTCAGTTGCAATCACCCATTTGCTACGAGTTCTGACTACAGAGTTGCACGCATTACAGCAAGTGTATTGTGAAGGTAAATCAAGCACTTACACTGCGTCAATGCCTGCCTAAGCACCTCGCTGTTCCTCATTCTCAAGTGTCCTTGCTCACACTTGCTCATTGCCTCTCATCTTTGCTCATATGGATTTCGGTTGAGTTCAGTTGTGGATGATTTGATAAAATATCAAACTACATGCCCTTAAATGCAAGGCCTCTGCATTGGTTAGTGTATTGACCTCAAATTAATTTGTTTCATTGCGCTATGTTGCCTTTGGTTGTGATTGTCTGCGTTTGGGCAATACCCAGGTGAACGCAAGCCCAAAATGCTAAGATGTGAATCAGGTTTAAAGCACAATCCTTCTTGGTTCCAGATTAGTTTATCAACAAAAATGTGTATGCAACAATAGTCTTGATTGGCTGATGCCATTTTACATCTGATTGCAAACCATTATGCAAGAGAACCCAGATTCATTCATGCCTGGTGCTGTGGAAGTGCAAAATTGCACTAAAGCCAACACGTGTTGTCCACACCATATTTCTATTTGCTCCAAGCTACCTTCAAAGGTTACCATGCATCTACTCCTGAGTGTAGAGTTGCAGTGTAGATTACATCTGAAGAAAAGATTCAAATCCCTCCTCCCGTTATTCTTACAGTTTTCAATCTATATATTATGTGGTGCTATTTTAATCATTGTAGGCCATACGAACGAAATGCAGAGGAAAATGACCTAGTGTACTCACACCTCAAAGCCTTCACTGACCTATCCAAGCAACTTACCAACAAAGAATTAAAGGAACTAAGTACCCTAGTAACATTGGATGTCTGGAGGGATGAAGGATATACAGGTTAGCTTGTTGGTCTTATTTTATTTTGTTCTACTTGGTCTAATTTCTCTATTGTTGCTGGCATTAATGTGTGTTTGAAATGGTTGAAAAGGTAAATAGGCTGATCTGTTCATAGTCCATTTGGTTTAGAATTTTTGTGCATTATAGTACTTATTTAAAAAAAAATGTATTATCATTTTATTTCATATTTCTGGAAAGCTTTATGTGTGAACGAGATATATGAATGCAAAGGAAAGAAATATTAAAAGTAATAAATTACTCCCTTTGACACACATGAGAGTATATTAAAAACCATTTTGTGTACCTCATCTGTACATTATTAAACTCATCAGAAGTCAAGTTTCATATAGATTTTGATCCTTGATGATGTAAAGACATGTTTATTCATGTGTGAAGCTGTGACTAGACATGTTATGAGAAGTTTCAAAAATCAAATACAAGTAAATCTGCATTAGTAGAACTTTTTGGCCAATAATCACCCAAATTCAACTTTTTTTCCGACCAGAATATGCAAAGCATGTATCATTTACATCTTCCAAGTCAAATTTAGTCTTAGTCAAGCAGATTCTTATGGTCGAGAGATGTCACTTCAATAAAACTTGTAATCAATATTCTTTGTTTTGTTTTTGGCAGTTTTTGCAAACAGTGGATTCTTCATAGTATTGAAAGGGAGTGTTATCCCTCAGAGTAGACCATGGATTCAGTACAGGGGCGCAGCTGGCAAAGTACCTTTGGTGGTCACAGAATCCTCACATAGTGAGGTGAGATACCCTGAGGTAAAATACCCCCTCCTTTTTATTTCCTTTCATCTCTCTCTCTCTCTTTCTCTTTCTTGAATGCTGCCCATCAAACACATTTTCACTCCATTATATTATCTTGTGCCTTTCCCTGATCATCCTTTTCTATTTTGTTCTCCGTCTCAGCTTGTTCCATCTCTTTTCTTCCCCCTTCCTTTCATTTTTATCTTCCAACATTTCCCACTATCACTTCTGAAAAGTTCTGTTTGTCTCTCATTCTATCTCTACCAGCTTTATTTCTGCCTATATGTATATTCCAGTTGCTGATTCCACCCCACCTTCCTGTCTGTTTTTTTTCTTCAGTTTTTCCCCCAGAATCATTTCTGTGCATTACTGATATACATACACAGGAGGTATTTGCATAAATGTAATGTAAATAGAATATGACGTTTGCTCTCTTTTTTGAAGGATGGGGAAGTGTGTGTGTAAGGGGGGGGGGGGGGGTAGGTTTGCTTGTAATACTGTCTGATGACTTGTTATATTTGCCCCAGTGTATTTTAGGATTTAAATTTTGCCAGTTCTTCCTTCTGCGCTGTATTCTTCATTTCATGCTCTGTATTTTATGGTTTAATTTTTTTTGTCATGTTTTTATTCTCACAAATATTTGATAGCTTAAGGTATGTGACTGCTTTGGAACATTGGAGAAAGTGGAAGGCCCAGAGGCAAATAGCAAGTAAGTAATTAACAAAAAAATTACAGGTTTTTTTAGGATATACAAAAGGAAAAATCTGAATATTAAAAAAAAACTTGTACTTGAATGGTTCTAATATTTGGACTGTAAATTCCATTGCTCTGATTCATTGCTTTGCTATTTTTTTATGTTGTATATTTACATGGCGGTGATTATTTCTTTAAAATGCATTATGTACTGATAGAAAAACCAGCGCAAATACCCAACAGTATCTTTAAATAGTATCATTGAAGCTTTTGAGACTAATACTTCTTTCTTCTTATTTTGTTTTTTAATTAGACTCCTAACTGTTACTGTCAACTCGGTACCGACAGAGTTCCTGAAGATATCCAGCAATGACTTCAAACGCATCACTGAGGTAGGAAATAATGTCAGAAAATGGCAGGTACCCATAATTCAGGGGAGTGTTTCATCAACATTTTTGTCTGACAAGTTGTCAGATCTGACAATTTTCTTTGATTCTGATTGGCGGGGAGGCAATGTTACTATGGTAACTGTCAGATGAAACAGGACTTGTCGGATAAAATGTCTGATGAGTCCTTTCATGCTCCCCTGTTTTTAAACCCGATCTAGAATGGAAATTCTGTTTTGTCATAGAAATGTAACACAGCAAAAACACATACCGAGTAATTTGTTTGGCAAACGTAAAGTCAAAGAAATTCCGCTTAAAAAGTAAAGAACCATAACACATTTTCCATTCTGATTTACTGGTGAACAGAAAATCACTGTCCATTCTTTAGGAATGACTGGAACATGCTAAATATGTATGACCTTTGTATATTGTTGACTCATATTTTTTGCTGTTTGTAATTTTTAATACTCTTTAATTATAGGAAATTCAGTATAAATTTGTTAAAACAGAAAGTCTGTAGTTTTTATTCAGCATAAGAACATATTCCAATTAAAAAAAGTGATGCCTCACTACAAAAATGACTTTATGAAACAGCTCCAGATTGACTGCCCTAGTTAAGCACTTCATTGTTTCAAATCATAAAATATTTTACTTTCTCTTTGTGTCTTCACTTCTCTTCAATGTCTCTCATTTGCTCTTTTATCCTGCTCTTTCTCTCTATTTTGCTCTGATTGCTCTCTCTGTCTCTCCCTATTTCCCTTGTTTTTTTCTCAACTTCATTTCAAAACTCTTAATCAGCACTAGCCACATGGTAGATCATAAAGCCTTTCTTCGTACATACCAGCATTCCCCATGCAAAGCATTGAGGTAACCTACGTTTATATTGATCTCTTTTTCAATACTTATAGCAAATACAATCTCAAGAAAATACAGAGAAGATAAATCTGATCAATTCTTGCAAGGCGTATCTGATGTGGCCAAGACAGTCGTTGCTGAAGCTTGCTGAACTCCTGGAATGGACAACCTTTCAAGAGAATACAGGTAGGATAGAGGAACACAGCTTTCAAAGGGCCTTCTTTGGCTCCTCATATGGACAATAATCACTAATTTCAAACAAGTCCTTTAATGAAACACTCCCCAGAGGAGCATTTCATGAAAGGACTTGTCTTTTTTTTTTTTTCTTCAAATATACACATGAAGTATACAGATTAATAATAAAGCGATTAAATCATACAAAAATAACTTAAGATAGATACAAATGATATAATTTGGCCTGTATAGTCATAGAAGAAATGAAATAGGAAGTCTTATAATAAAGCCATATGTAATATAGCATTGTAATATTCATGGAAATGTTCAAGTCATATGTTTACAAAAAATGTTGCAAATGACCGTTATTATGATCTCTGTGATAGATAATTATGATCACAATCAAATTTGTTTCATTTTCAGTACTAGTGAGTGAAGGTTTCATGTGTCCTTTCATCGGTTTCGTAAAATCTGGAGAATGTCACGTATTGAGACAAGTGGAAGTCAAAGAAGTTCTACCCAATGGGAAAGAGGTAAAGAAATCATGAAATATTTCCCTTTTTCTCATTTTTGATGGAGTAAAAAAGATGAATTTAAAGGCCGATATTCTGAACTCGGGTTTAATTGAAACTCTGGTCCAAAGCTGTGGTCTAACTATGGAAAGCAAATTGTGACACAAATCGGTAACAGTACAGGTTCTATTTAACAGCTGATTTGACACTAAAATCATTGATGACAATCTGGGAATGGTAATTAGAAGAGTTGCTCTCAACATGAAAGCATGAGGATAGAGCACAGTAAACCTAGAACACAAATTTGATATTTTCACCTTCCCATAATTTTAGCAGTTAGACCATCATGGTATATACTACATATAGATTTTAGTCAAACTAGAATTCAGAATATGGGCCATAGGCAAGATGGTCCCTGGGAGTGTTTGCATTTTTTGACAATGAGGTTGATTTCTTGGGACCCCTACGTCATGCTCATATAAATTTTGTGTCATGTTGGTTCTTTTTTTTATTATTTTCTTTTGTGAGATTACAATATATGCAATGAAACCTGAGATTGGAGAATTTAGTTTCCAGTAGTTCTATTAGAAAGTGGTCATAGAGAAATCTTGTCTCCTGTTGATTTCTTGGGACCCCTATGTCATGCTAATATAAATTTTGTGTCATTTTGGTTCTTTTTTGAAATTATTTTCTTTTGTGAGATATGCAATGAAACCTGAGATTGGAGAATTTAGTTTCCAGTAGTTCTATTAGAAAGTGGTCATAGAGAAATCTTGTCTCTTGTTAGTTGCTGAATTTAAACTGTGGAGATAGATGGGGTTATTCTTTCAGATAAATGGTAGGAACAAATTGTCTTAAAACAGTCTACTAATTTCTGAAGAGAACAGCTCTCATCTCACCCTGTCCCTCCACACTCCGCCTCGATCTCCATGCTCTTTCATTCCTGTAAATGAATTCTATACACAATAATGTGTTATTATACTTTTTCATGTAATGTGCACTTACATTTATACGCACTCATTAGTATTAGTCCAGAATGAAGTATATTGTAACTTGTAATGATTTGGTTTTTTTCTTTGTCTTTGGAAATCACGGGTGAGCTCTTCCCAAGCTTCTTCATTTTCTTTTTTCGATTAATACTGATTATTTTGTCTCAATGTTATCTGTGCTTACATACCATTTTGATTATACTGTTAACATGATAAGTACATGTAAATACTGAAAATGAGGCAATGAATTAATCTTGAAATCCCTTAATCTCTTTGACGCAGGAGAGAAGATGCAAGCAGGTAGTCATGGGTCAGTTGTTACATTCCGAGTCTTTTGGTGAGATCAGTGTTCTGAGAGGAGAAGAAAGCAATTCCTCCATCGTGACATCATCCAGTGTGGAGCTAGGGGTCATCTCAGTGGACAGAATAAACGGTAAGATCAAGTCCCCATCTGTGGTTATGAGTTACTGGAATGATGCAGTTCAATAGGCTGAGAGGATATTTGGCATCAATATGGCCCAAATTCCAGCCATATTTTTTTTATTGCAGCTCAGTGCACTGATTTTAAGTCCTGGTGATGAATTGTAATGTGCATATCTTCATCTTACTATATGATATAGGGCAATTCCATACAGTAATCAATATTTCAATCTTCAAAATCTCTACAACCTTGCTCCTCTTTCCTTTACCTCACACTTGCTATGGTCAACATGCTTTTGCAGTTGGTGCTTTCACTCTCTGGAATAATATTTCCTTTCATATTTGTCAGTTCACCTCTCTTGAATCCTTCAAATCTCTCATGAAAACACATCTCTTCCTATCCTAATTTATCAAGTATTAATTGTAATTGTTCTGGATTTGTCTTATTACATTTTCTTGATCTATTCTTTATATGAAATGTACATGTTCGCTAATTGGTGTTATGATTCTGTGTTAATTTCATTGTAAAGCGTTTTGAAACCATTGTTAAAAGCACTATATAAATACAATGTTATATTATTATTTACTTTGCAATCTGCTTATTAAAGCCATTATAATTTGAGAGCATACAACCTTTCTTATGAACTAGAAAACAGTCACAAATTACCTCAGGGAGGTCCCACAAATACAGGGTTGGATGTACATATATCATGGAATTGCCCTATACATGTTATGATAATGTACAATGCAAGAATGGGATTTCAGTTTTCTTCTATTAAGTCTTGCACACTATATTAATATTTTATAATTTCAATTCATAATAATTTTCACAGAGCTAGATGAAACAACTAGATCACTTCTTCTGCAGTCAAATGAAACACTTTATGAATCTCTGTCAGAGGTGAGTATGTTGTAATACATATTTTTTGCTCTTGGATTGGTCTAGTCCTCTAGTTTGCCAGATAAAATGAAATTCCCCAGAGATCAAAATAGGTCATGATGCGTGGGATAAATTTGCTTACCGAATGTGATTAGCATTTTTGGTCATAAGAGAAAAGCTCTTAAGAATGTTTTGTACAATCCTATGTAAATATCTACAACAGAAGACATTTTGTGGAGTATTCTTTGAAAATTGTTGATCAAATGAAAAAATGTGATACCCAAAAAATTATTCCCTGTGACGCCAAGAGTAAGATAGTATTTAAAACTATTTTACGTCGAATTACCAGATCCCCCATACTATGTAATCACTTGGATGTGACGATTAGTGAGTTATCTCTACCGGGGCAAATCTAGTGATGTGACAGTGTTGATAGTTGTCTAAATCCTCTGACCCAAGTGCTGAGCTTAATGACGTTCCACAATTACGTATGTGTGTGCATATTTAACGCTATGTGCATTGACATCACAATGGGCAAACAGGTGATTAATCAGCTGATATTTCCCCATGATCTGCATTTTACCTACAGAGCTAATTAACTGAAAAGGACCCATCTTTAAACACCTATACAATTTTAGAGTACTTCACTCTGCTTTAGATGGAATAGAATCTGAAACACTGAAATGAAACCTGCCTTGTATCTTGTAGCTCATTAGGTTTTCATTTACATATAAATTGTCAGTTTACTTTTGATAAGATTTTCAAAGACAACTAGCAGCCACTCACTCAATGTACATTCATTGAACAAGCCCCTCTTTTCAATCATGTGATTTTATTCTGATAAGTGCATGTCGAAAAGCTTCAGTGTGTCCGTTTGCAACGGTATTTTACTATTTTGCAGTACCAAACAGTTATTCATCCCTCTTTCCTTTTTTTCTTCCTCCCTTTTTTCAAGACCGAGATCCACAGTGAGTATATCGACCAGGAACAGAAGCGTGAATGGAACCAATTCAAACATAATGTTCTTGTTGATGTCATCAATGCAAGGGGCATTAGACCAGGCTATGGAAAATGGGCTAAATGATGACGACAGACTACAGTTCTTCAGATTAGATTTGACCCATAATAAATCATATATATATCACTTATTTATTTATGATGACCTTCACGCTATGTCATTGATACATGAGGAAAATCTAATTGTATCTTTAAAGAACTATTTTGTTAAGGATGAGCATTACATAAAATATCACATCCTCTTAGGTTTAGGTTATTACCATTGCAGGGTGGAGTTTCATAAGGTGCTTGTAAATTACAAAGGAACAAAGGAAATTCAGTAGGTTTTTGACCATGACTGTTTTCCGATAAAGGATCAAATGGCTATTGTAATTTGTACCAATGTTCACTATAGACTTTTCAATAATTTTATCTTAACGGAAATTTGTATCAAGACCAATGCATCCAGAAGGGTATTTTACTGCATTTAGACTCTGCATCAGTCGACCTTCCATGATTTTAATAATCGCCTAATTGAAGCGATATTGAATAATTGAAGAATAGGCAAATCATGTGTTAATATCTTGTCAGTTGATTTGGCCTAAGTCGAACAAATTTATTTGGTCCCAAGAGATTAGACTTTTAGAGTCACCTGTTCAGCCAAACAGAACAAAGTGGAACAATATGCTATGTGATACACATGTAATGTATTTATTTCTTAATTTCAATTTAAAGTCAGTCACGATAACATTCTAACCGTGACCCAGTATTGGAAAATATCACATAGATCACCACTAGAGTACAGAAATATGATTTAATAGCCTGTAATCTCAATTTCAAATTTCACTTTCAAATAGACCTGTCTATGCAGTGATTTATAATGTTGGGTGGTGTAGATAAAAGCAGGAAAAATTAGAGTAACATATCAATGAGAGTTTGATAAAACTCAATTGAAAGGTAACTTGAAGAGAGTTACAACACTTTTTAGATCTACATTTCTGTGTTGTCACATTTGAGCTGTTATTCCGAATGTGTTCTATGATTTCTGTGAATTATCATTCACTCAAATTGTCTTCAGGTTCTTTTCATTTAATTATGTATATGGATAGTGTACCAAGTATATTTTCAATTTTTCCTTATATAGGATAATAGTTATTGAAATGTTGTAAGCGCAAGACTACCCCCACAAAAGTTCATTTGAATAAAAAGAGATAATCAAACAAGCTCAACGATGAAAATTTCGTCAAAATCAGATGTAAAATAAAGGTTGTTGTGACATTTTAAAATTTCTCTTTATTTAAAAAACAAGTGGAATGCCTCTGGCCGTCTCACCTGCATCACGCGATTCAATATAGCAGCAGTGCTGATTTTGAAAACTACTATAACTCGCACAAGATGTTCAGTGATACTTGGTTACTCTTATTTCCACGTTTTATGAACTAGACCAATACACTTATAGAGATATGATGGCAATTCAACAAATACCCCCAACGTGGCCAAAGTTCTTTGACCTTACATGACCTTTGACCTTGATCATGTGACCTGAAACTCGCACAGGATGTTCAGTGATACTTGATTACTATTATGTCCAAGTTTTATGAACTAGACCAACACACTTTCAAATTTATGGCTGTAATTCAACAAATACCCCAATTTGGCCAAAGTTCATTGACCCTAAATGACCTTTGACCTTGATCATGTGACCTGAAACTTGCACAGGATGTTCAGTAATACTTGATTACTATTAGGTATGTCCAAGTTTCATGAATCAGATCCATAAACTTTCAAAGTTATGATGGTAATTCAACAGATACCCCCAATTCGGCCAAAGTTCATTGACCCTAAATGACCTTTGACCTTGGTCATGTGATGTGAAACTCATGCAGGATGTTCAGTGATACTTGATTAACCTTATGTATAAGTTTCATGAACTAGGTCCATATATTTTCTAAGTTATGATGACATTTCAAAAACTTAACCTTAGGTTAAGATTTTGATGTTGATTCCCCCAACATGGTCTAAGTTCATTGACCCTAAATGACCTTTGACCTTGGTCATGTGACATGAAACTCAGGCAGGATGTTCAGTAATACTTGATTAACCTTATGGCCAAGTTTCATGAACTAGGTCCATATACTTTCTAAGTTATGCTGTCATTTCAAAAACTTAACCTCAGGTTAAGATTTGGTGTTGACGCCGCCGTCGCCGTCGGAAAAGCGGCGCCTATAGTCTCACTCTGCTATGCAGGTGAGACAAAAAACAGTTGCATTCATTTTCTGTTCAGTATGCAAGAGGAATTTTGACCTGAATATGATAGTAAAGCACTGAAAAAAAAGAAGTGTTCAGATGTTATACATTCATTATGACAATGTGCATAGAATTATTTCCCCACAATAATGCAATACTTGATTTCAGAACTTTAGAAAAGGTTTCTTGTATTGAGCTTTTATTTTGCGATTCCAATTTTAGTAAGTTTAGTAAGTGGCCATTATTCTTGATTGATTCTGTATGAAAATTTGAATTTTGGGGGTAATCAGAGAAAGTATCTTGACCCATCAATGTAATTCAACTTCACACTGGCCCCTTGAACTCTAACCAAGTCTTAGCTTTATAAATTTAGCAAATGCAAATTAGAAAACTACAAAGATCTATTCTGTAACTTTCATCACATTAATAGATACTTGAGAAGTGGTAACACATGAGGTCTAATAAGACATTTGGACTGATATTTAAAATTTAATCCTAAATATCACAATGCACTGTTTCATTTTAGCTGACAATGAATTTATCCTTTGACAATTAGCAGTTTTGATATTTTGCAAAACTTGATCGAAACGAGACTCAGTTTACAGACACATTTTCATTTGTAGTGAACAAAGTATAAAAAGTGACAGCAATGAAAAAATGAAATATTCAGTTTGACTTTATATAAATACAGGACTAGATATGAATAAAAAAATTGTGATAATGTAATCTATATTATATTTATGCTCATGTAATGACAAGAGCACAAAACTATTTTCATCATAATTTCTGTCTTAAGATTGGATATTCCAAATCATATTTAAGGACACTTTGTAAATACCTGTACATTCTGAACATATATGATGCATTGTATAAATATATTGTGCAATTATTGTGTTAATTCACTATGTGAACCACTTTTTATTTTGTAAAATATGCAAATTATATTTCTGATTTTAAATAAATATCAGTCTATGAGAATTTTCATTTGAGGGTTGTATATTTACTTCAGTACTCTTTAAATAATTTGCATTTGGCGGTATACATATGATTAAATCACTAATTTATGTAATGGAAACAAAAATGGCTATATTCTGACGACCTCACCATGATAAAGTAACTCTGATTAAGTTGACCTAACATAAGTGGAAGCATTTTTTCCAGACAATATGCAAACATGTTCTTCACATTGCTTAAGCCCCCATCACACTCATTCGGAATCAGCAGGGATCAAGCAGAAGCTGGAACAAAAACAATATTAAAAAAATGTAGAAATTTTTGGGAGGAACTTATGAATTCACCAAACTGGAGTTGAAATTCAGTAAATTGACCAGGTGAATCATCATACACTAGTCAAAATGAACCGCAATGGAGTCAGATTGATAATTCGTGCTACATTCTTGGACATTCTAAATATTCTGACTGCATTTGAAATATTTTTTTCATTTCTTTTGGCCATCCCGAAGGTTTTGGTCATGTTCAAAACATTCGAGGGGTATTTTTGAACGGTGTTCGAAGTAGATTGAAATGACCAACTGGTGGTCGAACAATAGTCCTTTCATTCCGGCCAATTCTGCTTGATTCGGAATAAGTGTGATGGGGGCTTTAGGTCAAACAGATTTTACTTGGGCTGATTCACCTGTAATTACAAGTGTTGTTTAAAAATTCTTTGAAAGGCAAATTGCAGTTGGACCCAAGATTCTTTTGTAAGCCTGCAATGTGTATTCACATGAAAATCATTGCTACATTTCAAAGGTGTGTGAGGCTACATTCATGCTGGTTCATGAACTTCCTGCACAACGGGCATATTTCTTGGACACACCATTGCTATGAGCTAAGTTGACAAGAATGGGATGTCATCTTTTAAAGTAAAATGCTGCATCATCTTGCAACCATGTCAGTTCAAAAATTGATTGTCACATCTGTCCCTTCAATGTAAAGTTCAAGTTAAATTAAAGAACTTCATCTAACAGAATTTAAGTCATCTGTTTCCTCCTCTTGCAAGCTCTGCTTCAGCTCACGAAGAGCCCATTTCTTGTTGTCGATGGCAGCTGTTAACTCCTGGTATTCATTCACTATCTCTTCAAACCCTATCCCAATGGCTGCATAGTTTTTGAGTGCTTGGCTGTGCCGCATCAGATCGGTCTTGCGCTCCTGGACAGCACCTTCCAGATGTTGCCTGTGGAGGAGATTGAATTAAGGAAAAAATAATTTAGTCCGGCCATACCATAATCACAGTGGTACTGTCAATGCTCTGTTATCACCCATAGTAAGAATAGTATCCCTAGATTAATATACATATAGCACCTTTTCTACAGGATACAAAGCATAACATGTAGCGCTCGGTGCATCCTAGGTAACCATTCACCTTAGCTGGGTCAAATGCAGCACAATATGGGTAGATTTTGTGCTGAAGGAAGTTAGTGCCATGGCAAGCATTCAACCCCATGACCCTCTGAGTGAAAGGCAAGAGTCATAACCAACAGACTACAGCATGACCACAGTAATTCCCACTTTACTTAACAGGGAAAAAATTTGATTGTGCAGTAAAGTGACAATAAGTCAATGAAAATATTTTTTTAGAAATTTGTGGTGTGACATGCACTTACACAATGTTGTTTAACTTCTAAACTGTGTATCCGGACTCAAAAGTTACGCCGGATGTGAAAGGAAAAGTCCTGAAACGTTTGGGATGAGCTTTTTACATATTTATTGCATGAAGCATCGATGAGAGGGGGCATTATGCCCTTCCCTTAGACAATTGAGGTTAAAACCATAAGCCTTTTCTTCGAAATGTTGTCTTCCCAATATCATGAGTTCATTGAATGTTGCAATATTTTAATATTATCATTGTTCCCTGCAGCTATAGTGCTTATCTCTAAATCTGTTTCAATTCTTGCTGCAAAAGTACAGTTCATGAAAACGGTGACATTTTTGATAAGATATGTTACCTTGTAGCTTTCATAGCTTGAAGCACTTCAGGTGTGTATGTACTGCACAACAGCTTAGCCTCAAAGACTCTGAAAAAGAAATAAAATGTGCCATTAGAACTTTTAGTTCAAGTACTTTTATATTCATCACACCAAGCTAAATTCCAATATGTCCAGAGTCAAAATGGCTCCAAACCCTATGGCCCAAGTCCACAAAGGTAGTTTAGAACCAGTGGTCTGAAATCATGATTTATGCAAATTTCATTATCAATTACACTTGATTTAGTGTGTATATTCAGGAAGGTTCCAATAGTGAATGTGCTCTAGAAAAAAGACCATAAATTTATCCTTGTAGTCATGTCATGGTTCACTCATTAATGAATATTAGAAATCATAGTGCACTGCTCATGATCGATCGCTAAATTGTAATGGCCAGTGACAGGTCCACTGCTGCATGCACATTTTGTTTGAAACACTAAGGCTTACAAATGAGATAGAAGCATTGAACACTGTGTTTAAAAAAACTAAGAACATATTGTTTAGTGGCCAACACAGCCTTAATTTAATACCCCTAAACAATTATTCAGAATGAAGTAAAATATAAGTGTATGAACTTGTGAACAGGGATTTATCAACTAGACCTATTATCAACCAACAACCAATGGCCTCACAATAATAAACACTCTTTTCATATTTTTTCTAAAGATAACCATACAAATACTAATAATAATATAATATATACCTTGTTAGGTGCTTAAGGCACTCCTATATTAACCTGGCTAAGTGCAACACATTGTTAATCGATTTCTTGCTGAAGAAAATTACACCATGGCCGGGATTCAAACACTCGACCCTCTATTTCAATGTCCGGAGACTTATCCACTGAGCCAGAACCCTCCCAAACCACTGATATCTAACCCAATATAACTGAAAAAAAAATGGATTTGATAATTATTTTATATTCCAAAGATTTTTGCTTGCACAGTTTGTTGATTAAAAAAAATATAAATGCTAACCTGATTTTGAGACTCATAGCATGACATCGAGCACTGAGCCAGTCTGTTGTGATGCTGTCGCTGTCCGCTTGCAACCGTAACATGTGATTAGTGATCAGTTTCTCTAAGGTTTGTAGAGCCTCTCTCAAGCTCTGCAAAGATACAGTCATATACCCGTATTCTTTAACCATGACAGAATGTATTTCTACAGACAGCATTGCACACATCACATATTTATCATGGACCCTACTATAGATGAACTAAGAATGACAGTATTTCTTTGAGGATGCAGTGAGTACAGCCACTGTATGTGCATTTTGATGAGAACATTCATTTATCATTTCATTGTCCATTTTGCAACCACAAATCTAGAAACTCCAGGACTAAAGCCATGGTAAGAAAGTTGTAAAAATGATAATTCTGGCTGCTTTCAAGCAAAAGTACATCTGCCCTCTTAGCCTAGAGAAGTCTTAAATGCAAAACTTCTTTCTGGAAAGCAAATGAAAAGAGGACTGAAAAATTGGTCTACTATCATTAATTTACAAGATATTATCATTCAGATATACCAGGAACTTCATTTGGGCTGTTGGAAGTAATAACTTATCTTTGTGCAGGTCACTGACAAACTCAAGTAGATTCTTTACCTGGTTGTACTGCCAGAATTGTTTGTTCCTTAGGAGTTTGGCTAATTTCAGCTGCTTCTTCTCTTCCTCCAATTTCATTTTCTCCCGTCTCAAGACGTCTGGTAGCTGAGTGGCCTTGGCAAAGGTCATCTCATCTAGAAGATGTGTGATGGGGAAAGGAGAAAGGTGTTATTGGAGCAGGAGGAAAGTGGAGAGAGACAAAGGCAAAAACAAGATGCATTTTATTTTAATTCTTCTACATTCTGATTCACAAAAAGCAAGTGTCTACAATTCAGTCTGTTAACACCACCTCTTTAACTGATCCCTCCACTTCCTTGGAGATTCTATGGCCCGTATTCTGAAGTCGGGTTTAAGTTAAACTCAGGTTTAAAGTTGTGGTTTAAATATGGATGGCCAATTGTTACATAAAAACAGTAGAGATATCATATTTCAGCTCATTTGGCTCTTAATTCATTCATAATTATCTAGGAAGTATAAATAGATGATTGTCTTCACCATCGATGAATCAGGGAAGAGCAGAGTAAACATAAGAAACGTACAACTTAATAAAAAATTTGATACTTTTGGCTTCCCATACTTAATAATAATAATAATAATAATGTACATTTATATAGCGCTTATTACATTAGTTTCTAAGCGCTTAACATTTATATCATTAACGTAATACATGTATAAGGATTATGAAGAGCATAATAAATTATATTACATTACAATTGCATAATATTACATTAAATTACATTATATTAGATTACATTGCATTATCAGTAATTAAAGAAAACAGACGGGGTGACATGGAATCAGTGAATCGAACTACAGTCCATTGAATAGATATGTTTTGAGTCTGATTTTGAAGGTGTCTACAGAAGGAGAATCACGGATTATCACTGGGAGATCGTTCCAAAGCTTGGGGGCACACACACAGAAAGCACGGTCACCGTAGCGTGTCTTAGTACGTGGACCTGGTGCTAGCTGTAAGTGAATTGATGATGATGAACGGAGCCGGATGGAAGTGGTCTGCGTCTTGGGCTTGATGAGTTCATTGATGTATGATGGTGCGAGTCCATTGAAAGCCTTGTAGGTCAGAAGAAGAATCTTGAACTGAATACGTTGTGGAACAGGAAGCCAGTGAAGTGAACGAAGAATAGGAGTAATGTGCTCATGCTTTCTTGTGCGTGTGATTAGACGTGCGGCTGTGTTCTGGATGTGCTGGAGCTTAGACAAGTGAGATGCAGGCAAGTTGATCAAGAGACTATTACAATAGTCAATCTGCGAAGTAACAAATGCATTGACCAGTCTCTCCGTGGAATTTTTGTCGAGGTACTTTCGGAGTTTCCCTATTCTATGGATGCCGAATGAAGCAGTTCTGCAGATCTTCTGGATGTGTTGTTTCATGCAGAGTTTACCGTCCACTACAACCCCAAGGTCCTTAGAGCATTCCGATGGCTTGACTACAGCCCCATCAACTTCAAACTTTGGGAGCTCTGATGACTTGCGGAATGAGGATGTGACATGGATAAGTTCAGTCTTGGCACCATTGAACTTCAGATGATTTCTAGTAGCCCAGGATTTCACAGAAGATATACACTGTTCTAGTTTTAACATCCCACTTGCAACCTCACTAGATTTTAAGATGACATACAACTGCGTATCATCCATACTTAAACCATACTTAAACCACAACTTTAAACCTGAGTTTAAGTTAAACCCGACTTCAGAATACAGGCCCTGGAGTCCAATGTCCAAATGTATATTCATCTGTTGACTTATTCCTAAAGGTCCACATTTTTAATTGGAAAACAGTGATGATTCTGCTCAAAGTAAGAAATTAAACACATAATTTCTCTTATAGGAGTGTGTAGAAAGGTTAAGAAAAAAAAGGAAATATCAGAAATAAAGAATTTGGAATGGTCAAAATTCAGTTCATTCATTCCAAATACTCAATGTTAGTATTGTCATAATTATGAAAATGAAAGGTACAAAACAAATACACCAGAAAAAGGGCCAAGTATAAGGATTATTATTACAGGTAACTGCCAAATTTGAATCTTTTGGGACCTTAGAAATCTGTTGACTTTTTGACTTAGAAGAGGTATATAACACATGATTTGAATTATCTGGTCTAACACATTGCTCACTTGAATAATGGAAGGTCAACTCAGGTAGGATTTTTTTTTGCCTGTAATTTACATTTGACAGAAACCATACAATATAAGAATAATTAGGAGGTCTGATTAGCGGTCAATTTTTTTTTGGGGGGGGGCAAGGTCATAAATTAAAATGCTGACAAAGACGTAATTGTCTCCAAAATAAGATAAGTTTGAATAGTTATTTAAGAATTTTCTGTATAACTTATTGCTGACTCAAGAGTTGGTCCCTGTATAAGACCTATTGGAATAATAGAATCAAGTAGGGCAACTCCATAACATGTATATCCATCCATTATAACCTTCCTGAAAATGTCTAGAGCTGGTTTCTGGTTAATTTGGCAATTCATGAAGTGAAGCAGGAACGGAGAAAAAAGAAATGCTGGAGATAAAGAATCATATAATGCAACTGCCTATTAGTCAATGGGGGTAGGGCTTACTCACCTGCAGTCGAGCTGGAGTCACTTTCATGGAAAGTTTGAAGCTCTTCACATTTCTTCCTCAGTCTTTCTTCTATCAAGGGGATTAATTGGGGTTGGATCATGGATGCTACCTTGAAATTGAAAAAAGGAAATTTGAAGGTATGAGGTAGAAACATTAGCATCAAATTGGCACCTTAGCAAATGTCTGAGTGGCGTTCTTCTGCCAAAAAATCTTGCTCAATGTCCATTACTCGCACGTCCTATTCCAGCATAGACAAAACACAGAAGAATGCTAAAATGCTGATATGAAAAAAACACCAAGTTTGATTCCTGCTAAAAGACGCAGTATAGAAGTTTGTTAAGGTGCAGTATGGAAAGCTGGATATTTCTAGAAATACAGAGAGAGCAGATTAAATAGTGCATGTATAAATGTAAAGCAGTATCAAATGTACATGCAAGGCCCCTGCCATAATATGGCAAAACAACCTATATCTTTAATGATACTTCCGAGATATTCTTGATTTGAGATTTTACAGCTAGAGTTGCTCACATTTCTCTCCAATGGAACAACTTATCCAAAAACATTTTCGCCATCTAACTAATTCTTTTTCTTTCTACTGTAAAACCATGTTTGACATCAATAAATTTTTGAAGACAGATTGTGTTGCAAGATCACTCATTTGGAAGATCATATTCTCTCATACACTTTTTCACCTTAGAGGCAGTTAATGCGGTGACACGACATCTGCTCCTGCGACAATCGCTCCGGTCTTAATATCTCAGAAGGCATAGGATTAGAGTTAGGATTGTGATAGAGTTTTTGGTTCAGAATATTGTAATGATTACGATTAGGGTTTATTTAGTTTTGGATGTTAGGTTTTATGTTTTGCTTAATGTGTAGATTTTCCATCGGAGCAATTGTCGCCGGAGCAAATGTCATGGAACCGTTAATGCAGCAGAACAACAGAAGTATATGTTACATTGTTTCTTTAGAAAATTACTGAAATTAATATGCAAATTTTATTGTAATTTAAATGATTTTTTGAGCTGAAATCATGATGGAGTGGCTCTATATGTATGCATCCAACAAGTTAAGCACCTGACAAACAAACTGAATTGAGATGTTGTTCAGAGAGAATGCCAATCTCATATTTTCTTGGCTAGAATGGTTCCTGTTTCTCTCAAGTAAAATGATTTTCCAAGAAAAGATTCTTCATGTCACCAATATCATTCTTCTTTTGTCTAGTGTTAATTCAATTCAGTAAAAGATTTTTTTTTTAAATATATTTTTTTTACATTGAGTTGTACCTTTTTCTGATGATTTCCCTCAAGGAGTTTGCCTTTCTCCAATCCAAGCAGGGTGGCACCGCCACCATGTTCACCACCTATATTCCTTTCTGATAGATAGTCACATGCTTCAGCAGTAGCTAAACACTGATCCAGAGCTTCATAGAACTGTCATAAAATAAAAGATATTTGGCATTCCATAGGTCTCAGAGGTAAACTAAATGGCTTGACCTTATAATAAAGACTTATTATTTATTTCTCATGTAAACTTCAGAATTTGGCTATTACACAAATGTCAATGGTCTAATCATATTCCTATGGTCACAGGGTCAAAGGTCAATTGTCATTAATGCCAAGTAATTATTACACAAACATCTTCTCCTGTTTTAAAGTGATGGTAGTAAAAAAAAACCTCCTACACCATGAATACACAATGGTTTGTTTTCTCAATATCTTGACCCATTGGCTTTGTACAAGGACCCTCTGGTCAAAGTGGGCAATGAATTCAAAGATCTAAAACCAAATCATATTAAACTTGATCCATATGCAGATGGAAGTGATGGTCTGATTGAATAATTGAGTATTTTAAAATTTCAATTTGTAATACATAATATAACAGATCTGGTATCAACGTAGGCATAAATTTCGACACTAAACTGCAGTCAAGAATCTATCTAGTCTTGGGAGGCCTCTCCACCAGCAATGCTTTTTCATCCTCAGCGCAGGAAAAGTTTGGCCAATCAAGATATTGTGCATCAAAAATGATTTGACAATCCAAAGCTTTATCTGCTCAGAATGTTCCCATGCCACTGCATGCTGTCTTTTGTTCTTAAACAAACCCCCAATTTCTCTTCATGATTAAAGGTTTCGGAATACTTTGTGCACAGACATGGAGGCTTTCCCTTCATACTGGTCAATACCTGTGCAGTCTTGGAGTCTGGAGCCATTTCTTGAGATGCTATGCGGTGTTCCATTACGAGTTCATGCAGTTCGTGATGTAGGATGTGCTGTTTAAGGTACCCTATCCTAACCCTTTCCATTCCATCTTTCGCCTGTACAAATCAAGGATAAATTTTTACTTAGAGTGACTTTCTGTCTGCCTTTCACAAATGTTCTTTGCCAGACTTGTTATAATAATAATAATAGTATTAATAATAATAAAATAATGACGATGATGATAATGATGAAAGTAATACCTTATTATTATTCATTATTCATAATCGCCACGATCAACATACAGTATATGGCATAACCAACAAATCAACAAACATTACAAAGAACTAATACAAGCAATAGCATAATTTTACTTAGCATCATTATCCACCATCAAGAATTAAATACACATATTTGTATATTTTTCTTGCAAATAAAGTTTTGATATAGACAGACAAAAAATTGATCAAACCTCAGCTTTAAATTCATGACATTCCCATTGTTGATTAAATATGCTGTACCAGTAGATGTACATGTGCCTTAAATCATATTTCTTCCATTCTATATTTCTTAGTTCAGTTTTATGCAAATACTAGATTACAAGAACTTTAATGTATAAAGACTGGAATAGCTGGTCAATGCATATCAAAATGAAAAAGAATATAGACCTATATGGTTTGCATCAGAGATCAGGTCATCAATTGTGTAAATTTGTTTGTAAACTACATACAGCTTCATGAAACACAATCTAGGCTTCATATGAAAGAAGTATGGTACAAGTAGCAGGATCCTTACCCTTTTGTGAGCCTCTTCAATGTGCTTAGATGTTCCGTTTTCGGTCACATGTTGTGGGATTGCTTTGAGAAGATTCATGCATCCTGGATTCTGTGCTGCATCACTTTCTGATATGTGAACAGGTAGGCTCATGTTCACTAAATAGGTGCACAAATTGACAGATTGAAGGCCAGTGTTATTCTTAATGATCAAGACATGTATGTAGGTCTATTTAAAAAAAAAACAGCGCTCACAGTAATTCTTCAGGAGGGGAAAGCATATTTTAAAACATTTTGAAAAATCAAAATGACATGTACTCTTTGCCTGGGGAAGTTTTTTTTTTACCTATCTCATTCTCAACATAAATGATAAAGAACATATTTTTAGTGTTGGTCTGGGCCTAACTAAAAAGTGTTCTAGCCTCCAAAATGTTGAAAAATCAAACTACAGTGAATGATGTAACATGAAAATTCACTGACTGGAGTGTGTCCAGTTTTTCCCCTCATAGCGTCTGTTTGTGGCACAAATGATCAAAGACACAGCGAATTTGCGTTCATCGGTTTACACAAATTTGCCAGTATCTAGTCATTCTTTCCTAGCTGACCTTGTACATGTACTATATTGGGTGTCTTTGGTTGTAATCATGTGCATCCCAAATAAAAAAGCCATATCCCTTCCAATAGATCTACAGAATAGTGACTGTTCAGGTTGATAAGTCAATTTCAACTTTTTAAAGAAAATGTATTTTTATTATTCAATAAAGAAATTAGACTAGATCTACTTTCTTTAAATTAAAAGTGCTAAGGCTAAGCTAGGCTAAGGCAGTCTTTTTTCAATCTCTATTTCAATTTAGTCTTTTAGAAAAAAAAATCATTAAAAGAATTCAATTTAATTAAGACTAAGAGTAAAGTTATATATGATGAATACCTGAATACTATTCTAACGTTAGTTGAATGGAAACTGACGACAGTGCAGTGTGTGTCAAAAAAAAATTTTTGTCCAAAAGTATGCCAACCTGTCCTTATTCCCCCCACAGTGTACAGTCATGACACTGAGACAGTGCGGTGCACATGCCACAGGGACTCAGTCAAGGCCAAGGGCAAGGGAGTAGTACCGTACTAGTAGTAGTACAGAGAACAAGGCATGCATTAGACCAAAAGCTTCGGTCTCTGTTATGTTGGTTGTTCAGCTGAACTCCGTTGGCTTCACTCACCAAATACAGAGACCAAAGTTCTAGCGCGATCTGTACAGGGGACTCAATGGCCATATGTTTATGTATATTAAGTTCGGATAAAACAGGGCAGTGAAGTTGCGCGACAGCCGAGGTAAGTCACTGTTTTTGTTCCTTTTAACTTGATTTTCCCCGTTTTTTGGCAATTAATGCCAAGAGGGAATATTAATTTGCATTTCGGTCGCGTTAATTTCAAAAGTTTGATTCATTTAAGACAAAAATTGAAGAGCCCCGACGGGGGGATTTTGCATATGTAAGTCCCCTAGGCTAATGGTGGCTGCACGATAGCGAGCCGTCTGTGTACGAGGAGAAATTAAAAAAATAAAAAATGTTAAAAAACTCCTCGAAACAGACGGCTGCCAGCTGTCTAGGCATGCATGTGCCTAGACCAAAAGCTTCAGTCTCTGTATTTTGGTTGTTCCGCTGAACTGCGTTGGCTAAATGGGGATTATAGTAAAATGTCAGAAATTGTTGAATAAATCCCCAGTCCCAGAAACGATGGTTATTTATTTCCTGTCTAGCATGTGCCATGTCAAGGTTATATCATAAATAACCTTGTTCATTGAATGAGTGTACCAAGCCCAAGACGAGTAGAGTACGAGTAAAGATAAATGCCAATTCCAAACGGTAGACCCAGGAGGTGGGACCGGGCGATGGGCCGTGGGGCCGGCTCGCCGTGCCTCCGCCTTGCCCTTGCGGATTTACATCTACAGTAGTTGTGCAGTAGTAGCAGACATAAAAGGAAACATTCGGGACTGTTGTCGAAATTAGATACCGACTTCACGGGAACGAAGATGCGGTGCTCGCTGATTGAAACCTGATTGCCACCGAGTATTCAAGGCAAGGCAGACTGGTTAATCAATAGAGAGAGTGAGTCTATAAAGGCGTAAACCCTACCTTTTATGACAGTATTGTTATGCAAATCCATGACGATCCCTGAAATTGTATGAATTTGTCGAACCGTATTCAGTTTTCGCGCTGGATGTGACGTCACTTTTAGCCCAATCACATATAGACTATGGAACGCCAGGTGCCGTACATCATTATAAAAAGCTAGCCCACACTCACACACACTAATCAGAGCACCCGCCCCTAAAAATGATCCATTGTAAAATGAAATAACATATACATTGCAGCACGTAAAAACGTTAATTTCGCTTTTATAGTTCCTGATAAAAAAAACACAAAAAGAAGTCCGTCCATCCTGACCACAATTCATTTTCAAAACAGCAGACAAGAATAAAAATATTGGTGAAAGTTTGAGGAAAATCCATCAAAGATTATTAAAAAAAACATAAAAAGAAGTCCATCCTGACCACAATTCATTTTCAAAACAGCAGACAAGAATAACAAAATATTGGTGAAAGTTTGAGGAAAATCTATCAAAGATTAAAAAGTAACTAAAAATTATTTTTTTATTCGTGACGTCATATGCGAGCAGCTTCCCGTATATCATGTAATATAATAAAATAATACCCCCCCAAAATAGAATAAAATTCAACGAGCAATGAACGCTGGAAATTTGATTGAAATCCGATTAAAACTAAAAAAAGTTATTAAATTTTAAAATTTGGCAACATTCTGTGAAAACAGTTATGCACGCTGTCATTAGGTGGGCTGATAATGCCATGTCCCAGATTTCCCTTGCTTTTAACAAAAACAAGAATCCAGCTGTATAACAGGGGCGTATCCAGCCTTCGCCAATAGGGGGGGGGGGCGGAATTTTTTCAGCAATATTTTCCCGGCCGATCGGCCGCTCGAACATGATTTTTGTTTGTTTCTTTAAAGGGCTAGTCCTAATAGTTACTTCTTAGCTGTATTCTTATAAATCAACATTAATGTATAATATCATAATCCTTATTTATATAATGCAAGCGCGAAGCGAGAGCAAATTTTTTTGAAATTTTATGTATTTTTTCCTAAAATTTGAACATTCTAGGCAATGTTTCATATCTGAAATTACTTTGAGTATTGACATAGGACCGGGACATCCTTAAGACATGTCATCCGATTTGAAAATGATGACTATCTTTCTATTCCTCTTGCTAATTAAGCGCGAGATGAAACAAAAGGGATAATTTAATCATTAAATTGATATCATATTTATTAATGCATAATGAGGGCGCTGAATTAATGCAAGTGCAAATCGCGAGCCGAAATTTTTGTTTAACTGTCATGAAAATGGGATTTTAAGTAGTTTGTTGTGTAATCAATATTGACATATACATAACTCGCCAATCGAAATGCGAGCGTGCAGCGCTAGCTGATACGTTTTGACAATCAGGCCTGAAAGGGATATTTTGAAAACTTTATGGAATACACGATAATAATAAGTATCTGATAAATCAAAATTTGCGAGCGCGCAGCGCCAATAGAAAATGTTAATATTCTGACCATAAAACTGCCATTTTTACAGAGCACTTTATTAAAAATCAATTTGTAAATCACACAAAATAGTGAAAGTTCCATTTCCGAGGTGAAATATGTTTTGTATATTGACATACAAACTTTATATTTAAGCTCCACATTGAACTAGTAATGTAAATCACCTAACAGGCAATGCGAGCGCGAAGCGCGAGCGAAAATTTTATGTAGTGACATGAAAGATTCTTTTTATTTTCCAAGTCTTCCCCTCATTTTAATCTTTTTATTCAATTGTCTTTCTCCTCTTGTTTTTTCTTCTCTCTTTTCCCTTTTTTTTTTTCTTTCCTTTTTTTTCCTCGTTTTTTTGCTCCGCCAATAGGGGGGGGGGGGGGGGGGCTCGGGCCGCCCTGGACCCGCCTATATATAAGAATGCATTTTAGAACCATGTATGTATTCCACCTAGGGCCTGCGATTTCTTTTCACAATAGGATGTTTGTTGGGTCAAGAGTGGCAATTAGGGGGTCCTGTGTCCTCTGAAAGCTTTTCAATTGAATTAAATTCTACGTCTTCAGGAGACGGACAGTCAATCTGCCCGAAACGTCGAGTGTTCTCTCCCGCTCTTGATCTACAACTCAATTCGCCGACTCAAGCCAGCCAGACCTCTTTCATCAACTCAAGCCACTCTTACCTCTCCAACTCAACCAGCCTACTACTCAAGCCTAATATAATGCTACTAAGAGTTATCATTTCACCGGAGAGTTATAGGGATGCTTGAAACGCCAGTCAAGAGAATTAAGAGATAAGATACAAGTGTGATTTCACATTCTACAAATGCAAATCAATTAATCATAAACCATTGTTACAGGAGAAAAAGGAAACATAGCAAATAACGAATTACGTACACTGTTAAAAACCCTGATTTTACAGGGGAAAAAAAAAGATTTTGCAGAAAGCAATAACAGAATCATTCTGTAAATTCATAAAACAGTAATTTTTCTGCAATTTAACAGAACAGGTCTGTTTAAAAAGGGTGTTTATTTAAGGAA
The DNA here is from genome assembly GCF_037042905.1 of Lytechinus pictus. Lineage (NCBI taxonomy): Eukaryota > Metazoa > Echinodermata > Echinoidea > Temnopleuroida > Toxopneustidae > Lytechinus > Lytechinus pictus. Next base: position 61,127,742 of record NC_087246.1, on the reverse strand, counting down.
ATTTGTAAGGTTCCATACACCAAATACCAATTTCCTGTAATTTTACATGATATAATGTAAGATTACGCAATCTGGTAAGATTAGAGGTGTTCTCGAGACTCTGCTGCACGAACTTCTTTTGTTTTAAGGATAATTTTTTTTAACAGTGTATTGAACGAAAGACAAGGAGAACCCCTGAATTAAGGACGATTACTGTACACAAATGACAGTGACTGCTAAAACGAAGGACATGATTATTTGAAAATAGGTCCCCAGAGGCGCTTAAAGCTAAGAAACATTTCATATGTTATTCGAAACAGATCATGTAACTCATAACATGCCAATCATTGAGGAAATCGATACGAAGGGGTTTGTTTGGATGGAATCTGCACATCAATACTCCCTGAACCAGAATCTCTCACCTGCCCTTATAGCTATCCCCTAAAGTATACAAGCACAGACTAAAATTGTCACTTTAACCAAAAATTATATGCCATGTCTAGAGTGAAGACTAGACTCAAAACTTTCTTTCTGTCTGGTAGAGTCAGCCACATTATATTCTTACTACTTTACACTCTGCATTATGCTCTATATATGCGAATCGCGAAAACCAAAGGTCTGTGCCTGCAAAGCAGTTAACCCCTATCTTGGTTGTACACATCATGTGTGTGTGTAAGGGTGGGTGTGTGTGTGTGTCTGGGGGGGGGGGGGGGTGGACACTACATTTTCAAGAAATTCTACCAAAAGTGTGCACCAGATTTTTATATTTCAATTTTGAAAAATATACATATTTATAAAAATCGCTTGGAATAAACACATCGTGTCGCTCTCTATAGGTTCTATATAGGCCTATATAATCTTTTACCCAAAACCCCAAAAGAAACATACAAAATATTAAAATTTCTTGCCCCCGTAGGAAAACTCCTGCCTATAGCCGTTTCTCTTCCCACCTCCATCTTTCACAGAATCAGCCCTAACCCCTAGAATCTCCACTTAAAAAAAATCTTCTCTTACCTTCTCTCATTTCTCTCTATTCCCTTTGCCGTTTGTGTTGAAGCACTTCAAGACGAAATCAATACCAATCGTCTAAGGACGTTTGATTTTGATCAAGGAGTTAATATTTCAATCTCAAATGCGCCTTGGAGATAAAGCTGTTTTCTTTGTGATCCAATACTGACAGGGAGATGCTTTCCTTAGGTTATTCACCGTCCACCATCTTGAAAACGACAACATCCGACAGGAAGTTGAGAATACTCCTTTTGTTTGGCAGAATATCAGTTCATGTCAAATCCAAAATCATTTTTACAAACATTTAAAGTAAACTTCACATATTTGGATGATAGGTGATAGGAGACTTTATGTGGATCCGACTTCCGGGCACGGGGGGGGGGGGGGGGGGGGTGGTGAAGCATAACTTTGTTTGAAGAAACCCGAAAGAGAGCTCTCAAGTAATTGCTCATTTTATGCATACGGAATCAACCAAAAGCCTAACAAAATGCTACTTTCTAATACTAGTATGCATCTGAACCGACAGCATCTTACTTATGGCTTGGTCACAAATACCATCAAGAAATCTTACGAACGCCGTACGAAAGATTTTAGACCATTTCATATTTTCGCAAGATCTTCTCAAGAAAGCCGTACAAAACCAGCGTTCGCAGACCGCTCGTAAGTTAACAGCTAAGTCGCTGGTCTTGATAAAGATTTTTTTTTAAACGTCGTTCGAAACGCTATATATTGGTTAGTCACCGTATGAACTTCGTTAGACCATCGTAAGAGTTGCACGTGCGAACATTGTGCGACAACAGAAATCGTAAGATGGCCGTAAGTCTGAAGAAAAAATAACTGAATGCGTTCTTACGAAAAATGTAAGAATTCTAGGGCCATTAACTGTATAACCGAAAATCATTTCGTTTCTTGAGTTGTTCTTAAGAAGGCCGTAAGAATCTATGCCTACTCTACGAATCTCTACCATGTCTACGAACGTCAGAAGTCATACGAAAAGTGAGATTTGTACAAACGCATCGTTCGTACGAACCTTTGTGACCGAAACTTTCCTGGTGGGTGTTTCATAAAGCTGTTCGTAAGTTAAAAGCGGCTTTAAGAGCGACTGGTTAACCTTTCTTACAGTCTAAATAATCACACATGAACATTGAATGGTGAATATCATTATCACAAGAAAGGATCACCAGTCGTTCTTAAAGTCGCTCTTAACTTACGAACAGCTTTATGAAACGGCCCCCTGAACCTGGAAAAGTGGCATTCGTACCTGATGTCTTTTCATCAATTAATTGAGTCTTGAATGGTGTAGGAGTTACAATTAGTTTATCAATAAGACTCTGGGGAATTGTTTCTTTTCATATTCTGGTAAATTTTGAATTTGATATTTGCTAATATAATATAAAGAAATTATATTTTTGATGGTGCATAAAAACACGATTTGACATCAGCTTTAATATTGATGGGACATATTCATGAGAGAGAAGAAAATAGGAAAAAATAGGAATAAAGATAGAAGAAAACTAAAGAAAGAGCTAGAGTGAGAGAGAAAGGGAGAAATATATATATATATATAAAAAAGAGATGGATGGTGTAACAATTAATAACAATAATACTTCTTTTACATAGCGCATAATAAACTGAAAGTTTCTCTACGCGCTTTACAATAAAGGAAACAAAATACACATACTGCAAACAAAGAAAATATACTTGTGAATTACAGAATTACTTAATATTTAAATTTACAATTATTTACCTATAAAATAAAAAACCTATACTACACCTAGTTATAAGTTTCGGAAAAGCCTGGGTTTTGAGTAAGGACTTGAAAGTTGAATAAGTGGATGCCTGTCTGATATGTAGGGGTAATTTGTTCCAAAGGGTTGGTCCAGCTAATGATGTGCTACCATAAAAGCTTGTGTGGGTTGGGGAATTTGAAGAAGTACTTGTTTGCTTGATCGAAGGTTACGGGGTGGGTTATAATCATTTAGTAAATTGGACAAGTATGATGGAGATAAGCCATGCTGAGCTTTAAAAACTAAACAAAGAATCTTAATTGTGATGCGCTTTTCAACAGAAAGCCAATGTAATTTATTCAGGGTACTGGTAATGCTGTGTTGTCTCGGACATGTCGGAGTACGAGTTACTAGCCTAGCTGCAATATTCTGCAACATCTATATACAGTGTATGTCTTTTTGGGGAAGACATACACCCTAACCCTAACCCTTCATACACATACAGGACATAAATCAAAATATAATTGAGGAATCTTCATTATTTGACCACCTTTCCTTCCAAATCATTTTGAAATAAAATTAAAATACATTACGAATTGTTCACGAATCACACGAGAGGTCACACAATTTTTTTTATAATTTCTCGGATTTATTACGAATGATAACATTATTCACATTTTGTACAATATAATACACGAATTCACACTCATATGGTTCTCTCTAATAAACACTAGTTGCGGAAGTACAGAAATTCTCTTTATCTTGTAATAAAACGGGTATATGCACATGATACATTAAGAGCCTCTTGAAAATGAAAGAAACTATAGATTTGTTCATATAAGGTAAATTACTAATCGTAATTGTAATCAAAGTCTTAATCTTACTTATTTTCTTAAATAAAATATACTAAATATGAATATTCAAACGGATACTTTTTCACATTTGCATAAATCTTTAAACGTACATTCTTGCAAATTTTATGAACTCATTATTTCAGATATTCAGGAAAATGAATGTAAGCATTTTCACAAACAAAAGGGACACCTGCCTCGTATAAAACATTTTTAAAGAAGTTTACGATGAAACAAGGAACATGATAGAACATTCATTTTTTTGTGCATACTCTGGGCTATGCCTAAGTAAATATATATAATAATATAACCATGCTTTCGAATAATACTTTATTCAGATTGAAAAATGAACAAACACAATCATAAGCGCAAAAAGAATTAATTCATTCCCTTCTGAACAAGAAATTCATAACAATTCAAGGCCCGTTTCATGTTCATTCATGAAATGTGGGGTGTTTATAAAAATAAGACCTTGTTGGTTTTCTTTTCTATTGGTACCAAGACAACAATCGACAACCGGCAATAGTCAACATCTGAAAGAGATGACACAGTTCTTTAAATTGTTCTTTTCCAGCGTACGTGTAAAGACATCAAGTAGGGATCAATACCTTTTAATCCCATACATTGAATTCCTAAAAGACCATTGTAGCCAATATGCCAGTCCCGTGTCTTTACACGGACTATAGGAATTACATGATGCAAAAGACTGTATTAAAAAAGTCACATCCTCATTTCGTTTTTAGTTTCAACCCATTAAAAATAGCGATCACAAGTAGTTGCATACGAAAAATAATATTTTAAACCATGATATTTAAGAAAACTATGAAAATGATATTTTGGAAGTATTCTGAAAATTTTCAGAAAAAAGTAAACTATGCTCTACACTCTGGAAGGTAAAATGTCACTTCACATTTGATACATTTATTAACTGAAATGGATAAGCGTGCGTCTGTAAATGTTTTTAACAGAAATATGGCGCAATATATGACAAGAATTGCATTCATCTGTTGATTGTCTAACAGGGCGTTTCTCACCATATTTTGATCAAAGAATAATATTGTGAATAAATGTGAATTGCCAAACCCGAATTAAGTAAGTCTCTATACCACTACCACGTTTTTCAAAATTTAAACAAAATTTATCTTTAGTTTCAGTCAAACAAACGAAACCGAATCCAAACTGACCAATGACATGTTATTGGAAATATTATTTGGTAGGTCTAGAGTCGTATACAATCTGGATTTGTGTTGTGTAAGGGCGTGATTCCGGCATTGCAAAGAAGAAAGATGAACAGGGAAGATAGATAATTGGGTGTTGACGTTTAAAAAAAAATAAATATGGGACCTTTGAATCATGCACATAAATCTACGTTTTTGTTTAAGAAAATCAAGAATGTAGCTTGCATTCACAAAGTATGACAATAAGCTAGCAATTTCAAGCCAACGTTATTATATTAAAAATGAATAATATGAGTACATTGTATATGTCATATTGAAAATTAATTGTTTTGGATATATTTGAGCTAAACCTTATCATAAAAAACGATATAGGAATGATTGAACATTTCAATTGAAGAGGCATGTATTCTAAAAAAAAGAAATGTTTTAAAACTTGGAATTGAAGTCAGCAGTTACCCGGTTATGCTTTATCCCAATTTACTTTCAGTACCACTCTAAGAAAAGCAACCGTCCTCGATGACTTTTTAGGTGGTTAAAAATGAAGAAAACAAAGGGAAAGCAATGGGAAAAAAGAAGCAAGAAAGTTTGGAAAAGAGATTTTAAAGTTTTATTTTACTGATAAAAGTCACCTTTACTTCAATCGGTCTCTCTCCCATTAAAATATACCCTGGTACCGCTCCTGATCGGAATGATCATTTTTTCACAAGTAGGCAGGACCTCATTTACTTAATAATTTGAAGTTAACACGAAATATAGCCTCGGGCATTTTCCAACCTTTTCCAAAAGAAGAATGATAAAGTTCACTTGGTGTCGAATAAATTTGCAAATTTTCAAAATCATTCAACTGTGAGGCGGAGTTAAATTTCCAAAGGCTTTCTAAAAGGCAGTTGCGATCATTTTTTTTCACATGAACCTGAAATATGATTGTATTCAAACGTCTTATTTCTTTCTTTTCTATAAAAATAAACATATGAGGTTTAAAGCCATTCACAAGAACAATCACAATTATATTGTATATTAGCAAATAGAGGTATAAAATCATTTTACATCCGGACAATGCGCTATTCATTAATGAATGCACTCCTGTTAAACATTTAATTATTATCAGAATGCATGCAACCATTTAAATCCTTTGTTATCCGATATTTATGAAAGTCAGGAATTACATGGATTATATCACCTTGAAATTGAATTTTAAGTGTAGTCCCTTTGATAAATGGTTGTAGCTTTAATAGTTAAAAAAATCTTCCAAGCACAATCAACAATAAAAAAGGTTTCAAAGTATTGCTTGAAACAGACAAGAAATTTATTGAGAATGGAAACTTTTACATCACCATCGCTGCTCACTAAGGAATTATTACCTCTGATTATTTTTAGGTTGACGAGAGGTATGAATGTAATGGAGCATATACAAAAAATATAAAAACAAAACTTTTCCAATTATTTTGACGAAATAAAATATAGTTCCCTCTTAAGAAAACAATGCATAATGCAAGCATTCGTCAATGACATTAGCAATTAAAACATTCATTTGACTAGCGATAGTGTTTATTCTTTAAAAATATAATGTATTTATAAATCTTGTTCGAATATCTCTCGCTATTTTCCACATCAAAATGTTCACATTTATCTACAATTTTAGTTTAAAATGTTAATCTTATTGCCATACACATCAATGGATAATGATGCATTATAAATCGGAGTGTCTATAATCGAAAAAGCTAACACATGGTTCTGCTATACATGTATAATGAACGAAAATTAGTTATATTCTTGGAGATATCAGGCGACAATACCGCCTTGAATAATAATTCACGATACCATGTACACTGTTCAGAAAACACAAGAACAGTATCAAAACGACCGTTATGATCATGATTGCATAATCAAGCGTATAATCACTCGTAACTTTACTAAAGCATTTCGACTGAATATTTAGTAATTAACTACATGTCTCTTTTAAAAGTGAACATGGCATGAGTGGTGAAGATGCAAATATTAAATAGGCGACGACGGAACTCAAATCATACTTCGCCCCTCTCCCCCCCCCCCACGTCCACACGCCTAAACAGACCATTTCTGTGTCGTTTGAAGACTACCCATTTCATGCACCTTTCGTGTTTATACCTCTTACTTTTCTAATTTGCAATTTTGCTATCTCCTGCATGCTTATTCACTTACAAATACTCTCCTCCACTACACACACATCAACACGTCTACAACATCACCCTCTCTTGCTCAAAACTGTTGATCTACAGAATTCAGTGTAATACATTTATACCTCTCATATTTGTCTGTTTTCTACCCTCCTGCATGCCTACCCTCTCCCAATCATCCCATCTCTCCTACAAACATTCACACACAAACTAAGTTACAGACACCATCCATCTCTTGCCCATAACTAGGGAGCTTTCGCAACAGCTACGCAGACTCTTTCTAAAACGTAGAGTATCTGTTATCAATTGCCCTTCTTGACAAATGAAGTCTTTATCTGAGGATCGGTAAATCGAAAGAGCAGCAAACGAAATATTTGCGATTTTTCGTCCGCTCTGAAACGTTGGACGAAACTGCTGTTCCGTTGCAAAGACCCTCGACAGAAACTTCATAATTATGTGACTTGCATTTTCATTGCATTTGCTGCTTTGAAGGATTAATTCCGTGAAGCTGAGCAAAAACTCAGTATTGTTTAATCTAACTGAACAGAATAAAACTTCTGCCACACCACGCTTTTCCCATTCCTCCCAACCCCGTCTGTCCCTTCTCGTCTCGCTCCAGCATGGAGTAATATAACACATATGATCCAAAACAAACTGTCGTTCATTCGCCAACACGCACACACACACACACACTCCCGCCTTCAACCCACCCTAACAAGCTCACACACACCCTCAAACACCCTATTCCACACATCGACATTTCTACACACACCACCTCTCTCCCGCTAATCATTTGTCTATTTTCACAAAGTTAAGTTTACCTCCACTACCATTCCTTTCGTGCTTGTTTATCATACTTTATGTTTGCACCCATTTTAAGGTCAAGTCAACCCCAGAAAAATGTTGATTTGGATAAGTAGTGATAATCGAACTAGCACAATGATGAAAATTTCATCAAAATTTTTAAAGTTTCGCTTATTTTTCACAAAACAGTTATATGCACAACTCAGTGACATGCAAATGAGACAGTCGATGATGTCCCGCACTTACTATTTCTTTTGTTTTTTATTGTTTGACTTAAAATATTTATTTTTGTACAGATTTGACAGTAAGGGCCAACTTGACTGAACCACATAGTATTGAAATAATGACAATTCCACGTGTTCGTCATCAGTCTCTTCATTTGCATACCGACCGGGATGTGCATATAACTTTTATGTGAAATTTTAAAATGTCATAACTTTCTTATTTTACATCCGATTTTGATGAAATTTTCAATGTTATGCTCGTTGGATTTTTCTCTTCTTATTCAAATCAACTGTTTGTTGGGTTGGACTTGTCCTTCAAGTTTTCCTTTTTCGCTCCCATATACATCCACATAGCTTCACACATCATTTCTGGTGTCCCTCTCCACCCCTCTCTCTGTGACTTCTTTAAAGACTACCCGTCACATTAGTACTCACGCTCATACTTTTACAAATAAAGGCACGCACACACACCAGCATACACACACACCATCACACCCACAACACACACCCTAAAACAACACACAGCTCTATATACATACCGGATACAGTCATGCCCTCTCTCATTCTCTTTCTCTCTCGTACTGAAACGTACATCCCATGTACGCACATTCACAGCTTCACACCCTCTGTTACACACCCACACCCTCACTCACAAGGCAGTACGCACACCCATACTAACACATACCGTTATCAAATCAAGACCCGAACCCGTGCACATTCATAGCTTCACCCTTCACCCTCTCTTTCGCACTAACACACACACGCGCACCCCTGCATTACCTCCTCATTCTTTCTGGCACAAGACTCACTATAATCACCATTCACCACTCCCTTTCAAATCTTTCAGACGAGCTTTCCTCCACTATATTTCTGCTGTTGTTCGGTTGCTTATCCAGTTAAACAGCACACATCCAAACTATGAGACGTAGCAATAATCTAATAATCATTAAAGCATGAAACTATAAAAACAATGAATCAAGCACTGTAGCTGCTTTGCGTTTCACTGGACGGGACTCGCAACACAATGAATGCACATTCTACCTTAACAACAGCTGCATACAATATTTCATTACTAGAAATCTTCCATTCCTATATCAATTATATCATTTCTTAAGAGGGCAATCAATTTTTTTATGAGTCAGTCATGTGATGAGAATGTTTTTAAATCTGTGCGAGTACAAGATTCATAGCGGTGACACAGGATATTATTGATGTTATTGGGTGGCTGACTATTAAGGTCTACCACGCCTTGATTTTGAAACTTGTAACTTCAGGCCAACCCCCACTATTTCAGGTCCCTTATATTTGTGAGGTGAACAGTATATAATGTTAAATGTTCTTTATGAAAATTTAAAATGTTAGTATAAAACATTGTCTCCTTTTCGCTCATGATGAATAATGAAATTCATTCTGACACGATAGAGCGAGTTCGCTTGTAAACTCGAGTAATGTCATATATTACATTACGAACACACACCGCATCGGAGACTGTTTTATCAACAGAAGTAATCTCGCGTGTCAGAATGATCTTTACCATGTAACTCGTTTTTAAGACTTCTAGTTAGAGATCTGATTCTTCTCTGCCAATCACAAATTCTGCTCCAAATGCCATGACCATCTCCACCAACATTCGGAGCACAGACAATGATAAAAATGTGTGTAGTTGTGACATCAAACACCGACCCTCGGTCCGTTGTGTTTTATCCGTCTTGGAAAGCTGCAACAATGGAACTGTGAAGTATATTGCAATCGCAGCGATACAATGTTCCGCGAGATTGCTCTAGCAGACGTACTTATCTCCTTGTCGCTTGTCGCATTACATCCCGATGTTGTTTTTAACTAACATAACAAAAATGTGTGTAGTTGTGACATCAAACACCGACCCTCGGTCCGTTGTGTTTTATCCGTCTTGGAAAGCTGCAACAATGGAACTGTGAAGTATATTGCAATCGCAGCGATACAATGTTCCGCGAGATTGCTCTAGCAGACGTACTTATCTCCTTGTCGCTTGTCGCATTACATCCCGATGTTGTTTTTAACTAACATAACGTCTGGACAAGTGCTTCTGAGACCTATTTAACGGTTGACTCTTGGTGATTTCTCAATGATGAAATAACTCTTTCTTTACTTACAAATTAAGATGCCCCAAACTCTGTTTTTCATTCATTTTCAAAATGTCTCGATATTTCCTCTAGGAACACATATTTGTAGTGTACATAGTCCACATCCGCAGTCACAAACACACGGAATAAGGAGTTTTGTATTTTTTCCACAAAGGAGAAGGTAAAAGTCATTTCTCTTTCACCAAATTGTCTTCAAATCCAATCTCCTTTGGTCGAAGCGCTATTAGTCCTGCCGTTGTTGACTGTATAAGTCACCTCGGCAACTCCGTTGGAAGCACAACTGAGCTCGTGCTCGTTCGAGTCTATCAGCATTTGTTCTGTGGCTCGGGCCGCTTCGGCCATAGCGGTGAGCTTGCGGGTCAGGTGAGGGTTGCCAACTACCATGTTCCTCGTTTTCAGGAGTTCCAGCTGCGTATATAGTCTCTTGAGTTCTTCCTACAAGTCAGGTGTGTTGATAGAATGGAGTTGGAGAGTGGAGGAAGGAAAAAAGGAAAATAAAAGAAAGATTTAAATATAATGAGATAAAAATACTTAAGATTATGTAAGAGCGTAGATACTCAAGATTGTCGATCCTTGCTTTATACTTCACTTCAGTCTATCGACGCTTGTTGTAGAATGAAAATGAAAATCCGAAATCCATATTTTATTGTTCGAAGTAGACATAAATAATGAAATACTCCGAACATTTTCGTTGCCCGCAGCAGCCGCTGTGCAGCGCAAGATCGACGAGGCTCTCTCTATCCCTTTAATCGTTGAACGTCAAACAGGGGAGCAGCACTTCCGATCTTTTAATGTCTTTTGGTCTGACGCGGCCGGGGTTTGAACCCCCAGATCTCCTGGTTCATGTGGTTGTGAGACGCACGCTTAACCAGCTGAGCCAACACACCGGTTGAATGCATTTTCATTGATCAGAAATTATAATTCTTTCCATCTCTCTTCAGGAATCCTAGCGTTTTTGGCATAAACCCGACTATCATCAAGATTGAACATGTTGTAAGTAAAATTAAATAAGATTCATCAAAACTCCCTTGGATTTTCAAGACAAGTGCAAATAATAACAACAATAATAATAACAAAACATCAATTATAAAGCACATAATAAACCGAATATTTGCGGTTTACAATAGAGAATACATATCATAATACATAATATATAAGAGAAAAGCCATGTGTGCCTACGTATTACAGTATTACTATTACACACAGATTGATTATATAAAGATATGAAATCTGTATATATTCAAATCTATATATGCTCCTTATTAAAGGTCAAGTCCACCCCAACAAAAAGTTGATTTGAATAAAAAGAGAAAAATCCAACCAGCATAATGCTGAAAATTTCATCAAAATCGGATGTAAAATAAGAAAGTGAGGATATTCTTAAGTTTCGCTTAATTTCACAAAACAGTTTTATGCACATACCGGTTGGTATGCAAATGAGGGAACTGATGACATCACTCACTCACTATTTCTTTTGTATTTCATTATATGAAATACGAAATATTCTAATTTTCTCCGCATTGTCCTGTGGAACAAAGTTTTATTTCTCCCTGGACATGTGGAATTAACATTGTTTAACATTTTATGGTTCAGTCAAGTTGGTCCTTATTGTGAAAATCTGTAAAAATTGAAATATTGTATAATTCAAACAATAAAAAACAAAAAAAATAGTGAGTGAGTGACATCATCGATTCTGTCATTTGCATGTGACTAAATTGTGCATGTAACTATTTTGTGAAAAATAAGCGAAACTTTAAAATGTCATTACTTTCTTATTTTACATCCGATTTTGATGAAATTTTCAGCATTATGCTTGTCTGATTTTTCTCTATCAATTCAAATCAACATTTTTCTGAGGTGGACTTGACCTTTAATAATTAAATCTTTTAGGGCCTGCAATCGGAATTGAGTCAATTGTATGTAAGGACTAAAGGGAATAGACTTCTGCCATCGTATGATAGATATTGCATCTCTTGATTTATTTGCCTTCCATTTTGTTTTGCAGTTGACCGCTATATTTATAGAATAATTGTAAATTTGGTCAGCATAGGTCAAATCTGATATGTTTGTTTTATGGTTTATGGTTCGATTATTATGGTTTTGGTCAAGAAATGATTTGTTATGGTGACCATGATTCTAAGAAGAACGCAATGTTACCTGAAATTATTCCTAGAAATCAAGTATGATAACTTTTTTTACCCATTAATCTTGAATTTAATTAAATGGCGAATTCAAATCGCATTTAGATTCTACTACATGTATATACGAAGATGTGACCTTTTTGAAGCACACTTCTAGAGTTCCTGAAAATATCGTTGAAAATTCTTGACTAAGGAGGAAAATAAGCGAATCCATGATTGGATTGCTTTAGAAAAAGCTCTTTTGAAATAAGTGTTTATTCTCATCAGTTCCCTTACGGGCTTTCTTCAAAATAGAAAAGAAATAAACTCGTTTATAAACGGATATCAAAGAATAAAATGTCTTAGAATGTACCCAAGAGCACGAGATTAGAATAAGGTAAATCCCGGTGGCGAATGACTTGTTATCGTTGGAGATGACTGTCCCAGTTTTTACGTATCGAATACCTGACTGATAGAATTACCCATGTTTGCCAAAGTCGGTGGGATGTGGGCCAAAAGTCCCTTGCGAATCGTTGCAAAGTACAAAGGTTTTCTTTTCCTCTTTTTATGTCAAAGCCCTTCTCAGAAGCCCATTAAAGAGTAAATTGAAGATGGAGGCAGGAAATAGCGACGGTGTGGATACCTATTTTCTCGTGGATACATTGTCATTCAATCTCAATCAGAATGTGGATCAAGAACTAGGTGAAAGATTTAAAATATTCAGAGCTTTTGGTGATAACATTCATCCGTCATCCATACTCGAAATATTATTATTGTTGGAAAATAGATGAATTCAATTTTTCAAAATAATTTGTCATTGTGGAAAATATAAATAATTGTGATGCAAACCTTAGTCTTCCTTTTTGTAAAATTGTGTCACATCATTTGCCCATTCAAAACCAAGTATCGAAAAATTGGTGATCATGATAGAAATAATAACCTACATTACCTGCATGAAGTAGATATTTTGCATATTTTTAAAAATTAAAGTGTTTTTATACATACGCACTACTCTATATTGTGTACTATAGAATCGAAGCACATTTACACTTAAGCATGACTTAAGTCTAACTTAATTCTGTAAAATGTAATCTTCAGTATTGATACTCACTTGAATATCTACTTGGTTAAGCGGCTTTTCTTCATGCTTCACCATGAGGCCTTGTGACGAGAGTGAGTTAGTTGCATCCCACGTCCTCTGTCTAAGACCAGTAGTGCCAGTTTTCATACGGTTATCCGTCTTATCCCCTTTGCCGTGTAATACAAGATAGCACTAGACAAAGAAAAATACAAAATGTATGAATATACACTAGATCATAACAATACCCATATAGTTTCGTTGAACAAAATGTGAAAAGCCCCGAAATACAAACAAGATACAATAAACCTTATTTCAAACAAAATCCAATCCAGAAAACAGAGGTTAGTGAATAATCGCTAAATGAAATGGCCAATCAAAACCATTGTGTGATGCACTAGTGTGTGTCATTTCCCCCGCATTAATGTTAATCACCTGGGAGACAAGTTAATAAGTCATTTGACCTAGAAATTTTGTCTGTCTTTGGCCAAGTCAAACATTCCAATGTGAAAGTATTTTCGTAATTCTTCATTATGAGAGGTATGTGTAGCAATCTTTTCCCAGAATATTTTTGGGCACTACTAGAAAATGCACAAAATGACTGAAGAAGTACAATCTACATGCACATACCTCTTTATAAAAATCAAAAGTCCCTTAAAACTAAACAGGTTGAGATAGATCTGATTCTTTTTCTTGATCAGCAGAACACCTCCTTTGAGAAATAATATACATGCGTCATTCGTACGTGAGGTTCTCTCAGTAAGGATAGTGTGATCACATTCGAGATGTGAGTTTGACATCATGCACTATATCACTTGAGAAGGGCTCGCGTTTATTCATTGTTTCCTGTTTTGAATTAATTTCCATCATACTCCACGCATACACCATAGGGGCGATTAGAGTTCTCAATACCTCCAAGCTTATAGTCAAAGGGAGATAATAATTATTATTTCCAGGTATTCATTATCTTTAAAATTCATATCATTTCAATTGTGGAATAGTCCTCAAGAGTGACCAAAGCATTAATGATGATGTCATAACATATCGACAAAAGACACTTCTTTCCGCACCAGATACAGAAAGGCATCTCATGTTTCTTCAATATTACAAAGTTAGGTTTCAATGGTATATTGACATAAAACATTATTATTAACATATTCAATAAGATAATATAAGAAGTTCCATTTTCTTTGAAAAAATATTAATCGAAGCTCCCGGGCTTCCCGTGGAAGAGAGGGCGGGAAATGATTTATCTTATATATCAACAAAGCAAGTACTATTGTTTTTCTTTGTAATATCTTCGTTCTTTCGGAAATTGAATGGAAGGTTAAAGTTTACTAACCACATACAATAATGTACTGCATTTATCACAATGTATGAATAATTAGGTTGTTTGGGGATATGTGCAAGGTTAATTGTGATAGAAATACTTTCAATAATAACAGGGGGTGGTAGGTTTTGGTGATGCAGCAAACAAATGGATTGGCATTATCAACTGTAAATCAACTGCTCTGGATTTTACAGACACATAGACAAACACATCCTCACAAACACACTCTCTCTCCCTCCCGCACACACACACACAATCTGAGCCCCAGCACACCTTAACCAAGTACACCATGTACACCTGATATACACCTAAATAAGTAAACCTATATCACATTTATGCTTTACTGATACTTCTCTGAAATAACCACCACAAAAAAACGGTGGTACAATCCATTGGACCTCAAGGATGGTCAACGTATACTTGACCAATAATCAGGATGGGTTCAAGGGTGATATGCTTAACCTGTTTATATAAAAGAAGCCTCCACTTCATTCCAGACGCGAATGATATTCGCAAGCTATCATGACTACGATTAAGTTCTCCTTCAGGGGAATCTCCAAAGAACCTATCATGATTTGTCAGAAGTCCGATTCTGATAGTATTTACCTCTATTGAGCCTCCTCTGGGGACATCCAAGTTCCAAACGATGACAAATATGATGATTGGGGAGATGGATGATGGTGAGTGATATCATGAAAAGGGTCAAGAAGGAAGAACAAGATGGGATTGACCCATTTGGACACCCGATACCGGGTAATATTTCAAAAAAACCAGTCTGGAGGGGGTCTTTCTCGCATGACAATCACCTGACAATTGTGAATATCTGGTCTGACCACTTAAGAGGGTGTCAATTTTCCCGCCATTACGCGATGGTTCCTATTTGCTTCGCGTCAAGTATTGTCATCGTCTGCCGGAAGGGATTGGGTTATAACTTCATTGGATGGTGTCAAATTCGTCATTTATAAACATACTTCAGTATAAAGTTGGATGAATTACGATGAACACTATATCTTCTCTCTTTGCAAGATCGGCATACAATAGTGTCCGCTCTCAAAAGTGCGATATACCTGTGATGATAATAGCAAGCTTTTTGCAATCGCGACGGGGACTGATTCTACAACACAGAAAATCTATTGAACATGCCCGTCATAAATCACAGTGAACAGCTGAGAGTTCTTTGTCGAAAATTTTTGAACCGGCACAGCTGATCGTCGTAAGACTCTGAACTTACAAAAAAAAGAAAATAAAATCAGTTGTTTGTCCAGAGTCCACGACGAAACTGCTGCTTTGCTTTACCGATTTTTGACAAAGACCGCTTTGTCATGAAGGGCTTTTGACAACAGATTTTGTAGGATCCGCCACGCTTGCAGAAACTGCCTATTTTACAAGACCGGAACAGTCAGAAGATGTAGTCTTCTATTACATTGATCGAGCTGGAAGAAAAAAGAGCTAATGCACAATATATGAAAAACTGCTATCTACGTGAGATATGAACGTTGCAGAATGTGCCGTGTCCTCCACATATATTATCGTCTTATGGCTTGGGATCAAGAAGATCACACAAAAAAGATTACCGGCCAGACTGCAAACGATATTGGGCTTTCAACCACTCCACAAAAATGCGTAGACCACCACATCTTCCATGTCTTGTCTCTACTGCTAAAGACCTTGTGGGGTCTCTCAGTACAACAGTCTACAGTAAATAACATCAATAATGCATTCATAGAGCTCTTAATATCAAGATCTCTAAGCAGTTTACATTAATTAGAAGAATCATTAATTACATTCGAGTACGTATGGGCATTGAGACGCAAATAATACGTCTGCATCGATGATGTAGAATTACAAGAGAATTGAAATTACCTTCAGCATAAATTATCTACTGTTCTTTGAAAACACAAAAAAGGAGACATGGGTGCAGCACAGACTTTTCAATTAAACTATGATAAGAATGATAAAGTAATGAATACTATATCTTTAAGGTCTATTACGTACTGTGTCTTCAGAATGAAATTCTACGGTCAGACTATTAAGCGATACTTTATAACGCATGTATTCACAAAGGTTCACTTACATGAGTCGATATTAAACAAGGGGCAACACATAGACAGATAAGACAGATGTTGAATTCATACGCAGTTTAGAATTCAAACTAATAAAATGTCTATGAAAAACTTGTATAATTTGCATGAATGTTTACAACAGAAGTTCAGTCGGAAAATTAAAATCTGGTATACATTATTGACAGAGCTGTAACACGTTAGTTGAATATGACGATTTAAGTTATTGCTTTAATATTTGTTTAAAGCTTTTGTATAGGCATTTGTAAAACTTGCACAACTTTGCTCTTATACAGGCATTAAGTGCCTGCATCTTTTGAAATACTCAACGATTATTTTTTTTATACTAAATGAGTCCTTCTTTTGACTAAACTCTTCGATTTACGAGGTTCCTGTCGTCTTTTAAGTAAATAAAACCTATACGATTCTGGGTAACACTACTCTGAAAGTGCAATGTTGTTTCTTATTCTTTCTTGAAGATCCTATTTATGATTTACATTTTGTAAGCCTTGTAGTAAATATCCATTGAAATTTGAAAGAGAATCCATCAGTTAGAACTCTCCTGAGATAATTTATTAAACAATTATACACAGGTCTACACACGACCCAAGTACACCGACGTACATCTTATTCTCTAGGTTTCTCCATCCCAGAACAACAATTGAGGTTCAATTCAACAGTTCGATTCAACGACAAAGGATGCTTCACGTAATGGGAATGGGATTTATTTTTTCAATTACAATCCACCTTAAGCTATTTAAAAGAAAAAAATAGATTATAAACGAAAATCTCATGAGATTCTCTTTCAATAATCAAAAATAGTTTTACAAGATTCGTGTGTTGTTTGTTCTCTATGTTTTTATCCTCTTCGAATCAATGCAAACATTATTTTTCAAAGTTTTTCTTTGACAATACCATAGAGTAATGACTTCACGAGCTGCTGTCACTGGTTCTTTCTCCACATTTTAAAATCATGCCTTAAATAGAAGAAATCACGGACCCCTTTGAGTAATCAAAAGACAGAGAAAGGGCAAATCTATTCTCCCTTCAATCGGTTGACTGCAGGGCATCGGTATTTACTTATCAGTAATTCCACAGAAACTCCCTGATCAATTCACACAAGAGCTGCAGCATCCTCGTCTTCCCTCAGGCAAACCATCATTACATGACAACCTTAAAAGATTTACATAATCTACCCTGGGAAAAAGAATGGGAATAATTTTACACGACTTTTGTCGTGTAAAATTTGTTGCTATTTCCGAATGTTTGACATCGTGTTGACATCGCCCTTGTTTGCAGCAGAGGATTGGTTGCACGGCTTTCCTCCTAGCTTTTATTATAATAGGGTACGCATTGATCAATACTTAAATAAGACTGCATTAATAAGAATTACCGTAAAGTTTCGTATCATGAAGGGTAGGAGGAGGGGGGAAGTACCATACGCTCTATAGACAGTTTACTTTCATCGTTTAACAAAATTAAAGGCGGGGGCGTCATCGGATTTCGTTTTGTGTTTGTTATGGGGAAGATTTTACCTTATAATCCACACTAGATACTGTTGCTGCTTGTTTATTTGCTAAAGGAAACAGAATCAGCCGCATCGCGGCGTCGTCAAATTAAGAAACGGAGCCAAAGTCATCGTGACGTGAAAAATACATGAAGGTCATCCCAGGAGGGGGCCATAGGTGTTTATTAAACGTTTGAGATGTTATGATTAGTCAATGAGATTGTCTCTGTATCTCTTGTTATCATCTTCCTCGTCGGCATCACGGTCATGGGGATGATCATGAGTTTAAACAGCGACGGAGCATCCAAATTAACGAACCGTTTTTCTTGACTTTGAGGGTGATATCTGATGATCGTAAACCTCGCCATTAGCTAATCTCTGTGATGAGAGAGATGTTTCGAATTACGTCCCACTTGGCTTTGATGTTTACTGGGTGAAACGTGAAGGAAATCAATGTCGGGTAATGAATCTCTCCAGAGATCACTTTGAAAGTGTGTAAGGAAGATTGTCCGTTCTTCCCTAATCAGCGATGACCATCGATATTGTATTAATCAGTGAGATCACTATGAGGGGTGACGACTAACCCTTGGAGATAGAATTCGATGAATTCGGACATCGAACTGTGGGAACACAACTTATTGTTTATGTTGTGTTTGCCTTTCACTGTACCACAAGGGACATAATAACTCATGCTAAAATTCATCACAATACAAGGGGAAAGACCCATGTTTCTAGAAAAATCAGGATATCCTCCCCCACCCCCCCCCCCCCAAAAAAAAAAAAGACATTTGACGATGTAGAACATGGGCGTCAGCGGGAGACATCTATTGTTGCGTCCACTGTAAAATCAGCACTCGTAGTGCAGTCACTATACAAGCACTGTAAGTGCTAAATTAGCACTTCATTTTTTACAGTGTCCCCCCCCCCCAGTACAAAACATAATCCTTTGCGCTGACGCCCATGATGTCGATAGATTGATGATATTTGGGATGACACAACAATAATTTGATAAGTTGAATCAGCTGAAATTGGATTTTTAGTCTTTTTTTTTAAATAGATATTTCCTTGTTTTCTTGCTTCTCTAAGTGTTCATAGAGGGATTGTTTTTTCTTACATTCAATATTCAAAAAGACTATTATTATTTACCCCCTTATTTATTAATTCATTTTGGGGTCTGCTAGACTATTTATCCATTTATACCTCAGTCACATTCCAGTGCAATAAGGTTTTAATTGTACTTTTTATGTGTTTTGGGGCCATTTTGGACTGGTTACCGGCATGGTAATCGAACAAAGATAAGTGGGAGTTCAATTTTCCAGAAGACTCTACCCATCCTTGACACATCGTTTAAATATCGTCGATGTCCGGCCGTGAATCGACTGTTGTCCCTACATCATCGGAGGTCAAGTCCTTCAGAGCAGATATCGGTCGATTAACGACCGATATCTGTCCGGACCAATGGCGGACCGTGACCCGGTGGAGACAAAGCATTGGAGGGGCACAGCATTGTTCACAAAGAATACAGTGCCCCTCCAATGCTTTGTCTCCTCCGGGTCACGGTTCGCCACTGGTCCGGACATTAGTTACTAACCGACCGATGTCCGACAGATATTCATCGATGTATGATCGACGTATGGCCAATGTGATTGACATTGGCCGGACATCGGTCGGTGATTACAGATGCATCAGGGGCTCTTTATAAACAGCGTCATTTCGCATTTACAACTTTCAGCACGTTTGTACACAATAGCAGAAGATGCAAGAGGGAAAGTACACCGACCGACAAACGCCCAGACATCGTACGATGTCCAGAGGATACTCTACCAATAATCGTATGCTGTCCAGTTCATTGTCCGGCTATCACAAGGGCATCGTAGGATTAATCTGGGATGAATATCAGATATCCAGTCGATGTCCGGCCATTAATCGCTGCCTCCCTGGCTCCCCAAAGTTTCGGGTGAATGGACGGCCTCTGCACGATGGCATTTGTGTCTGCGATGCGTTAAGGGTTATTTGGCCGACGCGGACGATGTAAAAAAAAAAAATCGCTCACCGCAACGGCTATCCCCTATTACCCCGATGTTTTGTCACCGGCCGGCGAATGTGACTTAGCAATAATTCGTTCTTTTTTTTTGATTCATCTGTTGTTACTTTTTGAAAACTATTTTTAATTTTATTCTTATAATTAATTGTTATTAATTCACTTTTCGGGGGCGCAGAGAAACGCAAAAATAATGTAGACAACCCAGATTTACTATTTACCTACCCGTAAAATACATTCCAATTGAAAAAATCCTTGCCAAGACTATTTAAAGATACTTTCAATCTGATACAGGAAATTGTAAGTATAACATCATGGAATCGTCATTCTCCCAAAGAACATAACACTTTCCTTTCACCATCGTAATATAATGATATTACTTAATACATATAAATTCAAAAGGAGGTGGGAAATATTAACTTTGGGGAGTTTCCTCACCGTGTATACCAACCAAGATTCAAATCTCCAGTTCTCCTTGATCTAATCCTTCTCACTCCTGAGCTGTTTTATGTACGCTATCCTTCTATCCCTAGTCATATATTAATGATTCTATTTACACCCTCTCACTATTAACCCCCTTTCTCTTTCCTTCTCTTTTCATTTAAAGTCATACGATGGAGGCGCCAAGCGGCGACTGTGTCAGCTCAGGGTGTCTTGTCCATTGCTCGGAGGGCGTATAAACGAGTTCCCAGAGCGCCTGCAAACTCCACTGACACCAACTTCCTTGAATGCGCCTCCCCAAGCCTACGGGCCTGTCAAACCCACTCAGTACTCCTCGTACCACCAACCCCATTTAGAATGTTTATTTGCCTTAAAGGAAGTTATCGCAGAGGATAACACTGTTGTCACTATCAATTTGACATCGTTTCGGAATTAGGTTTCAATACTCAGTAGGCCTGGTAAATGGCGCGTAATCATTTTAATGCAAGTCGTTACCATTTCATGAAAGTACACGTGACTCCAGGCAGTTCGGTCTGTTTTCATAATTTCAATATCATAACTGTGTAAGCATTCATCATAACCTTGCTCAGCCGGGGACAGAAGTCTTGACCTGAGCATCGTGATATGCAAGGGAATAGTGGAAGGTACAGTAGTCATGATAGTTGTTACGTGTACACCTAAAGTTAGATATAACTGGACATTCCTGAGGGGAAAACTGAATCTCGGAGGGTTAATATATTAATAATTATATGATTTCAACTAGTCACACGTTATGATGAATGTATATTGAAAATAAATATCCTTTGACGTCAGCTACCAAGAATTGTGCATTTTGCGCATTTATGCTTCACATAAAATTGGTTTTCGCATGGCATTGAATACTATCAACCCATATTGGTTCTTTAACATCCTCCTACGATTTCAACAGCATGACTGGTACGTGATGTAGGTATATTTGTTCGTTGTTATTTGCATAATGAAGAAGGCATGTCACATCTTTCAACTGAGGAACTTTGCCTATTCTTCCAACCGTTCTTCACCCATTCCTTTTTACATTAACTTTCGTCCTTCCTTTTCTGATGGTGATTACCTCTAGCACATCTAATTGAGAGAAATTTCCATAAGCTTTCCGTTTATTGCGCTCTGTTAAGTTACTTAATTTCTTCCATTTTACCGTCAATGGGATTGGAAATGCTGCTCCCTCGCTATCTATTATCTCTTCGTAACAAGCTCCTCTCTCTATACTTTGCGTCCTCCATCTTCATTTAGATTAGATTTCGTCTAATCCTCTCTGCCTATACCTCACCCCTCCTCCAGGTCTTCACCCCCTCCTCGACCTCGTTTCGTGTTTCCCCCACCTCCTTCGGGAAAGAGGGGGAGGGGATCGTGGCGATGGGTCTAATACTGACAGACGTTTGGAAATCGACTGACGATCCAGCATTGAGTGGCGGGAGGAAAAGTGGGACTAAAGCTTCCAGAGGTAATTAATTCAGGTCAAAAACCCCGAGAGCAATTTGAGATGCATTAAACACTGCCCTCCTTCTTCACAAGGAACAACCACGCCCCTGCGGCAATTGATTACTACTTTGGCATGAGGAGGGAATTGAAAAATATCAAGGGAACATCAAATGGATGTGAGATTCTCTGTGTCGAAACTCTCATGGAATTCGGCAGAAGAAAGTTACAAGAAAGTGCTGACGCCAGAGAAACTTTAACATGACATCTCCATCGTCATTCATGTACTTAACATTCGGTGGTGACATGTGCATGCTCATTTAAAAAGCATTTGAAAGATTCCTTGATGCGATCAAATTCTCCCTTAATAATAAGGACAAATGTTCTAGGCCTATTCATTTTGCAATTGGTAAAACTCGTGAGCAATATTAACTGGAGGATTTTCTTGAACTCAATGGAAAAAATGATATGGCAAATTATTACTTTTGACTTCCCGTCATTTCTCGGAAAGCATTTTCTGGTAATGTTGATTCAATTCACAGGTCGCATAATATAAATACGATCATAAGAACATTTCCAGCGTTGTATACAGCGGCTGATGGAAAGAGATCTGCGAGAATGACTCAAACCACAACAGCAGAGACAGGAGTGATGGATAAATTGAGAGGCACACCAGAATTCTATTTTTGCCTTATCCAAATATGACCGGTCTTATAACAACACCATACTGTCGCCAATACAACTCGTCAAGTACAGATTCACCTACTTTCTCGGGGAATTCCACCGAATTTTACTTGATTTCGAAGCGTTTGGCGGCAGAAAAGAAGCCACGCAGTTCAACGGCATTCAAACTAGCATTACACATGCCAAAAACAGTCTGCTGTCTGCTCTTCATGTGGTTTTTCTACAAATGTCGCAAATGAACATGTGGAAGATCTGTAAGCCCGTGACACATTGTTTTAACAGAACAACCATGATGTTCTGCTCTAAAAAAACATTCATATTCAGGAATATTACTAAATGTTCGAATTAGAAACACAGAGTCTGTGTGTACAGTGTAAAAAGTCCTTCGGTTTCTTAAAAAACATTGAGATGGATTGATTGAGTATGGGCAACACGATGCAATGTTATGTAAAATTATCAGACGCTTTGAAGAGAGTAAATTACGATTTGGAAATTAATTGCTTCATATTCAAGTATTTCGTATCTATTGTATGATTGATGATAATCGTAATCTACTACTCCAAAAATAATCATAAAAAAGATTTTCATTCGGCTTATATTATTTTTGTAATATCACAAACTCATGTTTATATCTTTCCCTTATATTCCTATTTAATTTGCTCCGATGTAAGTTTTCTACTTTTCTTCTATTGCGTATTAAAAGGGTTTAGAGATTTATTCATAGCTCTGAAGAAATCGTGAATTATTAATATCACTATTACAATTATTTCAAAATTACTGTTATCATTATTATTCTCCATGCAACGCTCTTGTGATTCAGAATCGGGGAACTTTAAATCAATGCTTATTTCAATTCTACTGTTATCAAATAAACAAAACTTGAAAAGAAAAGTTTAAAACTTTTATCCTACTTCAAAACTTTAAAAACAAGACCTCTAAGAGGGGATAACTAATCCACTACAAGAAGCTTACGGGGATTCTTTGCATGACATCTCATCCTACAAGAAATTCAGATGTATTATGAGACATGTTTTTTTTCGATCGATTTGAAAGACCGGAAGCCAAGAATATTTCCAAAGAGAAATGCGATCCTGCTTCCTGTATATCATTTCTTTGTATGACTATGGTACAGACACCTTGTTATTGCAGCAATTAAGACAGAACGAGGCAACAGTGCTTGAAATGGTATCAGAGGTGAGAAAAACTCCCTAAGCGAGTGAACGCAACAAAGGAATACATTGAATACATCTTACAATAGGGCTATTTCTGGGTTATCCATGGACATAAAAAATAACAAAGCAAAAGGCTTTAGAACCATGATGTGTGATGTCAGAGGGGATTTCCCCCCGAGACTACATAAGATAAGATTCACCATGATCCGCCACCATGAACGCAAGCGCTAGTTATGAATATGCATCTTTCCCTCACGGCATTGCTCTGCTTGAAACAGTACAAGGAAAGTCGCGATATATTAGCCAATAATCTCCAGGATCAATTATCAACACGATCTCTTGCCGAAAGGTGAAAAGTCATCTGTGGTGTAAATTCATCAATGCCAGAGATTTGCGGTTGACGATTTTGACATGATCATAGTCTTTGGTTACTTTTGTCATATAAAATGCAGTTATTCCGGATTAACTTGACATGGCTAATGACATTTTCCTTAAAAACTAGCGAAACTTTCCACACAATAAACAAATATATAACCAAGCAAAGTTTAACCATAACCATTAAACGAGGAGAAAGATTTCAGCTCTTGTCAAAGTTTTCAGATGTAGGAAGAATTAGCGAAAATCGGTAAGACTGGCTTCTGGTGCTGCTTTTCCTATATGCGCCACTGCTTGCAAGAGAAATGTGAAAGAGTAGAAATGCGTATGTCAATTTTGACTTTTCTTGTGTAAAGAAGATCAACCTTATTTTGTTTAAAGATATGATGACTGTCATTTCCTCTTAAACACTGTTTATCGCCATTTACCTGGGTCCATTCCAATAATTCTTAATATCTTATATAGTAACGTGTTAATAGAGAAAAAACAAACAAACCCCGAGACGCAGAAGTTCAAGATCGGTTCTGAATGACCCAAACAAAAGCAATGCCATATCAATCTTAAATGAGATCTACCACAGGGAATCTATGTTTGGACAATATTACGACTAGATAATCCCACATACACTGAAAAGGTAGCACGATTGTTGTCTCTCCTTACGACAAAAGATTATCAAAATGCCACAACTCACATTCTAAATCGATTACCTTGACCATGATGGTCAGAATGCTTAATGCTCTTGGAACTATTGGTTTAGGAATTGGGGTCTGAGGTTTGTTTTGTTGATGATTTATTGCATAAGAATGTGACAATCAGACAAGAACGACCGTTTGAAATCATAAAGATGAACATCACTCATTTTCTCAACCATCCAATGCCACCATAACCTTCAACATGTTCTAAACGTATAAAGCGAACCTATATCGATGGCATATCGTCGAATACAATTCTTTCTTGGATATGAGAGCGAATGGTATGATTTTGTGTGGTAAATTATGCCTGGAACATTTACACAATAGACGCCGGAATGAGAAACTTACTTCACATATACGATATCAGACACTGCTTTGATGTGATATAAAAAAAATCACCTTCATATCATATGAAAACCATACGTGACATAAGAGTTTGTATCAGTAGGTTCTTATACCTCATATGACATCAGAAGCCCATCCTTATATGGCATAAGAACATTAACCTTATAAGACGTTGCACCTGCATGATGCTACACCTTATATGAAATAAGATGTAGTCGACCATGTGACTTACCTTACTACCAAAAAGAAGAACTACGACTACAGTAGTTGTAAGCTGACTATAGAAGAACCAAATAAGATATAAGACATCTGGATTGGCCAAATCTTGTAGGAAGAATCTGAAAAAGTAGGTAAAATGAAACCAGTTGATTATGAACTGCTTACTGATCAGCCTCCATTCAAATATCGAGTACTCTAAATCATATATTTATATCATCTTCCCTAAATGTAAGTAAATATATCAATTACAACAGAAGTGATCTGATATTCAGTGTCATATTAAAGCTGATATTTCTAAAATGCCTATCTTAGTCTACACACTCTATATTACTATTCATTTTTATAGTCTTCCCACATTCATTCAGTTGCCTTTACTTTATCACACGGGAATGAAATTTGAAAGTCAGATATATTTAGCGAATGGATAAAGTTCACCTTCATCTCCACATGGGAAATCATGTTTCATTCGGGAAGATATCCGCGAAAGAAAACAAGTGGAATGAATGTATCTTCATCTGTCATTAATGATCGCTTGTAAAAGACTTCAAAACTGATCGGGAACCCGTTGAAGAAAAAAAAATTGTATGAATCCAACTGTAAAAATCAAACACAAGTCATTAATGCACACTTGTGATTTATTAATAATCAAATTTTGCATGATTTGAAAGTTGAGTTAAATTTTTTCATTTATGTTTATTTCATTTTTCACTAGCTACCAAGAATGCGTATAGCATTTCCGTTTATCTGGATTTGAATGCAGGATGAAAGAGCATTGTCGATATCGATTTGTAAATGTTATGTTTTTTATGTTAAGCGACTACATAATGAAAACCTGCACGGCTATCCCTGCTTTACTCTACGATCTTTCGCTTGAACTTCGGTTTAAAATGTCCTACTGTTTGAATTGGGCTTCGATATCTGATGCCTTATAGGATAGATTATGAAATCGCTTACAATTTATTATTATCTCGGTCATCGACTTGCCCGCATACAACGTATGAAAATGATACACTCCATGCATGAGAAGAATTGGGTGGTGTCTCCCATTGAAATCCTACCAATGATGCTTGTGTCGCAGTTGGATTCGAACACACAACCCTCTGATAAGAAGGCAAGAATCAATACCACTGTATCGCGACAAAGGAGCGAAGACCCCTTTTGCATATCACCAATTACGTTTTTGGTGTCCCATTTGTTGACGCTAAGGATGCTCTACCGTTACACGTTCAACGTATTGAATTCACAAGATTGCGATTTTGTTTTTCTTCTTTCGAAACTCAAACATAGATGAGACAGTGGATCTGTGAGGCAATAAAATCTTAAATTGATATAGCGCAGTTTATTTTTACAATAAAATATAAAAAAAGGTTATAAACAGGTTTATAAACGAAATTGATAAATTAATTCTGTATACTTGGATTTTCATTGTCGATTCGGATGGAAGTACGAATATATCGTTTGGATTGGGACATTCTAAGGACGAAATGTCTGTAGGTTCCCTTCGATTTACTATCTTAAGCATGTTAAGAGCAAAACGTTTCCGGTTGAGATGCATACGATCTCTTCGAAACCACCTTCTTTTACAAACATCTTCGTATTTTTGCGAAAATATTTGAAGACGGTTCAAGCTTGGTCATCTAATTGACGTGTCTCTTTATTCCCTCTTCTCACTCAGCCTGCTCAGGATAAACATCCATCGGGAGATAAAAAGGAAAGGAATATCTTGAGATAAAAGCGAGTCATTCACCCCGAATCGAAGACAGAGGTATAACCAAGGCTATCATGGGGACGATATAATGTTACGCCAGAGATATCAAAAAGGGGCGAAATTTATCTTTTTTCCGATCAAAAGCTTTTCTCTTTTGAGAATGAAAAAGGGGAGAGACTTCAAGTAAGAATACCCTTGACAGCACTATCGCCGCTTGTCACTTGTCAGTGTGATCATATGTAGGATTTTGGCTGGGGAAAATGCGACAGCATGCTTTTCTTTGGAGTCTACCATTTTAGGTATCTAAAGGATATATCGTCGTCCTTTACCTTAATGCTCTATCAATAGAGATATATTCCACTAACCTCTGCTCTACGTTGAAGTATGCTTCCTAAACAAATACTGACTATCGATTTCAATGTAAAAGCCGTCTACACCAACTTCATCTCTCATTCATTGTAAAGAAATTAAATGCGACGGTTCGTATTACTGATTCTACATATCATACATGTATGCAAGAAGGATGCTGACAGTTCCCGAAATCGATACAGTCTATAACTTTCGTAAAACCTAAAAAAGTTCACTTGAAAAGCAGCTGCCGTTCGGGAAATAATGTTCTGAAATATAGAAATATGATATTTCTTTCACAGTTCCCAAACCATGACAGAAGATTCTAGATCTACATTTGATTTTTTTTCTAGATTTACAGATTTAAGGAATTTTATCTGTAATAACCTCTAAACAAAAACACATGCCCTGAATTATTATATTATTGTTATTATTATTATTTTTTTTTTTTGGGGGGGGAGGGGATGATGCAGACCATGCTTCTAAACTATAAAGATGAAATATTGATTTCCAGGAGTTCCAGAATAGAAGTATTTTAAATGGGAAAATAAAGATCGGTATCCTTTCAATGATTGAATCCTGTTAGAAAATGCTTCACATCCGTTCGATAAACTCGTTCATTACAATCAAGTTGGAATCAAGGGGGAGAAAGAAATGTTAATAGAGATAGAGAAAGAGAGAGAGAGAGAGAGAGAGAAAGAAAGAGAGGATAAAACAACAGATAAAGTAACAAAATGGAAAGGTGGATTGAAGGGGGTATAAAAACCGTTGAGTACTTACGTTGCAACACATAGGAAAAGAGAAAGAAGTGTTTCGTTGTAGATCGCCCAACTAATGAATCTACTCTCGTTGAACTCTGATGGTGCTTTTCTTACTACGTAACACAACCTGATACCCCAAAGTAGTAAAACTAGCTCAGCTGTAAAAAAAGAGACATTATAATGAATTTCATTAAACGTTTTCAATTTATACAAACATAAGCAGTAGAATGGCGATGTCCCGACAGTAAAGTATATATATATGAATATATATATATATACATAGGGTTTTCTCAATATTATATAAAATCATCAAATAGCACAAACAATTATGAATGTCTGTGCCTTGTAAAATTTTCTGACATTTTTTTTAAATGTGAAATTTAACTTGCAAAGTTCTTTAGATCGCCATCTTGTCCGAAAAAGGAACAGTTGGTATTAGGGCACCTGGTTATATATTATTGGCAACAAAAATAATCCCAAGATAAGAAGCCATAAGGCCAAGTTAATCCCCAAATTGATTTGAATGAAGAAAAAAAATTCCCCAATATTAACAATGCTACATCATTTCAGGAAAATATTATATTTTGTCATTTATACATTTTGAAAAATTAAATTTTACGGCTATAAGCAAGCAGGGCCCCGTCTTACAAAGTGTTACGATTGATCCAATCAGCTTTAACTATATGGAAATCCATCAATGTCATATTCTTCGGGAAATTTGCACAATGCCCCGTGTAAACAAAAAGAAGCACATTGCATTTTAAAGAAAAATATGGATGCATGAATATACATCATATCTAGAAAATGTGTTGAACAAACATGCTTTTTAGATGGTGAAATTGCTGGCTTTCCATAGTTGTGGTTGATTGGATTAATCGTAACTCTTTGTAAGACGGAGCCCTGTCTTCGTACTGAGGCCAAGTTATTTTCCGAATTTCAGGAGCATCGTTCATAACGTGATGGCAGTTGGATTCGCTGCACCCCCACTCTAAGATTTTACAACTGGCCAACCCCTGTCCCACCGCTTGACCATACGCCAATTCCTGTACTCCTTTCATACGTTGCTTGGCATGTATTGCGTTTCCATCACCATAAACTATAACATGTATAAAGAGAGGAACTAAAATCACCCTCATTATTTCAATCAATATAATGGGTAGAGAAAGGAAATAAATAATCTGTCTTATGTCAACAAAACCGGCAATAACTTTTTTTTATTCCACTTTCTGATTATTTTAAATGATTATTATATTGATCAAAGATCTAACATAGGAAGTGATCTAGACAATATACGATGTAAAAGGATATTAATATCCTCTGGGTTGTACCACTTCCTACTCCTTAATCACGGTCAAAGCTTTTACTTCATTGGTATTGTACGCCTTGGAGACGTTTAAGCTGAATCTAGGTTAGAGAGTGCAATTTTGATGCCAGCCAGCGGGGAAAAAGTATGAAGATAGATGGTCTATCAGAGCTGTTAACTATTTTTCGATTCATTTTACTTCATACCTCTAAGCAACTCCTGCAATTGGGTCTTAAGAACTAACCCCCAATCATGATTTGAGTACACGGTTTCAATTGCCAGTTGTCAAATTTCAAATACTAGGATCCTTCTGCATGCATTTCCTAATTTGTTTGAATTGGGGACATCTAAATGAAAAATACGACCGGAACCGATACCTTAAAATAATTATTTCCTATATTTTTATTGTTTCTCGGGCAATCGAGGTATTTTGATATCGATGAGATAGATTTTTTCTACCAAATGAAACAGAAACTGAACACGATTACATGAACAGTGAGTTGATTAGACTAACAGTAAGTAGCCCCACTGACGACACTTTCAATATTGATTGTTTGTGATCCACTTTTCTTTACAAATGTTAATATGTGTATAATATCATAAAACACGTTAAACAAGGATCTTCCATACATACCTCCCCTTTTTATTTTTTGGGTCTTTTTCATACTCGATTAGATAGTATGTGAACAGTGTAAAAATTCAACACACGTAAAACACACACCCACACTTAAGTTAAAGTTACGTTTAATCTGACGTCTATAGCGGACATGTCTCCGAAATATTTAGCACCATTTTCACTGTGAGGACACAATAACGACTTTGATTAAGTACCCATCCCGGACCTTTAAATCCCCCTCAAGATTCATTATCCACCTCTCCTACGTATATTTAACACTGTTAGTCTCTCATTTCCGTGTATTAGCCGTAATGGCAGCCTATAGAGGATCACGCTCATGTCCCACCCGTCCTTTCATCACTCAAGCAACTGTCAACACATCTTCACAAAATGGCTCCTATTTGCGATTAAAACAGTCGAGGTAATCGATTTAAGTTGGCTTAATGTCCGGCGAAAACGCATAGACCCGGCGCCTACAAATGGATGGATGTTTTAGCAGGGAGGGAAACGAAAAAACCAGGTTGTTTAACATCAGTGAGTGATTGGCGACAGTTATCTATCTTTTTTTTCTTCTTCTGTCAAAGCCTTGAGGCTAAATGTACTTAAAGACGAGGAAAGGAAGCATGAATTTGTAAATAATAGATTTGTGAGAGATTGCGTAAGGATAGGTTTTAGGTCTTAATGGTTACTGAAATATAATCAACGTTGTGAGTAGCATCGTAATGTTGGTAGACCATGAAAATTTAATTTAACGGAAGATTACGATAATACAATCTTATTCTCAAGCACATTGTACATAATTGTTATTAAAGAAAACAATACATTAGGTGGAAAATACAACAGAGGGACGCCTACTTATTAATACAAAATCAAAATTATGTGCTTTACAAAAGAAAAAACGTGTTTGATATCAACCAAGACATGTAAAAGAAGTTTAAATGTAAAGATTTTGGGTAACTAAATGTACCAAAGATAACCTTGTTGTAAGGGTATGCGTGTGGATGAGCACATGTGGATGTGTGTGTGGGTAGGTAAGTGCGTTTAATGTAGGGAAGAGGTGATAAAGCATTTCCCTTTTAAACATATTTCTAGGAGAATATATATTTTTCACTCTATTGGAAACGGTCTGAACATTTTATTGTCTTGTCTCTTTTCCATCTTTTGTGAATGAATAAATGGATGTCACCAATTGCAGCCATCACGTAAACGCGAAGATAAATGCTAAATTATGCAATTGTTAAATGATATTTGTTGTGTAAACTAAGGCATTGAGTGAATAGCAGTGCACATACAAAGTCAGTAATCTCCATATCGTCATATTATCTTTTGTGGAAAGGAAAAAAAAATCGTCTTTTCTTTATGAAGGAGATTTTAATTCAAGTAAGTTACCCCTTATCAGTAAAGCAATATGTAAAACAGGAATAAGTATAAACCAAAGCAGGAAAATAGACCTAAATAGCATATTAGAAAAAAAATTAAGAGGGAGTTGATAAGTAGGTTACTCAAAATAAACGAGATTTGAAAATCTCGCTATATATCAAGTGATATGATAAAAAATGTAAAAAGGAAAACGTAGGTATAAAGATAAAGGTGGATTAGGAACAGAATAAAGAAACAAATAAATGTTATCAGTTAGAAAAGACACACAAAACAAAACAAAACACCCATGACAGCAGACATTAAAGATAGTTGTCAAAAACTCGACCACGAACACCAACGACATAATATCACACCTAGATTGTGCATGCAAGATCGATGATGAAATAGCAGGTCACGCTAACTTTGTGTGAATTACATACTGTACATAAAGATCTATATAGAGACACTTTTAGCTTTTTCAAAGTGCCATCTGTTATCTAAAATGTATATAAGTTTGCTACGATGGATATGTGGTATCCCAGCAGGCCTAGGCGGAGGTGGAGATTGTGATACAATGTTCATCCCTAGGAGAATGATATTCTATCAGCCACGGGCATGTGGCGACAACGGGCAGGAAGGTTATAGGTCTGGCTCCCGGATAATCCTTCCTACAAAATATCCCAAGGCGAGCAAAATCAATCATTCCTTGCTAGTACAGACATAAAGGCTTCAAACACCACAACCGGCCTTAATTCGCAGTGAAATTATTAAGACATATTCCATCTTTAACCCCACAAAAAAATGAATGTAGTTCCCCGTTCTTCCAGCGCTTAAATCAAAGAGTCTTTTACAAATCAATCCTTCTTGTCTTGTATTTTCTTGATCATCTAAGAAATACTTTAAACTATCCCTTTATTTTCTATCTGAATAAGTGTCTACCCTATTCAAATAGCTGTGAAGAGTTATTTCTTATTTCATGTCCCTCATCAACCCGTCTGATTTTGGTTTTAGTTATATATTTCATACTTTTGTGCTCTTTCCTTAGGCATACATCAGGCCAATGCTTAACCAAAGAAATAAACAAAATCTACTACCAGCTAATCAGGATTTCTGAAATTTTTATCATAACAAGTTTTATGAAGCGGGTCCCTGATTGCAGTTTAATCGAGAAACGCAGAGCATCACCATCCCATCCCTTTGACCAATCAGGGTATTTGTTTGAATATGCTAGAATATTACTCGGACCCAATTTTGATAATACCAGATCTACATTTTGATCTTTCTTTGAAACAAAGTACACGACTCCCTCTTCGCAGGAGATGTTTCTTTGAAAGATATTTCGACTTGCCGTCCCATAATGCACAAAACTAACCATGTCCTTGGCACCTAAACCCTCACATAGGATATTGCTTGAATGTTTTCACGCACTTTTATCGGTATGGAATAAACCATTACGGACATCATGGGGACATCATGTAGGGAAATGAAATGGATTCTTCAAAGTAATTCGTCAAGCCCCGTTTACCGCAGATGCCAGAAATTAATATTAGACTTTATTCTAAGATATTAGGTGCCTCAGTTTTACGTCTTGCACGATAGATTTCGAAAAGTGCATTCATGTAATTAATGTACGTCTTTGGTTTTCAAGATACACTGAAATATTGTTACTAACTGTCCAGAAATAAAGTCCATTCATCCTGATCCTGATATGACAGAATATTGACCGTAAACCACATGTTTCTTGTGAGGAAGTAAATATGGGAACGTCTATCAATACATTTAGGGGAGTGAGAAGAGATTATGGCATGTAGGCCTATTGTTTAATTAAAACTCTTGTCTAAAGCTGTGGTTTAAATAAGCCACCAATGACACAAATCTCGAACAGCAGAGGTTCAATTTTTCAGCACATTATTTGGTGCATTATTTATTTATAACTTTTTGTGAGCAATAACTCAAATACATTTCTTCATCATTAAAGCAGGGGGGGGGGACTGACCAACAATGTATTTGGTCTCTCACTGACTGTGTGTTATGAATAGCTAGTCTTAAAAATAGAAAATATTGATTTATAGAGAATAAAAAATTACTATTATTTTGTTTCTATGGAGAAACTAATTATTACTTATCATCTTTGAATACAGGTATGATTCGTGTTTTTTTTAGCACTATATCCCACGTGCAAGTTTGCGCCGTCGGATTATACAATACACCTTAAATTTCGATTTCTTTTTGCGGGTTGGGTGTCTTAAAGAGCACCTGAAGTGTTAAAGTGATTAAAATATCATTTGGATTGGTCTGAAATTATACCAACCGTACAAGTGTTATTAAGCACAATATTCGCAATCCTTACACGGGCTCTTACAGGTTGCTGAATCCTTATCAAGATGCTATTTTTATAGCGTGTTAATGACGAATCAAGCAGTTTCATCAATTTAAAACCCTTGCCATGACATGCTTAAAGTACAAACTTTAATCCGAACCATCGGCCAAGAGGATGATCCATCTCATTTATTCACTGACTTGACGGTGAAGGATATACCGCGGTATTCGGAAGCGAGAAATAGGGACGATGTGCCGTAGTTTTCTTGACGGGCATAAACGCGGTAATAATTAGCGCACGTCGAGTAATTCAATTAAGGGAACACCTCGGCAGAGCGTCGCGGTCCAGCTATGATGATTGATGACTGTTTTATGGAATGCACCAGAAGGTCTTGGACAGGGATAATTTGTTTAGAAGATAGCTAAAGAGCCTCACGAACCAGTACGTAAAGTATAAGGGAATGTTTTCATCGGCAGAGCAATCTTAATAAGTTCAAGAAAATGAGGTTCACGTACTCTCGAATATCGGGTGAGATAGCTAATTGAGTGTGATTTCTAATAAGGTCAAAATAACTGGGTCATTTTCCAGCTTTACCAAAACGTTCAATCTCTTATAAAAGCACATTTATCTATTGCTATAAATAATAATCACTTTGCACCATCCAACCATCTAATGGATCATGCATTCCAAGACGCATAGAGTAACAAAATCTATCATTTTTTTCGTTGTTTTGTAATAGCATTTATGAAAATAATTCAGTTCAAATCTTTAGTGTACTGTGTATGTCGGTAATCATCCGATAGCACAAGTGTACTGTGTATGTCGGTAATTATCCGATAGCACAACCTACACCATGCTCACGGAGTCAGCCCACTGACACAGAGAAAGCTCTAAGCACTGGCGTTAAAATTGGGGTTGTTCAGTTGGGACCATGGCCCCCCCAAAAAAGTGCCACGACGAAGAAAAAAAAGACTGAGAAGAAAAAAAGAAAAGGGGAGGAGAAAGGAAAAAATATGATATCATTTTCTGAATAGTATGTCAGAATCTATCACAAAATTGTATTTTTGTATCAAAATGTTATTTTTGCAGCTATATAGAACTTTCGTTCTAGATACGCCATGTCTGACCTAGTCAAAACTTTTGGCTTATTACGCTTCTGACTCTAACAAACATAACATCAAACAAAATAAAAGCCAAAACACTCCTAAGCCTCTGAGCACATGACAGAACCAACTTGGTCACGAAGAACCATAGGTTGTCCGTGTCTGAAACACGATAACAAGCAATCCCAATTAACGTTCTGGATAATTCTTGATGAACATGAATGATCCTCACTTTTGGCGCCTCAAGATGCCGCGTGCCAGAAGAAAAAAGGGCGGCAAACATCAAACAAATTTGCCAATACGATCATGATCCTGGCAAGAAAATGTAAATTGGGAAAATATTTTGATTGAAAGTCAACAATTTGTAACTTCCTAACATGCGATTGCAAGAGGATAAAAACTATCCTACTAATCTCTCCTAATCTCAATATTCCTAAGGATTCAATTTAATTGCAAGATGTGATAGGATATCTCATCAGATCCCCCCTTGAACTGTGAAGCGCAATATAATGACACATATTTATTCCTTTAGCAATTTAACACTAAAAACATGGGACGGTATTCTGAGATCATTTTATCTTTAAAATATTTCATTTCATCTCTTAAAATGAAATTGGTATTCTGAGATGACGTTTCATCTCTCAGAAAAAATAGAAATTTTCTCTGGGATAAATTTTACCTTGCGTTTCTAAAGATGATACGCGACAGAGCAGTGCCATCCATCGCATATCTGACTATTGCAGCTCGGATGATGTGATTGCGCCTTGTACCGTGTTTACACTTAATCGGCATTTGGTTCTGAACCAAATGCCGATGCAGAATCGGCATTTGGATTGCGTTTACACGTTGTTACAGCTCGCGGTTCAGAACTGCGAGCCGTTGCAAAAACCTGAAATGATACGCATACCAACAATATACGTCATAATAAAGACAACGCTGGATCAGTGCGCTTACAATTACGTCACAATGGTAAAGTAATTGAAATGCGCACAAATTGCCGGTGCAGAATCGGCTTTCTGTTTACACGTAGTAAAAAAGCCGATTCTGCGTCGGCTCGCGGTTCAGAACCTATTACTTTGGTGGTACAAATTGCCGGTTCTGAACCGCGAGTCGATGCAAGTTGCTCGCGTTTACACGCTATGAAAAAGCCGATGCTGAATCGGCTCGGGGTTCAGAACCGCGAGCCGATTCAAATGCCGATTAAGTGTAAACACGGTATAATATACTTTGAAGAAAATTTAAAATAATCTTAAAATAGTATTGGGGTTATTTTATCTCCGCGACGTTCATTTCAGCAATATTTCTAGGTGAATAAGCTCAAAATGTTGAAATGAAAATGAAAAAAAAATCATATAGTCATTGAGAGTAACACCTTAACTTTATTCCTGTAGAGTTAGGATTTCATAATTTTTTTTGAATAATAATGTCTTTTAATGATGCGATATTGATATCGAAGAAAAGATGAGAATATTGTCATTTTTTCTTTAAAGAAATCCCTATCAAGACGCGCTAGCGTATTAGTGCAAGCGCATTTGAGTTCAATACATTTACGCAATCTCGCTCATTTGCCACACCTCCTGGCGAAATGGATTTTCATTGGCTGAAAAAGATAAGAGTGCTATAAAACAGCGTTTCTCATTGGATATTGCTTAAAAAATAGGTGTGTCTTACAGAGATAAAATGAAGATAAAGTGGTTCTTAGAATACCAATTCGGAGAGATTTTAAGGGTATCTCACTAATTTTAACGAAGATGAAATATTTTATTTTATCTAAGATAAAATGGATCTCAGAATACCACCTATTGTATTTTGGTCATGCTGCAAATACATATAACACACACAAAAAATATAAATATATATTTATATACACACGTAAGGTGAGTTTCACAATCCGTATGCCCATGAACAGACGTGTTTTCACGACTGTTTCAGAAACAGATTTTGAATTCTCTTTTTTGTCACATCATGGGCACTGACGAAGAGTGTGACTTTACCTTTCATTTTGGAGAGCTAAGCTCCTTTTAATATCAACAATTTTATTTCTATGGTATTTACTAAACCATTTGTGATTATTTCGTTCCATATGCCGAAGCAGACTATTTCTATATATACACGTATATATATATGTATATACATATATATGTATATATATATATATATATATATATATTTTTTTTTTTTTGGGGGGGGGGGATTTGCCACATCGGCTTATCAAATCACCTGACCCGACATGCTTATTATTACATTTATTATTTCGATTTATGAGCATTTAGATTACCAATACGACACTAACTCCGTTTAGGGTAATATTCACATGGAAATGTACAGATAATATTGAACCGCAATCAATATGAGGATGCCGGTGCTTTGAAAGTTAAAACAAACTTGAACATATTATCTTTATCTTTGTCATCCATTAACTTTTCTTGAAAACTGTTTTATTGCTCCATGCAGAGGACCGTCGCAATACATACAATCTTAATGGTGGCAAATGTGAGATATATCTTGGTCTAGAATACATTTATAGATGGCTGATTAACCAAATAAACTGTAGTCTAAAAAAAACTATAGTCTACGAATTTCTGATGTTTATCATTTGGGAATAGCTCATTTGCTTAATTGAGCTTTTCTTTGTAAAAGAAGGTATACAGCGGCCTGCGGAAATTATTTAGGCATTTGAAATCTTTTAATATAAGCTTTTTTTCCTCAGGCCACGAGACACGTAAAGAATTTTATTCGTTTCGAGAAACAAATTGGTCTTTGGGGATATTTCAAAGCAATTCTGGTACAATGACAATTTGTTTTCATAAGTTATTCATAGGGTGTAGCTATTTAAGGACTTCTTATACATGTTACAGGCTTCTTTAAAAGGAATGAAATACCTTTGTTTAATTTTCTCTATTTGAAATGACTTGTCATATAGTGCAGAAATACGCCCGGTCTACATAGTTTGCACCCCTTGTTTATCTGTGCGATATCCTCACGTTTGCAGTCTGCATGTAGCCTATTAAAGCAGTGTCAATAATGATTAATGATGCAAAGAGCCTGTTTATCTACGGAAGCATGACAACAATTGTCTAGATAATTAATCGCGCGATGATATCATCTCTGTTTCTAAAACATTAGCCAAACATTATAACACGTTCTTAGGTATAAAGGAGGATAGACTCAACTTCATAAAAAAATGATAAGGATGCAATTTGTTTTTCGATTTATGCCATGACGGGGGTATTCAAAATGGATTGTGAATGAGTGATGAGTTGGATTAGGGCTTTGGAATGGAATGCAAACGCTCAAGTGAGTAGGTACTAGTAATCTATCATTTCAAATAAAAACAC
Source organism: Lytechinus pictus (assembly GCF_037042905.1). Classification (NCBI taxonomy): domain Eukaryota; kingdom Metazoa; phylum Echinodermata; class Echinoidea; order Temnopleuroida; family Toxopneustidae; genus Lytechinus; species Lytechinus pictus. The sequence continues at coordinate 61,089,317 of NC_087246.1, read as the reverse complement.
GTCGTTGTTTGATATACTTGAACAATGTTGTAAGCATTCCCTTCGAAAAAAAGTGATGTATCAAAGAACAATTTTGCCACTCCTATTACTGTATTTATTTTCGTTTTTGTTTTCAAAAGTTGATCATGAGCTTATTCTGTTGCTTGGCAATATGGACCAACGGGGCTCTCTCGCCCTACCCCGGTGGAAAGAGGGCACTACACTAGAGGATAACTGCGAGAAAATGAATTCCTCCGTGAAAATTCACTTGGAGGGCCTCCTTCTCCGTATAAGGACAGCTCTCTCAAAATCCCTGAGAGTTGACCTCCCTTGGTACTTGTCCTAAGAGCCCCAAAATAACTAGCTTATTACATGAATAGATATATGAATAAATAATAAAATAAATTAATCAATAGATAAATTAATAATCTTTCTTCACGTATCGAGAGTCATAGGAAATTTACAATAAAAAAAATATATTACCGTATAATAGTTCATAATGTTACACACTGTCACTTAAGGCTTTTAAGCAGATATGAACCAATAGCGCCATCTCGAGTCCTCAACTACTCATACCTGGCCAGTTTCCTGACCCATAATGCTAGTGCAGTCTAGTAATATAGACGCACTTGAATAATAACATGCTAATGAACTACTCAATACCTTTATACCGCAATAATTGTGTCACCAAGTAGCAAAACAGTTACCTCTCCTCTCAAAACATTTTAGTTTCTCTATACAAATACAGTTATAGATCAATTTATTCTCTGTAGTATTAGTAAATATCTGAAAACGTATATTTTACGACTTTGCATTTATAACACACAGTCAATGAGAGACCACAACTTAGAACATGAACGATAAATGGTATATTTGAGGCCGCATAAAACTACTTAATAGGCTGTACGATTTTAGAATTAATTGGGGTGTATATTGATAATTCATACATACACCCACATATATATATATATATATAGGGAAAATAATACACAATTTTTGTGTATCATTTACCCTTTGTATAAATAAATAAATGAAAATCATTTCAATTTCACAAGAGTGAAGCTTAAATATAGTCTCATGAAATGAGTAAGATGATTGACATAAGAGTTATGATTACCCTCTTGGAGTACATTCATTACAACGCGATTTTGAAAGCCTAAAAATAATGACGCTAAAACAACATCTCGTTGCTCGGTTCTCACGTAATATCCGGAGATGGTATAATTTTCTTAATAAACTCTACCTTTATTAAATTTCTGATAAGACATCTGGCACTTTTTGGCAAATAACAAGGGTTTGGATATAATCTTACTGCTCACTTTAGTTCAAACATGGACTTACATGGTTCAAATAGCATTCCAAATGAATGTCTTAAGGTACAGAGTACAGGGAAAAACATTTAGAGACAGAAAGGAGAGAAAGAATTCCCTGAAATCATAGCAAAAATAGATTTATAGCAAGGAATTATAGCATAACTATACGTCAGTTGTCTCGGAGACTCTGTTGGGCTGTCCCCCGAGGCATAATAAAGACGGAGATGGAATTCTTCGAATATATTGCGAGAAATCTTTTTTGTTCAATTTTCTTCTTCTGGTTCAGTAAAGGATGGCATATCTTAAAGGGGATTAGGACAGACATGAAAGTCTTTTGATGCATTCATAAATACTAAAAATTCATTCACGTTTGTAAAATATTTTGGCAGACTGTAAAAGGAATCTTTTCGGACGGATTTGTCAACGGATTTAGGATTACAATTCGAATTATGTTGCTGTGATAGGTAAGCGTATAATACCAAAAAGGGTATGGTAGAATGTTAAGGCAAAGCTCGATCAGAAAATCAAAATACTTCAGTAATCGAGTGTTTGCGATCTAACGCAAGACGGCCATAGCAGGAAAATGATGATATAAGAACAGTAGTATATTGAAAAAAAAAACGAGAGGTCATACGAATTTAAAGAGAGTTGAAATTCAAGTATTTACCATTCAGTGTACCTTTTTAAGGCTTTGAAGTGTTAGTAATAGCCTAAAAGCATGTACCAAGTTTGGGTTTACCTAAATGTCATCAATTTTAAAAGTTCAAATTATATTATTAACCAAATGTTATGTAAGGAACGCCTTACTATTATTTTAGGATGAAATTTCAATCCATGCAATCTTAACATGTTGTTTCTTCGACAAAACAAAATGCGTTTTGTTCTTTGGATAAAATCCTTTCTCAGGCCGGGAAAACTCTTGTGATACAATATGTCTTATGGTTAAAAAGGGGGCATTAATTCTGTATTAAGTGACGTGGGACCATGCTAAATTTAAAAATGAAAAAAAAAAAAAAACGATCCTGTTTTGCCTCTTGGTGATATTCTTAAAAGTAATACAGCTAGGTTAACTTATTCCGCAATGAACCTACAATGCAATATAGTTTAGTTCTTATCATGCATACGAGACAGACATTGCCAGTGAAGTCTGACACCAGGAGCTATATGATACGAACACAATTAGAATCGGCCAGCTCAGACTGTCTACTATTATGAAATATGATATACTACTTGAATTATTCATTTGATATATACGGTTCATATCTCATGTAATACATTCTCATAAGGACTATGGGGATTCGAGGGGTGAGATCGAGTCATGTTCTCGAGACGAAGTGTTAGAATAATGTGTGAGCTATTGAATTAAACAATACGATTCGATCCCTTTGATAGATATAATGTATGCTTTGATTGATAGCTTTGATAGCTAACTAGAGGGTTATTAAACAGAATAGACTATAATTTGATAATGAACATTTTAAAATTTAAATTGGGAATTATGAACCTTTGCCTTTATTTTGATCTATGCTGGAAATGGCGACCTTTAGTTCTTTTTCAATAGAATGTTTTATGCTCTCAATTTACTGCTCCAGTATTTTATTGCACTTTTGTTACCTTTATATTTTAAAGGTATGAAACGTAAGCCTATACTTGATTATTAGATACTATCATGAAGTTTCAACAATTTTTTTATCGCTGTAATTCCATTTTTTGTGAAAGAAACCGAACTCCTGAGAGATAGATGTAAATGACATTGATTTACAGATATAAGGTCTTAATTGTAATTCATCTCTTAACGTTCCACATCTGCATCATTCTTTATGATTTGTGCGTACTGATTCGAGTATGATAGGAGCGAGTCTCCACCATGTAAACACTTTATGAGTGACATGAGTGCCTTGTCTATTTTCTTCCGGACTCGATAATCCAAGACAAATAAGACACAGGCTTTAAGATGCAGACTTGCCATGGTCAAATACAGCAAAAGTCCACTTTTCTTGGACATTGTCAACAACGGAGTGGAAACTGAAGGAGAATAAATACATGACAGGAGATTTGTTCGGTCATATGAAGTGCAGTGTTGAATAACAAAAGTTTCCCACGAACGACGTCTTCGGTTTAGAAGCCACGATCCTTTACCGTTACAGTGCAGTTAAACAGTTGATGTCACTTTTTCATAATCGTATTAGGATCGTCAGTTATTGCAACCCTTATTCAGCGCACGGGGGCGGGCGGACCTGAAAATAGAAATGTTTGTTTATTGCATTGGTTCCAATGAACCCGTATAGTTGTTTGTTTGAATGAAATTGTGATCCTTTGCTGCAATTATATTAATGAACTGTCATGCCTTCAAAAACAAAATATCAATCCAATGTGCACATGCATGAGCGAAAAATGTTTGACTTACATGTAATTTAAATGCATCATCAGAGATTTTCTTTGATCATTACCGCTTATTACTGCTTTAATAAGGTCTTATCTGTCACAAAACTAACATTTCCCCCCAAGCTAGTAATATAATTGGATTAAGTATGAGGGACAGTTGAAAACTTACCTCTTACAAACTCGTACACGAAATCTTTCAATTTCTCTTTAGGAATGCAAAAGCGCCCCAATTGAAGGCTCGAACCCTTCGCTCTATAGCTTTCAAGTTTCTTAAAATATTTGCAGTCGGCTTGCCCCCCCTCCCCCGAAAAATAATCTGCGCACGGCCATGAAATAAACAGACCCTAATTGTAAGGGGAATAACAAACACTTTAAAGTGGTGTCATAGACTCCGGGTTGAATCAAAGAATGATAAATCAATGATCATAGGTTATTCCTCTTTATAAACATCGCTGAGGCGAAGATCGAAAAATCATCACCAAAGGGATATGAGAAAATCACATCGTGCAAATCTTAATTCAAGACGACAGATGCGAGGGTTAAAATGTGTTTTCACGTCATTTTCTATTTGAGGTCGGCTGGGATCACTAATGAGTTTGACATTATCAGATATGATATTAAAAGCCACCACCCTCCAGGCGCTGAAACAAAGATCTATTTTCGAGTATCTTAAATCAGACAATTTTTTCGTATCAGGAGACGAGGGAATTTATGTCTTATGGACCTATGGAATGTTGAGCATCTATAGCTGACATTTGTGAAACTTTCTGAATCTCTGTAAAGACGTCCCCAGTTTGAATCCTTGTTATTCCAAGTTTATAATAATAACAAATTTTTTTTTACTCTAAAGAATTCTATAAAAGATGTACTTAATAAATATTTCTGCCAAGATTTTGGGACTCCATATGAGGAAATTATTTTTAGTTAAGCTGTGTTTCCACATCTGAACGTTACCACAGGCATTACAAGTGCATGTACATGCATAATATGTTTAAATGCCGTCTATTGAAAACTAAATTATTTGATTTCTTGAATCTGATTAGGAATCGTTTTAACAGGTTCCTCAATTTTGAGATTTGCAAATGATGACTACCGTTCTCACTGTTATACTGTAGGTTTAAGTGTGACATCTCCAAAGGCAAGATTTAAAATATGTGGATCAGGACCATGGCTTGCAGAACAGCGTATAAGCCAAAGCGCAACTATCTTTCTCTTGATGTGAAATAGAACAGAATAATCCCAACCGACCAAAGCTACATTTGGTGAGGTTTTTATACCCGCGGACGACCTGCTGGATCAAAATCAATTGAGCTTGCTTTAACAGAGGTTTGTTCCCCTTAAAGTGGGGGTAAAAACACACAACTGAGATTTCTCTGAAAACAAATTCAAGAATCACCCGCCAATCGCACCTTACCTTGTCTTGTAGTGTGAATATAGGCTAATTACAAGCCTTGGTATCATCCTTGCTTACATAGTCAGTGATTTTTCACTGAGCCTGTCCTTGTTTCTCCACTTTTTTATCGCATCGCCTACCGTATTTTTCACTCAGCGTTGGCCTGTTTGTTTTGTGTTGATTTGAGGGAAGAACTAAAATCGTTGGAAACTTAAGTATTATTCTCTATTCAGATCTCTATTTTTTCTCTTTATCTCTCTTTCTCCTCCCCCTCTCTCCTATTGCAGCTCAAGTTTGGGGTCTTCCCACAATTATTGCATTCCATTCTTATCTGAATTCGGGGGAAAGATCATTCATTCAGAAAGAGAGGGAAAGGGAGCAGGTAATTTCTACCCATCCTCTTTTTCTTTATATCCCTTTCCCCTTTTGACTATTACGGGTCTGTTCAAGATTTTTTCTTTTGAACTATTCTTATAACGTACATTTATTAGAATAATCTTTTTGAAAATAACTAGTGGTATATGATCTCCAACCCTCCCTCTCTTTTCATAGTTCAAGATATTTTTTTCTCATAACAATCACATAGTGAATATGTATTCATAATTAGCTCTGAAATATGAATATATAGAGAAAAAGAGAGTGAAAGAGAAAAAAAGTAAGAGAAAGGGAGAAAGTGCTGGAGAGTTATGGGGTAATGAAGAAAAATAGAGGGAATCATGAGATGGATACGGCAGGGGTGGATACAATTTCTTTTTTAGGTCTCATATGTAGACCTAACCATCTATTATTTGAATACGTTCAGTGAGATATCCATGAAACTGATTTTAATAACTTTTTTATGACAATGACATCTAATCTCGTTCCTAAATAAGTGCACTCGCTACGTCCACATCTACCCCAGATAATACAAAGGTGGGTGTTTCATAAAGTTGCCCGGAAGTTATGCATGTCTGCTTGCATGGCTGGAACACGTTCTTTAGTGCCACTCAGCTACATGGGGATATATCATTTAGCACAAGAAAGGGTCACCAGTCATGCGTAAAGGTATGCGTACCTTACGAACGGCTGAATGAAACGACGCCTAGGTTTCCCAGTCTTCCAAGCTGAGCTTCTGTTGTATATCAATCACGTGACTTGGGGGTGTTTCATAAAGATTTAAGTGTGAATTAGAGTCGCACTTAAATACCCAGTTGCGTATGGTATAGAAGACATCGCCACATTGGTCAGATCATGTGCACGGGACGCGCACTACCGCGTATCCATCAATGAGATTGCCCGTTGCATATCATGTGCGCGTCGGCATTTAAGTGCGACTTAATTCATACTTAAATCTTTGGGAAACAAACCCCCTGATCAATCTAATATGTCGAATAAATCTACTTATTGAACCATCATTTCTGTGAGAATGATTTCGTTTTAGTTTGTTTGTTGTCCCTATACTGAGCTGATGAGTTCATATCTACTAAAGATAATTCATTTTCACTAATTTGTTCTGAGCCAATCAGATGCAAGGATCTCAGTAGCTTTGACGGTTGGCATTGACTTTCCGTTTCTTGAAATATTTCCATGTTTTGTAACAGACCATCCACCGTTTAATACTTTAGTAAGTTTTCTCTTTGCTTCAATATTTGCACATTATCTTGAATAAAAGTATCTAAATTTTCTAACATGTTTATTTGCCCCGTTTTAATTAGTGAGCTTTCGTTCTACAACTATTAACAGTTATATCTTTTAATCATTTTACAAATCATACCTTCAATAACAATTTATTTTGTCGTGTCTTCACCCTCGCCTTTCCCATCATTCTCTAACTCTCTCTTTCCCTCCCTCTCATTCTACACTCCCCTTCTGACGCTCACGCCTATACTGAGAGCGGTATCGAAGCCAAAGAAGGCCTGTAGACAATCATAGCAGGCGATAACAGATGCGCACAGTAGCTATATTTTGATAATGTGATAATTGAGGTTAGCATTCTCGCGCGCAACCACGATTGGCATTGACGTGTTTGTCTCATCCCGTTGATGGATGGGGGCTGAAAGGAAGAAAGCCATGGCGCCGACCAGCTTTGCCTTAAACCATCAACAATGGGAAAAGACCTTCTTGTATTGGTCAAGAGTAGATAAAGATTATTTCATAACCGTCAAGTGTAATCATAACTCAAACTCTAAAAATATGTATATATATTAGGAAAACTAAGCGAAAATTGCCATCATGAATTCGTGGAGGTTGTAATTAGTAAGATTTCATGATGAGGTGCATGGATAACGCAAAGAAACTATACTTTTCAATTGTGCCATTTGATCCCGAAAAGGAAACAATGGTCACAATAATTAAACAGGATAGAAGAATCCGTATGATACAATCAAGATTTAAAAAAATGCCAGTATTTCTGACTCATATACACTGAGGAGGATTTATATAACGCCCAAATGCTGAGCCTATCACACAGTCCTCATGAATAACAAGTTTACCCTATTTGCAAGTTCAACTAGGTATATCTGATGATAGCGGACAACGGAATCTTAACCATAGTAGGGACTTTGTATCACATGAAAGTATCGTTAACGAGAACGCTGAAGCACAGAACCCTCTTACATCGCCTGCACCCGTGTTTGCCTATAACCCCCATCTATTAACATTGGAATTGAGAAAGTATTTAGCTCGATTACTGTTTACCCTAACTACTAACCGATGAAGGAGAATCTTCCGAGTTATTAAGGTCACGGGATCCAGATAGGGAACTTACTGAGGGCTGATCGTAAGGCTTCTCTATTAAAGACTTTCCATTTATGAGGTAGATGCCTGACGAATTCATCCGAGAAAGTTGTCATAATTTTATGAAGAATTTAACGCATTAATTTTAATTTCAAAACAGCTGAATCATTTTAGTTTATTAAAATGGAGAAATATTTAATCATCTTAACTTTTCAAAGAAATTCAAAGATTGGATTACAGTAAAGTTACCAAAATCAATTCGTTTTGAAAATAAAACACGTTTTGCCAAAAAAGTTAAGTCTATTATAATAATGTTTTACGCCAATTGTGGATTTCTTTTACAGTCGGTTATTGCTTTCTGGAGAAATTCGAGTAGTACTTGAAGGTTTCCTTGTATGAGATAGCAAACATTGCTATATTAAACAGTGCAGTTGATATGGCTTCATGTGCTTTCATTGTTTTTAAAAAAGTACTTTTTTAAAGGAAAATATACATTACGATAAAATCATGAACTCTAAATTTCAACCGCTTCAATAAGACGATCAGATAATATATGATGACTTGAAATAAATATTGTCGTTTTGGAGACTTAAATATCGGAGTACTATTTCAAGTACAATTCGTTTTACACCAGGGGTCACAAAATTATATTTCAGACAAGTAGAAAATAATCTATTCCTAGCGATTTTTATTGTTTTCCGGAGTATTGAATGTTATTCGGTGTTATATTATGGAAATAACGATAGTATCTGGATATTGAGTTGCATCACACATTTTACAAATACGCTTTAGGCAACGTACCAAGTGTTAAGACATGTCTCCTCATTCCGGTATCTTGAAAACAGATATTTGAAATTAAATAAAAGTTAGATTGAACAGTGCTGGATTACAACGAATTACATGGCTAACATCAAAACAACTTTATGATCCCCTAACGCTTAGCACAAGTTCTTTGAACTCAATGTCATTTGTCACTATAATATTTGTAGAACTAGAAATATTGACCACTAAGCACAACGTCCAACGGGTGTCATTTGAATGAAATCCTATAATGATAACGAAATATGTGATGATTAAATGTCTCATCTTTCCACAATTAATAACATGCGTCATTCTATATAAAGCTTAACGATAACGACTTGATATCCTGAAAAATATGAGCTACATTACGTTTGTAGATTTTCAAATGCGATTTGCACATTATGTGCAAACGTTCTTTACATTTATCCGAAAAAAGCGAATCACTGAGATGGGATATTGGGACAGATTGGAATGAAAATGTAGTAGATGGGGAAATCAATATGGTATAGTCACGTGATCATTAGAATAAACATCACTGACAGAGTGATATGGAATAGTGTTGTCTTAGGTAGAATAGATCTGGATCCTCAGTTCTTGAAGTAAACATCTTAAGCGATCACGCATCAAACAGTATAATGGCGGGATCAGTCAGTGAGGGTGGCGGGGGGTAGCCACATAACTAATGCACATATACTTATACACGCACGCCCACACACACCCTCACACACACACCCACGAATACCCTTACACATACACGAACATCCACACACACGGACAGCCTCTCTGATTTTCGGGGTTTCTACCGGATCGTTGAACATTCTGTCGGTAGGTAGACAACACCAAGGCCATAAAAGGCAGTATCACAGCCTATCGACACGTTAAATTAGGCGCCCTTATTAATCCTGCACACTTCACTGTCATTATTGCAAGTTATCTTTAAAGATTTGTTCTTCTGCTGATATCATTGGCAACCCCTTATTGTTTTGAGCAAATTTAGAAATAGGGGAAGATAATAGGAGTGATGGATAATTGCAGGAATGAATATGTGTTGTATTGTCTTTGTCTCCAGGAATTACGGTGAGGGCTTCAACAAGCCACAGAATGGGCAGGTACGGATGTTGTGGGAGGGCAATTCTCACGGGATAAAATGCGAAAGGAAACTTGGAGTCGGTGGGTGAGAAATGCGACGGAACATCGTACCACCCCAGGTATGTTTGTTGCCTTCGGTATCACGTGTCTCTTAAAGCTTTGCAATGTTGAAAATCTAACATGCGAACTAAGCCCTACATCTTCTCGAGGTATACAAAGCGAGCCAAGCGATCTGACTTTTAGTCAAGTATACCCATGTTCGGTATGCGTAAGTGTGTGGTGTCCGCAGTGATATATACGTATGCAAACGCTGGTCAGAACACTATTCTGGTGCAGACACTAACCTTGGTGAAGTTTGAATTAATATTAAGGTGCAGTCCATAACAGTTCACTGGAAATCTGGAAAGTTTAGTTGGCCACCTTCATGTAATACATGTAATATTCTTTTCATTGGCTCAACCTTCACCTATAAAGGTTTGGAATGCGTTTTTAAATCCAACAAACAATGATAATGACCTGTACCGAATCAGCCGCGAACGAGGCTCGAAACTGGAAGAGTTCTTTAGGACTGTGACGTCAAAATTTTGTTATAAAAAAATCACATATCCACTTTACGCTAGTCCGTAGAAACCCTATAACATACGCAACGATCCACAAGTCACGCGCTTGCGCGCACACACATCCACACTACACACAGCGGAGCACACGACTACAAATCAAACCCAAAACACTAATGCAACCTTTTGTCAATTAGAAAACGTTGCTTCGTCTGTTTAATTCTGCATTATCGTCTCCATTTCAACCCGCTTTGTTTCCCTTCAATCTTGTACATATATATTTAAGAATTTCAAAAGTGACCCACTTTTTGCAAATGATATGTAAATTGTTTTCCAACATTTGTCAATATTGGCATCACTTTTTCTTGAAACGGTTTCAGAATTAATCAGGCTCCAGTACCTAACACAAAGATCTGCAGTTAACCGAGAGGCTGATTGCTCTGTTCAGTTGTATTAATCATTACCAATCGATTGTAGCATCCATCGGTAACCTTAGCTTGTTTGCCCTTCTCAACTTTACTCCTAAGATCCTTCGGGAAAGCACAATACTTCAAATATCAGGGCATCAAGAGTCTACCTGCACACTTGCTACGTCTTCTAGAATGGATGAATGTGTCCATTCACCGACTTAAGGTACTTTGTCACATACGTCTACCCTTACAAACCTATACACGATAAGAATCTTGGATACAGTTTTTGAATTTGGTTTTCTCATTCCATAAAAGCATTCGAATAGCATCTCATCTCCGAATTTCGATTTAAAAAATCCTTAATAAAATCGTCTTCGATATGACCTTGGTTATGTTTGTGAAGATAAGAATGCGACTCTCAGAGGTTTGTCAAAGTAAGTCTCGACATGCTAATTTCAATGATGATCTTCATTTCACAGGCAAACGCATCTGGGCTCGGCAAAATCTGCGCAAATTAGCTGTCGTATACAATCCATGTTGATCATGCTTTTCATCTATTAGTGTGAAATCGAATTCATCACGTGTAAATAACCCCCAAAATAAAACATTAAAAAATATCAAAAAATCTGCTTTATCCATTAGTGCCCTTAGGTTGCTCTTGGTCTCTTGCAATTCCCATTACTTTTCCTTTTCACTCTTCTGTCACCTCCATCAATGTTTACTTTGGCCTTAGTCTTCTTTTGAACCTTTCTTCATTTTTTAAATCTTATTTCTACTCTTCTGTGTAACCTTATCCACGACCTACATGAAGTTTACCTAACTGCTTGTCTGATGCTGAATTGCTTTGTCACATTCGCTCTTCATGCACCTGTATGATCTCCTCTCTCTGATTTTATTCCCTTCTCAACCCACATATTCCCTCGTTCTCTCTATTCCACGTTCATGCCATTATTGACTTTTCCTTCCTCGAATGCCGACACAGGATCTACCAAGATAATATGCCTAATATGATTTTGGTAACAAGCTTACCTTCAAAAGCTCATCCCTGGTCTCCCGCGCTTACTTCTTTATTAATAACGCGCGTGTGGTTTTGGCTCTTTATTAATCATCATGACCATACCACACCAGATCCATCGAGTCGCGACCCACCGGAAATTAGCGCATCACTTTCCCCGACATTTTAATCCGCAATAAATTATAAGCCCATGCAGAGGAGTTCCACAAAAAAAAAAAACCCAACAAAAACGTTTAAAGAACTTTCAGACAAACTATGTATATGAAGAAATTTCAGCCAAACTATGTAAATGAGACTCTTTGTGGTAAGATTCAAAACCTTCAAAACAAGGAAAAAACTATTCCGTCAGATCTGAAATTTTAATTGCATCAGATTACCGGTTAAGTGATCTTTCTTGCTGCTAGCGCCGAAAAGCGATACGCCATCATTCCGTTCGGTGGTTTCACGGAGGCCTACTGATTCGAATCAGTCATGGGTGTGACAATGTGTACCCTAGTTAGCGGCACCATTTGGCTTAAGTTTCCATCGCTTTGGAGAAGACGAAGATACGTCAGGTCACTCTTCAGGCAGCGACAAAAGAGATTAGAAGGCTAGATTGCTGCTTTAATTCCTCAAGTTCGCTCTCTTCAACCCTTTCCCTGCGCTTGTCACCCGATGCTGATCGAACAGTATTCGGCTTGTGATTGAATAACAGTCAACATTCCCTGTTAGGGTTCCTAGATCCTTTGAGATAAAACAGGAGGAGTTATCGCTGATTAATTTGTCCTCATCTCCAGTCTCGTCCCATTTTGAGGAGATTGCTCATCGGGTCCGATCAAAAGAACCATGGTAATCATACGCCCATGAAAGGAAAGGAAACCTGAACGTGGAACCGCCGGGAGACATTCTCTTCTGCATCCCCATCGGAAATGATTGGGGAAACGCGGAATATACAAACATTTTGCAGTAAGGAATATTCTGAATGATTTAAACAATGGAATGATAAAAAGTATTCCATTGAGGTGTAAAATAAAAACGGAGAAAGGCGAAATGTGATTGGTGGAATGGTATGGGGCGGCTGAATGGTGATGTGTTATTATGACAGAAGAGCAAACCGTGAAAATGAGAGGAAGATCGTGCAGTCTTCATCAGCAGTTACTACTAACGATTAAAAATAAACAAGACATGGATAGATGTGTGTGTGTGTGTATAAGAGATAGAGAGGGGTACAGTGTACACGAGGTAAAAATAAAGAAGATGGGTTAACGAAATTATGATATTGGGATGATTTCGAGATTATTGGAAGGCGTCTGGGGCGGCGGTGGAGGAGAGCAAATGAGGGATTATAACCAATACACAAGGACACAATGAAAGGATAGGAGACAAAGCCAGTGAGTGTATGAGAGTATGTGTGAGAGAGAAATAGAGAGTTGTGAACATAAATATCAACAAAGAGACTGAATGTGTGTGTGAGGGAGAGAGAGAGAGAGAGAGAGAGAGAGAGAGAGAGGGGAAGTTATCATTGTATTGCTACTGAATTATACGGATGCCATTTTTAGGTTGTTTTTAAGAGTGACAAAGTAATTGTCGAACACACGCCGAAATACCAACTCAAAAGAACACAAAATTGGGTTGATGCAAACAATTTATACAAGCAAATATAAATGCTTGTATTCAGCTAATCCTATTGAGAATATCGTCTCAGACTCATATGAAAATGTTTCTAGTAAACGTTGGAACAGATTGAGGGAAAATGATTGCAATCATAAATGGCAATTGCACAGAAAAAAATGAGCGCTAATAACCAGCCCACAGACTTTGCCAATAACCATTCCACTCTAAATAATAGATGGCTGTATTAGGGATAGGATCTAGGGAGGCAGTCGAGCTCCCTTTTCATCTTCGAATCCACATATATTGACATTCAAAAGAAGAAAGAAAACCTCATTTCGAACTTGCTTTGTATCCCGCAGCAGTCGACATGTGAGATTTGAAAGAGCCTCAAGTTGTTGTTTTTCCAAGATCTTATCACGATTTTTGCACTATCGCATCGTAAAGTCAGAGATTTGACACTGGGTCTTTCTCTCTCTAGTGTTGTCACTATTCATGCTATCCGAGGCAAAGCATCGATTAATCGAGATCAACCCGGATCTCGTGAGTAAGTTTAACTCACTTGTTGCTATGTGCGTACCCATAGAGCGAAACCGTGTTCAGGCACATAAAGGGGCATTCGAATTTCATATAAACACTACTTCTAGGGATTTGACAGTCATCCATACATAAAAAGATATCTCGACGCAATAGGTAGAATGTTTCAACATAAAACAAAAAATATATGCCATTTTGAATAACGAATAACAAAAACAAAAAAACGAAGAATGATCAATTGTAAACAACATAAAATATTTACCAATATTTGCTGCATAATCCCACCAATCATATGAGCATTGGTATGCCTTTAGGCCATGTAACGATTCGCCAATCTCTACCGTGGGGGCAGACACCACAGTTCTGACTATTAGATAAAAGAGTGACACTGCGATGATAAGACCCAACCGCTTTATCAGGTCCATATCGGTTATCCGGACTCTTGCTGCCGAACGTACCCGGAATACAACGGATATCCTGCATGGAAAAAGGGTTATCAATAAGATGATATAAACAATATAAAACGTTATTGCAAAATTTGATATTTTGTTTATATATGATAGGATTTAGCATTTGGGAAATATACCCCTAAAATCAAATTATGGCCATTATTAACATGATGCATTAGCGTCGTGAGCCAAAGATTTCAGGGGGCAAGACATACTATATGGGGCAAGATTTAAAAAATATATTTTGACCTTTAAAAAAAAAATAGTTTTAAGACAATTTTTTAATAATTTTCACAAGATAACATTCCATTTCACCCTTTTTTATTTCCTTTTCCTTGGTCGTGATAATTTTAGGGGTTCCACGGCCCCAAGCCCCCCCCCCCTATTTGTACGCCAGTGACATGCCGCGTAGTAAAAACATACCTTGAAGCGACTATCCATCAGTTGGGAGAAAGCTACAAGTATGTATGTATTAGTCACTTTCGCCAACATTGTGAATACAGAAATATTATTCTAGACAATGTATATAGATCGACAGAAATAACCACCATTACAAACGTACGTACAACTCAAATAATATTATACCAATTAATTAATTGTATCATTTCATTCCAGAGGGCGGATACCATACTGTACTACCGAAAAAAAAAAGGATTCATAGGAAATTAATTGGACTTGCGACATGCATCATTTTTGTTAGATCTCTTGGGCAGGCCAGTGGATAAAATATGAAATATCTACTTTAATGAACTCTACTCAGGTCTGTATTACATACTGTTTGGATACTAAACGCCCGTGGGAGTGATGGATGAAAACCTATTTCAGTGTTACATTACACAAACCCACCGTCATAAACTGGCTCCTTGATAGAGAGATTATTTTAAGATCTAACAGTAAGAAATTAAGATGGGATATCACTCAAGAGATGTCTCATAGAATTCTGTTTTTCTTCTTAATGTATTTTTGTAAAATGAATCTTAATATGTGCGCCGCAGGACTGTAACAACACCTAACTTATTAAAACCAAAGGGATAATCGTATAGATCGATTTCACAAAGAGGGCTACGAGAGGCACATTTCTTTTCTCCTTTTTTTCAATGTGGTTTTTGTCGGTTTATGATACGTCCGTGTTTATTTTTCCAATAGTCTGAAGAAAATTTGTTGATTTCTTTTCAATAAACGAAGGAGACATTTTACTTCAGACAGATTACCAATACTTTTTTTAACAACTATGATGAAGATATTTGTTTCATCTATTGAAAAAATTGGGATGCAAAAAAACATATAGAAACAAAGAAAAAAAAATAGCCCAGGAGCGTTTCCTGCTACCTATGCTACTGCGATGACAGCTGCTGTGATTGATCATGTATTATGCCAAACAGAGTGATATCTACGAAATTAACGATTGAAAAAACAAACAGTCAAATACGCATCAGATAAGATACACTTGCTAAAGTATTCCCAAACGTTAGGCCTTTAAGTACTTTAAGTAGGCATACTTAAGATACGTATCGTTAGTTTTAGAAAATGAATGGAAGTGTGATGACAAATTAGGTTCAGTAAAATACCTGTCAATTCAAATGGTCTGAAATATTTTTAAGTATGATGACAAATTCTGTAACACAGTTTTTGTCAACGACAGTCTGTTTCAGGCAGAGCGCCTTTCCCTTTTCACAGTGAAGTAAACACTCCACACAGCAGACACTGCAGAGACTGATTTTTATTTTGTTCTTCCAATTTGTCTGCCGTATTATGCAAGCGTTGTTGGCCAATATCTGTCACGCCCTCTACGCTTAACTTACCTCCATGTTTTGAGTAAAATCGCTCCATATAACGTTGAAAATCCTACTTCTTTGAACCATTGCATTAGAGTACATCTCATCACTGTGGGGACACCATAACCGACCAGCGCCTGAAAATAAAACCAAATATAAAACATTTTCCTTCTTATATTACATATCATATTTCTAAGCATAAACAGTATTGTGAGACAAGAGCTGGACACAGGACGAACAATAAGAATTTGTGATTCATAGAGGACCTACAAACAATGGTGGATCCAGGGGAGGGGGTACATTCGGCCCCTGCCCCCCCCCCTTTGAAAGCCATAGTTCATATTTTAAATGTTCTTACACAAGTGTGCCCCTTTTTAAAGGTTAAAGCAAATATTTTTAATGGGAATATGTCGTTTATACACAAGTGAGGACCCCCTTTTTTTTGCTTATCAAATTTCACGTGGACGAAATGTCCCTAAATTTTCCGTGAAAACCTTTTTTCCCCTTTTTTTTTGCTTGTCAAATGTTCCTTGGGAAAATGTGCCCCCCCCCCCCTTTTGTAAAATCCTGGATCCACTCCAGCCTACAAATAAGTTTTGGAAGATTACAACATCGCACAAAATGATGCATTTTCATTGATAAAAATAGAAGTATGATTGCTTAGTGTTGAGGCACCTTTTATCTCGTACAGGCAGCTGATCATCGCACATGAAAGGAATGAGAAAATAAGGTCTGCCTAAAACAAATTATAAAGCAATCAAACAAACAGACGGAGGGACTATCATTACTTATCGTCTTGGAGGGAGAAATGTATCAATATTAAGACATATTATGTACAAAGATTTTGAAGGAATGTGCATGTCAATGTATGGAAAGTTTTGTTTGTACTAGCAGTTAAGTGAGATCTTCTTTGCTATGCGACGCAACTTTTTAACGCATGTATTTTGGCCAAAATTGAAAAAAAAATTATTTTCTACACAACCGGATGATTTATTTTGGAGGGGAATTACCAAATTACGATCTTAAAATAAGCATTTGGATCACCAACAGTAGGCTTATTCGAGTTATTGACCATGTTGACGTATTAACACTTATGTTTTATGTCACTTTTATCTGTCACATTAGGTATATTTTGGTTTTTGTTTTTCAAATAAAATGAAAGAATGACTACGATGGAGATGGTAATGGCACACCTTAATGGAATCGATTATAAAAAAAAAACCCGGCTAGCGATAAATCAACAAATCTGTGACCTTGAGTGGTAGCTTCAGTAGCTGCTTTTGATCGTAGCATCAGCTCGAGTTGGTGATAAGGACTTCTTCACCTTGCCTTTTAATGATTGTTCTGGAAATTAGTTAGGGAATTATTGCCCAGGAGGATGGTGTTATTTACATAGGCTGATACCTAGACGCCCCATTTCATTAAGCCGCTGGCAAAGCAAAGCGAGAGAAGGTCAGTGATGCTCGACCTGAAGAACCCGTTTCATGAATGCAATGGTTGCTATTGATTCGCCTCAAGGAGTAGGATTCATTTGATAAATAAAACCCTTTGCTCATTAAAACAAAACGTTTCCTTCCAAGCATGCCAGGCGAGAAATGTTGAAAACAAAATGAGGATGAGAATCACACGTAAATAACCTAGGGGTAGGCACATGCAGTATGGCAGGCTAATGACGCAAATTATAAATGGTGATCACGTGATGTCATCCGTGTCACCTGACACTTCAAATTAAAAATCAGTCTTATACCAATATTAGCGACGGTTACATTGAGTGGCCCAGAGATATTGCCATTAAATTTTCTTCTTTCGAGTGAGGCTTTTTCGAAGATACATATTAAAGGATAAAATGCAAAGAAACACAAGTATGAAGTGACAATTCATTTTCCTGCTGGTAAATGTTTAAGTTTAAGGGCAATTACATATCGCCGGTTTCGATGGGAGAAATTTGAGGGGAAGATTTTTGTGATTTCTTGGCCCCGATATTTTGCGGTGTGCATTCCATTGTCGAAGTTTTCATTCGCTTATTTTATCTAATACATAACTCATCCCTCAACAAACATTTCCTTTCTTTTTTTCCATCTCATTCACTCATGATACCTCTTAATACATGTCGTTATACAATGACTTTTGAACATCGTACTTCTTAACCATTATTTTCCAATCATTGTATTTTTTTCAATAATTTGCATAAAATTCACTTCCCGATCTAGTCAACATATATATTTTTTTACATATAAAGAAATTAATCATAAACTTGAAAGTTTTCACTCGCTCCTAATACTTCCAAAGTAATGCACCGCATCTAAAAACCCAGTCGATCAAAATCTTTACCAAGTTATTAAGCCAATACATCGTAAGGCAAGTATGCCTCCCACTATGTATTTTTTATATGTAATTGCCCTTCAAATCTACTGATAATCTTCAGGAAAATGTTATATAGCTATATACTTAAAAAATATCTTGTATTCGAGAAAAAAAAATTTTTCACGGGGAAAAAGGCTCTTCGTGATTAGTGATGCTATTCTTGCTATTTTGTTTTCGTCAAAGTTTTGTAGAAAAGTGGCCCCACTGGCAAAGCCGAACTTCGCACAGGCAGTTTACTCCCCATTCCAAAGGCCAGCCCCCTCCCTATACTACTATGTACTGCATACTTGACCACTTACGGCCATGTATAGTTCACTTCTCAAGCAACAAACAAGAACCACTTTCAAAACAACTGCCATAATACAAACCAAGGTTGAAATGCGCAGACCGATATATGGTAAGTTACTAACACTAATGGCTAACTAAATATTATGGGTCATTTATACAATTTTCCGGACAAATGAAGGATCTCCAAAAAAGACCTGTCGCCTTTAGATATTTTGTAAATAAAGTTCTGACAATTTAAACTGAATTCTATCCTGACAAGCTGTTCGAAAGCTTTTAGTACTTTCGACTTTTATGAAGAACACTCTTTTATTTAGAGCAAAAGTTTCCCAAAGCCCGATTTTGACTTCCAGTGACAGCTTTGATGTATGAGTTATTCGCATGTATTGAAAATGTTATAAAACATCCAAATGATGTTTTTATTTTATTCTGCATCGATTCTGACATTACATAATTTCGCAGCTGTGTATTAACTCGCTTTCCTCACACCCGAATTTAATATTTGTTTCACAATCTTCTTGATATATTAAATTCGCAGTTTTATCGAAAGGGACTTATATATATAATATCTATACTAGCAAAAGTCGACACGATAATTTTAATCCTTTAAATTTGCTAGAGGTGAAAAGTATCTGGAAATCGACTTGTAAGTCGATTTTTTAAACATAAATGATTTATAACAGTGCGAGATTCTATGGAAAAGATAATACTAAATATTGTTTTCTATTGAGTATCAAATTTCTCCTCTATACATTGTGATTTTATAATAGGGGTATTGTAGAGGTACGAGTCAACCTATTTGTTATGCTTTCCTTTCTTCTTTTCCCCATTTTCTTGTTTTTTGTCCCTTTTTTTAATTTTGGAAGAAAGAAAAAAAAAAGGGGGGGGGGTGGTCGCTCTCTGCCCCCGAAAATCGCAGAAATACAAAGTGATTCATCTTGAGGTTAAATAAAATGTGAACGCGGCCAGTCATGACGCATTGACGAGTATTGAAGAGCCTAGTTTATTAGATCGAGATTGCCTTCGAGCAACAATGTGTTAAATTGTATATTTGAACAGTGCATTGCGAGGTAATGAAAGTAAAATTGTTTTCTGGTTTCAGGATGCGTATCTCTTTCGAACAAATATGTAATATTGATATGCAATGAAGCGCGATAAACCGCTGACTACTGCACCATATTGGAGCGATATGCTCGAGCGCATGTTACAATGATAAACCAATAAATATCCCTCATTATTATAAAAGATATTCGTCGTTGATAAAATGTCGAACATGAATATATGCATGCATGAAATTGAATATTTCAGGTGATCCGAGTAGATGATAAATAAAGAATTCCAAGATGGATCCTCATTTTTAATTATGAATAATACCAAATCTGTCAAATACAATGTTTTAGGAAGAGGGTCACTAATATGGATAGATGATTCGCGTATTCAGATAATTATCAGGAAAAAGATACATTTTGAGGGATTATGCATTTACATTGCACCCCTCGTATAAACAACAAGTTCGGTGTTTTCTTTTCGTGCGTTTGTCTTAAGATGCTTTTAGGTGCAACCCGTTGTTCATCAAAAAGGGAAAATACTATCAGTCTATTGGGGTGTTGCAAGAAACTTGCGATCAATTGCAAGTCAATTTTCGGTCCATAAAACAATCATATGTCTTGCAGTTAATTGCAAATTAGTGATTGATTGCTAATTTGCTCCGTGAAATAAGAAGTTTAATCTGATTTGCTACAGCTAACGTTGATCTATCAGTTGTAAATTGCAACATAATATTTGCAATTGATCGCAAATATTTTCTTGCAACACTTCCTATGAGAGCATCGTGATTTTAACCCTCACTGAACTGGGCTATTTCGCTCCATGAGGGGGAGGGGAGGGGGGGTGGCTCGGAGGCTCCCCTCAGATCTCGGCCGAAGATCTGAAGGGGCCGATCGCCGAAAAAAATTGCACGCACCTCAGAAATCGGACAAAGAGATAAATAGTCGTAAAAAAATCACAAAAATTGTTTTTTAACTAGTTATAATTTATGCAAATGATATTCATAGATCTTTTTTCTTTAGTTCATAAAAAGCTTCTTGCAAATTATTTTTTGTTTTAAAAGTATCCAAGAAGAAATATTAACATTTAAACATAGAAAAATGTCTGAAATCAACATTAATTATTATGCATTTTATTGTTTTATGAATTCCTAATGTATCCTGTTGCTTTTAATGTTTATGTATTTTGTTTTTGTTAAATTTTGTTTGAGTACTTTATTTTGATCAATATTATGTCAAATTGAATGAAAAACAAAGCCAGAAATTAAAAATATTTTACGGATTTAGAGCTCAAAATAAAGTTATCACTTTCTTATCGTTTTTTTTTTTTTTTTTTGGGGGGGGGCACAAAGTTGATTTTTAGGGGGGCGGGGTTGGTTGACCTTTGCTTACAAAAACTCACATTTCTCCGTAACGGACGGTCCGATTTTCGCAAATTTGGTGTAAAAATATGCGTATCGAAGACTTAAAAAAAGAAGTCGTAAGATCGAGAGGCGCGAGGTGCAGTGGTCTAGCAAGCGTGGTGAAATGTATATACGGGGAAGATGACCCCGTGCAGTTAGTGATCAATCAATCTGCTCTGCTTCTCATTCAGAAGTAGCAGAATACAAAAGTTACAAGGGTGTGTTTGGATGGACATCTGTCGACATTGAAACTACAAGTTCATGAAGAACAAATGGTAAACATCAGGTGCTTTGTATGAAGATCACGTGTAGGAGAATATGATTGATTTCAGAGGATACAAACACTAAAATGATACACGAGCTCTCAGCAAAGATACTGAGATTATCGATTTTATGCCGGAAATTCATCGACGTAATTCGACGCTTTCAAGTATTTCAGCACCACCTTCAAAACCACATGCTATAAAAAGAGGGACCTTTTATATACCCCCACTCTACAATACCACGCTCCAGCGTAATTTACCGGACAGGTACCCCTATGCCCCCCTCCAGTCACTCTCGGACGGCAGAGAGAAGGTTTAAACATGCAAACAGGAATGAAGTACTTGCGAGAATAAAAAAAGAGAAAGAAATAAAACGGAAATTGACCTCTTCCTATAGAATCTCGAGTAAGTTTACAACGTGGGCCAGTAGCAGGTACTTTGATCTAATTTAACGAATCTCATCCATTTTGGGTTTGATATAGTCAGTGTTTAACGTCAGTACATAGTAAGAAATGAAGAAGACATGGATTGGGAATTGAATTTTGTTCTAAAGAGGAGACGAGGCCTATTGACAAATAGACACTGGTTACGACCATGTCCACGTTATCTACTTCAATTGACATGTCCTGTGACATCTCCTTCCAGTCACCTAATAAAGTAGGCCGTTATACTGCCTTTCTTACAATTCTCACTGAGACCATTACTCCCACCAAACAATGCTAAACACAAAACTCATCTAAAATTAATACAGATGAGGGTTTGTGGGGGGCGGGGGGGGGGGGGGGGGGAAGGCCATAACGCTTAATGTCAACGTGTCAAACTTTTACTAATCAACATGCCATTTGGGGCACGTTTCGTAAAGAACTACAACTATTGGAAATCTGTCATTATGACAACTGCCATGTTAACATGACTCAGCAGCCAATAAAAGCAATCAAAATCAAGGTTTCAATGGTATTTACCATTGGCAAAGTTAGATCAGCCCCTACCTGAACACTATACATTTTTTTGTTCAATCCACTGAATCCTATTTAACGTACAATATTAGTTACGAAAGGTCGATTCACTTCTTCTTACTCGCGATTCTAACTAAGGAGATCTGAAATTAAAATATGCCGAAGGTATAATCATGACTAGGATCAATACCCCAAAAAACATCATATTCAGTTTCATGTTTTTTCTTGTTCATCAACCTTTTTCGGGAGGGGGGGGGTGGCATGGCTCCCAAACCCTACTCCCATCTATGACACAAGAGCCACTGCTTTAACTGTATAAGATATAGTGCAATGTTTATACTTAAAAAATGCAGTTTCTAATCAATTGTGCGAGGTTTATTTCGTCAATAATATATAGATGTTTTAAAACAAACACCCAAAGCTAGCATATTTATCAGTAAATAATTGTCTAGTATGAAATATATTGGCTAAGGTACTTATCACACGACTAAATTCATGTTATGATTAAAAGAAGGCACGCAAATACATAATCATCACTGCCACCACCAACATCATTACCATCATCCCAATCATCAAGATCATTATGCTAATGATAATACCCACTAGAATAATTTTAACAATGCATGCTTTGACTCACTGGGGAAAAACCCAACTCAAGTCTCTTATACGCACGCATTACTTTTAATTCAAGTTGTTTGATTTGAGCAGTTACGTTTGATTGCCCTTCTTTGTGCAACGCCCCCTAGGGGTTGTTGGTTTTATCTATGGTAGATATGAAAACATTTAGAGTTTTGACATGGGGCTCTTAACACAAAGTGTGGTCATCAGTCTAAAAATTGCTATAATCATCAGAATCCCGCCATTATGTGTGTGATCAATATGTATCCACATTAATCCAACATGACCATTTTGATATAATTTGGAATTCAATACATATCTTTATACGTTACGGATTGTACAATGTGCTTTAAGCATTCACTAAAAAAATGAAACTATGCAATTGGTGAATACCAAACAACAAAATTGCGACTTTCTGCTGAGGTCTTATTAAAGTAAAAGAATGGTTGAAATTCATTTTCATATTTTTTGGGGGGTTGTGTTCAATCCCAACTCTTTGTTCAACGGGCCCATATGTAATTGATTGTTATCTATGGTAGATATGAAATCATTAGTGTTTGACATGGGGCTGCAACACAAATCATTGCAATCAATTTCAAAATTTAAGGACCGGTCAGAATATCTGCTGTATGCATATCTTTATCAAATTATATCCATATTCAACTAATCATAACCAATTTTTCTTCATGATTTGCAATCCCATACAAAAGGACATGATTAGGATTTAACAAAGAATGAGGGTAATCAATTGGCAACGCCATAGAAACAACCAAATCATACTTTGAAATGCGAATTGGTAATGATTATTCAATTTATTTCAAATTTCTGAATTCTGCTATCATTATTGTTTTATTCATAGACTGAAAATGAGTAGAAAATTATTTAGCAGTGTTAAGTATTTTTTAATTAAGTTTCACTCAAAGACTTTCTATTCGACAAAATCTTTTAATTATAACTGTTAATACTCACCAGGCAATAGAGAAAAACTGCTCCGATAAGAATTATTCTCAGTAAAACTGGACTAGCTGCTTTCACGACCTGGAAAGAACATAAATTGATGCAAAAATAAATTGCAAGGGCCAAGGGATATCTGATATGAGAAATTAATAAAACACCAATCTTTCCAAAAACAAGTTGAAGATAGAAATAAAAAAAACCTTGTAATGTCAAGTCTCAGATTTTAGAGAAAATAATCATTTTAATGCACAGTTGTTGGGCCTTCCAATAACCAACTAAGACATATAATTCATTTGCACTATAGCAGGGAAATGTTTTAGACATATTTCATTTCGGTGGCCGAGTCCTTTTTACAATTTTACCTATAACAGATGGAACGAACATCTTATTGATTTAGGGCTACGAAAGTCACGTGGTCTTTATACTAAGAAATTAAATGACTACTAGGTATGTCATATGGTTTGCATAATGTGAAGTGTTAAAGAAGCTTAAACTCCATTTTAACCATTTTAATAGAATGAAATATTGTTTGGAGTACACGGGAATATAATAATAAGAGGAAATAAAACGTTGCCCTTTGATAATACTGTATATGCAAATTCTACATGTATATAAAATTCATTGCTTTTTGGCAAATACACTTTATCTCGTGCATTATAAACCAATAATAGAAAGTAAAGAATAATAAATACAGATTGAGCAACATTAAAAACTTGTTCATGGTGTGCAATGATAAAAAAAATCAGGTTGAGAGTCGGTTTGCTATCACCTATTTTAGAGCATTATGGTAGTTCACTTGCCGTTAAAAATGAACTTCTACAGAAAGAAACCCTTTCATGCAATCAACGTACAACTACCAACGTGACTAGATACGAGACGGAGGTTCGCTGATTACGTCACAGATCGATCGAACACCCCTCTCATCCATGCACGACCTTGTGTGCAAGGATTGAAAGGGACCCTGTCGATCGACGGAGCAGCGAAATACATAATTATGTAGGGATCATTTTCTGCAAAAATGTACGAATCGATCGCGACGATCATACGAACGGCGTCGAGCCAAGGCCGTGGTCGTGACGGAGTATCTTGGGAATACAGAGTAGAAATTTAAGATGAGTGAACGGATGGTGAAAGAAGCATCACCTGAGCGCCACGGAAGTATGTATTGGATTAATGTGTAGAGTTTTAGTTAGAGATTGGGAGGGAGGGGTAAACGGAATAGGTGGATGAACATATAATGTAGCAAAGGCTGGGGGGGGGGGGGGGTGAGCGGAGATGAAGACGGATAGGGGTAAGGGGATAAAAGAGAAACACGAGGAAGTGACCTGCAAAGGAGACTAGCTGGAGTGTTTGTGTAAATATTCATATCTGAATGGCGCACGCCTCAAAACATAAACAAACAATAGCGTGCGCGCGTGGGTGAGGTTGTGGGTGCGTGTGCGTATGTGTGTGAGCGAAATACAAAAATATTATTATGGGGAAGGTATATCAAGACATACAAACAAGAGTGAATGATCTGTTCTTTTTTTTCCATTACCATCTCGGCAGCGATGTCCAAACAGTAAAAAAAAAAATGTTCCGTCTTGTCTTTTGAAGAACATGATACACAAGTTATAGAAGAATGCAAATGCTTGCCAGGATAAACAATGGCAAAGTCGATTATAGATGCATTAGTTTCAACACTGAGATAATCAATCATTGACCATTTTAATAGCTATTGCACAAGACATATATTGCAGAAAAATAAAGTTTCATTGCCTTGACAAAATGAGGGAAGATATATATATATATATTTATATATATATATATATATATGAATATATATTTATAGACCGACAACATGAATTCACACACAAGTAATAGATTACTATGACGTATGAGTACTAGTAATCAGGGTTTAATACCGTACTGACAAAGGGTATTTCATTTGGAAAACTCGCATTTTTATTATTCGTGCATTTTTTCTTCATTTTTTAATGATAGTGATTTCCGAGGGAACACTGTTTTCATGAAAGATGCACCATTTCTGGATTCTGGAGGCAACAGACAATACATAAAACATACTATAGAATACCAGTTCATGCTCTTGTGTAGGAAGGTGAGCTTTAATCTGTCATGCAAGAAAAATACAGAAAAGAGACGGAAAATCAGTAGGTCTAATTGAGCGAGACAGATACAAGAGAATAGACCCCATTATTGAGGGAAATATTAGCCCCCAAAGTTTGAAAATAAGATCAGTGGCTGGACATGAATAAATATGAGGTTGAACAGGCGCTAGATAATGGTAGGCCTGGCGTTCGTCGGAGACGTTTTCCTCGTCGCTTCTATTAAATATCCCCATCCTAATATTGCACTTGTAGGGCACTTAAAAGGGCAAGAGGCAAGAACCGCTGTCACAGAAATGAGGAGATAAGAGACCTCCACAACTCTGAATATTATATTCTCATATTGAATAGCCTTATTCATCTTGAGTGTGGGTTAGAAATTAAAGTTGCAATATTTTGAGAATGGAGGGGGTGGGGGATACGTGTATATCACTCCGAAAAATCCCAGACGGAAAAGGGCTATTGAATGGAAATGAATATTAAGAAAAATGAACAGAGGGGAAATGAAAAATAAACCAAGGAAATGAATGAAAGGATGAGGAGGAGTAAAAAAATTAAAACGGTAAAAAAATGTAAAACAATTACGATTTTTGTAATGTAAATCAGTAATGCAAATCATTAATGTTATATATTTTTATTTCTCCCTTTCATTTGGTGTCTAACCAGAATTCATTATTGATGCTTACCATGTATATCTTGTTTATTTATGTAACTTACGATTAGATATGATGTCCTTCTTTCAGATTCTGTCTGACCTTTCTATTTCTCTCTTTCTGTCTTTCTCCCTCCTTCTCTCTCTTTCTCCCTGTTGCTCTTTCCCACTCTCTCGTCTATTATGATCGCCATTATGTCACTCTTTTTTGTACACATAATTCTTATATTTGTAATCTGCAATTTATTGTTTACTTGTGGGTCTGTTTTCCCTCTTTCTTTCCTTTTCCCCTCTTTCATTTCCTTTATTTTTGCTACACCCCCCTCTCTATTCTTACCTTTTCACATGCTTACTCTTGCCATTCTTGCTCCTCACCTGCTCTTTGTTCTTCCTTTTTTTTTTATAAATTAAATCTGTCTTATTACATACATCTATTCTTTTTATACTATTTTTGCATTTTAAACGTAATGTATTTTTTTCTTCTTTAATGGTCACTGCATGTTACGTATTTATTTATTTCTCTGTTATATATTTAAAAAAATGTAAACTCACATTTTTAGTCTTTGGACTTTTTGATGAGTATTGTTTAATAGAACCGAATTGAATTGAGTTTAATGATGATGATGATCATACTAATTGTAATAATAGTAAAATATAGAATAATAATAGAAATGATATTAATAATAATAATAATAATAGTAATGTTAATAATTTGCACCCCACATTAGGTGGTTATCTTTTGTCCACTCCCATCCTTCAAAAATCCCCTTTAATAACGTAGATTTGCTTCCCGTGACATCCCTGCTTTATTGATAATAGAATGAACCTATTGTTCTCCCGAGGGTTTTCTTATAGTATATTCCCATATGGTAGCTTTTAGGCAGATAGCAATAATGATTATGATAATGTTTCTAACAAAAACAACAGTTAAAACAGTAATGATACAAGTAATGATACAAATCATAACGACGATAGCATTAAAGATAATAAAAAACGTCGAAGAAAAGAAAAAAATAAGGGGGAAAAGAGTATTTCCGGTGTTATTCCATATACATTATAAAAAATCGAATGATATTTCGTATATCAATAAATAACAATAAAACCAAAATCTAATCACTAAAAACTACAGGGGCCGTTACACTGAAAATATTTCGTCAGAAAGAGATGGGCTGTGTATAATTAAGGGCATTTGTTCAATAGTGTAATAATTGTGGTCTTATAGTTGTGACTATATTGATATAGCAATGAAAGTTCTCTGTTCATTCAGCATCGATGTACAGTGCGAACAAATAGCATTAACATCGGCACAATGTCAGGTTTTGATGATATCGATAATTAAAAAAAATAGCTCTCAAGCATAATCCTGAACCAAAATGAGGAGAATCGAAAGGAGATCAAACATCGTTAAGTATTACCCCGATAATATTTTTCTGTGTCATTGTATTATCGTTAAGTATGAACCCGAAATTTTTTCTGTGTCATCGTATCATAAGACTGAATGCTGTCCGTAAATAAATGAGGTCTTCTTACTCTGGAAAAAGAACCTTGCATTCTATCAGGGTAACGCGAAATAGGATGCTGTACTGATTTCGTTGTGGTGTAATTCCGATGAAGACAATTTTAGACACATTTAATTCATAACGTGACCGTGGAAAATAAGCTCTGTGTACATTAAATCAAAGATGCACTGTCGAAGGGAAAAAACAGTAACAGACCAAATTCACGATTTGATATACTACATGGGGATCCCTGCTAAAATTTTGCAATGGGAGAATAAGACGCCTTGGTGGATGGTTGAGCGGCAGAAATAGAACGCGTATCGTCCTAATCTTTCACCTGTTTTTGGAGTAGTCGTTTGACCGATGACTGATTGGCCCTTTCGGTCGTAATATAGGTGACTTTGTATAGCGACTGTAAATCCAATGATTATTCAACTTGGTGATCCCCTATGCCCAGAGGGAAGTGATAGACTTTCATCCACCATTCTACCAGTTTGAACTTGAGTGGATTGAGTGACAATGTGAGGAGTCTAAACTGTGTAGGATCGTGTGTCGAGTTAGAGTCTAAAATTCCAAAATGGTCAGTGAAAAGGCATATTGGACGTCATTCGAATATACAGTGACCCACTTGGAAGTGAAAAGTTGAGGAATGAGAAGGGTGGATAGACGATAAAGAAAGAGAGAGAGAGACTGAGACTAAAAAGTAGTGAGGAAGTCGAGAAAGTGTGTATGTGCGGGGGGGGGGTGAAGGCGCTTAGGCGTGAGTGTGCGTCTATGGGAGATAAAATAGAGAGGAGAGATGAATGCAATATATAATGAGTGAGAAAGAATAAAAGGGCTGAAAAAGTAGAAAATACTGAAAGACCTAGAGGAGGTCAGCAAAAGTAACTTCTATAACTATGCTAACGTCACCATCGTCATCGTAAGATTAGCTTCTACACCGAATGACCTCAATATTACGTACGTTACCTCTTCTTTTTACATATCATTGCAATTTCCTTGCCCAAGATCAACATCGCACCAACAAAAAGTATAAAATCCTAAATGAAAAACAGTCAAACCGAGAATTTACATAAATTTTACCACGTTATTACAGATACATTATCATTTGAGATGTTTAAATCTTTTAACTTTTTGCCTGATTTTATATAGAGAATGTCCTGCCTGTGACGTTTATAACAAGATTTCTTTGTGGCATTAATTTCAATTGTCACAGATATATGGCAGGAATCTTGAGTTAGGCAGTAAAACCCATGCCACACCAAGATTTTTCTCAGTTCATAGAGTGAATGTAGTGCCCGTTGTTCTTATGCTGTTACTTGAGCGGTTTCGTTCTTACTTGGCTTTACAGGTTGTATATTATCCCACTAAGCTAAGGGCTCATTCTGTCCTGGACAACTCTACAAAGAGGGCTCAAACTTTTTGGAACTGTTCACAATCTCTTTGAAGAAAATTATATTGGACGGATTACTGAATTACCTGGGACAAAAAGAGGTTCTCCAGAATAGCTTATTACAAAACCAAAATATCCGCGTCCAAAAAATTTTACCGACGACAACTAGACAACGAATATGATATTGAGGACGAAGAAAACCTAATTAAAACCGACTTTGGAAGGGACGGGCGATAGTTTAGAAATATAGCGGTAGATTTACCCTATGGCTATAGACTAAGATGTTATTGAAGGTCGTTCAATAATATATATATTTTCCATCTAAATTTCTTGAAATGAGTAAGAAGGTATATTGTGGTCAAAGTAAAAAGGCTAATTCTACTTAAATATGTTGTGTTCTAAAGTTAAGGAAATTTGAAGCGAAACAGATAGGGTATAAGCCGACAGTGATTGAACAATAATGGGCTGAGCGAGCCTACACGAAAATGTCCTTCTGGACAAGACACACACCGTTCGCCTGGGACTGCATATATTATGAGACGATTCTTTAGCTACCTTATCAAGAAACAGTTTTAAAGTGCCTGGAGGATATCTTAAAGTAAGTCACAGGACAGGAGGGATTTCAGACGAGCTCTGATGACCATATTGTCAAATTTATTGACTTTGAGTGACTGAATTAATGAGAAAGAGGAAAGTAAACCCGTTTAACCCAAGGGGGTGAAGTGAGAGGACTCGTTGATAGCAAATAAAGATAAAAACATGCAGTTGCTGTTACAACAGAGGTAAACAAAGGACAACTACACTGCAAAAAGGTTTGTAAATGCAAATAGCGTCTTACGTGGACTCAGTTAAAAGCAAGGAAGCCTGCCAACAAGGGTTACTGCAAACCACTCGATTAAAAAAAAAAAATTCTTAATGACAGAGGGTGTTCCCTAGAAAATGATGTCAGTTTATTTTGAAGACCTTTGATGGATTATAAAGGGTAGCGATTTTTTTAATGTAAGTTGTTTGGTTCCCCACCTTGGGTTTATATTATATCTCGACTGAGAAAAAAATCGACATAGGCGTGTGAGTTTCCTTGACCCAATAGGCATTTAAACTGTTTCTAACATCGGTACGTGATCATCAGCATGAATACTGATCTCGGGCATTTCACATGAGAATGTTCGATTACTAGTACATACAAGCAAAAAAAAAATGGCGTCACAAATACTGACTAATGGCTCCTCCTTTATATCATGTATAATACATGCTATAGAAGAACTCAATCGTATCTGATTTATCTACTGGTATATATAGGGAGGAGGAAGGGTTAGGCATGCAACAATGGCTTGACAAGTAATGGCGGACAATCCCATAACATATGATGCAATGCCCACTCCTATTCATTATGCATCTCGTTTTGTGTGATTACAGTTCGTGAGAAGCAAGCTTCTTTGAACATGACCGTTGGCGTCTGTGGTGAGATGATCTGACTGGGATATATAAACACTTCTCCATTTGATAGGTTTCCCAAAGCAAACTTATACTTACTTTGTAAGTAGCACTAAAGGTCACTTTTTCAACGTCATAGTTTCACGGGCCACTCAAAGTGAGGTTTAACTTTAATGCCGAATCTCGTATTTATTGAAAATTTAAAAGGAAAGGCGAATTCGATGCGTGATTATCTACAAGGAGAAAACAAATCTATTCAACTGCTACAATTGCCCTAAAGAGCCTGTCAAGTAGTCTTTTTTTGCATGCTAGGTTAGGTCAGCATGGAAGATATGATTACATATTGGATGGTATTGAGTTGGTGCTGCTTACATTTGATATTGGTGATATACCTATAGCATATTGACCGTTTGCCCCGAGAAATATCCAGGAAAATAAAAACGTATTCTTCAAACTATAAATTAATATATACTTCGGTTTTGGACCATTTTACGTAAGTAACCTAGCTTCCCATAGGCTTATATTTTTTTTATTTTGGAGATTTTGCAATTAACTGCCGAATGAGGGCGCCACTATCCGACTTACAACTTCTTCGACAAAATTCTTTACAGATAACGTCGATTTTTCACCTTTATATTTTGATTAATAATGGGATTGAAATTAATCACATTGGAATTCTAATTTATTAATCATCAATAAGTGTCGTCATTCAAACAACCCAACTCTCGGCAAGAAAATGTGTAGCATGAACTGAAACACTATGTAATACGTATTTTTTCATCTTACAATTCTCTGAAATCTAAGGTTTAAGACTCATTCCTGTATATGTTTTAACTAATTCAATTTTTAATACTAAAGCATTCTTTGAGCTTTATCTTACAATACATGGTACAAAAATATATTAATTTCCATGAAAAGACAATATAAATTTAGTAGATATCACTTTATTTACCGGTGATCGCTAAGTGTTTATTAAAGATCTGCTTCGATTGCATTATTTCCTTATAATACCTCTGCTTGATTCCTTTGACTGCCGCTCGTTATTTTTGAAATATCAATACCAATCCTAAGTTTTAAACGAGTTCCTACTTTCCTTTCTAGTCTGACTACACAGATGCCAGGAGGGTTATATTTTAAAGGACAAGACCACATTAATTCTCTGACGTAC
The DNA here is from genome assembly GCF_037042905.1 of Lytechinus pictus. Taxonomy (NCBI): domain Eukaryota; kingdom Metazoa; phylum Echinodermata; class Echinoidea; order Temnopleuroida; family Toxopneustidae; genus Lytechinus; species Lytechinus pictus. The sequence goes on along the minus strand of NC_087246.1, from coordinate 61,057,166 downwards.
TGGTGACTTTGAAGTTGGGATATATTGAGCCCTTAAACGATAATTGTCTATTGTAATGTTATATTATTAGAAATATTTGTATGCACTTCAGATATTCAGTAGGGCCCGCTAAGAGAACAATTTTCGGAACTGAAGTGGCTACCCTGGGTAAATAGACCGTTATTATTATTATTATAATATATGATTATATGTTACTATGTCAATTGTATGATTATTGTAAACATGAAATTGAAAGTGGAAAACAATTGAATTGAATTTCTTAAGGGAGATATCATAATTTCATTTTTCATTATTAAAACTGCATAAAATTAAGTATTTATATACATCGTACTGTAACATAGATAGATGAATAGAAACACCGAGGATTAACCTACCGACAGTATTAAGTATCTATGGTATTCATCATAATTAAAATGTCGGTTTGCCACCCGTTCTATTGGTTTATACCAGGGGTTCTCAAACTTTTTCTTTGAAGGGCCAGATGAGACTCCAAGTAAACCTGAAAGGGCCAGGGTGAAGTGGATACTAGACAAAAATGTGCGCGAAGCGCAAAGACCCTTGCGGTCGGGGTCCTAGATGCTCTATAATCTGGCCCTTATTTTGGGAGCTTTTATTCCAACAAATTTATAACAGTTTCATACAGAACGCAGGCAAAATTAGAAAAGATTTCAAAATACAGCGAGAGTCAATATTAATGATAACAAAATTGCAGCACTTTGTTAGAAGGAATCTAGATTTTACCTATACATAACTGGTATTGGGGAGACAGATTATGTCTTGAAGTATCAATATTTTTGCAGTCAAAGTAGAATGAATAATAGAGTACGTCTGTTGTAGACTCTAACAATGATGTCAGTCTTCTAGTCACTTTCAATATGGGAAAAGGGACAGTCTGTCAGCAATAAGTTGCTTGAACCTTGGCACAAAAGGTGTAATTACCAGACGAAGGCACTGGTGCAAATGTTCAATGGTCAAGCAGGGGCCGCGGAAGCGGGGGGGATGGGGGGGGGGGGGGGCTGGGGGGCTTCAGCCCCCCACTTTTTTCCAAAACCATTTATATAAACGTAAAAATGACCATACGATTGTGATTTTTTGCATGGCCAGCGCCCCCCCCCCACTTTGAAAACCGTTCCGTGGCCCCTGTCAAGGTACTTCGGTATGAGTTAGTTCTTTAAAATGTTCATTGTGGAAAATGAACTTTCACACCTGTATGTAGATCCAAACATGGTGAGAACAGCGCTGGTCATCTAATAAGTAGATCGAACAGACAGAAAAGACTCCACTAAACTTTGTTTAAATGTCAAATTAATTTGACTGCCATTACTTTTATTACGGTTAGGTCTACATGGATGCACAATGTAATCATATTGAGCTTTGTTTCATATTGTGACTTTAGTGATTAAAAAAAAACCAGCAGAGTCTCGCGGGCCGGATAGAGAAGCTCTGCGGGCCGGATTCGGCCCGCGGGCCGTAGTTTGAGAACCCCTGGTTTATACTTACCTGGTCTACAAGCTGTTGGGTTTTACTTCTTAGATGGTCTAATAGCACAAGGGTAAAACCATTTAGTCTATTATTAATTTGAACTAATTATCGTTTTGTCTATATTACCTTTGGTCTAATATCCACTTTGTATAATTGTCAGTAAGTCTCACGCCCAGATGGTCTAATTTCCCTTGTTTACTAACTTCTTTGCACGTTGTCAAAGTGGTGCTAAGCCAAGTGGATATTAGACGAATTGGAAAAAAGGCTAACCCGTAATTGAATGGGCTATAAGGCAATTAGACCAAATGGTTAGTGGACAAACGGGTTGTGGGTGATGTACATGTAGGATTATGCATGTACGATGAGAACCAACGGAAAATAGACGTAGAGGGTGTAGACCAAGTGGCAATTTACTGACCCACATTTGCCGACCCACAGACGTCTTGAATTAACAAGTCGAGCCACCTGTTCTTGATAATCTATACTTAATAACTGTCGATAACCTGTCCTCTTCATTTAGCCGTTAAGTCAAGCTCCATGTAATTGAAGCTCGGAGGCAAGACTTAATACGTTATTCATTCATATTATCCAGACATTGGAAATTGGAAATTGAAAGAAATTGATTTTTATCAGGATTAAGAATGCAAGTGGCTGAGATTTAATAGAGCCCAGGGGAGTACTTTGCCGATTTATGTTTGATATTATATTTACGTCGGCTTCGTATCTTTGTTTTTGTGTTTAGACATTTTCTCCTACGTCAACATCATAACAAAACTAAGGTTATGCCTCTATCCATGACAATGTTATACAATACACAGGAATAATTTGGTAGACTGGCCTATTCGTTCGGATTTGGTATAGGTTGGTAGAATTAAACAATATATATTTTTATACTGAAAATTGATACATTCTTATGGAGAAAACTATTTCTACTTCTTCCCTCGCCCTAACTTTTACAGCATCGGTACAACAAAGTAATCGCAATGCATTATTAATTGAGCGATGACTTCGCATTGCATTTGACAATAAATCCCCAACCCCCATCAGAGCCAGCCTGCATCAGCCTCTGATATGTCTGCCTCTGGTTTGATTTCAGGGATATATTGTCACCTCATCTTTGCTTGGACGAGACCAGTTTAATTGGCACTCAGACAATTCGAATACAAGAAGCGTTCCAGATCGGAAAGACCAATCGAGTGTCTCGGATCGTCTGATTCGGTTTCAGGAAGCGAGAGATATTCCAAAATTGCTCAAGTACCTGCAAGGATGAGCCACTACTTAAAGCTGAACTCTCGAGGAGACCGTATTGCTTCGATGTGATCGCCTACGAGGATGATGAAGATACCCAAAATGACAAATAGATATAATGACGGAGACTATAGCAACGACGACGGTCATAATAAAGGTTTTGATGATGATGATATTGTTGACGTGGATGATGATGTAGATTGGGACAAGGATGATGATGATGGTGATGATGACTTTGATGATGATGTTGTTGATGATGATGATGATGTTGATGATGGTAATGATGATGATGACATGGATAGTGATGATAATAATGCAGATGATGAAGAAAAGGACGTTAAAAACAATTATCACGACTAAAATCCAGGTATGAGACTCGATGATTTTCGGATAATATCTATTACGAATGGTGACATTACATTAAGTTTTCAAGCTTCTTACACAGGAATGTGGGAAAGGTAATGATGATGATATCGATGCCGATATGCTAAAAAAAATCGATAACTATTTTTGGGTAAATTTCGTTGGATAGCCTGATAGATAAGTGATTACTAATAAGGGGTCGTTAATGCATATGTTGCATGTCTTGTTATAATCATGCTTTCATGAAAATGGTTGGGGGCAGTACTATATGTATATCTCTAAGTCTGAATCAATAGCATTGTACAAACTCTACAATATCCACAGTGACGGATAGGGTATTGGAAAATAATCTTATTATGTGACAATGTTGAGTACTCAATCGCTAGAGCCACCAATGTAATATTCGAAATAATTCCCCAAACCAATGAATGAAAAACAGGATCTTACATGAAAGCCGGTGGGAAAGGAGAGACTTGGGTTAGATTTCTGAATCATCTGATCAAAAAGAACGAAAGGATGTGAGCCCGAGACGAAACGGAAAGAGCCAAAGATGGTCCGGAAATGATAATTGATTGGGAGAAGTTCTCCTTACCTACACCATGAATATTATTCAACCACATTCGTATCTCTAATGAAAAAAAATAGAGAGCAGAGAGGGCAAGAAACAAGCGCAAATATTTCTTTAGGCACACACCTTCACCTTCTTTTCTTCCTCTGCCCCAGTTGACGTCTGAAAAACAAATGCCCGCAATTGTGCGCTTTTAACAATTACTGCAAATGAACTCGCCGGAGGCCTAATGAAATGCCTTCTTTATATTGGACTTCACCTAGTCAATGTACAAAATCAACAAGGAGACAGAAACGAGGTATTTTGAGCATTGTGGGGGGGGGGGGCTTCAGGTTAAGGAGCGAAAGCACAAACAAGGAAAACGGACAACTTAGAACATTACAAAAGCTGCAGGCCTTTTGACTTTTCCGTATAGTGTACCTCGATTTCAAAAATAATTCTGAACATGTTGAATATCACATGCACATACAGGAAGAAACAATTGCGAAGAGAAAAAAGAAGGGAATTGAATAGAGAGTGGTGGTATGTAGGACAGTTTAACAAGCCTTAAATTTCAATATTTTTAAGGTAAGACTACTTTTCAATCGGTACAATCTTATATTACAGTACAAATGGGAAATCAATAAAAACAGGCTGAATAATATCCAAGTCAAGTGAAAGGGAATTGAGACCAATCAATAGGCACCCATGGTCATGGGCCTTGAATAAAGTGTAAGCATTTGTTTAAGAATACGGTTGCATAGCTTCTGAAATGCGTGAAAGGATTTGCTTATGATTTTTCCTGTCTTTTGAAGATGTGAACTTGTTCCATGTTATGCAATACTCCCACTACATATTAGGGTGTTGGCGATTCAGGACGGGAGGACTGATGACGGTATGTCAGAGAAAAATGAAAACTCCCAAATAGAGCATTCATTCCCCTGCAAACACTCACAAGGTTTAGCCAATGACACACCAGGAAAATACTTCTTGCAGATGACTGACAGCCTCGTAAAGTTCACGGAGCCAACGCTATTTTTACTAAATGATGTCAAGAAAGTCAGGGAGGCGGAATGCGGTATTATTTAAGTAAGAGCACCGAGGAATAATCTATTTGTGATTACACTATTCTACCTGAAAGTTATCGTTTTCGGAGATACATTCAGATACCGTATACTTGTAAACTTGTGGAAATGTAGGGAAGTTGGTGTTTCTTTTGCAAGGACAATTTAAGGTCAGAGTGCATGTATCTGACACGGTGGTAATTGGCAATGACCTAACAAATGTTGATATATTTAATAGACACTCTGGCATAAATCGAATAAGAAGAAAGGGGTTTGCAAATAATTTTAAGACTAGTGACAATACGATTAAGACAAAAGCTAGAATTTAAATCTCATTATGGCAAGCTTCTTTCTAAAGTTCTTGGATTTTTAATATGATTTCCGGCCCTAATCACTCCGGATAAATTTCCGATCTATAATAGATATGTATATTGGTGAATGCTAAGATGATTATGACTGCTTACCTTGACGTCTCTAAACTGAATAGTGAAGATAAAGAGGGGTATCATGGCGACTATAGTCAGACACTGGACAACCAGGAACGTGGTCCGAAGTGGCCAGTTGAAGGTGAATATACAGGACCTGTCATCGGTGCACTCCTCACAGCCTTCACCGCATCGCTTACAGATCAGCTGGTCGTAGATGTTCTCGCGTCCGGCGATCTTCAGGTCATGCTGCTCTTCGAGGATGGTGCCGTTGTAGTAGTTCTCGCCGTCGTTCGGGTGAGGGAAGTAGAAGCCCTTCTTGCAGACGCACTGGTAGGAGCCACGACGGAATCCAAGGTTTTCAATGAACACACACTGTAAGATGAAAGACGAATGAGAAAGTTTTTAAACTTGTTTTACCCTTACGATTACATGGGATCGATAATATATTCCGGTCATATGGCAATCCTATACATTCTGTCAAGTAATTTGCTTCATTAAAAGTAAGAAGAGTAGCGACACTATGTGGATTATGTTGCTTTCAATCATGTTGGAAATGGCATCTCGCTGCTATGTTATGATTGTATGTCTATTAGTTTTGACTTCAATGTAATAAAAATACAAGCAAAAATACAAAATGGCAAACAAAGCTGGAGCAGGAAATTGACGGTAGTCAATTATATTGATACAAGTATTATTTGTAAGAATGAAGACACTAACGAAATGAAACAATTAAATAATTAATAATACTAAAAGGGTTCCCCCAAAAAAGGATCGATAAGTAACGGCACAATCAATCACTTCCAGACAACAACGAAGAAGTTCACGAATAAAAGAAAGAAAATAAAACTAAAGAGACAGAAAAAAAGCTATTTAAAATACGAAGAGTAACAAGAGAGACTAGAGATCCTAGAGACAAAGAAGACCAGACGAAGAGTGGAGAAGGGAGATATAATGTAAGGGAATACAAAACAACCCTTAAAAGACAAAAACGAAGACAAAAAGAACATCCTCAAAGAGATAGAGAGACAGAGAGTAGTAGACCAAGAAAGGAAAGGGAAATAAAGAATAAGATATAAAATAGGGCAAATCTTGGACAAGTCATGGTCTGTTAACTAAGCATTGTTTGGGTGCCGTGGCAGAATAATTGACTCCTTTTTAGAAGTTGTTTTGCATTAAGTATGTGATTGTTGCAAAGATAAACACGTATTTCTCGCTCTTGCACTTTTAAATGCTCTAGAGCTTAAGCTGCGATTTAGATAGTATGACGCATGAGCAATATATGATGTCCCAAAAGATTAGGCTATGTCGGATCATATTTATCAGATAAGAAAAATGAACCTGTTAGTCGCATCTTAAATTTCAGCTTTCTTGATATTTCTTATGTTTCATCTCGAGCAAGGTTTTCTGCAATTTGTTGTTGCAGAAATTAAAAGTCCCTCGTATTTATTTATTTATCTTTTAAAATATATCCTTGCGACATCAACTTAAGTATTATTAACGCAGATAAAAGCATTAGGAATAATTGCAAGTGTTGATGATAGACAAAGTAGATCAAATACGGTATCATATAAATAAGTAAAGAAGAGGAAGAAGTATTATAAAGGACAACAAAGTAAAGTGAGGAAAATATGAAAACGAATTTACATGCTAATTAGAAGTAGCAGCACGACTAAAAGATACATAATGGAGAAAACATAACTTAAGAAGAACAAAATGAAGAAATGAAAAAGAAAAGAACAAGAATACATATTTATCCAACGTGATCATAAACTGTTATACCATAAAAAAAGAAGACATTAAACTCCTTCAGTGTCTCAAATTATAGCAACAGGTGATTCATGCTTTTAATGATCGTCAGTCCGTTTTGGGAGCAGACAATGTATCTCAATAGGCAATGGTGCAATGTAGCGGAGTAAGAGTGTATATTATGATAGGTGTGTTGATATTTGTTAGACGCATTGGCCCGTATTCTGAAGTCGAGATTAACTAAGGCCATGATTATAATTAATTATGGAAAGCCCGAAATGTCAAAATTCTGTTCCACATTGTTAGGTTCCTATGTTCACTGTGCTCTTTTATCATACAATAATGGCGACGAAACTAATTCAGTTATTTTTCATCATAGGTCAGTGTAATCATAGACAATTATAAAGGGTCTGAGAAACACATGAGTTGATAAAGCGAACCTGTATTCTGTTTGGGGATTTCTGTCCCGATAGGCTATCCATGTTATCAGAACTTTACAACAGAGTTTGAATTAAACAAGCGTTCAACAAACGGGCACTTGTATGTGTTAAGAATGATAAGCGATCGGCAAATGGTGCTAAAAGGGCATCATTTCTCCGGAAAAGATGTCGATGACGCCAAGTGCTGGAAACCACTCTTTAGTTTGATGTATGGGTAATTGTAGACCTAGAAAAGATATTGTCAATGGTCACTGTTTTTCCTTATTGGTCGACATTAAAGAGGTACCATGGAATGGCAAGGTAGCATGCCGCAGGTGCTGAAATTATTACATGTGAGAGAATGAGGCAAACAGAAGTTATATTGATTTACCTATCCCCCCTCTCTCTTATTTTGCTTATTAAGAAGAATACAAGTTTCAGAGGGGGTGAGTTCCCGTTCCATTCCTTATAGCCCCAGACACTAATGACGTTCACATTAACTTGATGTCCTGTATATAAATATGTCGAGAACGTCACAGTCGAGGCACAAGGTGGAGTATCATTAATGTTCACTTACCCCATATAAGGGGTATAGAATGAGGCCGCGTATCTTGGTGTTCTAGTTATCAATAGGTCTCGAGGGAACCCAATATTTCACTTCCCAATCGTATTGCTTCATATTGTAAACAAATATGATCTGAAAGCAGTATCGCATGACGTCCGGTTGAACAAGGCTCCCTATGTTCTGTTGGTTTTGTATGACAGAAATAAGCCATGTCATATTTACATAAAATTTTGTCATGATCGTTTTGACTTTGGGCTTTGTGCTGAGTGACAATGTGGGAGAAACGAGAGGATGGCTACAATCAGGTCGTACGGTTTCCTTACGGTCAGATAGAGATAGTTCTGGGACCCGTTCCATGAAGACTTACAACTGTAGTATATTTGCCATTATGGCAATAACCATAGTAACAAGCTTAGCAGCCAATCCCAATAAAGGATTCCATGGAAGCAAGAATAATGGCAAAGTTGAACTAATTGTATCTCTTCATGAAGCGGGACCCTGGTATCATGTTTCTCATGTTAACAGATACCAGCCCCAACATGTGATATTTTTACTCCACTTAAAACTCACCAAGCGAGAAAATGTTCGAAGGGACTAAATGCAATTTGCTAATGACACTATTCCAAGTGAGCAGCACTCAAGTTGTCCATAATTGGCACATACACCAGATTATATGATATTCAAGTATTATTAGAAAAGGCATTGAGCATGTTGAATTCACATTTTTTTATAGTAATAAAGCGGAGAGAAAGGGGACATTAAGATAAATGAATGACAGCGGAAGAGGTAGAGAGAGAGAGAACATGAAAAGTGGCAGGGCAAAGAGGTAAAAGTAAAGTCTTTTTTTAAATACAAAAATCGACTCTGTCAATCACCTTGCCCTTCTTTCCATAAACACGATAAAGAAACTTCCGATGGTCACATGCACAAAGTCAGTGTACAGAAGTCGATTTTTCTGGGTTGCTCGAGGACACGACACTACAAAAATACTTCATATGGATAAAAAGGGAGCAGAAGCAACGACTAATAGTTCGCGTTAAATTCTAGAACAGAGAAAAAATAATTTCTCCGTCAGTAGTACGGTTGCTATTTTGTCGCGTTTACGTATGATTTTACTTGATATATTTCACGAGGATCGTACAATTAGTCTCGTTAATCGCGATAGTGAGCGTACTGTCTCACTACTTAATTGGCCTTTAAAACTTTAAAATAATGATTACCAATATCTGTATCTTGTAATATTTGCATGTGAATTCATAAGCCCTTACATGCCCATATGCGAGCAATTGTGACTCAATAGTATAACCAGAACTTCTTGTCACTATCATGGTTGAACAGCACCCAATGCTATTGTCATTATGTCAGAAACCCCAAGAGACAGATGGAGGTTGTGGCAGCCTGTCATGTGACCAAAAGTGTCGTAAAACGGTGGCACAACCAATGCGAAATGGGAAAACTAATTGTTTATCTACTGTTGATGATTTTTCAAATTATGTGAATGATGAAGAAACAGTTAATGACATTGAATGTAACCTTTGATCTCCAATTTTGTTTCATGCAATCTCACAACACTTTCCTAGCTATGTCATCCAACTTGCATGAAGTGTCGTGTCACTGTTACAAGTTCTTGGCCCTTCCATCTCACCACTACCACTCTGTCTCCCCCTTTCTTCCTTTTCGCCTATCCCCCACCTTCTCTTTCACTCTCTTCCTTCCTTTCTTTATATGTAGATCTCTCTATCTCATATGCCGTTGGCTTTTCGACAATCCGTGGATTTTATAAAATATGACAACATGATTGAATAAAATATACCGCATAATTCATCCGAATTGGGTAAAGAAAAAGAAAGTGCAAACCCGTAAAAACCACATTTCTCGTTTGCTCACATCACCACCATGACTATACGAGCCCAAATGGATCACTATATCCTACCTCCTTATCACCCTTTACTGCAATTCCTTTTCCGAACTATAAAAAGAAGTATCACCTATCATTTTAGCCCTAAAAGCAGTCATAGTTCAAATATGGCGATGACAATGACCTTTGTATGCTCTCTACACGCTGATCTAGAATAAGGAGCGTCGCTTTGGGCGCGTAGTGGCGGTCAGTATCATTATATTCAATATTCTAATATGGTACACTCTTAAACTAGTTGGGCGAAAAATGCCAACCCTGGGAAACATACTGACCACACATCTATTGGTTAAAATCTGTCCAAATTGGATAATAAAAAATAATTATTAGGTAATAAATTTGCTCAATTGGATAATAATTGCCCAGAATATATATTTTTTTACCAACATACATTACCCAACACAGTGGACAGTGTGTTGCCCAACATTTTAAGTGTGTATATATAACTGTAGCTACCCCATGCAAGGGATATACTCTCAATCCAAAAGGGATCCCAGCCATGGCATAATTTCCTTCGGCAAGAAATTTATCTACATCGTGCTGAACTCAACCCAGGTGAGGTGAATGCATGGTTACCCGGTAGGGAGAAATTCCTTGAATGCTTGAGCGCCTAGGCAGTCCAGCGAAAGCCGGGGAAATAATAATAGCAGGGCCCGCTGAGAGAACAGTTTTCAGAACTGAACTGGCTTCCCTGTGTAAATATACCTATATCATTAGTAATATTATTATTATTATCCACAAACTCTGTGACTTTCAAAAACATTAAAAACTGAAGAACTTGAGTATGATTCCTGTTTAATTGCCCATCTTTTAGAATGAAGTAAATCTACTTCTGTATTCTTCTGTACACTTTTGTATTCTTGGATTGGTTGTTGATGAATGCTAATGGCGTGTTAGTCACTCCGCTGAGACACCAGGGGCCTATTTCATAAAGATACAGCGTCAGCGTCAAGTCCCAAAACAGCGTCAAATTTTCACCTGCAGCGTCAAATTAAATATTTGACGCTGCAGCGCATTTCATAAAAAGTTGACGCTCCAGTAGGAGCGTCAACTTTTTACTGGAGCGACAAGTATGGTTACTGGAGCGTCAAATAGGGTTAAATATTTGACGCTGGTCATGGGGGAGCGTCAAGTTGACACTGTAAAGGGTTTTTCATTGTTAAGAATGGTGTACGTTGTGCTCAGGCATGCCCAAAGGGCTCTTACAAGAAAACAGATATTTAGAGCAATGTCTGTGATAATGCTAATAAAGAAAATATTAATGTAATGCTTTCTAGTAGAAATGCCGTTTCTTTTTTTTTGTTCTACCTACCCCCCAAAAAAAAAAAAAATTCTAAAAATTTCTCCGAAACAGCAATTTTTTCAGTCTTTCCCAGGGCAGGCAAAGGGAAAAAAAGGGAGGAAAGTTATAGACAGACTTTAAAAAAAAAAAAATTGAGAGGATTTTTTTTCTTGTGGGAAAAAATAGAGGAAGGTAGATTTATTATGTGGAAGTGTTTAATGCAAGGCCTAAATTAAAAAAGGCCTAAATTAAAAAAGCCCTAGGCCATAAAAAAGGTTACACTTCGTAATTCCGAAGGTCCGTAATTCCGAAACACGTAAATTGCCTATACCTCGATGTTCGTTAATCTGAAAACGTAAAAGAGTTCGTTAATCCGAATATTTGTGGCGTTATTCCGAAGGTTCGACAATCCGAAAACGAAATAAGGTTTGATGTTCCGAAGGTTCGTTAATCCAAGAACGAAATAAGGTTCGTTGTTCCGAAGGTTCGTTAATCCGAAAACGAAATAAGGTTCGTAAGTCCGAAAACGAAATAACGTTCGTTAACCATTTCGTTTTCGGATTAACGAACCTTCGGAATTACGAACCTCACTTCGTTTTCGGACTAACGAACCTTCGGAATAATGAAGCTTCGGAATTACGAATGTATGCAAGAAAAAAATGATTGCTTTTTTTTTTCTGTTTCTGACTTTCTCAAAAAAAAAAAGTTGTGGCCATGGCATTGTTGAATCCATTTACTGAATGGTTATTCACCGTTGAAAGCGATAACTGAAAAATAATTTCCATTTTGAACAAAAATAATATTTTAAGGTCATTTTCGATGTTTCATGCATAATTAGAGCCTACAAATTTACTTGCTTCAGGGTGATCATACAGCACTGCACCAGCAGTGGGCCGCCGCCTGCCTTGTTGTTGATACAACCTTGCATTACCGACACAAATAGTCAAGTGTGGGACTGGGATTAAACTTGTACGGTAGAAAATTTGTTGAAGGTGAAATTTCGACCGGCAATAATAATAAATTTTCCCCCTTTTTAAAATAATTTTTTCCCTGGCATAGGGCTAAATGAAATCAATTCTCTGAAAACTTACACAATGGAGAAACAATGCTATGCCATCCTGTGACAAATAGATATTTTCTTCTTACTCTCTTCTAGAATTGCAAACTATCGCCATAGAGCCATCACTCTGCTTCAACTGCTAGTCTTATGCTGCAGACCCTGTTTGCAGCTGCTAAATAATAATTTCGCTCCCGAAAAAATTAATAAGCAAAAAAAAAATAATATTCTCTTTCAATTTTTCTTCTTCTAATTTTGCTTCTCAAAGGTGGGGGGGGGGGACACGGGCCGGCTGTGCCCCCCCCCCTGCATCCGCCAGTGCTTTCTACCTAAACTTATGACTTGAATTGAAAACAAAAAACTGGAGAGAAAGGGGATTTCCCCCTAATCAGCCTCGTACATGACTATTCAAATAAATAGCTGGAAAGTCAAGCTGACTTTCCAGCGAATGTGCTTTTATGAAATGCAAAGTTGCTAGCATAGCAAGTTGCTAGCATAGCAAGTAAAAGCTGCTATTCTACCAGAGTTGCTATGATAGCAACTTGCTATGATAGCAACTCTTTATGAAATGGGCCCCTGATGATGCCCATGATAAAAGATCACGTGTTGATCACGTGATATTTATGGTATCTTCGAGCAATCTACACGTAAATTATCTAGGAGAATGCTCGTTACCAGCCTGAAAACAATCCGCCGTGCCTGAATGATGTGGTGCGCCTAATCAAGGTTTGCACAATAAAAAAAAAATAATCGTATACAAAGAAATGTGAAACGATGAAAGAAGATAAAAAAAATAAATAAAAGAAAGTGGAGAAAAAAAGGAACATAAATACAATTTCAAAGCCTGTATTTAGCATTGGTAATTTCCTCCACGGCTCCGATAACTATTCCAATTTGAAATATCTGCTCTTTTGTTGTCATCTTTATTTTATTTCCAAAGCATGGGATGGACTGAAAATGTCATTATTATCTTTTTACGTAGGTTTCTGACATCTGATGACTGAATTTGTAAAAAATACGTTTTCAAAGTGCCATTAATCAGATATGAAAGCTTCAACGAGAGAGGGCGGTAGATATCTAAGATGGAGGTATTTGAAATGATTTTCACCGAGTATCAGCAGTAAGCAAACGTTGGCGTGTTTAGATTGGCATGTTACATGATGCTGCTGCTCGATTGTAAGTCATATTTGACCCGTTGCAAACGAATAAGACAGAGAGAGGAAAAAAATAAGTATTATTTAAAATAGGTGTCAAAAATCAATTTGACTGCCTGCATAGAGGGAAAGGGGGAGAAAGAGGAGAAGAAGAAGAAAATGAGAAGTAGGGGGAGGGGTAGACGGTGGAGGAAGAAATGAACTAGCTCATCCTGAAACACTGGGAGCTTGCGTGTCTCATTTAAATCACTTCATTGCGTGGAAATAATCGGGCAAGTCAAGAGCTGCTTATGTTGTAGAAATGGCTACAACGTCGCCGTTTCTGAAAAAAAGTATAAATCATATCGTATTAAACTAAAGGTGGTTTTCCCCGCTAATGATAAGTCTAAGAAAATAACAATAAAAAGGGACACATTTTAAGTTCTTTCCTCTTCGTCCTTGGCTAAGACTATCTTCGTCCTCGGCTGGAACTATCTCGTAATCCGTTTACAGATAAACGTAAACGACGAAAATTAATTCTTGGAAAGAAATCAATATAAAACGTAGTTTCCTTGCAACAACATGGAAGCACTGAAAAAAAAATCATCGATAGGCATCATCATGTGCTCATGTATATGGGAAAATCCCATCCATCTAAGAATAGAAAATAATCTGCTACTCCGCCGGGAAAGCACGAGCAGATTAATTGAGTAGTTGTTCATTAAAGTTGTTTCCCCTCCATTTTGTCAGTGGCTGTGTAACTGAAAATGGCGTATGCTCATGGTTTTTTTAGTATGCATGGAGGTGATCGTTTTCTGTTGTCTTCTCGCCAAATTCTTGTTCTGATATTAGAAAGAGTAGGAATATAGGATTATTTCAGGGAACAATCTAGGGATTTAAAGAGGAGCATCATCGAGAGATGAGAGGGAGGGATAAGGACCAGAGAGAAAAGACGGTAAGACAAACACAAAGAACGATATAGAATTTAGTATGTTCAGGGAGTGTCTGGGGGTGCACTTACGTTTGAGGATATACATTTACCAACACGAGCAACCGTGGCCGTCCTCGGTTCATAGACCATTGCAATTGGTCCAAATTATATTCATTTGCATACATGAAAAAAGTCAATTATTTGTATTGTTATAACATGTCCTCGGTTTTGTAGCATATTTTTCAAAATGACCCTCGTTTGACTAGATTCCTACTTACACAAAAGTCCACGGTTATGTAGTGAAATACTTTTTTTCAGACCAGAATTCCACCATCAAAATAAGAGGGAGAGAGACAGAGGGGGGGGGGGGGGGGGGGGGAGATGGAAGGAAATGGAGCGACAGGGGGCGAAATATGGAGACATAGATTGAGACAAAATGGGATTTAATTAAATAAAACACACGGTATGATATTTACAAAAGTAAAGTTAGATGACCATCAGAACAGAAGAACAAAGTATTACGAAGTTCACGGCCAAGAAAGATTGACGAGGGCAAAAGGACTATGGCGACAGAGAGAGGGACACTCTCAGACATTAGAAACCCGAGAGGGGAAATATTTTATTGTAAAGGTTATATGAGCTACAAGGGACGAATATAGTCTTTTTTTTAATAAAACGCTACAGTATGATATAAAAAGCTTAGAGCAATCATGGGCATCGTGTCAATTCGACGCCGGGTAAGCAAACACAATCTATCGCTCCTTTATCTTCATTCAAGTACATTGTCACGTTCAGCACTACCTCATCACCAGGAGACAACAATCGCAACCTCAACTCCAAACAAATTATCACCCAAGGAATCTGATTCGGTGGGGAAAAAAGCTGGAGGGGAAGGCTTGAGTTATTTTGTTTGAATTAATCTTTCAAATGTTATATACCTCAGACCTACTGACTTGGGATTACTATTGTGCAAAAGTAAGGCCATTTGGACATTGATAATCTTGATTCGTGTTAAGTGTTAAAACATTGTTCATTTGTGCGTTAACTGATGTGTGAATTTTCATTCAATTCAATATCTAATGGCAAAATATTATTAATTGAAGCCCTATTTACAGAGTGTTATTTTCCAAAGGAATTCAGGTATAATGTACCAATGACACATAAAAAAAATACATGTTCGGGGTAACGACTCAAAATAGGAAATCTGCTCCATATCCTGGTCATCCATATCCTGGTCACAGTTGCAACCCTTAAAAACTATCATAATGGTAAAAAAAATACACAACTCAGAAGTTAGCAGTGTTCTAAAAATGAACACATAATGTGTAGATATTTTTTTTTCTGATGTATTTCGTTTGATCGATTATCCATTCTCCGTGGCCTATCCATTTTTTGTGGCAGACGGGTTGTCCCAAGCAATTCAGTCACATTTCGAATTCCTTCTCAAAAGGGATTTTGTTTCAAAGTATTATTTACCATGGAAACACATCCTTTCTTGCACGGAGGAAACGCCTGCAACCAATTAATCACAGCTACCGACTTATTTTCTCTTTCCTTGACATGCTTGAGGAGGTTTCCTGATGAGACAAGGAGGTTTTCATTCATACAAACGTTCTGTTATCACAAATTACCCCATCCTTAACGCAGAAGGATCTGACCACTTTAAATAGCGTCCCAATTCGCAATTGTAGATTGCAAATATCTTTATTCCCATTGAAGGCATAACTACGCACATCGGTTAGCAATGGCCAAACATTTGGCGAAGTATATAACGTTAGAGGGGGCGAAGGGGAAAAGAGAATTACATTTTAAATGTGTGCTGGTGTCATTCCAGTATGAAAATCTATGTGTAGATAACGGCTTTGTACGTCAATATCCGAAAGACGTTACCTAGGGTTCGAACCCCGGACCCCTTAATCAACTCCCACAAGCGGTAGGACTACAGGCGCATGCCACATGCAGAATCCGGGTGATGGGTAACTAAACAGCTGCTCTGGTGCTGGTTTTACCCAAGGGTCGTGAGCACCCCCTTTGATGGCCAAACCAATGCTTCGCCTCTGACCGAACCCTTGTTTCATTTTGTTTGATTGATGGGGGAGCAGGCATTTTATAAACAAAATCCCTCATTTCCTGTCCACTCACCAGCAATCATGATCTCCTGTAAATATGAAGTTCGTCCAGCTCCCAGAGAATGTAATTACGGTCACAGCAAGCCCACTGGTCAGTGTCATCCAGGGCGAGTCAAGAGCAAGTTGTCATGGGGAGAGGGTTGAATCCTTGATTTAACTGAAATTGCTACATTTATCCATCTTATTTTTTTATTTGACCCTTATTAGTGCAACAACGTTCAATTAGGCTACTAAATGTTTACTTCAATGATTAATATGATAAAATTATATATATATGAAAGGTACATCTATTTTCAGAAATACTCCAGAGATTTAGAGGAACATTACTAATCAAATCTCCAAGGCCAAGTATAGGATAGACCGGTTCCATCCCACATGAGTATTATCCCTTGATTGCTTTTTACGATATGTTTTGTATTAGCAACAGTTTAATTGAATATGTTCGAAATGAGCAGAATATAACGAAATCGTCTTTAAAAAAAAATCACAGTGTTTTTGTTCAAATTTTGACACAAAAGTTCTTTTAGTTTTTCATTTGCTATTCAATTTTTAAAGCCTCTTGATTGAGAAGAAATCGTTATAACACGACCGTGACATTATAAAGCTTTGTCTTCCTTAATGTTTAGAGTGTTCACTGGGTTCTGATCCATTTAATGTTGTGTCAGGTGTATACGGGCTAACACGAATATTAATTACAAATTAGTAAGTACATGAATAGTTTGCATTATCCAACCACTGAAAAAATGTATAGAGTTCAGTTTTTGCAAAATCCTATTACAATTTAAGGAGAAAAGTAAGCCTTGATCATATCCCTATGCCCCCGATAAACCACATTTTATTCAGCAAATAATCTATCTAGTAATGTTTCAAGCCATTCGTAATATTTACTTTTAACTTTAGAACTGCTATGAAACAGTGGTGAGTGTAATGCAATCCAATCTCTGATAGATTGTTAAGAATATTTCAATGTAAACAATTTTAGCCATTAAGGTTTGAGACACGATCTGCAAATAATGTGATGGACGATCGACATATTGATATCAAATTTCTTTGCTTCTTCTTATTTTACTCTAGCCAATACATGACTACAGGTTGAGTACCTTGCACCATTATCAATAAACATTTTTTGTTATCAAATCAATCAAACCGTGTTTTTACTCCTGTTTGTCTTAACTTCTATGTTGCTTTAACTGTCCAATTAAGTATACCATCTTAAAATTCAATCTTTATGCCGACCTTCAAATTGTTTTTTCAGCGCTGTAAGGATAACTTCACCATCATACATCGGCAATTTCAAACACACACCTCCTCATAATTCTAAATCACAAATGCTCACTCCTGTGTTCATCTCATCATTTTAACTCATTCACACATCTCTGCTCTCTCTCTGTCTATCTCTCTCTCCCTTCTCCCTCTTCATCCTTGATCTCCCCTGCTGTCCCCCATCCCTCCTCCATCCCTCCTTAGTCTTCTCCCCTCATCTCCCCTCTCCTCCTCCATCTGTTCCCATCTCATTCTATCTACCCATCCGCGCCCTACAACCACCAGGTTCAAGTTTTTCGTACTATCGTCTTGTGATTTATTTGGTTTCATATTTCTATGGAGAGGTAGTAAAGGAGGGAGAAAATCAGAGATGAACGAGATTGAGTGGAAGCGATGAATGTTTTATAAGGAGACGGAAACCTTCTCGTTCATCACCGATGTCTATGTCCACCCAGGAATACATTTCCCTTTCCCCTATCTTTTTTTATTTTTTACTTTAGGCACGCATGCATACAAATTTTGCGATAAAGTTTCGTGTCTGATTGTGTGGGATTTATTTGCAGGAGGATTATATAACACTGTATTAATGCCCCTTGGGGTTGGACAAATGCAGGTGAGCGCGTTGTGAAATGGAAAATGGCACCTCTTGAACTGCGGTTTCAAGTTTTATTTCTTTAAAGTGGTCAGTGAAATAAATATGAAGGAGGACTATTTGACAAACTGTGCCCCATTTAGAATGATTGCTAAAAGGCACAGAGAAAGATGTACTCCCTCGATAAAATCAAAATTGTTTTCATGAATAAACGTATGCAGCATTTTTTTTTAAGTAGCTAGAGCTTTCGATCATTAAACCTTTAATACATGAGTTGTTCTGTATTTAATAATAATAATAATAATATGAACATTTGTAATGCGCCGGTATCCATCATAAAAAGATGCTCATGGCGCAATAAAGAAAAGAAAAGAAAAGAAAAGGAAAAAGAAAAAGAAAGGAAGGAAGAAAGAAAACCTACTAAAAAGAGGGGTAGAATAACAATTACCTAAAAGCTCGCGTGAATAACCAGGTTTTAAGAGAACTTTTGAAAGTTGTGAGACAAGAAATATTGCGGATTTCTATTGGCAGTTTATTCCATAGGAAAGGCCCAGCATGTTGAAATGATCGATCCCCCATGAATTAT
The DNA here is from genome assembly GCF_037042905.1 of Lytechinus pictus. Classification (NCBI taxonomy): domain Eukaryota; kingdom Metazoa; phylum Echinodermata; class Echinoidea; order Temnopleuroida; family Toxopneustidae; genus Lytechinus; species Lytechinus pictus. Next base: position 61,038,416 of record NC_087246.1, on the reverse strand, counting down.
GAGATTGTGGTACAGCGAGTAAGAAAGAACTAGAAGACCTAAGGTTGCGAGAGGGATTGTATGGAGTAATCAAAGAAGAGTCGTATTGAGGTGCAGTTCTGTGAATAGAATGGAAAACAAGTAGTAGGATTTTAAATGTAATGCGCTGTGCAACGGGTAACCAGTGAAGAGATTTGAGAATGGGGGTTATGTGATTCCTCTTGGGGGACATGGTGACGATACGGGCAGCATTATGTTGGAGTTTCCTAAGGCGATCTAACTGAGATTGTGAAACATTATATACTAAAGCATTGCAAAAATCAAGACGGGATGTAATGAGTGCATGTATAATCTTCTCTGTACAAGACTTAGTGAGATACTTCCTAATGAACCCCAAATTCCGTAATTGGTACTGTACTGATTGACATATACTAGAGACCTGGGTAGACATGGACATATTAGCATCAAACATAACCCCAAGATTTCTGCACTTATCTGAAACTCTGATTACAGAACATCCTATTTTTATGGAGCAAACATTAGACTTAGATAACTGAGCCCTAGAACCAAGCAACAAGAATTCAGACTTAGCATTATTTACTTTAAGAGAGTGTGAGCACATCCAATCTAGTACATCATTAATACATTCTTCAAGCTTTTTGATAGCTAGTTCAGTGTTATCTTGACCAGCGGCGAAAGAAGTATACAGCTGAACATCGTCGGCGTAACAGTGGTACTTAATAACAGAGTGCTTATCTTAAATATGCTTGAGACCACTGATGTATACAGAAAAAAGTAGGGGACCTCCCACCGATCATTGGGGAACTCCGCTTGTCAGGGGAACTTGATCTGACCTTGCACTGTTGACACAAACCAGCTGATATCGATCAGATAGATATGACTCAAACCAGCTGAAGACCTTTCCCCGAAGACCAAGAGATGACAGAATATCCAAAAGTATGCCATGGTGAACCGTGTCAAATGCAGAAGACATGTATAAACAAACCAAAGCTGTGACACGTCCGGTGTCCATCTCTGACAATATGTCATTCGATAAGTTCACCAAGAGAGTCTCCACGCTGTGATTAGGACGGTATGCAGACTGCCTTCCATCAATCAGATCGTTTTCAATGAGATAGTCTGACAGTCTAGAAAAAGCGACACGTTCCAATACTTTAGATAGGTATGGCAAATTGGAGATTGGCCGATAGCTAAGGAGTGACTCACAGTCCAAAGATGGTTTCTTAAGTAGAGGGTGGATGTGGGCCAGCTTCAGTGCTTTGGGAACCTCACCACAAGAGAGACTCATGTTGACTATCGCTGCAATCACTGGTGCGACTGTTGGAGCACATTCTTTAAGCAACTTTGTCGGAGCAGGGTCGAGTCCACTTGACTTCACAGGCGTTGTACAAATAAGGGATTTGATTTCATCTGCTGTGGTCGGTTCGAAGACTTCCAAAATTTCATCCGTCAGACAAGGTCGTTGAGAAACATCTGGAGAAAGGCTACGTTGGATTGAATTAACCTTGTCAACAAAGAAATTATTGAAGATATCTGCTAGCGACTTATCACAGGCAAGTGAAGGAAGAGGGGATGACTGCTTCCGGTTAAGAAGTTGATTAGCAACCTGGAACAGACGTCTAGAATCATCGCCACAGTCTTCAATGACTTTTCTGTAGTAAGATTGCTTAGACTGACGAATAAGGTAATTAACGTGCCTTTTCTGCTCTTGATACAACTGACGATCAATCTCTAATCGCGAAGACCGCCATTTCTTTTCAAGAAGCCTCCGTCGTTGTTTCTCAACGGTACACTCTTGGGTATACCAAGGAGCCTGAGGGCGAAGTTTGACCTTGCACAACTTAGCCGGTGCATGCTTGTCCATTAGATTGATGAGGCTTGTGTTGTACTGAGCAACTGCAATGTGAACATCCAGAGAGGAGCCACCAGCAATGTTGCTCTGCTTCAGATCATCAGCGAACGATACTCGGTCAATAGCTTTGATGTTACGTACAACCGACTGTCTCACCTCAGGACGTGGTTTGGCCACATTAAGAAAGCATGCTACTGTCGAATGGTCCGAAATGCCAGGGATTACACGAAGACCAGAGAAAATATCTCTATCAGAAGATCGTATGATGAAAGCATCAAGAATATGACCACGTTCGTGCGTAGGTGATGTTACCATCTGAACAAGGCCATAACTGGAAAGCAGTTCATTGAACTTCTTCGTGTTGGGCAAAGTCAAGTTATCCAAATGAATGTTGAAGTCACCTGTAATAACAAGGGGAGCGGGTCGGAAAGAGGTCTCCTCCAAGATAACAGTAAACTCTTCGATGAAAGTAGAGAAGGCAACACGGGTCCCAGGAGGGCGATATACCATAACTACGTCAATACTGATATTGTTAGTGGATGATAAAGTAACATACATCATCTCGACGCTCTTCATATGTAATGAAGGCCTTATAGCTGCCGTCAGTCCATCACGGTATAGGATCGCAAGACCACCTCCTCTCCTGTTTGCTCTACACCTATGCCTAAAGGTATAACCTTGAGGAAGGAGATTGGCTATAACTGCGTCATCAGATGATGTCAACCATGTCTCGCAGATGAACACTACATCAAAATTATGCTCGAGGACGTAATCTTGGAATTCATCAGATTTATTCCGCAAGGACCGGGCATTCAACATACTCATTGATAGCCGTCTTTCAATGACATCATTAGTTGAAGAAGGTGTGGAGGACAGGGAAGGCGAAGGCGAAGATGGCAAAGAAGGCGGAGTGGCCAGACACATGTGTTGTGTCACCAACTGAAGTTGACACTTTTCCGGTGACCTACGTCCACGATGCGTACACTTCTTCTTCTTCCTGGCAATGTCAAGAGAGATGATGGTTTCCCAGACTTCTCTGTCCAGCCAATGCTTGGTGTGCGAAAGACTATGAAGAAGGACACGATCATACACCTTACGTCTTAAATGCTGTGATGATGCATTGTGCTGTGCGGTGTCAGTCGTAGAAGAATCACATCCTTCAGGACCCGGATTTGGACTAATATCACCAGATCTAAGAAGAAGGACTTGAAATGTAGCGTCAGTGTTTGCATAGTATGCAATACGAATGCCATAACACTTTTTCAAACGAAGAGGGATACTACACTCAGTACATAGGGAAGATGTGTTCAAAGTACTACATTCACTTGCATGTAGTACAAGAATAAAAAGAAAGATAACAAAAGATCCAAACTTGACCAATCCCATTGTCAATGTCAGGTCTATTGTACACTACAAAGTGAAGAGATTTAATAAGGCTGAGTGAACATCATGTTGAGCTGTTGTAAAATGGCTGCACAGTGAAATGCCAAGTTAGATAAAAAATGAGACATCAAAGTTAAACAGGAGATCCAAACACAAATGTTATCAAACTGGTCTAGCTGCCTCTACAAATATTCATGAAACAGATAGTAACTCTCAAAAAGCATAAACCATCCAGAGTTAAGTACAGTGACAGAAAAAAGAGAGAGAGGGGGCTACAAGGAGGCGCACACCCTAAGCTCTCAACAAAACCCTGCTCCATTAAAAAAATAGTCATTAATATCAAGAACCATCAAAAGTTATTAAATATGACACTATTTAACAGAAGTGATTAAATCCAGGCTCAGACCTTTGCAGATATTGTTATATAATATTACTTATGCTGTGATCGTTGATGAATTAAGGCATTGAAACTAAGGACCCCGGGGAAGAACAGGTTGGCTATTTATAACCAATCTGAAACGGGTTTATCCCTGCGATATAATTTTGTATTACATTCATTGTTAAGGTTAATTATTTAATATATAATCCTTTGATCATGTGATGTATATTTTGTTTATATTCTATGTATTTTTTTTCAGTCGTGAATAAAACCAAACCAAACCAACTGCTTCTTAAATTTGAACAGTTGAAATTTTTAGAGTTTAAAACAACACAAGACGATTAGTTGCGCAATTAATATACACCCCGAAATTTAACACTTGAGATCCAAAATTCAATTTTAAAGGATGATATCGATATCCTGAGCTTTGAATAGGAATAAAAATCAGCAATTGTTTTTTGCCCTATTTGAAACTGAACATCTATTTTCTTTGATATTTTTCGCACTTAATTAAAAAACGCCTTTTCCAATAATTATAACACTCCTTTCTCTCTCCTTTAGCTCTCCTCCCCTTCCTCTTCCTCTCTCTCCAACTGATCCAACTCGATCACTTTATCTCAATTTATTGATTTGCATTGTGGTCCTGCACGTTCACTTACATATCCCCATATTTTCTCTCGATTCCCCCTCGATCTCTCTCCCCTCTACAATCATATTCCTTAACCATGTTAAAGTAAAGTACAAACATTACAAATGAAAAGTATCACTGTGACTGAAGATATTTAAATAGCGGTGACTACCCTAATTGTATGGGGTTCGGTTCGTGTCTGTCATTAGGGGCTACGCGCCATTCATTGGTGCATGGCTCACACACCGCGGGGTATATATACGGACAATAATCGAAGGCAGTTTTCATTTGTTTGAAGTGAAAAAAAAGTAGCGATATATCGTAAAGAGCAAAAGCCTACAGCATTTTCTCTGTAATTGTATACATAGAAAATGAATCAATTACAAGTACTGAAACCAAATATGACTTCTCGTATTTCCACGTATTAGTAGGCCTATACTCAGAGGCCCACACAACATGCAAAATATCTATCCATGCAGGGAAGGAACCTTTAATCACCTTGAATATCTTGTTTCGTCGACGCAAGGCAAATGATTATGATAATTAAAAAATTAATAATTATGTTTTTTTAAAGATCAAATGTGCTTGTTATGCATAGTATGTATGGTATCCCCTATATACTTTATGATTTCAAGGAAACTCTCAGTGTCATTGATGAAAGCACTATAGCGCAAAATAATATACATGATTATAGTGATAAGTGAAAATTTTCGGTTCGTATTTCTTAACAAAAGAGAATATCTGTTTCACCTAAGGTATCGATATACACATTTTTTTTCTAAAATATATAATTTTCATGCCCTGTAAGTCTTGGCCTTTCTATTCTATTCATTATATGATTTTTGAATGATTTCATAGTTAAACTATGCAAATAATCCATTGAAAATTGTTCACAGATATTACATAATATATCCCATTTGGCCATTTTGGAATGTCTTTCCCTAATATAAGATTATTATACATAAGTTTCAAAAATTCCAAAACGTCAGCTTCACAAAGATAAACGATTACTTAAATCTTAAAATAAGCACCGGTGTGTGTAGATATATGTGTGAAGGGGTATAAAGGCAACATGCAATTCATTTACAAAAGGCGGGAATATTTTTTTCCCTCGTTTCTAATTCATCGCGCTTTTTTTTTATTTAGCTTAATGTTTGGACAGACAAGGTCTTGGAAAATGACGTGCTCCGGGGCAGAACGATGTACACGCGATGGGGATCGATTCAAACCTTGTTAAGGGAGAGATGAGATAATATGAGAGGGGTGAGAAATGGCCTCTGGTCGGGTAGTGGAGAGGTGGTGATGGGGTGGAGATGAGTGGGAAAAGGAGGGAGAGATATTGGATTGAAACGAGAACGCTGTATGTGACGAAGAGGAGACACAAATAAGAAGGGTGCAAAAGGGATATGGATGGGGGAACATAATTTATGTATATAAATGTGAAAGCAGGGAGAGAAACAGAAAGAGAAAGGGATGGAAAGCGAAAAGAGGAGAGACAAATATGCAACGAAAAGTGAGGTGTGTGTGTGTATAAGGGACAGAGATCGGAAGTGAGTGAGAGGAAGAGAGAGGGTGGTTATACTTAATTTAATGAAAAAAAAAACAAGGACGAGGCTAAACATAGGTAGGAATATGAAATAGAGAGGTAGAGGTAAAAAAAAGTGTGTGTCAGATAGAGGGAGAGAGAGAGACGGAGCACTTGATAAATTAATGATTCAATGAACGCAAAGGAAGAAGCTAAACGAACAAGCAGCAAAGGTAAAGAAAGAGAGCATTAGAGAAAGGGAGGGACAAAATAATCGTTACGAATGTGAACAATTGCGAAATTCATATGAAGCTCTTGTAATGAAATGTCAGTCGTGACTACAATATGCAACTAAGGGTTATTCTAGTCAGGTATGGAGTGTGCAATTTGAAATCTCGTCTCAATTAAAATTAATTCTGGTGTACTCTGTTGAATAAATCATTCAACAATTAATTCTTTACTTGAATTCGAAAAAAATGTCAATCACTATCACGTTTATGCTGGTCTTTCAAGAGTGAGCCTGGCAGAATACTAAAGAATGCTTGATCGTATCAAATCTAAAATCGTATCATTGGGTTTCAGTCTCGTCTCCCTATCTTTTCGGAAGGGCAAGGATTTCTCAGCTTGCCCCAGAATGCACAAGCAATCACTGCCTAGATTTATGGAACCACAGGCCAATCGGAGGAAGACGGTGCCTGATATATTAAGAATTCCACGAGTCAGGTTCAAATAATATCTCAGATTACTCAGGAACTTAGTATAATCAGGGTGATGAATAGAACATTAAAAAAATTCAAGTGGCCACTTTCTAGGGTAGTGAATACGTGCTGATTGAATGACCAAGAAGCGTTCGGGAGGTTGGATTTCAACAAAACTTCAAATAGGTTTTCTGGTTTTGTGTACATAAGTGATGATTGTGCATAATAAAGCGAGAATATGTGATAGACTATCACAGATATGCTAAAAAAGAGCATTAGTGCAACAGCTTTCAAGTTCACCTAAGAAAGACATCAATATTTCATCGTATTCATTGTAAAATAAGAGGATCATATAATTGGTGACTAGTACTGGCGTACTGATGGGGGACTTAGGGGCCATGCCTCCTCCAAAACAGTTACATGACCAAGAAAAAATAAAGAAATGGAAAGGAAAAGGGTAAAATGTGTTATTTTCTTAACATTATGCCAAAATCTTTCAAAAATTTAGATTTTCATTTTAAAATGGTTAGAATCCGTGTTTGCTTCCTTCACTCGCTCGGGACTTTTAAGTAGTCACAGACCACAGGTTATGTTACTTTAATTCATTATTTGTTTAGCTCATTACACCACTAGTGACTTGGTTATTTTCGGTTGGCTACTGTGCATTCTGTTTACTAAAGTTTACATGAATACTGGTATTATTAGCCCTCCCTGAAACAGGAGAATGGACAAGAACACACCTGTCAAAACGTCGTTTTTGGGTTGTCCTTTTCACGACCAACAATATTGCCAAAGAAAGATACATGGTGTACCATGAAACTCACTTCCCATGATAGTCTGAACGTGAGTGTTAATGGACGATGAATGACTTAGTCAGAAAGCAAGAATGGAAAGTACACATACGATTTATTTATGTATTATATTCACATGACATAATTTCTAACATAGCACAGAAGACTAAAACAAAGAAAATACAAGAAAACCCAAATGAAGAAATTAAGAAAAACAAATCTATACTAAAGATGTGGAGTTTAATAATTATGTTTTATTAAGTTACATAAATCTGGATTCAGAATGATTGGGATGAGAAGAGGCAGAATTTCGAAAATCAGCGTAAGATATGAACTCATTATCCAGGTCACTTGTGTTAGGTCTATTTGGGGAATATAAACCATTAAAACGGTCTTTTAATCTTTATTTCTGGTGCCTCTCATTTATTGTAATAAAGACCATCGATACAGTGTCAGGAAGGCAATTACAACGCATCCTGCTGGGACTTTATCTTCGTTCCCATCAGGATCGAGAATCAAAATTATAAGCAACTGTATTTGCCATGAAATATCAGACCTCAGAAAGCTAGGAGAAGGTTGGAGAAAAAATATAAGTCAAAGTCGAGAGAAGGACCCGTGGACTCCCGCCAGGGGAAAAGGTTGATGAACTCCTGACATCTTGGTTACAAGATATTCCCTTTTCTCCTCTGTTTACCTCAACAATATCTCTAATTTATACTGTTTCAACAAGTTTTGGTTTACACTGCATCGATCGCTCCGCGCCAGTGTTTGTTCCCTGTCACGGTCCGCACGCCGTGGGTGGGAGGATTACGGTGTATTATTCTCAATGTGTCAATACACGAAATCAAATACGTGGGTCTAAAGCTGCTCCCCCGCTCCCACAAGTCTGTGCGCGCGCGTCATGGTGCACTGACTAAAAATCCAAGATAATGTAAAGAGAAGAGACGACCCACCAAGGTTTGTAAAAGTACGATCCGTTACAAAGCTGATAAACCGTGATATTAGTGCAGTATGACGTCAAATATAACAGTGAAAGTAAATATGCACTATGTTTTCCTCCTTGAAATCCATTCTCGTGTTCCTTTTCAGAGAGAGCAATATATACTTTAAACTTTCAGGCCAAGTCAAACAGGATTGCATAATAACTGATAACTTTTAATCCACGTTTTTTTTCTAGTTAGTCAATTAATACCGAAATTATTTAAATACGACTATTTGGTCCTCGATAATAAAAAATGAAGTAGTGTAAACACCCACGATGGGAATACTGGGCCATAATACAATTCACATGAACACATCTTTCTTTTTTTCAATCGGTGTTATCGTCTTCAAAGGTCAAAACGCATTATTAGTATCATTGATGAAAAGCAAAATGATGAAGTCTCTAAACTGTAAACCGCTGTTAAAAATAATTTTAGGGCACGTTGTCTCAGCCCGTCACTCTAAGACTATTGTTTAACGTGTTAAAAAGTTGTTAAAAAATAAACAATTAAAAAAAGTTTAAACATTTGTTTGACAGTTAAGTAACTTGTTGCTATAGTGACAGGCTTAAAATAAACAACGTGCTAAAAAAAATAACAGAAAAAGGCAGGGAATTTATCCGAGGCAAACGTGTCACTTCATTATACTAAACATATAGAATATCAACCGAGCACCCAATAATCACATCCTAGTCCCTCCTGATATTAGGAAAAAAATTGAAGAAAAATAAATCTTTGTCGCCTAGCATTCCCAAAGAATTATTCCTCAAAAGATCAAGGAACCAAAATATCTCCCAAGAATCCGTACCAGAAGCTTGTCGAGGACATTGCTGAACAAAACTCAATGTCATCGGACTTTTCCCATATGTCACCATTAATCTACGACCACTTTAGCTTGGTTTACTCAATGAAAACAGACATTGGGAGCAGAAAGAAATGAAAATTGATGCCTGCAATAGTTAGCAAAGGCAGGAGAATATTGAGATGTGACTGTACTTCACATCGGGTCTGCGTTAATTGATAGAGTCAGCAAAAAGGAACCAAAAGTTAAATGTAAGGTATTTCGCATATTTATAAATCTAGTTTTTCCAAATTGAACACCATACGTCACTTGTTCGTATATTCTCTGATTTGTGTGCACTCTCAATTCATTGACAATATATATATACTAAGTCAAACTCGGTCAAATGGGTAACGGGAAAAAGAGCAGCCAATCTCTATACAACTTCGGTGAAATCTATGATTCCGAATGGTTGAGAAGGAATGATAGTATGGTAAATGTCAGTTAACAACACTTTATCCTTGATGATGAACTTCAAGAAACAGTGCACTGAAGGTTAACTCCCTTTATATTTAGGGGCATATCAGTCAGATCTATTTTGTTTGGCCAAAATAAATCACAGGCAAATAATCATTGCAAAAGGGACATTGTAATCTCTGAAAGTTTCCATGGTGAATAAGAATAGTGTAGTAGGTTTCACGGTACACCATGTATCTTTCTTGGGCAAGTGTTGGTCCTGGAAAAGGACCACCCAACACATATGTGTTCTTGTCGTCTTCAGGAGAATCATTATGTAAATTCTGTACATTCTCCTGAAGAAGTACATTCTCCTTAAGACGCAAAGAACACACTTGTCGAAACTTTGAGTTTGGGTGGTCCTTTTCAAGACCAAAACTTGCCCAAGAAAGACACATGGTGTACCGTGAAACCTACTACACTAAGAGGGACCTTATTACCCTTTCTTTTGAATAAGCTCTGACTTTCATTTCTCAATTCAGGGAGAGCACAAGGGCGTTGGTAAAAGTAAGCTACAATCTACAGTTTCTGGCACCAAAAGGGGTGCTTACTGTACCCCTTTGAATCCGCACTTGGTTCTGTTCGACCTCGTTTATACAGAAAATGAACTCTAACACCCTTGATTCAACTTTCCTATCCCAAATATCCATGTACATCGAATATCGGATAAAAGTATATATGATTCTCAAAAACTTTTGCGAATCAACGGTTCGTTGAATGAGGGAATTTCATTTGTAATGATCCATTCCGCACTTTGAATTTAGCTACATCAAAAAGATGACATAGTTTCCTATCTAAAAGCAATTACTGCTCTCAACATGACAGTTATTTACCTAAAGGTAAAGTTTTAAAAGATATCGAGAAGTCATTACTTCATTACTTTCTGTTTTTTTTTTTCTGTTGCTGTTTATGGTAACTCCCCGTAGGAACTCGGCAGGACAGCATTTTGCTGGTAAACGCCAAGCTGGTATATAACCATTTTTTACGACTAGGTTAATCAGTCATAGTGGCTGAACTTATAGTGGACCTTATCAAAGTGGAGACAATGGCAGAGTGAGGATTCGAACTCACAACCTTGCGATTATGAGTCCAATGCTCTAACCACTGGACCACACGACCCGTCTTACTTCATAAATTCATTTAGGGAAAGTCAAATGAAAAATGTGTTAGGTATCAAAAAAGCAAGAAGGGCACATGAGTAAATCAATTTTTCAAAAAGTTTGAAAAGTATATATTGTCATATCAAATCAGATGATAATTGATATAATATTCATGCGGGAGGCAACACGGATACGTTTGGCGCCATACGATTCTAAGCAAGAGCCTTTTGATGATGGAGTGTTATTCTTTTCTGCTTCATGACCTCCCTTCGGTTGACCCAAAATTATTTTCCTTATGCAGGGGGCGGTACCAAGTTTGCAACAGGGGCGACAATGCATACGATTTTTAATGTGATGATTAAATGGGGGGAGGGGGGGGGGAGAAAGGAAATAACATAAAGAAAAATGCATACCCCCTACTATACATATAACAAGTGACGTCTTGGCATATTATTAAAAAGACTCGGTGACGCCTCTAATTCTATTATCCCATTTATTTTTCATACACTTTTGTTTATATAAAACAACAGGAGACGTTGTAACGCAGAAACTCACTCTTGTACACATGGTAAATACATGTTTATAAGTCGTATCATAAATGAAAATTAAATTCGGAATTTAAATGAAGGCAATGATGATGATTGTAGTGGTGGTGGTGATGAATAATGGATAAATCTTTCAAGCGATGTAGCAGGCAGTCCAATCGTAAAAAAAACTTTTAGGTAAAATATTTAAAATTAAGATACAAATTAAAGTTCCCCGCTGCTTTCTCTTGGTTGTAATGTTATATTCTAGGGTAGGAAATGAAATTTAGAGGAATGTGATTTTAATCCTTTGAAATTCAGATGCCTTTCTCCAATCATGCCAATGATTTTGGTGGCCCCTCTTTATTTAGTTCTGTTTAGTTATTCATAAATGAAGTATGAATATTGTAAGTTGTATGAAATAAAAGGCTAAGATCGGAATGTCAGAAATGTTCCATTTAATGAGAACAATTGTTAAAGTATGACAAATAATCGATGATTCTTAGTTCGTTTATTTTTTCTGGGACACACTGAACTATTTTATAAATACTTACCGTTTGTGACTCTCTGTGGCATTTATCTGTGTCTGAAAAGATGTTCTCCTGCTTCGAGATATTAGTATGGTTGTCATCTATACATTGATTGATGTCTATGGCCCGCAGGTCGATATCGAGTCCGCTTGTTCCTCTGAAAGAAAAGGAAACATATCAATCAATGAAAACCCGCACCACCATTCACGAACAAGACAAAGGGATCAGTGACTATTAATCAAATGTTAAATGTATCTTTAAACATTAATTTCAATACCGGATTTAATAGATGGTTGGAGCGGCTGAGGAATATAAAGAAAATATTCAGGAAATACAACATGCGTTCAACCACCCGTCCGTATACACAATAACCTAGATTAATTATATCTCTTTTAAAGGTCCGTCATATAGTTTCTTACAAGCATAATAAAGATTATAGTTTACCTTTTTTCAGTCTACAAATAATTGGATCGCTCGCTGTATTGGAAATGTAGCTTAAATGAGTCAATATGGAGTCTCAAGGACAATCATGTATACATTATATGTAGGTACTGACTTTGTAATCACTGATGTGATATTTTTAAAGATAACCAGGGTACAATCACCACTCAAACCACTTTATGACCAGAAAAGAAGACTTTTGAGAGTATCTACACCCAAATACTCTTTGCATAACATTATGTTTCAATCATCAAAATATCTGGGGGCAACTTGACGAAAGATTCCAACTGGGAGGAGGCATTTGACCCCATCCACTAGTTCTGCCACTGTCTAAAACTGAAGAAGGAGAACGTATTAAAAATGTAGGGTTACAATTTCATTTCATTTATTAGTTTTTGTTTTCGTGACAAAAATCAGGACGAAAAATACATATGCAAAATTTGACATCAAGATAATAAATACATAACTTTGCATACAAATCATCAAATATAAACTAATTCAAGTGGTATTTTCTGCTACACAATAACGGTTGCAATGTAATGTTACGCTGATATTAATCAATCCAAATAATTATCACATGAAGTTAAATCCATATATCATAATTTTTTTGGTGCTATTGATTACATGGCGACATGTTTCAATTCAATGAAATGAAACGAATGAAATGAATAAGATAAAACGTACTTTATTGTGCTAAACGAAGAAAAAAGTTAAATATTCAAATCTGAATAGTTATGGGCCATCTCATACATACATCACATTGGATACACTTTCTAGATGACACACAATGGCGTGGACGGCTTTCCATAAGAGAGACAGGCTTAATAATTATTGATGCTACAGCATGGGATCCAGAACTCATTATGACAATGGAAATGTAAAAACCATTATTGTTGTGAAGCTCATTATTGCCTTGGTCATGTCTAAGCCGATTGTGTCTCTCGTTTGTGGTTTATTAAGTATCAATTTGAAATCATTTTCTGTGACACCATTGAAGTATGATTGAATATCGAATACATGATAGCCTTGGCATTTGAGCTACACATTAAAGGTCAAATATAATATTCATCTAATTCATCATATTGCATATCTTCCAATAGCTGAAATTGAACTTAATGGATGAATGATTATGGAGAGACTTTCGTTCCGGCTCAATTCAATTAATTTTGTAAATTTCACTGCATCCCTTTTCATGGATGGGTGCGGGGAGGCAGTTTCGCTTAAAGGAATCAAACTTACTTTCACACCTCGGCATGAGTGATATTTTGCATAATTTAAGGATAAAACATTTTCAGAAAGTAAAGTGGGCCACAAACAAAACAAAATACTATCAACAGCAACAAAGCCAAAAGGAGGCAAAGACATTCCAAAAAGCTACATTATTCATGCCATATGCCAGTCTATGTTATGTACCTATTACCTACTACAGCTTATAATGGTTGTTAATTGCCATTAATGTTAGCCATTCATAAGTTTGTTATCATCGCTCTGGCATATAATTTCCCAATCAACGCCCAAATGTTCACAGACACGATCCAATAATTAAACATTACTTTGAAAGGCGGGACGAATTCCGAGCTTATCGAGCGCATGTCTGGCTATATGCGATGCTAACATATATTCTATCAGCATCAGGGAGAGTGTATTTTTGTTCCTCCTGGTTTGCTTACCATCTTCTGTGCCTAACATTTTGTATAACAGTTAACTAATGACGGGTTTCATCTAAAGTCCCCATATTTCCGATTAAAAACAAGTACTACATGTATACAATTAATTTGAAATAAACAATCGCCCTCGAAAGAATAACTAATTCTCAACCCTAGATGGAAAGACGGAGGGAAACTTAAAGCGTCGTTTTTACTTTGGGTGAATTACAGATCGTGAGACCTTTTAAAGATGGGAGGGCGAAAGTGATCAAAAGAAACAAATAAAAAATAATGAAAAAAATGAAGGACCGACTATGAAAGAGAGGATGAAGGATCGAACCGTGAACGTTTTGTGTAAGAGTAATCAACCTCTATCATTTTCTCAAACCAGAGTTGCCTGTGTAATTCTGTACGAGTTCTGAGACATCGGAGTAGATCAGCAGAAGAGTTTCTTTGGGCCTCTTTGGAGTACTAATTAAGAGGGTAATGAACCAAAGGGTGTGCTTTGAAGAGAGTATCAGCTGCACAGGTGCTTACTTCAATTATCTTCGCCCAAGAAAACAATTGCCTGGATGTGACGTCGCCATACCGAGTGAAGGTGAAGACGACTTGATGTATCACCTTCTTGCTACAACCATGAATAATCAATCTCTAAGACATACCACCCGCTATACAGAATTATTATATCGTGTCTTCTCTCTACAGTTATTCATACCAATAACGAAAAAGTTTGCAAAGACTCCTTTGAATATACATTCTCTGTAAAGTTACATTGCCAAATATTACTAGTGCTATGATAAAAGTTTAAAATATCAATAAGCCTGATTGATAACCTGTCCATGGGATATCGTGGTCATTAGTAAGTTCAATCAAACTCTAATTAATGTTCTGGACATATTCATCACCACAGGTAAAATCCATTGCATCACACGAACAGATTCCCTTCTTCACATGAATATTAGTAAGTTCACATCTTCATAAGATAACATTCACATCGGAAAACATTCACATCTTCATTGGATAACATTGAAAATTTTTTTTTAATAATATCATATCTTCATTAGTTAAAATTCGTATGTTAATTGGATAACATTCACATCTTCATAAATTCAATTATATTTTATTTCATTTCGTTTATTTCCAATTCCAAATCGACAGTTTGTGTCGCACAATTTGATATACAAATATCAGCAAGAAAACATGTTGCAAATTTATATGTACAAAAAAATAAAATCAAGATTATCACATGGACTGGTTTGGAATGGAGGAGGCTGCTAAAAAAGCCGGGTTTGTAAGGTGCAACCTTCTTATAAAAATATTCTTGTAGATAATAGTAAAGGGGAAAAAATCAAAATGACGACTTGAGCATAAGAAAATGAGAGAGATAAAAGGTCTCTATAATCTTACCTCAGCACTCATAATGGAACTCGCTGGTCAAGAGGATAACGAAAGGGATGCCAAAGTGTACGTATAATGGTATGCATGTTTACATTACAAAGTATTAGAGTTTGAGTGGTAAAGAGTTGAATCAGTGAGTGATTACCTTGGAGAAACTTTTTAACTTCAATTCAAATGAGTTAGGCTTGGAGATTCTTTTAAGTTATCATTAATAGTTCCCCAGAGCATTGGGCCTTCGAAAGTAGATATTGATAATGCAAGGATAGTCCAGGGTAGTGGGAGGTGAAATTCATCAGATTGACGTGTGTGATATTTGTGAACAGCTTTGTTTTTGTCAAATAAAGAATTAAAGATGGGTGGTAACATATCATTGTTAAACTGATACATGAATTAACCTAGATAGTGATCTGTATTTGTTCTCCAGTATAACTTAAAAATAACACGCAATGCCTTTTTCTGTAAAAGCGATATTCTATCTAGGTAAGATGAGTGTGTATATCACTAGACTATCGTCTCGTAATTAAAAAAAAATAAAAGTTGGGTAAAATTAATGTTGAGCAAAGCAATTTCAGGGAGGAAGTTGAAAAAAAACTTTATTGATAACACCAATATTGCGTGAAATTGTACGACATAAAGAATCAATATGTACCTTCCAAGATAATTTGCTGTTTATTGTGAGAACTACTTTTTTTTATCGTAGTAACAATGTCAATGTCCGTATTGTCCAATTCGATATTTTAATGGTAACTGTTCTAAAGAATTGCTAAAAAGCATGTATTTCGTTCTTTTGGACATTAATCGACAATGCGTAAGCCCTTATCCATTGTACCAACTTATCCAAGTAGCAGTTCAATACATTGATTAAAATATCGGGATTACGATGAGAATAGCGTACTTTTGAATCGTCTGCAAAAATGATGAAAAATAATATTTTAGAGGAGTTCTGGATGTCATTCACATAGATTATAAATAAAAGTGGGCCCAGTAGGTTGCCTTAGGGAACCCCCAGTTAATATTTTGCAGAGAAATATATTGTTCTTTTATGCTTACGATTTGCGAGTTTTTAAACCACTCCAAGGCCTTCGCACGAACTGCGCACATCTTAATTTGGTTGCATTCACACCTTAATTTGATTGCATTCACATCTTTATTTGAATACATTCATATCTTCATGAGATGGCATGAATATCCTCATTGAATAACATTCATAACTCTTCTTGATTACATTCGCAACTTCATGGGATGAAATTTACGCCTTCAATGGATAACATTCATATCTTTGTTTAATTACATTAATCGTAACATACATCTCCCCTTTATTACATTCACATCTACATAAGATAACACTTATCATACATTTTACATTTACATTATCTAATTTATTATTTACTTTATTTGATCTAATTCAAGTATTCTAGTCGACAGGTGACCCATATTCATTAAATAATTTGCTTTATCATTCAACAGAAAACACCATAATCTAATAGGATCTATCAGTCTATGAACATAATGGGTATCAATCAACCTTCAAATACATACTCATCTTTCTGAGATTTTATGGTAATATATTTGATGGAAGGAGTTATTGCGTATTGAATAGTTTCAATTCACCATCAGATCTCATAATATGAGATAGCATTATTTTTTGTTTAGTATGCAATTTTTCATAAAATGTAATTCCATTACTCAAACATCGTTCAAAACTTATATGGTTAATACATTTCATACTTTAAGCCCATACCACCGATTATCATTATGTACAGTACAATCTATTTGCAGGCAAATGTGAGGGAAAGTGTAGAAGTTAACAAATATTATATACCAAACCCTTCAGAAAGAAAGCAGGAGTTGTTCACGCATATGCAAATTTAGCAAGCGCGAAGGGCACTCGAAAGTGGAATTTTTTTTTCTCTCCCTTATTTCGCCGCAGTAATTGACGAGACAGAGTGTGTTTATCTGTCAGTGTGTCAATATTGTGATACCCTTTTGCAGGGAGGTTGGGGATTTGCTAAATTATTTATGCACACACTCCTACCGACGATAGAAACTGGTCAAGCATCTGTGTGTTCCCCTGGTTTGACCAAAGACTTACCAATATCGATTTCAATTAAAAATGTTGAGAAATCTGTGACAGGGTAGGTTGATGGAAATGACGATCCGTATTATATTTATACATTTTGACTTACTCATGCATTGTGTAGGGAGCAATTTGATAATGGTTGAAATAAGATTTGTAGAAATTCAAACTTGGTGCATTTTAAAGCATTTTCTTCAATATTTTGTACAATTCATTTTTTATTTTAAAAATTGTTCATTACCATGCCCGGTTTTGTAAAAAAATCGTTACGAAGTTTTTCATTTGGATGGATGTTTACGGACTATTACCGAACGATTGGCTGCACACTGTTAACTACCTTAATTGCCAGATTATGTTGTTTTGTTTCAAAATTATATTGGGAAATGTCTCACTATATCAAACTTAAAATGAATCTCATTGACCAATTTTAATCAATGTCACATATTTTCACAATTATCAGAAACTAAAGATAATTAGGGTTATATAAATTTCACGAATTCAATCATACCAACGATAATTTAGGGATAAATCAGACATTCCCTTATCCGTAAACTAATGGAAATTTATGTTTATTCATTTATATTCCTACCCTTACCATTAGAGTATTACCAAAATAATGTCATACGTTTCTTTTAGGCTGTTATTTCTGATGTAACGGTCCAATAAAAAACACTGTTAATATCGTTAATAAATACATAAATGACATGAATGACCTTTATTACTGCAATCCTGACTAGCTATAACATTCTACAACTCGCTCATTAGTTCGAGCATCTCCCAATGACACTTGAAGTTGTTTACACTTTTGAGTTTCATGAAGGATTCCGCTTCTTTATAGCCCAAAACGTCTCTATCAATGTCAATTATTAGCAAATCCACATCGAGTTTGTATACAGAACAAAGATAAGGTATATATATTTGAAGTACTTCTTCGTAATATTGTTTATCAGCGGTAAGTTAGGCAATTGTGCTCTGAATACTTTGAGATAGCTGGTTAGTTATATAGACCGAATCATGCCTTAAAAACGCAAACGTTCAGTGTTTTTTCTATCTACTATACGCAATTTAGTATATTATATCGTTAAATGCTTTTATCAAAAGTGTTGGATTCAATGTACCTGAAGCATATCATATTCAGTAGTACTGTAATTCAGAATGCCTACTTTGTAAAAACGTGTGATATAACAGTTTAATTGGTGCTTGAAAGAAAAAGTAGTTAATTTTTTCATACATTTATTTTTTTCAGGAAACGCCATACTAACGACCAAATAAGAAGAAAATACGTTTTTTTGTGTTTCTAGTAAAGAACTATTCTAACGATAGGATAGTGTTTACTTCTTTATAATAATTGCCATTCAGCTCGCTAAAACAGACCACTCTTAATGTATGTTGCATGTCGGCGGGAGGGATAAAACGAAGAAGTATATACATTATAATGTGAAGTAAAAAGAGAGTGCCGAGGCGACATTTTCTCCCTCTGGTACAAAATCGATCAAGCTTGAGATTTTAATGTATATAAATCGATGACCATGTTGTTGTAAGTGTGATCTGGGCGGGGGCAGAGTACACGTGACTCCTTAATGAACGGTGCACCAGGCGAGCTATCGCTGTGCTTATTAACTCTCCTTTCCACTAATACCTGGGCGATAGATCGACCAGCTGCCACCCGGGTCCATGAGTTAACCCTTCAGATCTCCGGGCGGAGGACACATCAGGTATGCCACAATGTCACGTGTTTCTATCGCCACCAAGAGGGTTAAACAGTAGTCAGTGTATATTAGGGGAAAAGGGATCAAGGTACATTGCGAGTCCTGGCCGGTGTCATAATTATTTGAGCAAATATTTATTGTTTGCAAGGTTCTTAGCGAGGCTCATCCATATCTCTACTTTGCCTGACCTTCTTGTCATTCTCTCTCTTTCCCCCCTCCTTTTCCTAGGTACTGCTGGGCTGAAATATTTTCATCTTTATGGAGATATTTCATTTGAGAACTCCAAGGAAAATATTTGTTCTCAGGAATAGGCGCAATTGTATACTTTCATTCTCCGAATATATGTCATCTTTTCTTTCTTGTTCTTGTTTGTTTAACATCGTACCTGCTGTCCTTAGATATTCCCTTCTTTTTCCTTCGTCTCCTTCTTATTCGTCTTCCTCTTCATCTTCTACTTCCTCCTCCTCCTCTTCTTCTTCCCTTTTTCTTCTTTTATTACTTCTTCTTCTCCTTCTTTTGCAAATTGTTGTCTTTTCTTCCTTCTTCTTCGCCATCTTCTCCTTTTTTTATTTTCATCTTCTTCTCCTCCTCCTCATTCTTCTTCTTCTTTATCATCATCTTCATCTTTATTCAGCATCTTCATATTTCCATTTTTTTCGTTATTTAAGTACTTTTTACTTTTTAATCTTTTTTCTTTTTTTTAGTCTGATTCACTCACTCATATTTTACGTCTTGACACCATTAACTTTAATGCTTTTCCCTAACGTCTTCTTTCCCTGTTCTCCTACCACTCGTAACAATTTGCTTTCACGCTCACTGGGCTTCAAAATCACCCTTTATCTCTTATCCTTGTATGCATTTCCCACGGGGAAACATAAGATATAACACATCATTACAGTGAGTTTCTATGACATAGAATGACCTGTATATTGGACTATGCATCAATCATTGAAGTGGTGTGAAACTCCCTGTAGATACCGAAGTCATATTCCGGGCGCCAGAAGAGAACGCAGAACTAAAACATAGTCCCATTTGTAGTGAAATGTGAAAGTCAAAATCGGGACAAAAGATTAACTTTCTCATACAGCATTACAAACTTAAGGTAAACTCTTTGTTTGCTGAATTTATTCTGAAAGAAAAAAAGTATGACAACTGTTATCTGATATTTTATTCAGAACTTTGTTTCCTCATTTACCCAACTGATACCGATTATCTTTTTTTTAGATATACAGCAAAGTATGATAGTAATGAATGTGATGGACAAAACAGGCTATTACGATTGTGGAATTTAAATACATGTAGTCCAATATTGCCAAAATAGTCAAACAGTCGCATGTTAAGGTTTAATAAAGTTAAACATGGCCACATAATTTATCATTTCTAAATAAGAGACCCAAATTTCTATATCGGTATCTATAAGCATTAAATGACATAAAAAGCGATATGAGGCTCATATCTTTGGCAAAAAAATGTGATTCTAAAAACAATGCGACTTCTGTTAGTGTTAACTGTAAGGAAGGTAAGCGTGTAAATGCTTATCGCTAATTGCTGATCAATGGAAATACATTGAACATCATTAAGTAAAAACGACATCACTGGACAAAATAGAATTAGGCATGAAGGTATTATAAACGATGAACAAAAGTAATCATATTTAGGACAAATTCAGAGTATAATGCAGAAAAAAATGATTAGGTTTCCTGTTGAAAGGAATCCTTAGAATTTAATCAAATAAAAAAAATCTCCAAGCTTAAAAACTGTTGGACCAGCTCATTTATTAACCATCAAAAGGTAGATATCAAGTGGGTTTACAATAGTACAAGAGGCAAGGACGAGAGAGTTTTTACCTATGATTTCCTTACTCTTTGCAGCATTACGATCTCTCGTCTTTTTTTAGCAAATAAATAAAAAAGAAGGAAGAAAAAAAGACAACATCCTTGCTGCTGCTTCCAAGTATATACATAAACTGAAGAGCTAATACGGACTCTAAGAGGCATACGACTTGCAGCGTCTAAAGGAGCCATAGGAAAGCAACCACTTCAGTCGTAATATCGGGTGATGGTGTAGAATTTCAGAGTAGGATCAAGTCCTGAAATGCGAGGTAAAACTCGAGGAGTATTACGCTCATGGAATATCAGACTCAACATTGGGTTCAATGCACTCTATGTTTCAGGTTTGGGAGCGGCCATCAGAAGCAACGGAGGAACATGGAAACAAATCGCACAAGTCATTTCTTTATTTAGGCTGTAATATTACACTAATGCTAAACTCACACTAACGAAAGTACGAAACAAGTTGTAGACCAACAGATGGTGTTCATCAATGGACATAACGTGAGTGCTTTGAATGCTAGTCCGGAGTTGTAGCATGCTTATCATTTCTATTATTATTTCTGGTACTACTATACTACTACTACTACTACTACTAATGATAATAATGACAATAATAATTCAATAATAATTAAACTATTTTCTTTTCATTCCCAATTTTCTCGAAAGTCCCCAATGGATGAGCAACAAAAGTTTAAAAATTAATAAATTCCAATCACTTGAAGAACAAAAATCCCAAAACAAACGCCCTGTCGATGCGCTCGGTTACTTCGATTTCTAGTTATGGGGGGGGGGGGGGGTCTTTGTTACTGACATCCTTGATTTAGTCCGGCAGCACATCATTTCTGGGGAGGAAACATTGTAGGGCAGCAAGAATTGATTATCGGGGTATGTAATTGCTTTGTGAATCTCCGTCCTACCCTCCTGCGTGGCACCTATATGGCCGACACTCCAAGATCTAGTTTACAATGATTCGACTGGGCTATTTGCGGTATCAGTAATCAATAGTCTATATTTTAAGGCTATAGGAAAATGACTGGCGCTACTGATTCAAAGTAAAATCAATCACGGGGTCCAATAGCAGAGACCTTCTTCTACGCCTATCTTCATATGGCGTGATGGAGTGGAAGGACAAATATGTTTCGGAGGAACTATGAAAAAGACCCTTCGACCAAGTCCATGAGTTTGTACACTCTTAAAACAAATCAGTCAAATTGACTTTACCAGTAGTCAGCTGGGTGCAACTCTTATGACAATCACTGATTATTACATTTCTGACATAATTATATTCCAGTCAGAAATAACTCTGTTCTAGTAAAATACCACTAGAAAATAGTCAAATATGACTAGAATAGCAGTTGCACACAGCTGACCCTATTAACTGTTCATTTTTGACTGATTTGTTTTTAGAGTGTAGGTGAGGCAACAGAGACAAACGTAAGTATAAAGTACGACGGAATAGGTTTTGAAATAAATTTTAAGCTTGGAAAATAAAAGTAACCCCTCCCCTAGATTGTAGTTCGTTTAAAACGAAGAATCCCTCTTTAGAGATCTTGGACAGATGGATTACGTTTGTTGCATTTCGGTGTAAGCATAACAATTGCAGTGCTCCACTGAAAGTGATAAATGTCAGTTATATCAAGAGTTGCATATTCAATCATCTTAAATCTGTGAGGTCATAGTTAATTTGATCATTACATATACGGTATACACCGCATTATTCTATCGTTTTGGGGGCACAAATTAACCACAACCCCTTAGGTTGTATAACCCCAAAGTATTTTTTCTTTCCCATTTGCTTGATCAGGTACGCGCAACATAGCAAGAATGATTACTCTTCGCTTGAGAAGATGGAGAAAACTATGACAACGCCATTAGAATGAAGATGAAGGAAATAATGGCAACGTGGAAAAAAAAAGACAGCTCTGCCCAGCAGACAAGCACCATTTTCTCGTCCCTAGTGTCTTAAATTTGATATAACCGACGAAGTTTTCCCGCCTTTTTACGTCATCAGCCTGTCACAGACGATCGCCTGGGGGCCAAACTATGTTGTTCGTTTGCGCGCTTTTGTTAGTCAGCTTGAATTCATATCAGTCGTTGGGTAGAACTGCCTCGATGGTTGGACTTGAGAAAAAGAGGTGGAGATGGTGAGTGGGTGTGTTTCCTTCCTCAACCACCTTATTTACAAAGATATAGAGCCATAATTATAACGCAACTTTGGCAATATTTCATCTCGCTTTGAGAAAATATTGAATGGACATTGTGACGAGCGCGGGAGATATATCGCGACGAGCGATGCACATGGGGAAACCAATTTATTTCGGATTGAGTGCAGTGATCTTTTGAATACGAAATATGCTCAGAACTATAGAAATCAATTTATCCCCGCGTTGCGACATTGTGATAAAAAGCTTGGTGTTGAAATTGCGTTTGATAGACAGGCGAGGGTGTGTGTTACATGGTATATTATATATGAATAACTAGAGTTCATACTGTATTCAGTGTAAATCAACAACCCGTTGATTTTTTTTCAACTTTGTATGGCTTTGACATACAGAAAGCAATAGTGACATAACAACCACGTTTGAACTATTTGATATCACATGTTAGTGAACTTTCCTCCTGCTAAGCTACCTCTGTAATCTTGGCTATTATACGTTTTTAAAAGTTGAATTTCATATCTATTCTAGCACAACTAACTTTTTTCATTCATTCATAGCCAAGATATACAGTCCATATTTGATTTAGCCCTAGCTTTATTTTCCGTAAGGTATGTGGTTTTCAAAATAGCTTTTCATTTGCCTTTGTCAACATTTTGTTAATGTAATGCAGTAATAGGAATGAGATTTACGGTTCAACCAAAGCCTTCAGCCATGCATTTTCAGAGTGCTCGTTTCCTACCGAAACAAAACGGCAGCTAATGAGAAGACCCTAAAAATATGACCTTTAAATTCTCGGTTAAGCTAGTTTGTCACAGTGTCGACTCCCTGTCATCGAGGACCCTGGCGCTCCAGGGTGCATGGGTGTTCATTCAGCCAGCTGCAAAGAAGGTCTTTACTATGCAAGCCCTTGACAAGTGGTGGACGTTTGCTTGGCCCCGCTGCAGAAAATCCATGTTGGCCATTACTGTCGTGACAGTGCTACCGATGCTCTTCCCCATCATCATATTGCTTTGTGTAACCCTATGACACGCTAATGTCGCAATTTGTACGATTCGATTCAACGAGCAATCTCCCATTTACCTTCATACTGGAGAATCTAATAAAATGTCTACAGTTCTTGGATAACATCTATAGAATATTCTCACATGACGTCACAATCAGCCATATTGGAGGACATATCAATGGGAAACATATGCATTAGACCATAAAGCAATGATTGATCATAGTTTGATGCATGGGTTTTTATTGGTTGTCCTCCGACATGACAGCTATTGGGGCCATCTATACAATAATCATCATTATCAATGGTGTAATATGGAAATCTGTTTTCAATGAAAAAAAACAAAACGATTGTCATTATTATGTATACACGGGTAGCGTGATTATATTCCAAAAAATACTACTCAAGCCTAACATTACTTTTCACAGGAAAACAAAAAAGTGAGATTAAAAACGGCAGACAATTCAGAAATTATACCTTGTTTTTCAGTTCAGATAACAGACCAGTAATCTATATGTAACACAGGTTTACACACTAAGAAATCCCGGTGCAAATGGTGTGTACGATACGTGCGTACACCCCTTAATACCATCGAGGTGCAAGTTAGCTCTTATGCGAGAGTCTGTGTCTGTTGTACACCCCTGTACTCTTTGTGTGCACCCCACCAGTTTCGCTGCTAGACGTATGGTATAGATAAAGTTGATTTGTGTTCGAAAAATACCCGAAATAACAATGCACTAACGCCGAAGTGAAATAATTGTTAAAATATTCAATATTTATATGATGATAATTGTTTAAAAAAACCCATTTGATTACGTATACTTTTGGAGAAACAGTAAATAGAGCTACTAGAATCACAACTATCAGCACAAGTCAAAAAAGTATCGGATCATATCGCTATAGATATCATCCGGGAAAAATCTTGACTACAGGGAAAACGAGGTTAGTTCGAGTCCCAACTATTTAAGGTAACTAAAAATCGATACAGAAAGTGAATGGACCAGAAGTCTCGACATTCTTTTTGTTATTTTAGAAGGGGGTACATTATGCACCCTAAGGGGTAGACGTGTACGCCCTCTAATGTGCAGATGGACACCCCAAATAGGGATGCACACTGTACACCACTACTCGGGTGTACGTGTACGTGTGCACCGCTAGGGATACTAGGGACAAGCCTGTACACCCCTAGGGGTGTAAAACTGAACCCAAATTTCTTAGTATGTACCTGAGGGCTGAAGGGGGGGGGGGTGTCCCCAAGATTTTTGGGGACTTTTCGCTCCTCCTGATGAGTTATTTTTTAAGTACGCAATTAGGAAGAAAGGATATGGTCAATTGCTTTGGGAATGAAAGTAGGCCTATGAGCGAGGATAAAATAATAATGGTCTTTATTAGGCATCAAAACATTTAGCAGCCAATGGCTGAATTATAAAAGTTTGAACACGGTAAAAAGATTCACTTATAAATTTGACAGAACTGTTTACAAAATATACACAATACAATATATGGATATGGATATGGATATGGATATGGATATGGATATATATATATATATGTATATATAAGCATCTTGGTATATATATATATATATATATATATATGAAATATGATTAATCAATATACACAAAAAGAGCGGACTCCATCCAACCTTGCAAAGATAACTAGAAAAAAGGAAACATTATTTTGATTGGTGGTACGGTATGAGGTTGATTAAGCAGATTGAAAAAAACAATATTTCACTGACAGAAAAAAATAGAGACAAAGGAGAACAAAAGCGTAACTATGGGCACAGTTAGGTGGGATTGTTGGTAATTGGATTAAATGGGGTAAATAAAACAGAATAAAAAGGCGCTTTGCAAAGCTGAATGGAGCACTGAAGAATGATATGAAGTATAAGAAATGGTTCGAAAATTTAAACTAAACTCAAAACGTAAGCAAAAAGTCCCAGTCGACCCCAGCAATAGGCTGATCCGAATGAATAGAGAAACAAGCATAACGTTGGATATCCCAACGGTCCCCACTCTATCCATTCAAATCAACCTGCAGGGGCAGGCAGACCTGGGCTAAACGAAGAGGAAGGAAAGATATGGAGAATGGAAGAACAGAGTAGATGCAATGCCATTTTTATTTTTTTTTTACATATAACCAGTACAACGTATTAAAAGACTTTAAAAATACGAAAGACAGAATTGCGTCCTTTTTTTATACTTCAATCGTGTCAATGTGATTGCACTTTTATTTCTGAAGGTGTATGTACAGGCGGTAGGATGCGTGACAATAAAAAAGATGTAATAAAACGACACCCTTAAATTCATTTGAGCGAACTAATCATGCTAATGACAATGTCGCGATCAGACAGCTTACATAACTGTAAAAAAAAAATCAGCCATCCATTATCATCATTTTCTTCTAGGTAGGCTACTCACACCCTTATGGTTTTCAAATGCTGTAAAAATCAAGCGGGAGCGAACTGGCCAATACCGTGTGATTTAGTCTTAATATTAGAATGTATAAAAAATGTATGTTTTAAAATATAGGGACACTAAAATGTCAGAGGATTAACTAGTAACAGATTTATTATGGCATGAATATGTATTCAAAACAAATAAATATGTAAACATTAAAGTTGGCCTGGATTAGAAGACTATTATGGTCAGAATATTCCATGCTCTAATCCAGATTCAAGTACTTCAAGATGTGAGGTGGAGCTCTACAGAGCTGCTGAAAAGTGAATAGTGAAATAACATTTGAACTCCGTTTAAATACCAATTTGACATAGCATTTTTTTCCTTCGGTAATTTACAAAGGGTTTAAATGTATATCCACATTTTTTTTTTATTTGGACAGATCCTAAATCAATATCCGAGAATAAAGCAAAATAAATTAAACTACATCCAATTCATTAAGCCTCTTTTACTCATGCAGACATAGCACATAGCATAAGAGGCCGATTGAACGCAGATAGCTTCTTGTTGCTAGAAAAAAATAATACAAACA
Organism: Lytechinus pictus; assembly: GCF_037042905.1. NCBI lineage: Eukaryota > Metazoa > Echinodermata > Echinoidea > Temnopleuroida > Toxopneustidae > Lytechinus > Lytechinus pictus. Next base: position 61,011,473 of record NC_087246.1, on the reverse strand, counting down.
GGCCATGAACCGCCTTTCATTTGATTACTCCAGATTTCGACATCATATCAAATTTAAAAAAAAAAAAAACAAGCCCGGAATTAAATATGAAACGATGATATTTATTGTGCAGTCTGTTGCTATCCCATGTTCGCAATAAAAATAAATTGTCTGGGAGGATATTGACGGCTTGAGTTATTTCGGCATAAATCGGACGCCAGACTGTAATTAAGGAAAGAAAAAATGAGAAAGTGCAGTGTATCTTCCTGAAAATATGGAAAGCCATTAAATGTCTTATACTTAATGAAATTACGCCGAACAAATTCAAACAGCATGTTTAAGAGGACATACATAAATATGAATAAAAAATGTACATTACACACGTTACATAATTATGCTAAACAATAATGATAATAAAAAGTGAATCGAAATCTTTGAATAATTACTAGAATAATAGAGCCAACAACTTTTATGTAATATCAATAAGCTGTGGGATGATAATTTCGCTCAGAATACGTCATGCCGTAACCATAATGATCATAGAGTCAATGAGGTTCTGGAACATTAACTTTTGTTTATTGGTTAATTAAATTCCAAAAAAAATTAAAGATGACATGTTTCCACCAATTGGTGAAAAGATCATGAAGAGGGCTATCATAAATTTTGTAAAGCTCATCGATTTTTTCTCTTAAACTCTACTCATCATAAAGTCTAAACAAATCCTGCATGTCCGAATGATTTGTTAGTTTGTCTATAATGAAAATAGATGACTTAAAAGAAAAGAGAGTGCAAGCATCTGGAGAGGCGATCCTGAAAAAAAAAACTATTTCCCTACTCATTGAAATATTAGGTTCATTTCTGTTATAGATACATGTGACAGGTATGCAGGTGACAGGTCTTATTGGTATGCATAAAAAGCAAATATGATCAGATAAGTCGACTTTCGGCAGGTACTGTCTTCCACCTACCCATAAAGCAAACACATACACACACAACCTCACCTACCATCACGCCCACACCAACAAACGTTTAAAATTTCAGGGATTACAATTTGCGATATAAAAGAGGATTTAAATCTAAAACCAAATTAGTCAGGTCAATACCTACAGTCGTAATGGATCTAATGTAAATATTATTCTGATTCTTTCAAAACTTAAGAAATGAGCTGATTCAAATGCTATGCTGTAAATTATCTTGCTTATTACAAATAATAACCGATTTAAATCGTCAACTGGCTGCAAAAGAGTCTCTAACGCCTTGTGTTTAGTATGTTACGTAGTGCCATTCTAGCGCCGATGGGAAGCTTTTCACCGTAATTGATTCCACAGTACCGCTATATATCCACCTTGACCTTGTATGGGAGGAATTAACTCGTTCTATGACGTGACATTTTCATTATCTTCCGAGCAGGGCAAGGAAGAAGAACTGATTAGACGGAGGGGTAATTAAAAAAGGGAAATAGTAGGAAAAGGAAAGCAAATAAAACTAAAATATAAACAGAAGATGAATGTAATTACTTGAATGAAGTATGCCTGTAAAAGGACATCCAAAAGCAAAATAAGAAGATACAATTTCAAAAATAAATATTGACTTGCAATTAATATCAAAGCGGAATATTCCAACTATGTATTTGGATCCTACACTCTTGATGACGTGATCAAGTCGGAGTGTTCAATAGAGTAATGCAAATTATGAATTACTTTTTTACATTTAAAGAGCAGAATATCAGCTGAGATCTCAGATAGTGCAATCTAAATTCAGTGCTCTCCTATCTGGAATCAGTCCAACAGCCATGCAGCATTTTTGCTAATGAATGCTGCTCAAGGTAACGTGTCGTAGATGTATTGATTGAACAGGTATGCTAGGCGTGCTATTCAAACAAAACCCATCTGTTACAGTCCAAACATTATGAAATGAAATTTCACTCTGAACCAACACGAAATCTCTTTTTGCTATAAATCGTTAATCAAGCGACAAAAGTTTGTCAACTTTTTTTTTTACAGGCAATAGTATTAGGATTGCTAGAGCATAGTGAAATTCAACGATCTTGGAAATTTAAAATATCATTAAGAGCGAGAGAGAGAGAATCTTTTTGTTTGTGTTTTTTTCTTCGTTGAGGAATACCTGATGTTTCATTGAATCTCGTGAATAGTTTTTACGTATATCAAGGTATTATAGATTAATGAAACGCGAATAAAAATAGCAATTGGTGCATGGGTAAAACAAAAGTCGGCTGGTCGCCTACCTGGCGAGTCACCCACCTATCATTTTGAATGTGGTTTAATCTCATCGAACATGATCGTCAGTGGAAACCCCCAATCGCGACTCTAACGTCAATTTTGGAGATTGTAGTCAAATATTAGATTATTTGCCAAGGAATAATGTTCTTTGTTTTACATTTGCTGGATGATCTGGAAGGCTAAAAATGGTATTATACCCCCCTCCATTCGATCAAAGAGTGGAACCTTATCTTTAGGGTAAGGAAGGCAATCCATTCACAGTTCACTCATTTTTATCAATAAACGTGTTGAGTTGCATAGATGAAAAATATTCATAATATATTTTACAAAACCTATTTCGAGATAGAAGTTAGGTCCTTAGGGCCCATGAAGACTTTCAGTAAAAGCATGGGTACTCTATCACTTGGGCAACAAAAATAAGTAATATTGAATTCTTCTCCATTTCCCGGCATGATAGGCTGGCCAATTAGGATGATGTATACTGCCGCAGATTCAAAATGGCGTTTTGAGCAGTCTCTGGAATGGTCTTCATATCAAACCCTTGTTGCCCTGACGTTGGTCAAAATTTCTCATGACAGGAAGATGTACATCTAAAAAAGATCGCCGACCTACTTCAGTCAGGTCGAATATCGGGAAGAATTGGTTCGGGTTGCGTTTCATTCCAATAAAACTCACATCGTAATGTCACATGTGGGACTGTACATTACAAAATGCCTGAAGCGCATGATGTCGGTAGGACGTGAAGACATCATTGTCAGCTTCAACCAATCATATAGGCCTACTACCGCAAAGCTTGTGAGCTACTCTCAAACAAAGTTTTCCAAAATACCTTATCTGCTGGTGAATGTTTGTCTGATCAATAGATACTGTCAGTATGAACAATATCATTCAGTCAATAATTTCAGTTATATATTAAATACAAAACACATATGACATGCAAACTTATCCATACCAAATGCACACTTACGAATTCGCAGATGGCGAATCAAATATCTTTGGCAAAAAAATATATCCACATATAAAGATTGTCTAGATAAATGATCAATAAACCAGATTCATTGATGTTGGACAAAAATAAGTCAAAGAAATCAATTCTAGAATTGTGATTAACATGCGAACAACTCATCGTGATAATTATTGTATGTAGGCCTAACTGATTTGTTAAAAATAATGATGATTTACCTGTTTAAAGCATATCAAAAAAGAAAACAATAATTTTAATAATGCTTAAATGAAATGTACACACACTCCATGATGAAAACTGAAGAGCTGCTCGGATGCGGCGTTTAAAAAGAAATAAAACTTCAGAAATCTATTATTATTAAACTGATTATTTTGCAAGTATTTGTTAATGTTATTTTCCCCGTTTTATATCGAAATCAACCTGCTAACGAATACACACACACGTTAAGCAGAAACACTCACGTACCCACACATACCCAGATTATCTATTGGAGCGGCGTTCCCAAGATCCATGCCATTAATGTTCTTAATCATGAAATATAAACTACAATGATTCATCGTTATAATTATAGGAAGTGTTTCAGAGCGTAACAAACGATACGATCGAGAGAGGTTATTCGGGGTAGGCGACAGTGTATAACTCCCTCCACTTTTTTAGGTGCGGGTATCAAATGAGTGACATCTCCCGAATGCATGGCATTATATTTCTAAATAATGATTTAAAAGTAAAAATAATTAAATGTGTGTACAAAAACCCAATATAATGAAAGATATAGACGAAGGATGTAGCTTTTGATATGATAATCCAGAACGTCTCAATCACCTTTCTCATACGAAGAGGATGAATCCTAATCGATTCTGTTTAAAAAGTTAACATGATAGTATGGGCAATCATTCTTGGCAAGCTTTTGCACGATGGGAACAAATTAAATGTAAATTTTATTTGTGATCAATATTTCTTCATGATCAGAAGCAAAGTTCAGTGATTGAATAGGTTGACTATTTATACTAACTATACTATCATTATATCGAGTCATCAAGCATGTCAAGTCATATTCATGTGTAATTTTCAGACGGTTGGTATTTCATTCAGTTCTCTTTAATTAAATTTGAATTCGAAATTGATTTAAATTTGAATTGAATATGAATTTACGTTTGGTCTGAATTTGTATTTAAAATCGAATTTGAGATTGAATTTGAATTTGAATCTAAATCTATTGCGTATTACCTGCATGAGAAGCTGCAGATAGGGCAGGATTCATACAGTATTTTTTCGATAAGGAGTAGGGGGAACATATTGTATATTAGCCTATTATGAAAGTGTATTTCCCCTATTACATCAGTCCACGAACCACCTTTAAGCATTTTCTCCCACTAAACTGGCATTGAACCTATGTATAAACATACTACCGAGACGAAACAAAAATCGGGAAAACAGATCCGACCGTTGCGCATCTTTCTTTTAGCATACCGACGCCGTGGGAGGTATAGATTCGCACTGTGTTTTAAGCTGAATAATATTCGATTATTCTGCGCAATTAGCATTACAAATGTGACCCTGAATGCTGAAAGTTCACTGACTTGCCGGGAGCGCGAATTCCTTGACAATCGCAAGCAGACGACGAATGATGTCTTACGAAGGTGAGCTACAATACAGTAACACCGGGTAAACCTTGTAGACCGATCACATCTATTGTGTTATTACTAATGGCAGACCATCTGTCGGTCTGGAGTCGGTTTCGATGGTGTGACTGCGACCTCATGATGGTGAGCCGAGAATAAGAAGCAGCGTAATGAGTGAACATAAACGATTATCCCGAAAGGAGATGGAATTGACTTAATGACGGCGAGTTCAGGATAGGATGCAGCAGTATGAACTGAACATAAACGATTACCTTGAATGGAAATGGACTTTTGGCCCCCTCATCATTTTTCTAGTCTGAGTCGAGTATTTTGATTAGAATTACTCTTGAGATGTTCGTCGCCAACGTGTGCCGAAATGAAATCAACAAATCTCCAGTGATTAGTCATAGTAGTACAAATCGATGGAGAAATATATCAAAATTACTGTCAACCTGGAGTCGAAGTCACAAAACATGGCTGTACGCATGGTTTTATTTCATTATTAAATCCTGGGGGGAAGTGTTCCGAAATGCATAGAGACGATAGAGCAAAGCGATCGAGCATTATTACGATATGATTTTAAGTCTAGAGCTCCTGCACCCCCCTTCCCACTCCTTATGAAGCTGCATACCGCATGGTTGTCACTCAAAATACTACAAAGATAAATGTAGCAATATTTTGACGAAGTGTTTTGGTGTGTGTCTGTGAGTTTTTCTGGCCGTTTGTGTGCCCTTGTGCGTGCGTGTGTGTGATAAGAGGGGGTGGGGGAAAGTCATGAAAAAAAAACGGATAGTGGAGAGTCCGTATATCGGTGTGTGTACGGGAGGCTAATCACAAAGTTATGACCTTTGTATGTCCCGCAAAGCATGGTCCAAAGGAATAACGTCGTTATTTAACCAAAGCCTGTATTATTCTTACAACGTTACTATATACCACAAAATACATCTATAAGTATGTATAATTTTATGAAGGATTTTCGATGTAGCTCTGTTCAGAATAATGCTCCATTCTATCCTACACGGATGGACCAGTTAACATATAGGTGAAGGAATTCATTTAAGATGAGTTATGAAGTTGGGGAAGCATGGAATTATATTTGCATTAGTTTCGCCCGGATTATTATTGACTACACGCCATGCATGATCTAATAATAGTCACGACAAACAGCATAGGTGACGCGCATAATGATAAAGGCAACTGACTGGAACAAAGTCTAATCATGCATCGATAACGCGATTTCTGAATTGCGCGCGTAATGACGTTGTGACTTTAAGAATCGCCGGAAGAAAATTAATTTATGACATTACAGCAACCGTGAGGCCTTTGCCATTTAATACCAGTAGTTAAACTGACGCCCGTATATGTAATGACATATCCAACTATACTCCTGACAATAGTATTTAATATGAAAAATTTATCTGTAGAAATTGTTTCATGTGATTCCAGCACACAGTCGGAGTATATGAACTGAATTCAGCTAAATATAATTTATGAAAATGATCACACGACTCAAAAGACGCTAAACTGATATTACACCCCAAAAGAAGATAACTAAGCAATAGTAATAATGGCACTGGATTTTCGACATATAAACTAAATACTCATCGAGTAGGCTTATCATAGATCTAACTCTTATTATTGAGCAAGAGCTAGAGCTAATTAGTTTCAAGATAAATAATAGCAAAGGAATAAGATTGGTGCAATCTCTTGTGCATTTATATTATTTCATGATTTTTCTGACCAGGATAATCTGAAGTTTAACTAGGACATCCTTTATGATGTGAAGAAAAGTTGAATCACGCGTTGAAAATATGTTTCACTATATATATATATATATATAAATGTTAATTATTAAAAGATCATCGCAGCCAATGGCTGAATTGTGAGTATGAGTGAGTATCCATAGATTTGCAGTTTTCCCTTTAACAGAGAAACAGCATTATTATGCGGTGATTTAGTTTACACTTGATGCAATGTAGATTTCAGTCAAATTTAAAATGACTCTCGCTATCATCTTCATATCATTTTGCATATAGTAGCGTGTGAACATTGGTATACACCTGCCACATGATAAATTGCATTCTTCACATTTCTTCAAAGCATCTTCGGGCGTTCATCCCTACTTGCACAACAAATTTGCCATCTGATCTTTGAACTGGGTTGGCAAAGGCAATTAAATCGACATCCATCATTTCATACATATGACGTCCCAGTACAGGTCGTGAGAACATTATTATTTAATATGTACTATAAATAGGCTAGTTTACACTATGAGGTATTCAATTAACCCCATAAATGAAATAGCGTTGGGACTGAGCCTCTGAGGCGGTGGCACAGTACTCATATAGGTATTGAAATGAATCACGAAGTGAAGAGGATATATAACTTCCAGGGGAATCCAACCCAAAAAGGAATGCTCCGGGCTGAAAATATTTATGTCTGAATAAATAGAGTAAAATTCACAAAGCAAAATGCCGAAAATTTCATTAAAATCGGATAATAAATAAAAAAAAGTTATATAATTTTAAAGTTAAGCAATATTTTGTGAAAACAGTTATATGCATGTTGTCATGAATATTCAGAAGATGGGCTGATGATATCACATCCCACCCACATGAAATCATAATTGTTTCATTATTTCATACATGTGTGAATTATATATCTCCCTTATAATGAAATAAATTGCAGCAATTATGAATATCTAATGCTCTAAATCAGTTGTCAATCCATTTTTTTAGTTCCTGGAGGACAAAATATAATAAACCTAATTTTATACAATAAAAAATGCAAAAGAACAAGTGGGTATATGACATCATCAATTTGCTCATTAAATATTCATGAAGACATGCCTAGACTGTTTCACCGGAAAATGCAAAACTTTAGAATGTCATAACTTTGTTATTCCTTGTCCGATTTTTATCAAATTATTTCAGCCTGGAATACCCCTTTAAAGGGTTAAAAGAACAAATCAGAGAAGCAAATTTGTGAAAGTTTTGGAATAAATAAAATAACTAACCATAATAAAGTAAATTGTAGCCGCTAAATTTACTCAACTACACAGACAACGACTTCAAGAGTATTTATCAGAATGATATTCATTTTCCTTTTGATATCTATGTCCATATGTATTGATTAATGGTCAGAGTGGATAGGTGCTTAGCTGAAAATCCTAATATTGAAGTACATAACTATTTAGAGAATGTCACAATCAAATAAAATTTCATCAATTTGCAATTTCGATAGTGATCTCATTTTTCACATGCCTTTCACATTACTTGCCCGGTTCCCTACTTTCAGATTTTGTTGTTTTCATTTTAATCTTTTATACATACAAGCCTAATTTCATTAAAAAAAAGTGAATGTTCCCTTTACCTTTAAATTTGGGGAAATAAGTTAAATTATATGCTCTAAACTACTAGCGAACCTGAGGAAGGGGAGGGGGCAGAGTGCTTGCCCCCGATAGCAAATCCTGAAATCGGATATAAAGGGAAACTGGTGCGATGTTCGAATAACCAGAATACAGAGGGGATATATTAAGAACAGGCCAGATGAAGACGTAGACGAGGACCTCCTTGATCTGACAACCACAATATGCTATTTACAAATCCCTAATATCGGTCGTGGTTATAATGAAATGAGACTTACTTGAAATAGTACGTGCCGTTGGGTCTGCGGCCCAGAAAGGGGACGGTATACGTCATCATCCATATGTTACCACCACCACAGTCAAAGTACGGTGTGCTCCAGTGACCGTCCTCGTAGTGGACGATGATGGTGTCCTCCTGGGTCTGCTCTCCATGGGTTTCATAGTCGTGTCGGTAGGTGAATGTTGCTGCACGAAAAAGACAAGAAAATGGAAAATTAAACATGTTATAAAATATATTTTTTTAAAGTATTTTCACTATAATTATGTTTGATAAACACATTGGCCCATATTCTGAACTAGGATTTAAATATCAGTCTGGACTAAAGTTGCATTTCAACTTTGGCGAGTCAGAGGTTTTACGCAAATCTTAGATTGTATGCTCAATATTTATCAATTCACTGTAGAGTTTAAACATTTATAAAAGTCTGGAAAAAAAATTCGCATAGAGTTTGACTGGACTTCAGAATACATACTATAGGGTGATATACTCATAGCACTGCGTAAGGTTAGCTTCGACTTCACGCTTATATTCAAGATGTGACTTAGCTCCAAACTATTGTGAAAATTATTGATCAATATTAGCTATACTGTTTCCACGTAAATTTCCGATTTTCAAATCATATAAAAAAATAAGCAGATACGTGTATCTACATGCAAGAAACATAATTTGTGTAGAATTTTCATGTAAGAATAAATAATGTGGTTTATATCTTTTTTCCATCATCGCCATTTCATTAAGTATATCTTAGGCCTAACCTTGTACCGTGCATATTTCCTTGCAAAACATAACTATACATTATTTTAACTTGCGTTTCTTAAACAAAACTTTAAATGTATTTATAGATTGTTCTGGAAAATGTCTCGCTGGAGACTCTGATGATAAAGTGGAAAAAGTCTGCCAGGTAAACGTGAAATGTAAACCACCATCTGATTGGATGCAGGACTGAGGAGAACAAAGAAGAGGAAGAAAGACAGAAAGAGAGATACAAAAAAGAGACATAGGGAGAGCTGGAGGGAGAGAGAGTGGGTGAACTGACGCCTCAAGAAATTGTATCACATTCAGAAGTCATGCATGTAGAAGAGGAGAGAAGGGTGTTTGGTGAAGATGAATAATAGCCAGTCTTGGTCCATGCACACGTGCTAATGGTGATGAAGTGTCAGGAAATGCAGCTCCATCTCGGAGATCGAATTTTTAATATAGACATTAATTTCTCCTACTCATGACTACGTCTTAAAGATGCGAGCATGTTGAAAATTATAAGCAAAAATGAACCTGAATAAGCGCGTTGTCGTCAACACCCCGTAGCGGAGGAGATTTGAATTACACTGAAGTATACTCTTCTAGTTCATTCTGTAGAGTGTATTTTTTTGTTCTTTTATAAATATGTTGTAAAGTTCTATATTTTGTTTCGTTAGACAAAATAAACGCATAAGAAAGCATTGTGAATTTTCCGACAGCAAGGCGTCAGTCTTATAGGTTTCATCAATATGCATTGTTATTGTGATGAGTGCATATAAGCTCCTATATCACAAGCGGATATACCCATATTGGCTTTACAGTATTGTTTCATTCAATGCAATATTGCATTCTGAGTGCAATTGAAGTAACTGTAATAAACGGAAATTCAAATCGCGATAGACAATAACAGATATTTTAAACAAAGACACGCAATTCAAGGTTATTCTTGAGACTTAATTAGCCCCTTTACACTGAGCATTGCGTGGAATTACGTACAGTTGCGTAGAGTGTACGTATAACAGGCGTAAAGTTGCGTTTAGTTCAATACATTGTGTCTAAAAAACAGTTGAGCACCTACAAACACCCTTTTTGGCAATGAGAAAAAAAAAACATTTTTTGACGTAATGCTCACATAACCATCAAGAACATAGATTTAGCGTTCTGCTAAATTTGGTCGTCTTAAGCTCGACATAACTTTTTGAGAGAATGTAGTAAAAGTGGCACAATTGTGATTTTACCCCTTTGTATTGAAATAAACAAGTCTCAAGATTAAAACAAGCAAGTTGAATAGAACTATCGGTATTTACAAGCTAAGACTACGCTCTTGTAGTTGATATAAGCATGATATCACAAACATATTTTCTGATTGCCAAAGAAGACAGCTTTCATTTACAGAATCTTTTGAGACACACTGTAGTAATGGAACAAAAGTTGTAACATTTATAATGTCTTGCCAAACTACATTTGAAAAAAAAAAAACATTTGATTTGTTCAAGGACCGAGTATTTTTTTTTAAAGTAATAAATACTTGATTAATTATCTATTCATGATTGTAATCTTACGCTATGAAAAAATTTACACGTTTGATGGAAATAAAATGCCTATAATATCTTTTATGATAAAGTTCAACAGATATTATGAGTTCTATGGGATGAAATAAATCTAGTAGTTGTCCCAACAGCTCAAGCGTGAAGAGCACTAGCGTACCTACGGGGGGGGGCAGAGGGGGCAGTGTGTCCCCCTGACGAGCCACAACCCAAGCAAAGGACGTATCCCTGTCCCCCCTGACGAGCTTGAAGACCCTTTTTTTTTTTTTTTTTTTTTTTTGCTTGTCAAATTTTTTTCTGGTACGAAATCCTTCATTAGTGATTGAAGACCTTTATTTTATTTATTTATTTTTTGCTTGTAAATTTTTTTGGCGGACGGTTTTGCCCCCCCCCCCCCTGTGAAAAATCCCAGGTACGCCACTGGTGAAGAGATTTTTGTTGAAACTCGGGTAGGGTAGCATATCGTAGGGTAGAAATGGCGCACAGTAACGTAGTGCTGAGTAGAAATGGCGCACAGTAGCGTAGAGTAACGTACTGTTACGTAGATTTGCGCACGATCTGCGTTCCAGTGATCTGCACCGAGCTGTGCGCGCACATTAACATGTTTAACCGTGCGTCCTTCTCGCTTACTGCTCGGCGTATTGTCACATACGGTTGCGTGCGGACAGCGTATAATTCCGTAGTTGCTATACGCAGGACGACGCGTCCCGACGTATGGCATCTCCGCGAAGCCCGATCACCAGGTCACCATTAACGATGTTCTTTTTCAAATCAAGTAATTGTTTAAGTACCAAGGAAGTTATCTCATACAGCCATCTGACAGTTTATCCCTCATTGATGGTGATGAGCTTGGAGGGGAAACTGTAAGTACTAAAGTGGAGGGAAGAAAGCAGAATGATCGTCAATTGAAGGGGATTTGCTGCACCTGAGGTCGCGGTATGTCATGATAATGGGATTGGAGGCAGTGTGATGGATAGCTGGTGTTGCTGCTAAAATCATGTTACTGTTAGACCAGAAAGACTAGCATGCCTAGGGGCTGGTTTTATGGCACGAACGAAATAATGCATAGAGGGCATTCAATTCATTGATTGAAGTCTGGGCCATTTGGAAATAGGTTTCAAAAGTCAGAAAGGATCACATGGTGTATAATTATATTGAACTCATTATGGGGCATGGGCGGAAATCCCAGGGGGGACAGGGGGGGGGGACATAATATCAAATGTCCCCCCACTATTTCAGGTCCTTAATGATTCAGCATTCAAATCGAAACGAAGCATGTATTTAAGAACAGGATGACCTTGCTTTTGGGATGATAACCTTTTTTTTTTTTTTTTTTTGCTTGTCAAATTTATTTTCGTCGAAATGATTTGAAGTTTGGGGGTGATAAGGTTTTTTTTTTTTTTTTTTTTTGCTTGTCAAATCTTCCAGCCCCTTGTCCTCCTACCTTTTGGAAGAGATTTCCGCCCTTGTTATGGGGTAAGGGGTAGGGAATAAGAAGCCAATGAGGGACAAACGCAGCTTTCTTAAAGTACCTGACGTCATTATTCATGAACAAATTTCCTGGCTGATGTGAAACTTATATGAGATAATAATAATGAGATATTTTATCTTTTGCATTTCAAATAAATCTCTGATAAGTTTTAGGAGAAGTAATGCAGGAGAGGTTAAGAATGCACGAGAATGAGAAAAAGACACAGAGAATATTTATAAGGTATCAGAGATAAAGAGTGAGAAATGAGGGAAGCGACCAAATTAAAGAATAGAAAAAAGGGATGGATAAATACAGAGAGGGTTAAGAGAGAGAGAGATATGAGAAGATAGACACAAAAGTGGAAGGGGAAGAGGAAATGAAGGACAAAGAAAGTCTATCCGACGTGACACATACAGAGACAAAATAATGAGAAATAAAGAACAGAAAACAAGTAGAGATACAAGACCAAGTGGGGGATTCATTTAAAAGAAGGCCATGGGAGAGTGGCAATATAAGAACGATCAAAAATAGAGACAAATAATGCAGATATGTATAGTGAAAGATAGATCGAGGGAGATTAATATCATAGTAGATTGGACCGAAAAATGCTTTTTGAAAATAAATTAGCAGCATTAGCTGTGAGGTGGTCCGATACCATCGGGCAAAAGAAAGTTTGATTCCTGGCGGTATCTGAAGCTTCTACAGGTCCCAGGAGTTTTAAAACGCTGCCAGGGCTGAATTTAACTGTGGGGATTAAATGGCGTTCGCGATCGAAAGTCGATGCTTTGGCGCTGACAGTCAGGCAACGCTCACTTCTCATGGTACACCTAAGACTTGGGCTTCCACATCAATAACCCTATTCGCATAATGCCTAAATCCCAACGTAACGAAGTAGCAGTTTTGTTTTGGGTATGACTTTTATCATTAAATTTAATTCAGAGCATTGTATGACAAAGAAATACGGATATATACACAATGTTTCACACGTTAAAATTTCTATTGATATATTATGGGGAAAAGTGGTATGGTGAGAATATAACAAATATCCCGAAATTACCATATTGCAGGCTTTGATAGTTATTGTCCTGAACGTTCCGATTTCACTTCAGGAAGAGCGGCAGTCCTTTCCACTTTGTAATACGGTAGCATTCATGATTGGAAATTGAAGCCTCGAATCACCGGGAGACAATAAAACGAGAATGTGCGATGTTGTCTCACACGTATCTCCCATGTATGCACAATCACGCCATATATTGACACCAAGTAAACCATACAACAAGTGGCCTTCCAAGACATGCATGCTGAAACGTGCGCGACTCCAATCCACTTTTCAAAAAACTCCTTCATCTCTCGCCGTCCGTCCTTGCTGGAACTTCTTTAGGAGATCTACGTTGCGCGGAGCAATCTTCACGATAGACATGATAAAAATCTTAATGGAAAATAGCACTATGTTACAGTCACACCAACGAACTGACTCCAGACTAATCAAAGTTTTTACGTTATTTCGTATGACCGATCTTCGGTCGGTTTGGAGTCGGTTTTGTAGCATGATGGATAATGACCAACCATAGAAAGGTAAGAACTAATATTACCGGATGTCTAACGCTGCAATACAGTGAACCAACAAACATTTACCAGGTTTGGTGTGATGTCATTATTGAGTAAGTATGGAAATTTTGAGTTGATGCCCCCCCCCCTATGCACACATCTGTCATCCATCGGGTGAAAATGTTACGAGCAAGGATGAAAATCGGCAGGACCACAAAGTCCGCCGTTGGAGGTTAAGTTTGAAACCTTTGCTGGAGGAGCACGAGTCAGACTTTTGGAATGGAAAAGGGGGACTTTCAACAAATTTATAAGAGTTGGCGATCTGTGTATCTTTCTTTTTTCGTACTTTCCATCTCAGACTCCTTCCTTCCTATCCTGCTTCTTAAAAAAGGGCAATGTTATTTGAGTATCGTAAACAAATTGATAAAAAGGATCGTATCGGCTATTGAACCCAGCTAATTTTCAGAAAAATAAAATGTCCAAATAACAATGAAAAGAATGGTTGATATGAGGATGTGATTCACACGATAAGCTATCTATGCAGCAATCTGGACACTGATCTCAAGATCTCTTGCAAAACAATCTTTAGCAGTTCTACTGAGTTGTTTACTCGATCCGATAAAAGAATACCATTCTAAAAAGTCCAAAAAATGAAAAAGAGTCTTAAAAAAAAGAGACACACGGTGTAAGAATCGAAGACTATATGGCATCATTTACAATGTTTTAATTCAGTAGAAATATAAGCTCCTCTAATACTTTCACACAGGGTTTCTAGATAAATAAAAATTCATCTACATAAGAAATCGCGTTCTCATAATGCGATATCAATCTCACTTGGGTATGTGTCCTCCGAAATAGGGATTATAAGATTTAAAAAGTACTCTGCTCTTTGTGGCTCAGACAATACGATTTTATCGCAAGATCACTGGTCACAGAGGGATAGAATAAAAGATATTTAATGTGGGAACAACGAGAAGTAAGGAAACGCACTATAATGAAATATTTTATGATTCATATTTTTTTATTGACAATGGCTTCATTATTATTTGTGTGATTTTGCTGCCCTGTACATGCTTTCAAATCCATTGATAAATTTCCCTTTTCTCCACGCATTTCCCTCCTCTTCCCATTCTCTTCTCTATTTCCCTATATTTCCAATCTTTATCTTCTCCTCAATTTCTCACCTTAACAATCTCGCAAATCTTCTTCATCATCACGCTTAAAATTGAGGTATATATTTATAATTTTACCCTCCTATGTACCTGAACTTAAACCCATTTACAGTTGTATATTCTATGTTCTGATGACCTCTCTTTTTATTAGTTTTTTTAATAGTCCGATAACATCCCTCGTTTTACTTTTGATTCCCTCCATACATTGCAGAAAAAAATCATATTTTTAATTTCCAAAAATACCACTCTTATTCCACATCTTTGTATGGATTTCTATTTGCCCTCTGTTTTTCAGTTCCATTTCACTTCTTTTAGTTATTGCCATAAATTCCCTCCCATATCTGCAGCTGGGAGACGACTTAAAACGCCAGATGGCCTAAGATAGTCTCTCCTTTTAAATCGAATGCATCTATATACATAATGCATCACCATTTTACTCTAGCTCATGAAAACATCCAACAATTGAAACAGAGGGAAGAATAGACGGGGAGATTTTCACTTTGCCGATCGGCAGAGAAACACATCTACAAAAAACACTCTCATTAGCATTGATTTCTACTTTGAGTTATTGATAAATTGCCGATTTACATGCAGCAAATTGACGAAAATCGACAGGATTTATTCATTTGATAACAGGACATTTATATTTTTAAATATACAGTATGTAAAAAAAATATATATCTACGCAGCCAATACTATAAAGTACCAACTTTAGAGGCATATTTCCTGACCTTGTAGGATGCAATTGAATCCTCAGCCGAGATTGAATTTCAACAAAATCTTATTACACAAAATATTTCGTGTCCTCATACTCACGAAACGTGCTACTAGAATAGGGGACTGATGCATCAGACGTACAAACAGACACGAATTGCTTGAAATGCAAGCTACATTGCTGTTTACCGTAAAGACACACCAAAACATCGATACGGATTCATGACCTTTACAGACTGATGTGTTTATAGTTCATCAACAAGGACGAATTGAATTCTAACATTTCAAAGATGCAAACAAATACAAAACGAATAAAGACATAGACAATAGATGTGTGTTATTATTGCCAACAAAGTAGAATCGATATGGAAAGGGAAGCTTTAAACATGACTTTCTAATCGAGATCTGTGGTAGAAGATGTGGTGGGTATGTGGTGCAGTTCGGTTTAAACCTTGGGAAGTGAAGCGAGATACCTTAAGGGGGCACTACTGATTGCAGCCGACATAGAGACGTCATCTGGTGCAACTGGGCGAAACCGGAGATGACGCCCCGGACCAATGTTGCCGGAGATCGTAAGAAGATGAGGCGGATTGGACGACATCAGGATTCGATTTTTTACTCGGGTTAGTAACCTTAGAGCAGTCCGCAAACCCGACCACGCCGCTCAGCTGCTATCTGACTTAGTGAGGCATCCGCAAAGATTAAGATCCGCAAGAAAAGTGGGTCAAACACTCAGGAAATACATGCGAAAGAAATCTTGTTGAACAACCGTTTAAACATGTTTCGGAACCCTTGATCTTCAATCGCTCACAGCGAATTTCAAAAGTGAACTCGATTGAATCTAATGTGAACATTAGGAGAAGGGGATCGATAAGAAGCACAAGGGGCTAAATAACGATGTAGAAGAAAGAAAAGATGAATATCGTGTTGTTGATGTGGGCCACAGCAGAACTCAACGCCACCATGAGGATGAGGATCGTGTTTAATGGGTTCAAGTACGGGCGACAGCTGCCGGACCACGTCGCCTTTGAACCCCTCTGAATCACAGCGAATGCCATTTTGCTCTTTTCCCTTGTTGCTGTAAGGAATCTTTAAGCAATAACAGGTAGGGTTACTGCCGCATGAGCTGGTGACATTTTAATCACCGTTTCTCTGCCTATATTCAGCTTTTAACTCATGGTGTAGAAAGGGCTATCCATTGAATTACAAATTGTTTTGACTGCTTCATTGATGGAAAATCGCTGATGGGAAAGCCTTTGGTCTCTGGTCAGTAAGAGACACGGTGACACTTGGGGTTCCTCTTTTTGCTACAAAATATCAGGTGTTGCACAAAGGACCTTAAGATATCGAATATCACGTAAATGGAAAGAAAATGTGTTTTACAGCTTATCATTTTGAAATATAACAAAAATATATTGTGTCGTCATTTCCAAATGAAATATATACAAATCAATTAGGGATGACCGAGATCTTTCAAAGATTGGCCAACCCCCCAACCTCTGCGTCCTACGCTAAAAAGGAAACAAAAATATTGCATTAACCATAACGAATAACGATGAGAGGTACATGGTAAAAAGAAACGGATTGATTTATTGACTTTTTATTCGGGATTTTATTATTCTTCTAATGACCTTTGAATGACTGGTAAAATAGATGGATTATACACATAGGTCAACCGAGCGGATAAAAAATACTTATCTTTAACAAGTTACAAACTTGTTGATCAGGAATAAACATTTTGATATTGATCTACAGAGCAACAGAAGTATACATAAGCAAAAAAAAATAATTGTATGTATTAATTGACAACGACAAAACAGTCACAACAAAGGTGTAAATGATAAGTTCGAGAAAACTTTGCATACTCTAAAATATGCACGTTTGGAATATCTAGAAATATCATTCGTCCCAATTAACAGGTTGATATGGTAATTGCATATAATTTTTCTTTTTCTTTTTCTTTTTCAGGTAACACCGTTTATGTGTGAATTTGAGCTTTATTAAAACATACTCTATCTAAATGATAGAAGAGGTGATGGGTTAATATTTCAAAGGCTGCCAGGACTGTTCACAAATCAAATTGCTACGTGTGGAATCATTTGCTTGGCAGATGTCATTAAGGAACGATAAAGAAAACGGAACGGAATGCTTAAGGTGACCACGTCGTCGTGTCAAGGGATATGTAAATCGTGCCCAAAGCCGTCGGATGTACCAATAAGAGATGATTTAATGAATTATTTAGGCCATGACGAGATAAGTTTGTCATTTCTTAATCACGAAGAGCAAAGTTAAACACGGATCGAAATTATATTTGCCCGAAGGCACTTTCGCTCTTAAAAGGCTCTCTTATGTTCTTGTATAAAAGTCCCAAACGTGTTAGAAACCTTAGAATTCAATAAGACTTTATAACTTGAGTATGTCCTGAAACTGTTTTGGTGATAAACATCAGTCTCTTCTTGACGAACCTTTCGAAAGCTGATCTCAAGAGGAATAAAGATATTAAGCTTACAAGTGGCATTGCGGTCAGGGTCGCATAAACCTACATTTTAAATGGAAAAGGAAGAAATAAAAACGAGCAGGTCGTTGATCAATATTATATCAGGTGAACAACCCGACTCCGAGTTCGTTAGCCTCAGTCACGACATAGATTTTACTGAAGCTAACAGGAACCAACAGAGAATAGTTAAGCGAAAGGTAGCAGTACTTGTGATGGGGCTTTGGACAGAGTTTACTTTTCGAAAAGAACCGTGCTAGTAACATGGTTATAAGCGCGAGTATTCGTGTAAAGAACAATATGCGGTAGAGATATGAAGTGAAAATATTGGCACCAATAGTGATAGATGAAAAGGAACTTGTGTGCAAGGAATGATTTGGGATATAGAGATTGTTCAATTAGATGCTGGAGAAATACTGGAGAGTTACCAAACAATATAGAAAATTCGAAGGATTATGGGAATTTGTTGCATACTAGCCCAGTCCTAAAATAACATCACTACATGCACAAATAGGCTTATATTAACATGAATTTTTATGAGGGTGTTTAATTCTAATAGCCAGCTACCGAAACTTCGCAGAGTGGTGCAATTTGAAATGAGAAAGAAAAACAAATAGGTTAACTGGTATCAAATACATACACTTCAGAGAAGGTGGGGGGGGGGGGGAGGTAAAGACTGTAGTCGTTTGTGAGTAAAGAAATATGAGTATATATATTTAATAAACATGGAAAACAGGTAAGGGTTGAAGCCCGAATGTACCGTACGAAGTCAGACACCACGAGGAAATGCTTAAAGGTAGGTGAACAACCTGACGATCAGACGATGACACCCGCCATTGGCGTATAATCACACTGAGTGGAAAGTTATAATATAAGGGGAAAGTCCCATCTTAATAATGGACAATACCTTTCTGGCTTAATCGCAAAATAAAACTCAAACATTAGAGTATTAAAATTGGGCTTTAGACTGAATAATGGATTAACATTCATGCTTGCCTTTTAGTGAATATGAAATCGTCTGTGTCAGAAGAAAAGGGTAAATTTAGAATGTATGGCTTTCTTTTTCAGTTATGATCCAAGGAAAAGTACTGAAAGGGAAAACCCATTTATCAGTGAAATTCCCATTTTCATGGTACATGGTGGCAAATGGCTTTGGTCATGTTGGTGAGAATCAAGGGCGGCGCTCGGTCACTGGTGGCACCACGAGGGGGAGGGGCGCCTGTGATTTTTTTAAGTGGTTAAACGGGGGAACAAATAATTATAATTAATCGATTTTAAGAAAAACGTCATCTGTAGGTCGTCTTGCCCCTATCAGAATACTCTGGCGTCGTCCATGCTGAGAGGTGGGGGCAAGGTGAAATATGACTGATTTGGCTGAGTGACCTGTACAGTGTTAGCTTCCACTGATCGCCAAGACGATGTTCCTTTCATGTGAGAGCAATCTTCTTTAGTACATCTTTGTCAGATATTGCGTTAAGTTCCAACAAAAAGTTCATTCCAATGTATATTCCGAATTTTCGACGCAACCTCGTGTCTTCTTCAGGAATACTAATCTTACTGTCATATACTATGTGTGTATATATTAGTCAACGTCTAGCGCTAGATATGGAGGAATAAATCCCTTGCAGTCATGTCTGAAGTTGCTCTTTTTTCCATGCAGCTTGGAGCTATGATCAAATTCATCATTGTTATTAGTTTTCCCTTTCTAAAATGGCACAGAGTCAGTTGCAAGGAATATTGATGAAATTGAGAAGCTTGTATAAACAGTTGACACTGCTTTCAAAATCGGAAAATCGTGGATTAAAAAGTTGTGATTGATTATATAATACACTGTACCCATGCATGTCTTGCTGTCAAAGGGCAGTGGAGTCCTTACCACCTTATGGATGCATTTAAATTATCTAATTTTAATATTTTCCTTTGCCTATTTTTGAAATTTTATATTTCAACAAATTTCATTGGTTTTATGTTAAACAATAATTATATAACATTATAATTCAAACGATAATGATAATGATGATTAGGAGGATGACAATGATAACACTACGATAGCAATATAAATTATTCGGATAATAATTGTAGTGATCATCACCATAATGACAATAGGAAAATGATTTCGAAAGCGGGTTTCAAAATAGCAGAGTAACACGAGAAAAAGTAACACTATAATAGAAAACAAACGTATTATTGAACGATAATTAACTCCTTAATTCTTGGTAAAGTGTTTGATGTTCTTGAATAGTGTAGATGCCCGCTTGCAAGTTGCACTCCGATTCCTTGGAATCCGGATTATTTTTGTTTTTTCGCCTTAGATTCATAACTACAAGTGCCCCCAAGTTCATCGTATTTTGTATCTAACATCCCCCTGATATATCCACCGAAGGAAATTAGAAACGACCCTCATATCTCCTTGAAGGAGAAGTTGTATACATACCTGCTAGTGTTTCATAAAGCTGCTCGAATGTTACGAGCGACTTTACGAATAACTGGTGACCCTTTCTTAGGAACTTAATCGACGCCAGTGGAGATCTTGGGGGCGTTTCATGAAAGGACTTGTCGGACGTTTTATCCGACAAGTCCCATTTTATCCGACAGTTTCCATAGTAACATTATCTCTCAGCCAATCAACATGAGAGAAAGATGTCAGATCTGACAACTTGTCAGATGAAATTGTTGATGAAACACTCCCCAGGTGTGTACCATTCACCGCAAGAAACGATCACCAGTCGTTCATACTGTCTCTTGCAACTTACGACGAGCTTTGTTAAACACCCAGTAGCTCGCAGTCGGTATTTTCCTCTTGCTTTCTTCTTTAGATGTGAACATACTATTTATGTCATTATTGTATTTTTGTAGTATACCTACTAAATGTATTATGCAACCTGTCTAGCGCAACATTTATGCTGAGAGTATTGTGGAACATGTTATTTTCATCTATACACTTTAAAAATATTGAATAGAAATTAATTAATTAATTATTGGGCAAGGGTTATATATATATATATATATAGTGCGTCCCATAAATAGGAAACCCGCTTTCAAAGATAGATTTCACAATTATTAAACGTATGTTTAATACAAAGTAAAGAGAGTAAAGTAAAAGGTCAAAGAGATACGACCACCAAATGTATTTCGGCCACGCAGGGGGAACCTTCGAAGAAAGATTCAGAAATCACACAAAATCCTCCCGAATTGAGAAATACCGAAATGAAACAGAGCTCTCTAGACACATATGGGATCTGAAAAAAGGGGAACACTACAATTTAAAATGAAAAATAATAAATAAATCTAACATGACAATGCGAAGAAGTGAGATTTGCAACCTTTGCTGAGATGAAAAGCTTATCATTGCAACAAATATGGAAAACTCGCTTAACCGAAGGTGTGAGCTGATTAGTACTTGCCGCCACAAGAGAAAAAAAGAACCAAGAACCATCGGACCATGAAATGCATCCATTGCACCAACCAAGGGCCGCCACCAAATCCAACTAAACCTTCAAAAAAAGTTTGGAAATCTGAGTTTGGCCATTTATTTTTCCCAACTCCCAATTTTACACAATGCATCTTTGATATAATTCAAAAGATGATTTAATTTTATTTAAAATTATACAATGCTTGTTATGATCATGCCATCACGAACATAACAGGATTCAAAAGTGTTGGATGAGGTCTGAATTTAAAAGCTGCAAAACGAGCAGAAATAGTCATGAAGGGTCAATACAGAACATGATTCTTTTGTCTGTGTCAATAGAGATGAAAATCCATTCAAATCAAGCCCCTGCTTCTTCATTTTTTAAATGTTTTGTTGTGGTTTATGTAATGATGGTTCTGTGAGATAACATGGTTTGAAATACCCATGCATGTTTGTTTGTTTGTTATGTGTTTGCTTGTGCAGAGGTGTGTTTGATTCCTTGTTAATATTGATGTTAAAGTGATTGGTTAACATTGGTTTGACTTTTAAAAAATCTGAGCTAGAAGGTCACACTTGTCACCTGTGTCTGTGATATGTTACAAAAATGAAGCCCAGAAAAAATTGCGTTCGAAAATAATTATTTAGTGCTTCAAAAATTGAAATATAAAGTGACCGAAAACACCATCTTAATTTCATCCCATACACTTATGTGTACTATTTAGGCGTATATAAGACGCCTATTTACAACATCGGGGTTTGCCTTGTAGTTTTAGCTTTTCATTCTCATTAATGGTTGTTTTCAGGGTTTATTAGTTCTAATACATGCACTTGTACACATGTTTCATCTTGGTTTGATAATCTTTTTAATCGGCTGCTCACAAAGTTAAACAATACCTTTAAGGTGCGTGAAAACAATTAAAATAAACCGCTGAGTAACTCGCTCATCACCACGGAAAAAAGAACAGTGACTTTCAATATTGTGTTATTTTGCAACTTTTGAATTCTGACCTTGCCTCACATTTCAAGGCACTGCACCTCCATGTGAACCATTATCCTATCATGTAGGATATCATTTTAAAGATGATTAAATGATCTATTCATAGATATTAATTACACATTGATATTTACTAAAACTGAGGAGGGATTATCGATCAAAGTCAGATTTTCAAACTTTTTTTGAGGAGTTTAGTTTGTGTCCTGATGAGCCACCCGTGATCTCGTGATCGAGGCTCGAAACCATTGGTAGACCAGAGGTGAGGAAAATTCATATATATATATATATATATACATATATATATGTATGTATATAAATATATATATATTTTTTTGTTGGGGGGGGAGTGTAAATATGCAGTCAGACTTATGTATCTTGTGTGAATTTCCACCCAACATCGCGAAAACAATGCATTTATAATTATTTTCAGAGAGAACGTACGCGGTACCTCTTTAGCCCATCGGATAAGAATGCAAGAAGACCATTATATATTTACTCTCTTTTCATTTTATTTATCCATATTGTACTAAAATATACAGTGATAACTAGGACATTTTATTCCTTCGCTCCTCTCCCGAACACCCATCCTCTCAAGCTGTAATATCTACCCTGGAGTGACGTCATGGACTTATGCGGCATAATCTGTTCCGACTTGGTTGTTTGAATGATTTTTATCTCATCGATCAAGAACACTTTCAATCCAATCCAATCCCACTTAAATCAAAAGCCAGCATAAAGACACATTGCTTTTTTTCTTCGGGCGGTAAAGTAAACCACCGATAAATCATCGTCACAGAGTAACGCGTGTTGCGGGATAAATAGCCACTGGCTATTTTGACCAGCATAGTGCGTTGCTACACCACTGGGATGGAGATGGGTGGATAAAAGTCATCAACGTGGAGATGAAGGAGTGGAATACAATAGAAACAACAAAACGAGATGAAAAGAAAGAAACAACGGGAAACTCATGGAGGTGTGTTCCACAGGGATTCGTTTTGTCCAATGTTATTTCTGTTGTACACTGTACGTGTTAAGAAAATAAGTACTGCACACAAGAAAGATCTTTCACCAAGACTTCACTCATTCATTTGTTTTGTTCAAGATATAGAAACTAAATACCAATCGTATATATTTCATGACTGGCAGAGGAGAAAAGACGTAAATTGACTGTCAATCCTAACTTTGGATCTTTTTATTCAAAGCATTGTTTTTTTTACTGCTCCATTTAAACTACCACATATTGAGAAGTCTAAGAACAAGTCTGTACCGAATGGACAGGAGCCCCAAATACTGTACGTACTTACAAACCTTTACCGAAAAAGTATTTTAATATTTATTCACCTTCAATTGGCCGATCATCCATGAATTATATATTTTTTAGAGCTCTAGGATGTCCTTGAAGATGTTTAAGGGTTGGCCTTGAAACCGCTTAGTGGCACTTGACTTTGAGCTGTCACATAATATGTGATTCCATAGCATCAAAAGGCAGTGAAGTTCGTATGGTCTAGAGTGGCACTTAACCTTGTAACCCTGGACATTTAGCATGCCTAGTAAGCAACTTGAGAACGTTGAAACGCAATTCGGCATCACTATACTGTGGAACCCAAAGCTAAAATTACCGATTCAAATGAAGCTTGTTTTTTCCTAGTTGAATTAGAATTAACTTCATTGTTCAAACATGCGCAAGTGTCTGTAGTCGTACAGTATCTATTGCGTAATGTGATGGGTAGACTATCAGATAAGATTGGCCCATTGAGTTGCGTTGACCAATACAGGGATATCACACGAAATAACTACGAATCCATCCGACTCCGAGTCGGTAAAGTGTCAAAATATCGTATGACATCTTTAAAAAAAAAAAGTATAGTTACAATTGAATCATTTAAATCTTTAAGTTTTAAAGTTGAAAAATTTCATATCTTGGGGCCCATCTCGCTTTTTCTTATTTTTTTATTCGAAAATGGCAATTTTAGTAATTAACTAAAAAAAATTGACCCTTTCCTTATGCCTGATGTTGTTTTTGTTTTTGGGAAAGTAAAAATACGCAGATATTTTATTTTGATCGGACAAACGATCTAAATAAATTTTGATACGAATCGATCGAAATTCGCTGTACACGTTTGAGAATTGCAACCAAAGTTGTTTCGAGAAGGTTTAAGTTAGTGTTAAAAGTGTCATTACAAGTCATGTCTTGAAATGGTTTCATATTCATGATTCTATAATTCGCTCATCAAACCATAAATTCAAATGTTCAAAAATTTCAAACAAAATACTTAAAATTTACAGTGACACCATGCACCTAACGCAGCAATTCTGCTACCACAGAAGTGAAGTATAACCGATGTGCTGTATATTCTAATCAGTTAACGTTCAGATGGGAATGGGTGTCATTCCAGAGACATAACTCGCAGTTCAAACCATCGTTGTCAACTAGCGAAATTTTAAGCAGCAAAATGACCCACGTGCCAACGGTGCGTGAAACTGATGTATACATGAATTTCAATAGTAGACCTTCCCTTGTACTTTCTCATCTTTCCCTAGCGGTGACAGCTCAATCCGATAAGGGCTCTCCAATATTAACTGCCTGTTTCAATATGCCAATGCAGTGCTATGGACGGATAAAGGGCCGTCCATTAAATGTATATTAGAATCGGTTAACAGGCTGTGACTATACATTCAAATTAGTTTTCATCTCAATTGAATAGTTGGTCATTCAAGTATGCGTGCTTACTGTCTCAGGCAAAAGCGAAAAATTAGCACAGATACATTTTCATTAGCATGACTATAGAATCGGAAAAAGTACTAAAACTCGAAGTTTCTATTTAAACGATTTATCATTTGAAGGATGGGATAACTAATTTTATATATTAATATACAGACACAAAACTTAGATTACATTCTATTGTAATGGACCAACCAACATAACTAACCCCCTAACGTCGAGTAGAAATAATCATAATTTCCATCCCACAATAGAAAGAGCTGCTTGCTAAAAAAAAACACGGAGTAGATGGCTTAAGAACTTCACATTACTCTCATAAAATAACCTTCACCCAAACTTCCCGATCCGAGGGAGCAAGCTTTTAAATCGATCTCTGGATTTAATCCGTATAGATAAAAACATATTTCCATTTACTCTAGTCCGCCAGCTGTGGCTGACCATTTTAAAGCCATTACTATTCTTTGGTCAAAATTCAAAAGCATAACACGTTTGTCCAACCAACTTTCATGATATAAAGAAGTAGTCAACATAGGGTTCTTCTTCTCTAGCTTTTTTCGTTGAAAACACGAAGCACGAGCCACGCCAGACATAGTCTATTTTCCCGCACGCATTAATCGATATGACTGGCATTATTTGATCTAGTTTAATGGAAATGGCAAAATCACATTGATATAATAAAATCAGCGCTTACATAATATGTACCAAATTATTCAACATAAAACCATGGCATAAGTACTAGGATGATTGTGATTGAAGTAAAAAGATGCAATGGATTCATTCAATATGGTGACATGATGGTGGGAAGAAATTAAGTTGTGGAAACGTTTTAAAAATTCCAAATTACACCCGAAATTGTGCAGTTTTTTGGTATTATTATTTGATAACATATTCGAAAGTTAATTGAAAGGCACTACTGTTGCTAGAATCTTCACTAACGTATATACCGTTGGGAGACCAACTAGATCACATAATTGTAATACAAGAATAGCACTGACTGGTTTATTAGAAGTTACACGAAACCTGAAAGGTGCAAAAACAAAATTGTATCCAAATGCTCCGAAAATATACAATCTCAGAGTTCAGTTGCACTTAACTATCATTGAATTTCAGAAGGCATACATTTACTCACTATATCTAGGAAAGCTGTCTGGAGTATCGCTCAATTTAAAAGCTTTTAAAGAAATCAATGAAATTCTAAAGACAAAAAAACAACTCAAATATTTACTGGTGCTTCGCTATTGCGGGCTACTTTCTTCTTGATACAAACTTGAACAGACCTTGGGCATTGTTTTGAGCATCAATACCAGGTTTTTTCGTTAAGGGTCTCGAATCCCTGCGCGTACAAGTTTTGGACAAGAACACTTGTGCGAGAAAGAAAGACAAGGTTTATTCAATAATCTTTTTTTATTCACGGGGAACAGAAGGTAAAGGTATGAAATGAATGAGGAGTATTTGCACATGACGCAGATAGATGATGAAGATCTTGCCGCGGCTGAAAGCGAGAGCTAACATTAGGGTTCGCTTGGCGGGCCGTGGGGGGGTTAAGCCGCGGGAAAAGCAGAAGAGTAAGGAGAGAAAGAGAGTGGTCTGTCGGGAGTCTATTATCACTTGAGTGCGTGACCAGGTATAATGGTAGCTTGTCTCTGCGGACACAGCCCGTCAACTCTTAAGTGATCTTAAAGGCAAAATCCAAAACCTCTCTACAGTATGATGGGAAACATGACGTACGAATCCCTCTTATCCATGATCAACCTTTCTTCTTGAGCTTGCTTGCCAGGAGTAACCAAGATGACTCCTCTCTCGTAGCTTTTAAGCATCACATTTACCTGGTTAATGGTGTTAATGTTACATGGTGAACTTGAACTGAATTTCAGTGGCATGTATTCATGAGTTGACGTCAAACAAATATACAATACCATTCTGATAATTGCTATATGCATTGGTTTAACATGTTCTTTTATACCATCGATTCGATTTTTACATTTTGAAAAAAAAAATGTGAATGCTAAAAATGTTCAGAACGTCATCAACACTGTGACACTGAAGGTTTGCTCAATATTTTTGAATAACTTTTGACCCCTTTGAATAAAAGTCATAATTAAAGGTCTGTCAGGTTCTTTCTTCAATTTTTTCTTCCTTTTTTCGAATATTTTGGTTCCATGACATTTGCTCCGGCGATAATAGCTACGATGGAAAATCTGCATGTTAGGCCAAATATAGAGGCTTGCCTCAAAAAGTAAATAAACCCTTATTCTAATCTTTACATCAATCGAACAAAACAAAAAAACAAGAAAAAAATTACAATCCTTACTCTAACTCTATGCCCTCTGAGATATTTAGACCGGAGTATAAGTCTTGTCACCATTTAGTTAAGTCTAAAAACAGATGACAGTCAGTATGTTCAGTCTGTGGTCTATCGTAGACCCGTAAAGATACGGTCACATTTTGATCATGGAAACTTACCCCGACGATAGAAAAATGATAATTAAGATTTTTTTTTTAATGCCGATTGTAATCAGTGTGCAATGCATTGTTCTATCCCTATAGACTTGTTGATTCCCACTCATCTGCTCATGCTAAAAAATTATATGATTTATATATTGGCCGGCAAAGTAAGGATTGGCTAGAAAATAATGAAAATAATGTGTCCGAAAACCACCAATACGATATTCCATCAGTCTTAACTTTGATTCGCAAGATGCATTTGCATTTATATGAATAAAGAATACAAAGTGCCATATGTTCAATGAAAGTATGCAGGTGTGTTCTATTCCTGTGAGGGACATTCTCCATTAGTCCATTCCATCGACGACAGTTTAAAGACATTTTCTAACCAAAGCATTTGTAATCAAACCACATCTTACAGGAAATACATTTTTTATGTGGACAATGTAAAATCAGCCACAATATGATACGAAATAGTATAGCATTGAATTTTGCAAATTCCTTTTTTTTTCAGGCATAAGAAATGGTTCAGAGATATCAGTGGATATTTGGTATTTTGTAATCCCTATTTATAATGTTCACCTTTGATTTTAAATAAAAATGCGAACTGCAATGCATATTGTGCTAACAGTTTATTTTTAGTAACATTCTAATAATTTACAAAGAGAAGACATCAGTCACATCGAACAAGACATTACAATCAATCCATTCAGTATTCATTCATTCATTCTCCACTGCGATTCCTAGATCCGTAAAGACACGGTCACATTTTGATCATGGAAACTTTCCCCGTCGATAAAAAAAATAATAACTAAAACTTTTTTCTTAATGCCGATTGTAATCAGTGTGCAATCCTATTATGAGTACAACTGTTCGTTGAATATTCAGATTATCCATTGTAGACTGCAGCAAAAATGTTTATTTTGAAATGATGGGGGAAGGGGATTTCGTGGCTATATAATTTGACTGGCTTTCATAGTTGTATTCTTAATTAAAAAAATCATATATCATGGATTTATTCGTTGGAGCGAGAGAAATACCGAATGCCTTTGTCCCTTGTACTGTATTTCATGTTGTAGACAGGGAAAGAGGGGTCCACACGCGACAAGCAGAGGGGTCAACACACTAAAGGCAGAGGGGTTCACACACTACAAGCAGAGGGGTCCACACACTACAAGTAGAGGGGTCCACATACTACAAGCAGAGGGGTCCACACACTACAAGTAGAGGGGTCCACATACTACAAGCAGAGGGTTCCACACACTACAAGCAGAGGAGTCCACACACTACACGTAGAGGGGTCCACACACTACAAGCAAAGGGGTCCACACACTACAAGTAGAGGGGTCCACACACTACAAACAGAGGGGTCCACACAATACAAGCAGAGGGGTCCACACACTACAAGCAGAGGGGTCCACACACTACAAGTAGAGGGGTCCACACACTACAAGCAGAGGGGTCCACACACTGCAAGCAGAGGGGTCCACACACTACAAGTAGAGGGATCCACACACTGCAAGCAGAGGGGTCCACACACTACAAGTAGAGGGGTCTACAAGCAGAGGCTCCACACACTAGAGCAGAGGGGTCCACACACTACAAGTAGAGAAGTGTATTGTATTGTTTGTATAATTTTCATTTGCAAATGTCATTGTAATTATTTTCGACCACTTTATTTTGTTCTGTTGAAAATGAAATAAAACAAATTGAAATTGGATTGAAATAGAAAGCAGGCCACTCGAACTTCCGCACATTCCATCTTTTTCAATTGACGATAGGAATTCTGAATCATTCCATGAATATATTGTCCCGTTTCCCTTGTGTTATGAAAGGAAATGCTGTCGATGAAGTGGCCGACCATCTTGAGGGGCTGACGGAACGAGTTTAATGGGACACCGAAAAAAACCTTATTTTGTCGACCTCACATAACATGAGGTTTACTATATGTAGGGCCTACAGCCTTCAGAGACAGACTCTTTTAAAAATATATATTGGAGCAGTAGGCTACACATTTATGTGTCTATGGGCGTTATAGCGTGCCCATATAATTGAGTAAAGGCCTATGTAGAATGTGTAAACTGATTCCAAGGAATGTTGTTTTAGTCTCGGGGTCGCTACGTCTTGCTGTTGGTAGAGCCAGCATTATAGTCTCACATAGTCCAGGCATTTTTATGCATATCGACATTCAAGTCGGGGTTGACAGGTTTTTGTTTTAAGGAGATCATAAGTTGAAGAGTAGAATAACAGGAACACCCCTAGAACACCCCAAACACGGATCATGCCTCCATTGCCCATCTACTACACTGGATGATGACTCTTTTTGGGGGGAGGGGGGTGAGGGGCAATAATTTGTTCATGTATTTTCATATTAATTCATTTGCTTTATTTCATTCATTATCATCATCACCATAATCATTAATATCATTACATACAAACGGCATCCGTCAATGCCACATTGGTGCATGATGTGAGCATTTTATATCTTCATGGAGCTACGCAATATAAAAAGCTGTCTATAACATTTCAGAGCGGACGCAATTGTCAATTCAAAAGTCTTTAAAAAAAGAGAAAAGAAAGCTTTGATCTTACTTTTAATGAATAGGAAAACGGATATTCATACTATAGGCAACGCAATTTTTTTGAGCAATGTTTTAGTGCATGCCGTGCGTATCTTGACCACGTCCGCAACGACATGACGATCCACACTTACTTTACCCCCTCTTAATGCCAACCTTCCCATGACCCTCTTGGATAAAAACACATTGATTACCACCCAAATTATGCGGACAATTTTCCGGTCGTCTAATTTTATCGAATGCAGGGCGTGGAACTAACACGTACTTGCGTCAGTGCAGGAGTATAGGTATATTGACTATTCGAACCATTCATTCTCTCGCTCGCTCGTTATCACATCCACTAGGGGTAGGAGGTGAGGGAGGGGGAGGAGTTGCCCCCTGGCATAAATCTTATCAGCTCATGTTTTACTTGTCAGAATTTTGTCTGGGAAGCCCTCTTCAAAATTGGAGGTGCCTTTTTTAGTGTAAGAAATTTGCTCCCCACCACTGACGAATTTTCCTAGGTGCGCCACTGATGACAATCCTTGATCTTCGCCCCCTTTTCTTATTTATTTTGTCCTTCCTTTCTCGTCTTCAATTCATTGGCCTCCCTCTCCTTCCATTCTCCTTTTTTCCCTCATTATGTGTCGCACTTGTTGATCATGTATTCATGCACAGGATTTCTTGAGTTTCTTTAGGTATTCCTGAGCGGAGGGGAACAAGCTTGGAACTTTGATAAAACTGCGTGACATTTTTTTTAAATATGGACATAAATCTGGTTCATGAAGAGAGGGATTTCATGTTCATCGTTAAACCAGAATGCAATGGGGTAGATTCAGTTGGTGGAAGGATGGGTATGAAAAACTCCTTCATAAAAGACACATTTACTGGTGAGCTGGAACGCAATATTTTTGTTTATACAGCCAACATGATATGATTAAGAATTAATGATTACATTTGCTTCCATCCCCCATCTATAATAAAATACAATTCTAGACATTCACATTCTAAAATCAACGCGAACATACAGCCTTCGTATAACATTGGCTGATTTACAATTTTATTTAAAAAAAATCGGTCACATCTTAGATTATGCACACACAAAATATTCCGGATGCTTGAATATACTTTAGCATAGATGATGTGGATATTATAAATCAGTCAACGTGAATGGCCAATAGTTCAAATTCTAAATGTAACTATTTGATATCAATAAGGAAAGTTATGATTGAATTGATAGGTATCGAAAGTATTCACATCAACGTATAATGGAACAATACATAAACATTCAAGCGGCCATTCTAAATTGACAGTAATTTTGGCGTTCGATTCTATTCGTCTTGCTGATTATCAGATTATGCAATACAGACGACCACTGCACAGGCTTCGAGTGGATGTCAAAGTGGAGATACTACTGTGTCCGAACTAACATATAGCTATCAATTACCTTGTCCTGTATAATGGCTATTGGCTCCAATCCCGCAGGAGAAACAAAACCCGAAATAATCTGATCTGTATTATTGATTTTTTTTACATTTGGGGGTATTGGAATGGGATATTTGTCAAAAACGTGAGACGGTTGTTTTGGGTGGTAATAGCATGTTTTTCTGACCATTGTAAAGTAATAACTTTCATCCGTAGCATCTTATTGATTTTTATCTTAAAGTAGGGTACGTCAAGTAGGAAATTTAAACGAAAAGATTTTAACGAAAACGGATAAAGTTCGCCTGGTCACAAGTAAATAGTATCAAATGATGATTTTCAACGAAAAGGGTTTTTGTTAAAAGTGTGAAATTTGCATTTTCAGAAGGGCTAAAATTGTCTTTAAATCAGATCTAATGCGGTGAAAACAGGTTGTAAATATCTAAAACAACCACCCCTTACCCGATTAATATATTGCATTAAATGTATTTGGTATTTTACAGAGTATGCACGCGTTTTGATACATTGTTTAAAAAACACAATCTTTAAAATATTTCAACTATTTGCAATATAGACTGCACATTTCATCATGTTCATAAATATTACAACGAAGGAATGCAACAGAATATAAAACAAAACACTTTGCCTTCAACATCTTGGTGTTTAGATGTTAAATGATAATAGGGCCAATACCCAAATAAGAACTACGTGACGAGTTCCATATACCCTAAATCTACTTTCTTTTATTAGTAAACAAGACAATTTATGATTATCATCATTATTATCACTAATCACTCAAACACGCATTGTCAGGATGAAAAGAGTTAAATAACCCCTTTTAAAGGGACCGAAGTGTAGCGACGCTGTCACTCCTCGGCCCTTGTCACCCTTTTCCATCATTTTGTATGTTTTAGAGTATACTATTTCTTTTTATAGTTATCATTGTTATCATTATAAATAAAATAATACTTTGTATTACACCATGGGTGGCAGAACAGAAGATTATCTAGGGTTTTATCTATTTTTTTATTATTATTATTATTTTTTTTTTTTTGGGGGGGGGGACACATCAATAGATGTCACCCCCATGAACAAAGGATAATCCTCTCCTCCGCCTCCCATGTATTGTATTACAAAATATATTATTTTAAATATTCTAAATAAAGATTATGAAAGGTATGCACACTTTCGTTTTTTTCACATCATAAACAAGCAAACGATGAATTTAGTTTAATAAACAATTTGGTATCAAACACTTCGATGCATACAGTGTCAACTCTTAAATAGCTAGCACATAACATATGTTCCAGTCAGTGTTACTTGTATTAGATTAATATGATTGACTAGCATAACTGATACCGAATGAAAACTTTTCTGTTCGAGGTCAGCTACACTCAGACTAATTAATATAAGCTACTAAACACAACATTGAACTCCCTGACCGGATAGTGGATTCAATCTCAATCCTTGTGGTAATTGATTAAGTCGCTTCTTAAATAGGCACGACAATGCCTGATCTAGGGCCAAGCGTTCAATTATTCACATCCAGATTTATGCCTCTCATTGTACCGAATTGGCCGGTAATTTTTTTCATTGACTTCAAGGATCTAGAAAGCACGCATCGCATTTAACTTGAATAACTTGGATTAGAATGAAACGATATTTCAGCTTTCATGATTATTATAATTGGAATCGTGTGAAAGGAAGGAGTCTAATATTGGGGAGTATTGATGACATGGCCGCAAAATGTATTCTGACTGCTAACGATGTTGACCATGTATAGGCCTAAAACAAGAAAACCGAATCCACTATGATCACGTATTATCATGTTAAAATCTTAAAGTTCAAATTGCTATGAACTCACAAAAAATATATCAATGAGTTATCCAATGAATTTTATTTCTTTCAAATTGTACAAAATTTATTTAGAACAGTGCGCGTGCCTGAGCAATGCGGTGATTACAAAAACGTGATTAAGATTACTTTCTTATGATGCTGACAAGTGCCTAACCTTTCTTTGTATAGTTTATCAGACGAAGCTAATCGAATTCCAAATAAAAGCACTGGCATTATCACCATACAACACACATAATATGGCACCTTGGTCAGTTTAGTATAAATAATGGGGAAAACGCTTTGCACTTAGGGAATTTTTCTATTTTTTTTATTTTCCAGTTTGTCAGCATTTCTACCGGTCGTCACGACGTGACGGGGGATTTACGAACGATTAGGCAGTGGTGGTCATCGATGTCTGGTCAAGAGGAAGGGCGTGGAAGGGATGATAACGACGCCGATGAAGATGATGACGAGTGAAAGAAGGGTACGTTAGAGGACGGGCAAATGAAGAGAAAGTGCGCGAATGGAAGTTATAGATTAAAGAACAGACATGCTTTCTGAAATCATATCGTAATATACTTCTAAAATTATAGCGATAATAATAAATTCGAATACGACAACAATGATAACATCACAACGCCGACGGAAACACTATTATTGTGGGTTTGTGATACGGAAGAATCATTTAGTTGCATGAGTATAATATAGAGACGAAGAAGAAGAGCTACAATCCAAGATAAAAATAAATTAGCAGAGGGGTTAGACATTGTTAGGAATATAAAAGAAGGGGCGGAGATGATGGAGGGATAGACGGAGGCAGAAAGAGAGACAGAGGCGTGGTGAAAAGAGGAAAGAGGGGAAGGAGTAAAATTGTATTAAATAGAAAGAAGATGGGGAAGATAAATGTTAAAGGGTGATGGTCTACCCCCAAATAGCCGAGGGTATATACATATACAATGTAGGTAGAAGAAAAAGAGATGTATCGCGCATAGACACACGAGGGGAAAGATGGAAAAAATCATACTTGTTAGGCAAAAGTTCAATAAGAAGGTGCATTAATGAATAAACCAACTGAGAAATTCGAATTCCGGATTGGTGATTCATGCATGTGCTTCACAAAATATCTGATATTCAAAACGCAACAAACCAAAATGCGAAAAAAAAGTGCAGGTGCTGAGACCATTCCTCACGTTTCTCACGCTCGCCATGTTTTCAATGAATGCTAAAATACAGGTAACGCAAATAATACATCCGTGTGCGAATCAATTCATCTTTAGTCGAATGAGTAAATTAGGAGCCTGTAATGGAATATCCCTCCACGTATGACAGGTATGAAAAGAAGTGAGATGTGTTGATAATGCCACGCTTGTACCCTCTCGTTTCAAGATAGATAGAGACAGCGGGATCATTTAGATGACAATAAATGATAATATTACATGCCAGAGAGTATATCATGAAATAAGTGATCAGTTACAGATGAGTTAAAAAACAATCATGTGATCGGGTGAGCACCTTAGACAAATAAATGCTAAGTAACCATGCGCTGCATTTTCGTAAAATTGGGGGAGGGGGATGGGATGACACGTCCCCAATCCTCTTATCCATCACCACCCATGCACGCGATAACATAAACAACATATCCAATGAAGGAACAATGACTTACAATTTCAGTGGATCTTACTCATTTCACAGATGTTCTTTAAAAGGTTTTGATATGGTTGAGTCTACTATATCTATAATAATAATGATAATCCATATAGTTTCTTGTTCAAGGCGTTCCAATATTACCCCGGCTAAGCCAGTCTACCGATTCCGGTAGCCACAACTTCCTGCCGGTACCCATTTACCTCACCTCGGTGGAGTGCAGCGCACTGCGATCTATTTCTTGCTAAAGGAAATTACGGCATGGCTGGGATTTGAACACACGACCCTGTATTTCCAAATCTACTGGGCCACCACGCTCCACAACACGTAATCTTTTCTGTCGAATTCAGATTTTGTGATAATTTATCGCTAATTTTGATTATTAAGTTTTCAATGAAACTATTATGATTAGAACACTATCATGTATATTAACATAAAATTAATACCTGCCTCCATGTTGTTCATATCCTACTTATTGGCAACCAGTCGTAATTCACTATTTTAGGGGCCACGTCCCTTCTTTCATTATTAAGAAAAACTAAGCCTTTGCAAATAAATAAAAAAATATATATTTTAGATACAGCTGCTCAAGCTTATTAAGGTATTATAAATTTCTTACAAAGGCATAAAGAATCATTTTATGGTTACTTGTAAATCATCGACAGCCATGCGCCAGCTGCTCATGCCCAAGAATGTTTGTATAAGTCACCTGCAAGATTTATATTCTTATTCAAATCTGACATACATACGTTACGTAGAATATACACATAAATTATGAATTATGTTCATATGCCTATGTGGGTGTTGTAGGTGGTTGTGCTTGAGAAATGGAAAGGGGCCGAGGCGGTATAGAATGACAGGCAGATACAGACTTAGGTAGATGAAAACGTAGAAAGGAAAAAATGACAGGAGTGAAAAAATATTCGCGGTTTTCAAAATATATCATACAATGTTCATATCTCATTATACTGGTCACGTGCGAATGACCGCCGAATTTCTGAATTTCATATATAAACTTAAAATAATGACCCGCCCCCTCTCCCTCCTCTCTCCCCTCTCTTGAAAAAAAAAAAAGACCACGTTCATATCTTAGGAAGATATACTAGTCACGTACGAGTGAGAGTTAAATCTCTGAAGTTCATAAAAGTAATTCAATGTTTAGCCTCTTTTTTCCCCTCTCTCTCTCTCTCTCATGCGAATTCAAAGCTCTGAAGCCTAACATGGCTTCTTCCCGCCTTTATTTTTCTCTCACTCCCTTTCTCCATATTAATCATAATTTATTCAACTACAACTAAATGGTAATGATATATATATAATTCAATTTGAGGAGATGAAAGGCTGAAAGATAATTGAATGCTGTGAGATTGCACTGGACAGAGAAAATGGAAAACCATGACATCCCACCTCTTTAAAGAGAAGGAACAGCGCTAAGGTAAGGCATATAACTGAATGATAAGGCAATCCTTTATAACCAAGGCTGGTAAATATGATATGAAAATCAACTACCCCATCTCCCGCTATCTCTCTCTTTCATCAGGACAAAAACACACTATATCAAATTAATTTTCTACCAAGTCAACAACCCTTAAAACGGAGTCGGAAAAGAGAGGTTGAAATCCCCCTACCAAATGGAATGCTAATAGATGACCAGTTGAGGCGGGCCGTTGATGAATGACTGTTGTGATCCATAACGACTTTATGATGGACGATAGTAACGCATACATTTGTCACCATAACTTATGGACGGGCCCCTTCTTCGTGAAATTCGATTATATGCCCTTCCCCATTAGCTGTCATCTCTTCATTCTGGCCGTTCTTGCATTACTCGGCAACGTGGTATCTTCAACACGTTTGCAAATTGTCAGTGAAATAAAGCTATCTAGGAGAATAAAACAGAGAGAAAAATGGTGAAGCTACTAACGATTATGTCCGACTTGTCGAGTAAGGGGCACACTGGATCTAAATTTAAACTCGGACGAACATTTACGGGGGCGTTCGGGGGGAAGGCAGAGGGAATTTTTAATTCGATTTACATAGCCACATTACGCATCCTGGCACGTACGACCCCCTTTGTGCATGCTCTGTGTACTGATGTGACAGACGACGGTGACATGAGCTGAAAGCTGAAAGAATTACTTTCGTAAACAACGTATTACAGCTTATTTTGAAAACAATCAAGACTTTCTTGAAATCAATATGATATTTACCCATGAATCCTTAACTCTTGTGACATTAGTTACAGTTTAACAAAATTAACGCTGCAATGTGGCTCAGTATTTTATGCGCCAGTATGTTTGGTGCATGGAGACATAACACCGAGATCTACAATCACTGTACCGTATTGTGCATTCCAATGGCGTAGAGAAAGGGGAAGGGGGAGGGGGTTGGGCTTTGGGGCAATGGACACCCAAATTCCCACGACCAAGAAACTTAAGTTAAAAAAGAAAGGGAATTTTAATTAAATATTACGGCAAAAATTACCATAAAATTAGCTGCTTTAAATTTGAAACGGCATATTTTTCGTTCGCTCGTTTCTTTTGCGACGTTTATGCAATTTTCTCGGCTCGCTGGCGCAGACTAATGTTCGCTTGTGCGCCATAAGCATATTTTCATGAATGTGATTATTGATAAATCATGTATGGTTGTTGGATTGTAAAACTATTACCTCACTAGCTTGAATACAACTCATTTACTTAAAAACTGGCCCCTCAGTAAAATAGTCGTATTCATGCCACTCCGGGTATCATAATTTTCAAATAAAACCTCCCTTGGCCATACATATTTGTATATTATTGATGCATTACGCGTGTGTTCATACTTCCATGATTTAGGCTCTGAGATGAAGAATGCATAATAGTACACTGCCCATGCTGCCCTTAATTGTCCCATAAGAATTTGTGTTTTCGTGTAATGCAATTCACTTATAGTATTATTGCTTTTGTTCTGACACAGTCATGAAAATTTATAACACTGTAATATTTTTTCACCAACCTTGTCAATATAGAAACGAAATCATGGAGGTGACATTTTTGGTTTCACTTCGAGCAAAGTTGGAATCAACCTTTTCTTCTGATTTTGCGAAAAAAGTCTGACCAATAATTCTCACCGCCTTAGAATAATGCACAAAAGAGTAAGCAATAAGTCACGAAATAAAAAAGCGATATCACAGATAATAATAATAATAATCTTGATGATGC
Source organism: Lytechinus pictus (assembly GCF_037042905.1). Classification (NCBI taxonomy): domain Eukaryota; kingdom Metazoa; phylum Echinodermata; class Echinoidea; order Temnopleuroida; family Toxopneustidae; genus Lytechinus; species Lytechinus pictus. The sequence goes on along the minus strand of NC_087246.1, from coordinate 60,973,107 downwards.
TGCTGCTGATAATAAAATAATAATAATACACAGGGTAGGTACTTCAGCTATGAGCTGATCCTCCATCAGACCCTGAATAACATACCCTTCTCTATTTTGAAACATCGAGCGCGAAGCGCTTATCAAAAAGGCAGAATGTCAAATTTACCAATGAGCCACCAAGCCTGATGTATACACATATTTGATTTAATTATAAACATTTCGCATACAGAAAGATTACAGAGAATGCTTTGCTGTACATGACAATGAAATGAAAAACACATTACAACTTTATAACAAGAAATTAATTTATTTATTGAAATAGTCATGATAGTCGCGCCTACATAATTACAATCAGGTGATTAAATTGGATCCATTATTCATGATGCAGCTACCGCTAATTGTTATCCGCAATAATAGGCATGCCGAATGGAAGAATTAGATCTCTGTGATCATTCCGCTGAATTATTCCTGACAATTGAAAATAAAAATGGCAATGGAAATCAAACGGCATTCTCATCATCACAGAGATGCGCAAATCGTATATTTACAGCACGATTAAAAATGCATCGTTGTCGTTAAATAGTTTGCACTTTTACGGGAAACAAGAGCTCAGAAATAGGTCACCACGGATGGGTAAAATTTCATTTGATTATTCTCCTCAATCAACTTAATGGTAGGGATATCAATATTATAGTCAAATGAAATCAAAGCGTTTGATTTTAATGCTGAGAGTCATTATCTCTGCATCGTCTCGTTATTCAACTTTCCTTTCTCACCTTGAATATGGGAGCAATGATGTGCAAGGAGGGATTGGGGGTAAAGTGCATTACGCTAATGAAAAGGTTAACAGCGTGTAAAGCCCTATGGAGTATCATGAGCGGTATATAGTCTCACTTAATTCATGAAAAATCCTCGCATAATTATTCCCTGTATGATACCGGTTTCTGCGTTCGCTTAGTTGTACTTAGGTACCGATGGATAGACGTGACTTTTATGTCATTATTGATATATTTATTTTGTTCCATTTCACAATTTTATAGGTTTTCAGAGGACCGTACCAGAAATAAAAGTTCATAGGCCTTCATTTAACAAAGCCATAACGATAACTCTCACGACCAGTTAGGATATACAGCACGCCAAAATTTATTTCAATGATATTGTATTGAATTGTCACAGGCCCTTGAGGTATGTTTCGTTGCACTTTTAAAATAGTTGGGTGAAAAAATGCCCAGCTTTTAACCAACCCTGAGCAACATACTATCCACACAACTATTGTATAAATATGTACAAATTTGGTAATAAAAACCAATGATTGGGTAATAAATTTGCTAATTGGATAATAATTGCCCAGAATATATATATATATATTTACCAACATACATAACCCAACACAGTGGACAGTATGTTGCCCAATGTTTTAAGTGTGTGCTTTCTGTCATCATTCATTAGTTCTATTTCATTTTTAGAGGGGATTAAATTGCTGGAATACACGATAAAAATATGATTCCTTTTTTTTTCCACAAAGGTCTACCAAAATGATCAGGTGCTTTACAAATTGTAACGTAAAATAACATTTATATGCGAATAATTCCCAACTAATCTAGGAAATTGCCTAAGCGATGATAACAACTGGTCAAGGTTATGATAACTCACCGTAATTGCTGATGAATTAAATATATTTTGGGAGACCTCTGCCTTAAGTTATCATAACACCAATGCAATCGATAGGCTGATTTTGTTTAAGGGCCGCATACTCTATAAACATTCATCGGAAAGAAAACTGTTTATATTATTGTTTTTGAGAATGGGGTCAGCTTTGAAGGTGTTTTGATTGACGGAGATGGTCAGGGCTCTCGTTTCCAACACCACGTTGCCTTAATCAAATGGTGTCCCATGGCTACAGCCACACGTTAGCAGGCTAAATGTCACGCCACGAAAATCAATGGCTGGGACTGAGCGGGACCCATCGCCTGGCTTCTCCATGGCCCAAGGGCCGTACACTATAGAAACCTGTCTAACGGGTCGAATATCTCCTTAAAATAGATTGGGGGTTGAGCGCACAGAGGGTAGGACCCGCTCCCATCGACTCCCACCACAACTAAGTTCTATTTAGGAGTCTTAATCGATAATTTTATGAATAATAAACACAAACCTAAACTCGGCCCAATATAATTCACATTACAAAAGCTTCACGTAATGCTCGAAAAACACGTCACATTAATCATTATTAATTTATTCATTGGTTTTAAGATCACAGGGTATTGACGGCTGTAAAAAGTAGAAGCCATGTACTTACATAATTCAGTTCACATCATAATCACCTTGTTTGTATTCAAAATATTTTGTTCTGCAATCCCTACCTTAACAATATGCTTCTTTTCTAATGATGAAAAAAGTAACAACATTGGAATGTCAAATGGCGAGACCATGATAACATAAGGGTACCACGCTATCATCCGAAGGCGACAGATGTGTCTAAACCAACTTGACGCTTTGAATCATCCACCAAGTAATAACCCTAAAACTTATCATGCACCTTAAACCAACCCGACATTAGATGCAACTGAACACCAACTTTAACCCTGCATACATTGTAATAAAATCCCTGAAAACACCCGTCGCCCAACAGAATGTTGGGTCACCGTATCGAGGGTAGCCCCAAGATATGCCAACAAATGAGACGAAGCTCTGCTCACAGGCATTGGAAATGTGCATTGGGGTTGACCAGCGCTTGGACCCGGTTGACATTTGAGAGCATTCTAATCGAGTCATCTAAACCGATATTCCATGCCACCTGCATTTCGATTCGCCGAGAGATGAAAATTATTATCGACAAAGGATTTCGTTTGCAGCTTCCTCTCAATTTATTTTCCTTACTTCTCCCCCCTTTCTATCGTTGAAATGAAAGATACTGTATCCGAAAAGTGTGTGATATGTTTTCTAATTTGGCACTTATTTCACACTGTGGGTCTGTCAACTGATGGGTCTTATTCTTCTCTCCCCTCCATTTGATTCACTGTCTCTTTCCGCCCCCCCCCCACTCTCTCTCTCTTCATCCATATAACGAGTCTTTTCCGATTTCTTGCTTTGTTATTGCAGATGATCCAGTTGAGAATAAAAATCGTAACTGTCAACAATGGATGTAGAGTACATATCATACTGTTTTGAGACAAACCACTTTTAAACATGCGTCTGTGTAAACAATGACTAAGTATAAATGAATTAGATTTGTCAATTAAAGCGAACAAAACAATTCTAATAATCTAATAATAATCTAAACACTTTTGTCTTTCATTGACTTTTTATGATATGAGGCTGGAAAAAAATGAAATGGCTAAAAACTTTGCTCAATGAGATGTTTTTTTTATTATTATTCAAAGTAGCTTGAAATCACACGCCGACACACATATTTACAAATCCATATCTCTTTCAATAACAAAAACACATTAATGAAAGCAGCGCCGACATAATACCTTTTTACGGGAAAATGTCACCACTCTGTTCGATATCTGTATTTTACTAAATGGAGCGGCACTTTGACAAGTATAAGTCAGTATCAATGAAGCCTACTGAACAATAAAACATGTATCTGCGATCTGTTTGATCCTTAACATCAAAGGCGAGCAGATAAGTGGGGAAATTGACACGCGATTTGCATGCTGTTGACGAGCAAGATACGAATCCATAATCTAGGTTATAAGGCCTAATATAGAAAACAAGGTGACGGAAATATCACCAATTATGAACACCAATGTGATGATGTTTGTGAGCTACAACCCGTACACATGGTATATCGCCGGAAGTTCTTTGATCAAAAGTAGGGAAAGCAGTTATAAATGGAGACGTGACCAATGTTTTACTTCCGGAAACGGTTAAATTACATCTGCTATGATCGCAAATTTGAAGGTCTGGTGGATGTTTCATAAAATTGTTCATAAGTTACGAATGACTTAACGCATGACTTGTGACCCTTTCTTCTCATGTTCCAGTCGTGCTTAAAAGTCATGCGAAACTTCGCGGACAGTTTTTTTAAACACCACCTGACAATAAAAGCGAAAAATGGCGGACCTGAAGTTAATGAAGGACAGTGCACAGGCCGATAGATTGGAGTTAATGCGAGTCGACCTTTGAATTGCAAACTGAAATGAATTTGATTCATTCAATATATTAACTTATTGCTCATCTATCAATTTTAAATGACAGTTAAGGTATCTAACCATGAAAATGAGCTTTATTCCAATCAGCTAATGCATCCATTTTAGGACACAAAGAATGGCTGTGCATTTACAATATGATATGATTAATGGTAATGTCTCTCTTTCAACCCTTTTCGATAAGCCAAGGATTCTGACATTTTCATCCAATGAGGTTTGTCATCTATAGCTTTATTTCGTAATTCCCCATGCCAATTCTTAGGAAGACATTTTACCATAATCAGATTAGGACAGGGAATTCCACAAGTAACTATTTTCATAATTATCTTAATTAAGAGTTTTTCGAAATATGTCAATAAAGATATGGATAAGTTCAGTCCGAAGTACATAGGTTGGTATTCCCCTTAGTGGGGGATTAGAGGGATGAACCTGTTAGTTGAATTCAGTTTGAGTATTGGTAAGCCTTACACACCCCCATCAAACATGAAAAGCCTGTTAAAAAAAATATTTCCCTTTCCCTGCTTTTAATCCGATACAAGCAGGCCGCTACTGATACTGATAATATGCCAATGACTGAGCAGCTAAAAACCACAGCAACTCCATATATACTAATCATCATTGATTAATGCATACAGTTGGACCACTTCTTAAGTTCAGGGGCGCGACTGACACATATCGATCTCAACTATACGGGGAAAAAAATCAGATTCAGCTGCCAACTGAATCATTATTGCAGACCTAGTATGCGAATACATATTCATATCTTGTAATGATATCAGAGTTCCGTTTCATGTTTTAATATGATATAGCCGCTTATCTAATCAATAATGTACAACTATTTGTCAGTCAAAAATGAACGCAGATTCTAGTTAAAGGTCAATTGATTTGAATAAATAGAGAAAAATAAAACTATATAGCAAAACGCTGAAAATTTCATCAAAATCGGATGTAAAATAAGAAAGTTATGACATATTAAAGGTTTGCTTATTTTTCACAACAAAGCAGTGATATGCACAACTCTAATGAGACAGTCGATGATGTCCCTCACTCACTATTTCTTTCGTTTTTATTGTTTGAATTATACAATATTTCATTTTTTTTTTTTAGATTTGACAATAAGGACCAACTTGACTGAATCATATATTATTAAACAATGCTCATTCCACATGTTCAGGGAGGAATTAATCATTGTTTCAATTGACAACGAGGAGAAAAATAGAATATTCATATTTCATATAATAAAATACAAAATAAATACTGAGTGGATGACGTCACCAGTCTCCTCATTTGCATACCCACCAGGATGTGCATATAACTATTTTGTGAAATTAAGCAAAACTTTAAAATGTCATAACTTTCTTATTTTACATCTGATTTTGATGAAATTTTCTCGATTTATTCAAATCAACTTTTTGTTGGGATGGACTTGTCCTTTAATAATAAAGATATGTTCGAGGTAGCGATAAAGGTACCATAAAACCGTTAAGATTTTTTTTTCCAAAAGGCATGTATGCGCTGAGTCACCGATCAGGCCTACCCGCTTGGTTCTCTCAGGCACTTTTTATGGTGAACATCTACTATTAATCACACATTCAGGTGTTTTATGCCCGTCATTTTGTCTAAGAGTGCAGATATTGTTAGATATACATGTACACTTAGCACAGACACGGTATAGCTCCCCTTCAATCAAACGCATATTATTTTCTACTTTCGACAAAGTTTTTTCATCCCTTTGATATCTGTTGCCCCTGAAAGAATATTATTACCTTGACAAATTTGTTAAAGCGTTCCCTTTATTGACCCAGGTATTGATAAATTACAAAGTGAGCCATCACAATGTTCATATCTAATAAAGATACGAGGGTCATTTTCATATAACAGCATACGGTTCTATACCTTTGGCTGAATCATTTGCACTATTTTTATTCTTTATTTATTTCGAGATAAAAATGAATGAATGAAACTAGTTGTATGTTTCAGTCGTTATCTTTACGGAATCCAGATTAATAAAAAATTCGACATGGAAAGGGTAATAACCAACACATGAATGCTCGCCTTCTTATTTTTCTCTAAGTGTGATTTAAAAACCGCCGGAACAGGTGAGATAATAACAAAACGTCAATTGAGAAGGATTCTAGTAAGAAAAGAAAGAAACAGATGTTGACCGCGCGTGGACAGGCAAAAGGATTAAAATAGAGTTGATGTATGTTATTGACATATCGAGATTCAAAATATAAACGACAAGGGTAGCAAACGCGGTTTCAATTATTCAACTTCTTTATATCTCAGAGAGAAGTACTCCATTTGTGACCTTTGGAAGGATTGGAACGGGCATCTTTTCAAGTACAAAGGATATCTTATGTGATTGGAATTTAAATAAGACGTAAAGCATTTGGAACGCAACTCCAATATTGAGCTGAACAACAACAACGACAACAACGAGCAAATGGAGTTTCAATATCCGGTGAACGTTGCTATCCATTCGCATTATGAAATTGCAGCCACGGCAACGAAAGGGATTTGATTATTGATATGGTGGATATGCAGAGAATTTCAAAAGAACGTGAAATAAAAGAATGTGAAATGACATTTTGGTATATGAACTAACATGCCACTGCATATATCCATATTCCACTACAAATACGCTGTTTAGAATTTTAAGCAGTTATTCAAACTTTTAAACTTTAAAGTTTTAGATTTATTTAAGATATTACAAGTATAATTTTTAAAAGATAAAAAAGGTGTTTCAAAATGTAAACAAATTGTTGTTATTGTAACGGGTTTAAACAAGTGATACAAAAATTAACAGCGTTTTTACAATGAATGTGCGACATTGTATTTCAATAAAGTTAACATAGTGCCGGTCTGAAAAATTTTGATAGGGTACCTAAATAAATATTTAGCAAAAGGCAATGAACGCTGATAATATCTAACATAATGTCGTAATCTGGACCTTTGTCCAAATGTATATGAAACGGATGCACAAAAATGCTGCAATGCATTAATATGATTTCTTACTTATTTCAAAAGGTTGCTCTCAACCTCCGGGCCTTGATTTTGGAAAGTGATGTGAGAAAGGAAATATAGCATGACTTCCTCGGAATCTAAATTTTGACATGAACTCCTCGAAAGTACACTCCTTTATTTCTCTCGTTCTCCTTCAAAAATCGATGAAGTAATGGCTGTACGATCGATCAAACTCTGTATTGTTTTCCGGACGGGTTAGTTATTTTCAATTTTATTTTCTGTCTTTTTATTTGTATCATACATTATTTATTTCCAAAGAATAAATACAAGAAGGAATAAAACTAAATTTCTTAAAATCGAAAGATAAAAAAAAACATTCCTGACAATTTATCCAATCAATCTTGGAAAAAATAATTATAAAGTTCAGTTTGGATAAGATCTTAGCAGAAACTTCGTTTGCCTGCCCCATTTGTGGTAATGCCACTGAAAACACACAAGGGTATATATCTGCTTGTCATGGGAACAATACCATAGAAATAGTCATATTCGAATTAAAACTTTGTGCTCAGAAATACGATAAAATAAAAGTAACTGAAAAAACATACATATGTTTCCCCCCGTTTATCAACCAGAAACTGAGGAAGGTTAATGAACTTAATTTGACATCAAAATGAAATATCAGTGATTTGTCTGGAGCTTATAACGCATCTGAGATCCACCGCGCCATTTTATAATAAACTTTTATTACATTTCACATCGTAAAGGAATAAGACTTTATTTCTTGCGGGGGTGTCTATGAACGTCAAACGACTACAGTGCCTGGGGATTTATTGTATGATATCTCCCAAAACTCATGCATTTATAAATAAGTAAATATGGCATAACACATGTTATAAAACCCGCTGACAGACATGTTCCAAAAACATATTTGTTGATAATAAGCCACAAACCGCAGGTAACCAAACGTAACGTTATAATTCTACGAAAGCATGTCATCTGATTAAAAATTAATCTAGATGTTAAGCAAGAGTTGAACATAAAATGTCGGCCTATATAGTTGAATAAGTGACTAGAGAGCAGAATCTCATTTGAAAACGATATAATATATTGTTCATCTCGAAATGGATTTGTCCTGATTCTACTCCATCCTTCGATGTTATATATTCATTACTATATACTTGATCTTAATATAACTGCATTGAAGTTGGTACATGGTAAAATAAATATATACTGTTATATATATATATATATATATATATATATATATATACAGTATAAACTATTAGAGTGCTGTGGATCGAATAAGTATATTCATTTAAAAGCATGTGTTTCTATATTTTCAAGTATGGGAGATCGAATATCATGGTAGCCCTATTTGGCTTATCATACTTCCAACCTTACGTAAGAGCCTCAATTTCTACAAGAAATACATTGCGTGTACATTTATCAATTAATAATATATATTTAATATTTTGGTATCATAAATAGTCCTAAAAATGTAACGTGATCACAATGATTATGAAATGCGAGATTTAAATACCAACATGTCGCCATTAAGATCTCCCAAAATAGTAATATCTTTAAGTAAAATCATATAAGGGAAAAGTTATTATATAGTCTAAAATAAGTTGAGTAAATGTTAATTCAATTCTAAATGACAAGGGAATTTGCACGATTTTGTATGTTGGTATTTGATTAGACAAATACATTTAAAAGTGGTAGATTTTCACACAACTATGCTAAAACATTTAAAGCATGAAATTGGTGTCATAGTTTTTCTGACAACATGTATATTCCTCTTTACATATGATTATCCATCGGATAATGCTTTTACCTATACCTATTGTTGCTTTTCAGAGAACAAGTAGTCAAATGACAGGAGAGGAGGTTATTTTGGAATTATGCTATAATTGGGAACAACAGAACACTTTATGGCAATGATTTTTTTTTTAGAAAAGAAAACGAAATGTAACGGGTTATTTCAGAGGTCAGTGGCTTATCACACTGACCCTTTGATTATACAACCCTGTCACGCAGATCGTGCAGTTGGGACTAATGGTCACCCGATTCAAGAGTTGTTTTTCCTCCTCTCTTTCTCTTGGTCACCTTCTGCCCTCACCTCGTTCCATCTATGCCCATTAAAACATCTATTTTTATCAGTATCACGGTCACTTTAGAGGTGTATCTAGAATTATCGATAAGCGGATGGGTGCCGTTTCTGCTATGCTATAGAGGTACTCAGCCCTTAAAAAATTGTATGAACTGAATCTTTATATTATAACGAAATAATTGAGAAAAAACAACTTAAGCTTTAATCAGAATCATTTTGCTCTTTTAATTCCCGTCGATTTATATTTTACCTAAATAATTTTCTCGACAGGATTAGTCATTTCTGTGAACACAAGGCAGTATACTCTTTCTATATACGGTAGTAAAAAAGTATGACAAGAGTTTCAGGTCTATAAAGACTTTTAGAAAATATAATCTATAACGTACCGACTACAGATTTATACTACAGTTTCTGTAGCTACATTTATATCTTCATTACGCTCTAATGTGGAGGCTTATTCTCTATTTTCACTTATGGTATTGATTCAACACCCGTTTGTTTCCCTTTCTCAACTGACCCCATTCGCCTCATTTTGTCCATCATTATTCCACCAAACCCTTAGTTGTTCTATTAATCACATTAAGCAGAACATGTTTGCCCTATCCAGAAGATTTTCTTTCTTGCTCTATTTGCCTGTACCTCATCCTCCGTCACTTCCCCTTCACCTAGTTCCATATTCATGTGAACTCCAGAACCAATGATCCAACTGATCGAGTTCATATGTGACCCACATTCAATGATTTTAGTCTATCAGCGTACTCCCCTTCGATTTGAACTTCCAAACATCTGCGGGTCATCATGTGCGTAGGTTTTCACTTACCAGGAGAAAATACAATTCATACATTTTGATGAAGCGTTTGGGTTGTTTTAGTGCAAAAAATCCGCTTTAAAAGAATGAGTAATCGATTGAAAAAAATAACAATAAATGAATCATTAAATATTTCACTTGAAATTAGCACAGTGGATAATACGTTTTGAATTGTCTAACGTCATCTTTATTCAGTTAATTCTAACCAGAAGCGGATCTAGAGGGGGGGTTGGGGGGGTTGCAACCCCCCAAAAAAAAAAAATCCGGGGACCATTTTTTTTAAACCTTATCTTTTTTTTTAAACTTGTAATTTTATTTTATTCTATTTTATGCAAGAAAACGCCATTTTCACACACAGATTTTCAAAAATTTTCCCTACTGTGGGAGGGGGGACACCCCCCTCCCACACCCTCCCCCCTCGCTCGCTCCGCTCGCTTGGACTCGGTCGCTACGCTCCCTCGCATACCACCCCAACCCCCCCCCTTTATAAAAAGCTGGATCCGCCCCTGCTAACTAATCATACGTTTACTATTGGCCATGTGAACGACTGTTAGCAACGGATCGGCGCTAGCCAAGCCCCCACCCCCCTCTCCGTGAATGTTCACAGCACGCTCAATATTTCTTATATTTACAATATTTCACACGATCCTTCGATTTCAATCTTAAATTACCAAACCGTCCTCGAATTTATGTAGATTGCTTTTCGCTCGCCTATATGTCTTTTTGAACTTGATAAGGTATCCCATCTGCCTCCAGAATGAAACAAAATTGTGTATGGACATGCATCAACGATGTCGTGGCGTCCCTGGACATTCTGTAAAATGTAGAGAAAATTGCTCCGTGAGGCATACCCCCCAACCGTATTTGCAATGCATTCTCTTGTATAGGGAGGCGCGATAGCTCAGTCGGTAGAGCGGGGGTTTCGGATTCCGGTGACCTGGGTTCGATTCCCAAGTGGTGCGCTAGTGCCCTTTTGTGATGCATTTATCCTCATTACCAGGTCCCTCGGAGAGGACCTTAAGCCGTTGGTCCCCTGGTTGCTTGCTCACAGGCATTCGTGCTTTCTTAGCAGTCAGGTAAAACAACCTCGGTATAAATATACATGTAGCTCTCTTTACAACATCTGATCTATAATACTACACTTTTATTGAGACCTAATACTCCCCCTTATCTGTGATTTATGATAAAGTCAATGCAATCATTATAATTCTACATTAAATACATTTCTCCCATCAAATTATCCTTGTTACCGGGAATGCATGAATGGTCGAGCAGACATAAGGCATCACGTCAAGTTGTTCATGCATTTCATTTGACTTCTCGACATTGAGATTTAACCTTACCACACAGTGCATCTTGAATTGGACTACCCAGCCTTGCCATTCCGCTCCCTCTTCCTCCCCTCCTAGGAGGTTATCGGCAGATCAGGAGCATCCAAACTGCTTCCCCTTGCCGCGAGCTTGCAAAACATCCTGCTGGTAGCTCAGCAGCTGTACAACGCACCCTCCCCCACCAATTGAATTAATCTCCAAATCTGCCCCGCAATAATGCAATTTATTACGACGCATCTACTTTTGTCGGCCCTCTTCTTCTCGATCACAGTCCAACGCCATCACGGATAGACACACACAAACTCGCAAATGATTAAGTAGATCTTTTGTACTGCCAATCCAACCCTTCTCTTCCAATCGTACTCTTTCCTCTTCATTCCCTTCTGTCATCACCCATGATTTCATGTCATTCTCAGGAACATTTCCCACACGTTTTAAAAGGAGGATTCTTAAGGATTCAAGAAACACTCAAGACCAAAAAAAGGATAATTGCAAGAATCACCATGTTTGCGAATTTTCTTACAATATGTTTCCTTGAAGTGCTTCGGGGGTCAGGGAATAGACCGAGTGCTGTTTAGAATTTCGATAATCCCGAAAAGAGGCTTTCAATATATTAGCCCTATCCCCCGTGTTTCTGACCATGCTTAGAGTCTGCTACTGAGTACAAATCAAGGTTTAGATCTATAGAAATCATTCGTACAAAGGCGTTGAATGAGCACGCAGAGCTGGATAAATCAATATTAGGACATACATGACATAAGATGAGACACAGAGCATATCTACTTCTGTTTTGACAAGCTGACAGTAATCGGCTATTGTTGGGATACCCGGGAGACGACGGGCTAAGAAAATAAATTGATTTTAGAGTTGGTATTAATTTCATCTAGCACTATCATTGCAAAGAAGTGTAGAACCATATACATTGTATTTTATTACATTGATTGTTAGAGATGAAGGATATACTTCCTTGATTTCAAATTTAATTTATTATACAGTGCGTATCAAAAAAAATTTACACTTTGAAAAAGCCCTGGGAATTAACAAATATACAACATTTGGGTATTTTTTTCACATATAATCTTGGGTTTGGGTCTCATCTATCCAATGAAAGTAAATTTTTTGACAGAATGTTACACTTGAGTGAGCACTGTCCATTTTTGTAAAGCTCGCAGAAATCTGTTTGCGCAGAAATGCTCGTTTTCACACTGTGTCAAGGGGAAAGGGCGAAATCAAACTTACCCTGCGAACAATTTCTCATACATTTCCCTTGCACTTTTAGTCAATTGAAATAAAAGAGATACATTCAAGCATTTTGTAACAATTTTGCCAACCAAATTGAAATTTCAACACTTAGTAAGCACAACCTTTACCCTTTTTGTGCCAGCTGGATCTGAGGACATAGCTGAATCTGAACAAAAGTTTATATCAGACAACTCCAGCATTTGTTCACTAAGTTTTTATCATTTAAAGTGGGTTTACATTTCATTTTTCATTTAATACTTGTTTCTCCATGCTTTTTCCAAGCTTGACAATGATTAACAAAATGAAAATCAAGCCTAAGCCATTTCATGTAAATCACAGCTCAGTGTAAACCAAATATCGTCACGATGGCCTTGGTGTGTGGGGGAGTGGGGCGCGATGCACACTTCGAAGTGTTTGGCAACGAAACAAGTTAAAAAAGGGGAAAGATATCTTCAAATCAATTTTGATAGCTAAATTTCACGTGTTCTTCATGATTAAGGTCTACTTTTATTCGCATAACTATTTCAAGGTTCTGCGCAAATCATTTTTCACTAGCTTTTTAAAAGTAAGTGGTGCTCACTCAAGCGGAAATATTTTACGACAGTTATATTGTCATTTGCTTATAAAATGGATCTGTACCAATGTTAAAATGTGGAAAAATCTTCAGGATAATACAAATGTATAATTTTACAGGAATTTTTTTTGATACGCACTGTATAGTCGCACTAATCATATTGTTGCATTACACTTTAGGTGTGGATACCTGAATAAAAAGTCAACGATACATTAATAAATTTCTTCGCTGATTCCTTCGTGCTATGGAATTACAAACCAGATAATGTCATTTTTTGCATTTGGAATATAACAAATCAAATGCAATGATGCAATTAATATAGCTGCTACCTGGCACGATTACACAGGGATGGGTTCTTTGATAACTTCTTGGTAAAGAATTTATTTAGTACAGGAATTGTTAAAGGCGGTATCGATCGCTGCAAAAAGAAAATTGAAACTTCTATGCTCTCTGAAAGTTGATATTTTCTAAGGACTAATAAAAATATAGTACATGGGTTGGTTTTGCTTGTTATACAGTACTACGAAAGACATTTGAATTAATACAATTTCCAGAGGATTGGTGAGAGTTAAGTTTCATCTTGGTGACAAGGTCATTATTTTCACAAAAATATTATAATATTATTATCAGTTGCTAAATTTATCTCTGGCCGCGAGCAATTTATTCACCTTGAAACTTCAGGTTCCCCGAAGGTGTTTTATTTTTATTTTGATAGAAACACTTAAAGTCTATCACTCTTTCAAGTGATTGCGATGTCATATATGGTGATCCTACTTAAGAGACAAAAAAATTATAGTACATAAAAGCAATTTTCACCTTTTTCACTGATAGATGTTTTTATTATTAAGACTGTCCGTTCAAAATCTTTTGGACAGCTCAAATATTTGGAGCGGACAAAGAATGTTTCAGGTCACATACTGGCCGTGTTTTACTTGAAAGGAGTGGAGGTAAACAACGAGCTCCCGTGGCCAGTCGTTCAATAGTGCTGTCATGAATAAGAAAAAATGACTACAATTCATCTCGATGTGTTTGTCGGAATGTACACCGTGGATTTAAACTAGACCACACGGTGCATTATGTGCGAACATTCTAATTTCATAACGCTTAACGGTCTGCCTTATCTGTCAAAAAACGCTTTATGAAAATCTCTTGGGCGATAGTTAAGTAGTAGGCCTCCGGCTAGGAAAATGATGTCGAGAAGAAGGCGAATGCCCGAATCAACTTAAGCGGCTCCCCAATGAGCGATTGCTCCCTTTAAGTAAAACATATATTCTCCGGCGGAGTTATCATGCAGGCAAAAACAGAACATATCATAGTTTTGGAAGGTTTTTCTTCTTTTTGCCATCCGTCGATCAGGAAATTAGATTCCGCAATCCAAAGGATGACATATTGGGAAGGGAGCCAGTGGGACCCGGTTGAAGCGGAACGTAAAACACCTGCCCTAAGGCTATACCTCCCAAATATAGATTAATGCAAGGATCTTCTTCTCTTTATTTTCTCCTTCTCAAAATCTTATATTCCCCATTTATATGTATATCATAGCACCTTCTTAATTACAGCGATTTATTTATTTATTTTTGCTCATATCTTACTCCTCAAAACTTTCAATTGGAATAACTTGTTTGAGTGCATGTGTGCGTTCGTGTGTGTGGGTTTAGAATAAGTGAAGGGTGACGGCCCTTGAAAATGTGTTCTTTAAATATTTCAAGTGTACAAAATATGGCTTTCTAGGTCGAGTGGAGAGCTAATACTTTAATAAAAGGCCCGATGCTCCTAAAAAATAACATTGTAATAATAATAATAATATGAAACTTCATCAAAAACAAAACAAAAAACTTTGCATATGTACTAAGATCACCACAGGATTAAAAACTGCAATGTTTGGAAATAATTACTCAATCACTATCTGAATAATCATTGAAATTTATAGATGGAAAAGAAAACACACACATTTCAATTTATGCAATACATAATGGTAAGGACAATGACTTTGAAGATGATTTCTCATGACTTTTCATGCGAAAAAAAATCTTACAATATCAACCTAATACTTGGTAAAAGTTTGTTACAGTACAATGTTTTTATATTCTTTCATTCATGTTAAATAATTCCTACATGTATGTTCGCTTTAAACGGTGTTAAATATACGAACATATCACTAAAAATAATTCCCTTACACACAAGGTATTTGAGGGATTTCATTGCATCTTTTCGCATATTAGAATTAGAATGGTTACTCAAAATCCGTGGCGACCATCAACGCTCGACGAATGCGCGATCCAACAAGATGATATGGGATATTAGGGTAAGGACTGACACGGATTCCTCTAACAGCGTGACCTTTTAATACTATGACAAACCACCAGGAATAATCCACCCATGGTTCTCTGCATGACATGACATAAGGTACCATCAATGACCATCGCATGATCAAGATGACGGATTCAAGGCTACACACACTAACCCATTGCCTTTATATCCAGCATTAAGTTAAAGGAGTGCTCCAGGCTGAGAATTATATTATATATATGAATAAATAAAGTAACATTCACAGGGCAAAATACTAAAAATTTCATCAAAATCGGATACCAAATAACAAAGTTATTGAACTTTAAAGATTAGCAATATTTTTGTGAAAACAGTTATATGCACCGACGTCATGAATATTCATTAGATGGGCTGATGATGTCACATCCCCACATTCCTTTTTTCTTATGTTATTACATGAAATCATAATTGCTTCATGTTTTCATAAATGTCACATGATGTGTAAATAATGTATCTACATTATGATATTCATTATTCATATTCATTAGATGGGCTGATGAAGTCACATCCCCACATTCCTTTTTTCTTATGTTATTACATGAAATCATAATTATTTCATTTATTCATACATGTCACATGATGTGTAAATAATGTATCTCCATTATGATGCAATAAGTTCAAGCAATGAATATCTAATGCACTTAATCAGTTGTCAATCGAATCGTCTTAGTTCTTGGTCGAAATTTTTTGAAATAAAATACAAAACATGCCGAGAACTGTTTCACCGGAATAATGCAAATCTTTAAAATCCAATAACTTTGTTAGTTGTTATCCGATTTTGATAAAATTTTCAGCATTTTGCTGAGTGAATTTTAC
Organism: Lytechinus pictus; assembly: GCF_037042905.1. Classification (NCBI taxonomy): domain Eukaryota; kingdom Metazoa; phylum Echinodermata; class Echinoidea; order Temnopleuroida; family Toxopneustidae; genus Lytechinus; species Lytechinus pictus. Next base: position 60,956,795 of record NC_087246.1, on the reverse strand, counting down.
TTTATTTATTGAAGTATGAATTTATTCAGCCTGGTGTCTTTAATGCGGTTCGGTGTCTGGAGCACTCAACGGGTTACAGGGTGCACGTATATGGGAGTGAATTCCAAACTAAATCTGCCTTACATACATGTCCTTTAAAATACAATATTTGCAAAGAAAAAGAGTAGTCGTAAAAGCAAACTCCCACATCCTGGCAAATAAATGAATACATGTATTTTAATCTAAATAACAACAAGGAGTTCGGCGAGGGATCAGATTGAGGAAACTGAGTTCATCTCTTCAAAATACAGTACGTATATAAGTGATTGTAAATTGCAACAACTGTCAATCACATGTGGCATTTCTGTACTAAGTTATCAAGGTTAGTTTTGTGTTTGTTTGGGGGTTTGTGACTAAAGTACCCCTTGGAGTACTTGAATCTAAAGTAGTATCTGGAAAATCGTACAAAAAAAAAGAATTTTTGAGAAAATAATATAAAAAAAGCATGTTAATGGTTCCCGTGATATCGCTTTATCCTAAGAAAATTGCCTTTCTTTTGGAAATAAGGGACATGTGATTTTCACATAAAGCAGTGAGCCCCCCCCCCCCCCAAAAAAAAAGAGGAAGCACATGATGTAATTCAAATAGTTCCCCGAAATAGAAGAAAATAACGTGAAATGATAATTCAAATTACTGGGAAACTTTATCCACTTTTGAATATTATTTGATATATTTAAAAAATACATATGCTACTATTTTACACACACACCCAGTTTGATGTTACCTTAAGAACTAATATCCATAGCGCGATGCTACATTTCATCATTGCTGCGACACTTTCAATTACTAAAGGGTATTATTGACCTTTAAGTCAACCATATCCATGCCAAACAATAGTTTACATTCAAGCCCTTATGTATCACGATTTGTTTCAAAATAGTCTGAATGAGAGACTAAGGGCACTTCATATTGTGCAATGCTTCATTGGTGTCTTGCAATACTTATAGGCTTTTCACAGAAAAGAACTCAAAAGTCAGACTAACCTCAAGACTGCATGGGTATGTTTATGAAACAGACCGTTTTTACAGACTACCGAAAAATCCCGCCGAAATGAAAAGGGACTTTCCAATAATCCCAGGGGTATTTTGATTTGCATAATGCATTCCAAGCAGCAATTAATCTAAGGACCCGACAAGGTCGCATCCCATAACTTGATAATTTTCTTTTTCAATCAGGAACCATTCTCCAAACGGAAATGAAAATCTATATCGGGAGTATAAGATCACATATAAGTATATCAGGCAGCCGTATAATATCTAATGGCTTTTGCTAAGTCTGGATAAGTCTTGATATATAATAGATGATTTCTTGTGTATAAATTACAATCAAATATATTTCAAATTCGAATGAAATTGTTTGAGATGGCATAAGTAAGCTATTGCCATAACTTTTTCTCGATAGGATGTTATTGGGATTCAAATATTAAATGTGGTAACGATAATTTTTTTTCAGAATCCAACAACATAGCCGACCTTGAACAAATGATTTTGGTGGAAATGTATAATTGCTCTGTAACAGACTACTAGATTTCCTTCAACGTATCATGGAGCTTATTAATAGCTCCATGATCATGATATAACTTATTATGTCTATGTGTGCATTATGTTATAGAGATCGTCAGGATTTTTTGTCGGCTTTCCGCTCGTACTCTATTTATTCACAACGTAGCATTTGCTCAAACTACTGATCAAACTTTTCCTTGAATTTAATCTTTTACTCAAAATGATTTTGACTGACTCCTGTTAAATTTCGCTTTTATTTCATTATCAAATCGTGAATTATTTGATTTGTTGCTCATGTTCTTGCATTCCTGTTTTCAATATGATTGTTATCACAATTTATAATTAATCATACCACCATGGTTATTATTATCATTATTACTATTCTACTCGTTTTCCTGGTTATTCATACCATTTTGAACATTATTTTTAAGGCATTATCATGATCTGTTGGGAAAATTTTCATGACTACGCTCACTTCAAACAAACAAATACACACACCCACACCCTCCCTCACATCACATGTTTTTCCTACTCCAATCAAACTGTGAAGCAATTTGATTCTCAAAAATAGTTAAGACACGCAAGATGAAAGCAGATGTTCTCCCTATACGAAAGAAGTTACCAGCCGTCTACATTATGACGTCACTGCCTCCTCAACTACTTCAAAATCATATAGGTACCAGATGGAGCTGCAGAGAGAAATTAAACATTTCTTACCAGTCCTCCCCCCCTCTCTCTCTCTCTACTTCTATCTCTCGTTCCCTATCCGGACTCTTTACCACTTTCTTCACCCTCTCATTCTCCAATCATTTCTTCTATCTAACCTTCTGTTCTAATTTTGCCTCCTTATCTTTTCATATTTCTCTACCTCGTATTTGAAATATGACGGCATTCATTCGGCCCTAATTCTTATTTCAAATTTTCTCAATACTTCTCGTTTTCTAATGTTTTCAATCTTATGGCATTAATGCTGCAAACGTCTATCAAAATGGGCAATAATCGTACATTTAAAAAAACAATCAAACACTAAATGTCTGTTGATCATTTCCTAAAATGATAATTTTGGTATTAAAAGGTATGTGTGGACTATGGTTTGTTATATCATGTCTATAATTCCAGTGACTGAATCTAGTGACAGAAAATTAAAAATTATCGGATTTTGAAAGAATGTAACTGTCTCAGAAATGTAGAAAGAATGATGTAAACACCTTTTTGCAATTGCACAGATTCCTCCAAAGACATTATACGTGAAAACATATGCGAAACAATGAGCATGCAGCACTTGTACTTTTCCACCGGGTCTCCGTGGTAAGAAATTTCCCTAAGGAGATCCAGAAAGGGTAAACGCATTTACCCATAGCGATCTTTCCGTCACCGCATTACACACAGCGTATACCAAAAAACCAAATGAAATTACTAAAGAACCGGTGAAATTTGCTTTATTGATTTATCCATAGTCGCTGCAAGATATTTTACCTGCATTAGGGGTTGAACTAAAATGCATGCATGCACAGGCTTCGTTTCACTCTTATATCGTTTCCCGATACATCATTTGAGAAATGGAAAGTAACAAAATCGCGTGTTATAAAAACAAACACTCGACATAGGTAATCAAATAAATGTAGCTAACATGAGGCGGAGACAAACAGGCTTTTGGCAATTTATGAGTGATGTTTGTAATGCTATAACCCAAAAGCGCTTTTCGTCACGATCGCAAATAAAGTTAACAATGTGTACCGACTCACTTGTAATTTAGAGATATAAGTGCGTGTATAGCACGATAAACCACAGTCATGATAAAAAATAAGTATTACATGAGAATAACAAACGTATAAAGATGGAATGATCAGTCCAACAATGATATTTTTTAAAATCTTTTGAAATTTCTAGAAACACCTTTTTAAAAATGTCAAAATACCATGTAAGTAACGAAGTTGATATTAGCAATTGTGCACGCTGATAAGATTCAGATAAAGTGTTATCATCACGAGCGTTTAAAATACAATATGCAAGAAAATATAAGTTCTAAGGGCATTTCCACCCAAAGACCGCATGTTGATACTTTTATCACACCCCATGGTAATGCCATCCTTACAACCGAAACACAACTATATTAAGTGTGGTTTATCAATTAAGCTATTAACATTCGATTAGGCGTCTCAAAGAAGGTTTGAAACGAAAGATAATATCTTCAACTCCCCCCTTTGTTTTTACTTATAAGCCTGAAGGATCTCTCATGATATTATTGTAACTTTTATATTCTAGATTTAATTAGATTTTGACAACTTAGTCTAAGCAACGAGTGACGGTAATTAAAAAAAAAGCTTTCCAACAATGATATTTTTTAAAATCTTTTGAAATTTCTAGAAACACCTTTTTAAAAATGTCAAAATACCATGTAAGTAACGAAGTTGATATTAGCAATTGTGCACGCTGATAAGATTCAGATAAAGTGTTATCATCACGAGCGTTTAAAATACAATATGCAAGAAAATATAAGTTCTAAGGGCATTTCCACCCAAAGACCGCATGTTGATACTTTTATCACACCCCATGGTAATGCCATCCTTACAACCGAAACACAACTATATTAAGTGTGGTTTATCAATTAAGCTATTAACATTCGATTAGGCGTCTCAAAGAAGGTTTGAAACGAAAGATAATATCTTCAACTCCCCCCTTTGTTTTTACTTATAAGCCTGAAGGATCTCTCATGATATTATTGTAACTTTTATATTCTAGATTTAATTAGATTTTGACAACTTAGTCTAAGCAACGAGTGACGGTAATTAAAAAAAAAGCTTTCTCTTTAACCGTGCATGCATAAGGCCCATTCGTGGGTTGTTAATATATTAGATAAACTTATATTTCAGCTTGAATAACACAAAAGCTAAGAGCAAAACAGAACTAGAACGGGAGCAATCAGGTTCAGAGACATTATCCTCAAAATATTGTGTCAACGTTCCTTCAGCTTTCATAAAATGTGCTCCGCATGCAAGCGTTTGACAATGCCTCGCATCTAATCCAATTCAAGATGAAAATCAAAACGGATTTCATCAAGATTTACTCTAATGTAGTTACGGGGGAAATACTAATTTGATAAATTGCCGGGGCCACATCACTATAGCATGAACCGGTTGAAATGAGGTAAGCTAGAGAGAAAGCAAGGCAATCGAAAGACATGAAGATTAAAACAGAGTATTACTAAAAGAAAACCAAGTGCAGACAGCAATTTGGATGATTGGGCAAAATTGTCAGCCGACTGCTACATACGTACAAATTAACCAGCCCGAATGACAGAGCGCTAGTTTGTTAAACAGGGTAGACAGGGCATACGCTGTATGTTAAAATTAGGTCGCTTTTTTTTTAAGTTTTTCTTTATGCAGAATAGAAAGGTGTGAACTTCTGGCATGTAAAATAGTACGAGGGTACTGTTTTACGTGAGTTAGTAATGGTCTTTTTTTTGTTATTACAAAAAAAATGGACTTATTCAAATGGGGGCATATAAACGCCAAAACACACGCACACACATCAAACTCAATAGGTGTACGTTTTCATGTACAGATGTTCCAGTTCCCACCTTAACTAGAATGCAATGGACATTATGCTACTTTTCACTGACGCTTAAGGCTAAGGTCAAAACCCCTAAAATTAGCCTGCTCGGCGACCGGGCGGCGAGTTTTTAGCCAATTTTGCCCGGTCACCGAGCGGCGGCCATCCGGGCACCACTGGTTTTTGGGGCATTCCTCGGTCGCCGCTCAAGATTTAGCGCGGAGTTAAAATTCTGGCGGCGCTTGCTCACTTTTCACTCGCCGCCCCAAAGACGCTCGATACCCGGGCGGTCGCCGTCCGAGCGCCGACCTAATCGAGCGGTCGCCGTCGAACGACTTAGGTCAAAAATTGAACTCGTTGGATCAAAGTCTGTCGTGCGGTCGCCGGCCGCTCAGAGATCGGTCAATGATCTCGCTGCGAAATCAAGATTACTTAAATAGGCCGGTTGCCGACGGGAGACCGCGCGGACATTGGTGGGTTTTCAGCCAGTCACTGCTCGGACGCCAAACCAATAAGTTCCCCGATTCGACACAGATTTGGCCTTGAGTAATTGGTAATCGACAGGACACTTCTCGGCCACTGATATGTCTTTATACAGCCCGCTCGACTTCTACAAAATCTTTGCTGCGCCTGAGCAGGCTGCTAATCGGTCGGTAACCGCTATGAGTTGTGGCTGAAGCCTAAGCGTCATGAACGTGTCTGACGAAACCGATGGATATATTACCTTACCATTTTGACTTTCTATCAAAATATTGACATACGTTTATTGCCAATTCAACAAACAGAAAATTATATTTCATTATGGCGATAAACGCAAGAGGTATGACGTAACCCACTGTGACGACAGATGAATTTTCTTAAATCAACTTCGCAATATAATGTAGGTTACCTCATCATGTCGACAAATATTTTTTTATAATGTCGACTTGACAAGATGATACTTTTTGGTCAAGTAGATGGTTTCCCTTTCCTCGTTTCATTCAGGCTTCTTTTCATTATATGAACATCTAAAGAACTTAGTTCGAGTTTCGAACATGGCCACTAAAACTTAATTGTATTAAACAAAATGATACTCTCTATTAAAAGGTCGCTGAGATTTAGCCTACCATGTCCGTATTTTCTATCTTGACCATGTTGACTTTTGTGTGTTATCATAACAAGATGAGCGGGAGGGGGGGTGGGAGTGAATTCTTCATCTCTTTTCTCTTTTTTTATAAAAGTCCACTTCACAATGAGTCATATCGGAGATTGAATCTTGGTCATACCAATGCAGACACACATACACTCATACACATGTACCATAGAAATACAAGCGCACGCACGCACTCCCACACGACAGATTTTCAAGCCCCCCCCCATAATTATGTGTGTGCGTGTTAGCGTTTAGTTCTTCAACCCCACATTTTTGTCTTGAACTAATTTTTATATCGGGACGATTGATTATACGTTACATTACTTCAAAGAATAAAAACCTCATTCCATGTGCTACGTCGTTGAATATTATCTGTCTCAAATAACCCAATTACCGAAAGTAAACTCACATTCTTAAACAAGGTAACGAGATTGCGATATAGCGAGAGAACATTCATTAACATAAGCATACTGTATATGAGGTGTACTGTGCAGCCCATGGGCTGATCTCAAAATCAATCTGTCATCCCGCGTTACACAGACATCTACACCCCGGGTATTGGTATTTAGATTTACGTCTCAGATAGGTATATCTACGACTCTTCTCGTAAGGAGAAGCATGATTTGATTTCTTTTCAAGGGATTTATATTGGCGAGATTCTGTGGGGCAAGCGTCCTGGTACTAACATGTCACATGGGAGTATTATAGTAAAAGCTGAACATAAATTTCTTATCCCCGTACAACTCATATTACTCCTGTCTCACACACTGCTAATCTATGAACAAGTTGTATTACTTACTCTCCTTCATTAATACCAAGTTTGGTTTTCTCTGTACAACACTATACATGTACACATTAATACATGTATGATAAGTAATTACAGTTCACCCTTTTACACGCGTAAAAAGGAGAAAAATGATATGAAAATGATACGAAATGTCATATTGTCTATGTGTACAATATGACATAATTTCACGCACTTGTTATTTTAGAAATAAAGTTTGTTATTGGTTTTCATAGTCTTGCAATATGGGATTCAACAAAATAAAAGGAATTGAATGGAACAAAAAATTCATGTCGGTATTTCCTCTTTTAGTTATTTCTCTCGTCGTGTGTTTATTTTTAAAGACTCAATGCAATCAATTGAATAAGCCTTCCAAATCTCAGTCAACATGTCCCGAAATCTCGCCGTTATCTCGTCATCCCGACCCCCTTTTACCCGATCTTTAGACGGCGCCACTTTCGCCTCCAACTCGTGACAAGCGAATTTACGCATTGCCGATACCCGTAGCCCTGAAACCGGAGAAGGGACGTGGAATTAGGATGGATTTACTGCGGTTTCATCGTTGTATATCAATACCTAAGCCAGAATCCTATCTTAGATAAGTTGTTGGACAACATGATACCGAAAGCAATTGACCATTCGAGATGGATTTGCACATACACACATACATGTCTTGACAGCAAGATGATATGCCCCCCACACTTTTGAGGCCCTCGATGTGAATGGCGAGGTACTAATTAATTAATGTCCTTCGCTGCTTCTAATGCTACCCGTCCCTCTCTCCCCCTCTTTATTTCCCTCATACACAAACGAATAAACACACACACATGCCCGCCCACACACGCACACATACACCCAATCACGCTTGACCTAACTCTCCTTTCTACTCTTACTTTAAGAGCAAGTGGCGTAAATAATGAATCTGATGATGTAAAAAGAGATTATGTGTTATAAAAAAGGTTACGAATTCCTGCTATTTAGCATTTATTACGAAAACATTGTTTAGATTTGTCAGAAACTAATCAGTGTGAAAAATGATCAGATGATTGAAATATAGATGTCAGTAATTTGATTCAGCTTCAAAAAAGATTTCTGACTATTTATTGGGTAACTTTAGATTAAAACAATTAGAATATTTCAATATAACTTTAACCATTGTCGTATATCAACAAATAAATATTTATTTAAGATAGGCCTATGGTGTAAAGAATTCACCATCGTGTAACTTTTGTAAGACTGAACAGCAAACTTTGATGCATTTCTTTTGTTTATGCCCTACTGTATTTCAATTTTGGACAGATATGAATAATTGGTTTAATTTTCACATTATAAGTTCCTACAAATCAACAAATATTGACATATGTTTTTGCTTTTCAAGCAAGTAACAACATCTTTCAAATACAATAATTTCATTCGCAAAATATTTCATTTTCACGACAAAATGTCAAGAAGGAAAACTTTCAGTATTCAGTATTTTTAAATGAGCTGAAGATGAAAATTGTATCGCATTTAAAATGGGTAAAAAGGGTAAAGAGATGTTGCATTATAAAAGTGGAGACCTTTTACCAATTTACTAATTTAGAACTAAAATGACAATTGCTGTTAGTTATTTATGTATTTTACGATTTATCGATCTTCATTATGCCGATTTGTATTATTATTTTTTTTATATATCTTGATGTACACGATTGATATTGTATAATTTTTGTTTTGTTGAAGCAATAAAGTTTTTTTTTAAAGAAAGAAAAAAAACTCTGCTTTCTACACAATTTGAATGTTTAAGGGCTGGATATAAAAGTTTTCATATAGGTATGAAAATCTATTCTATTTCACTTTTGTTGACTACAACTAGCGTGTACTACCAGAATAGGGGACGAAGTAGACATAGTAGAAGTAGTAGTAGTAGGAGGAGGAGGAGAAGTAGCAGCAGCAGTAGGGTGAGCAGTAGTAGAAGTAGTAGAAGTAGTAGTAGTAGTAGTAGCATCAGTAGTAGTAGTAGTAGTAGTAGCAGTAGTAGCAGTAGTAGTAGTAGTAGTAGTAGTAGTAGCAGCAGCAGCAGCAGCAGTAGGGTGAGTAGCAGTAGCAGTAGGAGTAGGAGTAGTAGTAGTAGCAGTAGTAGCAGTAGTAGTAGTAGTAGTAGTAGTAGTAGTAGTAGTAGTAGTAGTAGTAGTACCAGTAGTGGCAGCAGCAGCAGCAGCAGCAGTAGTAGTAGTACTAGTAGTGGTAGCAGCACCAGTAGTAGTAGTAGTAGTAGAAATAGTGATATCAATATTAGTACTATTAACTACTAGTAGTAGTATAGTAATAATAATAATAATAATAATAATAATAGTAGTAGTAGTAGTAGTAGTAGTAGTAGTAGTAGTAGTAGTAGTAGTAGTAGTAGTAGTAGTAGTTTAGTAGTAGTAAAAGAAGAAGACTTAATAGAAGAACAAGAACTACAATGAAAGATTCTAGAAGTTAAATAGTTATAATTAGGCAATTAATTTCTTTTTGGCAAATATTTTTAACCGATTCTCTATATATTCCATCATAAAATATAATAGCCAGATTCGGGTATATAAAGCCGAATCATCAGTGAAAATCAAGTAAAAAAAATAATAAAGCATACCCAGGTTTCGACGGAACCCATTACTAAATGTAACATTAAAATATATAGCTCTTCTCATAGATTAATATTTTATCATGATATACATGTACCAGGAAGCAGACATTGTTTGTCAAAACCGAGCATATGGATGAAAAAACTCGCTTCTCAAACCAAGGCTTTTCATGTTTTTTTCAAAACATTTCCTCATTCTCCCCAGCTCGAGTATAAGCAGGACCGTATTATTATTTGCAGATGAAAACTATATTTAGCTTGCTCTCTTTTCACGCCTTCTGCATACATGTTCTGGCGGGCATATTTTCCAAGTCGTCTTGAAGTTATACCTCGTCAGAGAAATGCCAAAGAAAACCAATCTTCTCATTTTCTTGGGCATTCTCTCCTCTCCGAAATTGACCGAGTCTTCTTTCACCGCCCTATTGCTATCACCACCATCCCCCCCCCCTCATTCCATCGTCATCTTCTTGAATCACCCTTCTCCGTCCTTTCTTCTCCACTGCCGATTCTCAAATTGACTGATTCTATCTCATTTTTTTTCTCCCTCTCATTTATGAACATCTCATAAAATCGATTTGATAGTGGTTGTGAGCTATCTCAAAATGATTTGAAATCTGTTTTCGGCAAGGTTCATTGTTTCGTACTACATATGATTTCGTTCCACTTTCAGCCTCCTTCACACCCTCAATTATATCTAAAAGGGGTCGAGAAATGAATTTGTTTATAGATACTACAATAACAAAAATCGATACAGCCCTTTCTAAGGCTTCAGTAAGAACCCCATAATGTGAATTATACTCTAATTTCCTTCTAACATTCCTAACCTTAATATCGCTTTCCATAGATTTATTTTTTGTGAAAACCTGAGTTTTTGGACAATTAATGAGGTACCATCAATTAGAAATACTATTTTCTATACAGATTTGAGTAATTACCTATCGAAATGCTGTATATGTACATTATGGGGGGCGTCGTGGTCAAGTGGTTATGACTCTCGGCTCTCAATCTGAGAGACGAGGGTTCGATTCTTAGCCGTGGCGTTGTTTTCCTTCAGCAAGAAACTTACTCATATTGTGCTGCACTCAACCCAGGTGAGGTACTCGCTAGGAAGAAATTCTTCGAAAGCTTGAGCGCCTATGTCAGCCTAGCTAAAGCTGGGGTTATAATAATAGCAGGGCCCGCTTGGAGAACAGTTTTTCGGAACTGAAGTGGCTACCCTGGGTTAATATGTCAACGTTAATATTATTATTACATGTATATTTTATGCCAAGATGACATAATGAAATGTTAATCCCATTTCTTGCTTGTCGAGTGGTAGTGTCACATGAATAACTGTCATACACCGTGACACGAGATGGTTTGAATTTAGGTGTTTCGATAATAACTTTAACCCGTGAATGTAAAAATAATGTGTTTTATGATATAGCCTATACGCTTTCATGTTTTCTGACAATCAACCCAAAAGTTGGCTACTAAACTATTTCTAAATTCACCTGTGAACCAAAACATAACGTAGGCTTTACGAGAACCACAATGACAAACCGTATTATTTCAATCTCGTTTAAAAAAAACGATCAAAAGCCAAAAGTATTCGTATTGGTTTAAATCCAAAAATGTCAGGTTTAAGTTCAGTTCCAGAGAGATAGAATTATTTGAAATAAGTGTCATAATTCGATGACGGATGCATGGTGGCGGAAGTGGTATTATGAAAATAGGGAAGTCGTTTGCATAATTTGTAATGATCTTGGAGAGATTAAGGGTTGCAACATAAATATATGTCTTTGATCGACAGCTTTCAGATCATGTAACCAACCCACCACATGTTGGAAATACGGTTTCTGAAATCTGAAAAATATGTCTCATATTAACCAAGACATTAAAATCACCGTTTTCATGGTTTTGAATATTTGTAAGAAGACTGTACCAGGTACGTTTTACATTTATATACATAATGTCCAATAGTTATCTCGCATCTACATGATATATGGATTATATTACTGAACTCTTAATGTATAATTTTATCCCCCAAAAATGCATCATTCAATGGCTTATGTGCTTTACATGACCTGATTCCGCTTGGTCCTTTCGGCTTGATCGCAATCTGAATTACGAGTCCTCCATTTCAATTTCACCACTCAAATTAACCTCAATTATCTATCCTCACACTGAATATGCAGGGATCGTTGATGAGAAGCCGAGCTGGTTATTAAACAAGCTATTTCGGAAAATATATCGCAAGAAGGTAATCTAAAGAGCAATCAAACATTAATGAATGGATATGAGGTGACGATTGAAATTAAGAATAATTTCGATCATTCTATAGAATCTAGACGCGATTTCATGACGACTTCAAGGTGCTTTGCGCCAAAAATATGAATACAGAAAGTAAATGTACCGTACCCTGCTACATGCTAGTAATTATATGCAATATTTATATACGGTATGGAAAGAGGTGTATTCATAAAATTGCAAGAACATTTGTCGTTCTTTGCAGATAGCTGGCGTATATTATGTGAAAGTGTAAGTAGGAGAATCTGCTTTACTTATTCGTGGAATGGCATTATTCTTAAAAATGAACTCTTGAAGTATTTCAAGATCTTCAGATACTGTAGATACGTGTTGCATGGTATTAGAGAGATTGAGTTAAAATGAAACAATCGTGACGTATTGATGATCGTGTATGTATTGCTAATTAGATTCATTTGAGATCTGCAACGTCATAAACATCTTATGTCCATCCGTCATTTACGTAATTGACAGTTATTGTAAAGGTCGTTAGAAAAACATCCCCCGTTATAAAATAAAATAATATATCAAGATGTTATTATCATCAACGAACTTGTATATTTTTATGGTCTACTTCTTTACTCTTTAAAAGCCATATGCATTCTGACGACAACTGACTATCAAAAGGAAAACTAAAACACGTGTTCAGAGTTTGTAATGATTATTCGTATGTCTTGACATCTGCAATACGTTATCGTTATTTCCCATTTCAAACGCACATCATTACATTTACTTCTTATTTCCATCCTTTGATAAAAGCCTACCAGATGTAGGTCGCCGCAGTAAAGTGAGAATGTTTGATCTATTCTGAAAATATGAAAAGATATCGAATTTTGACGACATTTCTGGGACATGGTATTTAGTAATCATCGAGCGTGACCACCCATTACTATTGGCAGTCTTGTTAGGCGTTACCGAACATTCCATTCATAGATATAAAGCCACTTATGTATTAGAGGACAATCTTGACATCGTCACATCGTCAAAAATAGAATGATTGAGAATAGTTGAAAGAAGCTCAACTACGTAGAGTGAGAAAATGAAAGAGAAAGAGCGGAGAGGGGAAAAAGCACCAATCCATATTTTCATGAATACAATTCCTTCGTCTGTGAATGAATAAATGGATGAATGACTGGCAGCATCAATTGTAACAAAATACCAGCAAAGATGTTCGATTTATTAAAGAAATAACAATGTTCTCTCTTTTCCAAACCTTCATACTTCAATCAATACAATGGGAAAATAAGGCGTAGACGTTTATGGATAAAAACTTCGCAGTATTGAAGAACCAACCCAGGTTCTCTTTTTTTATTAAAGATTTGTTTGAAAGATTATTTTGTCTTTTAAAATAAGCTATAGAATGGCGGATGGAGACTATAGCATATTGCTATTATTGGTTCAATTTGGAGGTCGAATATAGGCGTACTTTTGGCATGTGTATACAATAATTGCTGATGAAGATGTTCAAGTTCAAGTTTTATTTTCCATTTCCATTATCAACATTATAAGCAAATGTTAATACTAATAAATGATATTTCACAACACATAAAAAGTATGGTCTCATCAATGTATATGAGTAAATGACAGGCATACTAATTGTCTCTCCGCCTTATACTTTTTTGATTTTTAACCTGGGTTGGTTCTTCAATACTGCAAAGTTTTTCTCCACAAACGTCCATATTTTATTTGACGATTTTTTTGTTTTAATTTGATCATGTATATATTTTGTTTTATATGGAAATAAATACAAACAAGCAGTCTATCTCTCACATGGGCTCGACCCATTCAGTCTACTCTAAATTTGATCTAATTGCTGTTTGGTCTACACTACACTTTTTCTTATATCCTCAGTCTAATTCCCATTTAGTCTACTGTCAAGCTTTCCTATTTGCTACTTCGTATACTCGTTATTTTACACTTTGTATGCTTTGTTATTCATCTAATCATAAAGTAAATGGTGAAAACCAAGTAGATAACTGAAGAAATGCATATAGCCTAACTTGAAATTAGACAAACACGTAAGCGGGCAATTAAAACAAATTGTAAATGTAATCATGATTGTAATTGTATGAACAGGGTTCCGTAACACGAAGGTTAGCGATTGATCGTGCAGCTTGATTTTTACGATTGATTGTACATTGTAGTCGATGGAATCAATCGTAGAAAAATGTTCTATGATCATTGCTAAGCTTTGTGTTACGGGCCCCAGGGCACCGTAACACGGCTCCGTAGCACAAAATGATTGGCTCCCGGTCAGTATTTTAAACAGAGTGCACATGCAACAATAATCTTGATTGGTCATTGATAGACCAAAGTGGGTATATTCACTGTCTCTATTGCTTCGATGTCTGTTCATTATCAGGTCTCATTTAAGACAATTGCTTCCTACATATATAAAAAACATACCGTAATGTTCATCTATTTTGCATTTTCAACAGACATGACAGACATTAATTTAACAAAATTATACCATGCCCTAAAGACTGAATCGAGACCAGCTTGTCATAAACAAATTTCATGTCTCAGCATATCATAAGACAGATGGTGATGGTCATGCACTGATTTCCCTGTCAAAGTCACGCAGCGGAATTTTCTGGAATTCTGAAATGATTCCTAAACTATTATTAATTTATAAACCGTAAATCTCAACCGTACCACCAGCAGACAGTCATCATGTACTAAATACTAAATAGGCATGACAATTCAAACATTTTCTTACTTTCACAAAAAACAGTTTCAACATGTTTCTTTCTTACAAAAGCATTGTATATCTCGAATAAAACCAACCAATATGAATTAAGCAAGGGGCGATACATTTCCCGGGAAAAAGCGAAAAGATGCATTCACTCATCATCGCAAAATGTTCGATTTTTACTGGTTAGTAAGTAAGTAAAATGAAACTCAATTAAATAAGGAAAAGGTTTAAGCATTGGTTTCGTCAAGACTGCTGGTAGATTTATCAATACAAAATAGCACAAGAAAAGGAGGCGCCGGTGATCAAAGGAGAGGCGCAACCTAGAAATGTTTCACTTAATATCGAGCGGAGATAAGTTTTTCATGAAAAATTGGAAAATATAGACGATATATCAATTGACCCACATAAAATATGTTTTTACATCGGTGAAGTGAAAAAGGCTGATCATAGAATTCACCACGTCCATCAAACAACAATGTTATATCCCGCTTACATCAATAAAATTAACTCTATGTCGATTGACAACGTTTTATTCTTTCTAGAACATTCTTCGTTATTGTGACCTAGTAATTACGTACATAACAAGAACAGTACGCATTGGATATAAAATCACATAATTCTTTTTGATGAAAAATACTTTTTTATCCCATCACGCTTGGGCATGAAAGAAAAATAACAAAAAAAATCACCTTAGGTCGAGCGTTCTAATTCTTTGATCCATCAAAATCCATGAAGGATTACCGGAATGCTTTTGAAAATATTTCTGATTTAGCATCATATTGAATTCAAAAGAAAGAAATGTGGGTGTGTTCATAATTAAAATGGAAGGTGTACGATAAAAATGCAGTTTATTATTTTCATTGGTAGTAATATATTCAAAATTTATATTCAAGCAGTGGATAAAAGGGTCATTACTTTTAAGGATCGATTTATAATTGAAACTATAACCATCATATTATGCATCGAACTTTATCGTTACTCAACCACTAGCTCGTTTGCAAAAATAAGAGTACGATTATGTAGAGAAAATTTTATCCCGTACATTTTATGAGCCACCACAGCAACTGTACAATAATGTAAAATTTGTCCTTATTCCAATCTACATTCAAAACTCTGCTTATATAAAGTATCTCTTTAGCGCTCTTTCTCCTTCATCTTATCTCTCTCGCGCCCTATTTTTTTTGTTCCTCCCTTTCTCTCTCTTGCTCTCCCGTTGCCGTTGTTTCCTTTCTGCTCCTTTTGTATATTCCCTCCTTATCTCTTTCTCTTTTAATACATTTTCATACATTTTCTTACCATCACATTCTTATGCAATATTCTCACAAACAATTACTACACACGCAAAACTCTTTCTCTTTCTAAAACTTGTCATCATTGGAATGTATAACATTGCCTTGCACTGTATGTAAATGGGTTAAGACAATAATATCGACTGTCATTAATTTCGCGCCACTATTTTTTACCATCCACCCAACGGCACCAAACCACCTGACCCAATTTTGGATGTAACCCACAACTCATTTTCCTTCCGGGGGAAACCCTTGTTCCGTCCAATCTATCCATCTACGGTTTGAAAGAAATGCTTTCCATCTTCATCCCGATATTGAGGAATGTTGTCGAGTGCTGGTCAGGCATTGTTTTATCGGATGTTTTTCTATTTTGTTTTTAATTGCTAATGATTTTAAATGGGAATTACAAAATTATAAATGTTTGGGAATGTATCTCTCTATCTCTCAACATTATATTTCGCAATTCATCGAATCATTCACGGGTGATTAGCTTTTTCCATAACGACGAATGTATGAACATTGACCATGAAAGCTTCAAATGCGACAAATATATGTTCCAAGTACTATAAACGCAATATTTCCATCAGGAACAATTCAAAATTGTCTGCTTTTTCTGATTCTAAGTTTGCAGAACAAATATGTGGTCAAATGTATTTGCTTTCAAGTGTAATCTAAAAACAATAATATACAAGTCATACAAACTCTATTTGTTATTTGGATGAATAGTGTGTTTAACGTTAAATCGGATATGAATGCTGAATTCCATAATTACATTCACTCTTTAAGAGGTTTTCGTTACAATATATTTACAATTTTGGCGCATTAAAAAATTAATACAATCTGCATCTCAGCAAACATCTCAACGAAATCATATTTTAGCGGTTAAAAGAAAAATCGGAGTTCGTTTACGAACAGATGGACCGTAGCAAATGAATGTCTCGAATTGAATTCTTAAATGTTTTTCATCTCCTTGCATGTGAGGGTGCTGGGGAATTATGTTTGCCTTAAACTTTCATATGACGTAAAGAAAGCCTAAACGTGTCGCGAAGATGAATTACTCACGTCTACATTATTGACAAAATATTATCTGCCGTTTGAAAAAAAGGCTCGCGTGAAATGTTTATTGATTTGTTTTCGGATATGCATTAATCTCACCAAATGTCAAAGGGCTATGGATACGGAGGCATTTAATCATTTAGTTGAGCATGTTAAGTCAGAATGAAAAATATATATATAATTTTCCTTGCTAGATATTACGTTCTGGTACGCATTCCTGAAAAAACAGACAAATCTATCGCTGTCACAAACTCGTACGAAAACAAGCTTTAAAGGCAAAACTCATCTAAAATGGTCGTAATATTGGAACATCGAGCACATTCCTAATTACTTTAATGAAGCCTATATACAAAACGTGGTCGAAAGAGAAAGATAACAAAATGAAGGAAATCGTTCTCCTTCGGTGAGTCAATTAGTATCATAATTTCCTTACTGTCGTTTCGTTTCATCCCAAAGGAGACTAAAGGGGGCAATTAACCTTTTATTGAAAGCGCGAATATGAAAAACATTAATGAAGAGCTATAATACAGACTTGTTACATATTTCTCAATTACCCAACGAAGCCATTGTTGTATTGGGTCTTTTAATGTAAGAAGTTCCATGTCTTTCCATATTGTAGTCTATTTCAAAGCTGGACAGCACTAGAAGCCGTTGCATAAAAGCTATCATTAGGGCAATTTTACCATCTAGGGGTAACAACATCCAATGAATCACTGCTGAATATTATTAATTTGGTAGTATCCATAGGCAGCAAGTTACCATCATAACAACTTTTCTCTGCAACGCGGCTCAGAAATAACAGAATTGAACGTCTTAAGTCTTGATTTTAGTCTTAATTCCATCAATTCTTCTCAGAATTCTTCTCAAAATGACATTCAAACACAGAAACGGGATCTCCAAGATCTGATTATTGTATGACAATAAGTAATAATTCAGTGAAATGCAGCCTAAGATAATTATGAAACTATCCTTTTAACCCGGTAGTAATTCGCTACCACCAACGTTGCAACTGCATCCATCTTTCTCATTTACATGCCTTCCAATCCCCTTAAATTCTCACTCTCATTATGTATTTTGAATTTACTGCTTAAAAATAGGTACATGTATGGACATAAAACTTGTCATCTGGACTTTGGCGGAAAATTTCCTTATTATCCATCTTCCCCTTCCAGCTCATTTCCTTTGTTCTTTCTTTCAACATAATATGCAAGCATATAGACACACACACAAAACTACAAACCATTACAACCAAACCTTTCAATATTTTCGGTATAGACTACGTCTTATTATTGATCTCCCAGTTTATCTGTTTCAGTTGTGATCTATCCCAACACACCCACAATACCCACCCACACGCACCAACAAACATGCACGCACACACAAACACGACAAAAATGCCATCTTTTCCTCTCTTTTTCCTGATCATGAAAATAGTCGTGTGATAATGGTTAGCATAAAAACTCAACAACAACAACAACAACGTCACTATATCAACAAACAGTTCATATCTTTAACATTCACCTCTTCTTTATATGCAATAGCCAGTGTTATATCAGGGAAGTGGAAGTTAGAACTTCCATGGTTATATGTTCATACCATAGAGTTAATAGCTCTATGTTCCTACAATGCATTGCCCTTTGCAAGGGTATGATGGGATGCAATATTTTCTCATGGACGGACTTCAGCCCACGGTGCATTGATGAAGTTTTGATTGAAGGTTTGTGCATCTTATTATTGTCTTGATGACAAATGACATTTACATTCGTATTCTTGTCCTTATTCCTTCTTCTCCTTGCCGTACTCTCCCCCTGATTTCTGCTCGTTCTTCCTCTCCAATGAACTCTCTGTTGTTCCACTCCCCCTCATTTCACCACAATGACTGAATACTTCTTGCTTTCCAATCTTTTCCATTGTCATTCCCATGTTTGTGAAGATTATATCAATAATAACAAATAATAGCTGGATTGATACCATATAGCGCTTTTTAGCAGAAGGATAAAAACACAACTATTATTACCAAAGCTCGATTAATAGTTTTCAATACATTAAGGGAATTAATCATACCGGTTGCCCATAACATACGCATTTATGTCTCTATCCACTCCCAGTCTCTCTGTTTCTTTTCAATCCATGTTGAAGATGACATTTACATTCTTGTAATCTCACACTTTCATCTTTCAATCTTTTCATTTGGTGACAAATTACATTTTAAAGTGATGTTCAAAACTTCTCCGCCTCCTCAATATCTTTCTTTCTCTTTCCCCTCTCACATATTCCCCCTCTCCCCCTCTCTTTCTTTCTGTATGTAAATCGTTTTCTGATCCTCACACATCGATCTTAATACGATTGTTTAAATTTTTTATAACATTTCGTCTTGATGTGAATAGCTTTCACTTGTCCTACCTCCCCTCTCTCCTTCAACTGACGATTTTCTTCACCAATTTTGTTTAAATAGACTATCTACCCGAAAATGATTTTGCATGGATTTTACTTAAAATAATTCACTCCTCTCCATTCCTTTTTCCTCAATTCATTTTTGTTTCTTTCTCTCTCGAATGCAACTAAAATTGACCCCTCTGTCCCTTCACCGCATGGAAGTGAGTTCCTATAGCCCAACCCCAATTTACTTTCTTGTCATTTCCTTTCTTTATTATGTCGACTTCAACCCACTCATAAACACGACTTTAATAATAACGTTCTCTGCGGCAGAATTCGCTAAAGCTGATTGACTGGGTATTTTCATGATAGTTGGGAGTGTTTTATGTGACTTTTATGAAAGCAAACCTCATTATACCGAGTTACGAGGAACATCACTGTGTGATATAAAAAGTAGAGTTCGCTCGTGTATATACCTGGTATATACACGGTATGGGCACTGAGAGGCAAACTCAGTACACTTTATTCCAGTTTCTCTTAGGGGTCACGTGCAAATTCATCAACGAGTATTATATGGAAATACCTATATTGAAATTCCGCAATATGTTGAATGTTGAATTCTCGGTTTGTTTTATCGCTGGGTGGAATATGAGAAGAGAGGAATGAGTAGGGTTGATGCAATTCAATCCCAATAATTTCAGTTCAAATATTATCTTTTCAAAGCAATTTCAATATTGACGCGCGAAAAATCCGATATGACATTCAACTAGGCACGTTAACACTGAGATTACATATACATATTTTATCCATCGACAATTCGCCTTTCACTGCAGGGCACAGTGCATTATGTGAATGGCGCCTTGGGGGAATTTCTTCCAACAAATAGTGATTTTTTTTATACTGGCAATTATCATAAGTAACTTTAATCCTTGCATCTGATCGGCTTTAACAGTTTGCTTCGTGAAACGCCTGTCCCCGTGTTATGCCTTTGTATATTACTCTTTAAGACTTAGCACGTACAGTATAACGACCATTGATTTTTTCATGAATATATTTTTACTATGATTACTTAACGTTGCAACTTATAACATAAGGAAAAATAACCATTGATTGTATGTTGATATTATGCCATAAAGATGGCTTTTTGATAATCAATCCTGACTTATACATGTTGAATGCCACAATAAAGTCCTCAGTGCAAACGTGCATGTATCATTATTGTACGAGTATCATTTTTGTGCGAGACCGTGTGCGACTTACTGCGTATACTACTCACATTCTTACATCTATTTGTTATACAACGGCGGAAGTTTCTCACTATCAAACAAACATACTGCATCAGAGTGTTTGATTACTTTATGAAATTTACCTATTGGTGAACTTGAGAAGATAAGTGTCGGCATTTAATGGAAAAGGGCATTTGCTTATCTCATATTCTTTAAATTATTTATTTGACAGAAATTGAAATCAGATAAATCATAAATTATATGATAAATGGTAATGGTAATGGGATCATTATCATTATCATTATTATTTTTTTTTTTTTGGGGGGGGGCATTGACCCGTTCACACCAGGATCAAATTCTTCATTAGCTTGTAACTAGCTTTGGGTTGTGGATGCTTCGAGCATTATTTAAAAGAAAAAAAAAGACCATATGCCCCAAAGTAAAGTGTTTTCGGAATCGAGTCAACATCGTCGGTCTTTACAGTTTACCCGACAATGGACCAACTACACCCTGTGGTAGAAAGTAGCATTTCAGGTATAAACAAAATATCCAGGGATGGTATACTGAGGTCATTTTAATTTCAAAATATTTTATTTTTTCTCTAAAAATGAAATTGGTATTCTGAGATGACAATTTATAATTAAGATAAAATTTGAAATTTTATCAGCGATGAATTTTATCTTGCTTATCTAAAGATGATACGTGGCAGAGCAGAAATATACATCGCGTACATAACTATTACAACACGGATGATGTGCTTGCGCCCATGTTACATTGTATTGAAGAACATTTTAAATAACTTTGACATAGGGTTGGGGGTTATTTCATCTCCGAGACGTTCATTTCAGCAATATTTCTAGCTGGATTAGCTCCAAATCTTCGAATGAAAATGGAAAAAAAATATATGGTCATTAGAGTGACACCTTACCATTATTTCTGTACAATTAGGAACTATTTCATGGGATTTTTCTTGATTAATATTGTATTTGAAACGATGCTTGTAATGATGCAATATTGAGATCGAAATAAAAGATGAGATTATTGCAGTAAAAACGAAATCTCTGTTAAAATCGTGCTAGCGTATACTGTAAGCGCATTCGAATTCAATAAATCTCGCTTCTCTGCCACACCTCCTGGCGGAATGGATTTGTAATGGTTGAATGAGATGAGAGTGATATAAAACAATGCTTCTCATCGGATGTTGCTTCAAAAATAAGTGCGTCTTACAGAGATAAAATGAAGATAAAATGGTTTTCAGAATACCAATTTGGAGTGATTTTAAGGATATTTTATCTCACTGTTTTTAACGGATATGAAATATTTTATTTTATCTGAGATAAAATGGATCTCAGGAAACCACCCTAGACTGTTTTCTAATGAACTCTACAGATCATCAATTTGATGCAGCCATTTTCCATTTTAATTCATCATCGAAAAAAATATTACCATCGCCAAAACATCAGGGGATATAAAGAAGATATCATCAGGGAGGAGGAATATATTCATTGGTTCGACCACCCGTCAAGCGCTCGTGATTATCGGGTAAGGCTGTGCCTGGGGTACATGCCGAGAGCGCTGGACCAAGTCGACGTGACGTCTGCCTATCTACCCTAACCTTCGCTGATTAATGATCATTACCAGGGCAGACATACAGTGGGTGAATTACGAATGAAGGGGGAGGGGAAGTATTATACATTAACATACGTATATTGAGCAGGTTAAATGCATTAACACACTGCATCTCTTTTGAGATAAATAGTTAACCCACGGATTCAAATGTACTCCCCTGTCAATATGATTCAAATTTTAATATTTGTATATTTGTAAAAGTCGGACAGAGTTCTTAAATTGCTATGTTGAAATCACAAGCCAATCAATTTACGATTCCTTCTTTTTTTCTTGAAACTGCAGTTGCTTATCATGATTTCCATTCATTCGCTTAGCCGAAAAAAGAATAATTTTGCTTATCATAATTCTCATTTCTTTTCATGATGTAGTGTACGGGACTATTTCCATTTTCTAAATTCTCAAAGTAATTTCCATTTATTTTAAATTATCATTTCAAAGTTTTACCAAGAGTAATGAATAATTTGAAAGTACATTAGCAGGTAATAGTCATCAAATTAATGTCCTATCCCAAAGCTATGATTCAGTTTAGAGATGTACACTATCGTTCTATTATGAAACACAATGCACAATGGCAGAATGTGCAAAATTGAAGTTTCGCATAAATCTCAGAATCTCATATTTATCATATTCTTAGATTCTTTCTTCTTCCCCAATTTATATATCTCCTGATTTTACTTCCATTTTGGTGGTTGTGAAGAGGTTCATACGACAAGGTGTGTTGTTTCTCTTACTTAACATAACATGGCCGATCCAAGATGCTTTTCTTCATGGATTTATTCACGGATTTCGACTTCGAATATCCTAACAAAATTCACCCGACCTCAAACACACTTGCACCCACCCCCTCACATACACACACGAACTCACACCCCTACGTACTTCGCCCCGAAACCTCTAACAGAACCCGTCTCTGCATGGCTATGCTATAATTGCAGTCGAATGATTTAACCGATGGCGTTCGGGGCTATGGCTGCATTAATGTACTTTCCTTTGGGCAAAAAAGAAGAAAGATTATTGACAGCGTTTGCCCATTCTTGCGTTCAAGCCCCCGTCAAGTGCATTTTATCAATGGAGGAATTCTGCATGAGGAAACCTCAGCAAGCTTCATCTTTATTTTCATTTATTCGTTTGCTGCAGCAGGAGGAATGCTTTTGAGCTTGATCACGGGCAAACTGCTGAAGTTTTCATAATTTGTTCAACCGAGACAAAATATGAAAATACAGTCATGAATATAACACCTCCAAATTCACCTGAGCGCCAATGGAGTTTACCATATTATACAACATGGGGCCCTGCAAACGCAATATTTTTTTCCTTCCATTCTAAATCTACGTGTACTTGCCCAACAGTGACTCATAACATAACTTCCTCTGTGTTTCGAATTTACATTTTTTTTACGAAAGCTGTATATTTTCTCCTGAACAATTTCTCAAGTTTGCAATAGAACACCTTAGACTATAAAAGTCATATAAAGCATTAATAAAAAGAATCAAGAACTGTCGGAGCGGAAGGTTTGTGAACTAACCCACTCCCTAATATCTATCCATACGCATCGGACAAATGGAACTTTATAGTTATCATCCAGAAAGCAGGTATGAAGACCCGAAAGCTGACTTACAGACATGGAAGTGTTATTTGAGTATCGCATCTGCCTTTATTTCCGGAGAAAGTGAAAAGACAACGAGCTAGCCGCCATGATCGCATATCGGCTCCATTACCAATCAGGTTTGTTCTTTTCATAATGACAAAGCGACCGGGGTCAATGCAGATTGCTCGCCTGGGACAAAATGGGACAAAGAAGGTCGCTAGTAATACCAGAAACGTTCCGAGAATTAACAATAACGTGTCATAATTCGAAGGTGAATGAATATATATTCTTTATATCTTTTGTCACTACCCCTTATAAAAAAGATGCAATCGGAGTGACCAGGATTATTTCGATCAGAAATGGAAGTACTTTGATATCCATGCCCTCAGTACTATTGATTATTACGAATGGCGTAATCGGTATGGGAGTATATAGGGATAAAGGAGATGGAATAGGGGATGATCAAGATGATGGGGTTGGTAAGAGGGGGGGGGGGGGTTGGGGGAGAAAGATGGGGTAGAAAGTGTAATGGTGGGAAGTTGACTACCCCTCCTTATCCATTATATATCTCTTCTGCAGAATAACCTGGAAAATGTTTTCGACTTATTCAATGTGTGAAATGACTGTAATGAGGGTTAATGAGAATTATGATTAGCAATATCTGAAAAATTGCAGTATTTTACTCTTAAAATTGAATTAAACTAAAATAACCTTTTTAGAATAGAAATTATCATGGCACCATATCATCCACAAGTTGCATTCGCTCTCAATTTTATTCATAGGTCATAAAAAAAAAAGGGCCTTCACCTTTGCAATGACATGCTCGTACCTTATCTCGCAACATGTTATACAGCTGTAGGCGAAATGTGACATCCTGGGTACATGTGACTTGTAAACAATTATTGCACCTATAACAATGCCCAGTAAATTGACAAATCAAATATAGTCTTCATGAATGCTAGGATAACAATATTTAGAAGAATAGGGTGTAACAGTTTCGGAAAGTAATCGATTCTGAAATTAAAATACACACGCAGAGTTAATTTACGCATGTGCTTTTAATGAAATAATGAAACTACTTAACATGCACTCTCAGCATGCTCAGACGTTAAGATTCAAATAGTTGACCAGATACAAATCTTACATCCGTTTTTATTTTTTATAACTTCATGGAGAAAAAATCCCAACCACCAGTAGTTATCCGCATTAAAGTGGAAATCTATAACAATTTGCGACCTACTGTACTGTCGATATCGCAATTCCGTTATAGAAATGTTTTAAAGAGTTACCGATCATGCAAGAAAATGCAATGATAATTTGTTCATGAGTGTTTACTTTAAAACTATAACCATTTTAATTTCGTGTTGTTTCATTATATAGTATTTGATTATCACCAAATTGGCTCATGCAAGATAAAAAGGAATTAAATAAAATACAAAAATGAAAATATGACTATCCGCAGTGGAATGGAACTTAATATCTTATCATCAGGTTCTGTATCAGGTGATGGAGAATAAGATGAATAGCATTTCTTCCTCTCATATATACAGAAAAATCACTGCCCACATAGATACATGAACATGATAAATAGCTTTATTTGTTTCTTACTTGAACAAGAGGCGTGGATACTATTGACAATAGCCATGAGCGAGATGGGCGGAAAACGGAGGCGGCGCAAAAGAGCACCAATCCCGTTCTTCTGTTACCCCTATTGACACGCGAATCTCATACATGCAGCGTGACATTTGGAAGATATATGTGTCCTCACATGATAGCATTCATCAATCATCCAGGCTTTTATGCATGAACTGGATCTGTGATTGGTGTTTACAGGTGTCACCATCCGATGAAACGAAATATCATGTTCGTACATTCATTGAGCGACTGGTATATTTGGCTCATCTCATCTAACATTGTCAAAGAAGTGCTTTAAAGACAGAGCGCTGGTATCAACTCCTTTGAGAGCGATTGAGTAATTTTACATACATATACATGTAAACACTGAACTTTTGCTTTATTTATTTATTTTAATAAGACATCAGCTTTGAAGCCCACATGTTCTATATATATTTGAGGAAGCTGTCCGCATTAGATATGAACATATCAAATTCCAATTAATATATAGTTACCATTTACTTTAATTATTTATACAAACATTGAAAGTTTCAAAATTGGTTAGCACAATCAAAAGGAAAAAAAAATACGTTTATACATGTACATATATATATATATATATATATATATATATATATATATATATATATATATATATATATATATATATATATATATATATATATATATATAGGCGAAAAATGACAAGACGATTGGACGTTGCTGATAGACCACAATTTAATCCGAGCTTTCGGCCTTAGGCCTTCTTCATGGGTTCTGGGTCTTTGGGGTCTTAGTCCGAGCTTTCGGCCTTAGGCCTTCTTCATGGGTTCTGGGTCTTTGCGGTCTTTCGGGCTGAAGACCGAAAGACCCCAAAGACCCAGAACCCATGAAGAAGGCCTAAGGCCGAAAGCTCGGATTAAATTGTGGTCTATCAGCAACGTCCAATCGTCTTGTCATTTTTTTCGTCTAAGTATTTGGTGCAAGACACAATAGTCATGTTAAGGAGTAGATTCCTGGTTACATTTATATATATATATATATATATATATATATAGATACACATACATACATATATAATAGTTATATAATTGTATATACTTGAATATTAACATTATTTCATAATAATATGTGTCAATTTTTGTATTTTTTAACATAAATAAATCAATAGAAAATATGTAAATATATATACATATATTTACAATATATACAATTTATATATATATATATATATATATATATATATATATATATATATATATATATATATATATATATATATATG
This sequence comes from Lytechinus pictus, assembly GCF_037042905.1. Lineage (NCBI taxonomy): Eukaryota > Metazoa > Echinodermata > Echinoidea > Temnopleuroida > Toxopneustidae > Lytechinus > Lytechinus pictus. The sequence goes on along the minus strand of NC_087246.1, from coordinate 60,930,140 downwards.
TATACTCTATATATATATATATATATGTTAATATGTTAATTTTAAATCCAAATCATCTAATATATGCCCCGTAATATGTGGAGTACCACAGGGTTCAATCCTGGGACCTTTATTATTTTTAATATATATGAACGACATTGTGAACACATCACCCTTACTTACATATGTTTTATTCGCAGATGACACCAACATATTTTATTCACACCACAACTTAAACATACTTGTTGCAACTCTCAATCAAGAATTAAAGAAATTATCAATATGGTTTAAATCAAACAAACTTTCACTTAACATAGATAAAACAAATTTCATGTACTTCAAACACATTAATTCTAAACATATATTTCGCGATAATATTTATATCAATGATATACCCATTAATGAAAAACAAGAAACTAAATTTTTAGGTGTAGTGATCGATGCTAACATAACTTGGAGTAGTCACATTCGTAATATAAGCATGATGGCAGGAAGAGGCATAGGCATTTTGTATAAATTAAAATATTATATCTCTCAAAGATCGTTACTTATGCTCTATAACTCATTTATCTTATCGTATATATCTTATTGTAATATTGTATGGGGAAATAGTAACAAAATCAAAATCGATTCAATATTGCGCCTTCAAAAGAAAGCACTTCGCATTTGTCATCACTCCCATTATCTCGCTCATACTGATCCTATATTTCATGATTTTAAAACATTGAAGATCTACGATATTCACACTTACCAAACTGCTATTTTTATGTACAAATTTTCCACCAACACTATACCAACACCCTTTCGAAATATTTTTGTCTATAATAGAGACATTCATTCATACCCTACTCGACATTCATCTGACTTTCATTTAACAAACCCAAAACTAATAATTGCTCACAAAACAATACGGCATCACGGCCCGGATGTTTGGAACAACCTTCCGAATGATATCAAACAAGCTGCATCTCTTATATCATTTAAAGCTTCACTAAAGAGGTACCTTTTATCTAAATACTTATAAATTCTCACCTGCACTCACACTCACTTGCACACACTTCATCTTGCCCCTTCCCCCCCCCTTTCCTTTTATTATATTTTAAGCAATATAAGTGACATCACTTTTAAATAATAAAGACCCGTTATTTTTATTATGGTTTCCATGTAGCCTCTTTTCCCCTGGCTGCTATTATTTCAAGCTTTCAGCTTACGATAGCTGGCCTCTGCATTTAAATTCATTTGTTATTGTTTACATGAATATTATGTCTATATATCTACTTAACTACTATATAATTGTCACCTTTGTAACTTGATCAGTATGTATGTTTGATTTTATATCATTGTTATAAATTTGTAATTTTGATTTATTAATAAATGCAGAAATACTGCTTTAAAAAAAAAAAAAAATATGCACCGGGTTATTTTTTTTAAGGGCAAGACGACCTAATTGGAAGTGAGGAGCTTTCTTTTTTCTTTTGTTTATTGAATTGTAGAACTATTGCTATGTTACATGACCAAGACCCTTTTATCATTTTATTTCATTTATTCTTAATCTTTTCCCCTCTTTTTCTCTTTCCCTTTTTTGATTTGTGGATTTTATCATTAACCAATTAATTGATAGTGGTTTTCATGCGTCACGATTCCAACGATTATTTACGGTATTTACGTCTTCAGACATTCATGATCATGATTAAGAAATCATCACTCATAAATCTACCGTTCTTTAAGCGCAATTTCGTCGAAATTTGTCATATACTTGTTATTCAAAGCACTTCTATTTGCATGATGTGCATGTGTTCTAGCCAAAGCAGGTAACCATCCATAACTGCTACGATATTATAAATATCAACGTCGCCTTTTCTATCTTTAACGACTCGTAAAATTTATCACCATCAAACATAAGAGCTGACAGTGCCATTGCCTTAAGGGAATAGTTTTAAACAATTCACACGAAACACGTACTAGTCGTGCGTCTAAACACGTTCATATCTCATAATATTCCACTTACCTTTTTATAAATATCCTAAATAATAAATTGCTGCTGTAATAAATGTGTATCATTCAGTTTCCTATACCTAGCCATGGCCGCATGCAAAAACGAGCAAAGGTTTATAACAAGACAACAGTCCCTTTCCTGCAGTAGACATCGAATATTAACTTCTCACTCCTGAAAAACCTTATCACCTATAAGAATTCAATAAAGATAACCTCCCGCAGCATAGGATTTTTCATTTATTTTTTCTTTTTTTATTCGGAATTAAAAACAAGCAAGATGTGTTATTGAATCATTGCCTTATTGTAGCAAAGAAAACTTTATATCTGTGTAGATATATTAATATCCTTCCTTGTTTTGACTTGTTTATCAGTAAATTAAAACAAGTGTACGAAACAGAGAAGTGTATTGCTTATAGGGACACTACTATGTATCGATCAAAAAAAAATGGAATCTATTAGATTTTGGGTAATGTAGACGAAGAGACCTGTAATGCTTTTCTATGTTTCTTTTATTTTCCCTTTGTTTTTTTTGTATGTATTTTTTATCAAAATGTAACTTATCCATACTGTACATTGTTATTTTATATTGTTATTAAACTTGTTTTGTAATATGTGTATGAGATGGTTATACTAAATAAAAACGTTAATTTTTTTTTTCGCCATTGCATTTTTTTGGTTTTCATCGTCTAATGTATCATAATGTGGAGGTGCCGTGGCTGAGTGTTCTAAGGCGCCTGGTTATACATGAAAAGTCCAAGGTTCGATCCCCGGCCGCGGCACCAATGCCCGCGAGCAAGGCATTTAATCTACAATGCACTTTTATCCTGCTTTCAAATAAATGGAAATGCTATATGCATTATTGGTAACTAGGTGTGCACTTGTTTAAAAAATGTATATATATATATATATATATATGATCTAGATATATATATATATATATATATATATAGATTTAAAAAAATAATAATGAGATCATATATTCATTTCAATTCGTGATTTTCTTCATCACAACTCCCTTATCAGTCAGCATATCAAAAACATTCACATATTATCTTCCGATGGTATACATACTTCTATTTAACCCTTTCATCTGGGAATACATACTTCCATATATACATCTCCCCCATTTTTCAGATTTTCACTGGCTTTGTTATCCCTCTCCCTTTCCTATATCAGTAAATGTATCACAATAAGCACATGCATCCATTATTGCCACTACCGTTCATTTCTCTGGGGGCCTATTTGACCTTCAACATGTTCCTTTTGAACTATCCTGCAACTTTCCATATCCATCAAAGGGATCTTGAAGCATCCATTATTTTCGGAATTAGCATGTCTAAGTAACGTGTCATTATCATTCCATTCTTTTTTAGCAATCATCGTCATCACAATCTTCTCGATCACACACCCATTCCACTATTGCATACATCACCTCTTTCATATCATCCTCATTAACCCCCACCAGTTCTCATTCTACATCTATACCCCGATCCCCAACACCCTCACTACATGCATTTATAATTGCGCTAAACACAATTGAAAATCTTTATTAAAGACAATACACTAATGCGATCCGGCGACATGAATTGTTGCGACTGTAACTCTGCATACATTAAATTGATTGGACTGGCATACATTACTGGCATCCATAATGCCTAAATTGCCTGTTGGTATATTAGGCTTCTACCACGAGACAAGCATGATAAGGACCTAGACCGAGGAATATTACCTGATCGCACCGATTAAATCAATTAACGAGACTGAGCTGTCTGCCGTCATATTCTGCGTTCCCCTCAAAGCTCGCCTATGTTGTTATTTAACAATCGCCTCTGGGACATAAAACAAACCAATGAATACAGTATCATTCCGTGTGTGTTTTCATCTGTTCATGGCAAAGGGAAGACCTACCCTGTAAGGTCACATGAACGGATTGATTTAGGCATTGACAAAACAACTTAGTCAACAAACAGCTTGTAGGTCAAAAAATCAAGATGAACTATTCAAAATATAATAATTTTACATGTTTAACTGTTCCCTGGCAACTTTTTTAAATTCACAAAGAATAGTAAAATCAGTTGTGAGACTGTGGCTCGTCGTTGCGTATTCGATACTTTTGTCAATAGTCATGAAAGTAGCATAACATTAGTTAACACTACATGTAGTTATTATTTACCTGATACTCCATTCACTCATAAACATTATTTTTGTACTAAGTATGTAAATGATCATGGTAAATGGTGTGTGCGTTGGCGGAAGCGATTGCCGCTGATGATTGAGGATTGTGAAGTAGATAGAACCATTCATCTTGTCAAAAATGCAATTTCAATATGAATAATTTAATAGGTGGAATATTTTGTCGAAGTTAAAGTAATCAGACAATAATGAAACACCTCTTTGTCAATATAAATGATGTTAATCATCGTAATAATGGATTGAATGTACTTCAATATATATGAAGAATTAATCTACTCGTTACCATACTTAATAAACCCCACCTTGTTCTATTAAAAAAGGATTATAACCCGTGGCGCAGTGAGCAAAATATTCTGAGGGGGCTAGATATGGCATATCGCATAAAATTTAATAAGCAGTTTCGAGCAGGTGAAGCGAGTAAGCAAAAATTTCGTCATTTTTATTTCAAAAATCCAAATTTGTGATAGATTTTTATATAATATTCAGAAAATAATATTTCACCCTCTCTTTCCTTTTCTTATGTTTTCCTTGGCCGATAATTTTTTTTGGGGGGAGCCCCAAAATCGCCCCCATCTGTACGCCAGTGATGATAACTTGGTTTAATTGTGTTTTTTTAAATATTTTTATGGGATAACTCAGTGGTATACTGTTGTCTATAATGAAGTAATGGAACGAAACAAAAACTCCAGCGCTGGTGATGAGTGATATTGCACGGTCATGTAATTATCCTTTTAACTAACGAAAATTGTATTTTTACGAAATTAAGGTGAGTTTGTTTGAGTATACCACTCACACGTTCACACCGACAAAGTTAATTCATTTTTCTCCATCATCTAAATCTGCAGACATATCGGCTCTAAGATTTTTTTTTTTCACATAAAATGTTTTTCGCAATGCTGGTCTTGTGCAAAACGTCCAGCAAAACACGCATAATGGAATGAAAAAAAAAATTGCGCATGGCTCATCAAAATGACTAGATGACCAATACCCAAACCAATTAATTGCAGAATCACATTATTTGATACAACATTTACAGTGAAAACTGTGTAATTCCACCTTCGACATGTTGTTAGAGTAGGCTATTCGTGGACCATTATGTTGAACTTGGCCATATCGCAGTCCACCCCGAAGGTGATAATCCCCTTGAAATTGGGAATCAAGGAGTCGCCAGTAGCATGCTGCAAGACAATACTGCAGACTATACCATAATAATTCCAACCCTCGGGCAATCTTTGGGAATCGAGAAGCTTCTAGTAAGCCTTGATGGTATGGACAATGTCAATGTCAATGGCAGCTCGTTTCTTGAAGGCCTTTGCGAGAAGCATCGCCAAGCGCCGGAATAGCAAAGGAGGTTGGATTATGATGAGAACATGATGGGTTGGCATAGAGAGGTCTTGAACCTCCTGGAGAGCAATTGCTGCATGAATTCTTAACGAATCCTCTGCCTTTAACATGATTTTATTCGATGCGGACATGGCGTTCAGCGCGGGCTTGGTTTTCATCAGAAACCCTTGGTCGCAGTTTTTCTCTCCTTGCCCCCCCCCCGTTATTTTAGTTATTCACTTCTTTTCCCTTCTCTTCCTAATTTTTCCCCTTAAGAAAAAAATCCAAGCCAAAGTTCATCTCCTTCTCGAATATGACTTCATCTTGCTTGGGAGTTCATTGTAACCATAGGCAGTATTATATACCAAGTCGTTTTTGTGAATATCCAGGATAGTTGCCATGTTTTGGACCCGCTCTCGTTATTGCCACTCTATTCTATAATACTGTTTCTTCAGGACTTATGTATCCCACAATAATTATTTCTGAGACAGATATCCCGACAAGCATCCTGATATATGTCATTTCAAGTACAATTAAATGTGACTATTTTCGAGACAACTGACAACATAATTTTAAATAGAAAACGGGATCAACAAAAGTACAATAATTTTCGTTAAATCCTTCATTATTCATAATCAAGACAAAACATCATCTTTTAAAAATATCAACATTGTCTGTTCTGAATATCAATTACTATTCAAACAGTAGATGCTAATTGTAGATTTCTCCCAATCACTTTGTTTTGTCTTTCTCAGTTATTCCCTCAGAAATGCCCATTTCAGGCACACTACCATTAGCCATTTCTCGTTTGATTAAATAATGATTCCTTTGAAGATGTATACCCTAGCATTCTTTTGATATGTTTCGTATATGAAAAACGCATTTGCCCCTAGGTTTTATTTTCAGAATGAAACTGGTTAAAAGTATTCTAACTTAAAATTAATTTTGATTATGTTAGTTTTGATTTAGGAAATCATCATCACCATTAGATATTATTTCATTTTATATAGTTTGTCTTCATTTAAATAAAAATGTTTCAAATAGACCAGTGGCCCGTAACACAAAGCTTAGCAATGATCGTAGAACATTTTCCTACGATCGATTCCATTGACTACAATGTACAATCAATCGTAAATATCAAGCGTACGATTAATTGCTAACCTTTGTATAACGGGACCCTGAACAATTAGAAATACTAAATTTCACTTTAATTCGGATAGATAACCGCAATGGTAAGTTTTTCTTTCCAGATGCATGCACAAAAAAGTAATTTGACATATTGAGCTTTAAGCCCCGTCTTCATTTTGCCCTGAAGAACTATAATAATAACCACAGAGCATCGTCCAAAAGGCAAGTATAATGCCATGGAACAGAGATGATCTTTCTATAAATAATTGCATGGCCCCGTACCCCATTTTGCTCTACATCATTATAGAGTATGCAATATCAGAGCAGGTCAAATGGACTTTGTGATATACGCAGAAGCCGCTGTCTATATTATAAAACGAGAGCAATCCATCGTTGAAACAAAGTATACGCCAATGCTGCAGATTATGTTGACCTTTTCTGTGCTTTTATTCTTACATTTGAATTTATCAAAAGTATGAAAGTCGGTTCATTATCCAAAAGCTATTTTTTGGTGACATGCTACACAAGAAGGTGTGTGGAAATGTGAATTATGTTTTACATTCATCAGCAATTAATGTATAATACTTATACTATTTTAGGCCATAATTCAAACCGATAAGTCCAAATAGACAAAGAGGTATCTTATCACCCCCTTCCTTATGGTTTAACACCAATGATCAGTACATCTACAAAAGATTTTAGGTATCATAGATCTGTGTCAATCCGAACAATTTGTGTTTAATATCATTGGCCTCAATCACAGCTGATTGCGTAAAAGAAAACCAAGATAATTCTTAACATTACATACTGTTTGATACCTGAAAGAAAGTGTACACATGGTAAACTTTGAAATGACAAGTCGCACGAGCGATATTATGATATTTCTCTATAACTTCATAGGGGATCATTAAAAAAAAAACTTGCCTAGGGGATAATTAAAAAAAAATCTTACACGATTGGTCAGTTTGCATAACAAATGCCGACTATCGCTTATTGAGTGTTTGCGGATATTCGGTTAAAAACTGAAAACCCATTTTGTTGAAGGTGCGAAGTAGTTAACGAGATGTTTGTGTCGGGAGTTTACATCAAGATCGCGCCTGACAGGTATCGTTCGTTGATTTGCCAAGCGATGGAGCGAGTGAGAGTGCCGTCGTTAGGGACATTTATAGGAGCTTCATCCATCCATCAAAAACATCATCATCCCACTAAATCCTCGGACGCTCCCTAATTTTTCTTGCATTTGCCGCCAATTTGTCATACGGATTGCCACCTTGGGGATAGTCAAGTATTTATTTGTCTGCGCCTAAATGTATTTCCAATAGACAAAGAGATGAATCGCAAACCTGAAATAAAACTAGGTGATTGTTTTCTTTGATTGCTTTTGTGTCTAACCTCACAAAAGTTCTCCAAATCAGTTTATCAATATATCTTCTGTAATTACTTAATTTAAAGTAGGAAATTGTTTTTTTCAGAGCCGTTAAAATAAAAAAATGGAATATATCATTGAATAATGTCCGAGTCTACATGTGTATATATCTCATTATATTTATCTTTAAATTGCAGAGGTTACAGTAGCACTTTCTAAAGAATCTTCATATGAAAAATATTATGAAATACTATTTTGACTTACCAAGACTTTTGTCCCTGGTTTTTAGCACCTGTGAAACTTTCATTCTTGCTTGATAGAACCATTCCGAATCGTTAGATAAATAAGGGTACGAAAGGGACAAATCCTTCACGTTAACGACTCCATTGTTTTGGCGATAGGCGTATGGACAAAACAAAGTGTAATTGCTGAATTCATTCTTGTCATAACAATTGCCGAAAGCAAATATTTTAGGATCGTTCTCAACGTTAGAAAGGACGACATTGAAAAAGAAATCCTCGTTGTCGTGGATCTCCTCCAGTTTTTCACTTTGCCAGATCCTCGTGAGCATGTTGGCAGTGCTGACAGTCTTTAGAGCTTGGTCCATGTAGCGTTCGGGACCGTAGCTAACAGCACTGACGGGTAGGGTAACAGCCCAGGTGCCCTTCTTACAGGTGTCTATGTTTTCTTCAATGGCAGCCACGTACGAAAGGAACTGGGAAATTATATCATCTGGAGGAGAATGTATCCAGAATGGGTCAGTAAGGTCGTCTTCCTTTTCTTCAGTCGACTCTGTGTCCAGCTCAGGTGGTTCCTCGGTACCATCTGTCAGAGGCTCGAATGAGGGTTGAGATGTAAAGTTTCTGGTAGGAATTGTTGTGGAAGGGGCAGGAGAAGTTGGTGCATTCATGGCAAAGACAGAGTTCGCAGATACCGTGATTGTAAAGTAAAACCATAGTGCAATTAGGAGATAGAAAAAAATGTTGATTCTTGTGTTACGATGAATTTTGTCCAAACTTCCTGCCATGTTTTCGGATACGTAAATCACATATACAAACAATCTAAGACCCAATCGTCAGGATATGGTATTAATCCAATCAAGTAATCTCCTCCGATGGTTTACATATTACGCCATTCGAAACAAGCAAGACTCCGGGTTCTGACGGGCTCTGCATGGATCATCTGTAAAGCAGAACAAATAGAAAGATTTTGAAAGTTATGACATGTCTATATGGATGCGTCTTCGCTTTAACGAAAGTGAAGTTAAGTTTGCCCCGCAGCGAATCGTTAAAGTAGGGTTGGATACACGGAAGCTCAACCCGATGTTGATCGCCTTGCTAGTTTGAGTTATTGATCAGACGAGCTCTGATACATCCTTTTCGACGTTTATTCCAAACAAGCACGAGCAGGTAGAAAAACACAAGCAAGGATGAGGAATCGACGTCTAAGGATGTGCGTCCCAGTTATCTAGTCGCTTCGAAAAATCATATGAGCTGAAAAATTGGACGAGCACAGCTCAATCGATCAGAGTCCGGGCAAGGTTGGCGTGATTCATTCGAGTAATGCACCGTGCATTCGCAGACTGGATGGTTGCTTAAGCATATTTAAATAAATTATGTATGACAAAAGAACTTTCCTTTTAAAGCTCAAACAAAACGGGTTTAGAACTTTGACAGACGGTTTTCGCTGACGATAAAAATTCACAGTAGGATAAATGTTGATAGATCATTATAGCTTAATCCATTTGAGTCAGTCAGACTATCACAGCTCACAGGTAGCGCATGGGAGGGAGAAAATCGTTTGCGGTGAATCCTCACTCGACGTAATAAGCAGACGACGGCAGGGTTTTCATTATTGAGCATAGCCTTGAAACATTCTCACTAACCACACGCACGAGCACACGCACTATCTGTGCACGCACACACACACACATATCCATGCGGGTACACAGGGGTCCGAAAAGACTCTTATCCCTGACGCGCGGATTTACTGCTTGCAGTTTGCGTACACCCATCAATCGTGGCGTTCATGAATGGATTTGACATTCACTATCTACGGTGGCTATGAAACTACTGATTATGCTCCCACTAGCCAAAGAAGATATCTTTGAGAGTAAATTAGTGCGCCCTCTAGATACCCAAAGTGGATAGATCAACGCTTTAAAACAATCTTACATGAGATGTGACGCCCTGATTACAACCAAATTAAAACCAATTTATCTGTTTTTGTGCATTTAAAGCTTCTTTGTATGTCTTTTTTATTTAAGAATCATAGGTAAGCACAACCCTTTCCTTAGCTAGCGAGGACCAAGACTTCAAATATCAAAAGATCTATATAAAAAATAAAACAATAAAATTCCTATAAAATCTTCCTATTCCACCATCAAATATGTACCTGCGCTATCAAATTACATGCCATTGATGAGGACACCGGAATTCCAGTAAGATTAAAATAAAATATAAAGACAAATATACGAAATATTGAAAATGTCAACAAAATTGAATACAAAATAAGAAAGTTTTTGCAAATTAAGTTATCATAGTTTAGCTTAATTACACAAAATATTTATATGCGAAATTCAATCATGGGATATATGATATAAGAGTCGATGACAGATACTAATCTATATTCAATGTATTTACGATATGAAATACATCTTCCTTAAATGAATTGACCATTATCCTAACTTATTATTGTCATCGAATCATGTTTTTAATACTAGATATTACATTATCCAAACACGACGAAATAGAAGATGGATGAAATTATAATTTTTTTTAATTCATTTGGTAAAATGATGCAAAAAGGTGGGTTTATCTTTGTATAAGATATCCCGTTAAGAGAGAGAATTGTGGGTTTAAAGGCTCGTATCAGCCAAACATATTCTTCATTATAATTTTGACTGATTAAGTTAGATGTATACTACCATCGTATTTTAGAGATCACCGCTACAAGTTGTTTAATTCAATTTCAATTCAATTCAATTCTTTATTCCATTTTCATTCAAAACAAAATACAAAGTAATACAAAGTAATACAAATCAAGTACAATTTTACAGACGAGCATTCTTACTTCGTAAAACAAAGAGAAGTAAGAGAGAATAAGAAACAGGTGACACGACATTTGCTCTGGTTTTAATATCTCGGAAGACATACATGTAGGGTTAAAGTTTAGGAGTGAAATAAAGTTTTTTGATTCAGAACAATGTAAAGAATAGGATTAGGGTTTATTTAGTCATGGAGGTTAGGTTTTAAATTTGGCTTAGCGTGCAGAATATTCATCGGAGCAATTGTCGCCGGAGCAAATGTCATGGAACCTCTCCAACCCCCTCCCCCCCAAAAAAAATCATTAAAAGCTGATTAAGAACGTTATTACTAGCTAAATATTTGCTCATATGCACAGCACGGCAGTAAGTAAATTAAATAAGCAATTAATGCTCAGCACTTGCTATTTCTAATGCACTTCAATTTTATGAAACATTAAGAAAGGGAACTATTGCATCATGAACACGTGATATCGCGGCCATTATTCTATTTTTTTAAAGGAGGTACGATGAATACAAGTCCAGTTTTTTTTACTACAAAGACTACTACTATATGTAATGCAATAAACGACCAAACAAAATAAATGATAAAAAAGGGTTTAAAGACATTGATTCACTCATGTTACATTATTTTATTTTTCCGGAGATGAAATTAAGCAAAATCTTAAAATGACTTAACAGTGAGTTAAAGCTGGTTTAATAAATATTTCATCATGTTTGTCCTATCTATTTATCCAAATTAAATCACTTTTGCGTGGACTTGACCTCCAATAAACGTATATGAATTTTCTAGTTGGTTTTACAGAAACTCCCAATTATACACTATGATTCGCTTTTGGAAGCAACTCCCCCCTCTGGATTTCATTCATTCCTGGTATGTGCACCATTTATTTTCCTAATCGACAGTGGACATGGTGGAGGTAAGGAACACGTTGCATTATCTGCAAAACTTTGCTAAAGAATGCAATTAGTAGAGGCGTCATGGAGTGGATAGATGGAACCATTGGCGTACAGATAGGGGGATTGGATGTTCATAGACCCCCCCCCCCAAAAAAAAAAAAATAATGATAATAATAACAATAAATAATTAATCAATGAATAAAAAAATAATGATCACGAAGAAGATAAAAAGGGAGAAAGAGAAAGCAAATGAAAGGAATAGGGGTGATATTAATTTTTTAATATCGTGTAAAAAAAACACAAAATAAAATTTTTGTATCAAAAGAGTCAATTTTTGCTCTCTTGCTTCGCTCGCAGCTTCTTAAAATTTTGCACCATACGCAATGTCTGGCCCCTTCAAAAATGTTGGCTCATTACGCTTCTGGATTCAATACTTCCTATCCAATAAAGATCAAACTATCAGTTTTATATGGCGAGATACATTTCTTGCCAAGTCGACTTATAAATCATTATATGTTTTCATCACGAGGTTCAGAGTTGAACTCACCATGACGACATATAACTTACAAATAGATAGACTCTTTAAAACTTATTCCAGAACGAGACGTCCTCAATGATACTGGGCCGGTCAACGGCCGTGGGTCCCTTAATTTGTCCGAAACTTCGACAAGGAAATAAATTTTCCTGATAAAAAAAAGAGAGTAATTGAAAGATGAAATTTGTCGACCTGAATCGACATAACGACAACCAAATCGATAATTTCTAGTTTGGTGGTATGTAAATGCGTCAATTCTTCTTTAAAGTGCCAAGCTAGATAATTGGTCGGAGAGCAATCGCCATTTTGTTTAAAAATTAGCCCGTATTTGAGGTTCCAAATAATAATATTTATTGAATTTTGTGGAGTAAACAAAACACGTGCAAGGTCAGAAAAAAAGTCGACAGAATATTGAAAGGGTTATGACAAGAGATAGAGGCCACAGATCCCTCAATCATCCCTTCAACAATGCAGGAGCCGCCCCTTCCTCGGGGGGTGATGCCCGAGAGCAAAGTAGAATGGTATTTGGTAGGAATTATCCCTGGGTATGTCTTAGGATCAAACATTTAATCCGCTCAGCTCGGGGGATGAGTTAACTGGATCAACTTGGCAGCGGGGGAAGAAGCAGGAGAAAAACACGTTTCGTAATACCCGCCGTTTCAGACGAGCTCAAATTACTTTATTATCTATCTTTTTTTTCGAACATACGTGTCTTGCCTACGCATTTTATACAATTCCCCCTATGTCTTGTAAGAAAAGGGGATTTGGGGGAAGAGCAGGACGACAATTGAAGATTTTAGTTGCAAAAGGGGTTAGGTCCACTTTGGACCATTCCGAGAAAAACCATGTTTTTTATTCTCACTTATTGCAATATTCTTATGAGAAACTACAGTAATTTCCCATGATGTACTACCCTATCATGTGAACATAAAATTGGGTATAAAAGAAATTTACCTGTCTTCATTTTTTTCTATAAATTAAAGAAAATATTATTGTGGACCTAGCCCCTTTTTCAAGCAAACTGAAATGAATCCAATCTCTTTTGATTTAAAAAGTGATTTTTCTTTGCCACTTTCTTTCACGTTTTCATTTGGATTTCAATTTTTTTTGGTATCATCAGAGTGACTAAAATTTTAGAGTTTTAGAGACAGAAAACAATAAAACTTAAGAAAAAATGGACCTAATCCCTTTTGACAAAAGAGTTCTTCAGAAGAATTTGGTTGCAAAAGGGGTTAGGTCCACTCCAAGAAAATCATTTTTTTTAATTCTCCCATATTGCAATATTCTTGTGCGAAACTTAATCTTCATGATACCCTACCATGAGAACATACAATTGGGTATAAAATAAATCTACCTGTCTCCATATTTTCAAAGATATTCTTTTCCAAAAAATTCTGTGTGGACCTAACCCTTTTTGCAACTAAACTGAAATGGACCTAACCCCTTTTGATTTTTTTTTTTTTTGCCATTTTAGTTCACTTTTTAATAGGAATTTCAACTTTTCTTTGGTATCATCTTATAGAGCTACTAAAAATCTATACATTGAGACATAAAAATCAAATTTGATGAAAAGTTGACCTTACCCCTTTTGCAAGTGAGCTCTTCAATTATTCTCAATTCATTTACAACTGTGGAAGGCCATCTGGATAATGAAAAGTTTAAGCTAAGAGTTGGAAGATTTATGAAATTATTTTTCATATCAACTATTTTACATTATTTTGATTCATTAACTGATCGAATTTACAGAATAGCCCATGATAGCCGAAATTGCTCAGTTAGGGATAGATACAGGGTCATCACCACAGGGAGCAAGGGGGCAATCATTCCCTGTGATATCTCAAGCATTAAGAAATTATATACATTTATATCGTAGAGATAAAATGAGAAAGAAGGGAGAATGGTAAATAAAGAGAGAGAGGTCAGGATCTTTTAATCCCCTATAATTCAATTCAGCAAAATATGACGTCACAATTAGGTTGTCTGTAGAAGAAAGAAGAAGAGGGGAAAAAGTGAGTGGTCTGGGTCGCTTAGGTCGTCTGACCCCCCCCCCCCTTATTAAAATATCCTGGTGCAGCTCGTAGAGAGATGAACAGTCTTGTAGTTAATGTTTGATCAAAATATTTTGTAATTTTTTTAAATTTAAACATTCTTATTAAAGAATACAAAGATTATCAAAATGTTTTAGTATAAATATAAATCATATCATGGGACATTCCTCCTTGTTATTTACATGTAAATATATCAGTACATGTACATATATTCATTATTACAGAATTTGCATTTTGTGCATCTGGACCTTAAGTCTGGATCGATCTGGACCCCAAGGTCTGGACCCAAACCCAAATGGATTAATACACTTTATTGAGATTTAACAAAATGCTTAAACATAATTATTTTTATTCCAAGTGCCAAACAGACAATACATTTATATCATTCTTCACTCCTTAATACTATTAAAATGTATAAAAACTTTACCATATTTATTACATTTATAACCTTGTTTCCCACATTAGTTTCATTTCAAACCCTCCTTCACAAGCGTCCCATATCACTATTACACGATTCCTGATAACAAAATGGTTGCACTGAGTTTCTTGAAGTTCTTGTACGTAGTCCTTTAAAAAATAATATGATAAAACTCAAGGAAAGTAAAACGGAAACTTAAGGACGGCGATGATAGATACAACTTTATGTGGTTTCCTTAACCTCTAAAAGATTAAGTGAATTACCTCTAAAATAATTTATTAGCTTCCTGATAATTCCAGCAGATAATTAAATACCTACCTGCTCTATTACAATAGATTACTTCCGTAGTTAAATATAAGACAATGAAAAAAGTTATTCCCTTTAACAAAAATTGCTTCAGGTGAATGATTAGCCTTTCAGAGTGAAACAACAGTCCCAATATTTTAGCTTAATGAATGGTCACATATCGTACGTTCAAAGGATATGGTTCCCATGTCATAGTTGAGAAACAAATTATGCTTAAAGGTGGGGGATTTTATTGTTTACTGTTAAAGAAATGTATAAGAAATTGACATTTAGTCTCCGATTTCATGCTTACTTGATAGATCAATCACATTTTTAAACAAAACGTTATTCAACAAGTGTTTATGGGTATACTCACGCATGCCTGTGTATCCTACTACGAAATCATTTTTCTCAAGCTCTGTCGTTTACATTGCAGACCGAGAGATGGGGGGGGGGGGCTTTAATTTAAAAAAGAAGAGAGATACCTGGAAACAATGTATTGTCATGATCGAATACTCCGATAACTAAATTTATATAAATAAAAATGGTTTTCATTGAGATGAAGGATTCGCTGATAGGTTTGTTTAAATAAAAACCCTTGTCGAATTCTTTAAAAAGGATTAAAAGTGCAGCCATGACAAGGCAAGGTTGTATTAATAACCAGAATCCCTATCTGATCACTTCACAAAGGTATGGAATCCACACAAAATCCGACATCTTTCGACTCAAGTAATTGCTAAATTATACATTTGATTTGAGCAGATAAAAAAGAACAACATCTATTATAATACGTTTCTGTATTAAAACAGTTCTTTGATAAAAAAAAATATCCGAAATGGATGTCAGGACATTGTGCTGGATGAACAGGCAGGCGCAGCTATTAAAGGAAGTTTCGGATTTCCCACTATCATGATAATGTGAAAAAATCAGCTGAATGAGCTTTAGTTGTTATCTGATAATACAGTAAAAGGATAGATGGCATTGCTACCCATAATTAAAATTTATAATCGTTTCCAATGCCATCATTCACTCACGAGAGTAAACAGCACAATCTCCCCATCCCCCTACTCACGACACACAAACACACCCTCAAACACAATTATTTGTTCTTCTACCCCTCGTACTCCTGCTCTCTTTCTTCCTTTTCACTCGTTCTTTCTCTCTCTCTGTCTTTCTCTAGTGTGGTGTCACTCTCTACTTACACCCATTACTCTCTCTTTCTCTCCCTTTTCCTTGCAAAGGCAATAATTTAAATAATTTTAAACGAAATTTAAATGAAGGCATTATTGACCAAGACATTCTGCTTTGTAGTATTTTTCTTTTCCACGCAGCTTATTATCTACCTCATTAAAAATAATGTTGAGACCCACAGTCGATGTGGCTTACTTGCTTTAGGATATTTGATACGCAATTAACTCTCTTCTCTTGAACGTCTTGCAGAAAAAACACACACATTCTTTGCTAACACGAATGTCTAGTTACCCGACCTTTGAAAGAGACTGCAGAAATGCGCAAACCATGTTCATTTGTAAATGTCATTTGGTAAAGATATTCTTGACAAACCGTATTCATCATCAATTGGCTTTTCATTAGTTTAACAAAGAAAAATATATCTAGGGAATTTCCCCGGCATCAACCTACGTTTAAATCGTGTTATCAGTTTAAAAATGCCCTACGGATTGTATAAAATGTACTTTAAATAGAAATTCAAGAAATTGTTGATGTTTCATAAATTTAAGGTGTGAATTTCAAATCTTCTCTTTTCGAATGTTAAATTACTCATTCAAGATGACCTTCAAAATGATTCCACTCCTTTTTCATCTTTTCCATCTACAGAGGAGCCTTTTATATTAATGCATGTATCTGTAGAAATACAGAAATATAACTCTGAAATTATGGGGCTTCTAACAAATAGTTAAAGGTTGATGAAAGTAATGATAAAACGCGAACGCAAAAACGCTATACAGTGCGTCCCACAAAAAACGAAACCGAGATTTATTGATGATTTATCATAACTTAATCACAAATACAATAGACAAATGACCTACCATTGTAAAGCTTAGAATCTCCTCTTTCATCGCAAATTACTTAGATCATTTCTCATTCACGCATGAGTGAGCAAAAACAATTTGAAGAGGGGATACCAAAAAGTCATTTGGCGGGCTGTATCTGGGTTTCAAAAAGAACACCACATTTCTAAAAACTTCAATATCCGCTCTTTAATTTGATACCTCAATTACAGAAAATGGTCATGAAATAAAAAAGTTTTCTTTTGGTTATTTGAAATAAGGCTAGAATTTCAATAATTTCATAAAATGAAGAGGTTTTACAGGCTAGCGTTCAAACTCACTCGACACTCCGTTTTGTTGACGATCAGCCATGCATGAAGTCTTTTGTTAAACATGCGATAGCTTCTGTGGGAAACCGGTGAAAACACGTTTATTTAATGAAATTATGGAAATACAAGCATTGTTTCGAGGGAACGTAACTTTTTTACTTCTTGATCATTTTTTTGTGATTAAGGTATCAAATTAAAGAGCAGATATTTAACTTTTTGATTTTCTTTTTAAAATTCAGATACCCCCCGCCAAATGAGTTTTTGGTATCCTTTCTTCAAATTGTTTTTGCTCACTCATGCATGAATGAGGAATAATCTAATTAATATCGGATGAAAGAGGAGATTCTAAGCTTTACATTGGTAGGTCATTTGTCTATTGTATTTGTGATTAAGTTATGATAAATCATCGCTAAATCTCGGTTTCGTTTTTTCTGGGACGCACTGTATAGTTGGTGACTATGACCCCTCCCCGGCATAAAAAAACACACACATTTACGGCTCCAGAATGTTCACGAAAGAAAGACTTGATTTTAAAACGCAACTAAAAAAATATTGATCAATACCAAGTCCACAAAAAGTTACGATTGATCCGATCATCCACAACTATGGACAGCCAGCAACATCAACATCTAAAATTCATGTTTGTGCAAAATATTTCATAGATAAGATTTATATTCATGCATTCATCATTTCCTTGAAAATTTAGTTCGGTCCTTTTTCATTACAAAGGACATTGTGCACATTTTTCGTAGAAAAAAAAATTACATCAGTGGATTTTCATACAGTTGAGGTTGATCGGATCGATCGTAACTCTTTGTAGACTTGGTATTGAATGCAACGCTTCAACACTGCTAGACCGTAATATGATCTATATTTCGCTTGCATTATCACGATGACGAATGTTTATGCTTCTCTTTACAAAGTGCCGTTGTTTCGATGTAAACAGTGGCATTGATGCAGGCGGGAAATCATAATTCCACAGGGGTGATATGATAACCCTCGAACAATTAGCCTTGTAATATTTGTCACCTAAGGCCTGCTAGGCCTATATACCCTTTTTAATGCATGTATAAATTAATGAATGCGTGGGAGAAGTGCCAGTCCCATTTTACCAATAAAAACAATTGTCTAAAGAGGACAGGGTAATAGCCCCGGAAGGCATGGCCCAATTCTTGAATACGTAGGGTGTTTCTTTATCATCTTCTTCGAGTGTAATATCTGGAAGGTAGATTCCTAGAAAAAAGCACTAAAGGAGATTAATGAATTTACCACTTTCATGGCATTCACCAGGCTTTCCATAAAGTAAATTTACACTATCAGCTAGCCTCGGAACAAACACGAGACCATACAGCTGGAAATGAAATAATCAAATCATGTCATCTTTGTTTGGTTAGTGGTTTCCTTCTCTTTTTATCATGAAGAAGAATATTTGATAAAAAATATCTAATAATTTTTTTTTGGCAATTAGTTTTAAAAAAAATATGCAATTGCGAAAAAACATAACAAATATCAAATAGATGACACTGACAATTTATGAAACAAAATAATGTTTAATTATTGATACTGCAAACCCTTTTAATATGAAAGTGAAATCAATTAAGTTTAGTAGGAACGATTCAAATGCAATGATACTTTGATTCAAAATTTCTTCTCATTTCAAATCATACATGTACCTCATTTAAATAATTTGAGATTCTTCGTGCCTGTTCGTTGATAAATAATTCAAAAAAATAATTTGAACCTAAATCTGGTTGCGTTTGGACCTGTTATTTGTGATTTACCTAATAAGATTACAGGTGGTAGAGAAACGTTCAAGTGAGGGGTGTTGTGCGAGCATGACCAAAATTGTGTTAAAATGTTTTTAAAGGAGATGTACAAACACGGCGTGTAATTCGGGCTGATAAGCGAGCCTTCTGCCCATGTCATCTTCACAATTCTGTCCATCAACTGCCAAATCCAGGGAGCCATTTTTGTCAGAATCGTGCCAATGCTATTATCAGATTAAAAGAATGGTCAGAATCGTGTTAAAACAATTTGATGGTAATCACAACAGCGGGCGATGGGTCGGATCCAATTTTCTTAGTAAATATGTCCACATTTTTCCAAAAAAAAATGAAGAAAGGAGAAGGAATATCTCTTTAGCAATGTTCTTAGCGCATCTGCTCTTTATGCATTACGTACACTTTCATCCAAATAACCCTTACCATTTTTGGTGCGAGTCAATTTTCAAAAGAAAGTGGGGCTCCCTCACGCTAGAACTTTTGTCGACAGTCATATTGCCATTCATGAAAGAGGATGTAGTGGAAAAAATATAAAGTAATTATTTAAAAAATATGTACTATAAAAATGTAGTGAGAATGAAAGAACGATTTTTTTTAGATTATTTGATAACAAACTATACGCCTCTCATTAAACGTATATGTATGTCGAGACTATTTCCTAAATTCAATCTTAAATTATCTTTATAGACATGGTGGATTCACACAACAACAGACAGCTAGTCATCGATATGTTTGGATAATTTAGATATTATTCCTTTAAAAAGTTAATTGTTACAAATGAAAATATAGACAGATTGAAACATTTAGAGACAATCTCTACTTTGATGATGTGAAAGAATTCAGCATTGATGAGTTGTAGATAGTTTTAGCAGAAGGGGAAGGGGGAAAACAAGAACAAGAAGATGAATAGCAACAATAAAACCAAGGAGAAGACGAAGATGAAAAACGAAAAGAACGTGAAGAAAAGTTGGAGTAGATTATGATACAGGGATAGAAACTAAACAATGAAGACGACCAATGGCAAATTTTATAAATTCTTGCAATAACGGTAACCTTGCCAAATGTTTATACCATGAAAATGTTGATATTGATTGGCTTCTGAGTCCAGAGCCCTTCATGGTATTTACTTTACCTAGTTTTCGCAATTGCAACAGCGACGGATTCTAGAACATTCAAGAGGCCTTTGACAAAAGAATTTGTGAATCGGGGTAGAAGATTGTCCTAAGATTCGGAGCTGACGAAAATTGCAAATTATGTCGTTTGTCAATAGTCACGGACCACACTGGTTTGATACCCCAACTTTCGACAAAGACTGTTTTGTCAAAAAAGGCTTATGGCAATATATTACGTACGTTCCAGAAAGCGTCCGAGAATTGATTGCGAAAACTTTTTTAGGTTTACTAATGAATGCATCCTTGTTGAAGATGTACAGTTAGTTAAATGTATTCTTTAAAAAAAGACTAAAAATAAACCTAGTCAGTGTTTAATCAAGGTTTAACAGTCACAGAACAGACAAATACAAAGGCTAAACTATGTTGATTTGGTTCTGGTAGAATTGATCAGAATTTCAATTAATAGAATGAATTTTAATCCCTGTTTTGAAAAGGAGAACAGGCGCAATACTGCACAAAATTTCGTTACTTACTATCCTCAATAATACATTACAAATACAAAATAACCAGGGTAAAGGCTCGGCTGGGTGCAAATTTCTTAATATCATCATTTCCTTCTTTCACACTTTTCCTTGCCTCGGCTGGCTTTTGTGTTCAGTTTCATTAATTCCCTTAGTGCTATCTAACGATCATTAACAAGTAATATTATCTTTTTCCCCTTTATAAATGTAAATCCAGGCACAAGGTGGCATAAACGATGTAAAAGCAATGTATATACTTTAATGCATTCGGACTCATAACAGGGGGTCCACTATGACAGTGGCGTACAATAGATGAAACTGTCAATAATGTAACATACGGGCAGAGTCTGCACACGACAAATTATGAAATAGATATTACATGCATCAGCCGTGGAACGTGTGAGAAATGTGTCAGAAATGGGTGCTGAAAATGTCATCCCTCTGTCGCAAAAATAAAAATCACAATAAACCCTCGAGTTTGTTGGAGAGGGAGGCGTGTGAATTTGACGACGACGTAGCAAGCCGTAGCGCCCACATTCACACGTTTCATACACAGCTGATACGACGATCATGCTTTTTGTATCGATTCTTGTCAATGTGACAACCGTGATTAGATTTAGTACCAGCAAATTTTTTGACTGGGTGATGTAGAGACAATCATAGTCTCCGCGACAGGTGGCTCAAAAGGGTCTTCTATAACATTTCTTTTCTTCTGAAAAGTAGTAATTCTTTCAGACAGTCAGAACCATTATTTCGATTGTCATATTGAAATTTAAATTATACTTATGGAGTGAGAAATTGATAGAAAATGGCCAAATAAAATTCACAAAGGTTCGTACGAACGATGCATTCGTGCAAATATCACTGTTCGTACGAATTCTGGAGTTCGTAGAGATTCGTAGATGGTGCGTAGAGAACTCTATAAACAACCTAAGGCGTTCTTACGATCATCGTAATAATTCAAGTCTTATAATTTTTTTACTCGACCCTACAAAACCTTACGCAGTTCTTACGAGATTCTCACGACATTCATAAGGCGCCTTACGAGATGAAGGTTTCGTACGACGTTAAACAAATCTTGGACAATACCACCGACCAAGCTGCAAATTTACGAACGGTCTGCAAATGCTGATTTCGTGTAGCCTTCTGAAGAGGATTTTACAAAATGGTTTTATAAAACGGCATTCTGTTCTTAATGGTATTTGTGACCGAACCATAACGTGTATCACGTTTTCTTCTTTCAAGTCGTCGGATGCTTCAGTACTCTTGTCATGATTTTGAGTTCTTGAACATATATACTTAGCAGAAACTTGATCTCCAAAGCAGAAGTCAGAAAATGTATTTTTTTTGTAAATTTTGACGCCGCAGTGCCACAATAAATGGTCATGGATTGTGAGAAGTTGAAAGGTTTAATGTACAGTATGTCACAACCTGATAGTTATACGTCGGCCATCTTTGTTACGATATCGGTGTATTATTTGCCAGCAATTCGTTTTTAACGTTCTCGCGTTTCTGCAGTTTCTGTGATCATTGTGATGACTATCTCGATGCATGTACCGTAAACCTATCGCGTTTCAAGACACGGATCGCCCATCACAATCACGGCATGATTTATATACCGATTCATCTTCATATATTCCGCCGAAATATGTTCTTGCTCGCGAATAAAGCGGACTCGTCATCCGAACGGAACCTGTCTACTGGCAGGGGGCACAGTCATACCAATTAACGAAACAGACTCCAGACATGCCAGACCAATCAAAGATATTACGTTATTACAAGTGGCATAATAATGGTCGGTTTGGAGTCGGTTTTGTTTGTGTGACTGTGTCATCTATGGTGGATGTCTCCCAATGGCTACAGGGAACACTCTATTGCTCCCCTGTCACCAAAAATGATGGTGGGCTCTATATAGAACTTCAGCAGATCCACCGGCAAAAAATTGCATTTAAGCGTTCGTTGAACCCGGGATGACATTATTGGTACGCGGAGTTCATGAGCGAATTTGATGCGTTTTGTTTACCTTCAGGAGAGGGTTTTGTCATATTGGATAAGGAGTGGATGGAAGGAAGAATTATTATTGAGCTTACTACATTGGAATTGGCCTCAACCATTTCAAACACTGAGTTCAAGACCACGCAAAGAGTGCACAAAACATGACCACATTCGGTTATGAGCATAAGGCCAACCATTGTTTTAAAACTAATTGATAGAAAAGCTTGCCGTTTTAAAGGATTCTCAGTTACTCAATTAATATCATGAATGAGACTAATATATCATCGACAAGCTTTCAAAGACAGCACAGAAATTACTTTGTCATAGCACTAATGCTTTTAATATACGTATTGGAATTTCTTGATCTTTCATTAACGAAATTTATCTTATATACACCTTGTACTCTCTAAACAATTATTGGGTAAAAGTGCTCCATGAGGGTCAGTATGTGTACAACCAACGTCCAACCAACATTGGGCATTTCTTTTGAGCATTTTTTTTATCAAGCGTGATGAAAATTTTGCCCATTTTAACGTATTGCTGCTTATTTTTTAACCTTACGGAACAATACGCTTCCCTTATTAGGTAAAATACTGCGCCAAATTGGTTGGACACATAATTACCCTGCGTGGTAGTAAAAAACATGGTAGTGAAATATTTTACCCAATATTTTTTACAGTGTAACTTGTCTACATGTTTACAATAAAATGTGATTTACAAATGGTATTACAGATTCGGTAAAGATAATCATAAGTTACAATTCGTAACAAATGTTGAAGACCATACTTCGTCCTTATAAGGTACAATTATGAGTATTCATTGCCAAACTTACCGTGTAAACGATTCTCACCACAAATTTTGCTCATGTCTATTCTTCCGGCTAACAAGGATGAGTATTCAATTTCACATTTTCATGCTCATGCTTTTCAGTTCACAAACAGTTTCAATTGAGTGCACCGGCCATTCAATCATACAATATGACTTCATTCTAAAAAACGTCCCATCTCATGTTTCAATGGCGTACTATCCGACAAATTGACCAGTTCACGGACAAGTAGGATCTTTCAGATGCCCGTGCTTGCTGATGGACGTTCAGAAGATTCTTTTATTGCACGGGCAGTGCATTTCAATGCTGCGAGTGTATTTTGTTGTTGATATATATGTCCGACAAATTTTGAACACTTTCTCTTTACATCCGCCATGACGGGATATTGTCCATTAAAAAAAAAAAAAACATTACTTTATTCTTTAATTAGATAAGAAAAAATGCAATCAGAACATGTACCTCAAGTTTACAATTAAAACAGCAAAATAATAATTATGGCCTCCCAGTCAGAATGTCAAAACTACGTTCTTCCAATTATGCAATTAATTGGCTCAGTTTATTCTGATTATTGTCTATTGTGATGGCATGTGCTGTAGCAGAGATGCTGCAGTGAGAAGACTTCTTCACTTTCTAAACGCGAAATGAACTCTCGAATGTCCTCTATCACACACAATTTACGATGGAGGTCAAATTGAATATGGCGTAATTATCTCGTCAGTATGAAGTTATTCATGACGGCCATTATGATGCAATAACTCATCATTTGGGAAGTTCAAGTTCGAGATCTGTACAGATGCATTATACACTGATATAGACCTAGTTTGAAGTCATCGTAACATATGTAATATCATAAAACACATTTGATCTTAAATAAGATACCTTTGGATGAAACTCAAAGTTTGAATGTAATTCACCTTAGTCATGTTAATCGGACCCCCCTCACAAAAAAATAAAAATTTATCCGTTTTTTTCATTTTGCTAAAATCATTTCCTTAAGCGTGGAAAGGGTCGAAAAATGCAAGATACTTTCTTCGTAATAAGACTTCTGAAAAAAATAGAAACATCACCATGATAGGGCACTAAATCTTTCAAATATAAGAAAAAAGATAATTTTCATGAGGATTTATTCTCTGAAAAGGGATATGACAGTGACAGCCTTTTGCTCTTGTGTATGATTGAAATTTTACAAACAATACATAATCATCTAATATAAGTTTTACAGGTAAAAAAGTTGAAGTTTAAATGGTATGAACAGGGATCAGATCTGTTTGGATTATTTTTTTTTTTACATTTTGACTAAATATTACGCAGTATTCTACTCAAAATATGAAAAATGTAGAAAGAATTCATGCAAGAATTTCTAAACCAAGCGCTAATCAAACCCCCATTAGTAGAGAACCCACTACAGAATTATCTATATTTTTTTC
Source organism: Lytechinus pictus (assembly GCF_037042905.1). NCBI lineage: Eukaryota > Metazoa > Echinodermata > Echinoidea > Temnopleuroida > Toxopneustidae > Lytechinus > Lytechinus pictus. Next base: position 60,904,927 of record NC_087246.1, on the reverse strand, counting down.
CCTCAAATACTGCGATCGTTCTCAAACGAATCTATATCGCAATATTAAAAAAAAATCACCATCTGAAACGAATTGATTCAGCAGGTAATTTAGAGGTGCATCGAAAACTGACCTATTCAGTTTATATCAATATCATACAATTTCAAGCAGATTCAGTGTAAAATGATTTTCCTCTCTTTTCTTCTTTCTTTCTACGTGCCTTTATTTCTTTTAAAGAGTATAATGCGCTCTGAAATAAATCATTTTATTATCACTATACATGTACATTCTGTTCTTAAAAATACATATTTCTCTAACAATTTCATTTTTCGCAAAGCAATACTTACCTCCGCCCCTTTATTTCCCCCTTTCCACTTTGCTATTTTTGTTAAATGCCTTTATTATACAACTGCTTTCATTTTCAAAATCTGTCTCTTTCCCTCTCTCTTTCTCTACCTACCCCCTTCCCCATTTTACCATTCCATCTTCAAAAAATGCTATCCCATCCACTTCCAGGCGCATCCTAAAGTTGATATAATTCAGTGAGATTAAGCAGCGTTATTAATTGGACCACATCTCGACTCCGAGCTCGACCCGGACGAATATATTTCTTCTAGATGAAATTCATAAAATGTTATTCGGCAATACGTTTCCCCATGGGAGATATGCCTGCGTAATTAATCAAATTAATTCCGCTCAAGCATATAGACTGGAGTAGGTACAGGGCAATCTCTACTGCCTGGAGAGGGTAATGTGTACACTGTTCCCCCTACACCATTACCCGCATCCCTTCCCCCTCTCGATATATCTGTCCCTCTCTCTGCCCCCCTCTATATCTTTCTTACTACTTTTCCTTTTCTATGTATCACTCCCTTTCTCTATCTTGTCATCTCTCTCCATTTTTGTACCCCTCCCGCGCTTTCTCTCTCTCCTTTATGGTATGGCTTTATTTTTTCACCTTTCCCATTTATCTTTCACCAACTTTCTTCATTTTCCGAACATCAAAGAAAGAATTGCATCTTGACCTTATTTTTTTTAGCAAACATATCGACGTTTACATTTGATTGTAATTATACATCATTTTCCATTCTTTTTTTTTTCAATAAACCATGATTATTAAAATCTATGTTTCCTAAAAGCACTTTAACTAAATTCTTATATAATAAAGGGCATACTAAATTGCCGAACATTCTATTTAATCATCTCCAATATTTCTTTTACAATTTCCAGCGGTATTTAATGCTCCGAAACGTATCATATTCATTAATTTGTGTAGTAACATATATCGATCGCAATAGACCGACATATTTTTTTTTATGGAGTGGAATATTGTTGACATTTGCCTTGAAACATTCGTTTAATAATCGTCGATAATGGATCCGACTGTCGCAATGCATTTCAACTTCTGCTAACATTCGTCTCGCAATTAATAATTCATGGTTTTGGGCGAGAGTTCGCTTTCATTTTCAAATTGTGCTGAAAATATATCACTGTATTATCTTTTTCCTCTCATTTAGGACTGCGGATATGGAAAATGTGTATGAACACGGAATCGATTATTGCAAAATGCAAAGAAAATTTTTCTAATGGAAGATGTTTCAAGCATAAGCTCAAATGCTTATCGTAACGCGTGAGTACGTGAAAAATGTGAGAAAAATATTTTGTCTATAAAAAGTGTGTGTGGGTGTGTACGCGTTTGCATGTGTGTGTTATTTTCACGACTACATATACGGTATTTAATCAATTAAGTTAAGTTCATGTACATGTAAATGCATAGATTTAACTACAGACGTACAGCATGCGTTTTATACGTATTTTTATCATAATAAATGTTCAACAAAACAAATAAAATCGAGGAAATTACAAAGCCAGCATCCTTCTGTCCTTAGAATGTTCATCTAAGATATGACATTAATGCTTCAAGCCCATCTGCAGTTTTGGAAAATCCCCCAAAAGTGCAGGTCACTATTTCAAATCACTGCTACAAGTATATGATAATGCATGTGCTCTAAGCAGTCTATGGTGATGAGGATTACAACCAAAAGCGTGTCACCTTTTATTGGATAAATTTACCGATTATACGTTTAAAAATTTAAATCGATTGGGTCTCCGATCAACATAAGTGACATGATAATTTATTTCTTGTTAAAATCTTGAGCATCTAGTAAGAAAGCAGAAGTTCCTACAATTCAACACATCATCAGCACCCCCCCCCCCCCCCCGCCTATCCCGACCCTCTGTCTCTGACGTGGAATGCTTTTACGACATGTTTCGGATTTCGCCCAAATGCATTCGCTATATGATTCGATGGACATCACGGTTTTACACCTAATGATAATTTATATTTTCCCCCTGGTGGCTACGGGAGCTGTGACGGTACCCCCGAGGGGCTTTCCCGATTGATGTCTGACTGGGTTCTCATCAAAGACACCGACAAAAATCATGTGATGTTTATCGGAACACTCGCGATGCTTTCTAGTCCCCGTATTCTTGTGGGATTCTGAGATGATTTGTTGGCTGTATCTTTTTATTTGAGGATATAAATATTCGCAACACACCGGTGATTAAAATCGTGCTCCGGTGTTCGTGATTGCAACAGATCCAATCAACAGAGTAAGTGCACCAACGATGTCAGGAATAGATAAAAAGCTGTGTATGCCAAGTGCACGACGTGAGATAATGTGTCCATCGGTTTTTTTCTCTCATGACCGTCATGATCATGGGATTTTTTTTTACATCTTAATATCATTTCTGATGATACTACCAAATAGTTAGATACAAATTAAATATTCGAATAAAAAAGTATATTCATTTTCTCCTCTTGCCCAGAATAGCCATTTCACTTGGAAAACTGTTCTACCAGAGGGTCCTGCACAACATGACATGTTTTATTACCCTTCTCCAATGCTGAGCGCCCATATCAAGGCAGCATAAGGTCCCATTTTTGTAAGTCTTTGGTATGACTCGATCAAAGATCGAACGCTCGACTTTCCGTAATGAGGCGGGTGCTCTACCACTTAGCCACCATGTCCAGTCACTCAATGATATATTAATGCAGTACAACCTCAATGAAAAAGAAAACTGGCACTGACATAATTATGGTGGACCTTCTTCTTAATCCGGACACAATCCAAAAATAGAAATAAAATCCGAACCAGAGGAGTGCACTTTTTTGTTTCCACATCCCCAATTACATGGGAGCATCCTGTTCTATGTCGGTTTAAACATGTTTTTGCTCCTTTCCGTACCAGATATTTCCAAATATTGACCCGCTGCTATTTCGTCTTAACTCTGTCATATTGAAGATGAGGAAGAGGAGGAGAAGGATGGGGGAAAGAGACAGAGAGGGTTGCTTGCTATACATGTACTTGGTCGACTCACGATCCGATTTCATTTACTTTTTAAATCTTTCCTCCACTCCTGTTGTGACCGAGGGAGTAAGTGAACAAACATGGTCATATTTAGGACGAGGCTGCCCACTGTTTGCACCCAGTTCATATTTCTTGAGATGGAATTATCTGAATTTTCCATTGCCTCATCGCGGAAAATTCATTATTATTATGCCAAGACTTGATTTTCATCCATGATAAGGAGTTGTATGTGATTCGGGGATATTGACGTATTGAAGTGGGAGGTAGAACTCTGAATGAAAAAGGATTAAAGGGAACTCCTGTAGCTGGAAATAAAAGGTGTTCATTTTAAATTTTCTACTTAAACGCTTTCCATGTTATTTCAGAAGGGTTTTGTGGTAGAAAGGTTCACTGACGCGACAAACCTGACCCCCCCCCAAGCGGCTGAACTGTTCATGCCAGTAATTCAAAGTCAAATTATTGCATTTCCGTTTATAGAGCATTTATTAAAGAACCTGTAATTTCTGATAATCAGGTGTAGTGAAAGAAAACAGTCAGTTTACCATGCAAATTTCGAATTATAATGAAACTCATATTCAGATACTGTTTCTGCAACGAATGTTTGGAGTTCTGGATATCGTACATTGATATGAAATATTGCAAACATGAAACAATTGTTACATATTTCAGACAGAGTGGTCACATAACATACTACAGAAGTTTCTTAATCAGCATGCAACATTCTGATGTAATCTTATAGTAATAATGATAATATTCCACATTTATATAGCGCTTAACACATCGGAACGACGTCTCTAAGCGATTTACAGATATATTATTACCCCGGTCATCGGATCCTTGCATGCCCGCATGAAATGTATGCACCTTCTCCACTCCCTGGGGAGTATTCCAACAAGAGTCACAAGACTCAATTGCTAGGCATACTACATAGGTTTTCGCATCCTACCGGGTACCCATTAATAACACCTGGGTGGAGAGTCGCAAATTGTGGACTGACGCCTTGCCAAAGGACGCTAGGCCATGGTGGGATTCGAACACAAGACCCTCTGATTACAGGACGAGAGTCAGAACCACTACACCAAGGCGCTTCCACAATAGTTATAGTGTATATGACTTGTATGTCCATTATAATGAGGAATACCACAATATTTGAGAGAAACAAGAGTATTTTCATAATGGTTCTAAGCATTCCCGTTTTCCAGTAAAGATTGAATAGTCATCACAAAGTTTTTAACCAAATTGCAAATACTTCCGGTTGTTTATTGAAATTATGTATAAAAACTATCCTGCATCATATTAGCCCGTGGCCGGAGATTGTGCCAGAACATTGATTTGATTTCCATTTAGAGCAATTTTTAATTTTAACCCCAGATCTGAAAGTACAGATTTTGGATCTTACATCTAGAGTAGATATTAAACTTGTAATATAAACATATTTATAAGCGCACTCTCTACAAGCCATACGAAATACCACTAGCGTACCTACGGGGGGGGGGCAGGGGGGGGGGCACTCTGCCCCCCCTGACGGGCTTGAAAAACCTTTTTTGCCCCCCTGACGAGCTTGAAGACCTTTTTTTCTGGTACGAAATCTTTTATTTGTGATCGAAGACCTTTTTTTTTTTTTTTTTTTTGCTTGTCAAATTTTTTGGCGGACGGTTTTGCCCCCTGTGGAAAATCCTAGGTACGCCACTGCGAAATACATAATCTGGGGCCTCTAACACAAATCTTAGGAATCATCATCGAACTTTTTTTTACGATTGGTTGCATGGACTGCAATATACAATTAATCGTAAAAATCAAGCGTACGATTAATGGCTAACATTGTGCTATGACACCAAGTTCCGTAATCACTCCCATCTCTTGTGAGACCACCTCACTCTTTTTCGGAGTTCACTCCCAGAAAGAGCTATTGATAATCAACTCTGTAAGGATTTACATATCACTCTAAATGGATTGGTCGCTCGTATCATTCCGACTGGTTCAAGGAGAGTGTGATTGCATGAGGACTAGCTTTAAGGTGGTAGTTTTTACCAAAAATAGAAGAAACCAAAAAGCAAACATTAGCCAACGCTTTCAGATTCATTCCAAAGGACGTGATATGGGGATGATAATAATGATGATAATAATGATAATAATATTTATAAATAATGTAATTATGACAATTATTTTATATCACAAGTTAATCAGACATGTAAAACTCGCTCTAACGTCGATTGGTGGAAAAGAAAGAAGAAGTAGAAGAAGAAAAAAAGGGGAAGATGAAAAAGAAGAAGAAAATGAAGAAGAAGAAAACGAAGAAGAAGAAAAAAAAAAAAAAAAGAATAAGAAGAAGAAGAAGGAGGAGGAGGAGGAGAAGTAGAAGACGAAGACAAAGAGGATAAGGAGGACATATAAGAATATCGCACTGTATCTATATGCCTAAGTTGGTCTATAGTCCACCATGGACCAAGGTCCATGACTCCACACTGTGATTTACAATGGATTCCTATAATATTATTTACCAAGGATAAAGTTTAGTTTCCATTAAATGCGATAAAGCATTAAAGGATCGGGTACCCATCACCTGTGTTGAGGGCAGCACATTGTGGATAAGGAAAAACGTTAATTTTTAAATTTCATATTCTAACAGGATGCCTGATCAACATAGAAATTGCTCTCCCTTTGGTTCCTGAATGAAATTAACGCCTGGAATAGGATTCAAACCAGGACCCTCTGGCCACCCTAACGGAAAGAGCAGTGTCACACAATATATGAACAGTGTTCTCATATAGAGACTTTGCAAAGATGTGATTAGAAATGTTAACAACGCTCAAATTCAATAGTGTGAAGATAATCTTACATGTTATGAACCTCGACGGTGTGGGCGTTCATAGTATGTTCACATATTAGACTATGTGCAAATTTGTTTCACATTAATATTCGAATGTAACACTGTGAATGAGATTTCACGTGTTGTTCTACACTGTGAAAACACTGTAGGACACACTGTGGTATGCAATGTTCTTCCCAGGAGGTCATGATTCCCAAATCATGAGCTTCCCTAAATCCTTATCATTTCACAAAAACAGATAAAAAGAGACAGTGAGGAAAATGAGAAAATTTAACTCAAATTGTCCGTGCTTTATCATGAGTACCAGGTAAATTGACAAGGCAAATAAAGACGGAGCATAATCATCGTCTTCACGGAAATAGCAATAAATCATCGATGAGTTACACTTGACATTTTCCCTGGCATAATTATGACTATTAAGGTGAATAGTCTGATAATAGACATGTTGAATATGACGTACAGTACCCGATGTGGTTGGCTGAGTCTGGAATGAGTCGTAAAAGGTCTGTAATATTGAACCAGGAAACAAACGAAATTATGATGATGGTTATTATTGCATAATTATCTTGTATGTAGACGAGCTGCATAATAAAGCAAAATATATATTAACCTAAACTAACACTACATAAAAAATCAACAAACATTTGCTGGTGTACATAATTAAGCATCACTCTTAGGAATTCCTAGTTAGATACTCGAGGGGCCAGGTGGTGCTCTCCTGCCTGCCGCTTCATTAACAGAAAGAAAGATTGGCAATCGAATTGGAATCTAAATGATAATAATAGCATTTGTAAGGAGCTTAAAGGTAAAAGATAGTAGTTGCAGCAAACAATTATTTCATGAGAAAGTCTTTTAAATCAAGGTTAATTGTCAAAATGTTATCATACATCTAGATCTGGTACATTACTGTAAACTTAAGTTTGCGAAATCATGAAACCTTAGCCCAAAATCGATTATTCTGATGATAACCAACACAGAAAAGCATATGTTTGACAATGTATTAATATTGCGTCGAAAAACACCAGAAATTTGATAGAATTCCGTGCTTATTTTGCCAATTTTTTAGCAATTACGCATTTTCTTCCAGAGCTATCTGGCACATTTTTTTTTATATACATACACACACTTTGGTGGTAATTTCATTGGATTCTGTTTGAACCCATTTTTAGATCGTTGCCACAACTAGGATTTATCTTTAATACAGATCTTTCTAAGGGCAAACAAAATGGAACTCGGCTCGATTTTCAAGCAATTCAACGCTAGATTGAATGCAAACAAAAGTACCATATAGGGGGACACAAAGATAACCCTAAGAAACCTCCAAGAGAGTATATATCAGTAAAAATGCAACGATGAGAGAATGCAATAAAAATTATTGTGTATTTCTTCGTACTCTAAGACTATGTTCCCGTCCTCCAAATGTTTATTAATGACGTTGATTATCTATTAAAGCGGTTTCTCACCACACTCTTAATCAATTTTGATTGAACAACAGACGATGTGATGACATGTCGTTCAACAAATCAACAGTGATCTGCGGTTGATAGTATTGGTTCCCAGCAGTTAGAAGGGGTTAGCAAAAATCTTAAGTATAATGAAGGAATGACTTAATGCAATTACAACAGGGCAATGGCCCATATTATACCCTGGAACACAGCATCGATCAAACATGCCGATAGGGATCCAGGGTGATCTTACCATGATACACAAATGACCTTGAATGCAGTGTGACATACACAACTAACCACATGCTAAGCCTCTAACATGATAACAGCATGAATGTTTATACAGGTAGCATTCATTTTGAGGCACCCTGTGTTTGTTTTGTTTAATTTGTGAACAGTACTGGCTTCACATTAGACCATCCCTTAAGAGCTTCGGATTAAAAAAAAGTCACAATGTCACATTAAACAATCAATGCTATTCACGATACGGGCCAAAATCAGTAAATTTGTCTCATATCATGCCCGGAATAAGGGTTTGAATTATATAGTAAATTACAATTACATCCCTCTCATGAATATTAATGAGTATTCTAGATAAACGATTGGTCAATTCGCGATCATGTGACAAAGTATACTTTCAATAGGAAAGCACATGGCTGCAAATAGCTTCGTATAGTTTTCTTCGAGCTCCGTATTATTTTTTGATATACTGTCATGGGGAGAACTGCGCATGCCCATGCTCGATATGTTCCATCGACATTGAACTGCGCATGCTCCAGATCCGGCCGTACCGATATCCGAAAAAAAGGAATAAATAAAATAAAATAAAATACAAGCTCTAGCTCAAGTTACTTATCGACAATCTGTAAAACAGTGTGGAATGGGGTCTAGGTTATCATGCAGAAAATGTAATCCCATGACGGCCATTCATACAGGATTATTCAGATTATATATTGAGTCAAGATCCGAGTACTAGATTCTAAGTTAGCCTGCGAGTTTATGATTTACATCTTGTCTGAGTGCAACTGCAGCGGCGCATCGCCCCTCTCATTAACTGCAGTCGGGTAGAAGCCGCGCGAAGCCTATATACCCAGAAACTGGTAAGCGTGAGCTCGACAGGCGTACATTGTAGGACTAGGTCCGGCAACGTTAGAATTGGTCTAGACATCAGCAAGGACTAGGTCTACAAGTTAAAGAGGGATATAAAACAAATATATCAGGCGTTTCATAGTGGGAATTATTAATCCTCGGTTGGACTGGCAATATAAGTATTTTCTCTCGGGGCTTCAGCCCTGGGGGAAAATAGAGATTACCAGTCCAACCTCGGATAAATAATTCACATCAGATACTTTATCAAAGCCTGATATATTTGTATAATATGTTTATCGAAAACACAATGTTCAGGGAGCTGATAGAGGCAGGCAGTAATCACCCATAATTTATTACCTTTAAACCGCATACGAATCAACAGCCTTAATAGCCCAACCTCAAGTCCCCAACTACTCATATCTGGTCAGGTTCGTTCCATAATACATTCTCATCAGAGTACAGGGGCCGCGGAACGGTTTTCAAAGTGAGGGGGCTGACCATGCAAAAAATCACAATCATATGGGGCTGAACCCCCCCCCCCCGCTTCCGCGGCCCCTGGAGTAGTCTTGTAAGATAGGCCCACTTTAATGACAATACACTAATTCACTTCTTACGAAATTCAGATTACAACAAGTATGTTATCAAGACAAACACCTATCATCTAAAAAAAGAGAAGAAGACATTTTAGTTTCTCTACTAAATAAAATTATAGGCTATCCTCTTTATAACTAAATGTTATCTCATTCATACACACAGTCAATGAGAGCCAATACATAGAGTTGGACAGTTCATTCTTCCTTTAAAGTAAATGAATACACAAAATAATTTTAAAAATCGGAAGAAAGGAGACAAAGAATTCTATCGAAAGAAAAACATGGGTCGTGTAACCTTATACATCAATTTGCAAAAAGTTAAATGTTGTTAGTCTTGCGTCTTGCGCCCTCCACAAACGCACAATATTCTGGTACCATTCCTGGTAGAAAAGCATCCGCACCTTACATCATGAAAAGATATGAAGACCGTCTCTTTCATCATATACGTTTTTTATAATGTATTTTTTAATAGTTTAAATGCATTATCTTTCCCTAAAAATATGAAAACGTACCTTTTAAGAGTCAACAGTGATTACTATTACCATTGATTAACACGTTTGTACTGTTTATTTGTATTTTTCTAAACAAAACATAGTTCAGCCCGGTTTATATTCGCCCATCGAAGTCTAATGAAGACTCGCTATAAACTACATGAGTTCAATAATCAAAACACCTGCCGTGTAATAAAGCCCTATCGACACAAGAAGACAGTCACTGTATCATAATAACGTATCAATGACTTATAGGATGTAATCAGAGAACATGCTGTAAGGTAATGTATTACTCTCACTAACATAGTCCAACATGTAACTACAGTACATCTGCACTGCAAGGGGAACATTAGTTTGATATTCACAACAAAACTAATTCCTAACTGAGTTAGTTTGCTTCAAAGGGTCGGAAAAGAAAATCACTGAAGTGGTTCGAATTTATGAAGTCTGAAAGGAACAATTATGAGAAGCCAATGAACGCTAATGAAATAAAATGAAACGTTGCCCTCTCCAAATATGCCAAATATTTACATATTCTGTACACACTTTCTGTGTCACATATTGCCCTTTTCTTTCTCAAATGGGACTGTTGTTTTTTCACCTAAAAACCAACTCACCAGAAAAATGTAATTTGTCAGTGTCCGACATTATATCTTTATCTAGTATTGATATGAAAACATATAATCACAAAATCACAAAATTCACAGTTTATTGGTTACAGCCTATTCAGAGGAAACGATAAGGCACAAGGATTAATGGCTTACCAAACGAGATAGTAAACTGAATAGTTTCGAACCCGAGTTTGTAGATTAGGATATACAATTGCTCTGACTTCTCCATAATCGTTCAGTGGTTATATGCATATAGGATAGGATTTTTTTTCAATAGGTGAAGGTGAGCGGAAAATCACATAAAGAACACAATGACCCCTCCACACACACACACACGCACCCTACCGTTCACACACACTCAAACCCACCCATGTCCACAACTTCCATCATAATAATGTATCCGCCCATCCCAGATGCCACTAGCTATTGTACGCTCGTATTTAACGCAAACGTTTGTTTGGAGTTTTAACGCCTAATGCCTAAAACTTTTATCTATTTGATTTATTATAAAAGCTCAGTTTTCTAAAAGTCTCACTCAAGTGCATAAGCTCAGTAGGGGAATCAAACTGTCTTATTTTATGTCTTTTGTCAAGCACCCAACAACACGGCGCCTGAATGTCCAAGTATATCATAATCATTCTTCGCCTTGAATCTGAGGTAGATGTTAACACATTACATGAAAACAAATTATTTGGTGAAACATTTTTTCTTCGTTCAAAACACTGAGCATATATATATATATATATATATATATATATATATATATATATATATATTACTATGATTCTTGAACATCGTGCATTATGAAAACTTTTTACCCATCAATGGAAACGTATTGTTATCTAAGGCTGATATGAACACACTACTTTTTAAAGGTTTTTTATCTTGCATTTTGTGAAGAACGATACATCTTTGAGAGGTAAAATAGCATCATATTAGGTTTATTTATTTTTAGTATGTGAAAATTCACCATATATATACATCAGGGCCTAGGCGTACGGAATGGACTAAAAACCTAACAAACGTTTCTATAGAGATAAAAACTAAGGTATTAAACAGTATGGATTTTACAATGTATTATTGTGCTTGATGCGGTCTTCTAAATACACCAACTGGTGGAGATAACGCAAGTGTTTTGAAGTGTATGGCATCAATGCTACAGATTCACTGGCGGAACCAACCCCAAACCGACCGAAGCTTTTACGTTATTTCCATTGGCATATCATCAGTCGGCTTGGAATCAGTTTGTCGGTGTGACTGGCCGTAATGTTTATATCTTCATTCAAACATCAGCTGGTGGCATCAGTTACTTTGCCAACACTAGTATGCGACCTCGTATGTCATCTTTATTTAATGCGCCACGACACTCGACACACAACTTTCTGATCATTCATAATATCCGAAGGTGCACACGTGTGTTCTGCATTCACCAAGCATTCTCCAAAAGGAATGTCAGGAAGAGCAAGGGGTAATATAAAAACACCTGTTTTACAAGAAACGGTGCTGTCTTCGTTCTGTATTGGTACATCAGTCCTACATGGAAGATAATGATGTTATCAGATTTCCCTGACATTTCCATCACAAAGAAAGTTATTCCAGGGTCGCCCTTTCTCTTTCCCCTTTCGTTCTCGCGGAGTTTATATGTTCATCATCCATATGCCTACGAATTTTTCAGTACTTATTTCTTCTTCATAAATTATTTTTATTTTACAGTATTTTCATTTTACACAACCCACCATATTCTATGCAAGCTACCACTAACAATATGCATGATGCTGCTATACTCGTTCATTTTATTTTTCATCATCTTCTTCTCTGTTCCCTCTTCCTTCTTCATTTTCTTTTTCTAATTTTATTATTCTTATCTTCTTATCTGATCTTTATCACTTGTTCTCTTCTTTTTTCGCGTTTGCTTCCTTCTCCCACATCCCCCCACCCTATCTCACTCCTTTGCTCCCTTCGCTTTTCCCTCTCATTTTTTCTTAAGCACACCCGCAATCCCGCAATCCTGAAACCATTATGAAAGTATGTGTTCAAATTGTGTTTCATTCTTCCTTTTGCGGGTACTTTTTTTACTCTTCATTATGAAACCCCACCTGCATGTCCTGTCATTTATTTCACTAAAAGTTTCGGCCATCATCTCCCCATCCCTCTAGCCTCTCTCTCTCTTTTCTAATTCCTTGCTCTCTGTCTTTCTAATTTGACACCATCTCTCATCTGCAAGGAACGCAGTATGCTATAACCATCATTGTTGTGATATCATTGCCTTGCGTTTTCTTAACGATCGAAGAAAACAAGGCCAAGACTTAGATAAAGGACCGCCATTATCGAATCGAGAAAAGGTTAACGAGAGCGAGATGATGGTGATGAGAGAGAGCGATGGCGGATCAGAGAGAAGATGTGTAGAGGGAGGGAGAGAAAGAAGGTGTGAGAGAGAAAATGAGAGTAGAGTGCTTATATGAAGAGAGAGACAGGTGGAAACACCATCAGCTTCTAAGTATGGAAAGAGAGTGAACAAGAACCGAGGGACAAAGAAAAGAACACTGAAGAATGACGACAAATAATGAAAGGAAACGGATGCGAGAAGTAAAAAGAGATGTGGATTGAATGGGGGAGATGCAGATAGAGAGAAAGCGAGAAGGGGCAAGCAGGACACAGAGATATGGACTACTCAAGAAGGAGACGCCATGTCTGGAGGCCTGCATAAGAGGGCAAGGTCCAAGATTTTGATGGAGATAGCGCTGGTTCGGTAATATCTCGATCGAGTCCCGGAAGGGTGAGGAGGCGATGAACTTTTATTCGCTTACTTCATTTAACCTGGATATCGAGTGGTCTGCTATATCGTTCTAAGCTTTGAAAGTGTATTTATGGACAACAGAGAAAGAATATCAAACAACGCAAAACCATCATCTCGCTCCTGCCAAACGACCCATACAGCTAAACTCAAGTTGCTGCAGCAAGCAATAATATCATAAAGTTCTTTAAAATAACATACTGGTACTGTTTCACCACACATGGTATAGTAAAAAAAAATATTGATGTGACTTATAGCGCACGAATCCGGTCTGCAGATGCATCGAGGCTTTTTAAAAAACTGCGTTTTCGAGTAAATCAAGAAAAACGCAATGATTTTGGGGGTAATTTCGAAGACGATTTTTTCCAGGTATTTAGGGCTTTTGGGGAAGGACTTCCAGGATATCAATTAAAGATAAGATGGGCTCGTATAATTATGCATAAGCAGCAATATCTGTTGTTAAACTCAATATGGTCAAGAGATTGGCCTTGGTTGACTTTTTGACTATTATATACTTCGATTAGATTTACCCAGGGTTTAATCCATCTGGCCATCGGGTGGCACACAAACTTGTAAAGGAATTAATATTCCAACCAGATAGTTTTTTTCGACATATTATTTCATATACATGTTGATAGACTAGACCCATTCTGGAAAAAGAGACCTAGATAAACTTTTGGGGTAAAAGTTGGAAACCGGACTATTTCACACAATTCAAATATGCTGAATCTGATAAGATCGGTTCCCAAGCTAATTTCTCATGTTTTGACCACCTAATTTGCATAAACAAAATGGCTGCCAAATTGACAATTCAGAATATTATTTCGACAATGTTCTTTAATTATATTCGCTTTCACAGAGATGAATACTGCAAAATCCTGCATACATACGTGTACCTTTCGGGAAAACTTGTTATTTTTGTTTGCGGCTAATTAATTATGCAAATGTATGCATATTTTGGATCATTATGCTATAATTTGATAATTTCAGCTCAAATGTTTATATTTTTGGTACAGATATAGCTTTGACATCATTATAAATAATTGTACGGCCCTTAGAATATAATATCACAGTGAATAATAATGTATTTTATTGTTTTTGAATTTCTTATGTATTTCTTTGTATTTTGTACCTTTTGTTTTGTACATGTTTTGTTATGGGATATGTCAAATTATTGATTATCAATGGCAGAAAATAATTAGCTTCAATGATTTAGTTATGTAATTACTTTTTTATTCGCATATATCCATGGGCATAAACAGATGCACCCACTCCCACACCCACATCTGCATACAAAGGTAAACTCCTGCACGGAGGGCCTTCCCATTTAAAAGCACACTGGTGGAGATCCAACGAATTTCATGAACCTAATTGTATTCAAGCGAATGTCACTATTAATTGCTTATATTTTTATTATAAAATGGTATCTTGAATTATGATATCAATCAATTCATTCATATTTACAATTTTAGATGATGAATTATTAAATTTGAATCATAACAGTACTGTAATTCTCAACTCCTAATAGTCAATCAGTTGCAATTAATATCCTTTGGAGCAGTTATGTTCCCGACCAACAGAATCTGATCACACATACATGTATATATATTTAGTGTCTTTTTCTTCAGCAAAATGAAGTGAAAACCGTCTGCTGAAAATGAGATGTCCTGTGTTTTTCTCCATTACGCTCGTCAAATTGTCCCAATATTGAAAAAAATTCTCAGAACTGAACCCACATAATTATAATCCATCTAATTTCTCATTTTGCCTATCAATTAGACCGTTTTCCGTGTTTTAAAAGCCAGACTGTGATGTTCTAAATTTCCACAACGAACAAGTCACTGCATATCCTTTTAATAACATTTTTTAATCATGGACTTCATTAACGGATTACATGTGCATCTCCATAATATATATTTTCCAATTCAGTACTGCACCTGTCCTATCAAGGATTGCCGCTTCATCCAACTTACAGGCATCCAGCTTCCCCCAGCTTGATATACACCTTTACCTTCGGGGTGTTGAATGATCAATGTCAGTTATCATCGATTTGGTGTTCCATTGGATGGCTTGATTGATAGGGCAGCCTCATATTATAAAAGTCATCTCTAATTGTTGAAATCAAACCAATTTAGTACAAGTATTCTGCGGAGGCAGTTCGTATCGAAGTCATCGTGTTTGTGTTCTTGAGATATGTCCGATTCTCATGTCACAGATTCATAGAGAAAACCTAAACTTTTGTCTTGAGAGAGAATCTGCTGTCTAACCAGATCTTGTTTCAGGTGTTAAAATGCTCGGAGTGCACCTTTTCAATACCGCAGTGAATCGCATAATGTCTTCTAGGCCATTTATCGAACTTATAATGTTCACACATCTTCATATCTTCATAAGATAGACTATTTCA
This sequence comes from Lytechinus pictus, assembly GCF_037042905.1. Lineage (NCBI taxonomy): Eukaryota > Metazoa > Echinodermata > Echinoidea > Temnopleuroida > Toxopneustidae > Lytechinus > Lytechinus pictus. Next base: position 60,889,320 of record NC_087246.1, on the reverse strand, counting down.
AATTGATAACAAAGATATCTTTCAGAGGATGGTGGGTTCCTGACATGTTTGTAGTTCCTGTAAGTGAATATTAATCCACTCATTTTGATCTGTATTAAACCCAACAGCATCCAATAGCTTACCCAGCTCTGATAGGCTGCATGCGAGTCTGAGATATCACCATCAAATTCTAGGTCGAGAATTTCTTCGATTGTAGAGCCAGGATTTATCTTTCTATGAGGAAAGCAATTGCCTAAGTTATGTTTGACTTGTCAACCGGTTTTGATACCAGTGAACATGTCATTCTTCTTGGGAGACTGACAGTCTGTTTTGGAATTGATGATTCTGCACTCCAATGGCAGGTTTACTCTTACCTTGCCAACAGAGCTGTATGAAGCTGTATTCATCACTGGCATGCAGTCTCCTGTGACTACCCTTTGATATGGAGTTCCTTGGGAGTCTGTCCTTGTTCTTCAAACTGTACATCACTCATCTTGGCTCTGTAATGTGGCAACATGGTCTTGGTATACACTTCTATGCTGATGACATCCAGCTGTATACCTCACTTTTGATCCAAAAGGTAAAGATAGAGAGGTTCGTGCAGCTGCTGTTGTTGGTTCTGCCATTGAGGAATCGATGTTGGATGAAGGTCAACTTTCTGGAGCTTAACAATAAAAAGCGAAGTATCTTGTTCTGTCATCTCCATATATGCGTGATTATTATGACTACAACTCCAGTCTTAATAGGTGAGGAAGCTATATATCTCCAGTATGCGAGGCTATATAGATCTCTTGGCGTAGTCTTTGATAGAACAATGAGCATGGACAAACACACATCACATGTCTGCCAATCTGCATATTATCTGCTCCACAGAATTGTTGAGATCAGAAATTGTCTTACATGAGGTGGTGCAGAAAATATCATCCATGACCGGATAACCTCTAGACTGGACTTCTGCAACTGTCTCCATGCTGGTTTACCTTCAACAGGCATCTCAAGCACTTTTTAACCATAGGACACAATGTGAAAATTTGTTCTGCATTGGGCAGTGACTGGGCTGGAAACCTTGTTTTGCCCATGTTTTAACCATGGAGCTCCATGTTTTTATCATTTCCTCTTCTGTATTCAGTATCGTTCGTCAAAGAATCTTCCAAGGCAAGGGTTGGATATAAGCTGTGGTTTTCAGTTATCACTTTGATGGTTGACTTGGGGAAAATGTATCGTTGCCAAATAAATAAATAAATCGGAAATGACCAAAAAAACTAGTAAGTGATCCAGTAATACAGACCCTTTGCATTTATTACAAATTATTCTTTGGTTAACTGCCATGATTGCAGTTCTGATGGAGCTGAATCAAAGATATGATTTTGCTACTAGGATAATAACAATGTACTGATACTTATATCCGATTGATAAACTACATGTACACTGCGTAAATCATACGTTTAATTGATTATTTGATCTGTATAAAGCATTTTAATATATCTATTTCAAGAAATCTAAGTTCAGCATGATTACAGGTTTTCCAACTTCTAAACTCTTCTTTTCTTACGGGTTCATTGAATTTGGTAATTGTCATGATTATAGGATCAGCATCAATGTTTTTATATAGGGCATGTCTACTATACCTTGCAAGTATACATGTATTACTTTCTATATACAGGTGTGGGTGTGGGAGCATGTGTGTGTATTCGTTCCTGAGTACAATTAACAGTTGTGGCAAAAGAAGTTTATCAAATGATTCAATCATTGAAGTTTAATATTTGTCTGCCATTGATATTAGTTTTTTAAAGATCTAATATCGAACATATACATGTACAAAGCAAATGGCAGAAAATACAAGAACACAAAAGAAATATCAAAGAACAATAAAATACATATACAAATTGACTTGAATATTATATTTAAGGGCCAAACAATTATTATAATGATACAAATGCTATTTGCACCCAAAATAACTAACATTTTAGGTGTAATTAACAAATTATAGCATGATATTGCAAAATATGCATAAATTTGCATAATTAATTCGCCGCAAACAGAAAAAAAAAATTTCCCAAATGGTACATGTTAAGTATGCAGGATTTTGCAGTATCCATATCGGTGAAAGTGAATATTATAAAAGAATATTGTTGAAATAAGAATATAAATTGTCAATTTGGCAGCCATTTTGTTTATGCAAATTAGGTGGTCAAAACATGAAAAATTGGCTTGGGAACCGGTCTTATCAGATTCAGCACATTCAAATTAGGTGAAATAGCCCGGTTCCCAACTTTTACCCCAAAATGCTCCTTGAACTCAAATTCTCCCCATATTGGTCTTGTCTATGATAAGTGAAATAAACAAAAATCCACGCTGAAAAGCGAACATACTGAAGATCCCCAACATAATTTGAATGACCCCTCGCTCGCCAGGAATACCATACCGCTCAGTTTGATCCTCTTCAATCAATTGCTCTATCAGAATCATATATTTGGCACATGCCATTTTCATTTAAATACACAATCATTGTTTTACAAAATTCTATACAGGATCCATAAAAAAATGGTAACGATTAAGGCCCGTGTAAGTGAAATAAGCGATTTTGAGTGAATTTAACAACAAAGGCATGAAAGTGAATGTCATCTAGGGCCCAAAGGAAGGTTGAATTATGGTTTCATTACGAAGAAATCCTAATTTCTGTATAATCACAGGCCGATACATCAATGTTAGATTTCTTTTATGAAAAGTTCAGCGTTATATTATTCATGACTGAGACAGCGGGAAGTTGATATCAATAATGAATGAACTATTGGTCATTGTGAGCAACCAACGCTTCTCATTTATCAGTCACATTATTCATACATGATTGTGATTGAAGGTATAGCTTGTTGAATGAAAAGATAATGAGGTGCGTGTATCGTGGAATATTTTATTAATATTGCTACATCGTGGATGAATTCATTATATTTCAATACAATGTACCATTTTATAGCATTTAGCTTGGCTCATTGAGTCTCATTAATTCTAACTGTATTACTAGAGAGTTTTAGGAGCAGTGAACGGGAACGACGTAGCAGTCATCTGATCGTTCGAGTCAACGTCGTCGTCTGCCCTTGTTCACTACAGATGCGAATACTTTAGATTTCACTCGACTTGTACGTGTACCTACGTCCACATGAAACAGCGCGATAACCAGCGGGTCATGACACGCTGCCCGACACGGAAGATCTGGCGCACCATCGGGTGATGCGAAGGTGCAAATTGTGCACATGTGCCCGTTCACTTGCTTTGATTCCTTTTTACGCGAGTTAGGATATATATCGATGTATATTTTCGAGATCAGAAAGCAATTTCAAATATGATGAACATAATGCATCGTACAACTTACATTAATTTTGTGAAAAGTCACTGAAAACTGTGTTTTAAAAGGGAAAGGTTGATCTTCATGCTGGGCTTGAACGGTTAAAATGACGTCACTCACGTGCACGTCGTCTATGATTTAGGAGAACCGCAAAATGGATGTGGCGAGGTTCTCGATTTTGATAGTGGACGTGTGTGAGGATGGCAGGCCAAAAAATGACGTCATCTCGTACCAGTCCTCTATGTCGACGTACCTTTCTAAAAGTGCTCAATAAGACGGTGAATACGGTAAAAGGGAATGTCTTGATTGTCGATTAATTATCTACAATTAAACCAGATTTTAGGAATAACAAAAATATATTGACAATAAATTTCGTCTAATCTCTACAACATTCGTACCACACTATTTGCTAAGTGAAATATTTTTGTTGCTCCCATGCAGTGATAATTTTCACAAAAAATCAAAAAGCAAAACTAGCTACGTTTTTGCGGTTTTGATAAAAGGCATTGTGTTTCGAGACAAGACTACCCTAATGTAATGTACATAGGCCTAAGTCATGAGATTTTATGTGTGCTTCGAGCTCTGTGTCCATTTAAAATGTTCGTGTATGAAGATGGTGCTGGTAAAGAAAAACCTGTGCTATCTGGTCGCACTTGATCAGTTGAATATTAATTTGAACCCAGCACATTTTAGGGTTAGGGGGCAGGTAGAGACGAATATATAAATATATAGAAATATATAGAATATTTCCCAATTTTACATAATTATCCAACAAAAGTTTCAAGCATAAATGAAAAAACAAGGAAGCGCCAATCCTTGTTTAAATGTCTCAGAAAGCTTTTGTCCTATTGGGCCACAACACGAACATGGGGCCCGTTTATGAAACTTGTTATAATAACCAATTCGCAATAACAGTTTTAAGCTACTGAAATAATTCGAGTTGATTAGCTGATAAGAAATTTTGTGCATTTGCTATGATAAAAAGTCTTTATAAAATGGGACCCAGGGCTGATTCTGTTCTCATTGAACCGTTGAAAAAAAGCAACAGCATTAGATGATAAAAATACAAATTGTTCGGCATATGAGACGATGACAATAACCTAAATGCTAGTTGCTGAAATATTCATGAAACAGTTCGAAAGAAAGTCAAAATGTAAAACCCCTTTATTCTCATTTTTTTTAATTTTTATAACTTTATTTAATGCCGGGCATAAACAAATCATAACACATCTCATTTCCAAAATCCATACATGCGGTATAAGACTTCAATAACACTCCGATGTTTATTGATCAAAATAAATAAATGATATTGATAACGATATATGTAAAAGTGTAAACGTGTTCATACCTTGCATCTGATGACTAAGGCACACTGATTCTGATCCCCAGTTTAACTACTTGATCACGTCATCAGCTCCGTAAATGATGACGATGAACATAATAGATGGAACACCAATAATTTTTAATCAGCCTTAGTACCGTTCATTAGCAATGGTCATATTGGCTTACATCGTTCTTGGAAGTACATCAGCTATTAAGAGGTATACATGTGAGAATATGAGCTTTATGATGATGGCGAATAGTGATAATGGCCATTTGCTCTTACGGGTAAGGGAATCGTCCCAATGCCGTTTATTCACCTTTCCATGATTTGATAAAATGTGGGATCTTCAACCTATATTCAGAATCGGTTGAATTGATTTAGTGAACGATGCGCGGCAGGTTGTATACCACAAACTACATGATATACCTTAAATACGAACGAAACATTGTTTGCATGCATTGGGTTAATTCGAAACATCTCAAGATTAGAATAAGTATAAGTTATATTCAATCATGTCAATCGAAGTTGATCGTCATTTTAATTCCTGGTTTACCATAAAAATCCTAAAATTACGGGTCTTATAGTATGTTGAAAGTCCTCCCCGATAGTACACAAACTAATGTTCCCCATTTATTTGTTCATTTATCTTTAAATCAATATAATTATTTACCGACGAAGGTAATTTAAGAATAATTGTATGATTTCACATCGGGATATATTTTTTGCGTGTGACGATTTGGTCAGTCTTATTATGTTAATTTTTTTTCATCTGTTGGGGGGATGTTTTCCATCTATTTTTGTATTATGTTAAGCATAAATATAAAGTATGCCCGCGCACAACGTGAACATGGTAAAAGACAGTTCCTGATACAATCAGTCGCCCTATACGTGTATAGTGAGATATTTCTTGTATTCTGCTACCAGGAGTTGTGCTAAATAAGGCAAAAATTGCATTTCCCTCATTATTTTTTTTTGGTGGGGGAGAAACTAATTAAAAACAAGAAGAAATAAAATAAGGAAAATCTAATGAATGTGAATGTGAATTTATTGCTTTATTTTATTCATTTATATATCAATTTTAAACATCCAAACAGAAATGAAATACAAATCAGGAGAAAAAAAGATGTCGAGGGCCCATTCGGGTTATCTATACAATAAATTTTATTTTCAAATATGAATTAATGGATCGATTCGAACTTTGAGTCATCATCGTGAGTTACCCCCCTCCCCTTCCCCCATGCAGCGCTTTACGATCAAAGTACACTGGAACTACGCCTATCTGCTAGCCAGTTTTTTGACATAATCATACAAAACATTTCATTTTCTTCAATCGATCCGGATGATGTAAAGGTAAACATTTTCAACCAAAATCTCTGATATAATGTGAAGTGCATGCACAAGCAAAGAAGGTATATTCTATCATATTTTCGTTAATTTAACATGTCAAATTCGTGAAACTGGGACCAGGGCTTTGCAGTCAGGAAATACAATAATAAATGAGTAATGATTATCGTAATTGAACAAAATAGGTCATGTAGGTATTTAGCGAGTAGAATCAGAGAGCATCTTCCTTGTACAATAAAACGAATAAAAACAACTAGTTATCCAATACCTTTAGACACCTGGGGGCCAGCCAGCTGCGTGTCAAGCAAGCTCTTACTCTTGACAAGCCCAATGGTGAGTTCCAAACTCCCCCATATTGATGACGCAAGGGAATGGTCATCGGAAACGTCCGTACCTCTCCTCTTAGCGATTTAAGAAATCGTCGTAACAATTAGATAAAGAGGTATACCTTATCAGCTTCTGCCTATCAATGTGTTTATTCAGACTATGAAAAATCACGGTATATAAGCACATTTCGTCGTGAAGTTTGAACGCAGGTCGGAGCAATCGTTCTGAACAAAATGTCAATATTCGTGGAATTTTCAGACTTAGTTTTAATGTTAGTTCGTTCAGACGTTAATCAACGGCAAATACTGGTCTCAAATCCCTGAAAGGTCTGAGTACTTGGGACGCTTGACAAAGTATACCACCGACCAGCCAAAAATGCACCGAAAATGAGGCCTTTTGGGCCTGGAATAACCCTTTGAAAATACCACCCGGTTCAATAGTTCAATAGAAAAGGAAATTTGAAAATTGACTGCAGCAGATGAACCTCCCCGCCAAAAGGTTAAAAAGCGGTCAGCCCATGCAAAAGCCCATATACAACAAATAAAAATAAATTTAAGTATTAATAGAAATTCTTTGGCAGATAATCAGGATTATTACGACATCCAATCGCCAGAAATCGCAAATTCAGTTCAATTTTCTTTCAAGCAAAAACAGTCAAAAAGTGGCGCTCTTCGTGATTTCCATGACTTACAGATAGTGACCCACTTGTGCTGGAGTTCAGAAAAACCAGTGGCTTTCTAATGAATGGTAGCATACGCGAGATTTGACTGCCATAACTTAAAATAGATGGTCCACCTATAGCTTGCAGCTATCGGTCATGTCTATTATAAAGATAATTCATCCGTCCTCTTGAAATAAAACCGAATCCACTTGAGAGAAAATGGATATCAACAAGAGGGATGCGTTGAAGCCGAGTTTTTTTCTGGGTCGTAATGAAAAAAAAATTAATTAGTTATTTACACCTCATTGAAATTTGTCGATAATTTAGTATGACTCTGTAATGAACTTGAATATAATCCAATTATCATAACCAATGATTTGTTCTAAGATGACATAATAATAATAATAATAATAGCTGGATAAATAAAACGCTTTTTGCCAGAGGAAAGAAAGCACTGCTATTATTACCCCGGCTTTAGCTCGAGCTACCATCACCGGCGCTCAGTGCATGCAGGGAATTACTCCTGCCGGGTACCCATTCACCTCACCTGGGTCGAGTGCAGTACAGTGTGGATAAATTTCTTGCTGAAGGAAAACACGCTATGGCTACGATTCGAACCCACGACCCTCTTTTTCAAATGCAAGAGTCAGAACCACTAGACCACGACGCACCCACCATGGGGTCCGGGTGGTAATAAAACAAAAAGAGTGGGCCGACCTGTCACCGGAATGATAAAAAAATAAAGGAAAAGTTTAAAAATACCCCCATACGTCCAAGCCGGGGGAGGTGGTGATCAGAAGTGTAATATTAAGCCTTAAATACAGATAACACCGTCATCAAAAGAGTAGACCGACATATCGACAGAATGATATGCAAAAAAAGCAAACATATACCTTTGATACTAAAAGACCGGTGAGGGCGTAACAAAGTGTAATTATAGTCCATGAAGAGGGGGTCAAAACTATTACATCCCTTCCCCTTTTGCACCTCGTTACCTGGTGAGTCAAACATTGTTACATATTTGTTTTGAATGTAACCTTACTTTGATGAACAATGGATCTCAATCACGAACATAAAACTTTCAAGTCTAAATGCAAACAAGCCGCCAAACATATCCGCCTACATAAACATGGCGCCTTGAACAGTTCAGAAAATTTGAGCATTTCATGAAAAGATTTGTTATTGCATGGGTTTGACTAATTTGCTCTTAGCCAGTCAGCATGGTCAGATGCAAAGATTTTTAATAACTTATTACACCTGTTGGTGAAAATAACTGACATAAATATTCATGAAATGTCCCTACCCCCCTGAACCCAGACAAATATGTATATATATATGTATTATGGTGGTCCCATAACGATAGTATAAATGACTTCCCAAGTTTTGGCAAGATTTATCTCAATCTTGAATTCTATATATCATAGTACAATCATTTCCGGCCACATGTCCACTAAATTATTATTTTTCTTTCCCAAAACTCCCAAAATTTAACATTTCATGGCCTTTACCATACAGTGAAAACCCACTGTAAAAAGAAAATAACAAAATCTGATTTTTTTTTCAAACAGTGAAAACCCACTGTAAAAAGAAAATAACAAAATCTGATTTTTTTTTCATACAGTGAAAACCCACTGTAAAAAGAAAATAACAAAATCTGGGTTTTTTTTAAATCTAGCATGTCCAGAAAAGTGTTTGTTTTGAATCTGTCTTTTTTTTTATTTCTTCAAAGCTGTTTCATTTCATCTACTAATAAAGAGATCAGAAAGTATCTTAATAGTACTGAATACCTATTCAAACTGTTAACATATGAAATCACCGGTGGCTACCCTTCAAAATTTGAAAGAGTGATTGCGTCGGTGGCGTCGATGGAGTCAGTGGTTATATTTTTTATACCGGTCAGCTAAGAAATCACGATTACATAATAATAAGCAACCTAGAAGCGTAAACGGTGCTTGACTTCGGCAAAAGGACAAAATAAGAAAATAACATGATGCCAAAGTCGTGAAAATCCTGTAGCCAGATGTCAAGTAAGTTTTGACAAATATTCTAATATTAGATCTTGGCACGACCTATTCTAATTCCAAAGTGTCTCCTTAACAATCGTCTACTTTCGGAAGCAGTCTAACTTTGGAAAATTTGTCAGGATCGAACGACAGAGATGATTGGCATTTGTAGTCTGACGTTCATAAAATGCACCGCTTTCTGAATGCAACAAAATGAATCTTGATGGTAGTTGGTAGAAAGTGGCATTGAATATTATCATACCCTTTTAACAAGTTTTGAGAATCATTAATCTTGATAATTTTGACTGATAGAATATTTTTTCTGCATAACATACATTTCTTTTAAAATTCACCTTGTAAATTTTCGTTGGAACTATTAAATACACTGGAAAAAAATGGGTGAAATATCACTTTCATAAAAATTATGCGATCTCCAATGCTACTGAATGGCTAATATTAGAGAAATTACGTTGATGATGCTAAAAGAAAGCATTAAAGTTGTTCGAATCTCTAAACACAAACATTGAAATCACATCCACATTGATAACCCACTAACCCACCCACACACACGCCCTCTATTTCCTCCCCTCGCCCTCGGCTCCTTGACTCTTGTTTTAAAGGGTTTCTCGGTAGGTACGATCAATAACGCCAATTTCCCTTTTGCGCAGTCAAAAATGCAGCAAGCTCTTCGACCCGTTTTTACGCTGTTTCATTGAACCTCTTCTCCATGAAGTCATAAAGAATTGCAACAAGAGTTTGAATAAGGCAATACGGTTTCATGCTAAGATATGTATCCCAATCGAGATTTTATATTTGGAACGAAACGGCATTGATTTTCACTGACGGACTTGAATTTGAATATCATTGTCAAATCCTTGCCTAGAATGAGCAATATTATTTTCAAAGAAAAACGACCAAAACGATTGCATTTTCAGTATTTAACAGGAAGGGATCGAAATTATAGGCCGTTGGGGCAGGGTGTTGTGATTTTCTGTTTTATTTTTTGTATACAACCTTGATTTAATGGTTTGTTGAATATAACATTTCACTATACATAAAAATTTCGAACATTTCTGACTGAACAACAAACAACTGTCAAATACGAAAATCGATCAAAAGCCAAGTTTCGGCGTTAAGAAAAAACGTAAATAAAAAAATAGTAATAACCAATATACTGACTTAATATTTTTCATGCATTTAATTCTTGTTTTAAAAATAGCTCTCACTATCATTTTAGGATGACATATCAAAAATCATTTTTCACCATGAACCCTTTCCTTGTCACCTATATAAAATTATCTTCAGGGAGCTGTTGCCAACTTTCGCTTTCCATCGACCTAAGGGAACCCTCCTCGCATACTTCCTTCCTCTTTCTTTCACCATATCCCCCCCGCCTTCCACTTACCTAGATTCACTATCTTTCTACCTCTCGCTTTCGTATTTCCTTCTCTTGCTATGCATCCTTAATATTTTTTCTATCATGCGCATGCACACCATATCACTTCTCAATCACTCTCCCGTGTCCCTTTCCTTTCCGTTTCTCGATTTGTCCTTCTTTTAATTCGTACTTTTCGTAGATTTTTATCAAAGTAAGATTTTTGAGTTGACCCCCATCACTGGTGTACCTATTTTTATCTTTCAATTCCTTAAATGCGGAGTTGTTTTTAAACAACGAATTGAATGTCATTCAAATGTGGGCTTTGAATATTCAGGATAAATAACATTCTTTATTATCTGATGAAAAATTAAACTCACTTTGAGAAAAAATATAATAATCCAAGTCATCTTTCTAAATATGCCATAACTAGATGCGACATAAAAATACATAAAAGATTTTTTTAAAATCATCCCCAAAGTTAGGCATTCTGATTTCGAACAAAGTTTCCCTCAAACTCTTTCTCTCTCTCCAATATAATCCAGTCGAAAAGTATTTAATATACCGCCCAGTATCCCCTGCGGTTACAAAGCGCTTCGATCCTTAAACCATCCCATTTGCAATATAAGTATTTTTCTTCTTTTTTTCAGTAATTAATTGGTATGCTCAGTGAGTGTGCTAACGGTATTTGCATCTTTGCTGGAAGCCAGCATATTGATACTAAAGCAAACATGCCGATGGCGTATATATATCGATGATATTTTTCCTTCACATTTGTTCACATAATAAAAAAAAAACAGATACCCGCGGGTAAGCACTGATGTAAACAAGACCGATTTCAATTCAATGTATCGCTTTCATACTTAAAATATTCATATAACCCGGAGATATCTTCATCATGTTTTTAAATGAAGTTGATAAAAATAATGCTTAGGATACTTTTTAAGATGAGCTGCCGAAAAGTAGATTAAAAAAAAGAGTGAAACAACCCCACGGGTATATGTGATTAGATTACTGGTGTGGCTTTTCCCTTGCCCTTTCTATGCCCTTTCTCAATAAAGATTTCTTAAGTTCAACCTGCGCAAAATTGCCTCTCTGCGTATCATAATGTTACTATTATTAAAAAAGATTATTCAAACTCTCAATGGTTTGATTAAAAAAAAACCTTTCCCTCATCAGCCTCACTTTACCATGTTTACTCCCAATATAATTTTTTTGCGACAGTTAATAAGACGCGAATGTAATAGTCCAACATTTTATCGAGGAGATGAATCATTACGATTGGTCGGCTAAAATCTTACAAGGTATAAGGATGTGTTTTAAGGACGTTCCACAGTCATGATCTGCGCATCTTTTACGCTATGCGCATTGACGTCACAATGGATGAACGGGTGATTAATCAGCAATAGGTATCAGCTGATTTTTCTGAAAATAAGCATTGTAACTCAGTGCTGATCCGATGTGATATTTAATAAAGCTAATTAGCTTAAAGTAATCCATTGACAATTTTTTTTTTAAATACCACTACAATTTCTGAATAGGGGCTGTGAAGTGCGGCAAAGTACCACGAATACATGGAATATGACATCGATTTTGAATATAAGGTAGAGTGGTTTGGAACCTTTCCTCATATAGATGCAAAGCCCTAGGCGCGTTTTTTTTTTTGGTGTTTAAAATAGCACACTTGCTCCAACAAAAGTGTTGATAGTTTAAAAACAAGCACATGAACCCCTATGTTTAATGTTTACACCGCTTGAGTACACCTTCCTCTACAACCTTGCAAATTTGGGTGAAAACGACATGGATTTTGAATTAAGTGCAGCATTTATTGTACTTCTCAGATTTGTTATAGAAATTTCAACTTTTTGAGATTATTTTGTGTCTTCTTTCACACCATTTGAAATGACAGGGCTGCTAGCCTTAAAAGGACAAACGAATAATAACATGAATAAAATCTCCATCTTCAGTATACCACTCTGAACTATACTGTAACATTTGATAAAGCTTACATGGATTTTAACTTTTTAGTAATAGAGGTTTAACCGCAACGTTTTGATATTGTGGGGTCTAAAAATTGCAATTTCTTTTGAATGCGCAATTCTCGAGAACTTCCAATTTGGTGAACTTCAACGCTCAGTAGCAAAAAATCAAGCCCATGAACCCATGTTAATTTTTGCATATTTGAAATATTTAGGTTCTAAAGTAACTCCGTGCAAAATTTGGTGAGAATTACATACAAACTTATATTGATAATTCCATGAAAATCGGATGTCATATGAAAAGTGAGACATTTGATTTTTGCTTCTTTAACGTTATTTTGTATGATCATCCTGATTGGTATAATACAATGAAAACGGTTGAGGTCACCCTAGTACTATTTATTTGTTTCATTATATGAAATAAGAAATAATTTAAATTTCACTCATTATTATGTGAAATAATGTATGATTCCTCCCTGAATATGAAGAATGTCATTGTTGTAACCTATTGCAGTTTAATGGAGAGTCTCCCTATTGTCGAATCTGCACATAAGAATTATGAATATTGTATAATTCAAACAATAAAGAAAAGGAAAAAATGTGACACCTTCGGCTCTCTTGTTTGCATATCCCTGCGTCGTGCATAAAACTGTTTTGTGAAAATGAGTGAAATTGTAAAGTGGCATAACATTCTTCTTTCAAACAGATTTAAAAGAAATTTTAGTATTATGCTTATTTGATTCTGCTCAATTCATTGAAATCTATTTTGCGAAGGTAGGCTTGACCTAGAAAAAAGGTCATATGTTCACAATCTTTCACAAGTCTTGAAGGGCAGTTTATTAAAAAAATGCAAGCTTTTTTCTTTAAGAGAAAAGAAAGTACACAAAATGATTGTTATAATGTAATTCCCAGAACTGAATCTCAGATTTAAAGCAATGTGTTTAGGGTAATAGAGAAATCTGGGAATATTTCACCGGTGCAACATTAAAGTCGGTTCGAGATGCCAAACCTAGAGGCATTATACGAAGAGAGGCTCTTGACGAGCTCACTCATGTCTTCATTCACAACACTCAAATGGGAATTCAGAAACATGAAAATTCATCAAAAAACATCTGACCCATTTCACATTAAAGAAATAAATCAATTCTTATTCAAGCAAAAGTCATACTAATATTAAAGTTGTCAGACATAATTCGCTTCATGAGCAAATGAACCATGTCATTAAATGATTATATCGTTCGTCAGTGGCAAAATGAGCAAAAATAAATAAATAAATAAATAAGATTAAAAAATGAGGGGCCCAGACTTCAAGTAGGGGACAAATTTCTCAAAAAGCTGTGGGATTGCGAACGAAACGAAGGATTAGGCCTATTTTAATCACAAAAAAAAAATCTATTTTATATGATATTCAGACAAAACTAATATATTTCACCCTCTCTTTTAATTTCATTTTTTTGCTTCCTTATTCTTGGTCGTGAAAACTTCGGGTCTATGGCTCCAAGTCCCCCATCATTACGCCCGTATCAGTCATGGCATCTACCTTCTTTAAACACAGGGGGGGGGGAGGCTCCCACTTTCATGCTTCAAGCATGAAATTCATTCATGTTATGACGTCATTAACCCAGGTGATGCTGAATGACGACACAGCAGCTCATAGAGGGCGTCTTGAAATAGAGCATTTCTCGATTGAATTCGATACGATGTCTGAATCACTGATGATAAAAACATATCATTATAATCGTATACCCGGGAACTTTAAATTTTATATAGAACAAAGGTACAAAAAATGTGTCCATTAGTCATGTGTTAGAAACAGATTTTACAGACCTGTATCACTTAGATAACGTTACTTACTTCTAGAACCGACCTTTAACGTCACGTCACGTCATGCCAATGACCCAGAAGACGTGTCCAGGGTTCGAACTTCGAACCTCTGCATCACTTTGTCCCCCCCCCCTTAGCTTGGACATCAGGTGCACATCACAACAACGCCCAGTTGAAACGTTGAATATTTTAGAGGTAGCATGCACATAAATGTCATACTAAAGCAACCTCTCTACGTCCTGACAGACTTTAAGTTAATCATGCATATAGGATTAAATATAACATGTGAATTCACACCAGTTTCCATCCATTCACCCTGCGACTTATTTGACTAGTCTGAAATCAATGAAATTCTATGTTAGCCTACAAGAACATTATGTTTGCCTGTGGTAGACTTCTGAGTACCTTCTTAGAAGTACGATAAACTAAAAATGTTGACGAGAGCATGTATGTGCCCTGAAACCACTGTGCGATAAGTCTGCTTATTCTGGGTCAATAACATGTTCAGGTACAACAAAATTAGGAAGTATTTTCATTCATCTTGATTATAAAAGAAGAGGATTGACTCGGATGACGGCAAGAGGTACACGGAGGAGGTTAAGGGGGGTAGGGAAGAGTGGTCGTATAAAGGAAGGGGAGATAATATTGATTATGGGTCTACGTGCATTTTTCTTCGTATTTATTTGACAGGGAAACAAATTGGCACCGAATATTTTCCAAATACAATTTTTGAGCACTTTTTTGAATATGAAAACATATCAAGTTTTATATAATACACGATATGATTAACAAATCATCATCTCATTGTGTACCGTGGCGTACAGAAGGGGGAACTTCTCCCCCCCCCAAAAAAAAAAAAAAAAAAAAATCAGGACCAAGAAAAAAAAATGAAAAAAAGAAAGAGAGAAGGACGAAAAATTGTATTATTTTCTGAATAATATGTAAAAATCTATCACAAAATTTGACTTTTTTATAATAAAAATGTAGAAATTTTTGTCACTAGCTTCGCTCGCTCGCAACTTTTCTTAAAATAATTTTTACGCCATATCTAGCCCCCTCAAAATTTTCGGCTCATTACACCCCTGACTGTTTACACAAACAAATCACCTGCTCATTTAATAAACATTTTGTGCCTATAGCAAAATTCAATTCATCTTAAAAAAAGGAAAAAATAAGCAAGTTGTTCAAACCCGTCAGTCTAAAAACAATTTGTTTAAACTTTGAATTATTACACACGATGGCAAGGCAGGGGAAAATGATATACGGAGAGAAGTAAAACAAACAAAGATTGGCTAGCAGAAGGAAAATCTTTAATTTAAAAAGCAAATAATCACCCCCTCCATGAGATTGATGGACATGCAATTTTAGCACAGTGAGGCATGTGACGACGCCCCCACCCTACCCCGCTCCCCTCCCCTTTATTGATATCTTACTTGTATGCCACTGATCACGTTCACGATAAAATTAATTCTTTTTTAAGACCGGACATACAGATCCTATTCTTCCAGCTTTGGTAAAATGAGTGAAGGGAATTGAAACTGATCAATCTAAGGAACAGCAACATTTCAACCTTGTATTCACTGATATTGCCAACAAAAAGGTTATTCGAACTAACACCTGGCTAATCACGTCCATTGATAAAGAAATTACTCAGCTGAGGCATTGTCAGTTATCACTCAGCACTACTCACTACTTGCCAAAGTTTGGAAAATGGAATTCGTACCCGATGTTTTCAACATCAATTTGTTGAGTCATTATTGGTGTAAGTCTGTATAAGGTACAAGTAGGATATCAATAAAATAGCAAAATAGGTGCTGTTTCATTCAAGTAAAAATAACGATATAATATTAGCCCTCAGAAATTTGATTTCGCTTTTTGAACACACATTCTGATTTGGATCTGTTTAAGGATCTTCAGAAATAAATGCATCCGTTCTCAGATTGCAATGTGTATCAAAATATTTTCATTTCGAACACAATTACCTCAAAACTAGTCTAGATTGGAAGGTAACTTGTGTAAGACCATTAAAGTTTATCTAGGTCTAATCTGGTATAAGTCTTGGAGAAGGACAAACCTTTTCTTGCACTGATGACCTTCTTTAACTCCTTGTTCTTCGTCTCATTCAAATTTTCACTCGGAGGAGCAAATTGTTTTCCAAACCCTTCGATGGACCTGGAAATTGAACGTAAAAAGCTTTCTCAGTGTCGCCTCTCGCACAATCCGCCGTGAACTCTCCAAGGGTATGCAGGGCGGCGGCGAATGCGGCTGGCGAAATGTTGTGACAGCCTCAACCGATCGAAATACCTTTACTCTAGCAAGGTAGCAGTGGCGTATTCCCAAGAAGCAAACCAATTAAAATCCGAATGATGAGCTCGGCTTACTTGCCCATTTGTCAGTATAGAGAAATAAAGTAAAACTATGTCTTGCTTTACGAAAAAAGAACCTCCAGTTTCGGAGGAAGGACTGGAGGTCTCTGTGTCCAAAATCAGCAGACGATACGTCACCGCAACTACCGATTCAGATTGATATCGGGTGATATCGTAAATTTGGCGCGTGTGGAGGCGAATGCTTCCTGCCCAAAAACAGAAGTCGATGCACCCAAACTACCCTATTATCATAAGAAACATGGATTCGATTTGAGTGTGCCCTATGTTGCACACAAGTCACAATTCATTATGATATCGTGAATGTTTAATAATGAGAACAAGAGCAGGAAAGCAATTCATTTTGTAAACCAAAGAGTCTTATCAAATCCTTACTTTGCCCACCGTTTTGGCATCTTTATCATTTTTAAAGATATTTTTTGTATCTGTGTTGTTTACATTGAGCATCTAATCATGATCCCTCTTGCTATGTTGATATCGCTCATGGTGCAATGATGAAAACAAACTTAATGGTAATCAATCATACTTACATAATCGTCCTATATATTACGATATTCATGAATTAAAAGAAAATAATGATGTACCTTTTTTTTGGGGGGGGGGGGATTGTCAAAACATAACTAAACCCCTTTTGTAAATTCTGGATCCGCCACTGATTACAGATACCAGCACCTCCTCGTGCCCAGGGAAAATTGCTGAAATCTGATCTACTTTTATATGAATCGATGATACTTGGCTGATTTCCTGGAGTAAATACGCAACTTAAAATATAGAACGAAAGTTTTTTATACGTTTATTGGAGGCCAAGTCTACGCAAAAGCGAATTGATTTGGATAAATAGTCAGGAACGAACATAATAAAATATTCATTAAACCACCTTTAACTCTCTGTTAAGTCGTCTTAAAATTTTGCTTAATTTCATCTCCGGAAAAACAAAATAATGTTACATGAGTAAATCAATGTCTTCAAATTTTATTTTTTTTGGTCGTTTATTGCATTACATATAGTAGTCTTTGTCGAAAAAAAAGACTGGACTTGTATTCATCGTACCTTCATGTTAGATTTTACATCCCAATTTGACACTGGAATTGACACACAGTAAAAACACAGTCTTAAATTTTATTCAATGCTGTCTACTATATTATGAGCGCTACAGTATAGCTATTTAATAGTTTAAACAATCATGTATAATTTATCGATAATTAAGTATTAAAAAATCCAACTTATATGGTAAAGATTTTATATACTTGAATCAACTACTGTAAGGTTCATATAGTTAGCAGTGTTGTATAGGATTTTTAAACAACGTTGTTGTTGTGCATGATATAGGTTTGTGTTGTTGTTTCGGACTGTAAATCATTCAACTAGAATTAAGTCCCCCGTAGCTCCCCTCTTGCAAAAAACATGAAAAAGGGCATAAAGGAGAGCGCTCAACCTCTGCAATGAGTCGTCGCTAATTTGCTTGCTTGTTTGTATAGGCGTTGGAAGCCAAAAAATTTAGGGGGTCCACCTGAAATTTTGGGATGGACACAGGTAAAAATTTTGACAAGCAAAAAAAAAAGGTCCCGCCCCCCCCCCCCCTCCGCTTCCGCCGCCTATGCTTGTTTGGGTGCTTATATTCATATTTACTTGATTTGGGGCATACTACTACTACTACTACTCCCTTGTTCTGAAACGCCCATTCTCCATAGGGCCATGAGAACGATTTTTACAAGGGGTGCTGGTTTGAATTTGACAAACAATAAAAAAAGGGGGTTACCCTACAAAAAGAACATGGTTTTGTTCCAGCAAGAATTTGAAAAGCAAACAAAAAAGGTTTTCATTTCAAATTGTGGGTCTTTCTTGTTACATTTCAGCCATTTACCATATCTAACAGATTTCCAGCGGTTGGTGCCCAATGAAAATAACAGCAGCAATCTTGATCATTATAATTCGAGGATCAATATCATCATGCAGTTTCAATGGCCACACAATTCATAGCACTTTTACTGAGAATTTGTTCTTGTTACATCCGACTTTTATTTGGACTTTTCTATTTTCATGCTTTTTTTAATAGTTCTATTTTTATAAGTACCTGCACATTAGATATCAATTATTTTGTTTTTGTTATAAAGAAATTCACAATTTTTTGCGAGCCGCGTTGGTACATTTCTGTTCTCATTAATATAAATTTGCCATTTAAATCTGACCAGGATATCATAATAAAGCTCCATACCTCCGTTGCTTCAATCAGTGTCGTAATTTATGGTTACACAATACTTGACTATTTAATTTTTAAAACAGTCATGTGTGTTTTTGCAAAAACGAATCGACACTGAAAAAAAGTTTAAAATTACAAAATGACTACTGGCATGACGTGTACATCTATCTCTTTTTTAGTCACATTTGGTAATTTTAATAAACACATATGCATACTATCGTAAGAAGTTAATAGTGAATGAGTCAGATCAATAACCCTGTCAACCCTGTTTCCATTGCAAAGTGAACTATGTAGAGTTTTATTTTGGGCTACAACAACAAACAAATGCTAGTTTCTGTTCTTTCTGGAGTTTGTCACAACTTTATATCACTCAGGGTTGTCATCAAGTCATGATTCGAGTCACCAATGACCATAACTCATTCGCATTGACATTTGTACAATGAATCGACTGACTCGACTTGAACCCTAAAATAACTAGACTTTACTAGAAAAAAATAGTGACTCGTCACATATCATGCTCTTAAAAAATATGCTGTGACATCCGGGTACGTTGTAGGTCAAAAAATGTCTACGTAATATTCATGATGCTTCACTACATTGGGACGTGAAACGTATCCTTCCCCCTCAATTGATTTTCTTTTTTTTTCTATATACATTTTGTTTGGGAGACGGTTGTTTCACTCACCCCCCCCCCCGATGAACCTCAAATCTCATGAATTCGCCACCTATGCTTCACTACTTGAGATGCTTTTTATTAAATGACATAATGTTATATCTGACACACTATGAAATGCTTTTAGTGTCATTCAAAAGGAATAAGCCCGCTAAAACAATTATAAATCACATCGTGATATACACTGCAGCATGCCTAGTTACCGTATGCATTAGAAAATAGGGTAGAATACATGATTTTTTTAAACTCTACACTGCCTGTGTCGCCAAAGGCGCCAAATGATACGCATAAATTCAACAATACATCACTTCTCTGGCACTGTTTTAATTAATCAGTCGAATCGGTTATCAACAGTTTCACATCTTACCCTGAAGTAATCCACAGATCGACTAAGCAATTTAACCTGGCGCCCATCGAAAACGGACGAGGAAAACAAGTCGTCTAATACTCCAAACGTTTTCTTTAAAATGCCTGTCTGTCATGTCTATTTTGATTTTACCTAACGGAATTTAGGAACTCCATTCTAAATTATAAGCGGGGTATCAAACCGCCTGATCGTTCTTTTAGAGGAAGTATGAATTAATAAGGATCTCAAAATAATGGTCTGCCGTCAACTTTTCTTTACACAAAAAATATCTTTATTTTCCAGATCACGTAGACAAACACTTGGGGTGGGGGAGGAACGAAAGAATTAACGACGGTTGATGAAATAAAAACAGGTTTCGAAGGGAGTCACATGCATCACAGGGTTGGGACGGAGGGGCAAAAAATGGAAGATAATGTTACAGTAGGCATGGATGGCAAGGTCCGCGGGATGCATTCCATTTTTGTTATTTTTTGGCTTTGACGACTAGGGCAAAAAGTGGGTCGGCATGAAGACACAGAAAGAAAGATAGAAAGAGGGAGTGAGAGATAGCTTCAGACTATAAGCTGGGATCGTGACACGATGGTGAAGAGGATAAACGGGACTAAGTGGCGGAGCTTGTTTGCGGTGAGCTATACCAAGCTTGTTTAATGCTATCGGCTAATGCATTAATAGGTTTCTTGTGTAGAAACGAACCGAGACAAAGTCCTTTGCTCATTCCATAACAGTGTCTAAACTTTTCCCTCTTTACTCTTTTCACTTTTTCTTTGATAAGTAAGTAACTTTTTCCCACTCTGGTGTGTGCTTTTCTTTCACCCTTCCCGCAAAGCATTTGAACCTTACATTGCGTCTGGATAAACAGCTTCAGAGTAGAAAGTATACTCTCGTCACACGGATGAATGGGTGTCACAGCTCATTCATATTGGAAAATTTTTGCTTCTATACGACGGACGACAGATTAAAGAACATAGAAAATGTATTGTCAAATTTCCTTTGTGACTTCAATTCGATACATTTCAATTAAACATGTTTTTAATTCTGATTGACATTTCATAAATCATTAATATCATGAGTATAGTAAAAAAAAAATGGATATAAAATACAGCATGTAAATTGTGTACATGAAAGAAGGTGTAAAAAAAAACATAGTGCTTGTGTCGGCATCCGCCTATATATGACTAAACAACAATTAACAAAAGGAAGGGATATTAAAGAGAAGGGAAATTGAGAGAAGAGAGAAGAAGGAAGGGGCATATAGAGAGGCGAGAAAGCACATAGAAGAACGGGCCAGTAATGAAATACTTCTCATGGTATAAGCTATTTAGACATGATTAAATGGTACCGCAGGCATTTATGATACACAACCAATAATTTCTTTGTCGTATACCCTGGAAAAAACGAAGTATACGCAATTTTTATCAGTTCCCAAACTTTGGACGATACTGATTGATGTTCTGGTTCACCAATTTTTGACAAAGAACTCCCTGGGACCCGTTGCATAACACTTTTGCCATAAAAAACTCTGGCAATTTTTTTGGCCAGAGTTTTTTATGGCAAAAGTTTTATGCAACTGGTCCCAGTTGTTCGTTGTCATATTTTGACGGACATTTTCAAAGCATTTACTATGCGAAAACTCCCTTTTGTCTGGTGAAAACGGTTGTAAAACAAGGTGGACCACGCACGGGCAAATTTATTTTCGACTGATTTAATCGGTTACTAAATTGACCGGCAACTCATCAGACCATGTGTTGACTATCATAGGCCCCTGATACACATGCCTCGAAATTGGACTGAGGTCGGCCCCATGTATGGCTCGATGTATTTGTAGCACCCCCTCCCTTTTTTAAGCCGGAGTGACGTTAGCCTTATGTCGAGGCCCTGGCAGGTGCCCCCCGAACGGAGCGAGGGATATCCTTATTCCCCAAACGAATATTGTATTATACAACCAAGCGCGATTATCATGATTATATATATATATATATATATAATGTAGACACTTAGACACTTGAAAGAATGAATTACGAGTTAGACGTAACTCTCTAGATGTGGTTTCCTTTAAATAAAGCAAACTTTCGGCCTTCGTTTTCTCTATACATAGTCACTTTCATTGATCACTGCTAAACCATTCCTAAGGCGTTCATATGTATTAAAGATTCAGAACAGTGGGATGAAGAAAGAGTGGGTGGGCAGTCCGTCACCCGTATTCCCAAAAGTAGACACTCTTAACTGAATAATGAAGTGTAATCATATATAGCCTAAAATATCAAAGCTGATTTGATGTAATGTATTTTCATTATGTATCATCCTTATGCCTATGCTCGTTTAATTGATAGGATATCAAGAAGTTGTGTATTTTTCATCTAAAAAGAAGATGATATATATGGACCTACAGTACAAAAATCATAATCATTGAGATATTAACAGTTATTTCAACAATCAACCTCCATAAACTTCAGAACACAGATTAGACTGCTTTTTTTAGTCAACCAGATGTAAAAAGAAACGTCTGAAATAGTAGAACATCACCCAAAATAAATTGAAAATGTAAATTCCTAAGCTCCTGCTATTTTTGGCACACTGCTCATCAATTGTATTCTTTCATAATCAGAATGGTCTCATCCATCATCATAATCATTTCGACGTTACACAATCTCTCATCCCATTTTACTACCACCCCATTCATCATTTACATCAACCGCCCCCATCCCCTCCCGCCATTGAGAGTCATCCAGGGCTTCTCCTCCGTCTAATTACACCACAGCGCCCGTCGTCTAATTCCAGAGGAGTTTCTGCGCTCCTGGTCAGCGAGCAAAGACAACTGTTCAGGGAATGTAACCCCAGAAATTGGGTCAAATGAATTAAGACTGCCAGTAGTTTGCAAGACGTCTTTATCAAACGACGGGAGGGCGATGTTGTGTCATAGTCCACTATCCTTTTTCAAAGAGAGATGGAGTTCACCTTTCTATCCCTTTTTCAACCTTTATGTCTTCCCTGGGAAGCAAGCGGCACCACAAAGGAGAAGGAACAGCATCTACAAATTTAGGAGCCATTTTTCTTCGGAGTATTTGGAGGCTAATGAATCAAACTGGTTAAGATTCGGAGTGCTTCTTCTCTTTACGTGACTTACAAACTCCTTAAATAGATCTTAAGGTACAACTTCACTATAAACCAGCATTTTAACAGCTTTTGTTTATTTCGGACTGTCTAAATATATGTGTAACTATAATTATATTCTTATGAATACAAAAATATAAATGTTACGCGACCTCCCCCCCCCCCCTTACGCTCAAACCATTGTGGTGACAGTGATGTCACACTGGTAGAACAAAATGAATGTCGAACGGTGAAAGTTCAATGGGATGGTACTTACCATCCTCTCTCTCTCTCTCTCTACATGCACACACCCCCACAGGCACACCCCCACACAACTCTATCTCACACAATATCTTTCTTTCTCTCTCATTTTCTCTCCGTTTCTCCACTCATTCGTTCTCAGCCTCTACACCTTTTTTCTCCCTTTTCACCATTACTCATATCTTCTTTTCAAGTTCTGTACTTTCAAATTCACAAAATCAGCTCTCCTCCCCGCACTCAATTCAAATACATGGAAAATAGCAAATCTTGACGTTATGAATGGCACATCACTTCCTATAAACATGCATCACATCGTCTGGACGAAATAATGGTTAAGAGATCCCTGAAGAGTTAAGACACATCATTCTCTCTGAGTGCATCTGTTCTTTGTGGTATACCGTTGTGACAGTATGTGGTAATATAAGTCTCATGAGATGAGCCCCCAGTGAACATCACCTGCATCCTATATATACGTGTCTCCCATTGTCTGCTTCCGTTAATAGGTAAGATGCTAGTATTTCATGATGTGACACAGTCAGTATGATGATTGAATCTCTGTATCTCTCTTTCATTATGGCGTTGATGTTTTATTATAAGCCTGCGCCTTAAGTTAGAGTACCTATACAGTCTTTGGTAACCAGTATCTGAGTGGCACTATAGTCCTTTACCAAGGCATGAATCTACATTTGCCACACTCGACCCAGGTGAGGTAAATGGGTTTCCAACAATATATTCCTTGAAATACTAAGGCATCCCATTAGTAGCTATACTGGGCGATTACACACTGCCGGTTTAGATGGAAGTTGGATGCAATCAGATCCATTTTATCAAATAGTTTGGCTAACTCGTTTTCAATGGGTTAAACATGGAGTTTATATCGCTGTTTGGCAAGCCTCGTCCAGATAGAAATTGCAAAACATTGTAACTCGCTGAAAGTGAATTGACCAAACTCTGCAATATAGGGCAATAATTGCATCTAACTTCGGGGGGGGGGGGGGACCGCATGAACCGCCATATAAACAATGACCGCCTATGAAAGCTGACATGTGCCCGAAGTGTACCTTCTATTATCACTGTTATCGATTTCAAATGTTTTGCTAGTTCCACAAGCAATTAACCATAGTCTATCATACGGTACATCTAAATTGTCTTTGTACAAAATCATAAATTGAAATGACGATGAAAGGGTGATCAAAATTAATGGATCCTTTTATTCTGTTTGATCGTGTCAATCATAGACATGACAGAGAAAGGTGAATGATATTGTGGCTGAACTGTACTGGCATGATCTCATGTATCACATTTTCTCGACTCTTTTCCCTCAATCAGGCAGTAGAAAAAAATTTAAGTGGTGGACGTCCAAGAGAACCAATTGCTCGATCCCCGCCGGAACTTTAACGACTATTTCTACCCTAATCACTAGTCATCGCCTTCATCCAGAAGCCCTTCATCATGGTCTAGGAAAGAAGACCGCCGCATCTTTCTTCCTGATCACTAAACCCTTGTCGAAGGCCCAATAAGAAAACAATTCAAAGTGTGGTCATGCTGATAGGGGAATTCATATTCAGTCTTGGCCTACGGGTGGCTTGAGAAAGTACATCAGACAAGTGAACTTTGTGGCGGCGGCTCCATTTTAAGAGGCATTGCAAAGTATATAGCGGCGCACCGATGTCTGGTAAAGACGCGCTCGTCGACACTGCAAGTACCCTTCCTTCACAAAATGTTACTTTTGAAAGTATATGGTGTATCATTTATGTAGTCGTTGCAGTGACTGTCTGAGGGATCCTTGAAAAACGCCGTTTGAAGTTCAGTTTAAGATGGTAGAGCTACCTTCTTGTGCAATTTCGTTTGGAAAAATAATTCCTCCTTCTCCCTTCCCCCTCTCCCTTGTTATCTTTATTATCTTTCACTATTTCCACAAAGCTTTTTCTTTTCTATTTAATCACGATTCAATATTGCTCTTTACTCCTCGAAATACTGCCAAAACGAGGTTTACCTAACATGTCTACATCATTATGTAGGTACATATTGCTTGCAGGTATACGGATACAACCATGCTCATATCAGAAACACTAATATGCTATTTTCACACTGTCAAATTGAGCATTTTTAACAATGAGAATCACATTTTCACATAGCTATGCGAACACACTATGAACACTAATTCTGTAGAGGTGTCCTTATTGTGGAATCTCCACACCCTTGAATATGGGCATTATAACAGGGTGAATTACATCTTCAAAAACCGTAAAGGGTGTTGCAACTGAAGAAAATATTTGCAATCAATTACAAATTTCAGTAGCGAAAATACAAGTTAAAGATCAATTTTAACTAAAGCACATCATAGTCTTTGATGCATGTAAGATGCAGACAAGCGTTTAGTTGAAAATGTGACATTAATTGCAAGACTTTATGATTGATTTTTGAGTGCCTAAATTTGATTGCAATCGATTACAAGTTCCTTGCAAAACCGTAATAGTCCATTATTTGAACCCACTGTCAACACACTGTGTGACGTTGTGTTCTTACCACCAGGAAAGGACATAGCCGGGGTAACATAGCTGTGGTTAGGGAGGTATGGAGTATAAACTGAGACAAAACAAAAAAGGAAGAAAAATAAATCGTAAGAATCCAATAAAGCAGGGGGAGCACGGAATCTAGGGAATCATATACAGAGATCGCATATGAAAATAATCTTTAGAATTCAATTTGCGAAATGAGTAAAGCGACCCACCATGCTGTGTGCAAAATGAACGTAGACGTACCGAGCTTACATTATTGGATTACATTGATAAGACCTGCCTGTCTTGCTTTGAGCTATAGCAGAATTGATTAGCAAACTTACCTTCAGAGACATCTTTGAAGGAAGGAATTATAAACAACCCCGTCAATGACCGGCGATATCCCCTTCTGAAACAAAGTAAGAATATATTGCCTGTATAATGAAATCCACTGTATTATGCGTGAATTAGGCATGAATAATTGATCTATGTTAATCTTTTCTTCATTAAAAAAATGATTATACGTTTTTAATCCCTCGGATCTTAGAAGAATTTGTGGACTTTGCCCTCAAAATATGTTGAAAAAGAAATCAACTACATGACTTGTATTAAATATCTTGATTTTAGGCGCTTGAACCTGATCTCCTCCCTTCCAAAAACAATACATGGAAGTTGTTGAATATCATTATGTCATTTATGTTTACAACTTTCTAAATTTAATTACTTTCATTCCCTCATTTTCCTGATATTGTTTCATTTTTTTAACAGGGCGTCGTTTCATCTATACGTATATACAGTTCTCGTAACTTATCGATAATGAGCGAAAATTTGTCTCACTCTTCGAGCAAGTGAGAATGATATCATGAACAACATCGCTCCTGTCACTCAAAAGAGGATGCATTAACACTCCATTTCGAGTGAAAGTCCATTTATTCGTTTTACAGAAGTCTGAAAGATTCATCATATTATTTAAGAGTCTAATTTCTCCAAAATATTTCAATATCAATAATTTTCTCTTCCTATACTTCGTGAAAAGAAAAGCAAAAGCACCCCTTTCTCATTGACTATCCTCACTCGACGTCTACACCAAGGAGGGGTAAAAAAGGCGCCCTCTTTTTCTTCAAAAGTTGTCTGTCAACATAGAGATATATATCTGTATGTCCGACAAGCACTGAAAAGTGTCCAAGGTCAACACATATTCCGCCTTTCCATCCGATTGGTTTTTAATAAAAAAAAAAGTTCAATCCACCCCACCCTTCTTCCTCATGAAGACAGGTACAAAATGTGCCCCTTTTCAATTGTATTAAAAAATACATATTTCCTCTAGGGGGCCCATACCCCTCTCCCCTTGATCCGCCACTCTCTTGAATCTCTGTATTTTAAGGGAAGTCGAGCGATGTTTCTATTTACGTTGTATAAAATAAATGAGTATACTATGAAAAGTAGTTCATGGGAGGATCGTGCGTGTGCCCTCGGGTAAAAGAACACTGTGAAAATTGTGATGGAGTGAAAATGCAGTGGTTTGGGGACGATTAAGTACCTGACAACCACAGGGCATCAGAGATTTGTGTGACAAATAATCGATAGATGATGGACCAGTGTTTATGGTCATCACGGGTCAATCTCTTCTCTTGCCTTCCACTGTCAGTCATCTTAACCTAGGTTGAATTTTACTCGTTATTGTTCGCCATCTCTTGATTTTTAGACCATATCCAAAACCTCTCCCTTTTTATCTATCTATCTATCTATCTATCTATCTATCTATCTATCTATCTATCTATCTATCTATCTATCTATCTATCTGTCTGTATGTCTGTCTGTCTATCTATCTATCTATCTATCTATCTATCTATCTATCTATCTATCTATCTATCTGTCTATCTATCTATCTATCTATCTATCTATCTATCTATCTATCTATCTATCTATCTATCTATCTATCTATCTATCTATCTATCTATCTGTCTGTATGTCTATCTATCTATCTATCTATATATATATATATCTATCTATATCAATCTACTTATCTACTCCTCTGCACGTTTCTTCCCCTCCAATCATCCCCTCCCTCTCTCTCTCTTTTCTCTGGTTCACTTATCTTTCATTTGCGTTACGTCATTATCATCATTCTTAAACCAGTTGTATACGTAAAATCCAGATTCGAAATCAAATGAAATGACGTTGAATAACTTGGAAATTATTATAATCATAACATTGGTGAGATAGCTCTGAGATGAAGTGCATATTGTGTATGGTCATCAATAACATTTTCGAATTGACATGATGGGGTAAATTATCTATGTACATTTATATTACACCTTAAATATACTTATTTATGATATGTAAATTATTGTTATATATGTTTTGCTTATTTTCTGTCGATGACTTCATTTTTTGGAATTAACAGCATGGGATGTCGAGAAAAAAATTGAAAAACACAAACGAAAAATTCCAGTACTCGATTGCTAGCCATATTAAATAGGCTTTGCTATGGCATATATTATGGACTTATTCTACCAGATACCCATTTAAAACCTGGGTGGAGAGAGGACAAGTGTGGATTGCCGCCTTGCCCAAGGAGCTTAGGTAGCGGTGGGATTCGAACACAGGACTTTATGATTACGAGGTGAGAGTCCGAACCGCTACACCACAGACATGTAAAATAAGAATAAATGTAAATGATTTTCACCTACGTGATTAACTCATATCATAAAAGCGTTTAAAATTTTGTTAAAGCATAAATAGCGATAATTTTTATCTTTATTTTTATTCTTATAATAGAGAGGAATGTAATCCTAAACTTAAGGCCTACCATTTTCACAGCATCTAGACGCTCTCAGAAGAATATTAGGTAGGCCAACATAACATAATTGTTGAAATAGAATTGCGTGTAAAGCGAATGGTGATTCCTGTTTAAAGGGTTAGTTCTCCCTGGTGTCAATTTGGTTTTATAACAGCAGAAATAATAGAGAAATAAAATATATCATCGAATAAGAGAGATCTTTAACCTGCGTGCGAGCAGCGTCACGTGGATCATGTACTACAAATTCCATACGTTTCCATTTTAACTGGGACATGAATGAAAATATCTTTCTCATAGATGAAGGTATGGATTACAGAGTAAAAAAAAATACATTTTGGGAAATTTATATCACACGACGTAATAAGTAGCTGCTCGCCTGTGACGTCACAAATCGAATCATAAATTCTGTTATTCTTTGTCGGATTTTCATCATAAACCAACAATTGGTAGGTTAATAACATAGCTGAGAGTGCACAGTAATGACGAGAAATAAACTGTTTTTACGAGTGCCATAGGTCCAACGCAATGTGACGACATGTATATCACCAACAGGGGTTACGTGGCGAACTCTAACAACGTTTGATAACAACTGTTTCGAAGTTTGACATAATTATTAATCTTACTTAACATGCCACCGTCGCCGGTAAATCTATTCATAAATATATTCATACAAACTTAAACCATCAGAGATTTAAATCTTGAATAAACTAATGAGATAAATTGTCTAAATGTTTTACCTTGTTTTATTTTCTAGAATTTCCACTAAGTCCATCAATCCCGACACTGTCGTTGCCATAGACTATTATTTCCAGATTAACATGCACCCTAAATAATAAAACTTTACTTCTTCGCTGGTGGTCTAATTACTCAAAGCCCATGGCACATTATCAGGGCCTGACCTTTACTTTTTTCTTAGGGAGCCAGCCGGGCTCCTCAAGCACTTTTTTAGGGAGCCCGCATAGGTTTTAAGGAGCACAAGTTTATCCCTTTTTTTTGCATAATACTGGTCATTACCTATTAAAATATTAAAGCACACCATCACGATACGTTTTTTGTTTAATAATCATCAGCACCAGTTGTATTTATTCAGGGTAAATCAGATTTTGACACCCCAACACACTTAGACACCGGTCACAAACACATAAGTCAATGACTTTTTTTTTTCATTTTTAATGCCCCCCCCCCTCAAAAAAAAAAAAAAAAAAAGGAAATAAATTAAATACATAAACAAAATTGATTTTTTTTCATGCTGAATCATGGATGTGGGTTGGTGTGTGTTTGTGTGGGTGTGACTGTGCGGTGGACTTGGATATACATGTATATGTTAAAAAAATTAATTCATCATCTAATTTCTACTCCAAATATTGTGTTTATCTCATATCAGTACAAAAACCACACAGGCTAAGTATGTCACATGTAGGCACATGTTACATGTACATGCATGTACCCTAACTTTTCCTGCAGTTCTTTGAAAACGCAGATCTCCACGAAAATTGCATTTTTCTATGGGGGAGTCTAAATTCGGTGAAAAAGTATTCATCAATAACTTAAATATATATCACAATGAAGAAACCATCCAACTTTATTGGTAGTTTAAAAAAAAAAACCTGAAATGTAAACTCTATCTGAAACAGAAAATCATTATCATTGAGGCATTTACTGACCGAATTGTCCCCCAGAGCTCAGGCAGAGAGAGAGAGCTCCGACTTGCACAAGTGTCAGTGCGTGCGTGAGTAAAATCCGACGGCCTCCTAAAATCAGATGTTGCCATGTTTGATGATTTACTGTCTCATATTTACCCCCTCCCTTGAAAAAATGAAACAAAGGATTTTTCAGGAATAATTCACTACCGAGGTAAGTTATTTTGGATGTTAATAGGCGCCCTTTTGACAAGCAGAGCCGAAGTCTACATGACACAGAATTGTGATATCCCTAAGGGAAATGTGTGCATTGGAAATTACACACGGCGTAAATGATAATGGACCCCTGTACATGCAACTGTTTCTCGCACCGGTGTAGCCCGATTCTTTTTTCCATAGGTACCATGTGTGTGGAAAAACGTGGTACATAAAAAAAGACGCAGCTAAGCAATTTGAAACTCGCTATTTTCGCTATTTTCAAGGTTTTTTATGATTTTGAAAACATAATTTAGACTTATAAAGCATGAATGAGTGTGCTGGTAAGAAATTGCTTTTTTGGTGGCTGGTACTAGAAAATCTTAGGGAGCCCACCGGGCTTTTTCAATTACTTTCTAAGGAGCCCGCAGAGGTTTTAGGGAGCCTTTTGCCACCGGGCTCCCGCTAAAATCGAGCCCTGATTATATACAACATTTCAACAACGAAAATCAACCCGCAATGGAGCTATGTATTATTATATTTCAATACTTCTCGCCACAGTAATGACGCACAAAAGTAGTGTCAAGGATGGATAGGTGCAAATGTGTTTACGACCACATCAATCAAGGGAGAAGAAACATTGTTCAATCAAACATTACCTGATAGGTAATTACAACAAATGGGATGATGTCTCGATGATGTATACCCTTTCCGTGTTTCGCAGGCTTTGAACTTGGAAAACAACTGATTCCCTATACTCCCATTAGTGACATTTGAGTTACGAAATCAAACTAAAAAAACAAACTAATTTCCATGGGTATGTATATTTTTGTAATTAAATCTATTAATAGTGATTGGGCCTAAGCCTATCATTACATGGTAATACATGATTTTTAGAATAAATCTTAACAAGAATATAAACATATCAGGATAATCGTGATAGGGGGAGGTGATACAAACATAAGGTGAATTTATTTTCATATCAGTCTAAGTTAAGTATATTTTTACATAAATTACTTTATATGGAGCCTCACTATTTATTTCCCTACTGTGTCTTTACTTGCTCTTTTGTCTTCAAGCCTTCTCCCTTTCCTCATTCTCATCAGTTGAAAATCTTAGAGACTTTGCTTCTGCCGCCAGTGTCGATGTATATTTTTGGCAGAATGGCAGAAATTCGAAAGAATAGGCAACGAGAGAGGAGGCTGTTATGGGCATAGATTAGACTAAGATCTATAGGGTCTCTTTACGCTCAAAGCAGTGGCGTAACAGGCGGGGGGGCAGGGGGGGCAAGTTGCCCCCCCCTGGCGGATTTCACCGGGAAAATAAAAGAAAAGCGGGAAAAAGAAAAAAAAGGAGGGAGAAAGAAAGAGAAAGGGAAAGGAAAGGGGAAAAGGAAAGGAGGAAAGGAAAGGGAAAGGAAAAAAATGAAAAGAAAACGAAGAAAAAACTTTTTTTAATAGAAAAGGAAGGAAAGCGGGAAAATATACGAAAGAAGAACATTTGAGAAAGAACAAATCATTCCGAAATAGGCCTATGTAATGCAATAGTACGGTGGGAAATAAATTAAAAGATGACAAAATGGCAAACAATAGCGGGAAACGAAGGTAGAATGTAATTAGTCAAAAGCTAATTTTTGGAAAACAAAGAAAAGGGACAAGAAAAAAAAATAACACGACCGGGCTGCCGATGATTGATATTAAAGAGCGGGAAGAAAGATGGACTGCATACCTCACTGTGATATAAGCTTGCTAAATTTTATGCAAATAAGCTACCGGGGCTTTGCCCCAGACCCCACGCAGTAGGGGCTCTTCATTTATAACCTTCAAATGGCTCTATAACGCCCCCCGTTCACAATCACGTTCAATCACTGCACAGGCGCGGGGGGGGGGGGGGTCTTGGTTCCACACCCAAGAGGAAATAAAATAAATTATAGGAGACAACGTATAATGAAATGAATGGAAACATTGAATTGTGTTATTTGCTGAATATAATGGAAAAATCTATCACATAATTAGAATGTAATTTCAATAGGCAATTTTTTCCAGCTCGCTTTGCACGCTGGCAACGTTTTACAGATTTTTCCCACATCACTATGTTTTGCCCCTCAAAATATTTGGTTCATTACGCAACTGGGTTGAATAAATGTGTTGTGTAAAAGCTATATCCTGTACATGCCCGCGATTTGATTAAAATAGCGCGAGGTTTAAATGGCTTTGATATCAAGAAGTTCCGGGGGCTCCGCCCCGGAACCCCAACCGCACAGCACTTCGTATGGAAGGGTTGGGCCATGGCCCCAAAAAGTTCTACAAACAAGAACAAAAAAAAGGAGGAAAGAAAAGCAAAGGAAAAGTGTAAAATTTGATTTTATTTACTGAATATAATACCAAAAAATAGCTCAAAGTTAGATTCTTCTTTGTTTGCTGTATGTGTATTTTGTTTCCTTTATTGCAAAGCGCGTAGAGAAACTTTCAGTTTATTATGCGCTATATAAGAGAAGTATTATTATTAGTAATATTATTATCATGAAAAGGTGATTTTTTTTTCTCGCTCGCTTCGCTCGCTCGGGACTTATATAAAGCAGCTTTTTAGCTCATGTTCTATACTGCGCCCCTCGGTTTTTTTTTACTCTTCACGCTACTGCCACAAAGAAGAGTGAAATATATTATTCTCTGGATATCATGTCAAAATCTATCACAAAATTGGATTTTTGTATTAAAAAGTCAAAATTTTTGCTCGCTCGCTCCGCTCGCTCGCAACTTTTTTTTAAAGATAAATTTTGCCCGATACGCAATATCTGGCCTTCTCAAAATAGTCGCCTCATTACATCATTACACCTGTTCATACCATGATATGACCGGGAAATGTTGGGCTCTTGCCCCCCCTGGCCACCGACCCCTGTTACGCCGCTGGCTCAAAGTAGGGATCTGACTTTTCGCACAGGACGAAGGACTCTAGAACGGAGAAAATATATTGCCATATATGCCCTTTATGACAAAGAACAACCAAGAAGTCTTTGTCGAAATTCGTGAATCGAAAAAGCAGTTTAGTCCTTTCAAAACTTAGAACGAATCTGCTGATGCAGTTCACTGTTTTTTGACAAGGACCTCCCAGCTATTCTTTGTTATTTGACGTCATTTTTAATACATTAACTGCGTTCTTGAATCCTCTGTACATCGCGAATCGAAATCTCTCTTATATCGCAACTAAATGACTTAAACTCCATTTAAAACATAGATTATCGGCTCCATTGTCATAACTCCTTGAAGAAAAACGACCCTATAGGTGCATAATTGTTGATGTTAAGTTGACGAATAATATATGAATGGTTTACGAATTACTGTACTTTTAATCAGAAAGTAGATATGAAGAACAGTAACAAGATCGATTATTGTCATAATTATCGGCGAAAATAAACCTTTATTATACAGGATACAGTAAAAAAATTCATTGGTCCATGAATGCAACCATTACATAGGGCATGTATGAATTCTGCTTAAAGTGACAAAATAAACACAAGTATTCCTCCCTTTCGTCTTTGGTCTCGTTCAATCGTTACTTCCTAAAGTTAAAATCATTTTATACAAGTGTAATGAATAGCAAGAAAACCTATTTTTCTAAATATCTTGAACAGTAAAGGTACAATAACAAAAGAAAGGCGAAATGGTGTTGCCATTGGGGTGATCTAAATGGGACGTCAAATATCCCAAGGAAATAATTGGTGGGCTATAGGGCAAAAATAGTTTAACTTTCCTTTTTATGCTCTATTTTTTGTTTCCTCCTTTTTCGTAGAATTAAATCTCGCATTTCCCGAAATATCACTGGGAGGGGGGAGGGGGTATGCCCTGCCCCCCCTCACTTATCGCCTCATGGTACTGCCCATGAATAAACACACGATTCATTCCATGCACGTAGATAGAATTGAATATCACACGGGCTTCAGGAAGTTCTAGAAATGCATCTTCTTGACATTTTTGTTTCCATCTAGCCAGGGTTCAGAATTAATCGGATGTAAAAATGTTCTCCCATAGGAACGACAACACGAAACCATCCTTCACCTATCTTGGAGTACAACTCCTATAGGTTTTATTGTTCATAAAAATATACCAGACGTAGCGCTGACTCAATTCTCTGTCAAAACAAATCGGGCAGTTGTCTTAAATTGGTGTCATATCATGTGTTTACTCTTTTGTAAGAAACAGTATGCATTCACTTATTACATACACTCTAAAAGATTGAGTAAGATACGCCCAACAATGGGTTTAAAAGGGAACATAATATCATGGACGTAAGCAGCGGGGGCTGGGAGCTCAATAGCAGAAGTACATGTAATTCTTAAATATTGATGCAAATGCTTACAACCAACTTGATACCAATAAGTGATGGCTAAATCTTAATACTGAGATTTTTAGATTACAAAGTCAAAATCCTCACGTCCTTTCTTTATTAGGGGGAATGCTTTTAAATAGTTTGCTTGTCAACACTTTTCTCTTGCCATTTTTTCCCATCATTTTTTTTAACTTGTCATTCTGTCCCAAAAAGGGAAATGTCTCTGACATGAGTCGCTTTCTTTCCAATACATAGGAAAGAGTAAACAGTAAATTGTTTCATTAACTTTTAGAATACAGCGACATGTCACGAGGACGCTACCATGTCGACTGGACGTAGAGAGTCATATTTTCTTTTTTTTTATAACATAACTCACGTAAGGATTGCTAATGTTTTACACAGACGAACATCTAAATGGCGTCTGTAAGTTGTAGACGCTGTGTTCAAGATGTCTATGTTGTTAAACACACCACATATTGAATAGACAAGGAGCAATAATCATTTTAAGGGGTAACGTCTTTAGGGCTGACGCCCTCCCATCAACGCCAATGTTCTGTGATAGGAGTTGCAGGAGTGTCAAGTTGACAAACAGCTTACCAGGTGGCGGCAATCTCCGGGCTAAAAGTTTGAACCCCGCTTCCTCTCTGTATCTCCCCATCGTCGCTATATTTTCTAGTTATTTTTAGAGACATTTTCCCAAACCTCTCTATCTATCTATCTATTTATATATTTATCTATCTATCTATCTAACTATCTATCTCTGTCTGTCTTTCTATCTATCTATCTATCTATCTATTTATCTATATCTATCTATTTATCTATCTATCTATCTATCTATATATCTATCTATCTATCTATCTATCTATCTATCTATCTATCTATCTATCTATCTATCTATCTATCTATCTATCTATCTATCTATCTATCTATCTATCTATCTATCTATCTATCTGTGTTATCGTCTGTCTGTAAGTCTATTCATCTATCTATATATATATCTATCTACCTATCTATCTATCTATCTATCTATCTATCTATTTGCTTATATTTATCAATCTATCGTTTGCCTCGACTGCTCCCTGCCTCTCTCTCTCTCTCTCTCCCCCTCCCTCTCTCTATCTATTACTCCCTCTCTTCCCCGCCCTCTTTCTCTTTATGTATTTCCTTTCTTCTTTTCTTCTTATTTTTCCCCCTCTCTCTCATTTGCTAACCTTGTCTGTATATAGAAAGTAGGGGAACAAAATAAGAGAATTTTAAAAATGTGACGAGCTTTAGATTGTTATGGTGTAACGTGTAGTGTATCAATATTATAGGCCCAATAAGTTTTATTTGTGTCCCACTCCAATGGCGTGATGAGCCGAACTTTTTTAGGGGCCGAACACCGTGTATGGAGCGAAATTTATAAAAAGTAGCGAGCGAGCAATGTTTCTTTATATCCTCTCAATACTTAACGCTTATTGTGTGATGGATTTAGACAATGTATTTTGAAAATAGCATCATAAATTATTTCACTCTTTTTTATGCTTTTTCTCTATACACTGAGAGAAGGCATAAATGGAAAGGATGTGGGCATTTTTGAAAATCATAACAATAAATAAGAATTTCAACCTCAGTATTTGGCAACAATTGGGTATCATGTTGTGTTTTGCATGCAGTTTAAATTTGCCATGCCACCCAGGGATATGGATACACATCCGGTAAGTGTTCGCTTCAGTCATGATTACTTCATGTACATTTAAGAGCTTCGATAATCCAATTTGACTGTCATAACAGAAATGGTCTTCAAAATGTTATTGAACGGTGACGAACTTATAACTTATATGTCTATCGGGCATGGATTTATCAATGAACCTTAGAAATGTTTATTCAGGCTGGTATAGTGCACGCAAATAATGAACAAAAATACATTGATCAAACTTTTGATTGTGTCTATCATTGATCGTGTTCATACAGAGAATTTAAATTCGAGCGCATTTCGGCGGATGCGGGTGGATTTAAGAGTCAAGAGGATGCGAGAGGAACTCTTGCGTTTTGCCTCTGTTACTTACGGAGAATCTTATTAGTTCACTGCAAAAACTCCGGTGTCGATTTAACACCAGCCCGGAATCTATATATTTCCACACCAGAGAAGTGTTAAACAACAGCAGTTTCGTTTTGGTCTAACATCAGATAGGTGTTTATACACCAATTAGTATTAAAACAGCATCGGTTTGATTCCAAACTGGTGTTGTTTCGATACTTCTCTGGTGTGGACATAATAGATTCCGGGCTGGTGTTAAATCAACACCGGAGTTTTTGCAGTGTTGGCATGACACGTTTTTATCTTCCAACCTCGATCCCAAGTCTTACTAACTCGTTCCCAATAACTTCTAATCATGCAAATCGTTTCCACGAATAATTAACTCGTTCCATCGACTTACTTTACCCATTCCCTCGATTTACTAGTACTTAAAACTCGTTTCCGCTACTTACTATCGTTCCCACACCGCGTTGTGAATAGCTACTAGCCGAATATCAGATTTAGATTCAACCCTAATGTATTTTAATTTAAAGCTAAATGTTTTTCTATGTTTTGAGGATTGAAATTAACTCTTCGGATTGAAAAATAAATATAGTATTCGGCGGGCCATTATTCATAATCCTTCAAACTCAGAATGTATGCCATGGGCACGAGTTATGAAAAAACATGTCTTAAAATGTAATTAAATAATGGCACTTTCATCAAAACTATTATATTTCTCTGTTCAGCACTGGCGTATAGATGGTGGGGGTGTTGGAGCACTGGACCCCCCCAAAAAAAATGAAAAGAGAAGCGTGATATATGATATGTAAGCTATTATGCAACATACTCGTCGTTATGTTTAATGTGGTCAAAATGATAAATCTTACCAAGTTAATGTGAAAAGACGTCCATGAAAACAATAACAATCACACCAGCGACTCCATACTGACCAGTGGTTTGCCTGTAATAGTAAAAATAATACATTAATTATAATATGTCAAAAATCGGATTAATAATTAGTGTGACTGGGCAATGAATTTCGGAGTCACACTAAAATTCATTTTCTTCAATAAAAGAAAACCCATTGCCAAAGTGATAAAAAATATCTTGTAAGACGTAATTTAACAAATGGCATGGACAAAATCGTGTGAACATTTGTAATATTCGATCAAAGATGAACAAAGGTTATCTATGTTCTGTGACTGTATACTTTTTCTCGTGCATATACAGCTTCAGAAACTTTTTTTTTATTTACGCAAGAACTTGGAGCTACAGTGTTATATTTGAGTGACTACTGGCTCATATTGCATTTCGCCCATCCGTTATCGACACAATTTCTCCCTTTCTCTCAGAACCTGCCCTTCTCATCTTATCTCAATTCTTCCTGGATAGGTGCTTAAATTTCTGGAGATCCATGTTTCTTTTGTCACGAAATCTCCTGACTGTTGGTACCTCAGTCTCGTCATCTTATCCCAGCTATCTCATTTTATGAGAGTTAGTTGAGAAATGGTATATCCTGCTACCCTGCAAGCGTCTCAAGTGTGCCGCCACTTTGGGAAATTGTTTGGATGGTGTTGCACTAGCTCCGATTTCTCCGCAATCGTTTCGGGAATTTAGAATGAAATGTATTTCAACGTGAAAAGAAAGAGATTTTTTCTTGCACTGTAAAAACACTGTTTGAAATTTGAAGCAAGTTGTTTAAGCCCGTCACTCTAACATCAATTGTTTAAAGTTTGAAACAAGTTGTATATATTTTTTTAAAACAAGATGTTGAATACGTTTAAAAATTCATTTACATGGAGCTTATTTCACATAGAGTTGCAATCAAACCCAACTAAAAAAAATCCCGCACAACTTGATTTTTTTCAGGCAACTAAAGCTCGACTTTAGGACTTGTGTTTTAATATTTTGAGTTTCGCTCAAAATTCATTCTTTATTTTTGTTTTCTTAAAAAAAAAGCCCCTACGCAGAAAGTGGTAAATGTTTAATTCAAAACTTTTTGACATTGGACTCGAACCCCGAACCTCATGATCCACACTGAGATAACACATCCATAGCAATTTGGTTTAATAAAGGTCAACTTGAGAACTTTCCATTATTCTCCTTATTTTGCAAAACAGATGGCAGCAGTTAAAGCCCATGATAAATTCCCCATGAAATAAATCGTTTTTTACCATCTTCCTTTGATCTATTGTTTCCCCAACAAAAAAAAAAATGCATATACTGTAAGAACAAGCAGTAATCAGCATAGAATACAAAATTGATACCAATTGCAAGCGCGTGCATGGTGCTATTGAAGTAATGCGACAATATCTTCAAATTAAGAAATGGATATCTTAGATGGGCGGCACGCCGTCATCTTTTAAGTTCTTCGTTTTCATTACCGTTTTATTGGTCGTTTGTCTGGTCACGCACGGACAACGTTACGCAGCACCAGCCCACCGGTTGTGGGGTCAGCGAAAAAATGGGTTCCCCACCGCGGACACGAACCTGTGGTTGGATTCTAAGAGCCAGAAGTATTTAATTCAAATCTTGATAATTTATAATTACTAAGGTGATGCTGATGTCTTGAATGCTCCCAGCCCCCCCCCCCCAAAAAAAAGAAAGATTACATCACAAAACACCTAAAACCATTAAATAAAATAAAGTAAGTTATTGAATGTTCTTAAAATGTACACAATTACTTAATTCTACTTTAATTTTAGCTTGCTTTAATATGAACTGCTTGTTAGTAAACACATTGTAACAGGATTTAGCGTTGGTGAAAGTGGAATATGCTTTCATCCCAGCCGAGCAGATGCCAATATTTCGATATAGTCTATCCTTTCTTTTCAGAACAAAGAGTTTTGTAAAACGTCATCCCACAATAAGCTATAAATGGACAAGATTGGGTTTTTTTCAACCTGAAATTTTATTTTTTCCAAATAGAATTCCCACGAAGCATTCACAGCACAGCAAAGGCTGATTGAAATATCTTATTCTCATTTTCCCCTTCTCTGATAATCACCAGAGAGTCTTAATAGATATATCGTATTTAAAATGTGTGAATCCCATTTCTATTAATTGAAAAATTAATAGAGCATGGAATTACTTTTTGATCATTCAGCATCCTAAATATACTACCGATTAAAGGAGAATGGGACCCTTAGATAAATTGACAGTTATATACAGCAAAAGAAAACAAAAACAACAACTACAAAGAATTAATTTATTGAAAGTTTGAGAAAATGAATACATGATAAGAAAGTTACGAGTATATTTGAATCTTGAGATAACGAATTTTACGAACGGCCTTGGATTGGCAATGCGATTGTTGACATATTTTACTTAAATTGTCACTTATATCAAGTCAATACGTAGATCGACATGTAATAGAAGTTTCATGAAATGTAATCATAGACAGAGAGCAAATTGCCCATTCGTCTACTGACAATTCGTCCACTCACCACAGTCAATGTTGTCCATCACTCACTATTTATTTTGTTTGTTATTGTTTGAATTATACAATATTTCATTTTTTACCTATTTGACAACAAGGACCAACTTAACTGAACCATAAAATGTTATAACAACGGTAATGCCACGTGTTCAGGGAGAAATGAAACTTTGTTTCACAGGACAATGAGGAGAACATTAGAATATTCATATTTCATATAATAAACTACAAAAGAAATAGTGGGTGAGTGGTGTCATCAGTTTCCTCATTTGCATATCGATCAGGATGTGCATATAACTGTTTTGTGAAATTAAACGAAACTTTAAAGTGTGTATTTTTATAATTTTCTTATTTTACATCCGATTTTGATGAAATTTTCAGTGTTATGCTTGTTCGATTTATTTCTTTTTATTCAAATCAACTTTTTGTTGGGGTGGACTTGTCCTTTAAACTAACACTGTCAATTTAACACCGATGTAAAATAACTGATTTGGGCCTCTATGTAAATCATTTAAAGCTTCACTAAAGAGGTACCTTTTATCTAAATACTTATAAATTCTCACCTGCACTCGCACTCATTTGCACACACTTCATCTTGCCCCTTCACCCCCTTTCCTTTTATTATATTTTAAGCAATATAAGTGACATCACTTTTAAATAATAAAGACCCGGTATTTTTATAATGGTTTCCATGTAGCCTCTTTTCCCCTGGCTGCTATTATTTCAAGCTTTCAGCTTACGATAGCTGGCCTCTGCATTTAAATTCATTTGTTATTGTTTACATGAATATTATGTCTATATATCTACTTAACTACTATACAATTGTCACCTTTGTAACTTGATCAGTATGTATGTTTGATTTTATATCATTGTTATAAATTTGTAATTTTGATTTATTAATAAATGCAGAAATACTGCTTTAAAAAATGTACACCGGTTAACACCATAGTTTTTGCTGTGTACCTTCATTTATTCTAATTCCATTCCGTCCATCAACATTTCGTCTAAAAACATTTGGTCAAATAACCATTTGGTCCAATTATCACTTCGTCTAATCACCAGTTCGTCTATTACCATTTCGTCTCATAACCAGTTGGTCTAATATCCGTTTTATTTTCATTCATTTTGCCCAATAAACACTCTGTCTTATTTGACCAATAGGTATATGGACTAAATGGCTATTCGACCAACTGGTTATTAGATGTAATTGTGAGTGGACGAATTGGCAATTAAGTCATGTGGCAACTGGACGAACTGATGGTAGACGAAATGAGAGTAGACAAGTTGGCAATTAGACCAAATGAAAATAAATCGTTTGTAGGCCTACTCTCAAAAAAATGAGCGAAAATAAAGACAATGAGGTATTTTCAATGTAAAGGGGGGGGGGGGGTGCATATCTTTGACATCACAGATTTTGGTCTCATTGCAACGGAAGGATCTGTCAATAGCATTAGTGATATTCGACATTCAAATGCTCATAAATGTGTTAATTATATTTCTTTTTCCGGGTTTCATTGTCCTTTAAGTTCTGATATACAACATCATAGTTGATTGCTGCAATCAATGAAAGCAATGAATTCTTTTCTCAATCTCGGTGATTAAAACTTTTATCACAGTGATGAAAAACTCTCATCCTTTTTATCCTAATTTTAATTCAAGGAAAAGAAGAGATTAATTTTCGATAGATTCAACGAAAATCACTATGCTTTCATTTACTCATTTGATTCACATTTCTTTTTTAATTTTCCACTCGAAACTGAGTGAAACATGGCAAAAATCCTGTACAAAATGGTACAATATTGTACATCCATACAATAATCATATGTTATCCGCGGAGTATTGGTCTGTACATGTCCAATAACAAACAAATAAAACATGTACAAAAAAGTTGCAATAAATCAAGTCAATTATAAATGCTCCATGTAAAAATTGTATATCAATTTGTTGCACCCTCGCAACGCTTAAAGGGAGTATTAATAGGCAGTGTAATTATTGTAGCACGTAAACGCTTTGATAATTTTGCGAAGAGAATATCGACGCTATTATGAGCAATCGTTATTTTTTTTCTAATAAAATATACAATCATGAAAATCATGATAATTACGACACGTTTACTTTCATTTGGTTTTTTAATAGATTGCTGAAATCCAAAACCAGATAAATGAATATGGTTTGGGGTGTAAATACAATATTCATATACTTTTCAAAGGTAAACGTAAATATTCATATAATTTGCCAAGGAATATAATTATAGTCGAACTTGATTTTCAAAAGACTTAATCAACATGACCAATAACAAGTTACAAACTACATGAAATCTTATAAAAAGGGGGTTTGGAACTGGGGAGGGGGGTCTACAGTCCCCCAGGACCCACCCCAGTCTTGATCAGATGATCAAAATTACGATCTGATTATGAGTAAGTTTTTGCATGGTTGCCTCCCCCCCCCCCCCACACACATATTTTCGAATCCGTTCTGAGGCTTTGTAAGCTACTGAGATAGTGATAACAATAAGAACAAAATGTCATCGATTTCTAGATACATGTATTGTGAAAAAATAATGATAATAATCCGCTTTTATATAGCGCTTAATACATAGGAACGACGTTCCTAAGCGCTTTACAGATATATTATTACCCCAATCATCGGATCCAATCGGATTCCCACACACACTGTATGCACATCCTCCACTCCTTGGGGAGTATTCCAGTCAGTCGCCGGTGAGGCGCACACAGTACTGGACAAGCTACAATGAATTTCACATCCTACCGGATACCCATTTAGCACCTGGGTCGAGAGTGGCAAAGTGTGGGTTAACGCTTTGCCAGACAGCGGTGGAATTCGAACACATGACCCTCTGTTTAAGAGTCAGAACCACTACACCACGGTTTCTCCAACTTTTGCCCTGTTAAAATTGAACTAATTGGATTGTAATCCAAAATATAGTATAGAATCGGTTCAAGTGTGACATGGCCTACAGTATGGTCACATAACGTATGCATATT
Source organism: Lytechinus pictus (assembly GCF_037042905.1). NCBI lineage: Eukaryota > Metazoa > Echinodermata > Echinoidea > Temnopleuroida > Toxopneustidae > Lytechinus > Lytechinus pictus. The sequence goes on along the minus strand of NC_087246.1, from coordinate 60,846,278 downwards.
CCTTACTCTAGAGGACAACAATCGAGAATTGGTCAAAACATTATAATGAGTGTTATAGAAAGAACATTTAAACATTAAAACTTGATTGTTAAATCGGGATGGGGATTATCACGCACTGACAACTACGTTGTCCATCACACGTGAGAGTTGTTCAGCTATGGTGAAACAAAAGTCGCTCACTGATAAGGAGATGGCCTTAGCTTTGTGGCATGCCCGGTTACATATTAAAAAAAAATTTTACTCAACAGTAGTGTTCATGACAGCACTAGCGTATAGAGGGGGACTTTAGAGTCATGCCCCCCTAAAAAAGAAATTGTATTGACTAAGAAAAAAAATGAGAAAAGGAGTCGAGAGAAAATGAAATTGGATGTGATATCATTATTAGAATTAAAAAAACAAAGTAATATAGGTCAAAATTTATCACAAAATTAGTATTCTGGTTTTAAAAAGGTCAAGATATTTGCCCAAAACGCGATTTCTGGGCCCTTCAAATTTGTTGGCTCAGTATAACGCCTCTGCGTAACAATGTCGGATGATCCGCGAAAGTGATCTTATAAAAAAATATTAGAATATAGATTATAAGTATGTTTTTCATACAATTATGTATTTGTTTCTGATATTCAAACAGGTTGGCACATATCTCGAAGTTAACTTAATCATTAGAAATAAAATGATGTGTGAGGGATGCTGAATAGTATAGTTCAAGCGCAAAGCCACGTGTGTGCATAATCGATGGGTCCTGTGCCAAGATGTAATACCCATGGAGCGATCTGTGACTTCCTATGTACCCTTCTCATGTTCGTTTAAATAGGTTAATTTACTCAGACAACATACCCTCCCCATCTAAGCCAATGAGCGCCCCCGCTGACTACCACGTGATCCTTTAAAACTGCGCATACCATTCTCAAGTGGTCATAATTATAGTTACACGAGGCGCCATGAGTTACAGCTCTGAGCGCTGCCCTATTTTTTTTTTTTTTAAGATTTTGTCGAGAAAGATTGATGGTGAGTTTGTCTATTTTTGATCTGAAAGCAAAACCGGCACTTCGCCATTTCCAAGAGTAAGAATTTAGAAAAAAAAACTAGGCCTGCACCAATCAATTATAGAGTAGAACTTTGTTGGCCTTTACAAGTTATGATTGTATCTGCTAAACGTTTTGTCAAAATTCTCAAACTAAGATATGTCACATTCAATCATACCCTAAAATATGCCTATCCTGTTCTTGTTTCCCAGAAATTTCACACATCGTGCCATATATATATATATATATATATATATATGAGAAGGGTATATAGGAAGTCACAGATCGTTCCATGGGTATTACATCTTGGCACAGGACCGATCGATTATGCACACACGTGCATAATATATATGCACACACACACACACCCTCACACACACACACCCTCACCCACACACACACGCACACACACACACACACACACACACATATATATATATATATATATATATATATATATATACATTTGGGGAAATAAAAAGTAACACACAAAGATGGGATATTTGCATTATAAATTAAACTATTAATTGCTCTCAGGGTAATGGAATATAAACGATAAACCATATTTCATGCCCAACCAACCATCATTAGAAGCATTGATCTTTATCATATAGTTTAAGGGGGTTTGACGCAACCCAGGATGAATGGCAAAGGACCGAAACCATCTAAATTTAGCATATACAAAATCTAATAATTTCAATTGACTCTTCAAGGATTCGTCTCCAAAACTTCTAAGAACGAGTACTTCTAGAGCTTTATATCACAAAAACATTAAGAGTAATAAGTATGTCCTATCTCAACATACCTGGCCAACCATAAACAGCTTTAGGAATCAACTTGAGAAACACTGGCGATCACATCCACTTAAGTACAACCCTAACAATCCCCATCTAACCAAGTAACGAGGGGAACATAAGCAGAAGCTTCAAACCTCAACACCGAAGTAAACCAAAGTAAGTAATCTTTCAACCCGCACAATGATGAAAAATATATTGAAGGAGTGGGGGCACGACATACTTTTTCCTTAATTGAATAACAGGGGTAATATTAAGTTACGTTTTTTTTATGCTCTTCTTTCTTCTCTCTTCCCTTTTCTTCTTTTTCTCATCTTTGCCCCTTTTATTCACTTTTTAATAAATCATTGGGGCAGTCGCCCATGATCCCGTACGGCACCGCTAGAGGGGGACTGGGGCGTAAAATGGGGAAAAGAACGGGGAAATGGAAAAGAAAGACTAGAAAGTGTAATCTGATGAACCGTCAAAAAGTTGAAGGTGTGCGAATTTAGTGCCACCTTTCGATGTATGATGTTGGGAGTCGGGTTCAATTTTATTGCTAGCCAGGGGCGCCGATTTCTTTTTCTTCTCTGTCCATATAATGAACACAATCATGGAAAAGCTCCCTTCTTTTTATTCTTCTTCTTCATCTTCTTCTAAATAGTCGAAAAAATATCAAAAATGGGCAAACTTCCAAATATCTATGTCCCCCCATACACACCCCTCTATCTCTCATTCCCATCTTACTCCCCTCACTTGTGCTATGCATTCCTCATTTAATATTTTATTCTCGTTCTTTAAGATAAACATGAAATTAATTTTTGAATACATCTGGCAACGCAACCTGAAAGTGGCACTCTTGTTTAGTCTTAAGCATTTTTTCCATGATAGTTATCAAGATCTTTGTAAAGTAGTCGCAATCAAACTTAAGATATCACAATGCGTCAAAACAGCTGCACACTAATGGATGCTACCGCTCGGACACTACCTAGAAAAGGTGGTCACATATACATATAACTGATGTCTAAAGAGAAGAGAACGAAAGGGGCGGTAAGGATCCCCGAGCAAAAAGTGCACTTCACAAGAGTAACGTCTGCAATGGGCGGAAAGCGCGGGAAAAGAGGGGGAGAATAACTTGAAAATAAGGCGATGGTTGTCTGGTTGGTAACTCAATCGTTTCACACTGACGTTCAATAATTCAACGATAAACAAGAGAATAAGAATAAGATGAGTGAGGAGAAAATGTAGGAGAATGGATGAAGATGAGCGATGTGTTGTCCCCACGAATGTTCAAGAGGAATGAACGATGGGACATATTTCGTTCTATTTTCTTCGACATCGTCTGCAAATAATGTCGCCTGGACGAGAAAGATGAGTAGCCGCGATCAAATTTCAATCTTATATCGATCATGATCGGGTGCCGCGCAAAGGCAGCTGGGTAGAAGGTGTGGGGTGGGGAGGAGTCGTAATTAGAGTGAAAATGTGTGCATGGATTACAGCCATGTGACGGTAAGGAACAGGTATGAATCGCAAATAAAACATTGTTTTACTTGGTTATCCTAAGAATATGATAGTTCAGTTAAAAGAAATGTATTTACAATGAACGGTTCAGGGGGGGGGGGGTTGTTTAAACTGTCACAATGGCGCACAGATGGGGTCTGGATGCCATTGACCCCCAAAATGTTCTTGATCAAGAAAAAAAAGAAAAGAAAAAGGGGTGAAATATTATATTATTTTATGAATGTTATTGTAAAAAATACATTAATTTTTTTTTTCTTTTTAAAGAGATCCCAATTTTCGCTAGCTCGATTTTTTTAACAGATACCCACGTTGTCTGTTTACACTACTGTAAATTTTAACATACAAAAAATCAGAACGGTATATGTTAATATGCCCTGAAAATAAGAATTTCCTTGTAGATATTAAGAATAGGAGCCAAAATGTTTCATGTCGCTCTTGGGATATTGATACACTTCAGCTCGGAATGTATTGGATGAGAATCTGACATGAAAATAAAATCATAAACATCTGTATCACGATCTCAATAGTGCACTGTTATTTCAAAACAAATTTGCAATATTAAACGGCTCTATGTCCCGAGTGCTGAATTATTCTTCAAATGGAATTTACGTCCCGGTAAACAGAAAATTATATCCCAAACATGTGTGGTAATGACATTGGAGGAGAGATAAAAAAAGATGGACGTTATAGATTAAGATAGTATAGTATTGGATGATAAGAATACCAGTAAATATGGAGATAAGCCTTGTCCGAAGAGGAACAGAAAACCAGGTTCATTAATCTGAGATGGTGTATCCCAAGGATAGTGAAAGAAGAACTGTTTTCGAGATATTGGGTATCATTCGTGAAATAATAATCCTATAGCAAATTTGTTTTTGTCAAAACAAAATAATTAAAAAAGGGCCTTTCGCACAAAGTAGAAAGAGCTATTATAGCATCCAAAAAATGTCCAGTCTTGAATAACTAAAGCGAGATATATTGTGTTACTCTTTGTATGCTTCATTATTTCTAGCGTATAATAATTACAATTATTTATTTATGATGTTTCATTTTAAAATAGATATAACAAAATTTATATTCAAATTATTGTATAGGTTTAACCAAAAAAAATATATAGTCATTTGTAACTCCTCTCGTATAAGGGTAAGGGAAATGTGGTTATTGTGTTTGTTTAATTTAATTTTGCGAATGTGCAAATTGCAACAGAAGCGTGCAAATGTTTAATCGTGCATGATCATTACCATTATCTGGTTATGATTTATTATAAAATCAGATGGAGGCAGTGGTGTAAATCTGGTCCAAGCAGTAGAGGATGATAGAAATATATTGAGCTTAATTTGAAATTTTGGGCCACCCCCCATCATGGGCTTATATACGGGGTACACAAAACATATACCTTATTTGATTTACAATTTTTCATGATAGTTAAGTCCTATCACGATTTTTTCGATGGCTGATTTATTGATTTTTTTGTGACCTAAACGATTGAATTACAGTTGAGCTAACGATGCATACAAAAATGCGAGATGGCGAAGCGAGGAAGTATCCAAAAAAAGTCTTTCATATGGTTGTATACACATGTGACGGACTAAAAGCCTTCTCGTTTAACATTGCGAACGATCGTCGTCAAAACTTATGTGCACATTAGAGGAATATACGGTTCACCTATCAATAACGAAATGAAACTTAAAAAGAAGAAAATAAGAAATAGAAAGTTTTTGTATCAATAAGAGCGAATGAGGATTAAACCATCGAGATTTATTTAAGGAAAACTCATTTGCTTTCTTGTTAGAATTGAGATGAGGATGGATGCCTTATGAAATGAATTATAGGCAATCACAGACCAAATACGGATATAGCACTTTGATGGAATAGAAAAGAAAAGGATTGCAAATATGACATTGTTCATTCGCATTCTTTTGACATGTTTGAAACACTTAACATGATGTTATATTTCAAGTCTCATATGAAATGGATAAAATCGTAGAGTTACGGAAAATATTGCTATATCAGGTGTTTTTTTGATGTCATCAGTTAAATTCAGTACAGCGGGTATAACCTTTGCAATTAAACAAAGTGTAGTAATCGGTCGTGGCCAAGAACGTGCGAGAAATTTTGTTCTTTTATAATGCAAGATATTGGCCAATTTAAGCTGTTTAACGGCATTCAAAGATGTACCCAAGCATTAACAGTAAGATCAACCATTATTTTGTTTATAGAAAAACATTGTTTCTGTCTTGAAAAGTGGGATGAGGGGATGATTGCACAGGGCATCCCCCGGGGGTTACGCCAGTCGTGCCCGTGCAGCTCAAATAGAGAAAAATATCTACACGAATTTATACAAAGAGGAAAATTAATGAGTAGCAGGTCTAAATCAACTATTGAGGACAATTTTTTTACCGGGGGGGGGGGGGGGGCTTCATAATGGGTATGAACAGTTTTCATGTATCCAGTGGAGTTGGTTAATACTACATTGGTAAAGATTAGCATATTCATTTTTATCCATTTCATGTGGAGAACTACATAAAAGAGCCCAAAAGATTCTTAAAGACTCTTCTATAACAACAGCAGTTGGGGGGGGGGGGGCTGACTGAACTACGGTGTTCTCTGCTGGTTCATTTGTACTTTAGACAATGCAGACGATAAATGAGTTTTCTCCTTACGGCATGATCCAAATCGATCACAAAACTTAAGCAGGCATGCCGGAAATGTCAAAGCAAGAAAAGACAGAACGATTGAAACCATGGGGTCAAACAATAACGAATAACCTTTAAACTACACTCAACTGAATTTAAGAAAAAGAGGTATGTAATATTTCGAGGTGTCCTGACCGTTTCTTTCTTTTGTTTGTTTGTGTTTTTTTTTTGTTATGAGATTTTGCTTTCAAGTATTTTTTAATTTAAGTCTGGTATTGGACGGGAAGGCTTGCTCTCCATCACGACGCTTCTTCATATCTCAAAACATCAATCTAAACCTGCCGCCATGGATACGGGTGTAGTATACCTACCCAGAATTTGTTTCCTTCGTGCAAGCCATAATAAAAGTAACAGACGCAATTTCGTGAGATTTTTGCCCATCTCAGGGGGTGGGGAGGCCGGCACCCTCTGGCACAGACTCGTGTACAAAAGTCTAAACTCGAGGGGGAGGACACGTCCCGGCTCCACGTCAACCCGATCCCTGGACCCCCCCCCCCCCCCGGATCGTTGCCATGCTAATGAATTTTCTGGTAAAGCGTTTTCTGGAAAAAAAAAACAACGATGGACTAAAGTGAGTTTTTGTTTCGAAGGTTATACTTGTAACAGCGAGTACGGAGAAAATTTTGTAAAAAAATGATTACAAAGAACGAATTCGCGAATAACAGATAAACAGGAATAGCGACAAGCAGCGGCGAATCCAGGTAGGGGCATACACCCGGTCTTTTCCCCCTCCCCCCTTGAGAGCCATAACAAATATTTTTGTTAGGGAAACATGGCCTTTTTCTTATTTTTATTATCATTATTATGTAATTCATTCTTTGTTTTTTGCTTGTGAAAGTTTTCCTGACATAACTCAACATGAATTGGGGGTGAAGACCCTTTTTTTTTTGGGGGGGGGAGTTTTTTTTTCTGTACAAAATTCTCCCCTTTTGGCAAATCCTGGATCCGCCCTTTGGGACAAGATAATTACCAATGAACAATTTTTTTTAAACATCCATGGCATATAGAGGAGGTTTTTAAAGGATTTTGGTGGATGTTTATTATTATTTATTCCGCGTCTTACCTAAACATCATTGTTTTCGTAATTTGAGAAGTTCATAAAACAACTAGGGATCATATTTCTTGTATGTCGTCTCTCAGTTTATTTTTTCGTTTTATGGAGACCTCTGCCCGGAATGCAAACATACGGACATATATTTTTTTATTTTTTGGTTATATAAATTTTGAAAATGGGACAAGTGAACCGTGTTGCTGTGACTCGAGGGTGTAGGACAATTATGCCATAATTTCCATACGAGAATTGCGTTTTGATAGAGATAATTACATCGCCTGGTGTTCGGCAAGTAGGGAAGAACAAAGAAATGAAATGGGTCGTGGCGTGTACTTCTCTAGGCATTTCCTCATATCAAGCATCCATTTTAATTAACGTTGCTGGAGATCTAAGATGGAAATAGATTTGAGGGTCTTTCTCCTGTGTTTTTTTACAGCTCTCTCGTTATCTACTCTTCTCTCCATACATATATTTTCTTTTTATTCTGTTCATGTATTGTATTTTTCCAACATTTAGAGTCCTTAACTTTATGCTAATTCTTTTTTATGCAATGAAAGTCTACAACATTATATTGAAAATTTGTATTATCTTTATATGTTAATTATCATTAATGTTTTGTAGTATCGTAAATATTTGTTATAATGTATGAAAAATGATTTGTATCAATATTTATGTCATTTCTGTTGGAAATAAATCTGAATCTGAATCTGAAAATAAGAAATGCATAACTTGTGTACATTATAAAAGCTTACGCGCTCTTTCATTAAAGAGTGCATGATGGGAATCGCAAAAATGATCGTGATTTGCGATAGAATTGATATTCATTTTCAAGTATGTTTCAATATAGAAAATGATCATAATTATAATCGAGCGATTCGGAATAAATTTGAACTAGATCACAACGGTCCGTGATTGTACATTCCATTATCTAGAGGCACAACGAAAAAATAGATAATATGGGGCACAAGAAAGCGTCCCAATTCACCATAGAGTTTGGAGATTTCGTTCATCTTATTCCCCTATACCTCTTGATTAATTTCATTCAAGTGCAAGCCTCGGTGAGTTATTACCCAACTTCAAGCAAACAAAATAAGAATAATAAATGAACAACATCTTCCATCACCTAAAATACAATGATTTAAAAAAATAAAACCGTTGTGAACTAAACTGTCGAGAAATTGAGAATCGAATGAATTGTGACGTCAATATTCATAGAAAATCCAAGATAAAATCAACCCCATCCCCTGCTATTCAGATCATTCGATTCTGTGGGTGAACATTAATCACACGTATGAAACCAGAGGAACGGCATTAATACGGCGCCAGTGAAAAGATCACGCATATGTAAAGACCAGATTTTTTTATCACGTGATAAAAATATACCACGCGAAGCGGCGCCACGGAGATGAATAATGCTAGATGAAAACTTCCTGTTTTGTAAAAGAGATGGTAGTTTATAAGGAAAGTTATATCGTGAATACTAATTTAACAAATTGAATTGAAATTATAATAGTCCTGATTTTCCAGAGGTTCGTATTTGGTACAATACCTCCCCCCCCAAAAAAAAAAGAGTAAATAATAATAATAATATGGATCACATGAAAAGAAGACGAATCCAACGTTATTCGAAACTTCAGTTTTTATCACCCTGATATCGATATCACAATGGGAGCAAAACAAGAAATAGTTACTACACTTATGCTCTTAATCTACTAATCAAAGTCGATAGATGCGTCTGGTGCCCGCCCCCCCCCGAAAATTCGACCCCGTTTAGTCCATGTTCAAAACCACATGAATATACGTAGTAACACCGAACCACCCCTCCCCCCCTCGATCTCGATCTGGTGGCAAATTGCCAAAAAAGTGCCAGCAAACATCTTTTAACAAGGGGGAATGCGACCGACATAAAAATGGGTGGGGGTGGATTTTTAAACTAAAATTTAAAGTGCAAGGGCCTTTTCCAGATATCTCTAGTTTATGAAGAATGTATCTCTCTAAATGCGCATACCATGCGCATTTAAACTTTTAGATCGACACATTCTTGATAAACTAGAGGTACCTGGAAAAGGTTAGACGAAGTTTAGAGTATCGTAGAATATGAAAAGTAAAATTGATTGATTCACCCACGTACGCTTCGGTGGTACCACAGACCATCAATAAAGGATCCAGGGATGCCTAGATACTCCTCTACCTACACCCAGAAAAGACAAACAGAAGCAAACTTCCAATAGATAGCGGAGAGATTAACCTTCATTTTAAATTGGTTACTGATATTCAAGCTGTCGCTAAAAAAGAAAAGGAGAAAGACGCGAATAAGAAGGATGCGAAGGATATCAAATGGAGGAGCACGGATGGAGCATTCCAACATGTTAAATCAATAAAGAAGCTTTTCCAAGAAGCATCAGCTAATGAAAACTCCGGTGGATGTAGCATGTTATATTGCTTTGGCAATATTTATAGACACCGCTTCGGTGAGTAAGAATGATTCTATCATGCCCGTCTCCGATATTCGGAATATCATCAAAAGTTCTTCCAAAAGAATATTGACAACCGGAAGAGGCAGTTGTGATGATATTGGATGGTAGGAGCAAAGGGCTGGATGTAATCAGAGGACTAATGCTATTAGCCTTTGCACTTTCCCATCATCGCAAATAAATAATGCCAACTTGGTACCTAAGTACTTCTTTATTACTCGAAGGTGATTTTGTTGGTTGCATTTTCGAATTGTCATTGACAGACATCAGCGGCGTAACAGGGGTCGGTGGCCAGGGGGGGCAAGAGCCAAAAATTTCCCGGTCATATCATGGTATAAACAGGCGTAATGGTGTAATGAAGCGACTATTTTGAGAAGGCCAGATATTGCGTATCGGGCAGAATTTATCGTTAATAACAGTTGCGAGCGAGCGAAGCGAGCGAGCAAAAATTTGGATCTTTTTAATACAAAAATCCAATTTTGTGATAGATTTTGACATGATATCCAGAAAATAATATATTTCACTCTTCTCTCTTTAGATTCCTTTTTTGTGGTCTGTATACGCCACTGTGAACAGGATTCTTTGTGGAAGTAGCGTGAAGAGTAAAAAAAGAAGAAAAAAAAAAAGGGAGCAGTATAGCACATGTGCTAAAAAGCTGCTTTATATAAGTCCCGAGCGAGCGAAGCGAGCGAGAAAAAAATCACCTTTTCATGAGAATATAACTTTGAGCTATTTTTTTGACATCATATTCAGTAAATAAAATCATATCCTACACTTTTCCTTTGCTTTTCTTTCCTCTTTTTTATTATTCTTGTTTGTAGAACTTTTGGGGGCCATGCCCCAACCCTTCCATACGCAGTGCTGTGCAGTTGGGGTCCGGGCGGAGCTCCCGGAACTTCTTGGTATCCGAAGCCATTTAAACCTCGCAGATTGCCGCTATTTTAATCAAATCGCGGTCATATACAGAATGTATAGCTTTTACACAACACATTTATTCAACCTGGTTGCATAGTGAACCAAATATTTTTAAGGGGCAAAACATAGCAATGTGGGAAAATTTGCAAAAAAAAGTCGCCAGCATGCAAAGCGAGCTGGAAAAAAAATTACCAATTGAAATTAAATTCTAATTATGTGATAGCTTTTTCAATTTTATTCAGCAAATAATGCATTTCATTGTTTCCATTCATTTCATTCTACGTTGTCTCCTACAATTTCTTTTATTTTCTCTTGGGTGTGGAACCAAGACCCCCGCGCCTGTATGCCAGTGATTGATTGTGATTGAACGGGGGGCGTTATAGAGCCATTTGAAGGTTATAAATGAAGAGCCCCTACTGCGTGGGGTCTGGGGCAAAGCACCAGTAGCTTATTTGCATAAAATTTAGCAAGCTTATAGCACAATGTTGTATGCAGTCCATCTTTTTTCCCGCTCTTTAATTTCAATCATCGGCAGCCCGGTCGTGTTATAATTTTTTTTCCTTGTCCCTTTTCTTTTCCAATTTAGCTTTTGACTAACCCTCTCTACCTTCGTTTCCCGCTATTGGTTGCCATTTTGTCATCTTTTAATTCATTTCCCACCGTGATATTGCATTACATAGGCCTATTTCGGAATGATTTGTTCTTTCTCAAATGTCCTTATATCGTACATTTTCCCGCTTTCCTTCCTTTTCCATTGAAAAAAAAAAATGTTTTTTCTTCGTTTTCTTTTCCCTTTCCCCTTTCCTTTTCCTCCTTTCCTTTTCCCCTTTCCTTCCCCTTTCCCTTTCTTTCTCCCTCCTTTTTTCTTTTTCCCGTTTTTCTTTTATTTTCCCGGTGAAATCCGCCAGGGGGGGGCAACTTGCCCCCCCTGCCCCCCGCCTGTTACGCCACTGACAGACATGTCCTACGAAAAAAATGATTTATTTACACAGTGTAACCACTTCAGCTGAATATGAACTAACTTCACAACTTAGAGGAGGCGCGATGGCTCAGTCGGTAGAGCGGGGGATTCGAATCCCCGCGACCCGGGTACGATTCCCACTTGGTGCGCAAGTGCCCTTTGGTAAGGCAGTAATCCTCATTACCAGGTCCCTCGGAGAGAACCTTAACCCGTCAGTGCTCTGGTTGCTTGCCTACAATTAGCATTCATGCTTTCTTACCAGTCAGGTAAAAATCACCACTATTTACCATAACTATCTCATTGCTAATAAATGATAAATAGAACATTGCTGGAAGTCTTGATGGATATGAATGAATAAAGGAATTATAAAGCAGTGGTACAGTGCAGTGAGTGCCATAGGAGTTTTATACAGACATGACACAGGCGATGCCATTTTTGGATAAGGTCATTAGGGTGCAAAATCACAATGGCCTATTATGTCAAAGTTTAATAATAGGTGTATTGCAGAATAACTCAACCCGTATACTTTTCTGTTACCCTTCTCTCTCCTTTCTTCATCCAGCTTCGCCATTTCACTCTTTTCTTTCTTTACTCAATACATGAAAAATGTCATCTCTCTACCAGCCACTCCCACCCCATGTTTCCTATGGTTTCTCCTAATGTCTGCTACACCTCTGTACTGGGTAAACTATATATAATCTAAAAACATAAAAAACGGATTTAATCAAAATAACTAGTTTGATCAACTGTTTTAAGAGTGTACCAGAATGGTGGCTAATTGCTTAAAGTCAAACAATTACATTATTCTGTGCTAGAAAGAAACAAAAATTCAACTGTATTATTGGAAAAGAATATGAAGAAAATCAGCTGATGATGGCCTAAAATTTGTTTCATGTGGTAGGTTTATTCAAACCCTCGGTAAGTTTCTTGAACAGGTATATACTTCAACTAACCCTAATGTCGATCTGCATAATCTGTAGGTATATTAAGGCTTCTATCGATTTTAGAGAGGTGTGACTCCGCATAAAGACGGCTCTTCTTTTACACGTACTCAACTCAAAACACTTTGTGATGTTGCAATTTAAACATGTTAGAAGTCGGTAGAACAGAAGCAGGTCAAAGGGTGGTACAGCTAGGGGTATAACCACCCCATGGCGGATTTGCCGGGAGAATTATTTAAAAATAAATAAACGGGAAAATAAAAAAAAGGGAAAGGGAAAAAAAGAGAAAGAAAGAAATGGAAACGAAAAGACAGCGAAGATAAAAAAGGAAAGAGGGGAAAAGGGAAAAGAAAGGGAAAGAAAGAACATAAAGAAAGGTAAAACGGATGAAAGACAGGGGCCAAAAATTTCCCGGTCATATCATGGTATGAACAGGATTTTTTTCATGATTGTGCCCCGAGCATAAGGACGAAGCTCATTGCGTGATAAGTACCAAAAAAGGTGCACAGCATGGCGCGCGCAGCAAAAAGTTGCTTAATATAAGTCCCGAGCGAGCGAAGTGAGCGAGAAAAAAAAATCACCTTTTCATGAGAATCCAACTTTGAGATTGATTTTGACATGGTATTCAGAAAATAACATCATATCTTACATTTTCCATTCCTTTGCTTTCCTTTCCTTTCCGTTTCTTTCATCTTTTCTATTTTGTTCTCGGTTGTAGAACTTTTTGGGGCCAGTGCTATGCGGATCGGTTTCGGGGCAGTGGATTTCTAACCTCGGGGAGGCAAAAGAACATTTGGTGGGGGGAGGCAACACATAAAATATTTTGCCTTTTTCTCAAAATTAAGCAAGAAGCGCGTGTTAGTTTGTTTTAATATAGACACCCTATATACTGCCTTGAAAAAGGACCTGTTAAGGACTAGCTGTTTGCATTGGGTCATGAAGATGATCTCACCAAATAAATAGTGCGAGCGCGAAGCGCGAGCTGAATTTTTGATATCCTGAGATGATAACTGGACTTTCTAAGCACTTTTTGTAAACATGGACTGGATGGCTATCTAATTAAACAAAAACAAAAAATTGATTTTTAAGCCCCATGCGAACAGATAAATTTCTTATCTCAGTCAACAGTTATGCATTGCGAGCGCGAGCGACATTTTGAATTTTATATTATGGCCTGAAAGATTTATGTTAGTGACAAAAATTGTTAGGAGCTAACAGTGAGTGGATGAGAAAATTTTCAAAGTTTAAAGAACGAAAAAGCTGGTATGGCGCACTTTGCAGCTTTAGTACGATGCTTATGACAACAGTTACTATACATTTTTTATTTTTCAAAATATCGGGGGTGGGGCCAACTCACTGGGGGCAAATGCCCCCCGTGCCTCCCCCCCCCTTGGTGCCGCCACTGGTCTGGGGCGGAGCCCCGGGAACCTCGTGATATTTTTAAACATTGCAGATGGCCAATGTTTTATCGAATCGCGGGTACATACACAACAAATATTAACTTCAACGTAGTTGCGGATAATTATAAACGAAATATTTGAGGCAGCACAACATAGCAAATGTGAAAATTTTTGTAAAAGTCGCCAGCAAGCGAAGCGAGCCAGAAAAATTGGCCTTTTAAAATGATTTTAAAATTGAACTCTATAGTAGCTTTGGAAATTTAGCCATAGTAAACATTTAGAGGCTTTTAACGGTAAATCTAGCCAGCGTAAAGCTTTACCTCAAGTTAGGGTGGGACACAATATAGGGGGATATAACTAGCCCTTGGCTAACCCTTGGCTAAGGATTTTTGTCCTGATTGCGACCATTATTGCATAAAATTTAAAAGGCTTATAATAGACGCCATCCACCTTTCTTCCCGTTCTTTATTTTTCAATCCTCGGCAGCCCGGACGTGTTATTAGGTTTTCTTTTTTTTTTCTGTCCCTTTTATTCATATTTTGGTTTCCAATATAGCTTTTGGTTCTACCTTCATTTCCCGTTTCTTTTTGCCTCTTTTTTCCATTTTCCCACCATTCTTGCCATTGATTCATATCTTTTGATTTTATATCCCTCTCTTGCTAATCATGCTAACGTATTAGTATTTCAGGATATTTTGTACTTCCTCACATGTTCTTCTTTCCTTCCCTTTTCCGCTTTCATTCAATTTTTTCTATTTATGTTCTTTTTCTCTTTCCCTTTCTTTAAAATTTGCCCTTTCAATTTCTCCCTTTTCTCTTTCCCCCTTTTTTTCCCCCTGTGAAATCCGCCAGGGGGGGGGGGGGCAGCTTGCCCCCGCCTGTTACGCCACTGATGAAAGAGGGAAAGAAAGGAAAGAAGAACATTGTGAGACAGAACAGATCGTCCCGAAATACTTATAAATGAGTGAGAAGGGGAAATAAATTAAGAGATGGCAAAATGGAACGGGAAAGGGAAAGAAAAGAGGTACAAAGAAAGGGGAATGAATGTAATCGAATGAGCTAAAAGGCGTGGGGAAAAGCTGAATTGGAAAATGAAGAAAAAGGGAAAGTAAAAAGAAGAATCGGGCGGGCTGCTGAGGATTAAAAAGAAAGAACGTAAAGAAAGACTGGGATGGCATTTGTGGATGAACTCTACAGGCATGCTAAATTTCATGCAATGACGGTCGCAACCAGGAATGAACTTCGAGAGGTTCCCGCGGTACCGCCTAGACCCCATGAAGAAGCATTAGAATGCGGCTAGACATGTCTCTTTGATTTAGAATTTAATTTTCAAAACGCCAGAAATTTTCTTGCTCGCTCGCGCCATTTTAGAAATTTCCCCACTTTTGCCAAGTTTTGCCTCCGCAAAATGTTTGGTTTATAACGCCACTGCGTTGAAGTAGTGGATTTGATTACAAACAGCGGCCATCCAAAAGTTCTACGACCAAGAAAGAAAAAAGAAAAGAACGGAAAAAAGTGAAAGATATGTTGTTAGTTTATGAATATCATGTTAAAATATAATTATATTACTAAGTAAGATTCTAATAAAAAGGTAATTTTCTTTCTCGCTCCCTTCGCTCGGGACATTTAAGAGACTATTGCCACATGCGCTATGCTGTCCCCCTCATTTTTTTTCTCAATACGCTACTGCCGCATAAAGCTTCACACTAACACATTCTCGTATAATCATGAAAAAAATCCTGTTAATTTTGAAATATGACCAGGACTTTTTTGGCTTACCCCCCCCCCCCACCAGGGCCCTGGGAACGATTTTTTTTGGCTGGGGGTGCTGAAATAGGCGCCAAATTCAGGGATGGATCCGCTTTCTTCGTAACAGTAACTTCTTTGCTTTATTCTTATAAAACATAGTAATCTCATAAACCGTATTTAAATAGTGCAAGCGTGAGCTAATGTTTTTGAAATTTCATGTCTCTTGTCCTGAAAATCGAGCATTCTGGGCAATGTTTGTGATCCTAAACAAAATGCGTATATAACTGATCGAAAAGGGACTTGCTGAGGACCCTTTGTATTTAGCCATAAAGCGATACATATTCAATAATCAAATAAAGCGAGCGCGAAGCGCGAGCTGAAAATTTTTGACATTCCAACCTAAAAAATGGAAATTCTAAGCATATTTTATAATCATGGGCAGGATAGGCATATAAATACACAATGCGCGTGCGAAGCGTGAGCGAGGAAAATAAAAGAGATTTAGACCTAAGAACGGGTCACCCTATCCGTGTTTTGTAGATCATAAAAAGAATGGGTAATTGGGTATCCTAAATCAATAATGTGAGCGCTAAGCGCGAACTGAAAAGTTTAGTCTAAAACTGGATAATTTAAGCATGTTTAAATACAGAACAAGATGTATGTCAATAAACATGTGTGTTTAAGATTTATACCTAGTATCTGGGCATTCAAAATATATTTTTTATCATGAAAATCAATAATGTGACCGCGAAGCGCGAGCTGAAAACATTTGATATTCCTATCTGAAAAGGGTCAATTTAAGCACTAATTCAAGCACTATATAGGAAAATTGTGAAGTGGACATCATGGATCGCTCTTGAAAAATAATGTGAGCGCGAAGCGCAAGCTGATTTTTTTTTTTTTTTTTTTTTTATCTAGGACCTGGACATTCTAAGGATATTTTGTCATTTGAAAATGATGGCTTTTTTCTGTTCCTCTTCCTAAGCGCGAGCTATTCCATTCTGAAAAAAGACAATTTGATTATTATGAATTCATGAAAACGTTATTTTTGTATTAATTTATTAATCTAATAAGCCTAATGACAGCTCGAAATTTGTTGATATTGATTCCTGGAAACTTGACATTTTAAGCACTTTTGTAATTATGAGTATATAGGATGCATGGGTTAATCATTATATTTTTAACAAATTAATGAGAGCGCAAATCGCGATGTCATGTAAAGAGGATTTAAAGTAGTTTGTTATAGAATTGCTTATTATTATTAGGAGTGGGCTATAAATGGGTGATTTTTGGTTTTACTGTGGGAACAGTTTTTTTGTGTTCCTTTTACCTTATCTCAACATGAAATGACAATATTTTTTGTCTCGGGTCCGAGAAAAAAGTGTGCCGGGCCAAAATCCAAAATGGCCGCCAAAACCCCCCAAAATCACAGTTTTGGCCACAACTTTTTTATTTGGTCGTCAATTTCTCTGGTTTTGATGTCTATTCATATGTTTTGGGGGGCAGGCAATTTGTTTTTTCTATAATTAGTACTTTTAAACCATTATTTGTAGAGTTAAAAGGTAATTATACCTAAATTTTCCCATTTTTGTAGCCTTTTTTCAGCCAAAAAGTGGGTTTTATCATCCTGGGGTTCTGGGATATTAGATGGTACGAGGTCAACAATAGCAAGCAGCTTCATGTAGCTATATTGCTTTTATTCCTCCACTTTGGGTTTTACGGATATTTGTGAAATATATCTTATCAAATAAAAGAAAATGTCATTTATCCATAGGGTCTATACGGTGTACAATGCACTGTACATACTACACTGCATATATCCATGCATTGACCACCATGGCATATGACAAAGCCTGTATATAAACTATAGTGTCATAGAAATGAGCTTCAAAGGTTTAGAATTAGATTGTGAATTTGATTCCTTGTCAGCTGATGTACATGGTGAAACCAGCAACGTAAATTACACTTACATGTATATATCACATACATGTATATATACGTAGATCACATTTTTAGCCATATCTTCTTCATTTGGAGGCTTTTTTAAAACCTGGTTCTGGTGTCTAACTGGCCTATGTTCATAGGGTCAGGTAACTACTAGTATCATGGTAACGCTGATCAACAGCCAATCAGAATAAAGGATTGCATGCAAGTTACCATTAAGTTAAGTTAACATAATGGTAAATTTTTATGCAACGGGGCCCAGAATAGCTACAGTGTAAATTACCTCTCTCCGCCCCCTGAATTAGCATATTTGACAAAACCTCAATTTCTGAGACAAAACATATCTTCAATTTCTGAGGCATCTAATTCTAAACCTGAGAGCTCATATTGCTATGACACTATAGTTTATACAAGCCTTGTTATCTGTCATGGTGGCCAATGCATTTATGCAGTGCAGTATGTATGTACAGTACATTGTACATACATGTATGTATACTGTATAGCCCCAATGGATAATTGACATTTTTTTTATTTAATAAGATATATTTCACAAATATCCGTAAAACCCAAAGTGGAGGAATCAAAGCAATATAGCTATATGAAGCGATTTGCTATTGTCGACCTCGTACCATCTAATATCCCAGAACCCCAGGATGATAAAACCTACTTTTGGGCTGAAAAAGGGCTACAAAAATGGGAAAATTTAGGTATAATTACCTTTTAACTCTACAAATAATGGTTTTAAAGTACTAATTATAGAAAAAACAAATTGCCTGCCCCCCAAAACATATGAATAGACACCAAAACCAGAGAAATTGACGACCAAATAAAAAAGTTGTGGCCAAAACTGTGATTTTGGGGGGTTTTGGCGGCCATTTTGGATTTTGGCCCGGCACACTTTTTTCTCGGACCCGAGACAAAAAATATTGTCATTTCATGTTGAGATACATTACAAGGAATAAAAAAAAACTGTTATCATATTGAAATTACAAAAAAAGTATTTTTGACCCATGTATAGCCCACTCCTATTATTATAGAGGAAATTATTGAGGCATACATTATTCACCAATCAACGTGCAGGCGCACAGCGCTGGCTGATAGGTTTGATAATCAAACCTGATAAGGGATATTTTGAGAATTTTTTGGAATACACGAAGAGAATAGGTACCTGACAAATGAAAATGTTGATACCGAGACAATAAAACGGACATTTTACAGAGCGTTTTTTGAAAATCAAATTAAAAATCAAACAAAATAATGACAGCTCGATGTCGGAGCTGTAATATGTGTTGTATATTGACTTTAAAACTTGATATTCCAAGCTCCATATCAGCCTATTGAGGAAGAATTTCATGTAGGCCTATCTCATCAAACATGCAATGCGAACGCGAAGCGCGAGCGAAAACTTTACATAGTGACATGAAAGGTTTTTAATTTATTTTCCAAGTAGTCCCCTCACCTTATTTTATTCACTCTTCTTCATCCTCTTATTTTCTCCTTTCTTTTCCCCCTTTTTTTTAAATGCCTCCCCCTTTTTTTTGCTCCTCCAATTAGGAGTCTCAGGCCCCTTGGATCCGCCTATGTAAATTTGACAAGCAAAAAATAAAAGGTTTCATTACAAAATGAAGGTCGTTTTGGTGCCAAGAAATTTGACAAGCGCCCCAAAAGGGTTTCAACACAAGATGTTGGTCGTTTTTCATACATTTTTCCAATGTAACACACCAACCAGAATTCCAGGGGGTGCTGCCTATGGAAAATAATACATGCAGCACCCCCTGGGAAAATCTTGGGGTGCCAATTACTATTATACTTTGTAGACAACCTGTTTGCGTTATAATCTTGACTATTATTCGTGATCACTAAACAATTAAAAGCTATGCTTAGTTATCATCGACTGGATCGCAAGCGATAGTGTCTTTGAGAGCTACGTTAAAAAACAGAGGTGTTTAAAACATGGATCCTACTGAACTAGTAGGATCCATGTCTAAAATAAGCTTATTTTATTAATCTCGGTATGGAAAACCGTTTTTCACCTTGCGAAACGGATTACCGTTGAGGGGGCACGACCACTTTATCCGCGAGATGACTTGAAATTTTATTTGCTCTTGGTTTTAACACAATTATACTATGACGGTGTAATAACAGGATCCAGAATTTTCTAGGGGGGGGGGGGCACATTTTCCCGAGTATAATTTGACAAGCAAGCCCCCCCCAAAAAAAAAGTCATCGCTTTAAAGGGGGGGGGGGGGGGTTAGGGGGCACGGGCCGGATGTGCCCCCCTGGATCCGCCAGTGTTTTAGGCCTATTAACTTCTTTATCAATACAATCTAAATGGATTCCAGGTGATAGATAAAGCATGATCAGTTTATTTTTTTTTATTGTATACGGCTTGGTTCAATGATAGTATGCAAAAAAAAAACCATATCACAACGGAAACAATAATCTGAATGTTTAAGCATGATTTTAAGTTTGTACAAAAGCAATGAATCTTAAATACTATACCTTCATTTATTGTGCAGGATCGCCGTAGTTATTGTTCATGGCACAGATGACAGAGGTAAGAAAAAAGGCTTAAGACTTTAATGCAGTCAATTCCTTGAACTAATTATGAACTTAACTTGTCATGCTTGTGAAATATACCAATCATGTGTCTAAATAACTTCAAATAAAATGGCGATAAAGACAATTTTAGCTGAATATCCCGGGTCAATATCATAACTACAGAGAAAAAAAGACTTAGTGCTTAGTGCCCACTTTGCGCGCCCACAGCTTTATAGAAATTTTGCTCCAGGATGGTCTGACCCCTTCAAAATGTTTGGTTCGCACTGTTTTAAGTATCGCTTCACATTTAATTATTTTAGTTGGCACCACATGTCCCGCCCATCAAATGCCTTTGCAGACCCACCTCCCCTACATCCAGATCCCAGGCAAAATAAAATACGGTTCTACGCCGCAGACTCTCACTCGAATCAAAACCTTGTAATTGTATCCCAGGTAAAAAAACCAGTTGAAACCAGTTAAAATTTTAACTGGTTTCAACTGGAGTCAACTGGTACCAGTTGAAACCAATTGGCACAACTGGTAAACTCCCACCATGCCAGTATATTCCAGTTGAAACCCATTGTCCCAACTGGACATGCTGAAAACATACAAGTTTATTCCAGTTGAAACCAATTAACTATACTGGTATAAATTAGTACACCAGTTAATACCAGTTAAAACCAATAGGCCTTTCTGGTTTATCTACCAATAGATTCCAGTTTAAAACCCATTAGCCAAACTGGACCATTTGATGCCAGTTGGAACCCATAGAAACCCAATGGGTGTATATACCAGTTAATGCCACCTTAAACCCATAAACCATACTGGTATATCATTAAACCAATTGATACCAGTTAGAACCAACATGCATTACTGGTATACCTACCAGTTGATTCCAGTTAAAACCCATAAACCAAACTGGATCAGAGTGTTCCAGTTGGAACCCATAGACCTCCCATAACCCCACTTGAAACCCATTAACCATACTGGAATATCAAACCAATGGATACCAGTTAGAACCAATATAGGCATTACTGGCATATCTACCAGCTGATTCCAGTTAAAAGCCCAAACCATACTGGAGCAGATTATACCAGTTGGAACCCATAGACCTCCCATAACCCACTTGAAACCCATTAACCATACTGGAATTTCAAACCAATTGATACCAGTTAAACCAGCATACATTACTGGTATACTACCAGCTGATTTCAGTTAAAACCCATAAACCAAACTGGAACAGATTTTACCAGTTGGAACCCATAGACCTCCCATAACCCACTTGAAACCCATTAACCATACTGGAATATCAAACCAATTGATACCAGTTAAAATCAACATACATTACTGGTATACTACCAGTTGATTCCAGTTAAAACCCATAAATCAATTAAACTGGGACATATTTTACCAGTTGGAACCCATAGACCTCCCATAACCAACTTGAAACCCATTTACCATACTGGAATATCAAACCAATTGATACCAGTTAGAACCAATAGGACTTACCAGTTGATTCTAGTAAGAACCCGTATATACATATATAATATATACATATACAGTGCGTCCCAAAAAAAACTATACACTTTTGAAATGGCTGCCAAATAAAAAATATAGCACTTTGGGGGAAATAACTCATAGATATGGAAAGCCAATAAAATCAACTTTCAAGTGACACCAAAAAGTTGGAAAACTATTCATGCTTGAGCGAGCACTGCCCACTGAAACAAAGGGTATGAAAATTAGGGTGGGCCGGAATTAGCCTTCCAATTTCTTTCAGGTTTTTTGTTTGGTACTTGCAAAGTTGAGGGTTATTTGGTGAATTAAAGATCAGTTGTGATCAGTTTGTTGTTTTTGAAAATTTAATGCGTTATTAAATTGAATTTATTACATTGAAATTTAATGCATGAGTGATCGTGAATTGCAATTTTTAGTGCAGCATTTTGTCTTTATCATGTGGATCTCAACAATGTGTTTATGAAAGTCAGGAGAAGAGGGGGTAATATGACTTAGGTGGGTGAAGTACGTTGATGGGATAAAGGTCAACAGAACATTTAGCAACCCCTCCCTCCATCTCAACCCCCCCCCCCCCCGCTTCTCTCCTCCTCGGACACTAAGCTCGGCTAGGCTGGGCAGGAATTAGCCTTTATACAGTTTTTTTGAGTGGTTAGTCCTTGCGAACTTGCTAAGCTAAATTAATGAGTGAGATAAGTTTTGGTTTCTTAGGCAAATTTCACGAGTTACTAAATTGAAATTTAATGCATGAGTGAACAGGAATTGAAATTTTAGTGTAGCATATTCATCTTGTGGACCTCAGAAGTGTGTTCGTGAGAGTCAGAGTAATGTGATGGTACCTGTTACAAGCAAGAGGGCGAGATATGCCAAGACTTGGTTAAAAGGGCATTCCTCTTCTTTTTGTCCTTTTACAAATTAAAAGTCATAATTATGTACCCTCCCCTCTCCACCTCCATTTCCCAGCCCCCCTCTCTGTCTCACTTCCTGGATTGTAGCCTATTCAAAACTAAGCTGCCAAGTGACCGATGGCTGATGGTCACTTTTTTTATTGAATTATTACCAAGAAATTTAATGATTATGATGATTAATGAAATAATTTATTGAAAAAAAAACTGAATGTTTGATTGATCACGTTGCACATTGAAAGAGTTGATTTACTGATAAATTGTTGATGAAATGATTGAAAGGAAAAAGTTGATGCCCCAATTCAGAATTAATCATTAAATCAACATTCCGCTCTGGACTTCACGCGTACATGACAATAGCCATCAGTCTCTCAACAGGAGGGGAGGGCGGGAAAGAGAGAGGGGGTGGGGGCTGAATGTTCTGTTGACCCTTATTCCATCAACCTACTTCTCCCACTTAAGTCCTATCTCATCCCCTATTCTCCCGACTCCCATCATGAACACACTGCTGAGATCCACATGATAAAGTTGAAATGCAGCCCCAAAAGTGTAATTTGTGTTCACTCATGCATTAAAGTTCAATTTAATAATTTATAAAATTTGCATAAGTAACCAAAACTGGTCACGGTTGATCATTAATTTATCACAACGCCCTTAACTTTGCAAGTCCGAAAGGATTTGCCTCTTAAAAACTGTCATAAATTGGAAGGCTAATTCCAGCCCACCCTAATTTTCATACCCTTTGTTTCAGTGGGCAGTGCTCGCTCAAGCATGAACAGTTTTCCAATTTTTTGGTGTCATTTGAAAGTTGACTTTATTGGCTTTCCATATATGTAAGTCTTTTTCCCCAAAATGTTATATTTTTATTTGGCAGCCATTTCAAAAGTGTATAGTTTTTTTTGGGACGCACTGTATATATATGTATATTAGAGGCATAGTGGTAATGCATTGTACTTATTTCCAACAGAGTTTATATATATATATATATATATATTATAGAACTATGTTTTCATACCTTTGTTGTTTTATTTGTCGCTTCTCTTAAACTGTAACTGACTTTTGAAATATTTTTGTAATTGTTGATATCTGCAGTAATCATTCAAATTTCTTATCCGACAAGTCACTGGCTCAATATAGCTGTAACCCACTTTACATTAATATTTATATTTTTTGTACAGATATTACTTCAAAGTCCTCTTATCTTTGTTTTTAATTCCTTTTGAGATAATTCTTTATGATTATCATTCATGAATGTGTTTCCTATAACTATTATTATTGTTACCATCAACAAAGCGTTACTTTTCTTTAAAAAAAGCAAGTATTATTTCATACAATCCACTCTTTAATCTACATGTATTGTTATTCATTCAACATTGGTTAAATATATATTTATGTGAAAATGTTCATTATGTTAAAGGTATATACATTTAGCCTACTCCCAACCTTTGCCCGTTCCTGCTTTTGACATTACTCCCCCCCCCCTCCCTGTATACTTTTCTTTTTGTATCCCCTTTCCAATATTATACATTAGTATACTTTGTTATTTTTTTGTTGCTTATTTGTTTACTGAAATTTTGCTCTGTACAAATTCATGTAATTCAGCCTTTTACCACAATAAATGCCATGCATTTATCCATCCTATACACAGCTCGATTGAGGATAAGATGAAAAAATATCTACATAATAACTAACTTAATTATTCTTTATGTTAATTTTAATATTTCCACCTTGAAAAGTTTCATTAAAGTATGTGGTTCGATATTACCATATAACTTAAATCGAAACATGTTATTCTCAGTGAAATTTTCTAGTTTACATTAAAAAAATTGTTATCCTAGATATTTGTTGCGAGAAAAAATTTCTTCCTATTTAATCCCTTTTTTGTAATTTAAGTTAAAGAGGACTATTTTACACTATTTTTACAAATCATACAAAAATTAATGTATTTTTCTTTTTTTAACTCACTGATATTTTAAAAATATTTTTGAAGGTGAATAGAATAGCTATTTTTTTCTATTTATAACGCGCATATTTATTGCTAGTTTACAACCTTGGCATGTTAAGCAAGGCTATCTTTATCTTTCAAAGAAAAAGAAAATAAATAAAATAGAAATAAAGAACAAATATTAAGCTAATTCATTCTTAAACTTTCAAAGAAAAAAAAAGCTCCAAAAGCAGAGGCAAAAATCGTCATTTCTTGACTGGTTGCCAACCAAAACCAAACAAGAAGAAATTTTTATGTTAAGAAGTTCGTATATCTATTTTAAAACTTCTTTCTTGCTTAGGACCCCCCCCCCCCCCCTTCGTTATTCCTGACTCAGCAGATCTTCCTTCAATCACCGGGCGCGGGCGGGCCTGCGCATGCGCACTGAGTGCCACTGATCGCTATCGTCCGTATAATTATGCAAATTAACCAGCGCCGCCAAACGCAAACCGCCAATCTAATTTGAATTTGAAAGAGCCATCTTCGCCGCGCCGTTAATTTGCACCGCACTTTTATCGAGTGCTAGTGCGATAAAGAAGGGTAAAGAAGGCCGTTTTAATAATAATTCAACCACTGAAATCACACGGACCAGATTTGGACAATGACTTGAAAGCTAAGACATTCGCAGTAGGCCCTACAGGTAAGTTAACAATTTTCTATGATTTTCTTTTCGTAGTTTGTTAAATGGCGCGGCTCGCAGCTAGCTGCGGGGCTAGCTGTAACGTTAGAGTTCGTCAGGACATCCTGTTAGTGTTACTGCCCCTCAGCGCTGCCTGCCGGCCGCGACTAGCCGGGCGGCGAAATTATTTTTCCCACCGAGTTCTGGACCGACATATGAATATTCATGACTTGCGTCTTCGGATTGAGAGTACGCATGCGCGTGGACTTTGCCTCGACCAGTGCCGATCGTAAGCATTCACGTTGCTCAGAATGAATTAGCATCGTCAAATTACCGGTACCCTTACATAGTTACATAGGCCTTATAGGCTTAGATCTATATATATATATACATCCAATTCTTAAACACTTATCAAACTAGCTGCCATTAATGGCAAGACATGTGCTAGGGTAGGGCTAGCTTAGGCTAGCGCATTAACTTTACCTCAAATCTGGACCTGTCTAATGCCTAATACTATTAGGAATAGCCGACTAATGCCATGGTTAACTTCGAACTTGTTAATTCCGAACTTTACGTTTGATTAGGTTTGGACCAATATTAGCTTATTTACCATGGTTTAATATGTCTAGTCCGTATACAGAACCAGTCCTAGATCTAAAATAAATATCTTAGTTCTAGTCTAGTCTCTAGATCTAGACTCTGATCTACGCGCTAGCAGCATGGAACCACTAGTGTACCAAAGGGGGGGGGCAGACTGCCCCCCTGACGAGTCACAACTGATCCAGGGGACGTGCCCCCCCTTGAGAAGCCAAATTAATGATTTGTAATGTCAAAATGCAACGAAAAAAGACGTATGTCCCCTCTTTTGAACGTGAAGATCTTTTTTTTTTCTTGTCAAATTTTTTTCAGCTACGAAATCCTTAATTTTGGGTGAAGACGGGGATCAAGATCACTGACGTTAATATGTGCCTGACGTTAGAATACGTTCCATGCACGCACTGGTGTACCTAGGATTTTCCAAAAGGGGGGCAAATTTTTTAGAGGATATTTCGTCCGCGAAAAAATGTGGCAATTAAGCCCCTCCTCCCCAAAAAAAGGGTCTTCACCCCAAATTATGGATTTCTTAGCTGAAAAAAAAATTGACAAGCAAAAAAAAAAAGAAAAAAAGATCTTCACGTTCAAAAAAGGGGACATACGTCTATTTCATTGCATTTTTACTACAAATTATTAATTTGGCTTCTCAAAGGGGGCACGTCCCCTGAATCAGTTGTGACTCGTCAGAGGGACAGTCTCCCCCCCCCCCCTTGGTACACTAGTGGTTCCATGCTGATACAGCGTAGATCAGAGTCTAGATATAGAGACTAGACTAGAACTAAGATATTTTTTTTTAGATCTAGGACTGGTTTTGTATACGGACTAGACATATTAAACCAGTGCAAATAAGCTAATATTTGTCTAAACCTAATTAAACGTGAAGTTCGGAATTAACCAGTTCGAAGTTAACCATGGCATTAGTCGGCTATTCAGTGTTGTAGTCAAGGCTTAAACCTCCAAGGCCAAGGCTTTAATACCCAAGGCCAAGGCTTCAATACCAAAGGCCAAGGCCAAGGCATCGAAACCCAAGGCCAAGGCCTGAAAACCTCAAGGCCAAGGCATTTCAAACTTACGATATACAGAACAATGAACTAACAATACTTAGGCGGCAGACATCACACATGGTAAAATGTATGTGAGCGAGGGGACGGAGCGAGAAAAAAAAATTAACCTTTGTACATTTAAAACAAAAATAATTTCATGATAGAGACATATTAAAATAATGATATAGTTACCTGTGTACACATAATCCATAATTTTTCTATAAGCGATTTACATTGCAATAATTATTATTACCACGGTCATCTGATCCTGGCATTCTCAACGTATGCTTTTCTCCACTCCCTGGGACAGGGGCAGCAGAAAATTATTATGGGGGGGGGGGTCAACGCCAAAAAGGCACCCATTTATCAAAATGAGTTTTTTTGTGTAAACAGATACATGTATTTTCAAAATGAGATTATGAATATTAATACACATGATTATTAATACTTATTGATAATATTAATAATTATTGATTATTAAATTATTTTTTGTTAATTATTATTTCTTGAAACCATATTGACACTAAAACAAATACGTTGTTTATTTCCTTGAAACTGTAGAGAAATGAGATTCAATGTTGAACGATATATGATTAAAAAGAAGTAAATTTTTTTCCCCTTTGTTTTGTCAATCTGACCCAAAACAAATATAAAATTTAGAAGAGAGATAGAGAGAAGAAGAAGTCCCACCACCAAGAATAAACTTAGACAAGGGGGGAAAGGGAAAGGAAAAGATGGAGTAAATGTGATATTATTTTTTAAACAATCTATTGCAAAATTAGCTTTTCTTATAGAAAGAGGGGGACAAATTTTGTTCACTCGCTCGCTTCAATCGCTTTCTTCTTTTTTTTGACAGAAATTTTGCTCTATATATGCCATGCTTGGCCCCTCAAAGTTTCTGGCTCATCATGCCATTGACATAACCCATTTGGATATGACAAAATTGGAGACTGTGTTCAAGTTTACCAAATCTTTTCAGAATATCATTAAGACTTAAAACATTCTTGTTGGCCAAAGAAAATAATACAAGGAAAATCCTAATGGAATAGAAATCAACCTTGTTATCGTTCTTTAGAGTTAGCTATGTTTAAAGTATGAAAATTGTTGTCAAAATTGCAGTCATATGTAAAAATTATTCTTGTCATCAAAGCACTATTATCTTGATCATGACCATTATTATTTACTGTCATTATCATCATATGATTACAACACATTACCAATACATAATGCTATTTTTCACAACTGATGTATTCTTTGTTTGAATTTCATGATAATGGTGACAATTACAATTGATGACACTGCTAGTACACTTACTACTGCTGCTGCTACTGTTACTGGTGATTGGTAGTATTGACCATTAGTGTTATTAAATAAAAAATAAAAAAACAATTGAAACATAATTACTTATTTAAAACAAATGAAAGTACAAAATACAAAATGCCTTGAAAAAGCCTTGAAAATGCCTTAAAATTTCAAGGCTCAAAATCCTCAAGGCCAAGGCCCTCTCAAGGCCAAGGCTTTGAAAAAGTAGCTAGGCATTAAGGCACCTTAAGGCCAAGGCCGAGCATCAAGGCACTACAACACTGATTAGTACTAAGCATAGACAGGTCCAGATTTGAGGTAAAGTTAATGCGCTAGCCTAAGCTAGCCCTACCCTAGCACATGTCTTGCCATTAATGGCAGCTAGTTTATTAAGTGTTTAAGAATTGGATATATATATATATATAGATCTAAGCCTATAAGACCTATGTAACTATGTAAGGGTACCGGTAATTTGACGATGCTAATTCATTCTGAGCAACGTGAATGCTTACGATCGGCACTGGTCCACGCGCATGCGTACTCTCAATCCGAAGACGCAAGTCATGAATATTCATATGTTGGTCCAGAACTCGGTGGGAAAAATAATTTCGCAGCCGGGCGTGGATGTGTGGCTGCCATGCCGGTGCAAGTCTGCGCACATACATCATATTGACCTTACGATTTGTGTTAAGATTTAACATGAATTTCTTTTTATTTCACAAAATCTTTCAGTTGATATTGTTCCATATATTGTTATAAGGAAATGAGAGAGATATGTGATCGAATGTGAAACTGATTTTCTTGGTCTTGGAAAAAATCTGAGACTCAGCCAGTTAATAATGATTTTCAATTTCAGATTTAACATTATGATAGTGGCCAGCGCCTCGTGTCTGCGCACCAATCACTTTACACACGATTTGAGGATTTTGATGAGATTTTGAAATGCCGAAAATCGAAATTTTATTATTTTTTCCACCATTTTAAGAGTCTGAATTTTTCATGAATAGCTGTTTATCACTTTTTGACTGTGTATTTCAGGAGAGAGGGAGACCCAAAACCACCTGGAGTCATACTGAGCCTCGAGGAGGAGATGAAGTCAGTGAACATGACCTGGGGTACCGGTAGTTTCCAGAAGAAGGCCCAGCTCAGAACCGCCAGGAGTGGAGATCCGAATACTTCGTTGCTGCCCTCCATATGAGGAGGCTGTAAGTTAGGTAATTCAGATGTCAAGTTTTCTTTTGGGGTCTTTGTGTATCTTCTATTATGAGAATTATGGAAAAGAGATGGTGATTTAATGGTTTTAAAGATGTAAAATATGACATTCTAGCACTTTTTTTAGGCCTAATATGAGTTCGGACACCCTACTTATAATTTTTTTTTGAGGAGCGCGATATTTTTGTACATGACCCAAGCCTAGTTTCACCACAGATTAATTAATAGCTACACAGCTGTTGCATTTACAATTTTAATAACAATCTACAACAATTGAGCATTTTATAAAATTGAGTGTGTCTAGGAAAGCAAATTCGGAGGCATAAGGAGAGCCATTTATTGAGCTCCATGGAATTATAAACATGAAGGACTGATCTCTGCGACATCGATTTCAGAAGTATTCCCAAGACCAAGTGAACTTACTCATTTTTTAAATAAATATGATGATGTGCTGTTTATCATTATAGTTGAATCATTGATTCACAATCCCATGTATTTTTCTTAATGTGCAAATGGAATTTTACAACACTCTGTAGTAACCCTTGCCCGCCTTAGGTGTAGACATGTATTGCTATTCACTGTAATATAGACGTATTTTTATTCACTGTTCACTGTACTGATTATTTTTCTCTCCATTGTTTAAAAAAAAATTATTCAGATACATCGCATCTACCAGCAAAGAACGTGTGCCAGTACAGGGAAGGAATGTACCTGTCGCACGTGAACTCTTCAGAGGCAGTGAGGACAACAAGATCTGCAAGCAAGTGATCCTTTTTGTAAGAAAATTTCCAATTTGTACATTTCACAATTAATTTTTTTTAAAGCCTTTGTACACATTTAGAGTATCAAGGCTTACAAAATGTAAAAATCAAATGTTTGCCCAAAAATCATTATGGGAAAGGTGGATTTCCAAGGAAAAATCAAATGTATCTTTGTTTACACAGTTGTACGAGCAACCTTATAGGAGGCTTGTCTAGGCTCCGTGATGAAAATACAATGTAAAAATTGATTCACAATCCCATGTATTTTTCTTAAAGTGCAAATGGAATTTTACAACACTCTGTAGTAACCCTTGCCCGCCTTAGGTGTAGACATGTATTGCTATTCACTGTAATATATACGTATTTGTTATTCGCTGTTGTTCACTGTACTGATTATTTTTCTCTCCATTGTTTTTGAAAAAAATTCTTCAGATACATCGCATCTACCAGCAAAGAATGTGTGCCAGTAGAGGAAAGGAATGTACCTGTCGCACGTGAACTCTTCAGAAGCAGTGAGGACAAGATCTGCAAGCAAGTGATCCTTTTTGTAAGAAAATTTCCAATTTGTACATTTTACAATTAATTTTTTTTAAAGCCTTTGTACACATTTAGAGTATCAAGGCTTACAACATGTAAAAATTTAATGTTTGCCCAAAAATCATTATGGGAAAGGTGGATTTCCGAGGGAAATCTATCTTTGTTTACACAGTTGTACGAGCAACCTTATAGGAGGCTTGTCTAGGCTCCGTGATGAAAATACAATGTAAAAATGATAAAATTATCTTCATGGAGTCTTCTAGGCTAGCCAGTGACATGGGCCCATGCCCATCAATTTTAATTCATGCTTTTGCATAACCAAATGGCGTGAATTTGGAACTGGAAGTATAATTTCAGATTGACCTCCGAAATGAAACGTGCACAATTAGTCTGAACTAAAATAACATTTCCTGAATTTTTTCTTAAATCTGGAGGCTGAAGTATTTTTTTATCTTTGAAATTAAATTGGTTCTCGTTGTTTTTTACCTCTGACTTACCAGTATGTGTGGGGGTACCGTAGAAGTAGAATTAAAGGGATGGTCCAGGCTGGAAACATATCTCAATAAATAGAGTAAAATTCACAGAGCAAAATGCTGAAAACTTGATCAAAATTTGATAACTAATTAAGGTTTTGAATTTTTAAGATTTGCATTATTCCGGTGAAATAGTTCTAGGCATGTCTTTATGAATATTCATTAGGTTGGCTGATGATGTCATATCCCAATTGCCCTTTTGTATTTTATTATATGAGATTAGGTTTATTAAGATATTTTTAACCAAGAACTATTGACAATTGGATTGACAACTGATTAGGTGCATTAGTTATTGACGCAACTTATTTCATTACAATGGAGACGCATCATTTACACATGTATGAAAAAATCAAACATTTATGATTTCATCTAGTAACATAAAAAAAAGGAAAGTGGAGATGTGACATCAGCCCACCTAATGAATATTCATGACGAAGTGCATACAACTGTTTTCACAAAATATTGATAAACTTTAAAATTCAATAACTTCTTGTTATCCTATTTTGATGAAATTTTCATCATTTTGCTCTGTGAATTTTACTCAAGTATTATTTAGATGTAAATATTTTCGGCCCGGACCATCCCTTTAATCCTCGGATGAAATTTTGTATTTCATTTTTTTTTTGCTTTGTCTTGCGTTTTTAAACATGTTCTGGGAACTGCTTTTTGAAAGTTGTCAGCATTAACAAGTTGTCTTTTTCCGACAGTTACCATAGTAACAGTCAGAGGCCAGTGCTTCTCAGCCAATCAAAAGCAATGATTTCACTGAAATAGTCGGCACTGACAATCATGAAATACCCATCAGATGTTAGCAGATAATGTGCAACATAGACTCCTAGATACATATATGCAAACATACATAGTCTAATTAGTCTTTATTATTAAAATAAATGTATAGGTATAAGGTCGAGGCAATTTCATCTCTGCGATGTCAATTTCAGAAGTATTCCCAAGACCATGTGAACTTACTATACATGTTGTAATAAAAATGATGATGTGCTGTCTATCATTTATAATTGAATCATTGAAATATGGAACTTAGAGAGGTTTCACTATCCCATGTATTTTCTTTATGTGCAGATATAATTTTACACCACTGAAATTTTGTATTACGGTATTCACTGTACTTATTATTTTTCATTCCATTGGTTTTTTTTTCTAATCTTCAGATACATCGCATCTACCAGCAAAGATCAAGTGCCACTACAGGAAAGGAAGGTACCTGTTTCACGTTTCCTCTTCAGAGCCAGTGAGGGCCCCAAGATCTCAATAAATAATAATAAAAAAAAGACTCCTTTATCATTCCTTTAAAAATAGTACATATTATTTATTGAAGGTAAATGCTTAGATGCATTATATTCAAATTTTGTCTCCAAGCTAGCATGTAAAAATTGGATTGACTACATATTTACTGTGTAAGTTAATGATCTTTGTTGACACATAATACAAGAATTATACACAGCATGTTACAGTTTGTAACATAATTTTCTTTCATTAAATTCGTAGTTTAAATACCATATAGATGTTTTTTGTGACTTTTGTCATTCTCTGATGTTTTTTGGTACAGATTTCGAGAGACTGAGGGATTGATTTACCAGAGCAAGTTTACAGTCCAATCCTGTTATATTGTGCATGTGGAAATTAACAAGGTTTCAATACAATGCTACAAATTTACCTTGATTCATTTCATCAGTCCTATGTGCAAGGATAATTATTTCACTTGTCCATGCACAGTGTTATAACAGGAGTGGACATTCAATGTAAAGATAATTGAAGATAATTTATAATTGAAATAACCGCCTGAGAGGGGGGGGGG
Source organism: Lytechinus pictus (assembly GCF_037042905.1). Lineage (NCBI taxonomy): Eukaryota > Metazoa > Echinodermata > Echinoidea > Temnopleuroida > Toxopneustidae > Lytechinus > Lytechinus pictus. Next base: position 60,813,470 of record NC_087246.1, on the reverse strand, counting down.
GGGGGGTGTTGGTACCAATATTCTAATGTGTGTGTGCGCAAGGAAAACGAAGGAGTGATTATATGAGAAGAGTAAAAGATCGGGAATGTACATATCCACATGATTCATTTTTGTTTATGCTATACATTGCAGGGTGTTTATAACTGGTACCACTTGATAATTAATGTTTCCAACTGGTCCTAACTGGTGCTTCCAACTTGTTCTAACTGGCACCAGTTGACAACTGGTGTTTCCAACTGGTTTTAACTGGCACCAGTTGACAACTCATGTTTCCAACTGGTCCTAACTGGCACCAGTTGACAATTGGTGTTTCCAACTGGTTTTAACTGGCACCAGTTGACACCTCATGTTTCCAACTGGTCCTAACTGGCACCAGTTGACAATTTGTGTTTCCAACTGGTTTTAACTGGCACCAGTTGACAACTCATGTTTCCAACTGGTCCTAACTGGCACCAGTTTACAATTGGTGTTTCCAACTGGTTTTAACTGGCACCAGTTGACAACTCATGTTTCCAACTGGTCCTAACTGGTACCAGTTAGGACCAGTTGTCAACTGGTACCAGTTGCTAACTGGTACCAGTTAGGACCAGTTGCCAACTGGTATTTCCAACTGGTACCAGTTACAATTTGTCAACTGGATTCCAGTTGATTCCAGTATTGGAATCAACTGGATTCCAGTTGATTCCAGTATTCCAATTTCCATATTGAATCCAGTTCCCTAACTGGAATCAACTGGTACCAGTACCAGTTGGATGAACTGGTCCTTAACTGGTTTTTTGACCTGGGATATAATAAGTTTGAGTTTAAAGGTAAATGCTAGTTTTGGTAACGATATCAAAATGAGTTCGTACAGAATCCAATGAAATGACCACCAAAGTGTCTGTTTGTATAAATAAAACGTATGTGCCAAAGGATTCTGGAAGAAATCGTGTAATTGCTGAGAAATCAGCAAATAAGCACAGGATTTGGGTAGAGCGTCGGGCACGAAATTCAAAGCAATAATTATACACTGTCCCACGTGCGCTTATCTGTGTTGGGGATCTTCAGTCTGAACATTTTTCAGCGTAGATTTCAAGATTTCACGAAGTTCAGTTTATGTAACTGTACCAGATCTAGATCCTCGATGATATTCTGACAATTAAGCCTTGTTGTACAGACTTTCTCATGAAATCAGTGTTTACTGCAACTACTGGAATTTCTCTTTAAAACCGTTTCAATGAAATTTTCGCAAAGTGGTTGGATTAATGTTCTAAAAAAATATTGAGCTCTCTCGACGTCCGTTAACGTTCTTATATTTGGTCATTAGAATATCCCGACTTGAGGAGCAAGAACTCATCAGATTCATATTCATGCATATTCGACATGTTCAGGGTTTATATCCCAAGGGGAGCCTGAAGGAAACAACATAGGAAGGGAAAATCAGCTCCGCCCCCGACCTGTTCCAGCCAGCAAACGTGTACATAATAAAAATCAACATCTTGTAATATTTTTACATGGCCAACGTCAACCCACTCCACCAACTTTCAAGACTGTTCAAGAAACCATGGACATTAATTGTAGAGGCACTGGCGGATCCGAGGGGGGGGGGGGGGGGCACAGCTGGCCTGTGTCCCCTCCCCCTTTAAGAGGCACAATTAAAAGTTTTAGTTTAAAAATACCGTTAAAACAGAAGTGTGCCCCCTCCCCCCCCCCCCTTCGAAAATGAAGACCAGTTGTTTTTTTGTTTTTGTTTTTTTTGCTTGTCAAATTTTTGTGTGGACGAAATACCCTTTATTTTTGGTTAAAAACCTTTTTTTTGGTCGAATTCCTCGGGAAAATGTGCCTCCCCCTTAAAGAGAAATCCTATATCCGCCCCTGGTTGTAGGTCCATGACATGATGAAAGAAACCAAACTCGGGAACCAAACCAAGTCCATTGAGGGCTAGCTGTCCTCAAATAGTGCGTCGACCCCAACATTGCGTACGTTGTTTGCGGGGTTGTTTGTTTATATCCGGATCCGGGGCCGTAGAGCTAAGATCGGAATTTCGAACCGGTACCGGTACCGTTAACTCCAGCTGATTTCGACCTAACCTAAACTTTGCTTTGGTTAAGAACGGTGTTTGGTTTAAATACGTTACTACTATTCATTTATCACAGGCAACAACAACGGAGGTAAATTGACATCAAAGATGCCAGTTGGAAGACCAAGACTGGAACGTGAACAGTCGTTCATGGTGGCAGAAATCCCAAACCCATTCGTGCATGTCCTGAAAATGAATGTATGGGACTACGTGCGGGTAAGTAAGTCAGAGACGTAACTTAGAATTAGATGTGTTAAGTTAGGCCCACTCATTCATGAACTTTGAGTTTGATATATCCTTGTTCTCTCTTACTAGTAGCACAACATCCTGACTTATGGATCCTGCTGAGTATCGTCGTAGGGGAAGAAGTACTCCCTGTGTGGGGAAATAAGGTTGGCAACTCACTGTCTAATTAACTTAGGTCCTGAAAAAAAAGAACAACAACAAAAAACAACAAACAGTATTTCAAACTTTGTTACTAGTATAGTCACGTATTGTATTACCGGACACTATTATGATTCCGGACGCGCATATTACTGCGTTCTAAAACTAATTCGTACCGTAAGAGTTCCGCAATTCAATTTCACAGAGCAATACATAGGATAGTACAAGATTGCAAAAACAAGGCGAAAAATCCAACTTTTACCTAATTATCTCTAAAAATGACAGAAAATGCTTAAAATATCAGACAACATAGTTTTGTATTAACAATTGATATATTTTCTAACGGAAATATGGGCCTGATTTGCCGAATTTCAATCTCGTCAACTCCTTCGATCGAATGATGAGGTGTGGTGAATTGTGGGTGATCGTCGACGGCTAGTTCTCAAGGTACCCATGCGCGAGGTTTACCGTGAGTAGAGCCGTCGATCGGCAGCGCATCGATAGAACTTGATGAGCGTCACGATACGAACGCGAGCATATTATTATTGGAAAGTGCCATGGAACATGCAGCTAACAAGACAAAATAAAATAAGTTATCAAACACGAATTTATTACCAACATCTGCTCAGATTCGATATAAAAAAGCAAATAATACTTAGAATTTACTCATGATATGATATAAGAAGAAAAAAATCACAAAAATTTGTTCTTACATCATTATAATCAAGGATATCTTTACCCGTCCGGCGCGCGTCCGGAATCATGATGTAATTTGTCGCGCACGAAAATAATTGTTTTTCGTGGAGGGGTATGCGGCAAGTGCGATTCAAAGAAAATGGTTGGTAAATATAAAATAATTTTATCATATTCATAATTTTCATAATATTTGGAAAAGCAAGTGTGAATTTTTCTTGATTGTATTTCCTCTAGTTGTCATTTTTAAAGCACTGAAATAAAGGTGTCCGGCAATAGGATACACTGCCATACTACTAACAGTAACACTAAACAGAGTAGACTACGTTATTTTTACTAAGCATTTAACATTATGTGTAACTTTACGTTAGGGCTATCTTAATGATATATTCTTCATTAGCATTTATTTATATTATCACATTCAGACATTGCTCAAAAGTCAAAATAAAACTTACCTCAAAATTTCCTAAATAGTGAAAAATAAGGCTTAAATAATAAATACTCAATAAAATGTGCCTGGAAATGTGTGTAGCATATTGGCCCATTCCCATAGGCTATACTGTGTGGGCTTGTGCCGGCTAAAAATATGCATTTTAAAGTCTCTGTGCTGACCTAACTGTTTACTGTTAGACTGTTTGAGCATCTGTGAGGAGCGGTGGAAACGTCACATTGATAGATAATCAACTTGGCTGCCAGAAAATGTGAAGATGTCGCTACAATTAACTACATAAATTTTTCACTCAAAATGGAGAAAGAAAATTTGAGGCCAACTCACCTATCCCCAAATAGGACCGAAAATCCCCAATTTTTTTTAATCGCAATATTTCTGAGAAAAAGTTCCTAATTTGCTCTTGTGATGACTTGTTGCCTAGAACTAATACCGGTGCATTGTATATTATCAAAGTATGCTTAGAACATAGAGGACAGCAACACAGGTTGTTCCTGCCCTCTACAGTCCTTTGGTTCACATATTAGGGTCAGGGGCATAGCCATAGAGACATCGCCATCGCTGAACTACATATGTAGTGGTATACTTCAGTGAAAGACTTTGGCGTTTAATATACTGACAACAACAACAGCATTAAAAAAAAATCTGCTAATTACCGGGGCAGGATATGCCCTTGTTAGTCATAGATGCTACTGTTGAACTTATCAAGCATTTGCTTCTAAACTTTGAAGTTGTCACAGCATCCATATGTGTGTTTTGTGAGAACAATGGCTTCAACAGTTCTTGTAGCCAGCTGATTTTTGTACTTGTTTTTAGCCCAGGTGATAATTGAGATTATACGCTCCACTGATGCATTGGAGACAGGACAAGACGGCACCAAGGGCATACAGTGCTAATGACTTGTATGGTGTTTCTCCTGCTGAATTCTTGTATTACAGAATTCCAATCCAAAATTCTTGTGGGTCTTCTGGAATGCCATCCGATTTGAACACATCTCTCCAAATATGTAGTCTGACTTTTCTGTACTGTTCATCAGTCTCGGTGATGTTTTCACAAAGGTGTAATTGGTAATTGAGAGAGTTGTGAAGCTGACATTTGAGACGGAGAAATTCAGCACATCTGCTCTTCACATTGCCTAAAGCCTGCACAGAGCATTCTCGTTGGATTCTTACTGCCTCTGCTGTAAACTGGTGACCAAAGTCTACAAGACTCACAGGGTGTTTCTCACCAGCCTTGTCATACACCCACTTTTTCAGAGAATTGTAGTTCATGTCCAGTGCCTCTGCTAGAGCTTCTGGGGATGCATTCTCTGACTGGAACAGCTGGTTGAGGTGATCTAAAATTTCCACAACAGGAGAAAGAAATGTGAAGAGGAGATAATTGGTCTGATCCTCAAATATGCTGAACGGCATCCTGGCTCTGTAGCGGATGTCTTGTGTCCCCTCATTCATGGCAATACTGAAATAGTTCTTTAACAGTTGCCAGTGGTGCAGGATTCTCTTGACAATTTCACCCCTCACAAGCCAGCGAGTAGTAGACATTTTCTTGAATGGCATCTTTTTTGTTGGAAGGTCATCTTCAGCATCCATCTGCTCATCACAGAATGCCTCATTTAGTGATTTGTAGGCCTCCCTTTTCAGATGACTGTGGCTAAAATAGCTTGGCACTTCACTCAGCATGAATCCAATGTTGGATGGTAATGCTTTGAATGCTTTCTGGATACAAAGGACAATTGAGTGACACACACACTTCAGCAATACAGTTTGAAGCCTCTGCCCTCACTCTGGTCCAAAGGCTGTTGTGTTCCCTAGTCATGTTTGATGCTCCTTCAGTTGCTAATCCAACACATAGCCTAAAGATAGCTCCAGGTTGTATTCTTCAAGAATGTTCTTGAGGGTTTTGAATAGCTGCTCTGCGGATGATTCTAATATCTCCTGGAACCCAAGAAGTGCAATCCGTACTTTCATATTCTCTTCACTGAAGTAACACACCAAGACAGCCAAGACTTTGTAGCAGGTATACATCAGTACTCTCGTTCATGATCAAGGAATATGGTTTCCCTGGCATATCTTCTTTAGTCTCCTTGTTTGTTTCAGCAACAACATTCAAATTTGAACAAACATTTATTTTCTTCCATTTCATTACTTTTTTCGTAAACATTAACTCATACAAAAATCAATTTATCATGAAGAATATAAATACGTACATTTGTTAGAAGTTGAGTGCATTTGGTTCAATGCAGTGATACAGAAGACCAGGTACTTCCAGATGCAGCATGACTCTTTATCATATCCGAATAATGATCCACTGAACTGATGGGACTGTGGCAGCAAATTCCGCAGACTTGACCTTTATATCACTGGTTTCATTCTCTTTGGTGAATTTGAGAATACATGAACATCCTGCAGTTACTTTCTTCGCTGCTATGTGACCTGGTGTTTCTTCATGCTTTTTCAGATTTGAGTGAAGAGGCTTCAGCTGCTTTCTGCAATACTTGCAAGCAGGTGTTTTTTCTCCTTTTTCAGTAACACACGTTAGCCACTCAAATTCCTTTTCCCAAGAGACCAGATATTCTCTGGCTGCTTCATATTTTTCGATTTCTTGGCAGGTGGTGCTGTGGCCATGGTTCTCTAAGTTGCTAAATTTTAGGGTCTATCCGAATTTCTGAAACATAATTTGGAGATACAGAAGAAAACATAGAATCCAATTTAGTCTAACTAACTTATTCTTAGGTCTAACTTAATATGTTCGTTGTAAAAAGTTGGTAAGATTAAAATAGTGACATTATTTTGCTGCTCAACATTTTTATGAATAAGACTAATGTTAGAATTAAGTCTTAAGTAAGAGTCTAAACTGTAGTGTAAATGATTCTACATAACACATTGTATATCTCTTAATATTTGTTGATAGGCCTCAAAAGTACAAGTTAAGTTAGCTTCATTTAGTTGGCTAGTAGTATAACTAGTTGCAAATAACACAGGTCTTACTCGTCCACATAGTCTATAAAGTTAGTCTACATAAGGACATTGCATTAGGCCTAATCCATTCTGACACAAACAGTAACACTAATCTCAACTTTAAAGTCTTAAAAGGTAGACCGTCTAATGAATTTTGACAGTCTAGAAAATATAACTTGCTAGACTATCATTAGGCTAATGACTTACCAAATAAGGGCACATGCAGATGAATTAAAACCTTCATTAATCCTTAAGAATAGGCTCTAAATATCAAAGACTCAATGAAAAATTACAACTTTTCTCAGACAGTAACTTTACATACATGTAGTGCATAGGCATGCATGGATGGAGTATACCGGTTAGATGTAAATGCTGATATTGAGATTCATACACACATTTCTTTGATTGTTGCCATATTACACATTTCACATGCAGTGCCACAGTACAGACTACAGTGTAATAATAGTAATAATGATGATAATTCCCACTATGCTTTTGAAGGAAACGCCTGACATATTTTTTTTATATCCCTCTTTAACTTGTAGACCTAGTTCATCCTTGCTGATGTGTAATCTAGACCAATTCTCACATTGCCGGACCTAGTCCTACAATGGAACTTTTAGGCCTGTCGAGCTAATGATAACCAGTTCCTGGGTAGGCTGCGCGCGGCTTCTACCCAGCTGCAGTTAATGAGAGGTCCGCTGCGCCGCTGCAGTTGCACTTAAATTGTAAATGCGCAGGCTAAATATAATAGATCTTGACTCACCTTGTTACTTGTTAGTTATAATTTGAATAATCCTGTATGAAAGGCCGTGATTTAATTAAATTTTCTGCATGATAATCTAGACCCGATTCCACATTTTTTTTCAGATTGTCAGTAAGTAATTTAAGTGAGAGTTTGTATTTTACTTTGTTTATTTTTTTTCCGGATATCGGGTCAGGGAGCATATAGATCATGAGCATGCGCAGTTCTCCCCATGATAGTATATCAAAAAATATACAGAGCTAGAAGAAAACTTTACGGAGCTACTTGCAGCAATGTGCTTTCCTATTGAAATTATACTTTGTCACATGATCGCGAATTGACCAATCGTTTATCTAGAATACTCATGAATATTCATAAGAGGGATATAATATTTTATCATCATATAATATGAATGGTGTTTTGTGAATGATTATTCTATAGTCGTTTTCAAAGTCAGCAGTCTTGAGTACGTGTAGTTAGCATGTTGAGAAACTTGAGTTGTTGGGGAGATAGATGAGAGAAGGTTGTCTTGAGTTGGCGAGTGGAGTTGTACACTCTAGAGCAGGAGCAGGAGAGTTAGCCATGTCCTGCGATGTCTTTCTTTTGAACATTGCTTTTTTTTTTGTTGCATTATTTATCTCATAATAGATCGCCATCATGTCAATCACGATAGCACCAATCCGTCTGCTGGCGTTCATCATTCTTCTCCTTCCTGCCTGGGTAGTCTGTGCTATTGCTGTAGCTGGGATGACTAGGGAAGAGAGAGACCAGCCACTCACAGGATGGAGAAAGTGAGAGAACTGACTTGTATTTTCCTGAATCACAGAAGTGTGCTTGACTGAGAAAAAGAAATATATATTTGCTGCTGTTCTCAGTTGGCACCAAAATAGACATGACATAAAACTGGCATGTTAAGAAGAGTTGTTTTTAAAGAGAAATCAAAATTTGGTTGTACAAAGATTTGGAAATGTGAAACAACAATCCTGATTGGTTTGTGGTCAGTGTTTTGAGCAAAATGGGATACAGCAATGAGCTTGATTGGTCATTGGTATTCAGCATTTAATAACAAACCTTTGTGATAAGTAGCCCTGATTTTAAAGCCCATGTGCAGTTTGATGAAAATAGTTCAAAATCTGACTTCAATAGGATCATATGTGTAGTTAAAAGTTGATTAATCTATTAATGTATTAATTCATTTTTTTTTATCTTATGGAGCCAGAGTGCTTAAATACAAACATTCTATTTATTTAATCTACGTTATTCCTGAAACCACCCTTTTTCATTTACATTTGTTTTTCCAGTAATTTTCCCCCTTTAGAATCTATACAGTAATATATTTTTTTTGGTCATAACTTTTAACCCACAGGGCGTTGCGTGTACCCATATTAGCCATTGCCAGGTGCCATATGTTTTGTCTTGGATTCCACTCAGTGAAGATAAAAGGTCAAAGGGCACCACAGGATGAGGCATGCATCCTGGTCATGGCCCCTCATATCTCGTTCTTTGACGTCTTTGCATTCTTTATGACGGGTCTACCTGGTGCTGTGTCCAGGCAGGAAAATGGAGAGATACCTGTTATTGGAAGTAAGTAGTCAAATACAAGTTTACCACTTAATGAAAATAAAATAACTTTACCGGTACCAGTATTTAAAATGTAAGCCACATTGGTACTCAAAATGTGAGTTTTTTTTTCTATGCCATCTTTTATGACCGCTTAGAAGTTTCAACAAGATTGCGACAAGATTTCAAGCTCAATGAATATCTCTTGGGCATTTTATTGTTGGTTTGTGGTGGCAGGTCGAGCTGGTGTTTTCTGTTAGTGGGCTGTAGTATTGTAATCTCCATCTTTTTTCTTTCCCAGCTTTAGCTAAATTCCTGCAACCAGTGATGGTGTCAAGGAAAGACCCAGACTCGAGATCTAAGACCATAGCAGAGATTAAGCGGAGAGCTCAGCCAGGGAGTGAGTGGCCTCAGATTGCTATCTTCCCCGAGGGTACAGTAACCAATGGACAGTGCTTCATCACATTCAAAGGAGGTGAATACCAATGACCACTCTTGAAATTTCTTCTAAATATAGATGTCAGTTGTGGTATTAATGAGATTGAACATAAATCTATTAAACTGATCAACAAAGTATTTATATGTGAGGAAAAACAAATTTGTACCACTTGATTCTTGGAGAAAATGTGTAATTTTTGTTCATTTTTTAGCTTATTTTTTTATTGATCATACACAACCAATGCAATCAATCATAGAAACCAGACCCATGATTAATGGCTAATCTTTATCTTACTGGACCCAGGATGGATCATGGGAATGGTTTTCACCCATACACTTTAAATAACATTGCAAGACGTGCGATCCGTTATTTCATATTTTTTCAGGTGCCTTCTTCCCTGGCGTTCCTGTCCAGCCGGTTCTCTTGCGCTACAATAACAAACTCAATACATTCCCATGGACATTTGAAGGACCCAGTGGCTTGTCTGTCTTCTGGCTTTCTCTCTGTAACCTGTCCAATAATCTAGAACTGGAGTTCCTTCCAGTCTACAACCCAAGCGACAGGGAGAAGCAAGATGCAAAGCTCTACGCCCGAAATGTCCGTGCTGTCATGGCAAAGTAAGTTTAATAATGTTCACGCATCTATAATGATGATGAGGATGATGACAATGACAATGATAATAATGTAGGGTATTTTTATGGCGCACTTATCCACCTCGTTAGGTGCTCAAGGTATTCCTATATTACCCCGGCTAAGCTAGGCTACAGATTCTGGTGTTCACAGCTTTTTAAAGAATTTGTTCCTGTTGGTACTCATTTACCTCACCTGGGTTTAGTGCAGCAGAACATGAATCGATTTCCTGCTGCGGGAAATTACTCCAAAGGCTGGGGATTCGAACCCACAACCCTCTGTTTCAAAGTGTGGAGACTAATCCACAGGGCCACAGTGGCCTGTTGACTGGCCTCATTCACACCCTAATGCTCACAGCTTTTGTGTGCCCTTTTAAATTTCCCCATTTGAGCTGAAATAAAGAAAAATGCCCCTGGCCATAAAAATATCAAAATCACTATGTGTGTGACATATAAACTTCACTTGCGTTGCTATTGTATTTTACCTGTTTAATCTGTTCAAATTATGGCTTTCATTGTGTTTTCTTCAATATTTTACATATTGTTGTTTGGCTATATGAAAATGCTATTCCTGGATTTTCCTGTCCCTCTTATCATCAGGGCTTACAATGTTCCGGTAACAGACCATACTTATGAAGACACCCGTCTGATGGAGGAGGCTAAAGCCATGGGACTACCCGGTGAGGTAGGAGTCGTGGAGTTCCACAAGTTACTCTCCAAACTTGGGTGAGAATATTGTTTCATAGTTCATAAATCATCCTCTTTTTTTTTGGGGGGGGGGTATGAACATAAGATTTACTCTCAATATTACTAACTAAATCCTCACTTTACCCTGAACAAAAAATCCTAACACAAAAATCCTTACCCTTCGGCCTGTATTCTGAAGTCAAGTTTAACTTAGGCCATGGTCTAATTCTGTGTTAAATTAATGGGAAGCCAAAAATGTCAAAACTTTACCAGTCTATCAAGTCTATTGGAGAGGATCTTATGCCATCAGTCCTCTGGGTGTATAATAACAAGCATATATCCTTTTTTAGCTGTCAGGTAAAAGCTTAGGTTGTGAATGACAGGATGAAAATATTAACTAGCATGGGTCATGTTTCATGATGTATCTTATCAGTGATCTTTTCCCAACAAATATGCTCCCAGCCAGTCATATGCATGTTGTCAGTATACAAATGATGCATGGGTTAGAGTGGGTCAGTAGGAACTGTGTGCACAAGGTAACTTTGGCATGGTTTAACCCATGAGGCGCAGCCGAGTGGGTTTAGACCATAATGCCAAAGTTACCGCGTGCACACAGTTCCACTGACCCACGAAAGAAATCCATGCATCATCTGTTTTATAGAATGGAAAAAATGTAATGAATAAACCACAAAAATTAATGATTTACCGGATGCATGATAATTTCATGCGTCCGGTAAATTCAATTTACCGGACGCATGAAAATATTTACCGGACGCATGGTTTTTTGTCAAAATTTTGACGTAAACAAGCGTAACAGTACATGCGCGATGACATCACAATGACCTTTTCGGACGATAGCTTGTTTACAGTGGATATCGTTTTGATTATCGGGATATCGTTTTGATTATCGGGATGTCGTTCATGCAGCCCAGTAAAAATTCTTGCATTGCTCTCAACCAATCAGATTGCAGGGATTTTCCCATCCATTCTATAATAACTTATAACAACATTCATCAGTGAAATTTGCAATATAATTACTTCATGAAAAGCTCCCTGAAAGTATTCATTATTTTCCAAAACTGTTGATATGACTGCAGGTTCAAACTGGAGAGCCTGCGGACACATCTGACTAACTATGCTGAAATAGCTAGCTCGGGAGGCTACATCACCATAGAAGACTTTGCCAAGCATCTCAACGTGCCTGTTTCACCGTCCCTTCAAGAGGTCTTTGATGTGTACGACAGGGTAAGAACAAAGCAGTAGACGGGTAATATATCAGGGGGGGGGGGGGTGGTGAGGTTGTCATAAAGCTGTACTAAAGCTATGAACAAATTCATGAATGAGTGGAATAAAAAGTGCTTCAAGCGAGCTGAAAGTATTCTGATATTTGAAGAAAGTATAATAATTCCAATAATTACTTTTTAAAGTATTGTTGTATTATTTTATGTTTTTACTTACACCATTGTATGATATCTATTATATTGCGTTAATCACAGCTCGCTGTTTAGCGTACATTGTCTCTTTCTGTTCTATTACATATTGTTTTGCTCTAGCGTTCTAATCGTTCATGTGATTTTACTCCAATGAAAGCATGTTGAAAAGCTTCAGTATGTACGTTTTTAAGGCTATTTTACGATTGTGTTTATTTTCTTAAATTATTTTCCATTAAATTAAAATACAATGATTACAATTATAATGGCTTTCATACACTTTTAAGTAAATTTTTAGTATTGCTTATTGATTTTCATACATATATTATAAATACGAAGGATTTAATGCCTGAAAAAAAAAAAAAATTTGTATCATTCCCTTTCATTAGATAACAAAGTGAATCTTTATAAAATGATTGGTCATGACAGGTCCTGGTTTTGAGATGAGAATGGTTCACCTCATGATCTCATTACCTTTGAAACATTGCAAATACATGTACATAACAGGTTAGTATTACATGTTACAACTGTTCCAGAGGTACCTATTGCATATAATTCTTACTAGTGCCCTAGCTAGTGAGATTTTCATTCAATATGATGATGAAATGACATCTTTTGTTTCTGTAGGATGGTAGTGGCAAGATAGATTTCAGAGAGTATGTGATTGGATGTGCCCTCATTACTCAACCTGCAAACACAGAAGATACCATTCGGATGGCTTTCAAGGTAAAGTAAAGTTACTGCAAATCGAGCTTGTTTACCATACATTTTCAAATATATTGCATTATTTGACATGAAAATAAGACAAGATTAACACGGTTGAGCCTCTGGGGGATTTTTTTTTTCCAGGGCCACTTGATGAGCTCACCAGTCAAAATTTTGCTGCAATGTTTCACAGTATACATTGCACTCAAGTGGTTTTTCAGGGGATCTTTTTTTAGTTTTTCAGGGTTCTTGGGGCAATTTCTGGGGTAAAGTCACTCATCAGAAGGCTGTGGCAATGGCTGCTCAATGGACATTACACAATGCACCGTTCACTGGCCTTGGATGGGGTTTTTTGTGCCCTTTTCTCTTTTCCTTTTTGTGCTGTTATATAGAAATATGCCCAAGAGACAGGCCGTGACCTTAAAATATTGAAATTTATTATGTATGAACTTTGGATTTTCAAAGTGAGTCCTGAGAATCACAAGTCTGGAAAATCCCCAAATGCACACACATACATTTACCAGTTTGACCCACTTGTGTTTATTGTTATTATGAATCCAAAAATCTAGATGATTTCTATGCTTCCCATTGTTATTGTGTTTCAGATGTTTGGAGGAGAAAAGGAGTACATCAGTCCAGAAGATCTCTTCCAGATTCTTGACAATGCCTTTGGGATGGAACGAGAGGAGACAGATAGACTCTACAAGGAGATCGATACGAGGGGCATTGAGCATGTCACGTATGGTAAGATAGTCTATGCTCCTCAAAATTTACATGTTATTCATGATTCAAGTGACTTGATGAAAATGGTGTGTAGATGTGTAGACCATTTGGGTGTTTCATAAAGCTGCTCACAAGTTACGAATGACTTTATGCATGACTGGTGCATCTATTGTTGTACTAAATGATTTATCCCTGCGTAACCCACTTACCGGTATACCACCTAATAGCATATTCCAGACTTCCGTGAAGTCGTGCATGTTTTTACAAACAGCTTAATGAAACACTCACCAGGGAACTAACGGAAAGCATTTCTCAAAGACTTGGTCTCAACATAGATTACCCTGTAAATGGATGTCACTTTATTATGCAAGAGACGATTAATGAGGCTGCAACTGGTGTGTGTAGATGATTCTACAATTGCATGTTGTATGACAGTAAAGACATATACTCTAAGGGATTGCGTAAATTGCTAAAATGCAATACCATCATATTTCGATTTAAGCAGATTTTCAACCTGATTTTCACCATAACCATCACCTTCAAAACTACCAATAATAGGGAGTTTTTGCTATTGCGACGGTGATGGATTCTACAATATGAAAAATCTATCGTCAAAAGCCCTTTATGACAAAGAAGTCCTTGTCATATATTGGTGAATCAAAACAGCAGTGTCGTCCTGAACTCTGGACAAACCACATATTTGCTATTTTTAGTCAGCTCGGAATCTTACGAGGATCAGTTGTCCTGGTGCACCAACCAGTTCTCGACGAAGACCTCTCAGCTGTTCATTTTGATTTGACGAGCATTTTCAGTAGGTTTTCTATGTTGTAGAGTCTGTCCCTGTCACGAGTGCAAAAACTCGCTAATGTTGTCTAATTTACATTATCACCAGATAGTTGAAGGCAAAGTACTTAATTACAATATAGGCACATACATACCTGTATAAGGGTTTGCACATACATGTACATTGTCACGGCTGTACAATCATTTTCAATGCCCTTCATTGATCTTTTGTCATACTTCACCAAAACCATCAATTAATCTCCAATTTGTTTCATTGCCAGATGAATTCAAAGCTTACGCTATGAAGAAACCAGAATATGCAACCCTGTTCACCCGCTACATGGAGATGCCATCTCCATCTTCTGATGATGAAAAGATGCCTGCTCAAGCTCCTACTGATCTATCGCCACGGCAACGACCAGTGAAAAACAAAGTTGAAGTTGTTGACTTGTCTCCCAGACATCGTCCGCTGGAGGGTAAGAAGGAAGATTGACATGAGGCCAGCTTGCCTCCCGTTGTCTGAGTTGGACCAACCAGTGATGCGTTGCTAGGTTACTCATCTTTTCTTCAGGATTCTCTTCCTTATTCTACAGATCTGCAGGCTGTTTTACTTTCACAAAGAGTCAAGTGTGACATGAAGTCACGCATGAGCGCCAACATACACGTGCTGTTTAACACGCAGTGTCATTGATTAAATTACACTGCAGTTAATGAATTTCTCTACAACTGAGTAGAGTCTCCGCTTTACTGATTTTCTCCTGTCTTAGCACATGAAGGATACAAGAGAAAGAGAGAGAGTGAGATTATGCAGTAGTACATGTCTTTATATAGCATAATCTTAATAAAGGTAATATGTTTTAACAGCACACAGCAGGGAATTTAAGTTTGATTTTAAGTCACACTTGTAACTCTTTCTGAAGCAGCACTCGGGCCTCCTTATTCCATTGCAAATTTTAAAACATTAATGCATGCCATTTTGTACTAGAAAGAAGCACCTTTGATATTTTATAAACTTTTGTGCAGCTATATTTTTTACAAGGTTGTATATGTTCACATATCTGCAAGTAAATTTTTTAAGATATCATGAAAGATTACATGAACGGAAATATGATCTTTTGGGATTCATGAGGAAAATATTACTCTATGAAAAATAAATACTATAGTATGCAAGAAAGAAGTATGTATGTTGTTTGAATATCTGTGCAGATGATTTTCTAAGAGTTCTGCATTCTTCAAATCATGAATACTTTTATAAAGAAAGATAAGGGAAAAATTTAATTCAAAGCATGGTAGATATTAATTTCTTTGAAAATTTCTCCATTCATTTATGTCGTTTATATTTTAAAGAAAATAGCATGTTCTGTGTCTTATTTTGCACCTCAGGTTTAATATTGCATTACAGTTGACATTTTGCAATAATATAGTTTATTTACAGATATCAATCCACCTATGCACTAATCATTTTATGTAGTTTAATTTGGCATTCATTAACTGCCAAAGCATTGAACTGAAAACTAATATTTTCTATCAGAAAGAACTTATTCTCAATTCAGGTATAAATTCCAGAAATTATAGACTTTAAACTGGAACTTGTTTACTTGCTGTGAGCAATAGGACATGCCATTATTAGATACCTTAACCTGTCACCCTTAGTTCCCGTACATAGAGTAAATTGCCACTTAGTCTACACCCATTTTGTCTACTTCCTACTTGGTCTCATCCCTCGCCACAAGCACAAATACTTGTCGTCTCGGGGATGTTTAAACCTTGTATCTCATCATTGAAATATTTTTATGACAGCTCAGAATAAGCCTGATATTAGAGTGATAACATTGGTAGCAGTCTTTTCTTGCCTAGAAAGAGTTCTCAACAGGGAATCAGGAAAATGTTTTCAGACAATATGAGATTGCCACCATATTTCTAAAATACAGCTTTTTCTATTAAAGCTGGCCTCAAATTTTTTCAAATTTGCGATACGAGGTTTTATCAGCCCAGCCTTGATATGATATTCAAGTTGGGGGGCAGGGGTGGATAATGCAATACTTCATCCACCCCTTGGACATTAGGTTCGCTGCTTGAGTTTATGCCAGAGTCCCACATGGTGTAATGCTATTTCATCTACATTCAATTTGTGTACTAACCAGTTGATAAAATCACCTTTAAGCCCATGTACTGCTTTGTCTAATTTCCGTTTAGGCTCTACCGCTTTCATGATCTAATATCCACTTTGTCTTACACCTTTTACATGTAGTCTATATGACTAGATCAACCATTTAAGAACCAAAAGGCATATCAATATTAGAGTAGAAAATGCAGTTATTGGACCATGTGGGTATTAGACTATTAAATGACAATGAGACTTAGTGGGTACTAGAGCAAGTACAGTGTAGACCAAACAGCAATTAGAGCAAATAAAAAGTAGATTATTTGTTGACCAAATGAATTTCAAAGCGTACATACATGTACATTATTAAGGTAGTCACTGATCTTGCACATATGTATAGAAAATTTTCCTAAAGTTTATAAAAATACTAACATATACCTTGCTATTTGCTTGCCTTAACTAACTGCATTAATTGGTATAGAAATTCTATTGAACGGGTGTTGAAATGAATATGTTTTAAGTGCATACAATTTTTCTCTACACATTTTCAACTATTTTTTCAAACAGACCAGAAACATAGTGTAAAAGTTAAAGAAAATACCAGCACACTCCACAACATGTATTTATAAAGCAATGAGCGGTAAACAAAAATCTTTGATTCTAAGAAGTGCTCAAAAGTATTGATCTCATCTTACTGAATTCTACTCCTTATAGTTTAAAATTAATATTTCATAACTGTTTGAAATGAAATGGTTAAATGACACTTACTGTACGTACATTGCATCATGTTAAATAATGATTTATGAGCACATTAATGTTTACATACTGTACATGCACCTGTAGAGGAAGAAAGCTTGCATGATTAATTTTCTTTAAATCACATGTACATAAAATCATGACAATTTATTTTAGGAGGTACTGCACATTGTAGCTTTGATCCCTTGATTCAAAATCTTTTTTTCTTTCAAATATCTTTTCTTTATTAACATTTCTTTTGACTACATATTTCATTGAATCTAGCAATATAATCAATTAACCTATTGCCTACTGGAACTGCAATGTCCCTGTAGAATTTCTATGGGAATTACAGATTTGAGTAGTCTTTGGGCTAAGAATGCTTTGTTGATAGCAATGGTGTCTGGTGTATACAATCATGCCACTGTCTATTTTCTATGTTGGTCACAGTGAGCGGGAGACAGGCCGTGTAAGCAAATTAAAATTATTATTTATAAATCACTGTCTTGTCTTTCTCTCCAAGTCTGATTACTGCTTATGAATTTATATAATATAAAGTTTACTATTTAAATAATGCTTTTCCATATTTTAAGGTATGTATTTTTTTTTTTTATAACTTTGCTTCCATTTTTTTTTTATATTAAAAATTTTAGTTTATCTTCCTTTCCATGTATTCTATATTATGTTTTTCAAGCAGGGTTTCATTTGATATGCTACATTATCTGGTTTGTTTGTTTTCTACATGTTTTGTCATATTTTTGTTTAAGAGTTGTGTTAAACTATTGAGTAACTTTTATTTTTATTTTTTGTCTATATGATAATATCTTGAGTTTATTTTTTCTTATTTGCCTCCAGTATTTCAGAATAAACTTTACACCTAATGGTTTACCAATATTATATTGTTTAAATAACAAGTAACCCTTCAATCATAATTACTTGGATGTACTAGTATTTTTGCCGAAATATGCCGGTAATGCTGTAATATTTCTTTAAAATTTATATGCTTTGAATGTATATTTGATTTTTAACTTTCAAGCATCAAAGCCTTTTCATTTTTTTTTTCATATTTAGCTAGGCAAAGATTGTTTTTTGTAAATTTCTATTTTCATTGTATTTATGAAGAGGTACTAATATATTGATATACAAATAATATACAATTACATTTGACATGTAGTGAAATTGGAAGGGAAAATATGAAATATTGTTCATTCTTTGAATATAAAGGGAATGGTTAAATAGGGCTCTATCAGTACTTGATAGTAATTATGTTTTAATATCTTTGTTTATTTTATGAAAAATAAAGTTTAACTTGGAAAGCAAAACATGTTTCGTAATAGAGATATCATTTTGTGAGAAAGCCATTGCAAAATACTGCCCGGTGACAAAGGTACTTTATGGAAAAGAAGTTGTGTTAAAAAGTGTGAAAATATTTATTTGAGGCTTTGATTTCAATTATCACAAAGGCCCTGAAAACACATAGCAGCACTATACAGTGCGTCCCAGAAAAAACGAAACGGAGATTTAGCGATGATTTATCATAACTTAATCACAAATAAAATAGACAAATGACCTATCAATGTAAAGCTTAGAATCTACTCTTTCATCTGATATTACTTAGATTATTTCTCCTTCATGCATGAGTAAGCAAAAACAATTTGAAGAGGGGATACCAAAAAGTCATTTGGCGGGTTGTATCTGGCTTTCAAAAGGAAAACCACATTTTAAAAAAGTTCAATATCTGCTCTTTAATTTGATGCCTCAATTGCAGAAAATGGTCAAGAAATAACAAAGTTCTGGTTATTTGAAATAAGGCTTGAATTTCAATAATTTCATAAAATGAAGAGGTTTTACAGGCTAGCGTTCAAACTCACTCGACACTCCGTTTTGTTTACGATCAGCCATACATCAAGTCTTTTGTTAACCATGCAATAGCTTCTGTGGGAAACCGGTGAAAACAGTTTATTTAACGAAATTATGGAAATTCAAGCCTTATGTCAAATAACCAGAACTTTGTTATTTCTTGACCATTTTCTGTAGATGAGGTATCAAATTAAAGAGCGGATATTGAACTTTTAAGACATGTGATTTTCTTTTTGAAATTCAGATACACCCCGCCAAATGAGTTTTTGGTATCCTTTCTTCAAATGGTTTTTGCTCACTCATGCGTGAATGAGGAATAATCTAAGTAATATCAGATGAAAGAGGAGATTCTAAGCTTTACATTGGTAGGTCATTTGTTTATTGTATTTGTGATTAAGTTATGATGAATCATCGCTAAATCTCGGTTTCGTTTTTTCTGGGACGCACTGTATAGAGTGAAGTCTGCCCAGGTCAAAAACCTATTATAAAGTCAAATGATCTCTAAACATGAGAACAATTTTTCAGACCTGGAGAGTTCAGACTTGAAGAGTTAGGTGTGCTTAAGTGCTGATGCACACATGATATTGGACATGCAATCGCATTTATTAATGCGCGTCCCTAGAGCAGAAATTAACCAATGCATTTATGTGTTTTATACCTCAGGCAACTAGAAATTTAAATGCAACTATTAGTCACATATAAATCTTTATGAAACACTCCCAGGGTCCCGTTTCACAAAGGTTAGCGATTAATCGTGAGCTAGATTTTCACGATTGATTGTACATTGTAGTCAATGCAATCAATCATAGAAAATTGTTGTACGATCATTGCTAAGCTTTGTGTTACGGGACCCAGAACATGCAGAGTATGAAATTATTACATCCTCTTAGTCAAATTTTGTCTCCATCAAATTGTGGTCTACAGTCAGTAGGGAGGCCCTCAAAAAGTAGCTTCATTTATCCCAGTGATATTCATGAATAGAAAGGTTTTGCAAATTTAATGAGCTGGGTGCGGAATAAAACCCTTCTTTTAATTCGGTCATTGCTGCTCTAAATATGTATCAAATTTTATAATTTTGGTATCATTGTAAAGAAAAAGAATAATTCTTTCAGGTCATGTGTTTGAATGTATTTAAAAATGTTGTGATGTAGATGAAACTCTTGATCTAAACATGCTACAAAATCATTATTTTCACCTAACAAAAGTTGTAATTTTTACACTTTATTTCTGTTTGAGCCCGATGATTTTTAGATCATGATAAAGCTGAAGATCTAAGCTTTAATAGGATATAGGTTGTATAAGAAGAGGTGTTGTAAATGGATCAGGATCTACCTATTTATAGGCTTAAGTACATTTTGCAGCTTAGAAGCAAGAATACTACACTCAAAGAGACCACACACCCACCCAGATTTCAATGGTTTCCACCCTGGGACCTTTCCAAGGTCACACTCACCATGTGGTAATCTTTTCAAATTACCCGGGCATGTTGTTTTGAAACATTGGATATATCCAGCCAATCAGAACTCTGGATTTCATGCTACTCAGAAATTTCAAAAATCTTGTCTTTTATCTTGATGGGAGTAGTTGGATCCTGACCATTTCCAAGATGCAACATATCGAGAGTGACATTGTGAGAAAGTACAGAGAATGAGCTTTACAATGATACACCGGTACACATTATTAGGAAACTGAGGAAGAAAATTCTGTTTTGAGACATCTTTTCAGGCCTAAAATTCACTAACATGTATTCATCAAAAAATTTCACTCAAAATAAATTACCATTATAAAAAGAGTAACGTTTACTCTTTCCTTTGGTGTAATAATATTCAATTTTACTTGAAGATAATGTGGCAAATTCTTTTGAGAAAAAAGTTATTTGCTCATTAGCATAGGGCTCTACAGTCTGGCCGTGACACAACACTGGCTGTCAAAAGAGATAAACATTAGCAGGTTCAACTGTATTACAAATTACTCTCAACCAATCATCAAATTACTCTCAACCAATCATTAAATTACTCCCAACCAATCATCAAATTAATCTCAACCAATCATCAAGTCACTTTCAGGCAATCAACCACTCTCAGCCAATCAAATTACTCCCAACCAATCACCGAATTACTCTCATCCAATCAAGTCACTTTCAGCCAATCAAATTACTCTCAACCAATCATCAAACTAGAGATGCTCGGCGGGTCGCGCAGCCGAGCACATGTATCCCCCGAACCCACCGGGTCATCCGTCATTGCGATATATAGAGCTCACACTGAAATTTGACAAATAAATACAATTATCATGGCGACAATGACCTTGGCATACAGGTCCCCAAGCCCATCTACCATCCAAGTGTGGTTGAAAAGTGACTTACGGTTGCGGAGAAAGAGAGTCTTGCATGTGAACTTCCAACGTTGACCTGAAAATGACCTTTGACCTTACCATGTAACCTCTGACTGCAGCATAACATGCAGATCTCCCAAGTCCATCTAACATCCAAGTTTCGTTGAAAAGTGACTTACAGTTGCAGAGTTAGGTGTCATAAGAGTCTTGCATGTAAACTTTAACGTTGACCTGAAAATGACTTTTGACCTTACCATGTGTCATCCAACTGCAGCATAACATGCAGGTCCCCCAAGTTCATCTACCATCCAAGTTTGGTTGAAAAGTGACTTACGGTTGTGGAGTTATGTGTCATAAGGTTTGTGACGGACGGACGGATGTTTGGATCCCTCAGTCTCGACAAAAACTCTTGTTACCATGGCAACAATGTCTCCGCCCACACCAAAATCAATAGGCGGCTTTGCTTAACCATAATGGACCTTCATGCCACATTAAAAGATGATCGGAGAAGAAATGCAGCTGGTAGAGCGCTCACAAGGACATCTTTGCTATTTCCACAAAAACTCTTGTTGCCATGCCAACGATGTCTCTGCCAAATCAAAATCAATAGGCGGCTTCGCTATACCATACTAGACCTTCATGCCAAATTTGAAGATGATCGGAGAAGAAATGCAGCTGATAGAGTGCTCACAAGGAAATCTCTGCGGCGGCGGATGCGGCGCGACGAGGCCAAATCCATAGTATCCTCCGAACTCTGTTCGGGGGATACAATTACTCTCAACCAATCAAGTCACTTTCAGCCAATCAAACCACTCTCAGCTAATCAAATTACACTCAACCAATCATCAAATTACTCTCAACCAATCATCAAATTACTCTCAACCAATCCTCAAGTCACTTTCAGCCAATCAAACCATTCTCAGCCAATCAAATTACACTCAACCAATCATCAAATTTCTCTCAAGCAATCATCAAGCCACTCTCAGCCAATCAAATTACGCTCAACCAATCATCAAATTACTCTCAACCAATCATTAAATTACTCCCAACCAATAAAAAAATTACTCTCAACCAATATTCAAATTACTCCAGCTGATCATCAAATTACTCTCAACCAATCATCAAATTACTCCCAACCAATCAACAAATAACTCTAGCCAATCATCAAATTACTCTTAATTGTTTCACCATCGCCAGATCAAACAATAATATACACTCCTTAACTATGGTGGATTGAATGAATTGAAACAAGAAACAAGAGTCATTATATTTATAGTTTTATATTTTAAATTTTATGTATAATCAATATATTTTCATCCACAAGGACTCTTTACATGTGTAAAATGAGAGAAATCTTGAGATGTCACTAGAGAAAAAAATGCCATTACAAAATTTACAATTAAAAAAGACACACCAAAAGCAAAGAAAAATTAACTGTGTTACACTATATACATTATAATAAATATGGACCATTAAAATGATATAATAAATAAGCCGTAATACCTATAAGTAATATTCCTATAATAGAAAATGTATAACTTTACACTTGATTTCCTTCTGTGTAAAATCAAATTGATTTATGTGATTAGCCATAAGCATGCATTAAAGGCAACAAAACTAGACACCTTTCACACAAGTCACCAGTCATTTTCAAACAAGACCAAAAAAAATGAACAGCTGTTTTAAAGTACATTGACATGGGAAAGACAAAAAAAAAAGAGTGAAAGAGCGAGAGAAAAAAAAATGGAAAAGAAACTAAGAAAGAAAGAAAATAATAAATTTTGAAAGAAAAAAAAAAGGAATAATGATTGAAGGTGAAGATTTTTCTTATAAAAAAAGATAATCTTCTGCAGGGGAGGAGGTGGGGATTGAATTCCTGATCAATATTAAGTGCAAATGGCAAGAATTATATACCATCGTCATTAAATAGATGACAGACAATTAATAAAAAATATTATTCTTAGCTTATCAAAAAGTCTATCAAACTTTCAAATACAATTTACTTTAATTTAAAACTGAAACTTGTGACTAAAAATGCATAAGAAAACTCCACCGATCCTAAAATATCTCATTCCAATGAAGTGGCTGCTCAAACTAAAGCTGGGATGATAAGACTTAAACTTGCAAAAACTCAATCACTATCGAAGCCAGTATGCACTACAGCCACTTTAATATCACCATCTCAAGACCTATAGGGTAATTCCTGTATACTAACCAGAGTGCAACATTGTGTCATGAAGTCTTGTCACTGGAAAGATAAATATTTTTCCCCTTACTCTCAACAACATTCCAGACAGTGAAGACCTTAGAAAGATGAAACACCCCTAAATTGTTAACTGGTTTGTCTGGAACAAAGGAAAAGACGGCTAAATGCTGGACCCATTCCTATGACAAAAAAACTTGGACCCGTTTCTAACTCACAGTTCATTCTTAATGATAATACACATCCTTCTCATGTAATCATGGCCATAAACAACTCTCAAATTCTTCTAAAAATGATGAATAAACTAGGTTTTCTCTTTCAGAATCAACTTAATTTTTTTTTTTCCAGGGATTGCTAGATATGGTACACATCTGGTGCAGAAGCCATGGACTGGTTATTACCTTACCTTGGAGATTGGCACATTCTCAAAAATTACCAGGAAGTGCTGATGAAGATTTAGTGGCATGCAGGATTGAAAGATATGGCAACATTATCCCATAAGCATATCACATACATTGCAGAGCTTGGCCCCTTTAAAAGAACCCACAAGTCTATCTAAATATTTATATTATTTCTTTTCTGGTTTTAGAAGAAAAAGAAAGGAATTCCACAAATCTGTAAAGGGATCCCGATACAGTAGAGGATGTCAGTGGTCATAGAACTCTCCACTTTATCTTTGCGGAAGATGTGGGACACTTCAAGCCATGGTGGCAAACAATATACCAAAACCCTGCGTAACAACCTCTGCATGTTGCTAATAGGTAAGGAGGAAGGAAGTATGCGGGCCTTGCTAAGTTCACAGGTCTGAAGTGTCATCGTTGAAAATAACCCCATATTTCAAAGAGGAGCAAACCAAATTCCCACTCTAAAATTGACTCGCGAGGAACTCTAACAATGCTGCAAATCCCTGCAAGAAGACAGGCGGCAGTTGACAAGAATGTTGCTTAGAATAAGCAAATTGAGACTCCCCAACCTCCCGGTTGTGAGACGGACGCTCTATCAACTGAGCCAATACACCGGTATAATGATTATAATAAAATCATAAACAGGAAAGTATTTTGGGATATTCAGGGTTCTCAGGTTGTATTTTTATACCAAGCTTCTTAGGCTTTGGAAGGAAAATGTAAAAAAAACAATGTTTTTGTACATGTACTTGTATGTTTTTTTATATTCTGATTTTCAATGAAATAATGTTCATCTGATGCAAAACACACTGGATAAAGGTATTTGTCTTTTTAGGTTGAGCACAGAAGGCAAAACACCTGGCATGAACTTGCCACAAAATTGAGAAGCTGTGGTGGGCCTCAAAGAGATTGGAGGGAGTTAAAGAAAAAGTGGCAGGAGCTGAAGAACAGGGCTCTTAAATGCACAGCCCAGGCCAAGCTTACAAGCGAGCATATCTCTGTAAATATATATTTTTCGTTCAATGTCGCAAGGATACTGATAGTTTATTATAATTAGACAAATATCATAGTCATCAATTTATTTTTTTAACAAATGAAATTCATTTCAAATCAATATACAATCAACATCAAGTCAATTTGTGATCAACTTTATAATCAATGCCATGACGAATTTCAAAATTAGTTCAAGATGATTTTTTTAATTGATGTTAATTTGAATTTAATATTAAATTAAATGAAAATAAAATAAAATCATTTTTAAAATCAATTTTGAATCATATCATATCGGATTGATTTCAATATCATTTCAGTATCTGTTTTTATGCTTCAATATTTAGGAGGTAGAACTCTCACTCTATCTTTGTGGAAGATGTGGGACACTTCAAGCCATGGTGGCAAGCAATATACCAAAACCCTGCGTCACAACCTCTGCATGTTGCTAATAGGTAAGGAGGAGGAAGTATGCGGGCCTTGCTATTAAAGATCTACAGGTCTGTGTCGTTGAAAAAACCCCAGATATCTCAAAGAGAAGCAAACCAAGTTCACACTCTAAATTATCTTCATTGACTCGCGAGGAACTCTTACAATGCTGCAAATCCCTGCAAGAAGACAGGCGGCAGTTGACAAGAATGTTGCTTAGAATAAGCAAATTGAGAAGTTAATGCGCAGAGAAGCTGTAAAGCTGACAGAGGAGTAGTCTCAGAACATGCAGCACACCGCCGCATTCGTCAAGACTTCGGTGTTTGAACTATTGATTGTGGATCTGTCCTGGGATTGACACCCACTGAAACGTTGACAATCCAGTCCAACTTCAACAGGAAGTCAGGGTAGGCGAGTCTCTATTTGGCCAATGCTGTAAATACCATTACAGAGATGGGACCAAGGGGTGAAAGTGTCTGTCATGGGGCTTGTGGAGCGAGCAACGAATAAGCTGATCCTGTACCCTGTCAACGACAGGACGGAAAAGCGCCACATCGTCCCTGGCTCGATGATCTATTCAGACGTGTGGAGAGGGTACAGCCTTCTGAACGACAACGGATACCGACACTTCTCTGTCGTGCATAAAGAACAATTCAAGGCAGTGTTAAAGGAGATTGCAACAGGTGAGAGGAAGTATGCACGAATGCCATCGAGGGAGCATGGAAACATGCCAAAGACCATTTCCAGAGGATGAATGGCACAAAAATCTCCAACTTTAAAGCACACACCTGGTGGAGATGATATGGCACAACCATGTCAGAGGCCAGTACATGTATGGAAAGAAGTACAGGAGCAATCTTTATCATTAGTATACAAACAACATTCTGGAATAGTACCTAAAAGGTGGAAAAGTCTGTGTCCCTGTGAGTGTGTTAATTTTTGTCTTTTGGACTTGCAGGCATGAGAATGACTTTCTTGAAAAATATCTGAAACTTAGTGAAAGGAAATTAAACCTACAGACGGGCTTCCAGGGGGCAGCGCCCCCTGAAGCTCCTGGGTTTTAGCATTTAAAGGGGGTATAGGAAGCCATTCTGGATTACCAATTTGATAGAAAAAGGAACCCATTGTGGAGTACCAATTTGACAGAAAAAGGAAATAAAAATTTTACAAACTATAAAATGCAATTTGTACTTTATGAACACTGTTTGTGTATAGACCTATACACCACACCTATAGTAAAGTAAACCATATGCTGCTGACATTGAAAGACAATTACTGACGGGTCTCACTTACGTGTGCATGTGCACACGCGCGTATTGCATGCGACCCCTGCAGCCCGTATACGGTGTATCTGCCAAGATCCGCCATTCTCGGATCTGGGCAGCATCAAATGGAGACCACCATCATCACTTTGCTGCTCCGGATTCGGGGATTTTCCAATCCATACCTCATCCAACACTGTGCAAGTACTCAACCTATTCGACACTGTGACTTTACTACTGTTTGTTTCTTGATGTCTACCGGCGCCGGCTATGTCTCGTCGACATTTCCGTAAGTATAACTTCGTTTCCTCCTTTTCCTGTCGTTACTCTCACTTTCACTTTGTTCCTCAACTCTACCTTTTTGTGCGTGTAACTTCAAGTGCAAAGTCAACATTTTGCACTCTTTCCATTCCATGAAGAGCTCCCAAACTCTTCATTTGGCGCTGCGGAACTTCGAATACTGCGCAAGCCTTCTTTAATTTTTGATATTTTTTCGTATTTTGTACATATTCGCGTCATTTTCGGCATTTGCCGTCAATTGAATTGCACGTGTGCTCGCATAGAAGAAAAAAAAAAATGTGCCGTGTGGGCAGCCATTTTGTTTTGTGGAGGTTGCCATTTTGTTTGCGTGACGTTTACGTGACGTTCTTCCGGTATAGTCTCGCTCGGCAGACATTTTGGTTTTTTTAACGTGAATTTGAATTCCCGTCGTGATAGAGAGTTAGCGTGAACGGTATATTATTTTTGGAGGATATAAATATTGATAATTTCATTTAAATTGGCTTTACAAATATATTCCGAGTGTGAATAAAGATTAGTCTTGCATCGCAGACTCATAATTTTTTTTTGGAATTTTGGAGTACATCAAGAATTCTAAATTTTGTGCTGGATTTGCACTATTTTTCTTAAAAAAAAGAAGTATATATATTCTATTTGACCTTTGGGATTTTGGCTGAATAATTCCAAAATTAATAATTCCAAAATATTTTTATATCATGTAATATACTTTTTTAGGGGAAGAGAAACCAGTGGTATGTGGGTGCACCGTACTGTAATGAAGAAACTTACTTGCGAAACTTGGAGAAAATATAACTAAGTGTGTTAATATACACATGACTATACACATAATCAACTATGTTTTTAGCCTTAATCATCCCATCAAAGAAATATTAATGTAAGGATATAAGTTAAAAATGAAGTTTAAATCACGAATTCTCAACTGTCAAAGGCAAGCCGACGACATTTGTTGTGATATATTCATCCGCGAGTGATGCGGCTTTTGCACATAAGCGAGCGGAATCGACAAGGTTGGAGGCGCCTGGCCTGTGGGGCTGGTACGTTGCACGCTCCGCTAAAGTTATGCGCTAGTGATCCGGTATTCCGTTGCTGCTTGGTTCTTATACTCTCGGAACTTTGGTAATTTTGTTTTGATAGTCAAATTTTCTGCTTTATAGTGCTTGGCTGTGTAGAGATTAGTGATGAAGGACGACAGGTTTGGAAAAAAAAGAAAAAGGAAGGCAAAAAAGAAGGATTCCGGAGGGTATCGGTGCATGGTGATGCATTGTTCTTCCACTTACGCAACCACTACAGTGCATACGATGCCAGGGCCCATGCCTCGACCTGGAGGTAGGTTTAGCTCCTACCAAATGAGCTGGATAAACTTTATTCAGAGGCACCATGTTTTCGATCACACAAGGGTGAGGCACATCCACGTATGTAGCCTCCATTTTGATAAATCGCAGTACGACCAGACACGGCTCAAAATGTTTGAACTTGGACTCCGTAAATTGCCTCCGAAGCTACTGGCAAATGCCATTCCCCACATCTATAACCCTCCTGCTGACCCTGCCAGTGCCAGTGGCAGTGGACATGGGCACCGTGGGCATGGCACCCTTCTATGTCCCAAAGTTAGATCGAGTAGTACTGGTACATCAGCATTGGCTAGCCCTTCATGTCCTTCCTCCACTGTTGGCCCGTCTACCTCATCATTATCGGATGATCAGGACCCAGATAGATCTACATCTGTTGTTGGCCTTGAGCATGTTGATGCAGACTACTCTCCAGTGAGCGCAGTGTCGGCAACGCTGGAGCCGAAGGCTGGAACTTCAACCTCACCGACCTCTCGAAAACGACAACGAACTTCATATAGCCGGAAGAAAGTGAGTAAATGATCATCTAGAATTTAATTAGGCATGTTTAAGGAGTCTAATCAGTGTATTTTCTTTTTTGTTGTCATGATCACAAAAATAATTTTCAGAGTAGAATCTAGATCTACATCTAGACTGCCCTCTTATTTCATTACTGGTGTCTATTTCCAACAATTAAATATGGATTTTTTTACATGTCTAGAGCTAGATCTAGACTCTAAGGTAAATGAAACATCAATATGAGGGGGGGATAAATGTGTATATGTACATGTAGTCGAGTCACTAGAGTGTGAAGCTCAACACTCGTATAAGAGTATCGGTAAATGGACTTCTGTTGCATGCTGGTGTTCTACTTCTGATAAAAGTCAGTCAGTCTAGATTCTACTTCTGATAACTTGCTTTGGTCTAAAGGAAATGCAAATTTATTTAATTTCGGTCAGGTCTGAACAGCAGTGCTTGGGTCTGATGGGTCGTCAATTATTTTTTTATGCCATGCCGGTGACTATATTTCCCAATGGAATAGGGACCTTGTATACGCATTCCAAATTTGTCTTGTTTATTATTTTTTCTACAAGAAAAATCATAGGGGGGCACTATATGCCCCCCCCCCCCCATCATTGCATCAACTCAACTTTTGGATGTCGTCATGCATTCTAAAATTTCAAGATAATCAAAATTATAGAATTTTTTTTTACAGTCATAGAGAGTAAAGATTTTGTTGGAGGAAATCTTTGAGATATAACGATAGCATTTTTTATTTGAAGGCTGGGCGGTCCTCTTTTAACATGAATAAAAAAGTGATCACTTTGTTATTTGGCCATAGTTTCGTGAGGAGAGTCACGGAGAGGATGAGAGGCACCATGAGATTCAAAGAGGAAGACATAGTTATGGAGTGTTTTGGAGTGGGATGTCTCACCTTTGACCAAATACAAGAACGTTTAGGGGTGTTCCTGTCCCAGATTGGGGCCCTTTTGGATATGGGGACCAACGATCTGGGCAGATATACTGCCCACCAAGTGTGAACAAGATGGTGAGAGTTCCTGGAGGAGTCAGGTTGCCATGGGGTAAAACCCATCGTGACCATCATCCTCCCTGTGCTCCCACGAACTTCTGTGTATCGGGGTACCACAGTCTCCCTGGAGAAATTGAATGAACGGGTCCATCTGTTCAATAAGATCCTGCAGGACGAGACCTTCCGGCGAGATGGTGTCTGGGTGTTTCCTCATAGAGGACTACAAGCACCCAGATACAGTCTCGACGGGGTTCATCTGAATCCTCTGGGAATGCGGAGCTACACCCGAACACTTATGCAAATTTATCAATTTTGCAAACGTCAATTTTGGTAATTAAAATTTGTTGTCATGATTCCATGTTTGTTCCAATATACCATTTTTCTTGAACAATTATCTTAAGAATCAAAGTTTTAAGCTTTATAGGAGTGGTGTTGTTGCATTGTACATCAGGGAGGTCTTGGGATTTCCAGCTCCTGGAATGTCTCTGTCTGATGTCACACCAAATCTTTCAAAGCTTCCCGCTCAGTGACTCTAAATTTCTTCAAAGACATATCACTTTTTACGTGACGAATCTGACTAAGTCATGGAGTTTTCACCTCTTCTTGAATGAGCACTATTGTCTTTGAACTGTTTATATAGACACTGTGGTCCCACATATAATACTACTTGCTAGAAACGTGACATTTCTAATTTCAATTTCACATGAAATTATTACACCTCTCTGTCTTCATTTACAGAGCTTGCATTCTTCCCTTCTCTCTCCTTCACCAACACCATGCCGTCATCACGTCAAGAATCTTCTGCTGAGAGCAGTCTTGCTTCAGACTTTTCTGATGTCCTTGATTTTATCAAGAAATTATTTTGTGAAGATGATTTTGTTTCAGTATTGGAGAGGTGCATTGAGAAAGTTCTCTCAAAGCGCCAGCGAGAATTTGAGGAGATTGAGAGGCAGGAATGTGCTATTCATGACCTTCAAGTAGCTTTGGACAAAAAGGATGCTGAAATCAAGTCCCTCACCTCTTCTATGAATAAGCTAGAAATCAGGATTGAGGCTAATGAGAGTAAAAGCAAGGAGTTGGAGCAATATGGTAAAAGGAACTCTGTTTGGGTGTTTGGTGTGCCAGAGTCATCCACAGAGTGTAACAATAACCTGGTGGCGACAGATCGCCTTGGCTGCCCAATAGGCAAGGCTGACATCGATAGATCGCATCGATCGGGAAAGCCCCGCTCCGACAGAAAGCCTCACATTAAATTATTCCGCCTCTGTCTTCATTTACAGAGCTTGCATTCTTCTCTTCTCTCTCCTTCACCAACACCATGCCATCATCACGTCAAGAATCTTCTGCTGAGAGTAGTCTTGCTTCAGACTTTTCTGATATCCTTGATATTATCAAGAAATTATTTTGTGAAGATGATTTTGTTTCAGTATTGGAGAGGTGCATTGAGAAAGTTGAGGAGATGGAGAGGCAGGAATGTGCTATTCATGACCTTCAAGTAGCTTTGGACAAAAAGGATGATGAAATCAAGTCCCTCACCTCTTCTATGAAGAAGCTAGAAAGCAGGATTGAGGCTAATGAGAGTAAAAGCAAGGAGTTGGAGCAATATGGTAGAAGGAACTCTGTTTGGGTGTTTGGTGTGCCAGAGTCATCCACAGGGTGTAACGATAACCTGGTGGCGACAGATCGCCTTGGCTGCCCAATAGGCAAGGCTGACATCGACAGATCGCATCGATCTGGAAAGCCCCGCTCAGACAGAAAGCCTCGACCAATCCTAGTAATGCTCTGCTCCTATCGAGTGAAGGCTGCATTGATGAAGGATCGTCGTAAATTGAAAGGATCAGGTATCTCCATATAGGAGGACCTAACAAAATTCAATCACCAAATACTCATAAAATTGTCCTCCCATCCAAAAGTTGAAGCAGCTTGGTCAACTGATGGGTGAGTCATGGCTGCCCTAAAGACCAACCAAAAGGCGATCCGAGTCAAGAGATTGTTTTCATCTCTGCTACAAGTTGCTTCTTTATAACTTTCAATATTTGTGTTTTAACTTTATTTCCCGCTCAGTGACTCTAAATTTTTAAAAAGACATCACTTTTTATGTGAAGAATATGACCAAGTCATGGAACATCAGAATTTAAGTTAACTGAAGAAATAAAGACAACCCTAAAAACATGTATAAACACAAACTTATACAACCACATGAACGTAGATGGCGACTCAAATCAATTCTACTATAAAAAAAAAGAGATCGATCTTAAAATTATCGTCAATCACAGAAATGAAGTCAAACTCAGAACGACTTCAAATGCAAAAACGAACTGACATCGATAAAACAAGAGGGGGCGTACTCATGAAAGGCGCTGATGCTTTGCAATTGCACTACATGCATGCTTCATTAGGGCCCGCGCCCGGCCTGCCCCATGAGCATGGCGCGTGAGCTGGGCGCGGTTAAAGACCATGTGCTGCGATCCGACAGAAGTTAGCAGAAACTCTCTCTGCGCGCAGCATTCATGCAACTTCCTCGTTCGAAGACATAAATACTTTTATAAAATTGATACACGTCTGTTAAAACCTATACCATCCTGTATTAACCCTTATTTAACTGGGGGGGGGGGGCAATTTGACCCCCCCCTGTCGAAATTTTATGACCACACGGGAACCGTAGCAGATATGAGGCTGTCGCTTTATGACTTCTTTCTTTCAAGTCTTGCGCAACTTTTGGTACAAAAATTTTGAAAATCGGACCTGGCATTTCAAGGTCACATGACAATGAAGGGTCACAGGTCACAAAAAAAATAGTGATTTTTTCATATATGTGTGTATTGTGAAATTGACATCATGTGAATTATGTGAAATACAGTCTCTCTATGAAGTACCGGTACATTATTTTCAATGTCTTTTTGGTTTCCCTATCCAGAACCAATGTCAAAATAATACAAAACAAAATATGTAAAACAAAGGGATACATAAGAAATAAAACACAGAAATACATAATAGTCAGTCCGCAAGCCCCTGTGTTAATGAGCAAGATTTATCCAAGTCCTCTTGTGGCTGAATTCATGTCCCTGCAAAATCTCGTGAATTGTGAGACTTTCTTTCTCATAGAATTTAACCACTTTCTCCTTGAGTAATATTGATTATTTTTGTACCATGGGCAAGAGTAAATGTTACTCTTTTATATTGGTTATTTCTTTTGAATGAAATATTTTGATAAATAAGTGAATTTTTTACCTGAAAAGATGCATCAAACAGAATTTTCTTCCTCTGTTTTCACTTGCAAATTGTGCAACATTTTGTGTTTTAGGCATCAACATTACTTATATCATCAGAAAGCTCAAACTCTATACTTTCTTACAATGTCACTCTTGATATGTGGCATCTTTTAGATGGGTCAGCAGCCAGCTTTTTCCATCAAGATGCAAGACGAGATTTCTGAAATTTCTGAGTAACATAAAATCCAGAGTTATGATTGGCTGAATAATGTTTTCAACACAACAGGCACGGGTAATTTGAGGAGATTACCACATGGTGAGTGTGACCTTGCAGAGGCCCAGTGAGGGGAACATTGGAATTTGCGTGGGTGTGTGGTCTCTATATGACCAATCAGAGCGCAGTATTCTTGTTCTTGAGCTGCTAAATGTACATGGCCTATGGAAAGCTGGCTGCTGACCCATCTAAAATACATCTTCTTATAAAAATTATATCATATTAAAGCTTAGATATTCAGCTTTATCATGATCTAAAAATCATTTGTGCTCAAACAGAAATTAAGTGTGAAAACAACAACTTTTGTTGAATGAAAAAATTATTTTGTTTCATGTTTTAGATCAAAAGTTTTACCTATATTACAACATCCTTTTAAAAATCCAAACACATGACCTGAAAGAATGATTCTTCTTCTTTACAAAGATACCAAAAACATTAAATTTGGTCAATATTTAGAGCAGCAATGGTCGAATAAAAAGAGGTGTTTTGGTTCGCACCAAGCTCATTAACTATGCAAAAACCCTCTAGTCATGAATATCACTTGGATAAAAGAAGCTACTTTTTCAGGGCTTGCTGACTGACTGATAAGAAATTAAAAACGGAAAATCGGACCAGGCGTTTCAAGGTCACATGACAATTAGGGGTCACAGGTCACAAAAAAAAATAGTGATTTTTTCATATATGTGTGTATTGTGAAATTGACATCATGTGAATTATGTGAAATACAGTCTCTTTTCTCTATGAAGTACATTATTTTCAATGTCTTTTTGGTTTCCTTATCCAGAACCAATGTCAAAATAATATAAAACAAAATATGCAAAACAAAGGGATACATAAGAAATAAAACAAAGAAATACATAAGAAATTAAAAACGTTCAAGAAAATCTTGACTGATTTTGGGGGAGTTATTTCATTCTTGATGTTGCAAAGGCAAGCACAAACAATGCAATATTGTCATGAGATAGTTCAAGGTCACATAACAATTGGGGTCAAAGGTCATGAAAAAATAATGATTTTTCAGCTTGATACTGCGTATTGTGAAATTTACATCATGTGAAATACAGTCTCTTTTCTCTACGAAATAAAATATCTTCAATGCCTTTTTGGTTTCTGGGTTACAACAGTGTACTTCTCTATACTGCGGCAAGCCGACAGAGGAACCAATGCCGTATTACAAGTCTGGCACTGAAGAGATCGTGAGAGACATGATTACTGAACTATCCACGAAATGCCAACTCGGAGGACACAATATCACCGTTGATAAGAGTATATACCTCTCTTCCTCTCGCTGAGTGGCTGCTAGCACGGGATTACTATCGTTGGAACCATGCAGGCCAACAGAAAGGGAATACCTGCAGAGATCAAGTCAACTGAAGGCAGGGAGGAGTTCTCCTACCAGGTAGTCTGGAATCAGGAAAACAGGAACATGAGCCTCCATTCCTACGTTGTACGAACAAAGAGTTCTGGCCCTCGAAATGTCTTCCTCCTGACCACCATGAATCCACTGCTTGCACAAACCAAGGATGATGGAAAGAGAAAACCAGCTGTGAACAAGTTGTACGACTTCACGAAAGGAGGGACGGATATAATAGACCAGAGGGCACAGAGCTACACAACCAAGGCAAAATCATAAAGGTGGACAATGGTTGCATTTGCCTTTCTTCTAGACACCTGCCACGTCAACAGCTCCACAATCTATGCCATGAACAGAGAAGATCCAAGGAAGGTTAGCTCCTCTGCAAGAGCCTCACTCTACCTTTCATCGAGCAACAGCCACTTCGAGGTCTGCAAGCGTCTGTAGTCAGCAAAGTGAATGCTATGACTGGGGGGCCACCACCGTATCAGCAACCACATGAACTCTTTGAAGCCAAGAGCAATGATTGCAGAAGATGTAAGCATTGCTTGGAAGATTCTCATGGAGATGGACACAAGCGCACTAAGACGAATATGAACAGAGTCTCAACACGATGCCAAAACTGTGGCGAAGCTGTATGCAGCATGCATTCAGTACTCTTGTGCGTGTCATGCTATGCAGATTAGACTGTGATTTAGTATTCTTGACCATGAACGATTTCTACATAGTGACCATCAATACATGGAACGATATAATTGGAGACCTTTGGAGAACGATATAATTGGAGACCTGGGCCCGTATTCCATAAACGAGATAAGATTTTTGCTTAAGTCTGAGCAATTTGTCTTAGCATTTTGCTTGTCTAAGAAATCTTCCCTAACGATATTCCATAAACTTAAGACGTTTGTCTCAAGTCAGACGATATGGCTAAGCCAAAGTCTCAAATTATATGACGTCACGAGGAAATGATGTGACGTCACGCAACTTTTGTTGCGAACGTAACAGCTGCTCCGCGGTAAAAAGTCTATGCGTTTTACGTGTTAAAGCAAAAATCGCATCATACCTTGGTAACGATCTCAAGATGGAGGTAAAGTCGAGGAAAGCAAATTTCAGCGAGGAGGAGAAAGCCACGTTAATCAATGAAATTAGAGAAAAGGAAGATATCCTACGACCTAAATTGAACTCCAGGGTCACCTTTCAAGAGAAGGAAAGGGCCCTTAAACTAAATGCTGCCAATCCAACGGTGAAAAGATCGGTGCAGGAAATCAAGAAAAAATGGCATAACCTTACCAGCACCATGAAAGAGAATCTTCATTAAGATAAACGTGCCATGGATCGGACAGGTAAGCAACTGTTTCTCTTTTCTTTCTTTTATTGTATTTTTTTCATATCGACTTATAAAATCCGGTTAATGTACATCATATTCAATATATCCACCCCGTAACAAAACAAAAAAAAGTTAGAGTCTATCCCGGGAGTCTATAATCCAGCCTGTGCATATCTTATCTATGGGTTCAATAGGAAAGTTTCGATTCGCTCTAGGGGCAATGTCATCGTAGATGAGATTGGTGATGTAAAGAATACCTTCCCTGTCGAATCGAGAGCGTTGGATAAGTTCAGCATTGGTATATGTATCCAAGGGATGAACTCGTCTGTCTGCCAAATACCGTCTCATTTCATGCTGGTTGTGGTGCAGGCAGTGGATGAAAGCTGCCATCTTTCCTGTTTATGCTATACGGCAACAAAATTTAAGACAGCTCACAACTGTCTTAAAGTTAGGGCAAAATTCTTAGCCATGTAGAATTTATGGAATACAGACTCTGCATATTTAAGAAAAGTTACTTAGCCATTCATCCTAAATCTGTCTTAGTCGCGCAAAAATTCTTAGACAAAATTCTTAGCCAATTCTTTATGGAATACGCGTTTTGGCTAAGAATTTTGTCTTAGACAGAAAAATAAGACAAAATGCTCGTTTATGGAGTGGGTAGCTGTGACTTGGGATGGATTGCCCTTTTTTTAGCACAAAGGGTACTGAAAGAAACATTTACCTGCCAGGAGAGTAAGAAAGCTGTATTCACGAGGAAGGCGTATGAATCTCACTGCATGGAACACGATGCGTATGCCAATTAATGTGGCTACGGAGAACCTTCCCACTTGTCTTGAATTTTACTGGGTGTTACTAAAAATTGGACATGCGGAAATGAATATGGTCCGGTAATTCTTCGCCCTTAATTGGGATGTATGCCTAAAAGATCTTGCAAAACCATGGGATTCTGTTTGGAAAATGCACCGAAATATGCAAAACCTGGAAGTGACCACCACATATCATGGGAAATTCTACAGATCATGTACTATGGGAGCTTACAGGAACTTGTGCTGCCGTATGTGAGGGAATGCCTGTCCAAGAGCTCAAAAGCAACCCCGGATGGCTTTCTGCGGTGGACTAGAGGGCTGCAGAAGCCTCAAGTACTTACATGTACAGGAGCAAATACTGACCTTATGTTTCTGCCATCATGCATTTGAGAGAAGGAATTCGACACAACAACATGGCTCTAGTGATAGCAGGTAATATGTGAAATTTTTTGCCAACTTTGTTCTTTTTTACTTCAGAGTTCTTCTAGTACTTTTGATATTAACAAAAAAAAAACAGCATTAATGTATTACATGTATTTTGGATTGATCAGCGATGCATCTAATATTCTTAAAGATAAAGAAGAGTGCACATTTATGAAGAAATCATGATGAAGACTATCTTTACAACTATAGTCATGCTCATTATTTGTTTCTTCTATCCCAGGGAGAGTCAAGTTCGCTCCCATATTTCATCCGAAGTATCAGCTTATCGAGTTGGTGGAATTTTCAAACTTCTTGGCAGCCCCACCAGCTGTGCAGGAGTTCCTGAGGATGCACCAGGCACTATCAACCTCTGGGGACTCCTCACGCTGTGAAGACCTGGACTTTATTTTGGAAGTGATTAACAAAAATAGCAAGGCATGGGCACCGCATGGTGTACCAACAGAGGAAGACTGGCTACAGATTTTTCGAAATCTTGAAAAGTTCTTAGAGGTAACGTACTGCTTTATTTTATATTACTTTTTATACACAAATTCAACAATCTAAACACTGACAACTTAATCAAAATGTGATGAAATAAAAATGATGAATTTTAAGCTTACCTGTTCAGAACACTTAAATACTCTCCATTGTTATTTGCATCCCATGACATAAATGTACAGATGTCATATTTCCCTTTTTGTTTTGTTTCTTTTGCATGTTTTCTTTAATTTCCCTTCATGCTCTTAAAGAATGGATAATTTGTAATAAGACAATTCGAAGGATACTTTATGTTATTGAAGTTATGTACATATACATGTACATGCATGGGCGAAAATCCCAGGGGAGACGCGTCCCCCCTACCAAAATTAGTAGGGGGATACGTATCAAATGCCCCCTACTATTTTTGGTCTTTCATGTTGGATAAAAATACATTCCCAATCAAAATAATTGATGTATTTTGGACTAAATGAACTTACATTTTGGGTAAAGACCTTCTTTTTTTTTTTGCTTGTCAAAGTTTCCAGCCCCTGGTCCCCCCTACCTTTGGTAACAGATTTCCGCCCATGTGTACATGTACATGTACATGTAATTTCAAAGTCTTTAATTGGGGGAAAACATGCACTATAGTGTGCATGTAGTTTATATTTACATGCATGCAGTTGCTGAAACTTTGAAAGGCAAGCTACAGATTTTTTGTGGCATATAAAGTCACTTTTATAATTGCTTATTTTGTTTCTTCTCTTTATTATTGCAGTTAAGGTCTGCAGTCTTTGGCAGAATGACAAGTGATGATCCAGAAGCTGTAAAGCCTTACACAAGCAGTCATAAAGTACATAATGAGGAGGTCACCGCCTGCAGGACACATTTGAGAAGCAGCCATTTTTTGCAGGATCCATTCTCAGAGGTTTCTTTCACATCTGTGAGCTTGGAGAAGCTTGATGCTCAACTTGTCAACTTGACGGAACAGGCAACCAAGAGGAGGCAGCATTTTGGAAGTCGCGGGTTTAATATCAACTCCGGAGAAGTTACGAGCGAGGTGAATCCTGTGTTTGTTACTGAGGCAGAACACGCATGGCACAGTGACATAAGAAACCAAAAGAAGTTATCGCATCTCATGTTCTTGCTTTAATTGATTCACTGGATAATGAGAGTATCAAGACAATGCTCTTGAATGAATGGGAGTCATCGGTAAGGCAAAGGAAGGATGACGTCATTGCCTTCTTTGATCAGGTTCAGGAGGAAGTCTCTGGTCAGCAGCTTGTGAATAATGACAGTGAAGAAAATGAATAATATATTTGATCATTCATTTCATTTATGGTGTCTCAAAGCAGATATGTTTACTGGAGAATGCACGTACATTGATGACTAATATTTGAACAGAACATGGAGACTTAACCGACGTATAGATTATGATGGTTACATGTATTTGCTTATGAATTCTGGCAACTTGACTGTTTTCGTTGTACATGTACAGTACATGGATTTTTGTTCCCAACAACAGCACTACTAGGTATCCTCAATTTCATTCATTTTTCAACCTTGGACTTATATATCTCATTGATATTTTAGCTCTTTATATCCCTTTATATGTTCAAATGGAATGCACAAGTTTCAACAGTGAAACGTTTAGTTTGCTTTGTTCTTTCAGCAGTTACTGACACTCAACACACATTACATGCACTGCTCATTTGTACATGCATGACTTTTCTGTGATTTAATTTTTTGGGGAAAATGATGTGTATTCAAACATGTAAAATCTGAAAAATTAAAGGTCCAATAGTTTTGTGAATGCCACTGTTGAAGAACTTGAAGAGAATTCGATATCAAATCTTCAAAGAGTCTAGTGACAAGCTACATGTACAAATTGAAACTGACTTGTCATTTGCTTCAAACACAAGGCTTGCAGTAACCCAAAATGTGTGTATTTCATACAAAATGTGTGTATTTCATATTATTCGGAACTCCTAATAAGAATATTGGTGGCCCGCATTTTTATCTTGGCTTAATTTTAAGTCCGATCTAAAGTGTTTACATATAGATGGCCTTCTGTGCAGGTATCTCTACTGCACATTTCTTTAAGTCTAGATCTAGACTTAAGTTTGAGACTAAGACTTTGAGTTTGTCTAAGTTAGTTTTAATCATTGTTGTAACGTTAGACTGTATTTTTTTTTTCTGTATTAAGCAACAACAAAAATGTGTGTGTGTTGAGCAGTAGCGTAAATGAGCCAAAATTTTTGAGGGGGCCGAATAGCGGATGGAACAAAATTTCTAAAACTATG
The DNA here is from genome assembly GCF_037042905.1 of Lytechinus pictus. Classification (NCBI taxonomy): domain Eukaryota; kingdom Metazoa; phylum Echinodermata; class Echinoidea; order Temnopleuroida; family Toxopneustidae; genus Lytechinus; species Lytechinus pictus. Next base: position 60,773,572 of record NC_087246.1, on the reverse strand, counting down.
CGAGCGAGCAATTTTTTTTACCTTTTACTTTTTAACCCTAAATAGACTGGGCTATTTCGACGCCTAAGAAGACTGGGGGGGCTGATTCAGCCCCCCCTTATGATCTCGGCCGTCGATCGCGTGATCGCGACGAAAATTGGCATGCGCGTTACCCATGGCATTATCTACAAAACTATAATATCAAATTCTGCGAAAAATCTCATTGCTCATTAATTATGCTAATTTATGCATAAAATCCCAAGTTTGCTCTAATTTATAAAATAATGCCCCTATGCTAACTTTTGTTTTCACATACTCTAGATAGGCATCTGATGAAATCCATTTTTCAAAAATTTCAAAAAAACATTTATTTTCTAATGTATTCTATTGTTTTCTAAATTTCTTGTGTTTTTCGACTTTTTTGTTTTTAATTGTTTTTTCAATGGAAATTGTCGGGGACTTTATGTAGACCATAAACAAGATAAAATTAATTGATTTTAAGCAGTAAAAGGAAAAATAATGATACATTTGTGAATTTTGGCTAAAACCACTATTTGCATTGGATTTGTACACAAATTCACGTTTTTGAGTAATTTTGGGTCTGCATGCACTTACGAAATGTTGCGTAATTTCGGAACCACGGGTCACAATTTTGGTCTCAAAAGTTGCGCGAGACTTGAAAGTAAAAAGTCAGCGAGCGACACGGTCAAAAAATTTCTAGCGGCGGATTTATCGCGAAAAATGTCGAGGGGGGGGGGGGCTGAATTGGCCCCCAAAACTCGTTTTGGGGGTCAATTACTGTTAAAATGGCATTATTGCGAGGTGTTGCGAGCGTGAATCACAAGCTCAAACTTTAGGGCATTTCAAGAAGAAATGAAAATAAAAAATTCAGAGCAGGTTTCTGCTTTCATTAAAAAGATGAACATCTAACCAACTACAGAATTATCACGAGCGCGAAGCACGAGCTTAAATATGCTGACCAGAAAAGGAGTGATCTCTTTAGGATACATATTTCACCAATCAAATAATATGAGTGCGAAGTGGGAGCTGAAAAATAGTAATATTCCAGCCTGAAAAGTAATCTACAGGCAGGATATTCTTCATTATCTCTTCCTAGGGAGTAAATCTGAGACAAAACCTGCACTGGCACCAATATTGTCGCATTTGTGTCTTACAGGACGAGAAGAGATGTATTATACAGCTGACAGAAGCTTGCTGGTATGAAGAAGAACTTCGATTAAAGAAGATTAGAAGGAAGTTACATATCACTGTGTGAGTAAATATTCTAAGACTTCATATCAAAATATTGCATGCTGGATAAGGATTCAGGGTCCATATGAGGGCTTGAGATGGCGCTGTTAAAGTGGCATCATGATTTTAATTTAATTGGTTAAATGAACTTTTGAAGTATAAAAACGCAGACTTCTTTTACACCTTTTGCAATGCAATCAGATATTAAAGGTATGAGGCAGATTAATACTGAAGTGCTAATATTACACGTACTACCAAGAGAAAATGGTAAAAAGGGAGTGAATTATCTTCAAAACTCCAAGAAGTTTTATAATTAATTATTCAGGGGCCTGTATCATGAAGCTTAGAGATTGACCATAGGGCTGATTTCTACAACTGATTGCATCGACTATTATGTATGATTCATCATACGAAGAAGCTTAATAATTAGTTACTAAGCTTTATGTAACAGGGCCCAGAATAGTGACCACTTTGTGTCGCTGCTAATGCAGAACCCTATTCATCAAATCTGAATATACTGTGCCAATTTTCTGCATTAGCATCTTTGGTTCAATAATGATAAGTGTATCATAATTAGATTAAGATTGATTAATAATTAATCTTAAAAATATTGAAATTGGCAATGCGATGGAAATGTAACCTCAACCTTAGCCATGCAAAATTGGCAAATATCAAACTTTAAAAAAAATAATTGAATCAATCTGTTATTTCTAATATATAGACTTTAAAAGGAAAATATTGCTGATTACACAAGGATTCAAGCAATGTATTTTCCTGTATGGTTAAAATATTAGTATATTGCATAGTACTTATGTTACTGACAGATATCATTTAGGGCAATAGACTTATGTCATCTCTGCTCAGCAATATTAACATATCTTTTATCCTGATGATCTGTAGAGCAATCCTTGCTTGGTGAAGGCACAGCAGAGGGGAAAGCATTTCCTGCTGTGTGTGAACTGGATGATTCTGCCCCCGTCCCGTTGTGAACCTCTTCCTGCCCTTTGACAGGCTGGCTATTCAGGTTGTCCTGCTGCTCGGATTGGTCTTTAGCATGACCTATTGATTTGACCTCCTGACCTTGCTTTTTGACCGTCTGATCTCCTGATTCAGTACAGCTCTTCTTTGAAGGAGTGCTCGAGCGAGGGTCCCTCTTTTGGAGAGACAAGCCAAGCTGTTGGCAGCAAACTGCTGCTGCAGCTTGCTCAGAAAACTTCTTACTTGTACACCTAGGAAACAATGAAAAAAAAATGCCAATCAAATTCGTATAACAATTATCACTCCACTATCATTTAAAGGAGAATGAAACTCTTGGAGCAAGTTAGCTTTTGTGAAAGCAGAAAAATCAAAGAATAAGATCAACAAAACTTTGAGTAAAATAGGACTAGCAATAAAAGAGTTATGAGCATTTGAATGTCGAGATCACTAATGCTATGGAGATCCTCCCATTGGCAATGCGACCAAGATCTGTGATGTCACACACGTACAACTCTCCCATTCGGACACTGAAAATATACCCCAAAACATCTCTTTTTGCTCATTCTAATCATATGACAAACGATTCATCAATGATATAATGTTGTGAAACCTCTGTACTTGTCATCTCATAAAGAAAACACCTAACCTTGTGATAGACTCTATAAAAGTGAGAATATAAGTGAAATAAGTACTAAAGTAATGAGGGAGTTGTACGTGTGTGATATCACAGATCTTGGTCGCATTGCCGATGGGAGGATCTACATGGCACTAGTGATCTCAATATTCAAATGCTCATAACTTTCTTATTATTCATTCAATCTTCCTCAAACTTTCAACAATATGTTTCTTTGATTTTTCTCTTTGATATGGATTCAGCTAGTTTCAAGGGTTTCATTCTCCTTTAACACAACACTGAAATCACCCAAATTTGCACATGTATTTACAAAGGTGTTTTCTCTACTTGATTTTCTTAACTTGAAACTGAAATAATTTTTTAACAATACCACAATTTTTTAATAGTTAAACTCCACAAGTGCTTAGTGTCTGTTAACCTACAATTCATTGTAAAAAAAATGGAATAAAATAAGATAATTTTTGTTGTAGTTTAGCATGCATTTGAATAATTTTTGTGCAGACTAATAACACCTTCAAGCAATTCTTACAGTATCTATTTGGGAGCATTCTAACCCTCACCAGGCTGGGCACATTTTTGGCTTTCGTATGGCCCGTGGGGAGGGGGTGATTCAACCCCCCCCCCCACCCCACGATCTCAGATGCCAATCATGCAAGCGCCACAAAAATTTGCAAAATGGTAGTCTGCAAGGTAACTCTATTGTCTTTTTAAATAAAAGGATTTTATCTTATATCTATCAACTGTGCTAATTTAAGCATAAATAAAACACAATTAAAAATTTTAACATGGACAAGTTTTTTTTATAAGTAACTTATACATTGTACAGAATACTACCCAATCATATTTTTAAATTTGTATTTCAGTTAGTAAACTCACCATAGTGTTGTGGCATATTCCTGATTGTTCAATCTAATAGAAGACCTGAAAACATTATTCTTTTTATCTTCCTCCTGTAAATGAAATAATTCAAAAGAACATGTAAATATATTATCATTCCTAAATCCAATACAAAAATTAAGGGCTAAAACCTTTTTTTTTACATACTGTTTCTCATTATCAGCACTCTGGTCATACAGAATTTTTAGGCTCTTGGAAATGTCAACAATTGTCTCTTATAAACACAGCTCTACAACTCATCCCCAGTAAAGTATAATTCTGTATTAAATGTGCAAAACAGGAAGCTCATTTCAAGTTCTAACTTCTATAAAAATGTAATTTGTCTCGATTCAGCGATTTTGAATACAGAATCTGTTATTAACAATGGCGCTTTTCAACCCATTCCAACTTTGCATGCAGCACTGCTGTATGTTCTGCACTGTATAGCATATGAACCCCCCCCCCCTTTCGTCATCCATAATTAAGTCTGAACAGGGAATTCCCTGATCTGACCAGGATACTCCATGATCTAACCAGGCTCATCAAATCACAACCTTCAGCATGTTCAGAAGGGCAAAAATGTAACACCAGTGCTTGACAGTCAATTTCAAGTTTGGTGATAGCAAATGCACACTGATGGAAGACAATAGATTACGCCAGTTTCATGCAAGAATCTAACAACTGCATTCCTGTGGTCGGATTCACCCCACACTCACAGAAATCTCCCTCAGAAACCTCCTTCCACTTCTCTCTGTAAAGTACATTTTGAATGTATTTGATGTAATATATTACAAGGTGACAAAATTAATGAATTTTAATCTTATAAAAGGAACATTACAACAAGTATAATACAGAGGGTACTACCAACTAAAAGTGATTTCCATTGAAGAGTTGGAAGACTTACTGTGGTGTATCGAGGCAGTTGTAGTCTCTGGGCATGGCAGTACTCTACCAGCAAACCCTTGTAAGTTGTCTTGAATAGCCTCAACTGTTTCCTGCAAACATCAATGATATTATAAAGGAATATTTTCTATAACTTACACCGTTTCCTATTAACCATTTGAACCTGAAAGGCCGGAAAACCGGCTACGCAGTGGGCTTGCAAATGCCCGAATGGACATAATACCAGCCTGAAGACATGTGACCTGAAAAAACATTGATTATAAATGTCGAGTAATATTTAAAAAAAAGATATCATCTCGCTAGTAGATTTAGGGATATTCAGACTTTGATTTCAATCAAAAAGTTATAAGAAGTTGTAAATCTATTAAAACCCGAAAACGCAATATCAGGTTTCATCACAACAGGCTGGGCCCAGTCGGTAACCATTTAGGCCTCGTGTATAGTTCCGAGAAATATGCTTAAATTTAGGACCACGTTCATGTTAATGATAAGAGGGCACAGGGTCAAGGCTTATTTTGTTATCTTAAGCCAGCCAAAACAAGCAGACCATCAGTTTGTGTGTGTTGAACAGCATTCCACAGCATTTAGATTATCTTCTTAATTTTATGCACCTTGAACACTCTACAGAGTGTTTTTGGCGATTTATAGGTTACATTAATATTGTTATTATTTAAGGTATCACCTACCTGTTTAGTTTACATGGTGCTTCTATGACGAAGGTCCCATCATTCAGCTTCCGTTTCTTAGGGGCCATCTCTGTGCAATCTAGCTCTTCTATGGTTGCTGTTCTTGCTGCCAAGACCTTGTCATGGTAATCATTCATGTCAAATGCTGAACTGTCATCAAATCAAAGACAAGACAACGTGATACAACTGATTTACTATTTCAGAAGCATCTCAAGCATGCTGTTTTTCAAAATGCAATTTCCGCCTAAACATCAAAGTCTGTGTTCTTCGGTGAAATGGGCAAATGATAGAGCAAAAACTAGTATAGAACATCTTAGAAAAATTAAGTTTAAATTATATACATTCAATGCAGTAAGAAGATTAAGATTGGTTAATGCATGCTTAACAAGGTGAAAATTTCATATCAACAGATTTGAAGCCGAAGCATGATTTTGTAGTATTGGATTTTTGCTCTGATTTTCATAATTTTCATTTTATTGTTAATATTTTGTTTATATTTGTTGTCCTAAAATATTTGTTGTCCTCGGGGGGGGGGGGGGGGGGGGGGGGGCGCCCTCAACATTTAGCACAATATAAGGCACACAATATTTTGTAACAATCCCCTCATTTACTTTTTACTTTCAAGTCTTGCGCATCTTAAATCATTTGAGACCATGCAACGCCTGGATACACGGTTCTGAAATTTCCCAACATTTTGTAAGTGCATGTTAAACCCAAAATTATGCAAAAACGTGATTTTGTGTACAATGTCAATTACTTCTACTTTTGCTGGTCTAAATGGATTTATTTCATGCTGTTTATGATCTCAAAATTGTCCCCCCAAAAAGTTCATTGATTAATAAATGAAAAACAAAAGGTCAAAAAACAAAGAAATACATAAGAAACTGCATAAAACAAGATAATACATAAGAATTGATCCTATATCGCAATTTTTCTCACATTTGCAAAGAACATCACAAAACGTTTTTCTGCAACGAAAATTCGAACATTTGGAGCCTTTTTCAGGGAGTTAGATGAGAAAAAGTATGATTTCGCATACTTCTTATGCATAAATTGGCATAGTCAACAGCAATTTTCATTATATAAATTACTATAGCATTTTGTGTATTATATACCAGACAAATTGCCAATTTATAGCGTGATCGCACGGTTGACGGCCGAGATCTCAAAGGGGAGCCTGTGAGCCCCCCCCCCCCCCCATATGATCTCTCAAAATATCCCTGTAGATAGGGTAAGGCACTTTAGCTCATGATCAATGTAAAGTTAGCCAATCTAATCTTTGTAAATGTATTCTGATTGAGCTGGCTATCTAATCTCCCGGACGGCTGTGGTTAGGGACCTGCCTATTTTGGGATTCATTAGGAGTTTTTATTTTTTTTCTTTCTTTTCAATTTGAATCCTTTTTGGTTTTGATTTGAAAGAAGATCCAGAGTTCGGTTGGTCCCTGACCACGGTCAATCTGGTGTGTTAAACCTGGATCCGTGCAGTTTGGAATTGATGGATATTGATTAATATTATATTGCTCACTATTTTTCTTCTTTACCTCATATCATCCTTACCTTCTATCTTTCTTTCCCTATCACTTTCTACTTGTAGCTCTGGGTTCAATTATTATTCTCAATTTCATATACAATTTTCCATTATTAGATGTATACCTGTTTATGCTTAGGATTTGTATTTTCCATTTGTATTGTATATATGCTTGTATTTTGTTTTGTTTTATGTTATACAGGGCCCCCAAGTACAACAGTATTTGACTGCTGATGGGGTTACCCTATTTAAATAGTATGTACTAAATAAATAAATAAATAATTGAAAAGGCATTTGATTCTAGACCTTACCAGATCTCCTTCACACTCTTTGAACGCTGTAATTCCTGACCCTGTTCAGATTGGACCACATCTCTTAGGATCTGTTGGATGCAGTACTTCATGTTTGTGTAAACATTATCATAGTCTACAGCCTGGAATAAAAGAAAATACATTAAGTTGAAGTGTTACCAGCTTGAAAAAAAAACCTTGGAACTACACACATACAGCAAGAATGCAGGGAAGAGTAAAACAGACACTTGGAAGCAAACAATTGTTCATTTGGTACACAAAACTCTGTGGGCTTTGGATGATTTACTTGTAGTTTGGAAAAAAAGTGGTTTGAGGTCAAATAGTCCTATGCTTACGTTGTGATCCAGCCATCCTTTTAGGAATGGCAGTGTATGCAGAGCTACCAACTTCAACAAGAATATTTCAGTATATTAAAAGCTGAAAATCAGTATTTTGGTGAAAAAAAAAAATATTTTCAATAAAAAACCATAGGAAAACACATAAAACTGAACTTTGGAAATCAGTATTTTGAATGAAACCATCAATATTCTCATTTTTCAGTAAAAAAAAAAAAAAATCAGTACTTGGCAGATCTGTGTATGAGTTGGAGAATAATGGTAGATTACACCATGGGATAAGTACGGGGGGGGGGGGGGGGGGTTGGTTGAGTGGTGGTTTATGATTTAAAGGAAACCAAAACCCACAAAGACAAGCAATCTTATTGGATTTTGGTTTCCTTTAACACAAAAGTCATATCCTGTTATTAATTGATCAACCGGGATTTCACCCAGAACAGGTTCTATTGCTACAGTGTCCCCTATGCATCCTGGTAATCCGTCTATTGTCTATTGTTCTGCTGCCATCCATCATCTCCTTCTGCAAAGGGCCAAACACCAATTAAACCACTATTGTCTCGTTACTATACCAATACCCAATTAACAATTACCGATAAGGTTGGTATATAACTCACATATTGGATGTATCTCTTGATCACATCCTGTATTGGCAGTTTGCCTTCCTTTCGGAAAATGGACGGGTTCCACTGGGCCTCCCTGGCAATCATCACCGATGACGCTCCGGTCATCTCACGGAATCTCTCTATGTCTTCATACGATTTGATGATGTCTTGTGAACCTCCACTGAGAAAGATAACAAGATAACATGAAGAACTTGGGTGGTATGTGAATAGTACTAGACCATTTATCAAAGAAAGGTGTGCTCTCGTATGTACATGGTTATCATAACTTGAAAACCTAAAGAGACCTATCAAAACTATACAACCTCCCCCCCCCCCTCCCAAGAAAAAAAAAGGCCCGGGGAAAAAAAACAATATAGAAACAAAGCTTGGGTTTTGGAAGTGAAAAGTGTCATTTTCTCGAACATACCTCCTCTGACAATATCACAAACTCCAGAATAGAGCATTGAGCCCCTGTAACTTCAACATTTTATTGTATATTCAACTACACATTTAGGCCCGTATTCTGAAGTCAGGTTTAATAACTTAGACCATGGTCTAACTCTGGGCTAAAATTATGGGAAGCCAAAAGTGTCAAAATTTGTATTAAGTTGTATATTTCTTGTTTACTGTGCTTTTTCCTGATTAATCGATGGTGAAGACAATAATCTATTTATACTTCCTACACAATATTGAATGATTTGAGAGCCAAATGAGGTGAAATATTACATCTCTACTGTTAGTGATTTATGTAACAATTGGCTATCCATACTTAAACCACAACTTTAAACCTGAGTTTAAGTTAAACCCGACTTCAGAATACGGGCCTATGTATCCAAAACTGAAATAAAAATAAGTGTAGGCCTACATGTAACTTACTTTGCAATCAGTGGAATACTAATACAATCAGAAATAGCCTTGATTGCATCACAATGTATAGGGTTGCGAGGGCGCTCTTCAGTAAGACGTCCATGGACAGCAAGGGCAGCAACACCAGTTTGCTCAATCATCTTGGCCAGTGCTATGGTGTCTTCCAACTGAGAAAGGCAATTTAATTTTTTCAGTATGCATGTAACGACAGAATAGCACATTGATGATTGATTATTTGTTAAATAATTAATGAATTTACATCCATCTCATATTCCAATATGATGAGCATTCTGGAAGTATGCAATCCATCACAAACCTTTATCCTTCATGTTAGAAAGCCAAGATGGGACCTCTTTCTTGCATCAGGGAGGGGGGGGGGGGGTGTTTCACACAGTGTGCCTTAGAGTCATTCTTATGTTGATGTGCATATGATATGTAACCCGCAATCTTGATTAATAATATAGTGCATGTTTCACACATGGCTAGACAAATCACTTATAAAACACATGTTATGTGACCATTCAACCAACAATAAGTCACCGAAAATGAATTTTTAGATTTTCAATGAGCTTAGAAAAGCACATATACATGTAACTTATTACAAATGGTCAACAATAACCCTCTCAAGGGCCTGATTGAACACAGAAGAAATTCAGCAAGAGCTTTAAAAAAAAATAAGGAGAATACAAGGTTCAAAATTCTGGGTTCACTCAAGCAGGAGATGTGCAAACTGTGCAACCCCCGGTTATACTTCAATGCAATTCCCCAAAATGGTGTCAAAGAAACTTATATCTTCTTTTTACTCAATTTTACAACTTAAAATTTTGGAATTATAAACAAGATGTACTCTGTCAGTTAAGCTTTTCTTTTAATTAATTACTATTGTTTAAGCTATTTACAGAGAACCTTCACTGGTAATTTATTGTTGGTTTTGTGTGGCTATACAATGAAGTCCACAAAATGTCCAAAGTCGTGCACTCCAATAACTGATTTTCAAACAAATTATAATAGCATTTGATGTAAATAGTTCAACTGCATCAGAACAGCAAAGTTCCGCATAGTTGGATGAATATCAAAATCAAATTTCCAGACTATTTTGAGCCTCCCTGTAGGAATACAAGCAAACTCACCATATCTCCATTTTTATCATGAAGTCATGACTCATGTTTATAATGACTTGATAACTACCTCCTGAGTGAGTTGAAATATGTTGTGTTTATCAGCACAACTTGAGCGGATTACTATATACTCGCCTCTTTCAATTTGTGCTTACTTTTTTTTGCAAGTTTGACTGACCCATTGTTGTTTGCTGTCTAATATGACAAAAGACAATCTGATTTCCTCTGCAACAGCTTTTTTCTTGATGCTTCATATTCTACTGACTCTGTACAGAAATGTTTCTGAGATTTGTCATGCCATGTCTGATAGAGGTCTTCACGCATACTTTTTGTTTTTATTCAATTTTGTAATTATAATATCACTAAGTATGTTAAATTAATATCAGTATGATCAGTTAATAAGCCCAGCGCAAACCACATGAACTGATTGTCAAACAAATTATAATAGCATTTGATGTAAATAGTTCAACTGCATCTCAACAGCAAAGTTCCGCATAGTTGGATGAATATCAAAATAAAATTTCCATACTATTTCGAGCCTCCCTGTAGGAATACAAGCAAATTCAAACCCAAATAGTAATGACATCACCATCAGCTGCAACTTGAAGCCGATTTGGACTTTACTCCTACCATATATGCTTGCGACAAAATGGAAATCTGATTTGAGTATTCCTGGTATTATGCCGAACTTCAAATAAAATGATTTTACTTCAAGGAACTTTCAAATTTAATAGAAACTGCGATTTGTTTGAAACTCGTGTTGTAGTCAGATTGTGTGTGCCCAACTTAAAGTATGGAAAAGAGCATGCTGGAATCACGTACCTTGGGGAGGATTCGAATCTTGCATGTTACAGGAATTTTAACTCCCTGAACCAATGTTGTCAGAATCTGAAAAGAGAAACAACATAATAACATAGCCTTTTTCATCATACAAAAATCATGGTGTGGATGTAGACATAATGGATCATGGGCTATGAAGTTTTAATATGATGATTTGATATGAAGTGCTAGTATGCAGCATGCTACCATTTTCTCCTCTCTTTATTCTTCTGTTATACGGTGATAATTTTTCTTGTCATGGCAATTTGATTCTGTTCTCCTCCTAGTATGTATTGCCGTTGTTGATGTTATGTTTTTCTTTTTAACTCAGTGAATTTTATTTCACCAAGTACTGTAGTATTTAATGAAAAGGGGTATAAAGTTGAATTGAATATGTTGTATTTTGCTTCAAGTGTACAAAGAGAGCACCTTTGAACATTCAACAAAACTGCTCACAATAAAGTGTATTTTACCCTACCATCAACACTGACACTTTTTAGAATGAAAACTGACGTGTATATATTGACAATGATACTCTTTAAAATGAATAATTCTATACTAGAAATCAATTACACTAAGAATAATATCTGACCTCCTTGATACGATCTGGGGTTTTGAGCAGTGCTGCTCCCATGCCCCCTTTCAATGAGAAATCCTTAGGACAGCCCATATTGATATCGATTCCCGAGATGTCTTTCTCACTATAGTAGAGATAAAGAGTCAAATAAATAAAGTAAAAAAAAGAAAGTAATAATAAATTAGATACCACTGTCATAACTACGATACACAACTGTTGATGTTGATCATAAATAGCCATTGATTATAACTACTTTATTCAATTAAAGACAATAGCAGGAAGATATCCACTGAATATTGAAGGAAATAACAAGGTTTGGAGTTTCATGGTTGTTCAAGCATGATACCTGTTCACTGTGCTAGACCTAATGAAACTCTCAGTAGTCAGATGAAAATATGGTCTAAAAATGCTGCCATCTTGGCTTTCACTGAATGTTATGACTCCACATGTTTGTGAGAAGGTAGAGGAAGAATCACTCTTTTAGATAATTGAAATGTTCTATTATTAGTGAAAGAGCCGATTATTTTTGCCAATTACAGAAAACTTTCCATTGTGATTTATTGTGAATTTTGAGGTAAATGGTCACGTTTGTGTTTATTGTACTCACATCATCTTCGCAACCTTGAGTGCTCGCTGGGCATCCGCTGTTCCCATCTGGAAAACCAGTCGATCTGTTTCTTTTGAACATGTACGGAAGACTACCACATCATCCTTTGATATGTAATCGACAGTTCCAAGAACATCTATATCAAAGAAAAGGTAAAGGAAAGGGTCAATGAAAATGACAATTGCAGCCATGTTTAGTTAAAATCATATTCTTTATTTATCAAATTTTATTGATCAAATTGAAAGTCAACACAAACATCAAGTAATAATTTATACAGTGGCATATCCAGGAGGGAACGGAATTGATTTGATTTGATTTGATTTATTTATTTCCACATTCCAAAAAAAAGCATATACAAGTGTAATCATTTTTTTTCTTAGCATAACATAATAAGCAAATGATATAATTAATAACATATGCATAATATACAATCTAATTGAAACATACTTATACCTGATAAATTTCTTCTTTTTTTAGTGTTAAAACAAAATAGCAGAAAAAAAAATGTATATATACATATATCAACATTAATACATTTTGAAATGTGGGAGACCTTCATCTTAAGCTTAGAGCTTGAAATTGATAAAGGCCTCAAAAGGAAAGGGGAAGGAAAATCAGACAAATAGTGCAATAAAAGAGACTTATCTTTTATTGCACAAAATAATAGAAATATTACCAAAAAAGTAGATAGGGAAAGAAAATGTAAAATGAGGAAGTTATAATCATGTTGATAAAAGTTAAAGTGTGCGAGAGTGCAAGTGCAGGGGAGGGGGGGGGGATTGTAATATCAGTTGGTACGTAACACACAGAAATTTTAGGTATCATATTTTAACAGTGTATTTCTCTTCAAAACAGCCTTGAATGAATAAAGTGTAGAGCATAACTTAATTTCAGGTGATAAATTGTTCCATAAATCTGCACCGTAATGTCTAATTGATTTGTGTGCTATTATTAGTTTTGGATTTGTGAGATGAAATTTGTCAGAGTTTCGTGTTGGATACGAGTGAATGGTGTTGTTGATTGTGAACATATTTTGAAAGGAAGTGGGAAGTATTCCCTTTTTGTATTTGAACATGAAGATAGCAGCTTGATATGTATTTATATCTGAAATTTTTAAAGTTCTTAATTTAAAAAATAAAGGACTGGATCTAGCGAGATATTGTGATCCTGTACAAATACGAACTGCTCTTTTTTGTAACAAGAAAATCGAATTAAGTTTTGTATTACCACAGTTACCCCAAACTATGTTGCAATATGATATGTGAATTAACAAATTTAGAAATAGAGGGGGTGCAGATGATTATTGATAATATTCTTAGATATGTTCAATGGACAATACTCGAAATATATAGAGAGGCATGCATTCCTTGTGCTCCTGACTGGATCTGCCGCTGATGATAGTACAAATCATGTGTAAGAACAATATTACAAGCATAACCATGTGTCATACCATTACCACTTATTATGATTACCCCCTCATTAGTCCAAAATATGCCATCCAAGCCCCAAAGGCATTGAAGTACATACTGCATGACTTTGATTGTCATCATGTCCACCCCTACAAATTTGCTGAATTAGTTGAAGTATAAGAGGGCTTTGTCAAGGGTTATTAGTGCTGTGAGTGACAGGACATTAGTCTGGCATAACATGGACATGATATTATTCAAATTGAAAAAAAAACATATATATATATATTACCGTTCACTTTTCTCCTGCAAGTGAGCATTTTGAAATCGATCAACTCCTGAAAGAGAAATTGAAACAGAGATGATTTGATAGATCCAGTTACATTGTATCTCCTTCCTTACTGCAAAGCTAATCTAACATTACTAGTGACCCATTCCCCCCTTCCCCTTTGGGCAATAATACACTTGAAAGCATTACGGTAAAAATACAATAATCCTACAGTCACAAGAACCTTTATGAACACTGTACGAATAATTCAATACCATTTATTGCCATGTATAAAATTGTTTGTACAGTGTTCTTAACCCTTTGAACCCGAAAAACCAGCTTCAAGCCCAGTGATTAGAAAAGCAAGGGTTTCAAATATCAGGTGACCTTTAAAAATGACGTTATTTTAGAGATATTCAGTCGATAACTTCAGTTTATAATTTCATCCCAATTGGCTTTTATTTTAAGGTCATAGCATAAAACATGACCAAAATATAAAACCCTACCTACTAGGCTTGTGCGATAATACACGGCCAGTTTTAAACGGACTATGCTATTGTTGAATTTTACTTCCATCAAAGCAGTAATTTTGTGACAAAATTTGAGATTATCGTTAGTAGGGGAAGCTAAACAACATCAGCTATATAAATGCGGAATATTATTATTATCAGCTGGGAAAGGCCGTGTGCCAGCGGAGTAAGGTGCCGCTGACATGTACATTTATTCCTTCATTTTGCAGATGATCTTGATATCTGCAAATAATTCAAGGTGAGGGTCACGGCCATCCTGATTAAGTCAGGGTTCAAAGGGTTAAAGGTATTTGTGACCAGAGCATTACTTTTGGGTATTTTATTAAGCATTGCTTGATTTAGGACTGCGTTTCTTGTAATTACTGTATTTATACATCTCTCTTATCTATCTACCTTGAATAGCAGTTTTTATTTCACAGAGAGCTAATGTTTATGAATAACTCGGCTTCTTGGGCAGCTAGGTAGTGGCAGAAGCACTCCAATATTAAAGAAGGGAAGCACATCTGTTTGCACATCAAGGAATTAGGCTCATTTACATGTGGAACTAGCTAGATATACAGACTCGGTCCTTCAAAAAAATGGGATAGGCACTTCTCGCATTGTTTATTATTTTACCCTGAAAGGCAAATACATACACAACCTAACATCCAGAATCTGTATATTGTCAGATACCTACCTCGCAATATACAATGTCAGCACCATATTCCAATGCCAATAGTCTTGTAGGGAGAGTGCCTATCCTCACCATCGGGGCTAGGATCACTTTGTTGGCATAGTTCAGCCTAGAACCCATCCTACAGTAAGAAAGTAGATAATTAATCAAATGAAACATTAAAGCAGGGAACAATTCACGCGGGGGCTGGGGGCAATCTAGCTACAAAAATACTCAAAAGAGCCCTGGAAATACCAATTCATCACAATGTTAAATCTCATCAAATGATATATTTAGACAGTAAGTTGTGAAAAGTAGCCCCTGAAAATAATAATAATAATAAAAAGAAAATTTTTTTGCCTACATCCAGGTGCTTAAAAACATAAAAACACTAGTTACTAGATCTTTATCTTAATTTGCAAAGTGTATTTCCTGTGCCTCAATTTCTAAAATATGTTCACATTATTATAGGATATATGAAATTGAATATAACTCCGAAATTCCAAACAGTTGTTGGTTTTCTCTGCATTTAGAGATTTATTGCAGCCTCTGTTATAATCCTAGACTATTGCTAATTTGAGGATTGATGGGCTATATACCCAGTTATGTGTCCGGAAAATGGATTCTCAACAGCAATTTGTCCATGTGTCTTGAACCCCATTTGTGTTACGTTGCCCAAATCAAATGATTTAGCACACATATCGGTATAAAAATTGTCATAACTTCGAAAATATCCATCCGAACCAGAAAGTATACTTTTTCTAAAAAAAAATTTCATCAGGATTCCAAAATGGCATTTAAAAATAAAATGAGGTATGGACTATGGTGAACTGCCGACATTTTATGAGTGAATTTATTCAGTTGACTTTATTTTGTAGGTACCGTATTTGTGTATTATAAAATAGGTGTATTATTTCAAGCATCGCGATTGGCCAATATGCGTCACATGACACCCAACTTTTTTTGTGCACTGCACGGCAGTGCAAAAGGTGCGCAACGAAAATTGACATTGCACGCTCAAGCAAACCAGTGCGGTAGAAGTCCCGGTAGAAGTCCAACAAAACTGTACTGTAACTTTTTAAGAATTTGTTTCTGTGTTGCTATTTTATAAAACAAATAATGCACTTGCTCTGTCGTGAGTAAAAGTAAATGCAGAGAAAGCTCGATTTCTTCAGATGGTGCACACTGGGAGCTCGCCGCCAGCGGCTCGTGCACAGTGTGGCACCTATCTAAAGAAACCTTAACCCAGGGAGCTCACCGTGCATTTACTCATACTCACGGGACTAGGGTAGATTGTGGTCACAATAACTTGGAAAGAAAATTGTGAAAACAGAAATTATGCACTTACCACGATTATATGGATGAAGGTCTAACGTGTGGCAGCATCCTGACATCGAGGCACAGACTGGAACCTCAAAAAAACGAAAAGTTCTGTCGCGATACCTCTTCTACTTTCAGAATTCATAGCAAAATGGCCGATCGAGACGAGTACCGAGGGTGTAGGGCGCATGCGCGAATTTTTGACCAAGTCTACATGTATATGCGCTAGTGCTATAGCCTCGGTCTCGATCTGCCATTTTGTTTTGAATTTTGAAAGAAGGAGAGGTATCGCGACAGAACTCTTCTTTGAGGGTCCAGTCTGTGCCTCGATGTCAGGATACTGCCACACGATAGACCTTCATCCATATAATCGTAGCCTCTTGTCGAGGCCCTGTCGGCTGCTTTCCGAGCGAACATGGCGAAGCAAGGACTATAGCGAAGCAGAGTACCGCGAGACAGGGCCTCTTGACATCTGAGCCGAATTTCACCGACAAAAACTGGTCGGTGAAATCATCCAATGAGAGAGCATCCTATTTCGCGTTACCCTGATAGAATGCAAGGTTCTTTTTCCAGAGTAAGAAGACCTCATTTATTTACAGACAGCATTCAGTCTTATAATACGATGACAAAGAAAAAATATCGGGATCATACTTAACGATAATACAATGACACAGAAAAATATTATCGGAGTCATACTTAACGATGTGTTATCTCCTTTCGATTCTCCTCATTTTGGTTCAGGATTATGCTTGAGAGCTATCTTTTAAATTCTCGATATCATCAAAACCTGACATTGTGCCGATGTTAATGAAATTTGTTCGCACTGTACATCAATGCTGAATGAACAGAGAACTTTCACTGCTATATCAATATAGTCACAACTATAAGACCACAATTATTACACTATTGAACAAATGTCCTTAATTATACACAGCCCATCTCTTTCTGACAAAATATTTTCAGTGTAACGGCCCCTGTAGTTTTAAGTGATTAGATTTTGGTTTTATTGTTATTTATTGATTTATTGATATATAAGGAATATCATTCGATTTTTTATAATGTATATGGAATAACACCGGAAATACTCTTTTCCCCCTTATTTTTTTATTTTCTTCGACGTTTTTTATTATCTTTAATGCTATCGTCGTTATCATTTGTATCATTACTTTCTTAACTGTTGTTTTTGTTAGAATCATTATCATAATCATTATTGCTATCTGCCTAAAAGCTACCATATGGGAATTTACTATAAGGAAACCCACGGGAGAACAATAGGTTCTTTCTATTATCAATAGAGCAGGGATGTCACGGGAAGCAAATCTACGTTAAGGGGATTTTTGAAGAATGGGAGTGGACAAAAGATAACCACCTAATGTGGGGTGCAAATTATTAACATTATTACTATTATTATTATTATTATTACAATTAATATTATTACTATTATTATTGTATATTTTACTATTATTACAATTAGTATGATCATCATCATCATAATCGTAATTGTTTCACATTTTTTACCGTTTTAAATTTGTTTACTCCTCCTCGTCCTTTTATTCATTTCCTTGGTTTATTTTTCCATTTCCCCTCTGTTCATTTTTCTTAATATTCATTTCCATTCAATAGCCCTTTTCCGTCTGGGACTTTTCGGAGTGATCCCCCACCCCATCCATTCTCAAAATATTGCAACTTTAATTTCTAACCCACACTCAAGATGAATAAGGCTATTCAATATGAGAATATAATATTATGAATCGTAAAATACTTGCATCGGTCGATAAATAACGATATTTATCGACCGATGCAAGTATTTTACGATTCATAATATTTTCGGCCAATGCAAGAATTTTTAAAATCTAAGTTGGCAGCTATACACGCGTGTGGTATTTAGGTTTCGATAACAAAGACTTCAAGATGGCGACCAAAACAGACTGGGTAAGTGAACTTTCGTGCTCTTAAATTTCTTTTAATTCCTTACTATTTATTGAAAAAAAATTAATCAAAAATATCAAATTCGGGGGGGGGGGGGGGGGGAAATATTGTTTTGGCCCATTTACGTTAGTTTGGGCTCAAAACGATTTATACAATCTGTGATTTAGATCTACTTTAACCGTGGGAAATCCTAGCCTCTACAGAGAGGAATGATCCCCCGGCCCAGGCTTCATGCGGAGTAAGCCTACGTATAGTAGATGACTTTTACTCCCCAGAAGCCTCCAGCCTGGAGTCCAGGCTAGCGCAGAGCTCTGGCCTGGGTTACTTAAAGGAGAATGAAACTCTTGGAGCAAGTTAGCTTTTGTGAAAGCAGAAAAATCAAAGAATAAGATCAACAAAAGTTTGAGTGAAATAGGACTAGCAATAGAAGAGTTATGAGCATTTGAATGTCGAGATCACTAATGCTATGGAGATCCTCCCATTGGCAACGCAACCAAGATCTATGATATCACAGATGAACAACTCTCCCCTTTTGGACACTGAAAATATACCCCAAAACATCTCTTTTTGCTCATTCTAATCATATGACAAACGATTCATCAATGATATAATGTTGTGAAACCTCTGTACTTGTCCTCTCATAAAGAGAACACCTCACCTTGTGATAGATTCTATAAAAGTGAGAATATAAGTGAAATAAGTACTAAAGCAATGAGGGAGTTGTACGTGTGTGACATCACAGATCTTGGTCGCATTGCCAATGGGAGGATCTACATGGCATTAGTGATCTCAATATTCAAATGCTCATAACTTTCTTATTATTCATTCAATCTTCCTCAAACTTTCAACAATATGTTTCTTTGATTTTTCTCTTTGATATGGATTCAGCTGGTTTCAAGGGTTTCATTCTCCTTTAAAGAAACTTCTGCATTTCCACTAACACACTCGGCTGCATGCATTATTTGTATACTATTTAACATGTTTAAAGGTGGAAGTTTGATGAATTTCATGACAATATTGTGTTTGAAGTGATTGAATTTATGAATTGTTGGGTATGGGCAATACGATAGTATAGTCACGTATTGTATTATCGGACACTATTATGTTTCCGGACGCGCGTATCACTGCGTTCTAAAACAAATTCGTACCGTAAGACTTCCGCAATTCAATTTCACAGAGCAATACATAGAACAAGATTGCAAAAACAAGGCGAAAAATCCGACTTTTACCTAATTATTTCTAAAAATTACAGAAAATGCTTAAAATATCATAGGGGGCCTATAACATAGTTTTGTATTAACAATTGATATATTTTCTCACGGAAATATGGGCCTGATTTGCTGAATTTCAATCTCGTCCACTCCTTCGATCGAATGATGAGGTGTGGTGTATTGTGGGTGATCGTCGACGGCTAGTTCTCAAGGTACCCGTGCGCAAGGTTTACCGTGAGTAGAGCCGTCGATCGGCAGCACATCGATAGAACTTGATGAGCGTCACGATACGAACGCGAGCATATTATTATTGGAAAGTGCCATGGAACATGCAGCTAACAAGACAAAATAATATAAGTTATCAAACACGAATTTATTACCAACATCTGCATGCTCAGATTCGATATAAAAAAAGCAAATAATACTTAGAATTTACTCATGATATGATTGATATAAGAAAAAAATCACAAAAATTTGTTCTTACATAAAGGTCATTATAATCAAGGATATCTTTACCCGTCCGGCGCGCGTCCGGAATCATGATGTAATTTGTCGCACACAAAAATAATTGTTTTTCGTGGAGGGGTATGCGGCAAGTGCGATGCAAAGAAAACGGTTGGTAAATAATGTTGTAACCCGCACCCATTGCGGTACGGGTTAACCTGCCGGTATGCCCCCGATCGCGGGTTGCGGGCCGGGCCGAGTTCATTCTCAAACCCGCAGACCGTCATGCGAAAAAAAGGGAGAAGTAACGACGCATAATAAAAACATTAACAATGAAAATTGAGTTAGGATCATGTGCTTCTTACGTGGCGGATTCTTTTAGAGACGTAGATATTTCCTTTTAAAAAAATGCCGGCGTATTTTTGTCTTGTGAACAGTGAACAGGACTGAGACAGTTCGACATAAATACATCGAGTTGCTCTTTCGAAGAAGGAGCGCGCGCCAGTGCAGCGCAGCGCAGTCTAGTCAAAAGCAATCGCATAGGCCAATGAAACTCGATGTCGAGTTTCCCGTCCCATTTTTTCCAGCTCATAATGAGGATTTCATTATTCATTATTTTCCAGAAGATGAAAGTTTGACCTTTTGTAACCTTTGAACGCACTTTTATTATGTGGAACTGTCTTGAAGCCAGGGAGCAAAATGCAAATCAATCATTTTTTTTCGGGGGTTCCATTTTCATTTTTTTGTAATATTTCAGGGTCTCCATTTCTACCGTTTTGGAGGCTACTTTTTTCATTTCGGGGGCTCTTTTCAAATGCTACGTTTTTGTATTTTGAGGAATCCCTGTTCACTTATTAAATTAATTATTACTTATCGTTTAATATTGCATGATTTTAAAGTTTTTTTTCATGCTTAGAATCTTGGATGTGGGTGTGTTTGTGTGGGTGTGACTATGAGTTAAACTTGGATATAAATGAATTCAATATCTAATTTCTACTCCATCTAATTCTAGTACTTGGCCATGTAATAAAGGCCCACATACCCTAACTTTTCCTGATGTTCTTTGAAAACGCAGATCTCCACGAAAATTGCATTTCTCTATGGGGGAGTCTAAATTTGGTGAGAATGAACTCATTAATAACTTAAATATACATGACAATGAAGAAATCATCTAACTTTATTGGCAGTTTTGAATAATATTCCCGAAATATAAATTCTGTCTGAAACATAAAATCACCATCATTGAGGCCTTACAAAGCGAATTGTCCCCCAGAGCTCTGGCAGAGAGACAGAGCTCAGACTGGCTAGCTAGTACAAGCGCCAATGCGTACGTGCGTGAGCCTCCCGTCGGCCTTGTAAAACAGATTGAGTTTTGTTTGATGATTTTTTTGTCTGATATGCCGTATGACAACTCACCAATGCGAGGTTACTAGACTATGGGATTTATTGAGGTAGCTCGACCAAACCTCGAGCGATGTTCGTGCAGGCTCCACTCCACTTCACTACCGCTACATCGGGTAGGTAGAGCGTAGTGTAGCAGAAGTGAAGTTGAGTGGAGCCTGCACGAATATCGCTCGAGGTGTGGTTGAGCATGCAGTGTCATTCCATTCACAAGAAAAAAACAAGAAAAGAATTACAGGTATTTACATGATATACAAGTAATTGTGACTGAAAAGCTTATATTAATGTTTTATATCAGTTCTGAATCTAGATCTATGTCAAAATAGTAAAATAATGAATTATTTTCAGAATTTGATTTTTAAACGCGGTCCAAATTTCATAACGCGGGCGGGCGACGGGAAACTGAACATCGAATTTCAGCGGCCATATCAAATGAAATGCAAAAACAGAAAGAAATAATAACGAGATATACGAGAAGAAAAAATTGACTGTATTATTATCAAGGTATTTATTTCAATTTTGATTACTTTATAGACGAGGTCCCATAGAATTGAATATTGTAATTATGATTGTTGTGAGTCGCCGTGTAGACTGTCCTGGACTGAAAAACAACATTGCCGATCTTTGCTGGGCAGCCTGGGCTACATGTAGCTAGCGCGCGCTGAGCTGCGGCTCCGATCCGAGGAGTTAATTGCGCAATGCTTTCAATTACGAGATCAGAGCCGACCCATTTCGGGTACAAAGTAACCCCCAAATACATTTTCTCTCCGGAATAAAACTAAAGGCGAATTTGCAAATTCATTGTAGGCCTAAGTAAATTCACTCTAGGCCTAGGCTAGGTTAGTAGTTGGCATATATTTTCGTGATTTGAGCCTGTATAGTGTGGGGATTGCAGAAATAATTTTCATTTTTCAAAGATAAATTTACTTGCGGGTTAAAACCCGACGGGTCAGCTGGTCCCGCTTGCAAATTATTGGATTTTTAATACGGGACGGTACGGTTCGGGTTTTCACTTGCGGGTTACAACATTATTGGTAAATATAAAATAATTTTATCAAATTCATAATTTTCATAATATTTGGAACAGGGCCTTATCGTGAAATTTGTCACCTCTCTTCTCGTGTGTGTCGGTGTGTGCGCGCTCGTTGTGTACAATTACAAAGTCAATGGGAGTGGAAACGGCAGTGAACAGTGAATGGACTGGTGACATATGATATAAACCACGATAATGCCTGGAATAGCAAGTGTGAATTTTTCTTGATTGTATTTCCTCTAGTTGTCATTTTTAAAGCACTGAAATAAAGGTGTCCGGCAATAGGATACACTGCCATTCTACCAGTACCACACTCTGTCTCTGTCATGTCTGTCTCCAGCACAAAAGTCGGCGCTACTGCGCTTTCGCACCGCTCGTGTAGAACGCCACGAGCATCCCAACAGCTCGGCTCGGCCAGTCCGGCGCAGCTGGCCCCGGCCGCCCCGGTGCGTAGCTTTCGGAACACTGCCCTTTTTCGCAGTGAGATGCGAAAGCGCACTAGCGCCTGAATCAATAGGTAGAAGAACAACCATGTAAATATTCTGACAGACTTTTTAATTTCAGTCATGATAATCTAAAACGTATAAAGAATGAAACGCCTCGACTTACCTTCCTGTTTTCAGTTAATTTAAACTTCAACCAGGCTTCTCCGCAGATATGGATGGATACTATCTGAACAACGTACACACGTGTCATCCGTGTTTATGCAGCATCGCTTGGATTGACAGCATGCGCCGCGAACGCGGGGGGGGGGGGGGGGCGGAGAGCGATACATTCTTGTGATAAATGACATTTGTCTTTCTTCCTTTTTCCTTCCTACTCTACCCCTTCTGCACCCCCATCACCACCTTCATATTTTCCCCCTTCAAAATTTCACTTTCTACTTCTTTTTAGTCTGTTTATTTTTCTTTCTTTCCTTTAGGCCTATATTCATGTTTAATTTGGGTAATTTTTATATCACTCAAATTTTGTATATCTTTGTTCTTTGTAAATTTTGAATATGTTAATCAAATGCTGATTTGTAAATTGTTATAATGTACTATGGACCCCGATACCCAGAATGGCCGGGTTGTTGAGGAAATGAATAAACTTTCAAATATATACAAACTTTCAAACTTCCACCCCAAGAAAAAAAAATAGAAGCAATACATGTAGTTTATCGGTAAAAATGATCATCCAGTTTGTCATTATTAGAGATATCATGAAATCATTTTTCTCAGGCCAATCCTGGGAAGGATGATCATGTAGCTTCGAATAGTTAGGGAATTTCAACTAAAGGGATGCTCCAGGCTGAAGATATTTATATCTCAATAAATAGAGTAAAATTTACAGAGCAAAATGCTGAAATTTGATCATTTAAGTCGGATAACAAATAAAGGAGTTATTGAATTTTAAAGATATGCATTATTCCACTGATACAGTCTTTCATTAGGGGGGCTGATGATGTCATATCCCCCACTTGTTCTTTTGTATTTGATTGACAACTGATTAAGGACGTTCCACAGTTATGTTTGTGCGCATTATGATCTGCGCATAGTTTACACTCTACGCGCTGACGTCACAATGGATGAACAGCTTCGGGTATGTGCTGATTTTTCTCATCTTCTGCACTTTAACTGCAGATCCGATGCTTTATTTCATGAAGCTAAAAAATGGAATTATTCCATGGACCATTCAAAAAAAGATTTTCTACAATTTCAAAATACTTTACTCTGCAGTGCTGCCAAGAATCACGAATATTACCCCGAGTTTGAATAAATGGTAGAGTGGTTTTGATTTTTTCTTCACATAGATACAAAGCATTCGGCGCATTTTTGGTGTTTTAAAAAGCACATTTGCTCTAATAAAAATACTGATAGTTTAAAAACAAGCACATGAACCCCTATTTTTTAATGTTTGTTCCTCTTAGGTATACTTTCCTCTACAACTCTACAAATTTTGGTGAAAATGACATGGATTTTGAATGAAGTGCAGCATTTATTGTACTTTTGTAGTTTGTTACTGAAACTTAACATTTTTTTAGATTGGGATTTTGTTATCTTTTACGCCATTTTTAAGAACTGACAGTGCTGTTAAACTTAAAATTGCAAACAAATAGCACTATAAATATATTCTCCATTCTAACGATAAAATTATTAACTCTCTTGCGAAATTTGATGACTTTTTCATGTATTTTGACTGAGTAATACAGGTTTAAACTCATTGTAGTAATCTTGGGCGGTCTAAAAATGCCAAATTCTTTTGAATGCGCAATTCTTAAGAACATCAATTTGGGTGAACTTTGAAGTTCTATAGCAAAAAATCAAGCACATGGACCTATGTTAATTTTTGCATATTTCGAATATTAAGGTTCTAAAGTATCTATGTGCAAAGTTTGGTGAAAATGACATGGATTTCACTTTAACTGTGGAACGTCCTTAAGTGCTTTAGTTATTAATTGCCACAACTTATTTCATCATAATGGAGACAAACCATTTACACATGTATGAAAAAATGAAACAATTATGATTTCATAAGAAACAGGAAAGTGGGGATGTGACATCATCAGCATATCTAATGAATGTATTTATGACGACGTGCATTTAACTGTTTTCATAAAATATTGCTAAATTTAAATGAATATTCAATAACTTCGTTATTTTAAACCCGATTTTGTTGAAATTTTCAGCATTTTGCTTTGTGAATTTTACTCTAATATAATTATTTAGATATAAATATCTTCAGCCCGGAGTATCCCTTTAAAAACAAAAGGTTACATGCGACAATGGGTTTCAACAAGGAGCTTCAAACACATGTATCAGGGGCGGATCCAGCTTTCGCCAATAGGGGGGGGGGGGCGAAAAATATTTTCATCAACATTTTTCTCGATTGGCCGCTATAATCTGATTTTGTTGTTGGTTTTTTAGGGGGTAGTCCTAACTAAAGACTTAAGTTTTAGTTTTTATTGTTATAAACAAGATAAGGTATCTCATGTGGTCTTAATATAATACGCGAGCGCGAAGCGCGAGCTAAAATTCTTTGATATTTTATGTCCTTAGACCTAAAGATTCTGAGCAGTTTTTATAATCATGAACAAAGATAAGTATCCAACTAAACAATGCGAGCGCGAAGCGCGAGTCGAAATTTTAATATAGTAACGTGAAAAGGGACTCAATTAGGAATGCTTTTAGTGATTAATGAAGAGCATACAACTATCACCAATTAAATAATGAGTGTGCAAAGCGCGAGCGAATTTTTTTTTTATATTCCGACATGAAATTGGACAGTCTAAGCACGTCTTTATTTAAATAAAGAACAAGCTGTGTCTTGTACAATTAAATGCGAGCGCGAAGCACGAGCTTAAATTTTTACTGACATGATAAAGGGGCATTTTGAGAAATTTTGGTAAGAATTTCCAAGAGGATAGGTATCTCACAAATCAAACAATGCGAGCGCGCAGCGCGCGCTGAAAATTTTGATATATATTAACAATTTGTGTAAATCAAACAAAATAATGAAAGCTTGATGTGCGAGCTAAAATATATATTGTGTGCAAATTGATTTCAGAACTGGATATATTAAGTGCCATTTAATCCTCTTGATAGAGATTTATTACACAGGCAATGCGAGCGCGATCGAAGCGCGAGCGAAATTTTTTATATAAATTATATTTTCCTATTCTTCCCCTCACCTTTTTCTTGTTTCCTTTCGGGTCGGGCCGGCTGTATGAGGCTGTAAATTACACAGCATGGGTATAATACCTCTTTCTTACTTTTTTTTCTGTTTTTCATCGTTTCTATCAAGTTAAAGAGTACACTTTTTCTGCAGGTTGCCAAAAAATAGGGGGGGGGGGGAGCGGGGGTCAGGGCCGGCTCGGCCCCCTCCTGGATCCGCGCCTGTGTATTTAAAGCTCGATCCTTGGCAGTGATCTATGCTCCTTTTTCCATCATGTCCATAGAGAAATAGTAACATCGTCACTTTATTTATGATTCTGATTTCGTTCGCTATGGAGGGCATGTGGTGTTGCACTTAATTACCCGTGCTGGATTTGGGAAGGAATGTTTGGTGTACCCTAAGGTGATATCATAAGGAAGACGTATTTATTTAAATCATGTTATTTTGTTACTAAAAATACCAAAAGAAAAGTATACCTCCTATTAAATAGCCAAGAAGTGAGAAAAAAAAATTAGTAGGAATTCAAGTTGAGGAAAAAATAGCTCTTTCACCGTACACCCTATTAAAAAAATTGAAAGGCTTTTAATTTCGAATTAATGGCTGAGCTACTTTTTTTTTCTTCAAATTTTCATTTTCATTTCTCCCTTCCTTCCTCTTCTCTCCTCTCCCCCTCCGTTCTTTAAGAGGAAAGAAGAAAAAGGGACGTGTTGTGTCACTGGTTTGAGATTCTCGTATTCTTTTTTTTTTTTTAGTAAGTCACTTTTGCGGGGCTATGTTTGGCCGGGACATGTGGCGTGTCTGAAAGAGATTTTTTTTTTTGGTGACATGTGAGGGTGATGTGGCAATCTGTTCTCTTTTGTGAAATTTCCTGTATTATATTTCTTAATCTTTCTTTCAGTGAAAATGGAAACATGACTGGACCCGTTGAAATTATTTATAAATTCTAAGGACATGTTTATGAATTAACTATAC
This sequence comes from Lytechinus pictus, assembly GCF_037042905.1. Classification (NCBI taxonomy): domain Eukaryota; kingdom Metazoa; phylum Echinodermata; class Echinoidea; order Temnopleuroida; family Toxopneustidae; genus Lytechinus; species Lytechinus pictus. The sequence goes on along the minus strand of NC_087246.1, from coordinate 60,746,679 downwards.
TGGTACCTTGATATATATGTGAATTTATTTGAGTATGAATTTTGTCAGTTTATGTTTATTTCATTGCTGTTTGTAAATGTCACTGGAAGAAACAATAAAGACACTTTAAAACAACAAAACAAAACAGAGATTAGTGATGGCAGTGCCTCAGGCACGCCACTGCAGAATTTATTATTTATGTTTAAAAAGAAAAATATAATATGCAACAAAATATGAAATTATATATTCAGGAAGAAAAAATATATGCAACAAATATGAAATGCAACAAGACCAAAAATATTCAACTCATGCATTTACTCACTGGTTACAGGTGAGATGAGAATGAAGAAACATGTTATGATATATAATGCCTTATAAGCACAAAGGATTTTGGGAGATTAGCAATCGAACTCCGACCCATGGATTCAGAACTTCAAAATAATATCACCTATTTTTTTTTCAGTAGAAACAAGTTAAAGTATATATATATATATATATATATATATATATATATATATATATATATATATATATATATATATATATATATATTGTGAGAAACTATACATGTACGACAGCTTTTTTAAAAGGAAGATAGCTCTGGGGAACCTTGATTTAAGCTATGCCTACCATTTTTCTCTTCATTCATTTCTTTCACTATATATATATATATATATATATAGATATAGATTATAAACCAAAAAAAAATCAATTGTTGAATTAAAAGAGGTCTATAACACAATGCTATACTTTCATGCCTAATATTATTTAGTTCGAGCATGGACCTGTATAGTAGGTCCATTGTTCGAGCCATACTGCTTCTAAACTTTCAGGATTCAGTTTGGATCTGATGCTGAAAGACAGAATATTGCATTACATAAAACGCCCCTCCACGTTTATTAGACCTATCACGTCGGATAATTATTATTATAACAGGCCTATCATAATTATCAATTTTAATAGTATCATCACTAATGTGGTTATGCAGCCAACTGAAGTTTCTGGTAAAAAAAAGAATGTCAAACTTAAATAAAATGTCATTTCAAAATGTTTATAATGCTCCGGCAATTTATATGGCCAATTTTCAAACCCTTACTCATATTCATGGTTATAACTCTTTGGTTCATAATGACTGATTCCATCATCTATACCCCGTAAGGTTCATCCACTTTCAAGATAATTACATGTATCCAATTTACAACTATATCACGATCATCACTGTGTATTTCATAATGACTGATCTCATCACTTTAGTTATAAGATCATTACACTGTGCAGATCACATTCACTATTATCATGATCATCACTTTGTACTTGACTGATCTCATCACCTTTACACTGTAAAGTATATTTTCAAAACATTACATTGTGGATCAGATCCACTTTTATCACCTAACATTTGGATGAGCATCATAATTGTGCATGTCACGATCATTACATTCTTGTTCATATATTTATCATTACTCAAATGATATCCACATTATTTCTGACTTGTTCTCATCATTCATACTCACTGCTTTCTTTGTAATTTGTGTTTTGATTTAGTTCAATTTTCTCATTAATTTATCTTTACATCTCAAGGGATTTGAATTTCAATGCTTTGAGAGTAAGAAATTAATCTCAGGGATTAAAATAAATTCCAAATTCAATTTAGAGTGTATATATAAGATGTCCCTTTTCATTCCCAGGGGACCATTCATCAACATTTGTCCGACGAGTTGTCAGATCCGACAGTTTTACTTGTCTTCGATTGGTTGAGAAGCACTGTTACTATGGTAACTGTCGTATAAAACAGGACCTGACGAATAAAACGTCTGACAATTAATTTTATGAAACACAACCCTATAGGACTCATGCCCATGCAGCGATTTATTGGCGATCTTGAAAATGTATTAAAATTTATGAGGTAATGAGGAGTAAAAGCGAGCACAAGATAAATGTATTGCTGTTGAAGTGCTTTTTTATGTAAAATCCTATTTAGGTATGCTGAAGGTATGACAACTCTAACAACTTCCCAGGTCGTCAGCACAGGCCAAAAGTATCTCATGTCACAAAATTCCACCCCCAAAAAATATATATTTAGTCAAATTAAATTAAACGTATTTTAGGAAAAAGATTTTCGTTTTAATTGTTCATGTTCCAGGCTGCACTTCATATTGTTTTTTTAATATAAATAAAGTCGATTTTAAAAAGTGAAATACTGACAATTTTATCGCAGTTGGGTTTGAAATATGAAGAATACAAAGGACGTATGATATTATATGAAATTTCTCGTATCTAGCTTGTTTAATTTGGGTATTATGAATTGGTGATTTTTCAGCCTGGAGCGGAAACGTTGTGGTGGTTGTGGATCATCATGCCTTTGCCAAAGCTTGTTCAAGATCTCTTATAAGGTCATCAGGATCTTCCACACCAACACTGAAAAAATAACAAGAAATTATATAAATGAATAATGAACGAAAACAAAGAGTATATCAGTTACTAGTATATGGAAATATATTTTAACTTTTAATCATGACTGTCTGTCTCAAAAAGTCACCTTATGAGATATCAGATATTAAAATACAGGTATGAGATGGTGATAAGGGCTTGCTTTGAAATTGTTCTTCCATTATCATTAAAAAAAGCGGTAAAAACTCATTCCCGTTGGCTGACCAGTGAAAAATGGACAAGTATTATGAAAATGTCATTACTAATTGCCAGGATTATAATGGGTTTTTAAAATTAGCATCCCCTAAATTTTGGATCAATTTACCTCAATACATAAAACAAGCTGAGCAGCTTCAACAGAAAAAATAGATTCCCTTTTAAACACCACCTATTTATTCATTAAATAGTCATTTGCCTTAGCATATACATCTCCCTCAACTATAAACTGTAAACTATATAAATTCATAATTTTAAGCTGAAGATCCTCTCACTTTCCCCCTATTATCATAATTTTCCTAATATAAGTAAAAAGAAGAGCAATGAGCCAATATATAGTGTAAAACAATAGATGGCGCTATACCTGTTATTAGATCTGAAAGTTTACGCCATATCTTTAATCATTATGAGCAACTCATTGTAATGTTTTAAACGGGAGATGACGCTATACAACTTTTTACACACGAGCAGGAATTTGATTTTTTTTTACGTAGCAAATCACATTTTCTTTTCAATCTTTTATCTTCAACAACAACAAAAATTATTCATATTATACATAATTATAAAAAACACCTCTATATCAAAATAAAGATGAAAAAAAAAATCATACTGCAGTGGTTCAAAGACCAAAATAAATTACACTCATGGTACCAGTCTGTGGCGTAGGCACTCCTTCCGAAATTATATCTTAGATTAGGGGACTTACAGAAATAATAACTAAATGAAATTAAACCAAAATAAATTAATCATTAAATGTAGATTAATATCCTCCATGTATTAAATTTGTTTGAGAATGAAATATTTCTTACACAAAATAATAACTAAATAAAACCCAAAATAACTAAATAGAACCCAAAATAACTAAATTAAAGAAAGATATTAAAATACATAGATGCGGATAAATATGTAAAATTACAACAAGCACAATTAAATGAGCTTGCAGAAAATCCATATAGAGCTATTTTCTGAATGTGTATTTCATGTGTTTATCAAAATATATTTTTGTTTATTATTATTTTGGGGGGAATTTTTAAATTTTGAGTTCTGGAGAACGTTTCACGAAAGTTGTAGGCACTGTCAAGTTGACATTCTAAGACAGTTACCATAGCAACAGTCGAAAACCAGTGCTTCTCAGCCAATGAAATCCAAAGAGTTCACTGAGATTGTCAGCTCTAACATGAAACGCCCCACACGTGGTAAAATGTACATGAAACATAAACATATGAAATAAATGCAAATGAAAATAAAATGAAAAAAAAAATTAATGAAGAATTGTGACAAGAGATAGAGAGTTCAAATCTGCACAAATTAAAGTAATTAAAAACTATATTAATAATGTCAATAACGAAAGTCATAATGATAACAACAATTACAATAAGAATGAAGATGATAATGATATAATACAAAACTAAACTTACTGTAATAATCAAGATAAAAATAACATCATCAATATTAATAATGATAATACATAATAACAACAACACAGATAATAATTATAATAATAATGATAAAATAACAAAGATAATGAATAAATTGGATAGATGTGTGATGCAACAAATCCACTCCACGTACAGCTTGAGGTAGATGTTTTAACAATATGATCATGCAAACAGTACAGAAAAAAGTCTAGACTTATTCTTATCGCGTCGAAATCCATTTATTTGTTTCTGGACATATTTCTTTTTCTTCATTTTCCATAATACCTTTCGAGTTCAGGAATGTATCAAAAGTGGTCTAGCGCCATCTCTCGTCTTATACATTACAACCGCTCACTACTCCATGCATAATACACGGTAATTGTAGCTGTATCAAATAAACCAGAGTTATCAATAGACAGAGTTATTGTCTATTGATTTTTTTTTTTTTTTTGAATAATATTTTATTTTCTTCCTCTTTCAAATCAATAAGTTGACAATCACAATTCATATAAATAAATATTCTTTGCATCTATACAATCAATAAACAATCAAACAAATAAATATATCAATATCAATGAGATTACAAATATTTTTAAAAATTATTACAAATGAAATTAAACTGCCAAATTTCTCTTCTATGACAATGTGAAAAAAAAAAACTCTTATAACTTTTCCCCAAAAAGTACATAATATAGCATAAAATTATTTCAATATTTTTGATTTCAAAATTATGTCAAATCAAATAAACTACTTTTTTCATGAAACTCTATGCTCTTTTAAGAGGAAGATTAAATATATATAATATTTCACTCACCCACGCACCCTCACACACATACACGCACACAAAAACCCTCACGCACACACATCATACAACAGGTAGCACATCCGTTCTGGTCTGTCGATCTGTAACTTTGTATCATTGAGAAAAAAAAATAATAAAATAAAATAGAATACGATAAATGATAAGTCAAAGAAATGCACCAATTTGTTCCCATTTTCTTAAGTGTACTCCCAAATTCCCTGTTTTCTTGGCTATATTATATTCTTCTTTTCTGTAACCTTTAATCATATCTGTTGTTTTTTGTACGGACGGTGGTTCGCCCTTTTCTCTGGAAATAAAAATTATATGTTTTAGCAGAAAGATTATACAGTTTATTGCATGTATTCTCACACATTTACCAGATAGACCGATGAAAATTGTTTTCCAATCATCAATCCTAACTTCCTTTAAATGAAGCTTTTTGATGACCTCCTTCCATAACTGTTTAACCTTTAAACAATCTAAAAATAAATGTTGGTATGTTTCTACCTGTTGTTTACAAAAAGAACAGAAATTGTCTGACTCAAAACCAAATTGGAAGAGCTTCTCTTTTGTATACACTACCCCATGCAATAGTTTGTACTGAAACTCCCTTTGTTTACTACATATAAAAGCATTCTTCAATCTTGTAAAGGTTTCTTTCAACTCCCCTATTCCAAGATCATATTCACAATGTCCATCATAAACCTTTAGAGTGTACTCTTTTTGAAATTGCTCAATAAAGTAATTATATATATATCTGGCTTTTAAATCCATAAATTTATGTAGGTAACCAAAGATCTTCAGTTCTATTTGAAAATTTTCACTATCTATAACTATAAAATCACTTTGTATCCATTCTTTTTTAATCACAGAAAAAATTCTTTGAATCATCAGCAGATTATCAGCAGTGTAACCCCGGTTATGGAAATATGAGACTGGTCTTAGTTGACCTCCTACAATAATATCTGATGCTTGAAATATACCTTTCCGAAAGAGTTCAACATCAAAAAACGGTTTATTATGAAGACATATAAATCTGTTGTTAAAAATCACAGGATTGATCTTGTTTTCCTCAAAGTTTCTACATTGATCCAAATCTTGCCATGCTTTCAAACATATCTTTATAAAATATTGGTATACCTTGTAAGTCCATTTTATTTGCATCATAATTACAAAGAAATATACTCCGGCCTCCCAATGATCTAAAAAAGTAGTCAAAGGTTACTTTCCAACCTAAATATTTCTCACCGTACAGCAGCCTTTTAATCCACATAATTCTCTGAGTTTTAATGAAAACTTCAAAATTAGTTACTTTGAGTCCCCCTGCACAATAATCTTGATATAGAATTTTCCGTTTTATTCTGTCATTTCCACCCCAAATGAAATTAAAAGAAATCTTTTCAATTTCTTTAAAGATATTTTGAGGAACTGAAATAAGAGAAGAAACATAATTTAATTTTGAAAATACATGCATTTTTAACAATCTAATTTTACCAAACATTGTCAGATCTCGTTGCCTCCACCATCCAATTAATCTTTTGATTTTACTCAAAATTTCTTTATAATTTAGGTCATCTTTTATTTTGGAGTCTCGTGAAAAATATACCCCTAAAATTTGTATATATTGCATTCTATGTCCAAACAGAGGTAAAACCGGCCTATCACATTCTTCCCCCAACCACATAAAATTTGTCTTATCCATGTTTATTTTCAAACCACTCAATTTCTCAAACTCTCCGAAGACTTTCTTCACCCTATTAACTGAGTACTTGTCTTTTAAAAACAATGTACAATCATCTGCGTACAACACTTGTTTTATTTTTCTTTCACCAAACCCAATCCCTTCAATACCCGGATCATTTCGAATAGAATTAGCAAGTAATTCAATAGCTATAATAAATAAATAAGGAGAGAGGGGATCTCCTTGTCTTACTCCTCTTTTAACCTCAAAATATCCAGTTGAGTGTCCCCCATTCATCACACAGCTACTAACGTCATTATAAAGAATTCTAACCCAAGAGCACAATACATTACCAAAACCAAAAGATTCCAATGCTTTAAATAGAAGTCTATGTGATATACAATCAAATGCTTTTTCGAAATCTACAGCAATTACAAATCCTACTGGCTGATATAAGGATTGAAAGAATACATCGTCTATTAACCTCACTGCCTCTCCAATATTCCTATCTTTAACATACCCTACTTGGTCATAATGAATAATGTCCCCTAGTACCTCTTTTACCCTTTTAGCTAAAACTTTTGACAATATTTTGTAGTCTACATTAAGAAGTGTTATTGGTCTGTAGTTTTTCATATACAAATGATCTTTTCCATCCTTTTCAATTAGGGTAATTACTCCCTGTCTCTGCGAGTTTGATAACATTTCTGTATCAAAACTTTCATTAAATGCTTCAACAATAAATTTCCCTAAAATTGGCCAAAACGTAAAATAGAATTCAGCTGTAAAACCATCATTACCTGGTGACTTATTCCATTTCATTTCCTTTACCGCTTGATAGCATTCTTCAAATGATATTGGCCCTTCACAAAAATCCTTATTTTCTTCACTCAACTTGGGCAATTCATTAAAAAACATATTGTCAATATCTTCTGCACTATCACTATTTTTGTATTTATATAAATGCGCATAAAACTTCTTAATAGTGGTTAAAATATCTTTGCTATCACACAAAATTTCCCCGTTTTCACTGTATATCTCCTTAATCACGCTTTTCCTTTTATTTGATTTCAATAATTGTTCAAAAAAAGCTGAATTCCTTTCACCTTCTTCGGACCATTCCACCCTCGACCTCACCTTTAATCCTTGACGAGAGTAATCGAAGAGCTGCTCTAATTCACTTTTTTTCGATTCGATTTCATCTTGAATTCCATTATGAAAATTAGTAACCAAATGATGTTCTAAATCTTTAATATCCTTTTCTAATTTTTCAACCTTTGTTTTTCTAATTGCTGCTTTTTTACGAGAGAATTTCATAATATATTCTCTAAGTTTCATTTTCATAAAATCCCAAAATTTAATTTTACTATTTATTTGGTCTCGCCAGGTTCCCTCTATTTCAGAAACCTCAATTTTTATCCCTTCTACAAATTCTTTCTCATTACATAAGCTGCTATTGAACTTCCAATATGATTTCCCATAAATAAAACTCTCAACCAAGTTGCTAAATTCTACACAGACCCCAGCGTGATCAGGTGTAATAGAGGGTAAGATGTCAGATTTTTTTACAAGCTTCTCTAATTTCGAAGAGATGAAAATGTAATCTAATCTGCTCTGAACAAATGGCTGTTTCTGTCTAAAAGTAAATTCTTTTTTATTTGGATGACGCTTACGCCAAACATCAATCAAATCTAGCTTATCAAGAAAATCACCTAATAAATCTTTGTATTTATTTTTTGAAACATTTCTCGCACCCATGTAATCTAAGTCATGGTCTATAGTTAAATTGAAATCTCCCCCAATTATCAGAGAGCATTCTTCACTAAATACAGATGAAATTATTTTGTCCAAATCAGAAAGAAAATCACATTGGGCCTTTCCTTTATCTCCTGTTGGAAAATATACACTTCCTAGTATCAACTTTTCACTTTGACATTTACCTTTTATTATAATATATCTTCCGCCTTTGTCTATTAAAACTTTTTCTATCACAAAATCAACATTCGATTTAAACATGAGAATAGTTCCCCTACTGTGATTACTCCCGTGACTAAAATACATCTCCCCTTCCCAATCAGCCTTCCAACTATTTTCAATATCTTGTGTGCTAAATGTTTCCTGTAAAAATACTACATTTCCTGACCTTTTGCACCATTGAAAAATTTTCTTTCTTTTTACTTTATCTCTTAGCCCTCTTACATTGACTGTGAGTATTTTTAAATTACCCCTCATTGGTGAAGAGTTGCCGCAGTGATAGGACACGAAATGGTGCATTCCCTACTTCAGAAATAAGAGCTTTTAAGTAAAGTAGAAAATAATACAAGTACAGACAGACACAGAAACTTCCAATTACACACATAGCACCCCACTCATTCACATCCACACCAGAACTGGAAAACATACCACCCAACGTATCACTCCACTTCATCCCAACAAACATAACACATACACTTCTGCAAACATACTCAAACACACGCCCATAGACTATCCCTTGCACACACAAACACCCCAAGACACTCTCACAAACACCCCAACACACCCACACCAGCATGATTGACATATACTTTAGCATCATCCTATAGACCCGCAGTTCCGCCCCCCCCCCCCCCCCGTTATAGAGCAGCCATTTGTATGCTGTCCATATTAACATTAACTCCCTTGTCTACATAAAATATCTACCTATATAACGCTGAGAAAAAAAAATAATAATAAAAGAGTCCGAAAGAATAACCTGATTCTGTGTTTTAGCCCTTGTCCCATATCAAAGCTAGACTTAAAACGCTTAGACCTTCCATAACATTTGGAGTGAACACATGTAAGAGTGAACCCAAATAAACCTACATAATAGGATATCATTCACTTGAAACGTATAGCATACTTAAAGATACCAATCAAAATGAATACAGGACATCCAAGAGTGTTCTTATTGTAAAAGGTATTCTCTGACTGCACCGATAAAGGATACAGTTGATACTATGTTCCAACCTGTCCAAACTATTCCTATTCTTCTACATCCTAATAGAAAAGCAAATGGCAAAAAACTCTTCCGGATACACAAAAATTCCTAATAACAATAACACCGTTCCAATAAACATATACAGCAGGACTTGTATACCTGCATTGGCATATTTGTTATTCTTCTGTAAACCAATATGAATGAGATTTGGTATGAGAAGAGCTACTACCATGTGTCCTCTATTTATGATAAGCATGATAAGTGATACAATGAATGAAAGAAAAAAAAAAAAAACACCTTTCAATCAATTCAAATCAAATGACAATACCAACAACAAAGTCATGATTATCCTTAAGAATGTATACGGGAATCTTTCAGACTCGTTCTGTGATGTAGTCATGCATGTTCCACCCACTAGACCCATTACATTATGAATGCATGCATGGAACAAACATTTACCCCACACAATAAACGTCATTCAAAATCGCTCTGTCCCCCAGTTCATCAGAATAAATGACAAAACTCTTCAAAATACTTGAGATCCCATATAAAATAGCGCCGTTCTAATCAGAACAATCAGAAACAAATGAGAGCAAATTTCTTGCCACTCGAATAGCTGGTTACTTTCAATAACATTAATGGAGCTATTCAAATTGCCTATGCTAATTTGTTTAGAGCCATTGTAACACAGATATCCAAATAATGTACTCTGCCAATTAAAGCTATACCTGCCTGAAGCAAAATCCTTCCACTCCTTCATTATTTTGTTTCATTGAATATGTAGATCAATAACCCCTAAAGAAATTTCAAAGACTCTAATTGTTGGAAGTGTCATTCCATGTGACTATTATCATTCAAAAATTCCTGGGATGGGCGATAGAAAAAAGACTTAATGCATAATCACCAGCAAAAGGATCTTGCTTTCAACTCAGGGTCATACAGACGAATTAATTATTAATACAAAATTGCAAATGCACACAGAGCTATTCATCCTGTCTACCTTCATTAGCAGTATTTATTATTTTATAAACCGATTTAAGGTTATGCATTTAAATTAGACTGTGCATTCCATTACCTTTTTCCTTTCTTCCCACTTTTTTGGGCTAAAAGTGGTATAGTGAATGAGCCAAGAAAACCCTTCCTACCTTGCAAATTCAAGCTCAAAATTAATTAATTGCAAGTTAGGTAATATTTTTGTACCTTATTGTTTCAACACACCAAAGATTAATGCATTAACTCTCTCAAAAATATGTAAAAAATTAAAGAATTTAAAGAATGTTATTTAACATCTTTTTGCCAGTCCCTCTCTCTCCCTCCGCATCTCGCTTACAATAATGACGATACCAAAGTACTATCGGAATGCGCTATTTTTTTTAAATATCCAATTAACATCATAACTATTGAAGGAAGATTTACCTTTTTTGTCTTCCTTTTTTTCAGACAGTTACTCCTCCTATCCGCTATACAAAGCGAAGAGATTGACATAACCAGATACGTGTAGCTTTAGATATTGGCATCAGACCTACAACATTTAACTAGCATTCCTGTCATTATTAGAGGCAGTCCCCCAGAGCGTATAGAGAGGGAGAGAGAGAGATAGAAAGAGATCATAAAATAAAAAATGCATATTGTAAATACATACAATGTATACGCATATCCACTTATTTATATTGGATAAAAAAGTATCTCTTCAAATCCATAGTTATTTTGCAAAGGAAATCCATACTTATTTTAAAAAGTAACTCCACAGCACTTTAATTCACTGCTGTTTAAAAAAAAAAACTGCAACTTAAAATGCCATTTCCTTTTTCCTACCTTTCTCTTGGTTTGAACTTAAAAGTTTTGTTATTACTTATTCCCACAAATATAAAAGAGAAATGGTGAAAAAAAAAAAAAAAATAGAAGAGGCTTTCTTTAGTAGGCCTATATTTTTGAATATTTACTTGGTACATATAAGAAGGCCTAAGAATAACCTGCACAAGCAATCAGAGCCACTTTAGGCTCTAATAAATATTTATTTAAAGAAAGAAAAAAATATATATGTATACAGGTCTATGTTACTTTTACACAAAATAAAGGGTGATTATTCCATGAACGTCTTCTAGTTTCTTCATTCTAGTTTCTTCTCGTTGCATAATATCTTTGATAATAAAAAATATCAGCTCTCTAGCTTTTCACTTTTGAACATTGCATCTCCTTTCCTTCCTTGCGTCAAATTTTTTTTAGTTTTTTAAGTATTAAACTCATTCTCCATCACGCAGTGTTCTCAGTTGATAAGAGTACGCAATATCTTTTCTCACACCACGCTTTAGTTATTGCTGTTATATTTTCCTGTCTTCTTTGTCCTGCATTTCTCTTCCTTTTTGGTTTGAATATGAATATTCTTCAATCATCCTCATTGCATCTTTCAGAAATAATATACAATTTTGCTTTTAGTTGACTCGCATTTTGTTGTGAAATATTCATCAAACCAAATTCTTATCACAGTTAAACAGTTTAAATGGTGTTTAGAAGGGTCTCACTTTGTGAAAACCTCTTTAACTCCGTAGTCTAGAAAATTAAATGCTTAGTGTAAGCGAATGTAAACATAACTGATACTTATCCAAGCTTTTCTCGTTGTATTCTCATAGCGCCAGTTGCTTATTCAGGGAGATTGGGCTCTGCACCAGTAGCTACCTGAAGACGTATTCCTGGGTTACCGGGATGTGTCTCTGTAGGAAGTTGCCGAATGAACACTTGTTGTCTCTCCCGTGGCACGTAAACTCGATCGATATACAATTTCCAAGGTTCGCTTCGGGAGAAATAAGCCATCTTACCTGAAGACCGGGCTGCCTTTAAGGCTGGCAATTGAGCTCTTCGACGTTCTCTTATTCGCAGTGGGAGATCCTCTGTAATAAACATGCGTGAACCTTTCAAATTCTTCGCCCTTAGAAACACAGCAGCGCGATCTTTATATCTTAAAAATCTTGCAATGATGGGGCGCGGTCTTCTGGCAGAGTTGATCCGATGGGCTCTTTGAAATTCAATCCTATCTGCAATCGCTCTATCAAATCTAAGATGCTCCACAAAAAAGTCCCGTAAAAGGTTCTCCACATCTTCCTGTTGATTACCTTCTACTATTCCGTGAAAAAGTAAATTTTCTCGATTAATGTATGACTTGAGACTGTCAATTTCCTGGTTGACTATTTCCTTATCCTCCTCTATTTTCTGCTGAAGTTCTGAAATATTTTGTCCATTAAAAGTGACCGAATTCACAACATCGTTAAGTTTTTCTTCAAATTTCTTTATTTTGGCTCCAAAGTTAAGTTCCAAAACTTGAATTCTTTCTAGTACCTTTCCTATCTCCTCTGCTAACATATTCTTAATGGCAGGCAAGAGAGCAGGTCCTTCGGGACTAGAGCCGGTAGATGGTCGAGGGCGTTTCCCGCCTTGTTTCCCTCGATGACCGCTCGACATTTTCGTAGTTACCGATATTTTTTCAACTTCAAATATCCACGTTACATAATGGGAGAGAGGAGGCGAACCCGCGATACGTGTTACTCTCCGACCATAGACCTATAGGTCTATGCTCCGACGAACATGCTAATATATATTGATAACTCTGAAATAAACGGTATAGCGCCATCTTGTGTTGAATGCAAGAAAATTGAAAGTAAAGTAAATAAAGTACGTATATTTCGTTAACGGAGATCGCGAAAAAAAAAATATTTTTTTTCCTAACCTGAGTCGAATCATTCCATCTGAGATACCACCTGCTTCCCTTTCCTCCTTTGACATGACCTCAGGACCGTGTGTCATCGATGCAGGATGCTCCATTAAGCTTTCTGTTCCTCCCAATGATGTAGCCATTAAAATCAGTTTGATGTTCTATATCATGATCCGTGAAGAATTTAAGATGGATTAGATTTTCATATTAATGTTATTTTACTCATCAATGATACATTTGAATTTCTTCCATATTGCATATTAAGGGTTACATATTTTTGAATCAATTTAAAGATTTAAAAAAAAAATCGAAAATCCATATTTTAATCTTCGAAAGAGATATCAGAAACAGAAATCCTCCGAAAATTTGTTTTGGCCAATTATTAATCGTCGGCCCGGCAGCCGCTATGCAGCGTCAGATTTTTTTTTTTTTTTTTTTGGGGGGGTCAATAAGTTAAATATTCCTGACTATGAAATCAAAGACAAATGTAAAAGTAGGCCTTTATTAGAAATTATTCCATTCCAAGTGAAATATTTTTATTGCTTTTGCACTCTTTAAACGAAATAAAATTGTATTCAAAACTGTATTTGCTTTCGAATTATTATGTCATAAAAGGTATTAAGTTTCATTTGATCATGATTAGATTTAATATGGAAATTGACTCACATCATTCGATATAAACGAAAACAATGTCCAATATGCATTTAGCATTTTGCAAAAGAATTGACAATTTAGCACGTCATTTTGCGATACAAAGGCTTTTAAATTGCCTTCTCGAATTGGAACACTGAGTCCATGTAGCTAAATCGAATAATCTTAAATTCATTTAACATCAACGTTTCATTCATATAAATCAACTGCAAAATAAAATAAAAAGTCTTGGAATAAATAATATTTATTTTATTTGATTATATACCTCCATGACGATTTTCCCCGCTGCTAATCCCCCTTTCATCTCAAAGTTGACCATACCACCATATCCTTTCTTCATTTGTGATTTTGCTACGTCGTGCTGGGGATATGATTCAAGACCGGGATATCTAACACGAGAAACCTGAAAAGAGACAATACATTTGACTTTGTTTGTTCTTATTAAACAGTGCTAAACAAGAGCTGATTTATTGCACGATTTTTTTTTATTTCAGAGTTTTTATTTGCTCATCTGGGGTACGTTTTTACATTTCACTTTACTGAATGTTTTTGTTTGTAAATTTGAACAAATGTTTTAAAATTGAAACATCAATATTCAATTATGATATTTACTGCTCAATACTGAATATTAGCATCCATATTTGGAAGAATTTTTCCTTTTATTCAAAACACTACTTGATCAATTAATTCTGTTAGTACACCTGATTGCGTATATTTCATGTATTTAGGGTAATTCATTTCGTTTTATTGTGCCAAATTGCCGTACATAAATTGCTTGATCTTCATAACCTATAATTATGTAATAATGATTCACCAACCTTGGGATGTGTTTCTAGATATCGTGCTATCTTGAAAGCGTTGCTACAATGTTTCTCCATTCTAAGTGGTAGGGTTCGGATTCCTCGAAGCAAGATGGACGCTGTGAAAGGACCCTAAAACATGAACAAGTATAAATTTATACTGAAAATATGTAAATGGAATATTGAAAATCACAAAAGAATGTTGGATTTTTTTTGGAACAAAATTGGCTGTTATAGCGAAAGGACAAATTACTCTGTGACAGACACGTGTATATAAATTTATTCAACTGGGTAAAAAAAACTTGAGTTAAGCAATGAAGTTCAGAATTGATTGATGAAATGATATATTATCAGTCAATTCTTAATAAAAAAAAAAAGAATCAAGATTATCATGGATAAACCATGGAGATACTACAGCATTCCATGGATAAATGCTTCGAATCAAGATGATATATCGACTCACCATTGTATTACCAATTTGCTTCTGGTATTCTGATAAAAACAAAAATAATTCGGGATCCTTTGTGCACATTGATCCTCCTAACAAGTCTCCATGTCCTCCTAAATATTTCGAACTGCAAACATATCAACGAAAAAAAGATAACTGTAAAATCTCATGCCCAGGGGCGGATCCAGGATTTTCAAAAGGGAAGAGGGTATATTTGCACAGCAAAAAAAAGGTCCTCACTCACTATTATAACATATCCCCAAAATATATGTTTTTGTGTCTGTCAAGGCGGGGGCAAGGGGCCCGAGGTGCCCCTGAATGGATCCGCCAGTGCTCATACCCCCTCATACCCCCTTTTGGTAATGGACATATTTTTTTTAACTCCTTCTCTATAAAGGAGACAAATTAAAGCGTCAAACAGCAGGTTTTGTAAAAAAAAAAGTACAATATGAAATTACGATCATTACCCCTCTCTGAAGGTCATGTCCTCCACTAACATGGATTTGGACAAAGAGGCAAATCAAACAAGCTTACTGCTCGAAAATCGGATGTAACATTAGAAAGTTAAAGATATTCAGTTTCGCTTATAAAACACTTATACGCAAAACACAGAGAATGCAAATGAAAGATGATGTCCCTAGCTTAACATTTCTTTTGCTCATTTTTCTTAAAATATAAATATTTCAATTGTGGTAGATTTACAATAAGGAATTATCTTTAGGAACATTAATAGGATGCAACATTGCTAGTGTCATATAATAAAAATTAAGATACGACATATTTCATTTTAAAAAGTAATAGTAAGTGGTTGATGTCATTGGTTCCTTCCTTTGCATACTGACCAGAATGTGTATAAACATGTAAATGTTTTGTTAAATTAATCGAATCTTCAAAACGTCATAACTTTCCTTTTGCTTTTTTATTCAAGTAAAACTTCATAACTTTTTTGTTTTACATCCTATTTTTGATGAAATTTTCAGCATTATGCTAGTTTGATCGTTCTCTTTTATTAAAATCAACATTCTTGCCGAGGTGAACTTTTCTTTTTATAAGAAAGATTGAGAAAGTGGCAAAGAAAGGTGGAGAGAAAGAGAGAGAGAGAGAGAGAGAGGGGGGGGGGTGCCATTTAAGAGTGTTATGGAGCACTCTAAAAACGAAGTGCAACAGAGAGCTAATTTAGCTCTTAAAGAGCGTGTATAGTGACTGTTATTTCGGAGTGCTGATTTTTCTAGTTCGAATTTGAACTAGACAAATCAGCACTCCGAAGTGCAGTCACTATACACGCTCTTTAAGAGCTAAATTAGCTCTTCGTTTTTATATTGAGAATGCATTTTGTAGAGAGAGAGAAAAAAAAGTAGTCTATCGAGAAGAAAGATGATACTATCATAAATTTGATGATTTTATCATTTCAAGTGAACTATAAAAAAGGAGAATCATTTGCTACTCGTTTTTACCAGCTTTGAAATGAGATATCAACACCAAGACCAAGTGTGTCTTGTAGATATGGTGTGGCGAATGTTGAGTCACACATGCTGATAGCCCCCGGAACAGACTTGGCAACATCTGCAAACGCTTTTAAATCGGTCAGGTTTAAAGTAGGATTGGTAGGGGTCTCAGCGTAGAAGAGCTAGAGTCGATAAAAGCAAAGAAAATATAGGACGATTCATATATCTTCCTGAATATTTCCCCCTGGTGTTTCAGAAAGATATGATAGATACAAATTATTGTCCTTATTTCGTGCAATTAAAAAAATGCATCAAATTAAAACATTTTTTTTTAAATTTCAGGAATGGGTAATTTAATAGCTTCAGTCTCATTATAATTTCAAGGCTTTTGTTTGTGCAATTTGTAATAGAAATTTGAATCTGTCAAATACTTCAAATCAAAATTTTAACTGAATGTATATTTTAAATATTATTATATTGCTCATTTGCATTGTGATATACAACATTCTGGATCTGAGTCGTTTAATAAAGACCTACAGGCCTTGAATAAAACGTAGATTGAATTAACAACTACGCTTGCAAGATTGACACAAATAAGTTATGACATACTGAGATATTGTTATGTGTAATTTCACAGTAGTCTGCAAAATAGTCTGAGAAATAATAACCTTTGTGTTCGACCTTATTGCATTTTTGTAAGCGTCAATATCCCCAGCCGGTACAAAGGTTGTTTCAACACCAAAATCCTTCAGCATGGAATTAAAGAATTTATAGGTTCCTCCAAACACTGGATCGGGGGCTATCTGAAACACAAAATAATATGTATTGTTGTTATTTTTAACTGATCGGTTTGTATCTTCCTCTTGCTCATCTCTCTTTCTCATCACCGCCAAACACCCATATCATATTTCATCAGAAAAGTCAATATGTTATCATGATAAGCAGGGCCAGCTGGGAGATCAGTTTTCGGAACTGAAGTAGAAGAAAATATGACGTAATTGCTATTATTATTATTATTACTATGAATAATTGATAGGGAAAAAGAAACACGTAGGTCTTCATACGTTACATATGTAAAACATTTTACACTTTGGGTAATCTGTCAAATTAAATAAGTAAAAATATGATATAGATCATTTAGTGTTGATAGGTACTTCAAAGTCTAGAGTTTATCAGATAAATCATTCATGCAGTCATGCTGAGCAAACACTAATATATACATATACTTTTCTCCAGAGTGTCACAAATTGCTCATTGCGCCAAAATGAATTATATGAACTGGGCACAATGCAATCAACTGAATGAATTGAGTAATCCTAAAATGATTTGCTCTTTGCATTCATCTGTGGCTTTCTTTTAATTATGTGTCAATCCTTTAACTGCAATGATATATAATCCCATATTGGCCAGCATGACAGACCAAACGTTGACCAAATGAAATTAAAATGATTTTTTGGGCAGTCCCTGTCCCCTTTAAAGCGCCCCTAGATAGAAATTATGATTCATACCACGTGATCTCCCGTCTTGATAAGAGCAAGTACTGTGGTGGTGATAGCAGACATACCAGTTGAGAAAACAAGAGCTCCTATTCCTCCTTCAAGTTTGTTGATTGCATGGGCAGCATTGTCACAGGAATGGTTGCCATAGCGACCGTAAATATACCCTTTCTGCATTATCATAATTGTAAATCCATTGTGAGAAATATTTCTTAGTAAAACATGAATATTTGATAAATGCGAAGTTAAAAGAGCATGTAATCTCCTTGAACTATATAATAACAAATATAGATTAAAAGAGTGTGATAAAATTATTCAGAATATATCTCTATCGTCTCATATTTAGATTTTACTCACACACATCGGACGATGAATCAATAGTCAAATCCAAAGCACCATATATTTTACTCTAAATTTCAGATGGAAATGTATCCATAAACTGAAAACATATTCGGAGCGAACGTGCATGTTATTCAAATTCAGTATAAAATTTATAAAAAGAACAGTGAGAGGGGGATGGGAGCTAAAGTGAAAAGGGGAAAAAATAGAGTGAGATTAAAGAGGAAAATAGGATACATAAATAATAATAATAATAATAATAATAATGATAATAACAATGATAATAATAATATCAACATTAATAATAACCATGATAAAAATGAAATAATAATAATAACAATAATAATAATAATAATAATAAGAAGAAGAAGAATATTAATAATGAAAATAATAATAATAATAATGATAATAGGAAGAAGAAGGAGGAGGAGGACGATGACGACGATAAGGAAGAGGAGGAAACACGACAATCTAACCTTACTAAATTGTTGATAATCTTCCACCTTTCCATGAAGTTCATAAGAACTTGACCAGCTAAGAGATGGAACGATGGGAGTAGTAGTCGTTGGTAGTCTGAGCTTCGTCTTAGCTGTTACCGCTAGAGTGTCTTTACTGACACCATCATCATAGTCCTTATCATCCTCTAGTCTTCTGATGCGGTTCTCTGCATCATCCAGTTTGACCTTGAAGTGGGAATCAACCCGTGGTCGTGTGATCTTCCCCTCTGACATTGTCAAGCGTAAAATGACGGGGAAGACCTCTAAAATTGTTGGGTAAGTAAATGAAATAAATAAAAAAAATACGTAAGAAAGGAAAACTGGAACGAAAGTGAGAGAAAGGAAGAAAAAAATAAAGGAAGAAAGGAAATCAAAGAAAGAACAAAAGAAAGAAAGAAAAAGAAATATGAATTAAAATAAAGTAAAGTGAATGAATAAAACACATTTCTTTGATGATAAGTATAGGCCTACATTAATGAATCAAATAGTAAAAGAGCCAATTGCAGTAACGTAACAAAAATCGAACCTCTCTCTCCTCGTATATAGTCAATTATCGAATCTACATGTGTAGTAACGTAAAATCATTCTCTTCGAAAATTAAGGGATTTTTTTAAAGGTAAAGTATTTTTTTATATTTACCCAAGCTGAGAATGTAAATCGTATTGTCCTCTCTTATGTGGCTCACTATGCCTGAATTGGTTGCATAAACATGATTACATACGAAAAGGAGCCGGGCAGCATTATAATGTGATTCTCAGCACAAGGGAAGGAAGCGCACAAAAGGATTACATCTATTAATCATTAACTGATATCAGGGCTGCGGAACCGGGAGGGGGGGGGGGGATTGGTTGGGCTTCAGCCCCCCACTTTGTTTTTTCCAAAACCATGTGCAAAAACTTAAAAATTACCATCTGATTGTGATTTTTTGCTTGGTCGACCCCCCACTTTTTGCTCAGCCCCCCCACATTTTCAATACTGTTCCGCGGCCCCTGAATATATAGTAGTTCAAGGCAATGTGACTTTCAATAAATATTTTAAATGGATATAGACCTATTGTATTAGTGAAAGAAATTTAAATGGCACCAAATGTCTAGAGAATCAAGAAAATTTGAAAGTTGATCATGAAGTTTGAAGTTTATTCATTTTTCAATCGAACACTTTCGGAGTATGAAAAAAGTACTACAAGATAAAATGATATAAAATCAAGACACAAAGATATGTCATCTGACATTAGAGTAATCAAATGACGAGTGTTATAGCAATTATACAGGCGCACTTGGATAAAGACTAGGTATACAAGTATGGATGTAAACACTTATTATGCAAAATACCGTAGGAACCTACCAGGGGTAGTAAAATAACACTATGAAAACGGACCCTTTGGAAAAGTAAACACCGACTTACAACGGTAACTCCGCAGCTTTTCGGGGGTAAAACAGTGCCACCAAACGTTAAAAGTAGTCAATGAAGACATCAAGTCCAAATTAAGTACATTCAATTTTACTATTTATTATAATAATTATATCTCCCCTCTAACATTTTATCATCATACACTCTCAAAAAGAATTGGTCAAAATAACCAGCTGCATGTTGGGGAACATGTGTAGGCCTACGACCAACAACCAAATTAATGCTTGTGCATTTCCATAATTTCATATAATTTTACATAGTTTTCGCAGATCCTCTACCCTATCATAGTAGCTATCGCACAGTTAACTAAAGTTTGTATGCCTGGCTGATGTCTGGCGGGGGGGGGGGGGGGGGGGGGGGGCTCATACGTATAGCAGTGCGGGTATGAACGGCCCTGCAAACCCCCTTTTCAAGCCTTGCCAGCAGTTCCAAAGGATATTGTTTTCACCCTTTTCAAGTCTTGCCAGCAGTTGCAAAGGATATTGTTTTCGCCCTTTCTCGTTCACCAACCCTTTCAGCCTCCGTCCTAAATACATTAAGGCCCTAATTTCAGATGTCAGTTATCAAAGACCCCCATCTCACGTTAAATTCCAGTTCCCAAGCATCCCATACCCCTCGTTTCAGCCCTTAAAGGTATAGTTTAATATTTTGTAGCCGCACTACCCCTAACCATTATTGTTAGGCCTATTTCTTGACCATTGTCTTTGATTGAGGTATCAAATTAAAGAGCATATATTTTGAGACATGTGATTTTCTTTTTGGAAAAGAGGGAGAAAGAAAGAGAAGCGTAGTGGGGGGAGAAGAAGAACTTATTGTATATTATTTTATATTATGTTATTATATTATATATATTATATTACACAAATTTTTTTTTTTCCATAACTTTATTAAACATAATTTGCTTGTCTGTTTAATGAAATAAATAATCCCGTTTAAGAGGATTAATGATACAAAAACACCCAGTTTCCAAGTCAATATAGACCAAATATATTTCCTTGTACTTGAGTTTTTTTATTATCTTATGTAGTGACATATGCCTCTTTTTAATGACTATTTAAAGTGATTGCCCCCCCTTTAAGGTATGAATATAAAGCATTTCCAGTCCGTGCTTACGTTAGCATTGGTGGATTGGTGAAATATGTCTGCTCTTCATTAATTCCTAAAAAACAGTTCTTAGAATGTCCCCTTTTCTGGTCTGAATATCATAAAATTTCAGCTCGCATAATTTGGTTAGTATAGTCTTAATGAATTCCAACAAACAAGCCTTAGAATGCCCCTCTTATAAATATTTCAGCTCGCGCTTCGCGCTCACAATATTTGATTAGTGCTCGAATTAGATGACCATGGTAAGATATATATGCTCCCCATGAATTCTATACCTGTTTGGGGGCAATGTATAAAAAAAATTAATTAGTCCACCTATACCTCCTCTTTTCTGCCTCACTCCCCCTTTCCTCTCTCAGTCCTTATAGTCCAGGATTGGCCCCATAGAAACTTGACCAAACCTTGTTTTTTTTATATATACAATATTTTTTTATGGTTTCTTGTCAATTCGAGGGTGCTGATTACGAATCTGGATGATGCCACTCGTGTAACCTTGAGCATTTTCCGCAAATTGGCAAAATCCAATATGGCCGCCAAAATATGCAAATTACCCATGAAAATCCTAAAATTGTCCGCACATTGGCTATGAAATGCATGACATCGTGTGGCAGGAGTGAAATACTCTCTGAACAAATATTTTTTGACAAAATATCTATTTTCCTGATAATCAAAATGGCCAACATAGGCCCTTGTATACTCTATTATGTACAATATAAATAGGGAAAACTAATTTTTTACAAAAATGAGCACTAAACCGCAAAAAATCGCGATGTATGAACGAAGTGATATATGCAAATCATCATTACTAACGAGATATATAATTTATTATGTCATATATGGGAACATTGCTGTATTTTGATATCTAAAATAGCCGCCACTGGCCCAAAGAGTATGTACAATGGCAATGGTCGGGGCTAAAAAAAAATGACAAGAGTGAGCTCTAAAATACATATTATTAAGATAAACGAGTGGAATACTGACTAAAAACATCATTGTTAATATGCCATTTATGTGATAAATGCTGTATTGTGAAATTCAAAATGGCTGCCATAGGTCCTATATTTATCATGTACAATGCGAATTGAGAAACTGATTTTCACACGAGTAAGAAACATAAAATGCATGTAATTGTGATCTACGAGTAAAATATTGTCTGACAACATGTTTTATAGCAAGACATTATTTCTTTTGTCATGCATGAGATAAATGCTTTATTATGAAATTCAAAATGGTCCCTATAGGTCCTAACAGTATTATCTACAATGTGAATGGGGACATATAATTTTGAAAGAATTTGGATTTGCTTGACTATGACATCCATATAATCCTGTTGTATGAGTAAAATGTTATTTGAAAACATATATATATTTTTTTAATTATAGCATTTCTTCTGCCATATAGGTGATAAATACTGAATTTTGACATTCAAAATACAAGCCCTAACTAAATTATGTAACATGCGAATAGGGAAAATAATTTTCACAAGAGTGAGAATCATAAAATGCATATAACTGTGATGTACGAGTAAAAATATTGTCTTAAACATGATTTCTAACTAAATGCATCACATATTGGTCATGGAGGTAATAAATGCTGTACTTTGAAATCCAAAATGGCTGCCATAGGTCCTAAAAGTATTGTGTACATTGTAACATGGGACATATAATTTTGACAGAATTTGGCTTTGCTTGACTGTAAATATTGCATATAATTGTGAATTGTGATGTAAGGGTGAAATATTGTATAAAACCATGGTTTCTAACGAGATATATCATAATGTTGTGTAATTAAGGAGATAAATGCTGCATTTTTAAATTGAAAATGGTCACCATAGGCCCTTATCGTATACTATACAATTTGAGTGGAGACAAATAATGTTAAAAAAGGGCATATGGCAACCATTTTTGAATGTTGAAATACAGTATTTATCACCTAAATTACACAAGATATGATATATTTTGTTATAAAAAATGTTTTCAGACAATATTTCACTCATACATCATCATTTGGCCAAGCAAAGCCAAATTCTGTTGAAATAATTTTTTCCCATTCACATTGTGCATAATACTGTAAGGGCCTGTAGCGGCCATTTTGATTTTCCAATAACAGTATTTATCACCTAACTGGCAGAATAAATGATATATCTTAATACAAATTATGCTTTCAGACAATATTTTACTCATAGATCACTATTACGTGCATTTATGGTGCTCACTCCTGTGAAAATTGGTTTCCCACTTTGCATTGTACATAATACTTTTAATGTCTATGGCAGCCATTTTGAAAGTCAAAATACAGTATTTAACACAAACTTGAAACCTGCATGATATATTTCGTTGGAAAATACGTTTTTAGACAGTATCCCATTAATTTATCACATATATATGCATCTTAGTGCTCACTCTTGTGATTTCTTAGCTCCTCTTTCTCATTGTGCATAATACTTTTAGGGCCTTTGGCAGCCATTTTGAATATCAAAATACAACATTCATCACATACATGGCATATTAGTAATATATTTCGTTAACAATTATGTTTTTAGTCAGTATTCCACTCGTTCAATCTTAATAATATGCATTTTAGTGATCACTCTTGTGAAGTTGGCCCCGACCATTGCCATTGTACATACTCTTTGGGCCAGTAGCGGCTATTTTAGATATCCAAATACAGCAATGTTCCCATATATGACATAATAAATGATATATCTCGTTAGTAATGATGATTTGCATATATTACTTCGTTCATATATCGCAATTTTTTGCAGTTTAGTGCTCATTTTTGTGAAAATTAGTTTTCCCTATTCATATTGTACATAATAGAGTATACAAGGGCCTATGGCGGCCATTTTGAATAATCAGGAAAATAAATATTTTGTCAAAAATTATTTGTTCAGAGAGTATTTCACTCCTGCCACACGATTTCATGCATTTCATAGCCAATGTGCGGACAATTTTAGGATTTTCATGGGTAATTTGCATATTTTGGCGGCCATATTGGATTTTGCCAATTTTCGGAAAATGCTCAAGGTTACACGAGTGGCATCATCCAGATTCGTAATCAGCACCCTCGAATTGACAAGAAACCATCAAAAAATATTGTATATATAAAAAAACAAGGTTATGCCTCTTCTATCCTGGACTATTAGCTATAATGTTAGTAGCTCCTCCTCTTTACACCCCTTCTATCCTCGGCTGGAATTTTATCCATTCTTCGAAATATAAGTAAATAAGTACCATGGTAAACAAGTTTGAAATTTGTGTAATGAATGTGCAATATTGTATTATCTATCATTATATTTTTTTTATCCATTTTAACTCAATTTTTTAGCTGCACATATGTAATTTTAATTTGTATATTCATTGTTTATCTTAGTAATTTTGATTATTGTTATATATTGGCATTGTGTAAACATGTACAATTTAGTCTGTGACTACCAATCATGTTTTTTGCAATAAACCTGAATTGAATTGAATATCAGGAACGGATTTTTGATCTCAAAAGACCTATATGTTTCAAGCACCACTAAAGACTATAAATTCATTGCCTATTGATTTTTAGAAATGGCTCGATTTCTTTGTTCGGCCAATTATCCTTTTTTTAAATTTGTCTTTGTTATAATAGTGCAATCAAAATTATTCTTATTCAATTAACTTCTCGTATGCATGTATTTTATCATTAACACCAATGTGGACCCTCTTCCATTTTATTATTTTTAACACGAGGAAGAAAGTTGCGAAAGTTTTGTCACAATTACCCCTATAACAGGGGGGGGGGGGGGCAGGTGATAACTTTAAAATCCTTATGAAAATATCAGAAAATTTTGTATCATATTATATGGTTATTTGTATTCTTGTGTTGAATTTGGCAAATTGCAATAATATATTTTCAAAAGCTATGATCATGTTGTTTTTATTTCATGGAATATCTCAAAAATATCTAAAGTGGACGTTTATCATATTTTTCATCCTCCGTTATTTTAAACTGCTGTAGACTTCATTATGTGATATAATAGAGTCCTCTGACTCCTTTTTTTTAATCAGTGCCTGTGATATTTTTTTTGTTCTCAGTAGCATCAGTAGACAGTTGTAGCATGAGCGTGTTGGGGATAGGGATAAAAAGAAATTTGTCTTTGGATTTAGACATTTCTACTTAACTTTTACAAAAATATATTTTTTAAAAGCAAGATCTGTTATGAGTGCAATTGTGTTTTGGTAAAATGTTTTTTTTTAATATTACATTCATGTTCATGCTGGCCCTAATTGTTATTTTTCCTTTAAAAAGAGGTATCCTTATTCTTAAAAATATCCACCACTATGATTCTTTTTCCTTATTCTTTATCATTCACGTTGTCTATCTTACTATATTTCCACTCAGGATCCCCTTTCAAATCCAAAGCATTATATCAAATTTATATTCAGATGGCAGTATCTATCATCAATATGCATTCTGAATACGGAACAATTTCCATGGTCCCCATAACCTTATATCAGACATCTTTATCACACTTCTCATATTAGTGGTGCATAGTTGCACTATTTAAAATAATCAACTAGATTTCTACACATTTGTCCTTTCCTAAAAAAAGGACCAACAGACACTATATCTTTGTCATCTTCATAAGCACATTTAGACACTGACAAGCAGTGTTGGGCTCAATTACATGGTAATTGATCAATCAGGTAATCAATTACATTATTTTATTAGTAATTGTAATTAATTTTCAAACGGAAAGTAATTGTAATTGAAAAAAATGTAATTGACTTTACTCATTGTCAATTACTTTACAATAAACTTATTTAATTCATGATTTAATTTCATGACCTTTTCCAAGTCAACTGCTCAGTTCAGCATCAAAGAGAATAACAGGCAGAATCCGTGCTCTTTAACCTAAACCCTTCATCTTGTCAAGTTTCTCTGCAACTCAGAATTATGTTCAAATAGGTGGTACTTTGCACAGAATAATTTTTCTTTTTCTTGAAAGCAATTGAAATAGTAATTGACAAAAAATAATTGGTAATTGTAATTGAAAAAAATAAAATAAATTCAATTGAAAAGTAATTGTAATTGAAGAAAGTATTTAAGCCCAACCCTGCTGACAAGGGAAATGTATTTGTCCTCCCCCCCCCCCTCTCTCTCTCTTTTCCCACTGTTTCTCTTTCCTCCCAGTCTGCTGTGCAAACCCTTCACTCGCGTTAAGGGTCTGAATATGCAGCCTATATAATGCCTTGTGTACTGAAGGCCCTCTCGCTCACAGCAAATTTATATATGTGCTAGTCTCTGCATCATGGAGATCCACTTGTTGATCAAAGTTTTAATCAGGGTCTGTACATGCAGACTCCATTCCACCCCCCTCTCTCTCTCCCTCTTCTCTCTCTATGAATCTGTATCAACTGTTATTTCCCATATCTTCTCTTTGTTCCTTTAAAAAACAAATTGATGTCATGGCAATTGCATGGAAGGGTCTTTGGATAGTCTTGGAAATGTGCCTTACAAGCAACACAAAAAATGATAAATTAACAACTTTATTACAGTCATTGAAATTCAATTTATTGTCAAGATGTATAATTGTGCAGTACAAAAAAAATACATACAGATCATGTGATAAACATCTTTGCAATGTGATAAGAAAACTTTTAAAGTAAAGTTAAGAATTTGATTCTTGGAATCATGATCAATTATCTATTTTAAAAGATATCACTCTTTCAATAAGCTGCTCAGATACACATGTATATTAAAAAAACAAGAATAGAATAAAACATAATGGGATTAGTAGAGAAAGCAATCAGAAACTAACAGAAAGCTGCATTTTATAACCATAACCCTAACAAATTAATTATATACCTATATATGCTATGCAGTAAACCAATATTTCTACCTACTGTTTTTCCTTTTCCCCTGATATTACAAGACACACATTGCACAAGCAAAATTGTACATGTCTTTGAAAAAGTTAGAAACATTTCAGTTACATGACAAGTCTCTCCAGAAATATATCTGTCCCACACAGCATAATTAATATGTCATAGTCATCATACTGGTTATTCTACAAGAGACCAATGAAAAATGCCTGCATTTCTAACTTAATTTTGACAGAAAATATAAAAGAATACATATTTATATATATATATTTATAAATATCTAACAAAATGGGAAGACGGTTAGGTAAAGTATGTTTATCATTGCGTATATCAACCCTAGATCAAGCGAGCCCGCAAGATGTTGTCGAGAACAAGTTTCCGTCGGGTTGGATGTAATTGCAAGTCAATAATACTCAAGAATGTCATCCCACCCCGAGATTGTCATTCCTTAATGATTACTGGACGAGGGTGATCTCATCGAGTGCTTGCTTGCCAGTCCGTACTGTTGTTCGGAAACGAGGGGCAAGGCAGGCTAGCCCGATGAGTAGGAGGAGGATGGTGAGGACCAGAATGAAGCAACCAGCAAGGAAAGCCCAAGATATCAAGGTCTGCTTCCCGATGATCTCCTGAAGTTCGCTGGTCATCTGCTCATTAGTAAATGATTTCATCTCCACTGCAAATGAAATAGAGGATCAATTTAATTAAGTTTTTAACGACACTATCAACACGAGTGTCAAACATTTTTCCCAAAATATCTACACTATATCCCCAAAATTTCCTCTTATCGCAATATTTTTTTTCCAAATGATATTAACAAAATCGAAATGACCAATAATTTTAAGATTTTAACTCCATCAGGATAATTTCCTACATTAATGAAAGGTGAATGAGAAAAAGAAGTATGTCATAAAGAGAATATTCATGGAAAATGATATTTGCACCCTCAGTGGAACAATGAAGAGAAAAAATAACTTGATTGCTTTCATCTTCCACTTAAGGTGCATATATGTGCATTCCTGCAAACAGACCACACAGACTAGAAAATAAATGGAATACACGAGGCCAACTTGGAATTCAATCTAAAACATCTGTTTCATTTCAGATGCTTTCTGGAACATTGAGATCTATTGACAATGCCCATCAAATAAAAATGGACAGCTTAAAAGGTCATTGTCCATAATTGGTGAACTTGGAAAGCAGATTATCCTAAGATTTGGAGCTGACAAACAATTGCAGATATGTCGTTTGTCCACAATCCAGGATGACACTCTTGATTCACTGATTTTCGACAAAGGCTGCTTTGTCATGAAGGGCTATTGACAAGAGATTCTCAAAGTTCCTGAAAGCATCTGCGGAGAGGTTGTGAAAAATTCCTACTCCTAAATTGAGGACAAAAGAAATCTCTATCTGAAAACAAAATTATTTTATGCATGTACTTTGATAGGTTTCATGAGCAGTAGGGCATAATCCAGAGTACTTTTATTATGTTTTCATGATTTTCATTTGAATTATCACTTTCTCATGGGAACAAAATAAAATAACTCTATTACACGAACAGAGTCAAAACAGCATTGATTTCTTCAGTTTATTTTCAAAACTACATTCCTCGCTTGCTTAATGTGCTTCCATACTCTAAATTGGGTTAATAATTGCACTTCTAACAATAAACTGCTATAAAAAAAAAAAGGCCTTTCTCTGCCATGCCAGGATAATCATTGATGAATAGAGTACTATTGTCAGTGGAAAATCAATCCAGCATTTTGAAGCTTACACAGTTAAGATTCTTACCTTTTTCACAATATCTTCCACTGTATCCAGCTGCACAGTCACAGACAAAAGAAAGGGTGCTTCCTCTAGGAGTGTGTCGGCATGTTCCATTGCTACCACAGGGGTTGGGTTGGCATGGGTCGAGGACAACAATTTCTGTGAATGTCATTGCAAAATTTGTCATGAAAATTTCAGCTAAAAAAAAGGAGTTCCAAACTTATATTGTGTTTGTCAAATTTCTTCCTAATCTTTGAATGAAATGAAGAATTGATGAAAGGTATTATTTTGGAAGTAAAAACAAATAAGCTCAATTAGCCACACCTGTACCACACCTGTACCACACCTGTATCATCATCTTCACCCTCACTCAGATCTTCATATATATCTTTAATCTCACCTTCATCAATATTTGACAGACGATAAAAAGAGCAAGATAGCTAAAATACCTTGCACAAGGGCCATGCCGGGGATCGAACCCTGGACTTCCATGGTGGGGTCAGGCACCTAAGATCACTTGACCACGTCACCTCGCCAACATCTTCATGTATATCGTCAGTCACCCACACCTTCATGCATATCCTCATCCTAACACATATCTTCATTGTGACCATCACCAACACATATCCTCCACTCTCAAAACTCTCCTCCTCACCTTCATCATCAACTGCACCTTTACACATATCCTCCACTCTCAACAATATCTTAACTCACCAAAATCTTAACTCACCCAAACCATCCTCATCATCACCCACACCTTTACACATACCCCCCTCACCCACCAATACCCTCTTCCTCACCCACATCATCATCACCACCCTCATCATCACCCATACCTTCACACATATCCTCCACACTCACCCAAACCCTCCTCCTCACCCTAATCATCACCTTCACACATATCCACCACTCATCAAAACCCTCCTCCTCACCCACATCATCACCCACACCTTAAGACATATCCTCCACACTCACCAATACCCTCCTACTCACCCTCATCATCACCCACACCTTTACACATATCCTCCACACTCACCAAAACCCTCCTCCTCACCCACATCATCACCAACACCTTTACGCATATCCTCCACACTCATCAAAATCCTCCTCCTCCACCCAAACCTTTACCCCCTTTTTAAACACAACCACATCCTCACATTTATCTTAATCCTCACCGACATCCTCATCCTGTTCAGTATCCCTACCCTTCTCATCATCATTGCCACAATCATCACTACAACTATCAAACACGCGACAAAGTTTATTTCTTCCTCTCTTTATCTATCTTTGTATGTTCCACTAATTGTAATCAACAGAACTCACCATTCTCACAGAGAGGTCCATAAAATCCTGGTTTACAGAGACATCTGTTGTTATCATTGTGATCCCTCTTACATACACCGTCATTCAGGCAAGGGCAATCTCCTGAAATTGAATATTTGATAAAGAATTTTCAATTTCATTTCAATTTCATTGATTTCACATTGCCATAATGTCATCAGGACAGAATTGCATGCAATGTTGGAGGGTAAATGTATGAAAGTTCCAAGAAAGTCTTAATACATATACCTGCTTATATTTGTTGTAATTAATGGTTTGTATAATCTGAACAAGAAACAAGTGCACTTCCTCGGGTACTCTGTAATGTACACACACATTTTGCTCATTAAAATATTTCTATCATAAGCATCACATTAAAAAAGGGTCTGTTTGCATTAAAAAAAATATTTTATCTGCATTCATATCAAGTGATAAAGAGCAAAAACAGACAGTTGAGTAAAGTCCCTTGATAGAAATACTGTAAAAACCCTGTAGACTCTTACCAGAGAGGGAAAACTGCTACTTTTTAATACAATTATTCATCCATCATTAAAATGTACCAGGCCCCCAATTCACAAAACTTGCTTTCTATAACAAATCATGGAAATCGATGACAGCTTTCCTCTCAACCAATCACATGGCAGGATTTTAGAAGCTTGTAAAATTCGATTAATTACATGTTTGATAAAAAAGGGCCCAGAACTACATCAACACTTACCAGTCATAGAAATATCCTCTGCCTCTCTACGCCTTCTGCCAGCAACTGTAGAAACAAAATACAAGGAATATATTTACTTCTGTTTCATAACTGCTTTAGGTTTTCTACTTCTAAATGTCACTTTAAAAGTCGATAATATGAATTTGAAATCGGAGCAAATATAAAAGCAAATCTTTCAATATATTTAAGTAAAACTAGATTCAACATTCATTGTACCACTTATTCTAGAGTAAAAAAAGGCATCCATTTAATCAGAATCTGAATAATTAGCATCAACATAACCATCTTCAGTGAGTTAATTTACATGGATGATGGAATGCAATGTTTTCTAACTAAAATGCAAAATGATTTTTACATGCTATATCTCTAATCAAATTGCAAATTGAATTTCACATACATATCCAAAGAAAAGTGAAATGAAATGCAGTCTTCTGGTAGATTAGAAACAGTTAACGAATGGGGTGCAGAAAGGCCTAATATCAAATTCAAACTTTGTAGAAGGTAGAGGGGAATGAATTGGAACAGCAATTTCACAACATATAAAGACACGGAAAGTCGAGAAATTGGACTAAAAAAATCAAGAATGCAGAATGAGCAGGAAAAGAAACGAATGTCTCAGAAAATTGTGCATGATGTATTAAAGGCATCCCAAAGTACATATATGTGACTGATTTCAGTACTGTAGTACATTTAAGCAAGGTAAATATTTAAAGGAGAGCATTATACTAATAGGGATGATCAAGGAATTATTGTTCCTGAATCTGAATCCTGCATTCCTTTTTGGTTCCTTAATTAGAGGATTGCGATTGTTTTCAATCACAAACATAAAATGCAATTAAAAACAAAAGTCGGAAATCATTCCATATGCTTATAAACAACAATATCAGAGTAAGATTGCTTTAGATTGATGCATGCACATATACAAATTTCATCTCATATTTCTCAAAACATTTCCTCTGAAAATACTTAAACCTTTTTGTTTGTTTAGTGCAGTATTCTTATTGCAGAGTGCTTGTATGGGTGATTAATACTTCATATCCCTTTGAAATAAACTGTTCATATTTTACATGCTTCAGATTGTTGTTGACTATATTGTTAGTTGGGCACTACCAGTGATCCATGTATAATTGTAGAGCTTGTGCTAATTTAACCTTAACATTTTGAATATCATCCCTTTTCCAAATAATGATTTTCCACCACCACAGGGTTTTCCTAATGTTATCTTTAAATTTGTGAGGGGAAGGGAATATATATAAAAATACAGAAAAAACAGGTACATACAGAGAGCTGTCAGATAGGAAGGAAAGAGGGAAAAAAGGAGACACGAAAATTAAGAGTGAGAAAATGCTGTACTCAACATATCAAACAAAGGGAATGAAAAATTATTGGTATGCTCACTTAAAGATATTTGTGAAGCACATAACTATTTCAACACCGAGCAAACAGTATGTGATATAAAATTAAAATGTCATCTAGACAGTTAAATGAAGAAGTGGATTCTGTTCTTGACACAACATATGTAGTTTGCTGGATTAAAAATGTCATTTTGAATCAGATTCCCAGATAATAGAAAAATGCCAGTCTGAAGAAAATACACAACTGACGGACCATCAGAAAAACGCTTCTTTGTTTCAAGTGTCAGGAAAACAATCTTGTTAAACTACCAGTAAACACAACCTAGCAAGCTTTTTGGAAAGTATCTGATAATAAATGTGCTTCAAACAAAACAAATCATGATTTAAAGAGAAAACTAAAGTGGAAAAAGAACTGAAGGGATAGGGAAGCACTGCACCCACATTCAAGCAACCTGCAATAAAGACTGCATTTCAACCAGTTTTGGGTTTTATTATTTTACGATTTTGCGTATCAACAGCGCACCTTGTGGTAAGCAGAGATACGTATCAGCACTGTAGAAGCATTGTTCATCTACCGGACAAGGGTTGCTGTCACAAGGTGTATTTTCTGGATTGGGTATGGAAGAACATGAAAATATAATGTGATAAAAAAAAGTAAAGATCTAGAGATAGCCAATGGATACAAAGCGGTTCATAAACCATTCTTTTGTAATTATAGACAAAACATTAAAAAAGGTTGACAAAAAACGAAAAACACCACCAAACATGTCGCATGTGTTGCAGGTATCAAACCATATCTAATATCCAATAATTTTTAAGGATTTTCGCCTATTGCTTATAGAAAATAGGATAGGCGTTATAGAGTGAAGAGGGATTTAGAATGAAAAGTTACACACATGACCACCATGTACAGTACAGGCACATTAACCAACTGCTAAATGTATTAATGGAAAGAATTCAGGGATGGCATTTGTTTATTCTCAAATATTGTAGAAGCCTGTAATGAACGATACTTTTCAACTGTTTAAAAAAGTGCTCATAGAAAAATTGCTTTAAAATATTTTAAGTTCTCTCTAGGCCAGATTTCAGTAAACACCAATTAAAGAGCAATGTGAATTTTTGATGAATGCCAGTAAAGGCATCAGACGAACACTAAGTAATAATCTATATTGATAAGTGCAATGTGGAAAGTACCTTAGCCCAGTGTTTGGTACAGAAGGTCATTGATCCCATGCCAGTTCATTGAGACACAAGGAAATTAGCTAGTCTACACACAACAGAGCAAGTTTTCTTTTTTAATCCAATTTTTCTACCACACTGTACACAGGCTATAGATCATCTGAGCAATTTCAGTAGTTATGTTACTTTATTTGGTATGGATAGGAAACATTATCATGGTTATGGTTTTTGATGACTCTAATTGATCTAAACAAAAAATTTAGTGGTTCTTGTTGGATTTTAAAAGGCTTGGGCAATTAATCCCGGAGTCAGATCTAACTCTCACATATATAATGAGCTGTGACCTTTGTCCTGCTGACTCCGAATTTGAACTTAGCCTGTATTTTGGTGTCATCTACCTACACACCCAAATTTTTAAAAATCTGTTGAATATGTCACAAGTTATCATGCGGAAACCAACTCGCATATTTAATGAGCTGTGACCTTTGACCTGCGGACTCCGAATTCGAACTTAGCCTGTATTTTGGTGTCATATACCTACACACCAAATTTGTTTCGAATCCATTAAATATTTTTCGAGTTATTGCGCGGAAACCAAGTGGGAGGGACGGACAGACGGACCAAGCTAATGGACAAAACAAAACAAGCTAATTGACAATTGCATAAAAAAATTACCATTTATATATCCGACTCCCATTGGTCAATATTCATTTTTCACTTCACAAATAGCTCAAGCCATGATAATTGTGAGCATTAATGTAAAACATCAAAACCAAATTGATCTATACAGGGTACGCTGGACATCATTTTTGGGATTGCCATTAAAAAAAAATCAGTTAAAATTAGAACATAGCAGAGTGCAGTATGACGACAGAAAAATATGGAAAGGGAGTGACCGCAGTTAGACAGGAAGTTCCAAAGCTTACAAACCTGTGACAGTCACATCAAATTCACAGATGGCAAAATTGTTGCTGGTGTCAGTGAAGGTGTAGGTCACAGTGGTTGTTCCAACCACAAAGGCATCCCCTGGTGAATTAGTCCTCGTTACAGTCACAGCGGAGTTATCAGTGGCAGATGGCTCAACCCATGTTGCTACCTGTGTTCCATCAAGCCCGATGTCCGTGATGGTAATATCTTGAGGGCAGCCCGTGATGACAGGATCAGTGTTGTCTGTGGTAGAGGTTGCTAGAAATAAGAATGTTATGAAACAGGTGAATTTTTGGTTTGTTTTTATTTGCCTTAAATACTGTCAATGAAAGAGTGATATGCTTATTGGATGTACAAAAATCAAAATTTTTTAAAACCCCATTTGGCCTATGAGACAGCGAGTAGCTTCAAATGCAAAAATGCCAATTTACTGAATTGTAATAATTATTTCTCAATCTTTAACAAAATAAGATGAAATGTGTGCAAATCTAGATGATGAAACGACAACCTTTCATTCCTTGTCTGATTCTTGGACTCTCTAATTTAGTGCTTCTAGCCAGTTGGCCACTGAATTGTCATTCCTGTAGGCTCCGTACAGGAATTACCACCTAATTCCAGTAGGCAACCGATGGAACTGAAACTAATTTGAAATCATGACAATAGATTGTACTATGATGATGGTACCTATACTGGTGAAAGTGTATGATAAATACATTCTGGATGACTTTCACCTATGATCTAACAGCATTTCAATTCCTTCCCTAAATTTGTTCCAAACCTGTTCTTAGTATGCTGGAAGAACTGATCCTTACTGACCAATTGTGTCTAAACATGACTGGTAAAATGGGTGACTGTGTACAGCTTACAAAGTCTACATTATTCAATAACCTTATACTTCTTAAATGATGATCTTTCTAATTTGATTGACACTGTCTATATAATTTTTGTCTGTGATCAACAAGCCATGCATTCTGTGTAACCATACAGATGAAGCACTATACATGTAGTTATTAATTCATCAAATTGATCTGTTGAAGAATAGAGGTGGTAAGATGGTATCCTGGGGAACTGCAAATGAAGTTACATATACATAAACAAACACCAACAGATAAAGTGTCATACCATGATAATGATGGCATCTGCAATACAGACCGAAAGGAAATAATACAAGAACAAACATGTGGATTAAAAATGATTTTAATCGAAAGAAAAGTTCTGAATAATGAACTTGATGATCTGGTTCAGATGTAAAGTAGGAACTAAGAAAACAAGCAAATTGTGTTATAGAAACTACATGCAAAGTAAACATTTGGGGGAGAAGAATTACAAAAATGTAAAAATTAAAGATGCTTTGGAGATTAAAAGATGGAAAGTAGAAAAGATCCCAATAAAACCCTGATTGAGACATGAATTAGAACCATATGGAGATGACAAGAAAATGGAATTTCCTGATTTTTTTTGTGAAAATTTTTAAAAAATCTTCATGAACCTTTGATAATATATCTGTACAATGTTCAACTTACAAGTTTTGCCCATTGCTGTAATTGTTTCTACTGTATATACTTAATGGAAATGATAGTACATCCATGGACTTTATCCAACATAGATTAAAATCGGTAAAGCCATTATACTAAACAACTAAAGTTATTAATGTACTCAAGCTTTAGGTTTATTGAGCATGAGCAAGCATATTTTCCAAGTAATTCATTTCCAGGCCAACAAGGAACACTTTATTGGTACAAAGAATTTTAGAATGTCTCATATAAGTACATGTACAGGATGAAAAAAAAGGAAACAGTCTGACAGGTTATACTCACAAACAACAACATTAAATGTGCACTGTGCGGAAGTGCCAGAACTACTAGTGAAGGAATAAGTAACGGGGGTGACCCCAATCGAGAAAACGGTTCCAGGTATGGCTGTTGGAACTACCATGACCACACCACCTGCTGGATCAATGGCGGTAGGCTCAATCCACATGACCGGCACGCTGGACATGCCTTCAGGTATAGTTTGAATGATATCACTTGGACATCCAGTTATTGTGGGTGGAGTGTTAGCAGATGCTAGTAGTAGAAAAGAACATTACAAAGTGCAGCTTGAATTCTGGGGAGGTGGTGGAAACACATCCTTTGGGGGCTTTATATATTTTGTCCATCAGATAGAATGTAGAAAATGCCCATAAGTATCAAATGCTCTCTGAATGACCTCATATTGGCTCCAAAAGGGAAATTTAATAGTCAAGAACATCATACGATAGTTACATTTTTTATTATTAACATTCACATTCGAGGTGATATATACATGTAGTACATGCTTGTTAATTTCAATGTGGTAATTTGTTTCACTGATCTGAAAACAGGAGATTCAATGGAAAATATCCATATTCAGAGAAGAGCGACAGATAAAAGGCAGGACTTTCTCATATCAATTATCTATTCCAGCTAGAAAGAAAGATAAATAATGACACTTCAAATATCAAGCAAGGAAAACAAGAGCATAAAAGAAACACACAAACAAGTTGTAATTTTATAATTCGAAATGTGTATTTTTCTCAATTGCAGGTTTACAGCCAGCAACCCTGTCATTAGGAACCAAAACAAAACTCTGTTTGCATCTTCAAGCAGGAATCTTTACAAAGCATCTTTCACAGCAACACTGCCACATTCTGAATCGTTAGTCTATACAGGATTAGAGATGACAAGATGCTTGTGGAATACTTGCTGGAAGGTGCAGCCAGAATTTCATTCAGGTTCCTCATTCAGGATATGGATCAAGATATTCAGACATTAAAGGATAACAAAATTCTGGAAATATGAGTCAGGTCAAGTTGGACTTACCAACAATAACATTGAAGATGCAGAAAGCATCATTTCCTGCTTGATCTGTGAATGTATAGGTGACCGGAGTAGTTCCGACACCAAAGAGGCTTCCAGGGGCGTTTGTCGTTGTGAAGGTCACAGCAGAAACTTCATCAGTCGCTGTTGGAGGTACCCAGGACACAGCAGTGCTGGTGACTCCTGCTGGTACAGTAACTGTGATACCAGGAGGACATCCACTGATGACTGGAGGAGTCTGGTCAACACTGGAAGCTGTGATGAATAGAATCATTTTATTGGTCAAATCCCAAAGAATTGAAAAAATTGAGAATACTATACGCAGTAATTCCAGCTTATTGGGGATGTTTCATGAAAGTTGTCAGCACAAACTGACAGTTTCATAGAATTAGTGCCAGAGGCCTGTGCAAATCCACAAATCTCAAATTCAGTCAGCCCTGACAGTGGTCAGCAATCTAATACAGTGTATTGATAAAACATCACCTAGATCTGCAGAATTAAGATAAATGCCGGTGTTCTCTGCAAGAGAGATGGCTTCTTTTCCTGGCTATTCATAGTGGATCTAAGTAGATTGATGGAAATACTGATCCATAGAGCATCCTCTTTTTGTGAAAGGTTTGTAAGATAACAGGCTTCTAACTTCTCATTTGCACAATACCTCGTACACACCTCACAACAAAACTACCAACTTACCAGTCAGTGTGACAGTGAAGGTGCATATATCAAAATTGCCAGAAGCATCAGTAAATGTGTAAGTAACGTCTGTTGAGGCTCCCACTGCAAAACTAGTTCCAGGTACTGCGGTTCGAGTTGTAGTCACTGCACTGGTTTCATCTACTGCAGTTGGCTCGGTCCAGGTCAATGGAATGCTGGTTGTTCCAGCAGGAACGGTGAGGTCAATATCATTGGGACAGCCACTGATCACGGGTGCTGTGTTATCTACTACAGCTTGTCCTGAAAGAAGAGAAGGAATGAAAAACAGGGCCGGTTTTCAATTGAAAGTATTATTGTTTAAGTATTTTACTTAGCATTTTAGCATTTCACCTGGCTAAGGAAAATGCTTAAATTTGTATTCAGATCACAGGTAGCTATTTTACTTTATCAAGCCAAATTTAAGCAAAATACTTATAACCCTTGTGACATCATTAAGTTTAAGCCAAATAATGTGCGATGCATGTATTCCTTATTCTGAAATATTGAAAAAATACTTAAAATTTCAGGCTTAAAGGTCAAGTCCACCCCAGAAAAATGTTGATTTGAATAAATAGAGAACAAGTGGAATGCCTCTGGCCGTCTCACCTGCATCACGCGATTCAATATAGCAGCAGTGCTGATTTTGAAAACTACTATAACTCGCACAAGATGTTCAGTGATACTTGGTTACTCTTATTTCCACGTTTTATGAACTAGACCCATACACTTATAGAGATATGATGGTAATTCAACAAATACCCCCAACGTGGCCAAAGTTCATTGACCTTACATGACCTTTGACCTTGATCATGTGACCTGAAACTCGCACAGGATGTTCAGTGATACTTGATTACTCTTATGTCCAAGTTTCAAGAGAAAGATCCATCAACTTTCCAAGTTATGATGGTAATTCAACAGATACCCCCATTATGGCCAAAGTTCATTGACCTTTGACCTTGGTCATGTGACCTAAAATGCGCAAAGGATGTTCAGTGATACTTCATTACTCTTATGTCCAAGTTTTATGAACTAGACCAACACACTTTCAAAGTTATGGCGGTAATTCAACAAATACCCCAATTTGACCAAAGTTCATTGACCCTAAATGACCTTTGACCTTGATCATGTGACCTGAAACTTGCACAGGATGTTCAGTAATACTTGATTACTATTATGTCCAAGTTTCATGAATCAGATCCATAAACTTTTAAAGTTATGATGGTAAATCTACAGATACCCCCAATTCGGCCAAAGTTCATTGACCCTAAATGACCATTGACCTTGGTCATGTGACGTGAAACTCATGCAGGATGTTCAGTGATACTTGATTAACCTTATGTATAAGTTTCATGAACTAGGTCCATATATTTTCTAAGTTATGATGACATTTCAAAAACTTAACCTTAGGTTAAGATTTTGATGTTGATTCCCCCAACATGGTCTAAGTTCATTGACCCTAAATGACCATTGACCATGGTCATGTGACATGAAACTCAGGCAGGATGTTCAGTAATACTTGATTAACCTTATGGCCAAGTTTCATGAACTAGGTCCATATACTTTCTAAGTTATGCTGTCATTTCAAAAACTTAACCTCAGGTTAAGATTTGGTGTTGACGCCGCCGCCGTCGGAAAAGCGGCGCCTATAGTCTCACTCTGCTATGCAGGTGAGACAAAAATCAAACTAGCAAAACGCTGAATATTTCATCAAAATCGGATGTAAAATAAGAAAGTTATGGCATTTTTAAGTTTCGCTAATTTTCACAAAACACTGATATGCACAACTCGGTGACATGCAAATGAGAGAGTCGATGATGTCACTCACTATATATTTTTTTTTAATTGTTTGAATTATACAATATTTCATTTTTTACAGATTTGACAATGAGGACCAACTTGACTGAACCATATAGTATAAAACAATTCTAATTCCACATGTGCAGGGAGGAATTAATCGTTGTTTCACTTGACAATGAGGATAAAATTAGAATATTTCATATTTCATATAATAAAATACAAAAGAAATAGTGAGTGGATGACGTCATCAGTCTCTTCATTTGCATACTGACCAGGATGTGCATATAACTATTTTGTTAAATTAAGCGAAAATTTAAAATGTCATAACTTTCTTATTTTACATCCGATTTTGATGAAATTTTCAGTGTTATGCTTGTTGGATTTTTCTCTTTTTATTCAAATCAACTTTGCCTTGGGGTGGACTTGTCCTTTAAGTATTGAGTTTAATACTGGCCCTGTTCATTAACTTATAATCTGCCAGGAATGGGTGTCACAATTGGCGAAGTAATAGGTCTCCTGCTGTAAAGGAAACTAATTTGAGCTTTGAATTCCATTAAAAGTAATGGGTTATCAGCCTCAGTATAAAAGGATAATATTTATTGCAGATGGAATCCAGATGTTTTAATCAATGCCCCCATCTCTTGACTTAAGTGTAGCTCATTCCAATATTTAATTTTCTTTTTTTTATTACAAATACCAAATCAAAGCATACTTCAATGCTACTGTAGGGGAACTCCAGGCTGACAAAATATGTATCTAAATGAATAAGAGTAAAATGCTGAAAATTTCATCAAAATCTGATAACAAATAGCGTGGTAATTGAATCTTAAAGTTTAGCAATATATTGTGAAAACATT
The DNA here is from genome assembly GCF_037042905.1 of Lytechinus pictus. Taxonomy (NCBI): domain Eukaryota; kingdom Metazoa; phylum Echinodermata; class Echinoidea; order Temnopleuroida; family Toxopneustidae; genus Lytechinus; species Lytechinus pictus. Next base: position 60,705,996 of record NC_087246.1, on the reverse strand, counting down.
TATATACACGTCATCATTAATATTCATTAGGTGAGCTGATGATGTCACATCCCCACTTTCATTTTTCTTATGTTATAACGTGAAATTATGATTTATTTTTGATTTAATTTATTAATACATGTGTAAATGAAGTGTCTCCCTTGTAATGGAATAAGTTGCAGCAATGAATATCTAATGCACGAAATCAGTTGTCAATCCGAATTTTTTTGGTTCTTGAAGGAAAAATATTAATTAAGCCTAATTTCATATAATATAATACATAACAAATGGGGATATGACATCATCAGTATGCTCATTTAATATTTATGAAGACATGCCAAGATCTGTTTCACTGGAAGAATTAAAATCTTTAAAATGCCTGAGCTTTGTTATTCCTTGTCCGATTTTTATCAAATTTTCAGTTGTTTTGTTTGTCTGGTTTTTTCTTTATCTGTTCAAATCACATTATTTTCAGCAAAAAGTACCCCTTTAATACATGTATCTTTAATGACTGCTGAAACAATTGCCCTACAAAAAGCAATGCCTGTGTATCGCATGGCTCCTTTTACAGCAATCCCTCAGTATAACTTGAGAGAGAGCCATGCAATTCAGGTAAAATGACCCCTCTGCAATAAGAGTTATCAATAACAGTAATGACAAGGCACAGATCTCACCTGTGATGGTTATAGTAAAGATACAGAAGGCATCGTTTCCTGCAGCATCTGTGAAAGTGTAGCTGACGAGGTTCTCGCCAAGGCCGAAGCTGTCCCCTGGTGATGCAGTCTGGGAGACGGTGACAGAACTGGTTTCATCTACAGCGGTAGGTTCGGTCCAGACCACAGGGACGCTAGTCAATCCAGCACCAACATTCAAGGTGATAGGATTTGGGCAGTTGCTCACCACAGGAATTGTGTTGTCAATGTTCGCTGCAAGATTGTACATTAATTTTTAATAATGGATATTCAGATGTCAATAAATGAGGTAAGCATGTTTCTATTCTAAGATTTTGAGTTCACATATGAAATCAATGATTGTACATTAATAATGGAACAACTTTGGTTTCCCATTTTCTGAAATTTCAATTATTTTTTTCTTAACATCACAGTCTGTGCTCTTCCTTGACAGGAACAAAACATAAGACAGAGCAATCGCAAAAAAGAGAAATCTTTAAAAAATTCCCCATGCAGGCAAAGCTTTACAACACATGCTAAACACAGAGAACAGGCTTAATTGATACATTGACCTGGGAATTCTGTGTCTTCTGTGAAATTTCTATTTTCCATATCGTGTAAAACTGGGACTATATAACAAGGTAAATGGACATGGTGCATTTGGTTTCAGAAAGATACTTGTGACAGGGAGTGTCAAGTGAGGTATATTAAGGAGTTTGTAAAGGAGACAATTGTAGCCTATTTGTTCCAAGTGGACACTTGCCTCAACTATCTATGGTACATCAGCAGAGAAAACTTTCTTAATATTGTGCATTATTATATTCAACATGCAATAGCCAGTATGTTTTTAAATGTTTCTGAAAATGTAGTCTACAAATGTTATCTCTGAAAAAAATAACATCTCTATGTGTAATAGAATAAGAAGATTTACTTAAAGATAGAATGTGAATATTTTGTTCAATAAAGAGAAACAAGACTTTGAGGCCTGAATAGTTTATGACTAATTTACACATCGAATCGGGCAACGTTGTCCCATGTCGTGAAGTGTGCAGGCCAGTGTGGAACAATGCTTGAAGTGTCCTGATACAATTTTAGCATTTCTAAAATCATGGCATGATAAAATTTGGTGACTATTGGCGTGAAGTATTAATAAACTGTGTGCTACCTCGCCGGGGCATTTCATGACTAGTTCACGACTAGTACATGTACACATGACTAGTACACAACTAGTCCACGACTAGCTCATGACTTGTTCACGAGCAGCTCACAAACAGGTTACGCACACTTTTGCAAATCTCAGAATTGCTGGCCTAAAAGGAATACGCATGAGCAAATTGGCTGTAATGAACGGCAATTCATAGAGTTCGATTTTATGCTCCAGTGCATAATGTTGAATTGAATGGAGTAACAGTATGTGAACTATTTCGTGCCTATGTGTAAACCTGTCAGGAATGTAACATGAACTAGTTTGGACTATGGCAATGAACCATTGATGTGCTTTGTGTACCGCACTTTCACAAATTAGCATGATAGAATCATGCCAAAGTGTCATAGCAGCAGAATAAAATGAAAATTAAATTGCAACCCATGAATACACGCAGAATCTCACACATAACAATCTTAATACAAATAACTGGACTTCATTGCTGAAGGAAAATACATAGCCACAAATGATTTGTAGATCTGGGGCCCGTCTTACAAAGAGTTGCGATTGATCCGATCAAATGTCAACTATGGAAAGCCAGCAAAGTCAACAAATAAAATGGATGTTTGTTCAAAAGATTTTCTAGATATGAATGTATATCCATGAATTCGTTGATTTCTTGACAGTTTGGTGTGCTTCTCCTTTGTTTACAAAGGACATTTTGCGAATTTCCTGTAGATAAATTTATGACACTGATGGATTTCCATAGAGTTACAATTGATTGGATCAATCGTAACTCTTTGTAAGATGGGCCCCTGGTAAATTACAGGCTATCCCAAGACCCCCTGGGAAGGATCCATTAGATGAAAAACTTGTAAGAAACAGGACTGGGTAAGAAGATATGTAGGATGAAGAAAAACCAAGATGAAACACCAGACCTATAGCTAATATTTCTAGAAACTTATGGAATATACAACAGACTAATATTGAGACCACTTGTGACCATCCACCACTTCAGGATCTAAAGAACCTAGTGAATCTAGTGACATTGGATAAACAGTAAGCAGAAGAAAAGCAAAAAGCCGGGGATGAGGAAACTAGGTTTCCCTGGTTGAAGGACAAGAAGGAGAATATTGCTTGACAGTTACACCTATGGAACTGATGTCTTTTAGCCTTGGATCAGAAATACCAGAATGTGGGTGCATACAAATGCACCACAAAGAATTCCACCGAAACAAGAACAGTTAGGATATTATTCAGCAAAAACATAGCACCAATGGAAATTTGAGATCTCCATTCCCATAGAAGATGGGCCAGTATGGTAAATCCAGAGTCCAGAGGAATGTTGAAGCAGATAGATAAGATAGATAGATAGATAGATGCACATACAATGTGTAATCGACTTATCAGACTTCAGGATTCTTTCCTACAGGATCTGTATACAGGATCTCTAGAGGGACCAACCAATTCCAGTGGACAATGGGTTAAGAATAGATGTAAACCAAGGAAACAAGTATGGGAAGAGACCTTAGGACACCAATTAAATATAATGACCAGGTGAGTCCATCAAATAAATCCACAGCACCTCAGGTTTTTAAGTCCTGCCACTTCCAGAGAGTTAGGAAACACCAGTTAGGGATTTTGCGATGTTGACATACCCTGTACAGTGACAATGAATAAGCAAACAGCAAAGTTCTCAGAGCTGTCTGTGAAGGTGTAGGTGACGGCAGTTGAGCCAAGATTGAAGGAGTCTCCAGGAGAACTTCTAGAATCAACCCTGACTGGGTCCGGAGAGTTGTCGGTAGCGGTAGGCTCAATCCATGTCACAGAGGCTCCTGTAAACCCACTAGGAATAGTCACAACTATATTCTCAGGACACCCTGTGATAACAGGGTCAATGTTGTCACCAGAAGTCACTGTTGATTGGCATACATAGACAAGGGAACGTGAAGTTACAGAAATATCAAATATTTGCTTTTCAAAATAGGCATACAAAAAAAGAAAATGATTCAGAATTCACCTATAACAGAAAGAGCACAAGTAAAATATTTTTGGTATTATGCATCATTCTGCACAATGTATCACTTAATCACCTGGTTTAGTGGGCTCTCTAAACATTGACACTTCAAGCTTTAAAAATAGTTCTGACTTGTGCAGGCACATTTTGCAAATGAATAAATCTATGTGCACATACCCATAACATTCCTGAATGCATTATTTTGACCAAATGCAAGGTAAAATTCTTGTTCACAAACTTGAGAGCATGTAATGCTGCAATAGATAGATGGTGTAATTTGAGTGCATAATAAAATTATTTCTCATTCGTAAATATTTGTATATCATAGGTGATCTTATGATGTGTGTTGTGACTCACATATACACAGAATGAAGTGAGTGTGACTCACATATACACAGAAAGTAGTGAGAGTGTGCAAGACTTTATGGGCAGCATGCATTCTTTTCTCTCCATTTTGCAGTTTTTTAACTCTTGATATGCATAATGGGCACAAAAATCATATGTGCATGAGGAATATGTGAAAGATTGATGTTATACAACAAACAGCAAATCGAAACATTGTCAATGACCAGATACCAACACACAGCTCTGACTTTTGTTAAGGTGCCTATTATCTTGACAAAGAAAAATGCCGCACTGAGATTTGAACCTTGGACTTTGTGGTTTACATTGAGTCACAAAAGTGGGACCAATACATGTGAGCAAATTCTGTTCTCATAGATGAATAATATGACGTCGTTTGCAGCCACTAACAGAATATGTTTAGTATGATTGTGTGATTTGTGCCAACACTTAAAGGAGAATGAAACCCGTGAAACCAGCTGAATCCATATCAAAGAGAAAAATCAAAGAAACATATTGTTGAAAGTTTGAGGAAGATTGAATGAATAATAAGAAAGTTATGAGCATTTGAATATTGAGATCACTAATGCCATGTAGATCCTCCCATTGGCAATGCGACCAAGATCTGTGATGTCACACACGTACAACTCCCTCATTACTTTAGTACTTATTTCACTTATATTCTCACTTTTATAGTCTATCACAAGGTGAGGTGTTCTCTTTATGAGAGGACAAGTACAGATCGAGGTTTCACAACATTATATCATTGATGAATCGTTTGTCATATGATTAGAATGAGCAAAAAGAGATGTTTTGGGGAATATTTTCAGTGTCCAAAAGGGGAGAGTTGTTCATCTGTGACATCATAGATCTTGGTCGCATTGCCAATGGGAGGATCTCCATAGCATTAGTGATCTCGACATTCAAATGCTCATAACTCTTCTATTGCTTGTCCTATTTTACTCAAACTTTTGTTGATCTTATTCTTTGATTTTTGCTCCAAGAGTTTCATTCTCCTTTAAATAAAAGAATTACATGTAGGTGTACAATAGAAATAAGAACCAAAGAAAGGAAAACACATAAAAAGCATAACAAAACAAATAAAAATAAAAAATATGAGAACTTTTAAGTTTGTATATATAAAGTGCCAGACTTGGAACTATGTCACTGTTCTAGTCAATTTGCACTGTTGTGAAGTTTAACTGAGAAATAGTAGTGTAGGAGGAAAATCAGAGAAAACATTTACATACCATCAACAGAAACAGAGAAGGAACAGATAGCAAAGTTTCCTGATCCATCAGTGAAAGTATAGTTAACGAGGGTTGTGCCGAGGTCAAATATATCTCCAGGAGAATGAGTAGAAGTAGAAATAAGAACGGAGCCAGAGTCATCTGTGGCATTGGGCTCTGTCCAATTCACGGAGATTCCAGTAGTTCCATTTTGGATTGATACAGAAATGTCATCAGGACAACCAGTCACGACAGGATCAGTAAAGTTAACTGTGGTAGTGACAATTAATTATTAGAGATCAATCTGAAAGGAGACCTTGCTACATAGATGTATTGATATACAACCGCAATACCTGAATATAATGTATGTAATCTGATAAATGGACTGAAATTCGTGTACCATTGTTGAAGACAGATCACTTCACCATTTGTCCACCAGGAAAGGGATAAAAGTGAATAAAGGAACGTTGAGTACCAATGACGGAAAGGGATCATATCACCTGATTATGTCCACCATGAAATGGTCACAGATTAAGGAAATCTGTGTACTCCAGTCTCAAAGAGGTCATATAACCAGATTAAGGAATCAAGGGGAAAAAAATTGTTAATTAGCAATATTGGTCCAAGGTAAGTTAGACTGAGATACCTGTGTATTAAAATAGGAATAAAGAAGATGAAGAGGAATAATAGTTCAGCAAATCCATGAAAACCAGGTATAAATTCCATTAGAAACCACTGGATCTATAATGTTTACCATTAAATAGACAGAAATATGTTTTCAAAGGTTTACACATCTATATCACCAACAGTTCGACAACATGGATGAAAAGAAACAAACACTCAATACAACTTAATCAAAATGAACATTGGAACACATCAAAACAATCATCTAAATAAAATCTATATACCAACAAAATCAAGAAAACACTTTAGTGCATTGAACAAGTGCGCACCACCCACACCATATAACTCCATCCACATGTATGAAATACATACCAGCTACAGTAACAGTGAACAGACAGATGTCATTATTGCCTGAACCATCAGTGAAAGTATAACTAACTACAGTCGTGCCAACTTCAAAAGTATCTCCAGGAGAGCTAGTAGAGATGACGGTTGGCACTTCTCCAGAGTTATCTGTAGCTGTGGGCGGGGTCCAAGTGATACCAACTCCATTGGATCCCGATGGGATCGTGACACTGATATCATCTGGACAGCCACTGATTACGGGTCTTATGTTATCAGTGACAACTGCAAGAAGACATTGTGAAGCAAAGTAAGGGAATGAAAGGGCACAGAAAAAAATAGTATTACTCATGAAATTAAGTTCCAAAAATTCCCCAAGAACAAAATCTAATTGTGCCAAATTGTTATCACTTTCAACATTTTTTTTGTCTACATTCTTATGCTGCAAAAACACTTCCAATAATATACCACAGATTTTTTAAGATGAAAAGGAATAGACTTTGTACCCCGAAAAGCTCATAGGTAAGCACATGTGCTGAACAACATTAATACTGATTTATACTCATTAGGTAGATAGATTGATATCTTTCCCTGATTACCCCAGTATTCCATTTCCATGGCAACATAGCTTATTATCACCTGAAAATATGTCTTGCACATATACCCAACAAGTTCAATATTTGTGCAACATTCCTTGGAAAATATGGAGTCTGGTCTAAAAAGAAATCTCCAAGTTACTATACACTTGATTCCATATTCCATTTTTTCTTTGATAATGAACATCTATACTAAACTTCTTTGATACCAGCAAGGACTCTTACTACTTGCTGTCAGCTTCAAACCTGGATATGCATAGATAAATACGCCACATCATGAAGAATGATTGAGGTCTTTTATCACAGAAGATATCAGTTGTGAAGGTGAAAATCATCCCAAGATCTTATGAAGATAGTAAGCAATAATCTTTGACCTCAGGTGATCTTGAAAGGTTTTCATGGTGGAGAGCTTTGGGGAAGTTTACGGTATACACCTTGTATAGTCCTGAAAGGGACTGCTCCACCTTAATGCAACTATGACGTAGGAAGCTAGTACATCGTTTGCATCTTACAGCATGAAATCGAGTGAGTTTCTGCATTCCTGATCAATTGGTGCAGTGCTGTTAATATTAACAACTGGTGACAATGAAAATGTTGCAAAGGAGTAGATAACTTGTGGTTTGCCAAAGGGAAGAGAGAAGCCAGGGGCCATATTGAAGGAGAGGCTGAATGAGACAGATTCATCCGTCCCTCCGGAGATGCCTACCAGTACTCTGATGTTCCTTGGGCATTCGTTTGTCCGATGTGGAAGTGTCTTTCACAGTTAATTCTTATGCTATAGCAGTACATCAAGGACGGATAGGACAGGTGGATTGACTGGAGTACTAACTCAAAATTATTGAGGGGCAACTGTCAGGATTCTTCATACATGTTTAACCATTGGCGTCCAAATATAAGAAACCGAAGACTTAAGACTTTGGAAAAAAATGGGAAACAAATCATCTCAAATGTAGGAAACCAAAAAGGAACAAAGATCATGTTGAAATTAGAATACATAATGATAGGTATATCACAGACATATTCGTGACCTGGAGTTCAAATAATAAAATTCTTAACATAGAAACAAACACATTATTATACTCATAAAGAAATTTACAAAAGATGTACAGCAAGTTGCCAGAGGTATGCATGCAAATTGAAGTCATGCCTTTTAGATGGCTCGAAATATTAAACAGTTGTTTTAACGAACTTGTAACTTAGAAGGCACTTTTTTCAGAGTAGTTAGAACATGATGAAGCAGAATGAAAGAAATTAGTGAGGGTACCTAAGATTTGTTAGTTCCTCCATGTCAGAGAACATACCTGTGATGGTTATAGTAAAGGTACAGAAGGCATCGTTTCCTGCAGCATCTGTGAAAGTGTAGCTGACGAGGTTCTGGCCAAGGCCGAAGCTGTCCCCTGGTGATGCAGTCTGGGAGACGGTGACAGAACTGGTTTCATCTACAGCGGTAGGTTCGGTCCAGAACACAGGGGCGCTAGTCTCTCCGGCACCAACACTCAAGGTGATAGGATCTGGGCAGTTACTCACCACAGGATCGGTGGTGTCTGTATTCAACACTGTCAAAACAATGTATTTGATTTCGCACATTTAGAAATTATCTGATCAATATTTTAATATCCTATATACATGAAATACATACAATATAATTTATTAATAAGTTAAGGTAAATAATTTGATCCAACAATTGGAAAAATACTGTACCAGCATACTTTTTCAGATTCCATGACCAAACAATAGAGAAAATAAATGACAATCTATGAAAAGTGAACAAAAATGCAATGGATCAAAACATGAAGTTGTTGCCTTGATAGAAAATTTAGATATACTATGAGTATGAGATATGTGGTGTATACAGCATGTTCCTTCTCCAGTACTTCTTTTGCGAGGCAAGCTGCAATATATTAAGCAGTGCATGATTGTTTGAAATGAGAGTGTGAAAAATGCAAACAGGATGCTCCTTAAATACCGTATTGTAAAACCATGTGCAATTTGAACCCTTATGATACCAGAGTAATTGCTGCTCTTATACAGATTCATGTCCATAATGTAGGGATGCCAGTTGGAATTGATCAGAGGGCCTGAAAATCACCTAGAATACAATATTTTGTACACACAAATGCTAAAACTATGGCCTGAAAATAAAGTGCCAGAGCCTGAATTCAGGCTTTTGCCTGAAAACTGGCATCCCTGATAATGTGATGCCACTAAGCAACTCTGATATAATCAGAGTTCAGGGGCTGTTTCACAAAGAGTCCATTTTGACTCATAATCATGCATAAGTGCCAATGTGAATGTGATGTCTAACAAATAATATCATCAACAAATATGCAGTAGGATGTGTCCTTTTAATATGGTCTGAGTAACTGCTGTGATGCGTTATATACCCCCAAGCAATTGCAAAATCAGATTTCTTGTCATACTCAATTATCTGAGAAAGACATCCCTGGTTCATTGTTTAGGTATGGAATTTGTCAATAGATGAAACCACTCCTCACCATTAATGGTGATTTGGAAGGTGCACACTGCAAAGTTTCCTGCTTCATCGGTGAAGGTGTAAGAGACGATGGTGGTCTGCCCTGCAGGGAAAGAATCTCCTGGAGAGGCATTTTGTTCAATGCGGATGTTGGCAGTGGCAGTGGTGTCGTCCATTGCTGATGGCTCTATCCAAGTGAGAGCTACATTGGCGAAGTTGGGTTGGACGGACAAGTTGATGTCATCAGGACAGTTGGAGATGACAGGGTCAGTGTTGTCAACGATAACAACTACAAGATGCAGTGAGAGATACAGAGGTGAGGGGTGTGTCAGGTAATAATGCAAGACAAAAAGTGATTCATAAATTTGAAGATTTTGATGAAAACCAAGGTATATTTTCCCATTCAAACTTTAGAGTGGACAACTGTGCCATGCAAGTAGAGTGATAACAAGATAGAATGTGAGTGTAAATGTGGATAGGAGATCAAGAATATAACCAATATTGTACTTTGGATCCAGATTTTCTTCATAATGTTGCCTTTTCCAAACACATTGAATTAATTTTACACAGGATCTTAAGAGGTAAAATCTGGAATACACATGTGATGTCATGGCGACTTTACACTTGCTTAATGTTAACAAGAGACATTCCAAGTAAAGAATCAGGATATGCATGCTTTCATGGTGATTAAAGTCATGCCAAGCATTCAGCAATACGATACACAAGCAAATACCTACCCATGGCAGAAACGCTAAAGGCACATATGGACGGGTTGCCCAAAGCATCAGTAAAGGTGTAGGTGACCAAGGTGGTCTGACCAACAGGAAACTCATCACCAGGACTGGCAGACTGCTCCAATGAAATGGGAAGAGATGCATCAGTAGCAGAGGGCTCTTGCCATGTTGCGGATACAGTAGCAATCCCTGCAGGGACACTCAGGAAAAGATCAACAGGGCAGTTGCTGATGACAGGACCCTCAAAGTCAGTTTGGACATCCACTTAAAAATATAAAATAAAATGATATTAAGATTAGTTTGAAATTGTGTTTATGCCAGGGAAATGTATAGTTTACCACTGCATAAGCAACTAGATAAATTGGTGATTTATTATTGCTATGTATTATTTTCATAGAGAGCAAAGAACTAATGAGATTGAAAACGGTTCTGACCAACAGCATGCATCTAATTCCCAAATAGTTTTTAAAGCGAACACCAAATTCCAGTAGACAATGGATTAAATGATGAAATATCAAGATGCCCAGTGCACTCACAGGTAACAGTGATAGTGAAAATACAGAAAGCATCATTCCCGCTGGCATCAGTGAATTGGTAGACCACCTGAGTAACACCTTCTCCAAAGGTGTCTCCTGGAGAGGCACTTTTAGTGGTGGTTACACTGCCAGAGTTGTCAAAGGCCACTGGTTCGTTCCAGGTAACTTCAACCTCTGGCTCGCCAACAGGGGTCAAGATCTCCATGTTTGCTGGACAGAAGTTTATGATGGGATCTGTGGTATCGATCACACCAACTATGCACGGACAAGATAGAGAAATATACAAGACAAATGGTTAAAAGGTAGAAAAAAAGTCCTGATCATGAAATAACAATTTTTACAATTAGGACAGACTAGTACAAATATTCAATTAGAATACAGTCTGGAAGTGTATATAAAGTTCATTCAAAAGCTAATATGTCAATTCAGAGTGATTTAACAATTATTTTTTATTCAGATTGAGGAAGATACAATCTCATCATGACAATCATTCAATAATGAATTCTGAAAACATGGACATCCAGTTCCAGGTCCACACTGGTTTCATGATATACTTACTGGGAGGCACAGCCAAATATAATATGAAGCATTTATAACAAAATATAATCATGAAGAGGTAATATCATTTGACGATGATGCATAACTGTATGCAAACAATGTACAAAATATCAAATTGTTTGTCATGTGCCAATATCTAATCTTATCAATGATTATCCGGATCCTCTGAGCAGTATCTGGCCAATGCAGAATGTACCATACACTCCACACAACTTGGAATTATAGAGCCGCCTATAAAATCTAACTCTTTGTGAAACCCGCCAAAAAGACATTTACAATCTAGGTGCTGTACTTACGAACTACATTGACATCGAACGAGCAGATAACATCGTTTCCAGCATTGTCTGTGAAAGTGTAGGTGACGGTGTTGACACCCAAGATAAAGAGGTCACCAGGGTTACTGTTGGTCAGAACATTGACGTTACCAGAATTGTCGATAGCCTGAGGGACAAGCCAGAAAGCGGGTACAGCGGTATTCTGATCTGAGGTAGCAACGGTAATGTCGCCCGGGCATGAAACAAGGACTGGTGAAACATCATCGACTGGTGCCACTGTAGATGAAGGACAGAAGATATTCAGTTCATTCCTATTTGTTCACGTCACATAACTGTAAACTTCATTATGATATCTGTTAATATATCTGAAACTTATTTTACCAAATGAAACTATTGACAAGCATACTTAAAATGATCACTATGCACTATTGTTTTGATACTCTGTCAAAAAGTCTACTAATTCTGATAATATTATCAATTGAATGATAGTTGTGGTTTACAAAAGAATTAACTTGTGTGTCATTTACATATAAGTCCCATTGCTATAGAATGCTGGGTTTAAACGTTGGGTTTTGTCTTATAATTGATTAACATTCATTGTATACTTATTGTCCTATTCTTCTCATTCCACAACACACTAGTTTTTTTACAGCCCTTTACTGCAGGATTACATTAATTTTGGAATCAGAGAATTAGAGGCTAGAACAGTCAGTTATGGGTTTACAAACATTACCTTGAACAATAACATCAAAGGTACAGAAGGCAATATTGTTGGCCTCGTCTCTGAAAGTATAGGTGACTTGACGCTGACCAAGCAGGAAAAGGCTTCCAGGAGTGGCAGACCGAGTGACCGTCACATCACCAAAGTTGTCTGTGGCAGTTGGCTCGGTCCACAACACATTGGCCCTGGTCGTGCCTTGAGGAACGTAAAGAGTGACATCATCTGGACACCCGCTGATCACAGGCATAACGTCATCAGTTTCAGCTGGGGAGCAAGAACAACATGGTGGTGACTGTTATAAGCTTTTCAAATCATTGTATTTAAATGGTTAAAAGAAAATTAATAGATTAAAATCACCAATTAGATGATTCATGTATTTCTTTCCACATGATAAATGGAGCATAGGATGCACATGAAATTAATACTTTTTCGGTCAAATCTTAGATCGCAGCATATTATGATGAAAGGGGCGTATATAAGCAACTGACAACCACTGAAACAGGATTAACCCCCCAAAAAAAAAAATTAAATAAATAAAATAATAAATAAGTAAAAATAAATAAATAAAAAACAGACAAAAAATAAAATTTATTTGATGCAACAAAAGTTGCAACTTTTTCTACTAAGACAATAAATTATTTGAATATTTAAATTGTTGCACTGGTGTGGTATTGTGGCAAATGTGATTACTACATCTTTCATAACTCATTTAAATTTATATTTGTAGTTGTTATTCATTTTAATGAAATTATAAATTTGTGATGTGTGATTATACTTTTGAGCTTATTTTTCCTTTAACCCTAACATTATGTTTGTATAAAATAATTTAACCATGCCTCTGTATTTAAAACTCATCGCAATTTGGCTATGCCGCAATGATGATTTTATCAATAAACCAGTTTTCAATCAATCCATCTATCTATCTATCTATCCATCTGTCTATCTATCTATCTATCTTGTTCCATGTATTTATGTATATCCGAAGTATCTTTTGCTGCGTTAGCGCCAAGGGCATCTCTGGACGGTGTGTGTGCTCAATAAGACATCACTATTATTATTATTATTATAAAGACTTCATTTTCTATCTCTCAATCTATACGCCCCATTTTTACATGAGTTTCTGGGAAATAAAGTGAGTGAGAAGAATGTTCCATGTACCTGTCACAATGACAAAGAAATCACAATTGATGGAGTTGCCCTCATCGTCACTGAGTGTGTACGCCACCAAAGTTGATCCAAGGTTAAAGAAATCTCCTGGGTTGTAGTTGCTGGCAACATTGACAGTACCAGAGTCATCAATGGCAGTGGGTGCCGTCCATGTGGCCGTACCTCCAGTGAGGCCGACATCGACGCGGACGCTGACGTCATCAGGGCAGGTCACGAGGACTGGGCGTGTATTGTCCATAACAGCTGCAGAAAATAGGTGGTATTGTTAGGAACAATGAATATGAATGAACGTTAAACCATATCTATAATGATCAGGGTTTTTGAAATATAAAAGTAACAATCACTTGCAACCATTTGAGACTGATGCATGAAAAGACCAAGTAGTAAGTGATCGGTTTTAATGTTTCAAGTGTGATTTTTCACAGCATTTATGTTAAGGGTCCCAGGCCATGTTTTAGGATAAATTCCCTCTTATACCAATTATCATATCATTTTTTCAAGGGAAAATGCATCTTTGAAGATGTTCTAATGGTATTATGTAGCTAACAATTCTTAAACATGTTATTTTAGTTCTATGTTATACACTTAGATGCTAGGAGTCTTTTGATGAGTCTGAATTAAATAATCTGATACAACTTTCTACCACATACATAATGACTGCCCAATGGAATTTAAACGAAAAATTAAGGAAACCTATTAGAAACAAAAAATAAAGCTCACAATTCACTTATATTTCCGTACATGACTTTACAAATCAATCTGTAATTAAAGGTACACACTACATGTATCTACTCCTTGGGGTTTTATCCCCATCTACTTACTTATGACAACCACTGAGAAGGAACAGGTAGCAACGTTTCCAAGAAGATCAGTGAAGGTGTAGGTAACCTGTGTGGTGCCAAGGAGGAAGAGGCTACCTGGTGTTGATGTCTGTGAAGTTACAACACCTGCTTCTGTAACAGTGGGAGGGTTCCAGGTAACAGGTGCACGGGTAGCCCCCAGGGGTGCCTCGTAGGTGATGGTGTTGGGGCAACCAATAATGACAGGTGCAATGTCGTCAACAGCTTCAAGGTTACAGAAAAGACAGAAGATCACTGGAAAATTGTTTTCATCACAGACAAAATTTTCAAATGATGTTCTTTCTAATTTGTCCAAAAATGCTGATATGTAACCCTACTTATCAAAGGAGGAATAAACTACATATTAGATATTTTGATAAGGTAAAATATTATCTGAGCACCATACTTTCATCGAGGCATATTCATGGGCAGGAAGGAATTATAATTATAGTAAACAGATATTTATTTGTTACTTTGAATATGATATAATTGGAAAAAGGCCTATAGGGTATTAATGTATGTGTGATATTTCAATGGGACATAGATGGAGCAACAATATTTGTAAGATTTATCACCTGTGACTGTTACCACAAAGGTACAGATTGCTGGGTTGCCGGCCTGATCGGTGAAGGTATAGGTGACAGCGGTAGTTCCCACCCCAAAGAGCTGTCCTGGGTTGAAGTTCTGGCTGGCCAGCACAATACCAGATTCATCTTCTGCAGTCGGCTCATCCCAAGAGACGGAAGCAGTGGACAGGCTGGAGCTGACCTCCACGTTGATGGCACCGGGGCAATTGGAGATCACGGGTGGTATAACGTCAGCAGCAACTGTCACCAGAAGAAGGCGTTGATAAAGTACGTTGACAAAGTGATAGAGATTATCATTCACACAATTTGATTTCAAACAGAGAAAAGAATATAAATCAAATGATTTAGAAATAGTTTTTCCTCTGTTAAATTTGCAGATGAAAAGTAACAAATCAAATTCAAACTTACTGAAAATTGATCCCAAGGCCCCACAGTTGTGTCAAAAACCCTGTACAGACTTTTTCTACTACTTGATGACAAATGTTCACTGTTGAAATGTTGTGGCGTATTTTTCACTCACCCCTACTGCTAATACTACTGCTGACGTTTAGTTGCTAATGCTGGTGCTATTAATACTATAAAAAAAAAGCAACACCATCAACAAAGTACCAATAGCTACAACAACTCGATAAACATAATACATGTAGTTTACCAG
This sequence comes from Lytechinus pictus, assembly GCF_037042905.1. Lineage (NCBI taxonomy): Eukaryota > Metazoa > Echinodermata > Echinoidea > Temnopleuroida > Toxopneustidae > Lytechinus > Lytechinus pictus. The sequence goes on along the minus strand of NC_087246.1, from coordinate 60,690,507 downwards.
TAACTATGACTTCAAAGGCACAGATGGCAAGGTTGTTGGAAGGATCGGTGAAGGTGTAGGTGACAACAGTGGAACCAAGGCCAAAGACATTCCCTGGGATGAAGTTGCTCACAGTGTTGACTGTGCCAGAGTTGTCCACAGCTGTAGGTGGTACCCAGGAGGCTGTAACCGAAGTGACACCTTGGGCAACACTAAGGAGAACATTTCCAGGGCAGTTGGAGATGACAGGGTCAACATCGTCAACAGCAACTGCAGAGGAATGTGGAGAATGCTGGGGATTAGGGCATCATGCTCAGATGGTAAAGAGATCAATTGAAGTGGTTTGTTTTTATCTACTGGTTTGGCAGACTCATTACATCATTGGTGTCCAATGAAGTTTGGTAATTTTTTATAATTAGGCTTTCAATTATTGAGAGACAAAGTAATAAGTATATTGTAATGGTTTATCATGAAAGCTAGAAAGGAGCAATATCATGGACAGATGAGATGGAAGTATGTGTGTGACTCTCTAGAATGTTTTTTTTTATACTTACAATCCAAATAAACAGAGCTGTCAAAAATTCACTTTATAAATTGGTAGTCACATAAATAGGCCACCCATCATCTTCATCAAGTTGCTTTTAGATAAAATGCCATATCATCTAATATACCAATATGGAGAGATTGTATTTAATGATAAAAATACCTTGAAGACCAACAAAGAACTCGCAAGTGGCAAAATTGCCTGCCAAGTCGGTAAACGTGTAAGAGACAAGAGTGGCTCCTAGCAGGAAGTCATCTCCTGGTGCATAGTTGTTCTCTACTGCAATGGCTCCGATGGAGTTGTCTACTGCGGAAGGTTCGATCCAGGTTACAGCCGTTTCAGTGATGCCCACTCCAACAAAAATAGCAATGTTTCCAGGACAATTCTGGATAATGGGGGCGTCCTGATCTTCACCAACTGTCAACCAAAACAAAAAAAGTATGATTGTTCCATTTCTTAATCACTGCATACTATCACTGACACAGACAGTAAATTATCTTTATTGAAAATAAGCACCGTTCCAAAGAAATCTAATAGTTGCATGCAACAAAAAAATTAGAACTCACCAATAACAGTCACATCAAAACTACATGAAGCTGGATTCCCAGCAGCATCGCCAAAGCTGTATGTAACCCTGGTGGTGCCAACATTGAAAATGTCTCCAGGATTGAAATTATTGATGGTTGTGATGACACCCACATTGTCGGTAGCAGAGGGTTCGATCCAAGTGGCAACAGAAGATACAGTACCAGGTCCAACCTCAATGGTAAGATCTCCAGGGCAGTTTGTGATGGCGGGTGGGCTTACATCAGGTTCAGCTGGAAAAGAAAGGTTAAAATGTGTGATTTTTTGCTTTATCCTTTTAATGTTACATGTACTATGGCTAAATCCTAATAGTTAACTAACTGTTAAGTATAAACCTTTGAAATCACGGTGTCATAACATTTTTACTTGAATTTATTCATGGCCAGCTTGACTACTCTGGAGATCAAAAGCAGGATTTAAAACAGTTACGTGGATCAAAAGGAACACCGTGTGGGACAGACCTGCAATAGTGACTGTGAAGGTACAGACATCAAAGTTGCCAGCAGCATCTGTGAAGGTGTAGGAGACCACTGTTGAGCCAAGATCAAAGTTGTCTCCAGGAGTGAAGTTGTTGTCGGTGCTGACGACAGCGAAGTTATCGGTGGCAAAGGGTTCCAACCAGGAAACCACAGTGCTGAGTCCACCAGGAGGCAGGCTGATATCAATGTCTTCCGGACATTGCTGAATCTCAGGGTTGATGTTGTCAAGTTCTGTCATGTGAAAATAAAGGTTGAAGATATCACATCAATACCATTCACTTTCTACAAGGTAAAGAAGAAGGTATAGAAGAGAGGAACATCTTCTGGAATATGATACACTTGGTTTGTAACAGGAACTCTTCTGTCATTTCCATTCAGCCCAGCCTAAAGGAGGTATCCAGTCAGATTCTTTTCTTAAAATATAGTTGATCCTTTAGAAGGACATTTTGTCCCTAGGACGACACTGCTTTCTTTTTTAAAAGGCAATTTTTTTTTATGGTAAGGTAATCTACAAATTGATATCCTGACTGTATCCAAACTCAATACAGTGTTATTATAACCATCTCGAGATTAGAGCATCCTTTTGCTCCACCCAGCAATATGGACATTGACAAAGCGATATATATATCAAATATATAAATACAGCGTATTTCTAATATATTATGAAGTTGGGAAAGCAGAATTTAATGTTCAATGCCAAGTTTTGTAAATCTCATAGGAATCATTAAATTCTCCAAGCAATGCGTGAATGTATGAAGGAATTCATAAATATAATTATGATATCTGTTGCTTTCTGAAGCAGGTGTAGAACTGGGGTCCGTTTTTTTAAAAGTTGCTATAAGACCAACTTTACAATATCAGTTAAAAGCTACTAAAATCATTCAATCTGACTGGCTGATTGCAAATTTATTATAAAAATTGTGCATTTGTTATTACAAGCCTTTATAAAATGGGACCCTGGAGTACCTAGGCCACCTCTGGTTGCTGGGATGGTGCAATATCATCACCATCAATATTTTTCTTAAAACCTTTTAATGATATTTCCCATATTTCAAAAGACCCTTGCAGAAGACTCACCTGTAACACTGATAGTAAAGGTGCAAGTAGCAAAGTTGCCTGCTCCGTCAATGTATCTGTAGGTCACAGGCAAGACGGTCCCAATGGCATAGTAAGCTCCAGACTCGCTGTTGACGGAGACAAAGCCCCAGTTCCCAGAGTCGTCTGTGACTGTAGGAAGGTTCCAGGTAACCACGGCACCACCGCTGGTTGTGGTAGCTGGTACGGTAATACTGTCAGGACAGTCCAGGACTGGCCTGGTGATGTCATCTTGGGGGAAAATAATGGGAAATATATTTCAATGCAGTGAAGGAGAAATAATATATTCTTGCTATAGTGAGCTTTGGCTCATTATTTTATATAAAGACAGTGTATAAATATAGATGTAGCTATATATTACCTTTTTTCCTTTCTCCCCTACAAATGCAGTATTCAAAGCTATTTAGGTTTTTCAACATCATTTTCATACAATAAAACAAGTTTTCTTTATATAACTCTTAAATTGATTCAGTAAATTCAGGACAAATGGACTTTCATCTAAAAAGTAATCAGTTTTCATTGATTACAAAAACACACCCATACTTTATATCCAATTTAAGGGAGTTCTGCTTACTTGGTGGGACCTCGCATGTGACTCCGGAGTATCCGTTGAGACAGGAACAAACAAAGTAGGTGTTGAAGGCCAAACAGTTGCCGTTGACAGTACAGGGGTTGCTGAAACAAGGATTGGGATCTAGAAGACAGAGCATAAAGATAGAGATAATGTCATCATTACAATTACTCTGAGGACCATAATGAAAATAACAGAGTTAAATGGACAGGAAATTCTATCAACCTTCACACCAAGAAAAGGTAGGATGATTGAATTTGACACGAAGCAGAACTTGTATTTCCATTTCAAAATTGCATGTAGGTTTGTAAAAAAGCAATTAGTCATTTTTTTTCCAAACATGGATGTCCTAAAGAAAGCTATAAATTCATCTCTAGATTTTAATGTCATCATTTTGAAGCTACGTGTAGTTGCTTTAAAATTATTGTTCCGAATTTTGAAGCAACAAAATTATGGTCATATGGTTTGTCATATCTACTTGTATCAATGGTTTGTCATATCTACTTGTATCAATGGTTTGTTATATCTATCTACGTACTCAACAAAATTATACGAGGCAAGTTGTTTAGCATTTTACATGTACTACATGTGTGAAAAACAGTATATTTAAGGACTGATTTTTCTGAATCATCTTTCTGTAAAATTGAACAATTCATAAAGGCTGCATGTTGATTTGAATCATGACAAGGTGTATTTTCATCCACACATCTTTGAATAAATAATGCAATCAGGTCCAACTTACGAGTCAGTTCACAGCATTCACCAAAGAAACCGATGGGACATTCACAGAAGTAGGACACACTCTGGTCATAGCTGTAATACGTATTGTAACAGACTCCACCATTTTCACACTTATTATCGTCACACACAACAAGACTTGGGTTGTTTGCTAGAAAGAAAGAAATATAAAAAGTTTGTGTAACAGTAAAAATAGTAATAATTGTAAGAAATAAAATCTAAGAGCAATATCACATAGATACGATGATTTATTTCAATTTATTTTGAAAATACAATACTATCATGAGTTGGATATATAGACGTACCAGTAAATTTGTTAAAAAAGCAAATGTGATTTTTTTTTATGGAAGTATTTCTGTATATGGTATATGCAAAGAGAATCTAATTTGTGTTCTGTGGGATCTGTATCATTACAAGAATTATGTGGGGTTTTTATGGTTTCCAAATATATATATGATAAAGAATTCCTTCCTCCTCAAATAAAATAAATACATCACAATAAAATGCAATGATGATTTCACATGTTTCAATGAGTCAAATCATACTTTAGGTTAGAAATCTACAATATGAAAATAAAGTAAAATGAGAACTTACCGGAGGTCAATGCACAATTGGGTCCAGTGAAACCTTCAGGGCAGACACATGTATACTGCGGGCTGTACACTCCCAATACCTCAGTGCCACTGTGGTAACTGTTCACACAGTTGCCATTCACACAAGGACCATTGGAGCAAGCATCCTGGGATGTGACTAAGATTTTATAAGAGGAAAAACAGAGCAGTTTAAAAAATAAACCATTGCAAGAATTTAATGCAAATGAATGAAAAAAAAATCCTGAATAAAGATGGGATCCACTGTTATTGTCCGAGAGGACTATTAGCTCTAACACTAGATGCTGATCAGATACACTGATTAAAATTGCAAAATTGCATTCTTCAGGAATCAACAGACATATTTTCAGTAGCTTATATTACAAAACTACTTTCTCAAAGTTTCAGGTTCCACAACACCTACCATGCCTAACTGTATATCTCACTATTTTTTACATAGCTTTCAAGATTTTAATATATATTGTAAATATCTTACCACTCTACACTACCATGCAGATTCAGTTGGACAATGTAGTCAATAGCTATGTGGATTCTGCTTTAACCCATTGGAAACTGAACTACTTTGCTATAACACAAAATTTCCATAGACTCCAGCCTCAATATTCGCAGGCTCAGTCTCCATACAAATAACGAATTGAAAACTGTTCCTAACAGGAACGTAGTCACTCTCTAAAGCCTTCACTATTTACATAATGTAATAAATGGGATGAAAGTCAATAAATATGTTCTTACCTAGACCGACTTCACAATGAATTCCATTGAAGCCAGGTGGGCACAGACAGACGTAGTTCTGAGCGTTATCACAGACGCAGGAAGCACCGTTCTCACAAGGGAAGTTGTTGCATGGGTTTACAAGAGTAACAACAGCTATTAAAAGAAGACAACAAAACACATAGTCCATTTATATATTCAATGCAGTCACACTGGCTATAATGGCCACCTGACCATAAAGACCTTTTTATCCCTTGAGCATGTGATAACAATGGTATCAATTCATTGAAATCTCAAACAAGCGGTTACAAATTACATTATTTACAAAGTACACTATAAAAGATTGAATAGTACATTACATTATTGTGATAGAAACAAAGAGAATGCCAAAGGTATAGGAAGATATAGATGAAGCAAGGAGACAAATGCAAATGGGGAGCATTCTCACAACTGGCAATACAATACAATATACATAGCCACTGGATGAATCAACTGGAGTTTATCTTGAAATAAAGTTCCTAATGATCGTCCAAAACTATTGGTAATAATGTCTAAAAAGATCACTTGTTCATAGATATTAATTCTTATTCCATCCATTTTTAAATCGTCTTCATACACACGTTGTATTTCATAAATGCAGGGAAATCTTAACAAATGTGATTAATTTTTTTTAATGAAAATCTGTGGATTTTCCTTTTACTTGGGAGCATGAACGATTGCCATTTGATAAAAAGCTGCAGCAATCTCTGAACTCAAAATGAATTCACAGAGTTTGGCATGAAATAAAGGTAGAAAAATGCTAGGAATCTCCACAACAATACCATAACATTTGAGACGATTTAAAACAAAAAATAGAACCAGTAAAATTTATGTGTACTGATATTTTAGACAGCCAAAAGTGACAACAACAAAAACACATACATTTTACTTCAAGCAAAAAAAATTCTGAAATAAAGAGTTGACTTCAACTCACCATCTTCACAGCGAGGTCCAGCAAAGCCTGGCTGACAGGCGCACTGATAAGCATAACAGCTTCCAGATATACGAGAGCAAACTCCTCCATTGGTACAAGGGTCCTCATCACATGGGTTGGGAATGGCTGGGGGAGAAAAAATTTGTATACAAAAAATATTAGCTAGGGGTACTAGTAATTTCATTTGATGGAAAGAAAAGCTTTCTGATTGGTGTGAGTGCATTCCTTCGTTTGGACAAAGAATATCATCACATAGGCTGAGAATGGCTAGAGTTGCCGATATGAAGACAAGGAAATTATTAGCTAGGGTTATTTCATTTGATGGAGAGAAGGAGAGGAAAACGAAAAAAAATATTAGCTTGGGGTATTTCACTTGAGGGAGGGAAACACTTTCTACATAAGACTTTATTCCCTAATTAAGACAAGGATTACCATCAAAACAGTTGGGAATATCTCGAAACGACAGATTGCAGGAAAAAAATCAAATTGCTGGGGTATTTTATTTGATGAAGAGGCAACAACATTGCATGCCTGCTCAATCATCCGAAGTAATAATAGTAACATTCTGTGTTTATATAGCACTTAATACATCGGAATGACATGTCTAAGCGCTTTACAGATATATTATTACCTCCATGTGATAACATCTTAAACTACTTTATTCTGTGGATTTCTATATAAGCCTCTCTAATACAAGGATTCAGGGAATCATCACTATAAACATGATTGTTTCTGACTAAAAAGTTAAGTGAGTTGATAAGTTTTCTCAAATGGAAATGCCCTACTTCTATATAATTCAACTCACCAATTTCACAACTGTATCCTGTGAAACATCCCTGGCATTCACAGCTGTAAGCTGAGCAGGAGTCGGCAATGTTACTACAGAGTCCACCATTCTGGCACGGAGCATAGTCACATGGATTGTACTCTGTTCAAAATCAACAAAAAGTGTAACTTGATGAATACATACACAAATGCCACTCTATAGGACTGATGAGTGAATGAATGAATTAATGAAAATCATCCAAAAAACATTACAGGATTCACGGCCAACAAAACTTGTAAACTCATTGCTAATAACTTTTTTGATTGAATTAACATGACAACTGACCATAAAAAGGATTTGTTAAATAATTCTCATGTTAATTCTATCAGAAAATTATTTTTTAATGAAGTTTAGTGCAACTCATATAAGATTATGACTTATTGTTATGTGGATTCATTAATACTTTATGTGGTACCAAATTCAGATTAAGTAATATGAATAAACGTCATATATATTTTTCTCATTTCTGTGAGTGCGATGTAATTTTTACCAAACCCATATTCAGGGACTAAACTGGATTTAAAACCTAGACTACTACTTCTACTAGTTACTACTACTACTACTATGATGACGACTATTTACTACTACTTAATGCTTCTACTTACTTCTTACTAATATAATAAGCAAATAGTAATTATTTTACATTCCAAACAGAAGAAGGTTACCAACCGTTTTCACAGAACTGTCCAACGAAACATCCGGTACAGAGGCAGTTGTAGTCGGTACAGGTGCCTCCAGCTAGAGGCGAGCAGACTCCACCATTCTCACACTTATTGCATGCACAGGCATCCACACCTTGATAGACAAAGAATGGACCAAACATGTAAGAAAAATCAATAATCAATATCAATGTAACATGGATTAAGTAAACCTTATGTAACTTTAACCTAGAACATGCTTTCATGGATTGCTACTTTGTTGATGACATGCCATTCAGGGGGCTGTCATAAAACTTGCTACAATAACTAATTGCGATAATAGTTTAAAGCTACTGAAATCCTTTGATTTCATTGGCTGATAGAAGACTTATTATAGAAATTGAGCATTTGCTATCATGACAAGTCTTTATGAAACAGGGCCAAGATTTTCTTAATACTTGTGAAGATGACCGCACACCTTACGATTGGTCTGCGACCCAATTTCAGAATAAAATGTAGAAGAATTGATGCTAATATTGAGACTTGGAATATCTTACTGTGTAATGTTCTAAATCATCGTACGAATACCTATGTACAAATCTGTGACTATGCTATCATCCTTCTTAGAATAAAAGCAAATTTAATATCTAGTCGTAATGACTTCATAGCAGTCGCACGATTTGCTACGATTTGAATCTAATTTGGCCTTTACTCCAAAATAAAGGCTTGCAATCTTTCAAAATGGTTATATTAGTATTCTTTCAATTACTTTTAACCACAAATAAAATGATATGTTCCATTCACATTTTCAGAAAATGAACAAAATGCCATTTGTTCCAAAATCGGATCGCGAACAGTCGTAAGGTGTGCGGTGGCCTTGATACATGTACATACATAACATGTTTCACACACCTCATCAGCAGCAATGCTACATATGATGCATCACATTACACAATGAACATTGCTCATGGTGACATCACAATGCAAATAATAGCACACTGTATTACAGTTATCTAAGCTCTGTTCAGTTATCACCAGCAGTGACATCACAAGATTTCTTATCCTTAGCACAATTGTGGTCACGAGTGGTGACAGATTACCACTCGCAATTAAGCAGCAGGCAAAAGTGTCATCTACATGTATCACCAATGGTGATTCAATAACGTGATCCTGGCAATAACATTTGAAAAGTAGGAAGACAGATGGCTGTGTTTGATACTCACGGTTTTCACAGAACTCGCCATAAAAGCATTCTGGGCATTCACAGAAGTAGCGTGTGCAAGAGTTGTCATACTGGACACACTGGCCTCCGTTGACACACGTGTTGCCATTGCAAGGATCAAGCTCTGCAATATCACAAAGAGATTAAGAAAATATATAAAGTCTTCACTGTATTGCCTCCTGCAAGCTTATTCTCCTCTTCCCATTCTCGTGTGCATTAAGAGTTCATTTATACTGTATCGTTTGGTACTGAATTAATTCTAGCAGGAATGTGTTTCCTAAACGTGTTTATTTTTTATCTATATTAAAAATAATAAATACAACACAAAAGTTTAGGATATTCTCTAACAAGACCTCTGTTATGTTTTATAGCAAATGAAATTAAAAAGTAATGAGAGAAATTGAAATGCTTACCAAACTGACAGTTATTACCAGCGAAGCAACCTGGACAGACGCAAACGTAATCAGTCAAGGATTGGGCAAGACATACACCGCCATTCTCACAGGGATTTGCATCGCATGGAGTATCTATAGATTGAATGCAATGAAGTAATGTAATCATGTAATACTAAATCCTGCTGCGGCTACAATAAATATAAATGACATTTAACTGCAATTCATTCATCCATATTTGTCCATGACTACTGAATTCTGATATCCCCCTGTATGGGGACCAGAGGGAAACAGATTAACATAAATCCATCTGAAATGAATACATTGAAAGATTCATATTTAAGGGAGAATATAAATAGACATCAAAATTATCAATGGACAAGTCATCAATGAACCATCGAGACTAACTTTCCTCTATTTCCCAAAGACAGGTTCTTACTTAATTTTTTTTTCAGAACTACTTGTATTACTTGTGCTTTCCATCACTTTTCTGGCTATTCTTTTGAAATGTTTACTTCAAGGAAAAGTTAATAAAACGTCCAAGGCACCTTGTCAAAATTCAGAGTCGCATCTTCCCTCAGGAATCCTACAAGTAACTCTTCATTATAAATCATCAAGTCACCATAGGCAAAACAAGGAAAGGTGCCTTGAAAGACACACAGAATCCTTCTTGTGGGATTCCTGCTGAAAGACACCGCATTGGCTTGTGACAAGTTGCCTAACAGGACACCTTGGTCTCACCTTGATCAATGATGATATCAAAGGTACACTCTCTGATGTTTCCAGCACCATCACTGTATGAGTAGGTGACAGTGGTTGTTCCAATGGGGAAGTAACTTCCTGGAGTGGGGGGATTGCTCAGAAGCTGTACCTCCTCGCCAGAGTTGTCAGTGGCAACAGGCGGGGTCCAGTTGATGACTCCACCAGTGGTGTCGTCCAGGACAGTGCGGAGGATGTTGCCGGGACAACCAGAGATGACAGGTCCTTCCTCATCAGCTTAAGTTGGGAATGAATTAACATGGAAGAAATGTTTAGTTTGCTGATTGAATCATGCAGATTTTAAAGGTGAAAATAATTCAGAATTTTAAATCTCAATAACATTTTACTGGGTAAATTCAGTCGAATTTCCTTGTTTAAAACAAATCACTGCTGTGCAACAATTACATACCAAACATGATGTTACATTTATTCTTTATCCCCTTGCAGTTACATAATCTATTGGCAAACTTACAATAATCACAAAATTCCTAGTTAAAAAGAGACGATGATATATCATTTCTATAGCCTATTATAAATCTCTGAAAAGTTTTAGTGAATTTAAGATGAGAAATTTGATTTTAATTTCCATTTTTTTCTAGTTCATTTCAACAATAGCATGCAAACTGTAAGTAACACCTATGTCCAAGTAGTGATTTAACATACATCTATTGAATGTTTATGTTATTTATATTAGGAAGTGACAAGTCACAGTAAATTAAAATAACTAAAAATCTGACGTACTTGAGGTAATAACAACATCAAAGTCACAGGAAATACTGTTTCCAGATGAGTCTACAAAGGTGTACATGACAGTGGTAGTTCCAATCTCAAAGAAGGTTCCAGGAGCCATTGAAACAACAATGCTGATTGGATCACCGGAAGCATCAGCAACGATTGGTGCATCCCAACTGACCACTCTTCCAGATGTGGTGACATCCGTTGTTAGAGAAATATCTCCTGGGCAAGACTGAATGAGGGGAGGTGTGGTGTCCACTGAAAAAGACAACAAAAACAAGTTTTGATATCAAAACTATTAAGAATAATACAAATGACTGCAGACCTATGGTAAGCTATGGTGAAAGTAGAATAACAACAATAGGCATATTGAGCATTATATCCGTCATGATAAAAATCTGAACAGGTGATTGGTCTAAACCTGGTCATGTGACCAAAGATAGTTCCAACCAATGTCACAAAATTGGTAAAAATGTCATAAAATCCAATATCATGACGTCACAAGCCTAGAATAGCAACCTGAGCCGTAAATAATTCAAAAACTATTTACGGCTTGATGAGCGGGGCTTAAATCAACATGGATATAAAGTGCACCTACGCATGCAATCATGTCCACCTTTTCGAAAATTTCATCAGTCAACCCAGTGCCTACTGCAACCAGGTAGTCTATGTATGAAGTCTACAGGAATTGCATAATTCAGGAGTCAACGGGTTAAAACCTACCACCGGTGACAGCAACATTGAAGGCGCACTGTGCATCGTTTCCAGCACCATCGGTGAAGGTGTAGACAACAAGGGTAGATCCAACATCAAAGAAGTCTCCTGGGTTAAAGTTGTTGTCAACGGTTGGGGCCACTCCAGAGTTGTCTGTAGCTGTTGGGATCACCCAGGTGACTGGGGTACCACCAACTCCAATCTCAACCTCAACAGCAATGTTGGGTGGACAGCTGTCGATCTCTGGTCTCGCGTCATCCACTGATTTTGGAGACATAAAAATGGCAAATAATTGCATTAATATCAGGCTGGGAGAAATATGGAATTAAATGATACACAGACATGCAACAGGAATACAAACTTCAAAATGCTACTTTTTCTGTCCATTTTATAAAGCTGTTCGTAAGTTAAGAGCGACTTTAAGAGCGACTGGTGATCCTGTCTTGTGGTAAATGGTATACACAAAAATGTTCATTGGCAAAGGTTCAGCGCGTAAGAAAGGATCACTAGTCATACTTCAAACTGCTCTTAACTTCTAAACAGCTTTATGAAACACCACCTGGGTCCTGTTGCATAAAAGTTACTGGTAACTAATTTGCCATTAAATGGTAACTTGCATGGAATCCTTGAATTTGATTGGTTGTTGATCAGCATTACCATGGTAGTTACCTCTGGATGAAAAATTTACCATAATAGTTACTTTAATGCAACGGGGCCCAGAACACTGAATTAAGTGTCAGAGCATGATGATAGTTCAATTCTACTTTATGAGCATTAGGTCTCCAAAGCCTGTCTCACACCCTGCGATTCGTTGCGAACCGAATTTCAAATTAATTGTGATTACATTTGATATAGATATTCCAACTAGTAAAATATTACGGATCAGTGTTCAGAAAAGTGGTAGGACTACTGAAATCGAATTTCAGCCCATCAAGAAGACATCAACAATATACTAAGAGCTTTATAAATGATAATAATAATGATAATAGTTGTATTCTGCCAGAGGATACAAAGCACAACTACTATGGCTTTAGCTCAAGCTACCTTGTAATCAACAGTGCTCAGTACATTCAAGGAATCAATCCTAACAATAATAAAGCCCATCTGTCTAGAGATAATTTAGTCTGAGTCACACAATCAATATTACTACCCAACTTTACGATTATGATTTTGAATTCAATCCTAACTAGCATACATTCAAAAAGACTTACATGTGTTGACAATGACTTGGAAGGAACAGAAACCAGGATTGTTGCTGCCATCTTCATAGCGGTAGGTTACGGTGGTGGTGCTACCTGCTGGGAATTCATCTCCGGAAGCATGGCTTTGGTCCACGAAATTCACAGCACCCGAGTTATCCTGGGCAACAGGTTCGGTCCATGTAGCAACAGCAGTAGGAGTTCCAAGGGATACCACCAAGGTGATATCACCAGGGCAGAAGAGGAATGTAGGTCCGGTTTGGTCTGAAGGAAAAATGAAATATGAATGGGTTGAGAGTATGTATGACAGGTATACACAATTTGCTAATGTTGGTATGATTAGCATGGTAGTTTATCATTACACTGGGTCAATATTTCTATGATTTTCTTGATCATTAAACCACAAATCTAACCATGCTAAACATTGTATTTTGATATCTACATCTTAACTTAAGAACAAAGATATCAAAATTGATGAAGACAGAGCCAAAATATCAATGTAAAGCAAACCCAGAAACATGTTTTGCAGATCAAGAACTTAATCATGTCTTGCTACCTGCTTGATATGTCAGGACTTACCAAAAACTGTAACAGTGAATGAACAAGTGGCCTCGTTTAGTGCCAGGTCCCTGAAGGTGTATGTAACTGTGGTGGTTCCTACTGCAAACAGGTCACCACTGTTGGCAGTAGCAACCAAGGATGGTACTTGGCCAGAGTTGTCTGTGGCAGTGGGTGGAGTCCAAGTAATGGCGACAGCGGCAGAGTCGTCAGGGAGTACTTCAGCAATGTTCTGGGGGCACCCAGTGATGACAGGATCAGTCATGTCTGCACCAACTGTGAATTAATTCAGGAAAAATATTAAACAGGTGAGTGCACATTTGCCAACACGGTAGAATGATATGTGCCTAAAAGGGAAAATTAAGTCCTCATAGAAATGATGAAGTCAAGATCAGAACTGGTCTCTTCAAACCCAGGGTTTGTAAACCAACAGGGGCCGATTGCACGAAAGGGACCGTCTTTCGTGTCACCCATCTTTTATGATGCGCTGTATGCAGGTATTTCTGAAATGTATGATAAACAAATGAAATTTGTTAGCTAGCATTTAAATCAATTTGTATACAATTTCATGATATATCACATTTTATAAACAAAGATTTTGTTTACTTTAAAGGATGAATAAACTATGTTTGCAGATTGTTTCACATGGCGCATCAAAATAAATGGGCGACACGAAAGACGGTTCTTGCAAGAACCCTTTCCTGCAATCGGCCCCTGAGCCCCATTGCATTATTATGGTAACTTTGTCATCCGATGGTAAATACGATGGTAAAGATGATCCAAAGCTTATCAGAACCAAGGCTTCCATGGAAGTTACCATTGCATGGTAAAGTTACCATAATGGTAAATCTTATGCAATGGGCCCCAGGATGCACTTCTGTCCTATTGAAGGCATTCATTTTCACTGCCATGTCCTTCAGAGAAGACCAAAAGCCATTGGTCCTTTGGTCACTAATTTACATGTATAAGCATTCCTGCTTTTTTAACATTGATGGCAAATATCCATCAGTTACCTACAATTCCTAGAGCTCATGATACATCATACAAAGAGACTGAACTTACTGTTTATGGTCACCAGGAAGTTACAGACTTCAAAGTTGTTGGACGGATCTGTGAAGGTGTAGCTGACCTGTGTGACAATACCGGCAGTGAAGAGATCACCTGGGTTGGCATTGTTAACGGTATCAAAGGTACCAGAGTTGTCACTGACCAGAGGGGACTGCCATGAGACAGCGGTGGATGTGGTTCCAAAGGGCACATCAAGGTTAATGTTATCAGGACAGGAAGTTACCACTGGGTCTGTGTTATCTACACAACAGAAGAAAACAAAATTTGAAAAGAAATCCAATCAGATCGTCATGTCAAAGGCTTTCAGGTATGTTATCAGTGGAATTGTGAATCATGGAATCATTAATTTTTCATAAGATTTTTGATGAATTCAAATGCATATCATGATAGAATTTTCTTGTCATATGTATCACTTCCTACCACTAAATAATCAGAACATATTGCACATCCAAAAGTAAGCATTTAAAGTTCTAAAAAATGTGATCTATACTGGATTATTTTTTCAGTATTAACCCTAAATAGACTGGGCTATTTTGATGCCTAAGAAGACTGGGGGGGGGCCCCTATGATCTCGGCCGTCGACCGCGCGATCGCGACGAAAATTGGCACGTGCATTACCCACGGCATAATCTCCAAGACTGTAGGATCAAATTTTCCGAAAAATTTCAAAATTCATTAATTATGCTAATTTATGCGTAAAATCAAAGATTTGCTCTAATTAACTAAATAAGGCCTCTAAACTGCTATTTTTTTTATTCATAGACTCTTTGTAGGATTCTAATCAAATGTACATGAAAAAAATTCAACATCACAATTCTTTTCTTATGTATTTTATTGTTTTAAAAATTTCTTATGTATTTCTTTGTTTTTTTACTTTGTTTTTTATTGTTTTTTCAATGAAAATCATCCGTGACTTTATTCTGACCATAAACAAGATGAAATTAATTTAGTTTGATTAGTAAAATTGAAAATAATGATACATTTATGAATTTTGGCTGAAAACACAATTTGCATTGGATTTGTACACAAATTCACGTTTTTTTTGCAATTGTTTCATGTCACATAAATTTAAACATTAAGGTTTAACACATATCAATGGAGGATTTAATTTGTAATCTTGTTACTCTCAAAATGAATCTAAAATCATACCTTAAACATAAAAGTATGAAATTCATAGATTTATATTCATTTCATATCTTTCATGAATTAACAATATGTATCGAAATGTTAACATGGATCTCTTATATATGTATTTCCTATTTTATGTCTTCAGAGTTTATTTGTAAAACAGCAAATTGTTGACAGAGCCACCCAGATGAAATAATAAACAAATACATCACATTCTCTTACCAATTACGACAACGTCAAAAATGCAGAAGGCCTCGTTGCCAACAGTGTCTCTGAAGGTGTAAGTCACTGTAGTGCTACCAATGGTAAAGAATCCTGGGGGATTGCTGACGGTAACCTGTGGGGGGTTGCCATCGTTGTCAACAGCAGTTGGGATGGTCCAGTCCACGCTGGCTCCTGGTAGGTTTGCGTCTGCCTCTACGACAATGGTAGATGGTGGACAATCTGATATCACTGGGATGGTGATATCTCCAAGAACTGCAAGAATGCAAGGATGCATGAACCAATAAGTATTAACAAGTGGTGGGGATCAATATAGTGAAAGGTAGCAGGGGGTAGTTAAATTGATAAAATTGTGATATCCTGATCAAATGAAGGATAATAGAGAAGAAATTATTGATAGCTAAAATAAAAAAGACAGATAGAGAAATATATGAGCTGATGTCATACACAATGACAGATTAATTGTGAAGAATAGTGAATCCGTATTGCTGTCTTGAACGCAATAATCATTTGTGAAACAGTTCTAGTAAAGATTAACCAACTTTCTCCTGATAACATGTCATATAACTATTTGAAATAACCAAAAATGTGACACTTACCCATGATTGAGATTTCAAAAGTACAGATTGCATCATTGTTGAAATCGTCAGTGAAGATGTAGGCAACCTGAGTGTTACCGATAGGGAAAGAGTCTCCTGGATTGGCGTTGTTAGATGTCAGCGAGACAAATCCCGAGTTGTCTGTAGCAGAAGGGACAGTCCAGGTCACCACAGCAGAGCTCACTCCAAATGGTACAGAGAGGGATATGTCATCAGGGCAGTTGTTAATCATGGGATTGGTGTCGTCTGCATGAAGGAATGGAAGATTCAAACAGATTAGATATGTTGCTAAGCCAGTGCATGCATTATCTTTTGTTGGGCATCTTAAAGACTGTATTACCTTTTAAAAAACTGCATCCACACTGAATTGGTGTATTGTGCCATATTTCCAGAAAATGATCTATTCGAGGCACACTGATCATTTAGCTTGAGATGCCTTTTCTATTGCTCAGTGCCTTCAAGGAATTACAGCAGCCAGGTCCCCATTTACTTCACCTCGATAAGTGCAGTACAATGTGGATAAATTCTTGGCTGAAGGAAATCCTGCATTGGCTGGGAATAGAAATCATGGCCCTCCACTACCACTGACAGTTACTTTATCTATCTATTCTTACCTGAAATTATGTGAGGTAAAGATCATATTGCTAGTGAAAGATGTCAGAAAATGCAAAAAAAATCTGAACGAAAAAAAGTTTTCCCCCACTACCATAAATATGTGAAATAAAGAACCACACTGAAATCCCAAGCTATACTTTAACAACATACCAGACACCACAATGTTGAAGGAACAGATGGCATCATTGTTACTGGGATCAACAAATGTGTATGTGACTGTGGTTTCTCCAATCAGGAAGAAATCATTGGGAGAAGCAGAAGACACGGAATTGACCATTCCAGAGTTATCCGTAGCCGACGGTTCTGTCCATGTCACAAATGCTCCGTTGAGGGAGCTGTCTGCAGTGACAGCTAGGTTTGGTGGGCAGTTGCTGATAACAGGGTCAACTGTATCTCCAAGAGCTACATGTAGAAGAGAACAGAAAACAAGAAAAACAAAATAGAATACACTTCATAACTTAATTGCATATTTGATTTTTTACTCATTATTTTGAGGATCTAAAGCTTTTAATGCTGATAAAACTTATTGGTGTGTACTTTTCCTTTTCTATCTCATATTTTGTATGATATCATTTGTTAATGTATTTTAATCAAATGTGTGATGTTGAAAGGGAATTTTAAATTGAGGTTGACTTTCATACTTGCATGTTAATGCAGTCTTTAAAGCGTTCCCGGGGCCTGTTGCAGTAAGAGTTGCAATTAAACAAAATTCCAAACATCAAGCATACATGTAATTAAATTTTCAACAAATCAGAAGTGCTTGATTTATTCTTGATTGTTTTAGTTACATTATAATGAAAATATTTCTGCAATGGGACCCAAATTCCTATTTCATGAATTTTGTTATCATTACCAATTTGCTACACACAGAATATAATTGTAAGACAATCTAGGAGCAGGATTTTAGTAGCTTATCATAGCTAGGAGCTTGCAATTACCAACACATATATGTAAATTGCTTAAAATTCTTGAAATGCCTAATAAAATAGTAATAACTAATAAATGCATTATTTTTATTAGTCTGTAATAAAAAAAAATATCTACGTCAAAAAAAAGAAAGTTCTTCAAGCAGGGGAATTCCTCCTTACAAAACACAACACACTTCTCTCATAATGAGACATGGCTGTATCTGTAGAGCACTATTTACTGCCTATACTGACATAGATACAGAACAATTAACCACATTCACACCCATACATGAAGAAGATGAAGTTAAACATAGAATATAAGGGGAAATAATCCCATCTATTTACCGCTGATGAATATATTGAAGGCACAAACAGCAGGGTTGTTGTCAGCATCAATAAAGGTATATCTGACTTGGGTGACACCAACGGAGAAGACATCACCGGGAGAGGCAGTGCTGGTAGATTGGACGACTCCACCAGAGTTATCAGTGGCTGTCGGTACTGCCCATGTAACAACAGCTCTGGTGGTTCCGAAAGGCACCGAGATGGAGATATCTTGGGGGCAGTTCAGGATCACCGGTGAAGTTTCGTCTGAAATGAGTTATCATAAAATGAACATTAAATACATGGTATGCATATGGATGCAACTGAGCTCTGGTAACAAAAGTATCCATCAATTGCATAATTTACAATATGGCTCAGTCGATCTTATTCAAAAGACAGATCAGTCCTTGAATACTTGAGCACCAGATCATAGTAGCCATGCTAAAACCAGGATAACAATAACATTATCATGCTACATGTAAGTAGGGCCTGCTGGAGGCATATTAGATAATCTACATGTGTTCATATTATCAACACCCTTGAAGTGCAGGATTTGAAAATTCAATCTTGATCAATTCCACCTACTACAATCAGAAGGTCCCTTTATGAATCCTATGGGAATTGTAGATTCTACAATATTTAGACTACTCACCGTTGACTATAACATTGAAAGAACAAACAGCAAAATTTCCTGCGTCATCGGTAAAAGTGTACATGACAGTTGTCTCTCCAATGAGGAAGGTGGAGCCAGGAGTTGCTGTCTGGGTGACTGTTGGGGTATTGCCAGAGTTGTCAGTGGCCACAGGTGGCGTCCACGTAACAGAGGCACCATTACTATCTGGATCGCTGTCTACAGCAATGTTTCCAGGGCAGCCCACAATAACCGGGTCGATATTATCACCTTCAGCTAAAAATGACATGAGGAATATACGGTACAGATAAGTACAAAAGGATAGATACAAGATACAACAAGCTATGGCTTGAGTAAGCAATTACATTCATAAACATCTACAAGGGATATACATGTGAAGTAAATGGATAATAAAATTGGTAAAACCTCCTAGTGACAAAGATGAATGGGACTTTACTTAAAAAGTTAGTTTTACATTAAAGCTGTGCTTGATTAAGATATAAGTATCTGGTGTTCAATTTTGTTGCACTCGGTTGGAAAGAATTTTTCTCAAAAGAGAAACTCACCAAAGATAATCACATTGAAGCTACACTGGGATGGGTTGCCTTGTGCATCTGTGAAGGTGTAAGTGACTTGGCTTAGGCCCACTCCAAAGAAATCACCTGGGTTGTTGTTGGAACTCACAATGACATTTGAACCAGAGTTATCAACTGCTGTGGGTGGTGTCCAGGAAACCGTGGTACCAGATGAACCGAATGGGATACTTCGGGAGATGTCCATAGGGCAGTTACTGATGACAGGACCATTGTTGTCTGTTTGGAATGGTTGCATGTCAAAAGATGTTAACATTGGTTTATGTGATATAAATAGTCTGAGAGTCCAACCAGATTTATGAAAAGCCAATAATCCATAGCATTTGCAATGATTGTCCCAAAAGCTATACCTACAAAAAAGTTAAGTTTGTAACAAAAGGCACAACCTGAGTGTTTCATTGCACTTATGTTGAAATATATAAAACAAAATAATTACAAAACTATAAACATTATTTTGATTGACAGAAAATTCAAAGAACCTTTCATGAAACAATTATGATGCCTTACCGATTACAGTGACAGTAAATGTACAAGCAGAAGGATTATTACTGCCATCCACGAATGTGTAACTGACCACAGTGGATCCAAATGGGAATAGGTCTCCAGGGCTGCTTGAACTCACTACGCTTGGTACCTGTCCAGAGTCGTCAACAGCTGTTGGTTCCAGCCAACTGACAGAGACCTGGTTGTTGTTAGCCACGCTGTTCACTATGATATCACTGGGGCAGCCACTAATCACGGGACCATTATTGTCTACGGAACCTATACAGTTGATACAATTGAAGACCATAAATTCACGGACACCGCCATTTTTTAACATTTTTTTCATACACTGCTTTCTGGAATGCCTTGGATATTTCTTTGTATCAATGCATGCTTTGAAGCGGTCTTTTTTTGCAACAGTGCAAGGACTTCCTCCAATTTTAAAAGTGTTGTTCCACTCACATAGATATATGGAAAGCACATCACAGAATAAGACTACACCAACAATATCATTAGATGAACAAAAATAAGAAATTTTGTAGTGCATTGAGACCTCTTTGTAAGGTATAATACACTACTGTACATAAAACACTTTTAATAATATTATGCATGCAGGAAAATATTTAATAATGAGAGAGAGAGAGAGGGGACAGAGATACAAAAGGAGATTGAGTCTATACTTTCACAGAATGCTAATCAATTAACAAGACCAAACTAGACTCAGTGAAGCTGGATGCTTGTATTGTTATTCCAGAAGCCTGTCTTGCATAGAGTTACAATAGATTCTAACCGCACTCAAAATGAGAATGATCTAAAAATTGGAATGAAGAAATATGAATTGAGAACAACCTAAATTTGAGTTGGATTTGAGTCTATTTGACTCTATATGTAAGAGAGATAGCTCAGGATTACACACACTCCTCATATATGTACATGTAGATACTGCTGTTGTAAATCATTCACAGGTAAAAAGCTTTTTGAGGGTTCACGTCATGAAGTTCAACATTACAGGTAGCACAGGCCTTCACAATATGTACTCCTGAATGGATGAAATAAATTTACCTCTAAACAATTTTCATATACATGTATATATCTAAATCATAATGCACAAGGTTCCTGGAATGCTGAGGGAAAAAAAACGACTTTTATTGTAACACAAAGTGGTTAAAACTATTAGAAATATATTTGAAGGAATGAGTAATTTGAAAACAAATGAAGCTAGTGTGAGGTGCAATTAATAGACACAGATTAGAGACACATACCCTCAACCGATACAGTGAATGAACATAAAGCTGCATTGCCAGAATCATCAGTAAATGTATAAACAACAGTTGTTGTGCCGAGTGGGAAAGAATCTCCAGGATTAGAAGATGAGGTAGATGTTACAGTTCCTGAATCATCAGTTGCAGTCGGTTCGGCCCAGGTCACTGCGACTGCAGCACCGTCGAGGGTTGTCTGGACAGTGATGTCCTCGGGGCAGTTGTTAATTATTGGTGCAGTGACATCAATATTTGCTGGATTAGTATTAGGAAACATACAATGGTTATTTTAAGAAAAAAAAAATTTGGTGAGTACATATTAATTAGTATCATAAGTGCTTGTTTATGTTAATGATCATTAAAAGTTATACCTGCCAATAAATCTTAATATAGCCTTTAAAAAAATCTAATAATAAAACTATAACAAGGATTTTTTAATGCAAGTTAAATGCTATAAATTACAGTGTACCAATATATCAACTTTTTCATTTATAAACCAACCATATTAAAAAAAAAATCAAAAAAGAAATTTTCATTCCATTTTGAAATCTTGGTTTGATGCAGAGAGAGAACAAAACTCCAAACCGATCCCAATGGTAAAGTTGCACGAAAATAGGGATAGGATTTCTTAAAATATTGATATTTGTTATAAAAATGCTTACTACACAATCAAAGAGACACATACCCTCCACCGTTACAATGAAAGAACACACAGCAGAATTTCCTGCATCATCGCTAAATGTATAAACAACAACTGTAGTTCCAACAGGGAATGAATCCCCGGGACTGGAAGTCGATGTTGATGAAACTGATCCAGAATCATCAGTAGCCGTTGGTTCGGTCCAGGTTAGTGCTACCGCGGTGCCACCCAGTGTGGTTTGAACAGTTATGTCAGAGGGGCAGTCATTAATTACAGGTGCAGTTACATCAACAGTGGCTGGATTAGTGTTAGGAAACATATATATGCATCTTTGTTATTGTTACTGTCCCAATGGTTACTGTTATGGCATCTTAGATGGTTTATATGTTTTCTTTGAACAAATAACAAAAACGTACGACTCTAATCAAAAAGGGTCAAATCAAAAAGTTTCATCAAAATATCTCATACAGATCAAATTAGGTTTATTTTAAAATGTGAAGTATGGATGCCTATAAATGATGAAACTACAATTTCAAAAACATGAATACAACACAGAGAATGCTATATTTTTTTTCTTCAATTAAAGGGTAGGACATTTAGTTCTGAAGTGGACAACGCTGTAAATGAATAAAGAGGAACGTACCCTCCACCGTTACAGTGAAAGAACACACAGCAGAATTTCCTGCATCATCGCTAAATGTATAAACAACAACTGTAGTTCCAACAGGGAATGAATCCCCGGGATTGGAAGTTGATGTTGATGAAACTGATCCAGAATCATCAGTAGCCGTCGGTTCGGTCCAGGTTAGTGCTACCGCGGTGCCACCCAGTGTGGTTTGAACGGTTATGTCAGAGGGGCAGTCATTAATAACAGGTGCAGTTACATCAATAGTGGCTGAATTAGTGTTAGGAAATAAACATTGTTAGGATAAATCATGGCAGTCAGTGGATATAATGGTTATAAACAGTGCATTGATTATAAATCTCTAAATAGACAAGTTAACAAAAGTGTGTGCTGTGTCATTTAGCAGGTATCCTACTGAGCATCTTTCACAGCACTATTGATAGTACAACATCTAATGAATCAGGTAAGACCATAAAAGAAATTGTAAGAATATAGACATTTGACTGTCTAGTCCAATGTATTGCAATTTTTATTTCATAAGATTTTGACACTTTGAAAACCTGTGATAAGATCAATGCTTTGATTCATTTTCATACTAACATCCAAAATTTTTAGTCAAAAGCTAGTTTTACTTCCTTTGCTGGCCACAGGCCATCCCCAATACTTTGGTGATTACCTGAAATGTCACCTTAAAAAGTGACAAATTAGGAAGCCCATCTGTTCATCACAAGCATGGATATAGTACAACTACATAATGTCAATTACAAGTGAAGTCTCGTTTTCTTTCATTCTTTCTGCTGTGGAAACTACTAAGCTGTATGGCAGACACTTAAACATAACAAAGGAACTATTCATCTTACATTCAGTGCCATAAAACTAATATCGGTATAATTGTTATCAATAAAAGAGAGCTAAAGAGATGAATTCACAGAGTGCAGAAGCCGTTCACACATTGATTCTATAAGGCCCTCCCATTTTTTGTAAACCGTGAAATTGGCTTCTAATTAGCAATAGAATCATAAATAAATAGACACATACCCTCCACCGTTACAGTGAAAGAACACACAGCAGAATTTCCTGCATCATCGCTAAATGTATAAACAACAACTGTAGTTCCAACAGGGAATGAATCCCCGGGATTGGAAGTTGATGTTGATGAAACTGATCCAGAATCATCAGTAGCCGTTGGTTCGGTCCAGGTTAGTGCTACCGCGGTGCCACCCAGTGTGGTTTGAACGGTTATGTCAGAGGGGCAGTCATTAATTACAGGTGCAGTTACATCAATAGTGGCTGGATTAGTGTTAGGAAACAGAAGTTAATTACTTTTAAGGTAACTCGACACAAGTCTAATGTATGTTTAGCCATAGCATTTAGCTCTACAGCTTTTTGTATCCTCCAGTCTCTCCATATAGGCAGAATACTGGGAAATTGGAAAAGCAACCATGATTTTCTGCTTGCAGCATCAACATAGACATGACTTGCGTTAAGTACCTTTAGTAATAGGGTCCTATCACCCATGTTACCCCCCCCCCCCTCCGTCTGAATCTTGAACCGTAAGAGCTGAAAGTATTAATTTGTGACCAGACTCCCCCAAACCAACGATAAGTCCCCCCAAATTAAAGGTTTTCATTGAATTTGAATAAGCACATCCTAAGCTTTAAAATGATGAACAGCTTAACTTGTACAAATTGATCAACGATCACCCAGAGAAGTACTTGATTGAATGCAGAAAAAAAAAATAGGCGAAAGCTTAAAAGAAATAAGGAGAAAACTGGATTTGAAGTCTGGACTTCACTCTGGCATGAGATGTGCACACTGTGCAATATCAGTGAAACTTACAAGCAGTTAATCTCATTTTACAACTTGAAAATTTGACAGTCTGAATAAAAAGAATGACTCTTTTATATAAGCTGATTTTCTAATTTTTGCTTTTTGAAATCCAATACCTATGTACAAAGAACCTTCCAGGGCAACTTATTGTGGATTTGGGATGTTTGCTTTGTCCCCATTTCAATTATTACAAGTGCCTATAAAAAAAATGTTTTTCTACAAGAGGTGTAAATGGGTAAAGGTGTCAATATTGTAAAACTATTGCAACAATTTATTAAATCCACCAAAATATATCATAACCAACATGGCCAATTTGATTGTTAAAACATACTGTTATAATAGAATAAAATTTCAAATGTATACATTGAACTATTTACCTGACAATTATATATCATATTAGAAATACATAAATTGTAAAGCTAAAGATATATACATATATGTACATTCAAATGGAGTTGAACAATTTTAATGGTATTAGTGACAATCCAAGTTCCCAAGTTAGAAAACAAATACATTTGATATTAAGATAAGACTTCTCAGGAGTATCAACTATCGCCAGTTTACACCTGAAAACAAGATATGAAGAATGTGATGTTGCAACCATATCCAAACAGTCAATTTTTGCTGAATACAGGTCTGCAATCTGACATTATAGAATGATGTAATAGTTCATATCTTAGGTTTCGCTTACTTGTGACAGTGACCGTAAAAGTACATTCGGCATCGTTTCCAGAGGTATCAGTGAAAGTGTAGGTGACAGCAGTGGTGCCAGGGCTAAATAAGTTTCCTGAGCTAGCAGTCTGAGTGACCTGTACTGGATCACCACTGTCATCCGTTGCAGAGGGCTCATTCCAGCTGACTTGAACTGGAGCACCATTCAGTGTGGTTTGGACAGCAATGTTGTTTGGACAGTTGGTGATGACTGGGTCAGTGTTGTCAACGGTAGCTGTGAATAGTTGAATACAAAATAACGCTCCTTTACTAACTGGTTTTCATACTGTCTTCATGGTACCTTAGATGGAGGTAAATTTTCTTTTACGTCACACGTCTATATGTGGATGCAAGGGTAGCATTTCCTCGTGGGTAATTCCTAAATTTAAAAGAATCTAGTGCAATCATGCAGGAAAACACCTTGTGTGTTTCTCACCAGGTATTCCTAGTCATGACTTGACCAGGATAATGCCAACAGATCAATACCAACCTGTTACTGTGACCTGGAAGGCACACTGAGCCTGATTGCCAGCCTCATCCTCAAAGATATACAGGACATCATTGACTGTACCAGCCTGGTAAAAGCCATTGTTGGACGATGGCCCAGCGACTTGAGTGACTGTCCCAGACTCATCAGTGGCAGTTGGTGCAGTCCAGAAGACAAAGACAAAGGCGTTGTTGCCGGCATCGACAGAAAAGCTTTCAGGGCAGTTTTCAATGACAGGGTCGGTGTTGTCAGTAGTGGCTGAAGTGGATTAAACAAAAGGAAGATCATGAGTCAAAAGCATTTTTTATGGAGTGAAATATGTGGGATGAAATGAAGTAAATTTGATATTATATCAATATGAAAGGGAGCGCTTTGTTGGTGCATCTTGCCACATTTTCAAATGAAAGAAGGTATGGTATCTATGAGTTCACTGCAGCTACCTCATCAAAAATGTTTTAACTATGAAAAAAATGGAGGATTAAAAGGGAAAGGACACTGAGCACGATTCCAGCCATAGGCCATATATAGAATGTTGATCAATTTCTGTTAAGGTATGCCTGTGGTGTGCCAAACAAGGGAAATATTTCCTTCATGGAGAACCATGCATATAGAAGCAAAGAGTTCTGTTTTAATTCAGAAATCTTGGTTGTCCTTTTGTTTGGAACCAATGCATCTCTTATTAGCAGAATGATATTGGGATTTATTCCAAATGTTCTCATTGATTTTTATCCATTTTTAAAAGAATGATGAATTACTTACACAAACTTCCCTTAATCTCTTTAACACATGCAGAACAGACTAAGGGAACATTTCATAAAAAGGACTTGTCTGACATATTATCTGAAAATGTGCTTCTTGTTAAGCCAATCAAAATCAAGGAAAGTTGTCACATCCAACAACTTGTGGAATATTTTTTTCTCATAAAAGTGCTCTCCAGGCTGATATAAATAAAAAAATCTCACCAGCTACGGTGACAAAGAAAGTGCAGAAAGCATCATTTCCTGATCCATCAGTGAAGGTGTAGGTCACCTGGGTTGTGCCAACACTAAAAGAATCTCCAGGAGATCTAGTAGAGGTGAAAGTTGGGACAACGCCAGAGTTATCCGTGGCTGTTGGTGCAGTCCATGAGACAGAAACTCCAGTTGACCCAGATGGGATATCAACAAAGATGTTTTCAGGACACCCACTGATGACAGGGTCAGTGTTGTCAAGGGTGGCTAAGGGTAGAGATACAGGGAATAGAAAGAAATGAAGTTTTCATCAGAGGTGATTTTAATAGTGTCAATATATATGATGGGGTTTCACATAGACTAAATGCAACTGAAATAGCACTTACATTGATGTACATAATGCAAGTAGCATATACATGTACATATAACGCATTGGGTCAGATGATGCTTACCTAATTGGCGGGAGCTGGTATTCCTCCATGAGATTACTATAATAATATCATAACTCATTAAACTCAACTCTGTTTAAAACCCCTTCATGGATACTGAGTCATGAAAGTTATATTTACAGACAGGATATTATTCAATGGCTGTTAAAATAACAACAGTGACTGCATTCTCAAGTAAAGGATTTACAAAATAAATCTTGTCAACAATCAGTGATGACAAGCTTTGACTGTCTTGATGTAAAGCATAATGGGAATTCTTGCTCAGCAAATGGATAAAAAGGACAAAGTATTTCTCAAAAACTAAGCCTAAAACATTAATATACCAACAGCATATTAAGATTATAATGTATTCAACATCTAAAGAGGAATTACCACTTACAGCAAAGAGACCATTCCAGTGTCAATTATTACTACCTACATGTATGTTTTGTTTTAATAAATGATAAGTTCTTACTCAAGGAATATCCCATTTTCCAATACGAAACATAGCAATAATTACTCAAGATATTTTTCTCTTTTTTCACACCCACCAAAGGAATTAGGATATCCTTTTTTTCACATATATAAATGATAAAATTTGTGATAACTCAATGCTTCAAGGAGGTAAATAGAAAAAAAAAAGATATTAATATTCTACTATATCCAGAAACAGGTAAATACAAAACAAAATTAATTTTGCCCATGACCCTGATCAAAATACATATTGATTATAATATTAGGATAATAAAAAGTCTAATAATACAGAGCTATAATTATAAATGACTTTCTAGTTTGAAGTCACAAAGTAACATGTCCCTCATTTATTCATATAAGACAATATTTTCTATAACTGTCAGGATAAAAAAACAAATCCACCAACATCCCCACTCAAACATAAATATTGTCAGAGTGTTGTAAAATGATGCTTTTTCATTTGTTACCATGGATACAATGCAAATATTATTTCAGTAAACACATAATATATGATGTAAGGAATACACACAAGATGCTATGAATGGACAAGAATTTCACAAGGGGTGCTCCACACATACCCTCCACAGTAACAAAGAAAGAGCAGAATGCATTGTTCCCTGATCCATCGGTAAAGGTATAAGTCACTTGGGTTGTGCCAACATTAAAAAAATCTCCCGGAGACCTGTCAGATGTGGAGGATGGGATTTGGCCAGAGTTGTCCGTAGCTGACGGCGCGGTCCATGAAACAGTGGCCCCACCTGACCCCAGATCAGTGGCCACAATGATGTTATCGGGACACCCGGTAATGACAGGGTCAATATTGTCAGTGGTGGCTATAATCATGGAATTGATATGGAGAATGAAATGAAGAATATATACACAAAATATGGAAGTTACATGAAATCATGGAAATGACAGGTGGAAGGAGATGTCTACATATTTGACAAAAAGCAGATGCAATGTAAAAACTAATGCAGAGACTCCAACCCCAAGCACCTAAGTAGGAGATTCTCCCGCCAAGACTTATCAAACAGGAGAATATGGCTCAATATTCAGCATGTACACCACATTGCCAAAATAAAACATATATTGAATGTTCATTATGGGGGGGGGGTAGAGAACCAATTAAGCTTGTCTCTCAATCACATTCACAACACACATGAACTACATGTACACTATAGAGTAGATCTACTGTGTATATTTTATATGGGCATTTGGTGAACCATGGATACATGATAATTAAACTCCATATTTTAATCAAAGCTGTTTTGGCAGTAGAAAGAAAATTTCATGTGGGAGGCAATTTATCTTTAGCAGGAGACACAAAGCCAAAGTGGGAGAATAAAATAAAAGCTCAAGCCGGGGAGTTGAGAGATTTTACAAAAATAACCTTTCAGCAGCAGATATTATGGTAAAACTAAGAGGGTTGGAGCGACTGCTAATTTAGCATTTACCATCTATGTGGGAAAGGCACTTACTATAGAGAATTTCATAAAGATTTTTGTCAGTGATGTTTTCACTGACTACTTTGCTCTTAGCTCATCCAGGTGCAAGAATTTACAGTAGCTTATAACTGGCAGGGAAAACACACTAAACAGCAATCTTTATTCTGTTTATGGTAACTCCCGTAGGAACTCGGCAGGACAGCATTTTGCTGGTAAACGCAAAGCTGGTACATAACCACTGAAAAACTCCTCTGATTGACAATTATTTTGCAATACTTAGACACAACAATGAATGATTTAGCTGTATACCCATGTCTGTATTTCTACACAGAAATATGGGAAATTCCGTTTCAGCATAGTCTGATTGATTTAATTCTTCTTTGGCTCTCATTGTGTTTTCATCGCGGTATACATATTGCCAGTTTGGCATTAAGTGAACTAAATAGTGTAAAATTTCTTTTAAAATTACGTTGACTTAAGAATTGTGTCATTCTAGGTTTTGAACAGTGACCATCTAGTTCCGATACGCAACAGATTAAAGTGATATTGCTCAGAGGCTACTGCTTGCATGAACGTACCCGCAACGGTTACTGTAAAGCTACACTCTGCCTCATTTCCTGCAGTATCTTGGAATACATAAGTGACTTCATTGATGCTTCCAGCTTGGTAAAAGCCACTGTTTGAGGAAGGACCAGAGACCAAATTGACTGTCCCAGAATCATCAGTGGCAGTTGGTTCAGTCCAGGTAACAAAGAGAAAGCTATTGCTACCGGCATCAACAGTAAAGCTGGAAGGGCAGTTCTCAATGACAGGGACTGTGGTGTCGGCTTCAGCTGTATGTGTTTCACAGAAAAGGGTTTTAAGTGTGTGTTTGACCAAAACCCATCAGTCTGGTAGACTTGAGATCAAGTGCAGGGTTTACCTTAAAGGAGATACTTGTGCTAGTGCAGGAGACTGACAAACTTGCCGGTATCAGATCAACCTGTTCATAGAGGATGCATTAGTGCAAAACATGCCATATGTGCAACTGAAAAGTTCCTCTATTTATTCATTCCTTCATGGAAGAGAAATTTAGGTTTTGTTACATCATAATTGTATTTTCATGGTTCATAATTTCTCTAATTTGTGATGATAACATCATCTTTATGCTATACTGCGTTGACCTTTGGAAGAACAACATTCCAAATTTGACAAACACCGACATTTCTAACCATATTCTTAATTATGCTATAAAATTGATCGTGATGAATATTAAACTACCTTTATTACTTAAGTTGAAGCCACTGATATTGATAATTCCAAAGAATATCGAGCCAAATAAGGATTTACCAAATTAATGTAACATGATGTTCCATCATTTCTCAAACAATATTGTAGATATGATGTAATCAAGGTAGATGATAATACGAAGCAAAAATGTTTTATATTTCAATCAAAATCATGATGATGTTGTATTTGGTTAACATTAACATGTAAAGAAAAGCATTTTCCAGTGATGAATGATACTGGACTACACATAGGCCTTGTGTGTCAAGAAATACGTTTTTATTTTGGTTTTATTATTTTCTTTTAGTATTTCGCCGCTTTGTGTATAACATGGAATTTATCAAGTTTGAATATACTTGAAATAACCATTAAGATATCATCAGAGCAAATTAGGAGTGAAACTCATATAGAAGATATGGTGCGTAATCCTATTACAAAAATATACTTCGGAATTTGAAGTGGAAATAGAAGCACATTTCCCTATGATGAGGACGCCCACCGCTCAGAAATTGGTTGATTTGTATTATATTGTTGTGAAGTGTACATAAACTACTTTGGTGACATCACTATTCTCTGAAAATTTAAGTGTGAACAAACCCTTAGAAAAACCAATCCCTGACACAGGCAAGCTGTTCTCCAATCCACCTGTTTTTCTTATATATAATTATGTTGGAATATCACATTTATATCTTTGGTTTCGTTTATCATCAGAGTATGATGGGAATTTATCCATTGACGGTCGATAGCAGTATAAAGATAGACACACTAGCAAACTTAGCTTAGCAAATTGTTCATTAACTATTACATATACAGTTCACTGGTATTTATACCTTTAACCTGTAACTGAAACCAGGTTTGTTTAACTTAAATTATAAAAAAAAAAAGATTTGTTATCAATTGCTGACTTTCCTTGGCTAGTAATGAGAATATCTGAAACATACCACATTAATGTTGTTGACACTTGCTTTTGTTATTTTGGTCATTACAATTATCTTCATTTTTATTCTGTCTTTTAAGTGCATAAGTCTGCACTGGTTTCTGAACAGAAATTGAGATTTATGTTTTGAATTTTGAGGAGAGTTAGCATTATGTCTACTTTTATCATTACCACAATTATGGAGTGGTTTATGCTAATTATTGATTATGAATTTACTGTATATAAAATTGTATATAGGTTTGAAGTATTTGTTTCGGAGAGAGAATGAGCGTAAGAGGAAACGGAACAATGATCAAATGTTTCACTTATCGTTTTCTTTTCTATAATTTTTGTATTCACTTTAAAATGTTTATATTTTCTTTTCTATTTCTCTGTATTGACTTTATAATGTATATAGTTCATTGACCCCAGGGTATCTATTCCTCTGATTTTGCTTTCTTTGATATTTTTTTCCACATGGAGGGGAGCCTCAATTTTCCAAAGAAAGGGGATGTAATGTAGTGATTGTATAAATCACTACATACATATAGCCTAGACATCATAATGTAAATACCCCCATCTCAGAACCATCCCTTTTATGTCCATACCCCTTTCTAAGAACCCTTATTCATCCAAGCCAATAATTGAATTGTACATCGAATGTTCCTGTGTCGTCAATGAGATGCTCCCAACTAGATATGAACGATCCCAACACAACACTACATTGTGCATAAGAGTCAGTTGCTTGAAGCAGTATGAGATATGAATGTATGAATGGATGCCAGTAATTTTATGAAAAGACAAATGGGAAATATTTTCACTATAAGGATGAGCTGGATGAATAAAAGGGGTAATACCATGGAAGAAGTGATGAATGTATATATAAAGACAAAAATGACAATCAGGTAATGTACATGAAAATCAAACAACAAATGGTAACATAATTCTTTAACAAAAAACAGAACAAAAAAGGCACAAATCTGAGACATATTTTTTAAACAAATAACATATATAGAAAACAAGAATAACATATATTTCATTATAAAGGAATATGGTCTTGAGATAAAGGAATATAGTCTAAAGATATGGCCGAGTTCACATAGGAGGATACTATTTGGGTATACAATGCACGTTTTCAAGGGCACGCGAATAGCTTGAATCAAACTAATACTGGTTCACATAAGAGGGTACTATTCAGAAATGCTGCATAGCCTCGATAGTATACTGGAATCCTACTTGTTAGACTTTCATGCAGTGTACACCATGGAGGAGTAGAATTAAGCTAACCCACCATAAAAAATTATGACATCAATCAAAGCAAAAATAGGAATTGATAAAATCAATAAGGCTGATACATGTTTGAAATATTAATATATATATATTTGATCACAGTATATCCAATCATACCCCTCCCCTAAAAAACAAATAAATAAATGAAATTTTTGGTGTGTCAAATCATATGACTCAAATAACCCCATCTCCATTGTGGAAGCACCATGGTGAAGCAGTTCTAACTCTCGCCTTGTAATCAGAGGGTCATGTGTTTGAATCCTACCATGGCCTAGCGTCCTTTGGCAAGGCATCAATCCACACTCTGC
This sequence comes from Lytechinus pictus, assembly GCF_037042905.1. Taxonomy (NCBI): domain Eukaryota; kingdom Metazoa; phylum Echinodermata; class Echinoidea; order Temnopleuroida; family Toxopneustidae; genus Lytechinus; species Lytechinus pictus. The sequence continues at coordinate 60,657,978 of NC_087246.1, read as the reverse complement.
CACTCTCACCCAGGTGCTAATTGGGTACCGGTAGAAAACAACCGTCATTGTGGTTGGTTTAGCAAGTGTGCACCAAACAGGCTGCTTGAAATGCTGTGAATCCAGTGACCGGGTAATAATAATTGTGAAGCGCTTTGAGCAGTCGTAGATTGATAAAGCGCTGTATAAATGCCAATTATTATTATTATTATTATCTCGATCAACTTACCCCATTAAAAAATCATTAAGTTGTTTTAAACATAAATTTGATAATTTGCAGAGATAATTTTGTCTAAGGTATCCATTTTGACAGCGCCAAAATAATATGAAAGTAGGACACACGTACTACCTTTTGTGACACAAACGAATAAAAAATACTGTATACCGTATACTTCTATGTGAACTCAGCCTAGAGGAATAAAAGGCAATGCACCTATATAAAATAAGGGTGATACAAGCAGTAATTATGTGAAAGGAATATCTACCCAAGCTTTGTCCCAAGTGATCCCATAAGCTAAATGCCAAAATTCACAAAGATAGATTAAACTCTACCTGGGCTAAATTAACCGATGGTTTAAACAAAGGCTCGTGAGATAATTTAACCCATGATGCCAAATAACATGACTGGATGACTGAATGGAATTCGCCACCCCCTCCCTCCCAGATTTTGGCCGCCGTGACAATTTGCACAGGGGTAGTGTGTGATGAAATCTACAAAACCATATGGATAATTTTTCATAAACAGGATTTGCTTAAATATAAATTACGCCAAGTTTATGCTAAAATAAAGAATTTGCTCTAACTAACTAAATACAGCCCCAAACAGCTAATTTTCTATTCACAGACTCTCTTTGAGATTCCAATAAAAATACTTTTAAAACAACATTTGGTATCTCATTTTTTTTTCTCATGTATTACATTGATCCTTTTTATTTCTTTTGTATTTCTTTGTTATTTGACTTTTTTTATACTAACTCTGATCATAAATCAGAGAGCGGCGCGGTAAAAAAATTGGTGTGACGGAGTTAAAGCAAAAAATTATGAGGGATTCCCCCCCCCCTCTGGCTTTTTATGTTAACCCATCTTCTTGAATTTGGGCAAAGATTATATCTCCAATAACCTGACTCCCTCTCAGACTAAATAAATTGTAAAAAAAATTGTATCAGTAGTCTAAGTACATGTACAACAAATAACCATTCCCAAAACCATTAATCTGCCCAGCTTACTTTTGTATGCTATAACCATACAGAGCAATGGAGAACCATCCAGATTACAGACCAAACATTAGAGATTGGGGAAGAATTGGACATGGAAAGAAGGACATACCACTGACTATCGCCAAGAATTCACAGAAATAATTGTTTCCTGAATCATCAGTAAAAGTATAGGTAACTTGGGTTGTTCCGATGCCAAATAAATCCCCAGGAGAATGAGTAGAAGTGAATGGGAGGACCGAGCCGGATTTATGAGTGGCAGAGGGCTCACTCCATGGGATGGAAACTTGGGTAGAATCGCTGGGGAGCACGACCTCAATGTCGCCAGGACAATTGTTGATGTAAGGTCCGTTGTTTTCCACTGAGAGAAAAAACGTGCAGGGAATGAAGAGAGGAGGGTGTAGGAAAAACGGGGTAAGGACAAGGTGAAAATTATCAGAAAGAGAAAAAGAGTAGATAATGTTTAATTCAATGATTTTTTTGCTAAATAATTTCATTGGAATACTAGAAGGATTGCTCAATTATCGAGTTCAGACTAGAGTTGTCTAAATGGGAAAGAAACAGAGGTAAAGAATGTGCATTAGTGCGTACCTAAAGGAGAAGATATACTGTATTACCAAGAGAAAGTGTGGAAGAAACGTACATTAGAAATGCATTACTTTGGACATCAAGGAGAATAAATATTGAGAAAAAAAGTAAGATGAAAATTTACATATGCATTACAGTTTTCACCCAAAGCAGAAAAGATGAGAAAATAAACATTAGACATGCATTATATTAGTGTGTACCTAAATTTAACGGAAAGAAATCTAAGTTAATAAAGTGCGAAGAAATTCTACATCTAAGACAGGCATTAGGCTGTACCTAAAGGGAATAGAAATGTGACCAGGATGAAGTGTGAGAAATATCTATAAAAGACATGCATTGCACTTTCTACCTATTAAGGGAGAAGACTTATCAATATAATAAAGTGAGAAGAAAATATATACACAAGACATGCATAAATCTGTACCTGAAGAGGGAGACATTTCCAAAGTTAAGAGAAAGGATAAGGACGTACCAGCGACAGTGACAGAAAAAGAGCAGATTGCAAAGTTTCCTGACATGTCAGTGAACGTATAGGAAACTACTGTTGTGCCAACATTGAAAGAATCTCCAGGAGATCTGGAGGACTCAGAAGTGACTGGCCCGGAGTCATCAGTAGCTGATGGCTCACTCCATGTGATAGCCACACTGGCTGAACCAGACGGAATGACCACGGTGATGTCATCAGGACATCCAGTAATGACAGGATCAGTGTTGTCAGCAGAAGCTGTTTTGCATGCATGTACAAAGACAATTTAATGGAAGGAATGGAGGTAGAAAGGAAATAACATAAATACAGGCAAAGGAGGAATGATAGGAAGGAATTAGAAAAAAAAATAGCCATAAACATAACTGCAGATTTCTGTTTTCTATTTGTTTCAGAGATGTTTTTTTTTGGCCCTGGTCCCATCATTATGGTGAGTTCCATGGTAGGCCTATCCTTGATTTTGATTGGCTGCTAGTATATTTTTAGGATATCAAATAACTTTTAAGAGAGTAGAGGCAAAAATACAAAAACAAAAAAAGAAAGGCAGAAGAAACACGTACCAGAAACAGTGACAGAAAAGGAACAGATAGCAAAATTTCCAGAATCATCAGTGAAGGTGTAGGAGACTGTTGTCATGCCAATGTTAAAAGAATCTCCAGGAGAACTGGTAGATTCCATTGTGATGGGGCCTGAATCATCTGAGGCTGTTGGCTCAGGCCATGTGATTGCAACCCCAGTTGATCCAGAAGGAGCAACGACAGAGATGTCATCGGGACATCCAGTGATGACAGGTTCAGTATTGTCAGAAATGGCTACAAAGATGACAACATGTGTGAAATAGAATAGATTGGTATACACAATCACATCACAATATACATGTACAAGACAAAACAATTATACATGGAAAAGTATTAGACAGAAACAAAAACAAAAACCGACAAATCAACCCCCCCTCAACATTTTCTGCGATCATTCCACCGCGCGAAATTTTTTGAACACGCCTCTCGCAGAGTTTATACTTTTAAGTCTCGTGCATCTTTTGAGACCAAATTTACGACGCCTGGGTATGCGGTTCCGAAATTACGCAACATTTTGTAAGTGCATGTCAGACCAAAAATTGTTCCAAAACGTGATTTTGTGTACAAGTCAATGCAAATTGAGATTTCTCATCTTATTCATAAAGATATGATTATTTTTACTTTAAACAGCTGAAATCAATTGATTTAGCATAATTTTGCTTCAAAAATGTTATGCAATAAATCTGGTGAAAAAAAAAGAAAAACAAAAGGTTGAAAAACAAAGAAATGAATTAAATACATAAGAAATTCATAAAACAATAAAATACATAAGAAATTTATTTCCAAACCGAAGTTTTTTTCAATTGCGATTGTTAAGAATGCTACAAAAAATATTTTTACCAAAAATTAGCATTCTAGGAACTTTATTTAGTGAATTAGAGCAAAAAGTATGATTTATGCATAAATTAGCATAATTAATTAATATAAAATAAAATCTTATTATTTTGGAAAATTTTACCATACAGCCTTGTAGATTAGTACATCGCACACTACCAGCGTGCAAATTTTTGCGGCGCTCGCGCGATCGGCAGCCGAGATCTCAGGAGGGGGTTGAATCAACCCCCCCCCCCCCCCCCGGCCACAGAACAGCCAAAAAAGCCCGGCCTAGTTAGGGTTAAGCAAATACGCATCTGACGAGATAGAGTAATTGCATGCACCACTAGCTGACAGTGCTCTAAGAGGAAAGAATAAGAGAAAAAATTCAACTGTTACCCACTCACCAGATATAGATACAGTAAATAAACAGAATGCATTATTTCCCGATCCATCAGTGAATGTATAGCTAACTTGGGTTGTGCCAACACTAAAAACATCTCCAGGAGATCTAGTTGAGGTGGAGGTTGGGACAACACCAGAATTATCTGTAGCTGTTGGCTCAGTCCATGTTACAGCAACTCCAGATGAACCAATTGGGATAGCAATGTTGATGTTATCAGGACAACCAGTGATGACAGGGTCAACATTGTCAGTGGTCGCTACAGAATAGGAATGACGAAACATAGAAGTTCAGATTTTCATCAAAATACTCTAAATTGTTAAGCTTTCAAAAACATAAAACAAGCAAATACATTTTTAAGCAAATACATATCTGACAAGAAAGAGAAATTGCATGCACAACTAGCTGACACTGCTCTACGAAGAAAGAACAAAGACAAAATCAACTGTTACCCACTCACCAGATATAGATACAGTAAATATACAGAATGCATTATTTCCCGATCCATCAGTGAATGTATAGCTAACTTGGGTTGTGCCAACACTAAAAACATCTCCAGGAGATCTAGTAGAGGTGGAGGTTGGGACAACACCAGAGTTATCTGTAGCTGTTGGCTCAGTCCATGTTACAGCAACTCCAGTTGACCCGATTGGGATAGCAATGTTGATGTTATCAGGACAACCAGTGATGACAGGGTCAACATTGTCAGTGGTCGCTACAGAATAGGAATGAAGAAACATAGAAGTTAAGATTTTCATCAAAATACTCTAAATTGTTAAGTTTTCAAAAACATAAAACAAGCAAATACATTTTTAAGCAAATACATATCTGACAAGAAAGAGAAATTGCATGCACAACTAGCTGACACTGCTCTATGAAGAAAGAACAAAGACAAAATCAACTGTTACCCACTCACCAGATATAGATACAGTAAATATACAGAATGCATTATTTCCCGATCCATCAGTGAATGTATAGCTAACTTGGGTTGTGCCAACACTAAAAACATCTCCAGGAGATCTAGTAGAGGTGGAGGTTGGGACAACACCAGAGTTATCTGTAGCTGTTGGCTCAGTCCATGTTACAGCAACTCCAGTTGACCCGATTGGGATAGCAATGTTGATGTTATCAGGACAACCAGTGATGACAGGGTCAACATTGTCAGTGGTCGCTACAGAATAGGAATGAAGAAACATAGAAGTTAAGATTTTCATCAAAATACTCTAAATTGTTAAGTTTTCAAAAACATAAAACAAGCAAATACATTTTTAAGCAAATACATATCTGACAAGAAAGAGAAATTGCATGCACAACTAGCTGACACTGCTCTATGAAGAAAGAACAAAGACAAAATCAACTGTTACCCACTCACCAGATATAGATACAGTAAATATACAGAATGCATTATTTCCCGATCCATCAGTGAATGTATAGCTAACTTGGGTTGTGCCAACACTAAAAACATCTCCAGGAGATCTAGTAGAGGTGGAGGTTGGGACAACACCAGAGTTATCTGTAGCTGTTGGCTCAGTCCATGTTACAGCAACTCCAGATGAACCAATTGGGATAGCAATGTTGATGTTATCAGGACAACCAGTGATGACAGGGTCAACATTGTCAGTGGTCGCTACAGAATAGGAATGAAGAAACATAGAAGTTCAGATTTTCATCAAAATACTCTAATTTGTTAAGTTTTCAAAAACATAAAACAAGCAAATACATTTTTAAGCAAATACATATCTGACAAGAAAGAGAAATTGCATGCACAACTAGCTGACACTGCTCTATGAAGAAAGAACAAAAACAAAATCAACTGTTACCAACTCACCAGATATAGATACAGTAAATATACAGAATGCATTATTTCCCGATCCATCAGTGAATGTATAGCTAACTTGGGTTGTGCCAACACTAAAAACATCTCCAGGAGATCTAGTAGAGGTGGAGGTTGGGACTACGCCAGAGTTATCTGTAGCTGTTGGCTCAGTCCATGTGACAGCAACTCCAGTTGAGCCAATTGGGATAGCAATGTTGATGTTATCAGGACACCCAGTGATGACAGGGTCAACATTGTCAGTGGTGGCTAAGATTAATATAGATAACACAATACATGTACAGCTGTTCATGACATAAAGGAACAATTATATGTGAAATAAAGACTGATAAAAATATATATGAATACAAAGACAACTATACTTTATAAAAGTAAGAAAAGATGTCATTACAAATAATCATTCAACAATACAGAGATTTTTTAAAGTATTCAAAAGCATTAACCCCAAAATAGATTAATTTCCAATATTAATCAAATATATCTGAAAAGCCCTAAAAACTTGCATGCACCACTAGCTAAAACTCTTCTGGAGGGAAGAAATGAAAACAAGTCCAATAAACTGTTACCCACTCACCAGATATAGATACAGTAAATATACAGAATGCATTATTTCCTGATCCATCGGTGAATGTATAGCTAACTTGGGTTGTGCCAACACTAAAAACATCTCCAGGAGATCTAGTAGAGGTGGAGGTTGGGACTACGCCAGAGTTATCTGTAGCTGTTGGCTCAGTCCATGTTACAGCAACTCCAGTTGAACCAATTGGGATAGCAATGTTGATGTTATCAGGACACCCACTGATGACAGGGTCAACATTGTCAGTGGAAGCTGTTTTTGATAAAGTAAAATGATATATATTTATCAATGTGCACATCAAAGATTAATAGCTTAACTCTTTGTCTGCCGTGCACGGAATCCCCTATTGCCGGATTAATTCTGTGGACACCAGAAATGGGTGCTCTGGATTTGCATGCGTAGTTTACATGGCTGTAACTTTTTTATGCTTTTTCCTACAGAAAAATGTTCTACAGTAAAGTTGTTGAATATGAAATTAGCTTTCTATTGATGTATATTCCATAAATATTTACTCATGTTTAGAACATATATCTCTGATCAATGGAAACCTTCAAGTTTCAATTGGTAAACTATAAGTGTACAGGCTATTCATTCCCAGATTTTTACAAATATGAGAACAAGCTACTTATAACCCCTTTGTCAAAGAATAATAGTACAGGCCCAATATTCTAAGCCTAGGCTATTTTTTTTTCAGCATTGTATAAATCAATGTAATCGGATTGTCGTGAGCTTTGTGCCGATTGGCGTACTTGGCGAAGCAGCAAGTGTGCCAATCGGCGAACTTGGCGGACAAAGAGTTAAAGACATTCCCAACAATTATTAAGCCCAACCTGGTTGTACATGCTCTGCGCAATATCATTTGATGTCATAATGACTATAAAAAAATGATAATAAACCGGTTGATATGATATATTTTTTTTGACTTACACACTGTTTTTAGAAAATGAAAGTATTCTGTGGATCACTAGTAAATGATCCAGTTTTTCAATGTTTTTAAGTATACTTTTCTCTTTAGCTCAAAATATGAATATGACATGGATTTTGAATATTAACAGACTGATTTTGCATTAATCCTTACCTAGATTCCTACCCTTTAGAGAAATGTTTGTCATTACAAGTAAAACACATTTGGTGTTGATGAACATCCCCCCCCCCCTCCTGGTTCTGTTTGAACCTAAGAGGTCCCCCTACTATTTTCCAAGTCTTAATGGAAAGGATATGAATTCTTAATAATGTGCTGCATCAGATTTTTTCTTTTTTTTAAACTGGAGATTGCCAGCTTTTGGGGGGATGTTCCAGCCATTTTGGGGCAGCATTCCCCCCCCCCCCCAATCTACATGCATGTTTAGGGCACTGTTAGCTTAAGAAAGAGTATATGGATCCCAGTACAAATACTATCTCCACTTTAAAAGTATGGCATAAATAACTACATTGGACAGTTTGATAACATAACACAATTTTTGACATAGTAATGTAGTTGGTTGGGTCCCATCTTTAGTTTGCAAGAACTTCAAATTCCTGATACGCCCATGAGTCTTTACATATATTTGCATATCTGGGCTTCTAATGGACCAAAGTAATTCTGAGCAAAATTTGGTGAGAATGACCTCAACATTATTCAACCTGTGAAATGTCCTTTGAAATTCTTAAACATATGCATGATGGAAGTTAACATCAACACATAAGTGATGTAATATGGAAAGATGTATTGAGCTCTGTGCCAAGCTGAAAATCTGATCATAGCTATCATATATAGTGAGGAGTTGAAGATTACAAGTGGCTACTAAATCCTTTATCAAATATGAAACAAAACTCCATTCTACTTCATTTGTTTAACAACCAAAGTCACTTCAGTTTGCCGCAATTCCTTTTTATTATATCTTATGTACAATCACAATTGACATTGTACTTTGTTTAGTTTCACTATGTATTGTTTTTTTTTCTTGTATTTTTTGTGTTTTGTGGACAGAAAATGAAAACAAAAATGTCAAAGTAAGCAACATTTATGAATAGAGCTGATACACAGTGAGACGAATCACCTCACTTATGTCATTACTTATCACACACTCCAATTATTGCATATATATGTCCAAGAGACAAATGAAATTATGATTCCAATAAAACATCAGGATTCATGTCCTAACTTTCATAATGATTTTGTTAATACATCATGAATCATGTTGAATTATGTTGAATGCCTGCATCACTTAAGAGAGATTACTTATGTGCTATGTTGTTGTTGTTGTTATTTTAAATAGGCAAACTAGTCAGTTTTGACTATTGTTGCCTTGTAAATTTGCTTTCCCTTTTTTTTCAAAAAGAATAATTTCTTTGTTCAATCTATATCAGTTAAAAAAAGTAAAGGAAAGATAGGAAAGAAAAGTTCCTAGGAAATCGTGCAAGACCACCTCTCCTGCCCTGTATTAGTACGTTATCCTGACAAGCCCGCTCGAGGTACATTTCGAGGGCGTCTCAGGCGTACAAACAAATTGTACTCCCTATGTCTCTCAAACGTGAGCAGGTGGCGCTCTATCCGATACCTCGTAGAACTCCATTTAAAATTCCGCAGGTGAAAATTTATGTCAAATCGATCAGATCTAACTTACGAATACTTCATAAAAAAAGAATTTGATCTATTCGTTAATAGTTATTCGTCATCCTCCATCCTCCCCCTAAAAAAAAATTTGCTTGCTACTTATGGGTTTTACGCCTCAAATACTATTGATTTTGTACACACAAAATGTTCCGGAGCTTTGTTGCCGAGGTGAATATGACTGAACATGGCTTAAATGTACTAAACCAAGAAAGAAAATGGTATTAATGCACTATCTGATTTCTTACAGGACAGAGGATACTTTAGTGGTCAACATACAATGACGAAAGTAAAGCAGAGTGATATTGATGAAACTGAAAATAGCAATGAGGGCAATTGAATCAGAAGTTTTAATGGATTTCCTTTTCAAGTGGTAAACATGCAATGTAACACGAGCTTCAGAAGCTTATTTGAAGTTTAGGCATGGATGATTCTAAACTAGTGTGTTGACCATGCAGTGGGGAATCTACAGCATATGATGTCCATATTGATTGAAGAACTAGCTGTGACACTAAAAAGGAGCAAATGAATAATACGAAATGAACGTCGTTTCCAAGGGTTACACATGCAACTTTAAATTACATCAAATCATTTCTTTGATTCTCTGAAAATACCAAGTGCAATGGTGTCAAACATGCAGTGATGAAACTAGAGCAAATTAAGTCCATGCTGATGGAAGATATCTGTAATTGAACAGCAGCAATGTATACAAAACATTGGAAACATTGGAAAGCAAATAAATCATTTAGCTTCAGTGACTTTTGCTTAAAAAAGTTAAACTTGCAAGATAATATAACATTCAATGGGATGAGTATGCAAAGAAAATTAATTAAGCGTCATGATTCTAATACTAAAAAATTGAACAAGCAAAGGTGATCTACAGCAGATAAAGACCATATTTATGAAAAATCTGTGAAACTGAAAGAAACAATCTTAATAATACAAATGACAGTACCAAGTTGATCAAGAATTAGCTTCAGTGAATATTGATTCAAAAAGGAAACATGCAATGCAACAACACTTTGCTTTGTTAATGGTTTGATTCTTTAAAGAAAATAAAGTGCCAAGGTGTCAAACATGCAATGGTGAAGCTAAATAGCAAAGGCAAACATGGATAAGACTTTCAACAACTAAAGTCACCATGTCTGAAATCAATAAATAATGAATAGAGATGTAACTACTGGATAAAAATACTTGATCCATGCATTATGGCATTACAGCATGCAAGAAGACAAAGTTCAAGCAGCCAGGAACAAGAACGTCTGTGTGGAAGAAACAGCCAACACAAAACAAATATTTCCCACTCACCAGATACAGTTACAGTAAATATACAGAATGCATTATTTCCTGATCCATCGGTGAATGTATAGCTAACTTGGGTTGTGCCAACATTAAAAGTATCTCCAGGAGACCTAGTAGAGGTGGAGGTTGGGACAATGCCAGAGTTATCTGTTGCTGTTGGCTCAGTCCATGTTACAGCAACTCCAGTTGAACCAATTGGGATAGCAATATTGATGTTATCAGGACACCCACTGATGACAGGGTCAACATTGTCAGTGGTGGCTACAGAATAGGAATGAAGAAACATGGAAGTACAGATTTTCATCACAGTACTCTGAATTGTTAAGCTTTCAAAAACATAAATCAAGCAAATACATTCTTAAAGCAAATATATATCTGACAAGAAAGAGAAATTGCATGCACAACTAGCTGACACTGCTCTAGGAGGAAAGAAAAAAAAGACAAAATCCAACTGTCACTCACTCACCAGATATAGATACAGTAAATATACAGAATGCATTATTTCCTGATCCATCAGTGAATGTATAGCTAACTTGGGTTGTGCCAACATTAAAAACATCTCCAGGAGAACTAGTAGAGGTGAAAGTTGGGACTACACCAGAGTTATCTGTAGCTGTTGGCTCAGTCCATGTGACAGCAACTCCAGTTGAGCCAATTGGGATAGCAATGTTGATGTTATCAGGACACCCAGTGATGACAGGGTCAACATTGTCAGTGGTGGCTAAGATTAATATAGATAACACAATACATGTACAGGTGTTGATGACATAAAGGAACAATTACATTTGAAATAAAGACTGATAAAAATATATACTACAAAGACGACTATAGATTATAGAAGTAAGGGAATATGGAATCCATTCAACAATACAGTGATTCTTGAAAGTACATCATCCCAAAATAGATGAATTTACAATATTAGTCCAACATATCTAAAAAAGCCATACAAAAACTTGCATGCGCCACTACCTAACAATCTTCTGAAAGGAAGAAATGAGAAAATGTACGATGGTCACCCACTCACCAGATACAGATACAGTAAATACACAGAATGCATTATTTCCCGATCCATCAGTGAATGTATAGCTAACTTGGGTTGTGCCAACATTAAAAGTATCTCCAGGAGAACTAGTAGAGGTGGAGGTTGGGACAACGCCAGAGTTATCTGTAGCTGTTGGCTCAGTCCATGTGACAGCAACTCCAGTTGACCCGATTGGGATAGCAATGTTGATGTTATCAGGACACCCATTGATTACAGGGTCAACATTGTCAGTGGTCGCTACAGGATAGGAATGAAGAAGCATGGAAGTTCAGATTTTCATCAAAATACTCTAAGCTTTCAAAAACATAAGACAAGCAAATACATATCTGACAAGAAAGAGAAATTGCATGCACAACTAGCTGACACTGCTCTATGAAGAAAGAACAAAGACAAAATCAACTGTTACCCACTCACCAGATATAGATACAGTAAATATACAGAATGCATTATTTCCTGATCCATCAGTGAATGTATAGCTAACTTGGGTTGTGCCAACACTAAAAACATCTCCAGGAGAACTAGTAGAGGTGAAAGTTGGGACTACACCAGAGTTATCTGTAGCTGTTGGCTCAGTCCATGTGACAGCGACTCCAGTTGAGCCGATTGGGATAGCAATGTTGATGTTATCAGGACACCCAGTGATGACAGGGTCAACATTGTCAGTGGTGGCTAAGATTAATATAGATAACACAATACATGTACAGGTGTTCATGACATAAAGGAACAATTATATTTGAAATAAAGACTGAAAACAATATATACTACAAAGACAACTATAGATTATAGAAGTAAGGGAATATGGAATCCATTCAACAATACAGTGATTCTTGAAAGTACTCAAATGCATTAATCCCAAAATAGATGAATTTATTATATTATTCCAACATATCTGAATAGCCCTAAAAAACTTGCATGCGCCACTAGCTAACAATCTTCTGAAAGGAAGAAATGAGAAAATGTACAATGGTCACCCACTCACCAGATACAGTTACTGTAAATATACAGAATGCATTATTTCCGGATCCATCAGTGAATGTATAGCTAACTTGGGTTGTGCCAACATTAAAAGTATCTCCAGGAGAACTAGTAGAGGTGGAGGTCGGGACTACGCCAGAGTTATCTGTAGCTGTTGGTTCAGTCCATGTGACAGCAACTCCAGTTGAACCAATTGGGATAGCAATGTTGATGTTATCAGGACACCCAGTGATGACAGGGTCAACATTGTCAGTGGTGGCTTAAAATGGGTTTGTTAAGAAAAAAAATGAACAAGATTAGACAAAAAAAATTAGAATTTGACTGACTACTTGACTATGAATTATATGAATGACCAAGAAGTTTTGGAATAAACTAGGAATGTCACAAAATACAATGATAGATGACACAATGAAAAAAAAAAGAGTAAAAGACAATGGAAACATTCTCATTAACAAAGTATAAATGACTTTATAAGAAAAGAAATATGATTATTGAACTAAATAGACAATAAATAATTGTAAAAAAAATATTCAGATTTCAAAATAAGTGACTTCAATACGTAAGAGATTTGCGATTATAAATAGTAACTTACCTGATACAGTCACAGTAAATATACAGAATGCATTATTTCCTGATGAATCAGTGAACGTGTACGCCACTTGGGTTGCGCCAACACCAAAAGTATCTCCAGGAGAACTATTAGAGGTGACAGTTGGGACATCGCCAGAGTTATCTGTTGCTGTTGGCTCAGTCCATGTGACAGCAACTCCAGTTGAACCGATTGGGATAGCAATATTGATGTTATCAGGACACCCACTGATGACAGGGTCAACATTGTCAGTGATAGCTGCATGCATGAACAAATCAAAACATCATAAGATTGCAATAAAGTGAATGTTGAGAGCAAGCAAAATACATGTTCACATCTGCTACCAGTTTTTCTCTACCTGTCTTACTGTTGCTTTTTTTACTTCTTGCTGATTTCTAAAACATCTATAAAGCCTCGCCCTTTTTTTTCAAGGTTCAAACCTCTTTCTAGAGCAAAACTTTGAGTTGTGGAACAATCCAGTGTTTGCAACTTTGCACACTTTTAGAGCAGGACTTCGCAAATTTCGAATTTTTCCTACTTTTTCAAGGAGTAAATAATAATTCCATTATTTTATTAAATCAATGGATATATGAATTTACAGTCTTAAAAATGAATGAATTGACTAGATGCGGCATTTCTAATGTACCCTCAAGGCTATCCAATAACATTCAACAAGTATTGTGCATGTGATTTCAAACTTCATGGGACGAACAGAAAGTTTTGATTTATTTCAGACATGTATCAAAACATATTAATAGTTGTACACCATCACAAATTGTTAAATTGGAAGAAAATAAACATTTGAACTTGAACTTGAACAAAGATCTTCAGTCGCTATTGAAAAATCCAAAACATATACAAAGTTACACCTACAGAACCAGAAAACATACTAATACAATATAATAGAACAATAAAACTAGTAACAGTATAGCAGAGAACTGTGGTTAGTAAAACATACCAGAAGAGGATATAATTATATTGAAAGAACAATCGGCAGTGTTTCCGGCATCATCACTAAAGGTATATGTGACCAAAGTTGTTGTGCCAACAGCAAATGCATCACCAGGTTGGTGAGATGATGTAGTTTGGACGGATCCCGAGTCATCCGTGGCTGTAGGTTCCGACCATGAGACTGCAATGGTCATTATGGAGGCTGAAGGGATCTCTAGAATGATGTCTTCGGGACACCCAGAGACTACTGGTCTGGAAGTATCACCACCACCACCATCTTATCCCATACACAAAATGTATCATAGAAAGTTTTGGAAGAACATCAAAGAGAACATGTACACAGATTTTTAAAATGTTAATATGAATACAAAAACAAATATAAACAAACACAAAATGAAGCACACTTATACAGGTAGAAATATAAGGAAACATTATTCACAGTGACCGGTTAAAAGGCCTCGGGCTACAATACAATAGTGTACATAAGGAAAACATACACACAAGTTCTCAACAAAGTTGATGGACACTGATACTAGATTTTGGAATTTAAGAAAACACGTACAGAGGAACTACCAAAAACAAATTGGAAACAATATGATTTCAAAGGTAAAAAGGAAACAATGTTATAGCAATGAACAATCAGTAATAGGTCTGCGAAATACAATCAAATTAACAGACAATTGTTGTTAACAATTGAGTTTATATCAAGGCACACTAGGCTCAAATGTCAAGTTTCTATAATTGTTAGGAATAAACTGTTTTAACAGTGAAATAAAAAAAAACCACATGTTAGAGGAAACATACCAACACTAGTGATAGTCACATTAAAAGAACAGGTTGCAGAATTTCCAGAGGCATCGGAAAAGGTATAGATTACAGTGGTTAAACCAATTGGGAAAACATCGCCTGGAGAATGCGATGCCACCAAGGCAACAGAACCTGAGTCATCCGTAGCTGTCGGCTCGGTCCAGACTACACTGACATCGGTGACGCCACTGGGAGTCGTCAAGATGACATCACTGGGACAGTCGGTGATAACAGGATCTTCAATGTCTGCAATGGCTGGATGGCATGTGTTATGACAAAATAGATTTTACAAGGGTATGGATAGATACACTGTAGAGAAAGTACATGCATTTAACAGAGCTGAGAAGTCAAAGTTCCACACACACAATGTCAACATGAACATGAAAAGAGACTAAATTTAACACAATCTTCAAACAGCCTTTGAGAGGGGTTTTTTATGCAAATGTTTGAAACAACTCAGATGTATATATTGCTTTGTTTTTCATTGGTACCATCTTGTTTTTTGTTATAAGAAAATCGGTTACTGTTATGAAGTGATAATGAAGAGTGCTTTTGTAAATTGATACTGTCAGTACAGGTACATGTACTGGTAATGAAAGGGAAGTTAGTTAACATATCAGAAACAACCACTGTGAATGTACATATGGGCAATTCCATGAAAAATGTTACCAAGCTCAAAATCACAAAATATGTAATAATTCCAAAAATATATGTGCTACAGTGATACATTTAGTATCATACAACAGAACTCATCGAACTCTATACTTTGAGTGGTATTTGAACATATTTAAAGTATATTTAGACATACTCTTTAAAAAAAACAAAAAAACATTTTCTTGCAAATTTTTCTTATCTCTTTTTGAAAAATGCACAATCTTTGAGTCTCATTATTTCAAAATAAACAGCTCTTCAGAATTAATTCATAGTACCGGTAGTTGATAGTTGAGAAAGGATTAAAAATTACTAGTATTAGCTTTACATTAGTTATCAAATGCTTGTAAGTATAATTATAAGGACCTAAAAAAGTGGTCCGAAACGTTATAAATGTAATGTCAATCATACAACATTCATGGTCCTGTATAGGATACACTGAATCTGTTGTATCTAATTACCTTACAACTTAAACAGGTCCCCAGCACCCATTTCAGAAGAAAATTGGCTTCACTTCATGCTTAAGCTCACAAAATTTTTGACGAATTCATGCGTTGGTAGGTGAAAAGTCATGTCCAAAAATTGTAATGTCTGTAACGGCAAGCATTATGTGTGATAACTACCAAACGATAACTAGACTAATTCAAATTTAAACTGTTAAGTCATCTTCCAATTTGGAATATTATGGCAAATTGTGGCCGATGTCAATGTCAATTAAACAACTCTTGACATCTCTTTGGCTGTTGAAATTGTTGAAAATTACTTAGAAAATTGTATTGTTGTAAAACTGTATATATCAACCCAATATTTTTGTCTAGTTATAAGTAAACTTCAAATAAATAGATTGAATTTTCTCAATATCTTTTGGTAACTTAAAATAATATATAAACATTTTTAGTACATGCAACAGACATACAAACAGGACATACCAGAGACGATTACAATAAAAGAACATGAAGCAGTGTTCCCAGACATATCAGTGAAGGTATATACAATGTTAGTAGATCCAAAAGGGAAGGTGTCTCCTGGAAAGGCATTCTGGGTCACTGTGACTGACCCTGAATTATCGGTGGCTACGGGCTCAGTCCAGGTCACGGTGATATTGCTCGAACCAACTACTGCATCCACTGTGAAGTCAAATGGACAGCCAGTGACCATTGGTGCAAACTCATCAGGAATAGCTAGTGGACACAGGTTAATAGATTTTGTTAGTTTTTATTTTTTATTACTTAAACATAATAATAATAATATACTACAACTTTTATATAGTGACTAAATGTTTATTAGTGCAGCATACTATTTGCCCAGCTATAGCATTGCTACCCAAGTAATTTGTTCATACCAGGGGAGCGTTTCATGAAAGTTGTCAGCACTGACAAGTTGGCTTTCTCCGACAGTTACCATAGTAACAGTCAGAGGCAAGTGCCTCACAGCCAATCAAACCAAGGATTTCACTGAAATTGTCAGCACTGACAATTTAGTCAGTGCTGACAACTTTCATGAAACACCCCCCAGGTATCCATTAATACTTGGATGGAGAGATGTTAATGTATATATTCCCCTTGCCAAAAGACGTGAGTGCTGCAGCGGGAAATGAACTAATGTAGAAATATGATGCAAAATGGTGACCAACCATAGAATTTCTGAAATATGATATTGTGCAAGGGGATAAATGAAACAAAAAGTGTGATGAAACTGAAAATAGGTTAAAATGTGCAGTCAATTCTCTCACTGTAGAAACACTGTAGAAAATGGCACACCTTCAATTTTCCCAAAAAAATTATTGCAAAGATTTATATTGAGGCAATGGATTACACATTTAGATGTGTAATCCATAAGCCCAAACCACTCCCCCCCCCCCCCATGAAAGATCACTGAAAATATATGGCATTCCTTATGAATTTGTATTTGGTTGTTCCTGACATCACATATTTCAAATATGCGTATGAAGAAATGTTCAAGTGTGGGAGTGGGAATGTATTTCAATATTTAGGAATAAAAAAAAAAAAATTCAATATAAGTTTATAAAAAATCTACTTGAATTGATTCATCATGAAAAGAAATCATGTGACATGCTTCACACAGCTTTTTAATACACATACCAGACACAATGACATTGAAAGCGCATGTTGCCATATTTCCTGATGAATCGCTGAATACATATTCAACCTCAGTTGACCCAAAAGGAAAAGAGTCCCCAGGGTTGGCAGATTGAGTAGAGCTTACAGAACCAGAGTCATCGGTAGCAGATGGCTCCGTCCAGGTGACAGAGATATCACTGGATCCAAACACGGCATCAACCTCAATGTCAGACGGACATCCAACGATTACAGGATCAGTATTGTCAAGGTTTGAAGCTGAAGAAAACCATGAAATTTGTACATGAAACAGATCCGAAGGCACATTAGAAATGTCAATCACCGATTCCATGTCGATGTTTGATGATGAGAAATAACATGAAATTAGTATTACAAATATTTACAGAGTATATTAACACAATTTCAATTTCTTTGTTAATTAGGTATAAGATTACTGCATATATGATATAGATTAGGATTTCACAGTTGATAGGATACATATAATAAGGAGACATTCAATTAAATATGTGTTACAAGGTACATAACAGGACAGTTACTAAATTACAGTGAAGATGTACAAATGGGTAATCAATAGGGAAACACTTCAGTTTTGGAAATCAAATGGACATAAGAATGAATGACAAAACAAGGGGAGTATTTCATGAAGTGTCTTGTCAGTGATTGTCAGTCACTGGCAAAGTTCCTCTGAGTCAATCACATGGCAAAGCAAAGGTGCAAACAGACTGTGAAAATCACTGACAATCTGTTTCAGGAAATGCTCCCAAGCAAGGTGTTAAAACACATACCAGGAGAGGTTAGGGTAACGACAAAAGAACAGGTTGCATTGTTGTTGGCCTCATCGGTAAATACGTAGGTAACGATCGTTGAGGTATCCACATCGAATGCCTCACCCGGCTGATGGGTGGAGGAGGATGTGACAGGTCCAGACTCCTCCGTGACTGTAGGCTCTTCCCATGAAATAGAGACAGACTCTATCGTTGCAGAGGGAACTTGGAGATTCACATCCTCTGGGCAGCCAGTAATAACAGGTCCAGTTGAAGAGCTACCAATTGCTGATTAGTGGGAAGTGATTATCACAATAAGTTAGGGATAAACAGAGATTCGGAGAGTAAAAAAGTACATGTCACTGATAAAGTTAAAAGTACAACACACAGATTCTATATAACTGACACAGGACAAAACAAAACTAATACCAAGAAATATATAGACCAAAGCTACGTCATTATCAAGAAAAAGGTGCTTACAAAACCCGAATGTAGTTCATAGAGACCAGAAGAAAGAACATTACATGACAGGTACATGTACAATAGTTGTTTGGTACAATATACAAGAACAATGAGGAAACAAAAACAATCACATGACACTATACATAACCTGTATTTGGATCAATTCTAGAACTCATAAAGGTGGGGACAAATTGCCCGACTTGATATATTGGGGAGGGGTATTTAAACTCACGAGCAACAGTCACTGTAAATGAGCAAGTCACACTGTTTCCTGACGGGTCATATAAGACGTAGCTGATGGTGTTGGTGGTGCCAGCTTGATAAAACTGTGAGGTTGTTGCAGGCCCCGAGAGCTGATTCACCACGCCAGAATCATCAAGAGCACTAGGTGCCTCCCAGGTCACCAATACAAAGTTCTGACCATTGTTGCCAACTGCAATGTTTTGTGGGCAGCTGATCAGGACAGGATCGGTCACATCTGGTGTTCCAACTGAAAGAGCGAGGCAATTAACGTTTTCAATTAGTCAATCCAACCAACATTGTGGCATATTTCCCCAGCTAAAAGAAACAGTTCTGCAAAAACGTGTTTCTATATATATATTTCTCTACATCTGTGTTTAAGGCAAATTTTTCTTCTTTCGTTGTTCGTAATGCGCCTTAACGCCCTCTACCTTCGTCTTTACGTCTATATATGTATTATGACGGAATAAACCCATTCATAGACTTCGCCCTTTCGTAGGATGTAGGCATATATATATATATTAAGCTTCAAATCATAAGAAATTCCAGAGTCTTATCTCACAAAATGAACTGTTTCTATCAAAGTCAATTGCGACACATTTCTGCCCTGCTTTCATGTGGTCAAACGACCTGTGCAGATATTCTAAAATTAAATTTGACCTTATTCATATTTTCATAGTAAGCACAAATGAGATTCACTATTGGCTTCAATGGCTTGATATAATTTAAATATGCTTGGTGTTTGTTCTGTGCAATTTCATGCTCTTCAACCATGCAATCACTATCACCTCATCTTCCTTAAACTGAGGCTCAACTTTGGTTCAATAAATACATTTTGATATCAATAAAATGTGTTGTAAAACATGTTTTAGAATGATTTTAGACCTTTCCTCCTAAACTAGACACATATCTAACTGCATCCCTGCTTACCAGCAATCGTCACTTCAAAGTCGCAGGTGTCTTCGTTGCCAGACGGATCTTCAAATGTATATGTGACAGGGTAGGTTCCTACAGCGAGAGCAGTCAGGGGCGACAGGTTCGTTGTGAACTGGGTCTGTCCTGTTTCATCGCTGGCCGAGGGGGCTGTCCATGTTGGTGTTCCAAGTGAATTACTGGTTGCCACAAAGATGGTGAAGGATGTTGGACAGTTACTGATGACTGGAGGATTGTTGTCTCCATTCACTAGTTCAAAGGAGTAAATCATGAAAAAAAGTCAGTCACTCTGTCATGTTCATTAATTTTCTACTTCTTTCATGCACACGACTTGTTGTTTTAACAATTCATCTCTATGGTGCAACTGTAAGTATTTCAAAAGTTATGCAAAATATTTTGTAACAGTAAATTACACTATTTCGTGGAAGCATTGTGGTGTAGCGGTTCTGACTCTCGCCTTGTAATCAGAGGGCCATGTGTCCCACCGCGGCCTAGCGTCCTTTGGCAAGGCGTTAATCCACACTTTGCCACTCTCGACCCAGGTGTTCAATGGGTACCCGGTAGGATGTGAACGTCAAAGTGATTGGCACATGTGCACCGATAAGCGATTGCCTGGCCAGGATACTCCCCAGGGAGTGGAGATGGTGCACTTTATGTGTGGAAGTGTGATGGACCCTATGACCGAGGTAATAATAATTACAATGTAAAGCGCTTATAAACCGTCGTATGAATAAGAACTATGCAAGTATTAATTCCCAGAAGGAAAAACCAGTAAGACCAGTAAGAATTTTTACTGGTTTCCAGTATATTTTTACTGGGCCAGTTGATTTTTAACTGGACCAGTATTAATCAACTGGAGACCAGTTCAAACAATTGCATTCCAGTTGAAGCAGAGTGGTAATACCAGTTAAATTGTTTTTCATCAAACTGGTGTTACTGGTCCAATAAATAATGATTTTATTTCAAGTCAGATCATTTGACGAATTATGGAAAATGAATCTTGCAATTCAGAGAAAGTTATTATCGTTATCATCATTCTTCTTATAATTATCATAATTATTATTATTATGATTATTATGATCATTGTTGTTATCATTCTTATTGCTGTTATCATTTTTTATCGATAATGTAATTATTATCATTAATATCATCATAATTATCAAGTATTAACATTATCATTAAAATAATAATTTCCTTTAATTATGATTAAGATCAAAGCAAGATACATTCCTCTGATTTAGTCAACTGGTCTAAAGTAATTCATTGTTTGAAATTGAACTGGTCAAGACCAGTAATACCAGTAATTCTGATGATGCTGATCACGTGATTTACCTCATTTGCATATTTCCTATTTAAAAAGGAAAAATCAGGATTTAGAATGGAATATCCTTGCAATGGCACTCATTGTTGTTTAAAAACTTTCCAAATAAATGTGTGATCTAATTCACAATGAAAATGTGTAATTTCATATATCACATTTAAAATATAACCATCTTTTCTATCACATTGCACAGACCATGGTATATAACAAAACAAATGCATATAATAAATTGATCCAGTAAGACCAGTACGAGGACCAGTTTGACCAGTTCGAAGACCAGTGAGACCAGTATAACAACCACCAAAAACAAGACCAGTATAAAATTCCAGTAATTCAAGACCAGTTTAATTTTTAACTGGACCAGTAAAATTTTAACTGGACCAGTATGACCAGTTAGACCAGTAAACCGATGTTCCAATTTCCAGAGTTACCAGTTAAAATTATACTGGTCTAACTGGTCCAGTGGAACTGGTTTTTCCTTCTGGGTTGTTATCATTTTGTAAACATAACAAAATTAACAATACCGGTATGTATTACAAAATAAAAACAAAATCAAATTAATGTTGTATAATTCACTAGTATAGTCTGGAAATTTCTGGGTACAGTTTCCAAGACCGAGGCCAACTATTTCCTCAATACCCTCTGGTGGGTCATATCCCCCCCCCCCCCAATAATTCTGCCTAAAAATACATTATTTTTACTAGGTGCTGTATAAACATGATGATAAATTCCTATAATTATTTTCTGTTGAAATATTCATTTTTCAAACATAATGATCCTCTTTGTGAACAAGCCTCATAATTATATCTCTCTTCCCTATATTCCATATGATTCCGTAATATTGATTGTTCTTAATTTCTTTTCATTCTCATTTCAAATTAAATTCATTGAGTCTGTACTCACTGTACGTGTACATGTACTAGTGTACCTTGTTGAGCATTTTCTATTTTTAAATCCATTATTTTACAAACATGAAGTTGGGATACGGTACTTACATCCAACGCTCACAACAAAGCTGCACACAGCCGGGTTATTCGAAGTATCGCGGAAAACATAGGTAACAGCCGTGAATCCCACGGGAAATGCGGTGCCAGGAAAGTGTGACTGGGTGGTGGTGACAGCGTCTCCGCTGTCATCCGTAGCAGTCGGCTCCGTCCACGTTACTACTCCAGTGTCTAAAAGATTGTCGACCCGTGCGTTCAGGTTTGGCGGGCAGTTGATAACGACTGGTGGTGTAGTATCTGGGGATGAAAAGTTATTTGAAATGTTGGTTATTAATGATCACACCAGTTTTTCGGAAGGAACTGTTATCAACATAAAGGTCCGATATATTACCTTCATTAATCGATCGTTCATGTGGAGGTCGATCGTCTGCCTTTTTTTTTTTTTTTTTAATCTCTCGTGATCTCGCTTACCCGGTACTCCGTCAACTCTGTTGACTTGACCGGCGCGGCGCACACCTTCGCCTCAGAGCTCATCCATGGATACCCGACAGCCCATTTCCGAGAAAGAGCCCGTGCCACGCCCACCTGTTACTCATCTTCATGGACACTCTAACCAGTGGACATCGGTTCGAGAGAGGCAATTAGGGGCGGGGTCTGGGAGAGGGGGGGGGGGTGAGGGGCTTTTTGTAAAAGTTTATTCATTTTATTACACGATATGAGTAAAATGACGCAATAGTGAATAAATTTTAGGTTGCATTCACTAGCCGAGTCTTGACTCGTATCATATCAACGAGACATAACATCCAACTCGTCCAATAAAGATACATGTGTATGCATAGGCGGATCCAGGGGGGGGGGGCCGAGGGGCCCAGGCCCCCCCCTATATTGGCGGAACAAAAAAATGAAGAAAAAAAAGGGAAAGAAAAAAAAAAAAAAAAAGGCCGGGGATCTAAGAAAGGAGGAAAAAGGAAGAGGATAATAAGAGGAGGGAGACGATCGAGTGTCAGGGGAAGACTTTGGAAAATGATTAAAAAATATATTTCATGTCACTACCGGTATATTAAATTTTCGCTCGCGCTTCGCGATCGCATAGCCTGTTCGATGAGATATATGTCTTGCTCAATAGGCTGATATGTAGCTTAAAATATCAAGTTTTGAAGTCAATATACAAAGCATATTTCAGCTCGGAACTCGAGCTTTCATTATTTTGTTTGATTAACAAATTGATTTTTTTT
Organism: Lytechinus pictus; assembly: GCF_037042905.1. Classification (NCBI taxonomy): domain Eukaryota; kingdom Metazoa; phylum Echinodermata; class Echinoidea; order Temnopleuroida; family Toxopneustidae; genus Lytechinus; species Lytechinus pictus. The sequence goes on along the minus strand of NC_087246.1, from coordinate 60,634,600 downwards.
AAGTGCTCTGTAAAATGTCCGTTTTATTGTGTGAATATTATTTGCAGCTTTTTGCGCTGTGCGCTCGCATTATTTGATTTGCCAAGTAGGCCTACATATTATTTTTGTTTAGATTCTTTATAAAAATAATTCTATAAAAAACTACTTAAAAGCCCCCTTTGATTACAGTTTATCAAAAATTTCGTCTCGCGATTTGCGCTCGCATTATTGTTGAAAATATATCAACTTATAAATCCTATTCATGATTACAAAGGTGCTTAAAATATCCAGTTTTCAGGCCTCAATGTCAGCAAATTTCACTCACTCATTAGGCTCATTACTATAAATAAATATGATAATAAAATTTTCATGAATTTCTAATAGCTAAATTGTCCCTTTTTCAGAAAGGAATATCGACAACTTTAATATCGCGCTATTAGGAAGAGGAATAGAAAGATAGTCATAATTTTCATATGACAACATTTCCTTAGGCCTAGAATGTCCAGGTCCTAGGCCAAAATAATAATAAAAATATCAGCTCGCGCTTCGCACTCGCATCATTTATTAAGTGCTATTCACATCCACTTCACAAGTTCCCTACAGTGCTTTAGATAGTGCTTAAATTGACCCTTTTCATACCGAAATATCAAGTGTTTTCCGCTTGCACTTCGCGCTTGCATTATTGATTTTTATGATAAAAAATGAAATGTATTCAGAATGCCCGGATTCTGTCTAACTATAAAAACGCGCACACATTTTTATTGCGATGTATCTTTATTCAAAAACGTGCTAAAATTATCCAGTTTCAGATCAGAATATCAATTTTTTTTTTGCTCGCGCTTTGCGCCCGCATTGTTAATATAGAAAGATACCAAATTACCCATCCTTTTTCAAGATTTACAAATATGAATAGAGTGTCCCATTTTTAGGTCTATTAGTATGCTAATTTCATTGGGGCCACTTTTTCACAGTGAAAGTAAAGTTAGGGTGTATATTTCTTTAATCGCGCCCAGTTTAACACATTTTTATAATTTAAGGGAGCCTATATTCAGTGACGATAAATTCATTTCGAAGTAGGCCTTCTCTCAATATAACACCTTGAATTTAGGCAGGGGCGGTGGAACGTATTTTCGTTTGGGGGGGGGGGGGCAAAGCCAAAAAGGGCACTCATATGCCATGCCAAAAAGGGCATTTTGGTGCAAAGTTATATTTTCACCATGAGATTATCATCTGCGTGAAGAAGTTGTGTGTTTTGTAGTAATTAAGTTGAGCAAAGTTTTTTTTTCCTTTTTTGAAGTGATTTCTTATTGATATTTAAGTTTTATGGGGAAGAATAATCAAATCTGAAGTTACAAAATTCGCTTTTTGGTCAATTATGGACCTAATTACTGTTAAAAGGGCATCCTTGCGATATGTTGCCAGCGCGAATCACGAGCTCAAACTTTTTGAAATTTCATGTAATAAGACACCACAAAAAGTAAACATTCCCAGCAGTTTTTGTAATCACGAAAAGAAGGATGTGAATCTAAAGAATAACGCGAACGCGACGAGCTGAAATTTTTAAGATACTGACCAGAAAATGAACATTTTAAAGACTGCATTTAGTGATTCATGAATAGGACACGGGCTACATATCTCACCAATCGAATAATGCGAGTGCGAAGCGCGAGCTGAAAATTTGTTTTATTCTTACCAGAAAACTGGACATTCTAGGCATTTTATGACTACCTTAATGAACAATAATTGGTGCGAGTGCAAAACGAGAGTAAAAATTGTGATATTCCAACCTGAAAACTAGACATTCTATGCATTTTTGTAACCATGAACATAACGAATACATTTTACTAAACAATAACTGATGCGAGCGCAAAGGGCGAGCCAAAAAAAATGTGATTTTCTATACTAAAATGTATGTTTTACTTAAAAAATGGCATTTCACTTTGAAAAAGGACCCATTTCATTTTGAAAATAGGGCATTTTCCATTTTCTAAAAAGGGCATTTTTTCCCACCGGGATTTTTGGGGGGCATCCCCCCCCCCGGTTCCACCGCCTCTGCTTGAGTTGCATTAAGCCGAACTTGATTGAATTCGGTTGCCCAATAATATTTTTCCCTGCATTGCCATAATAAATCGCGCCATCGTTTTTACCTCCAAATCACGGACTTTATTTTTAGTATGCGGCATATTGTCTCAAAAGACTTTGCAATAATTTTTTTCTAAAATATATTTTAAGAACAACATGGAAAAAGAAACCTCAGTAAAATAGTGAACCACGTAAAAATATATTGTCAAACCTCTTGCCATATCGCTCGCAAATTTTGGTTAATCTCGAGTATGATTGCAAATTACGTAATATGTTATACCACTGAGAGTTTTCTTTTTTTTGTTATATCGGAGAGTCAATTGCACATTTCATCTGTTGGCATTGTGGATTAAGGAATACCTCCTTATCGTTGCACATTGATTCAATTTGAGTGTTTATGCTTTCCTAAACCAAACATTCTTGACATAAGATGCGATGAGGGGGTCCCAATTCAATTTACTTTTTGGACTAAGGCCTACTTATAAGGGTCTATAATGTTTATAATAATACATTGAGCTAGGATGAGTCGTCCGAGTTCAAAATGTAAGGTTATATTTAAACAACAAACACACCGAACAATAATCTAACAGTTCACAAAGTCGAAAAAATACAAACGACCATATCTCACAGCAAACTGATAAAAATGTTTTTATTGTAATACGAATTTGATAGATGAATTTCTATCCAATGTTGAGTGAGCTGTCAACAAACCATCGGATATAAATTCTTATTTGCCTGTGATAGGCAAAATAATGTGGTCAAACAGTGCAGAGGTTTCGCATCTCTCGAATCATATTCGAGAGTAAAATATTTACAATAATATGAATGAAAAATGAATATATCTGCTATTTAGAAAGAAACTTGATAACAGACTAACTTTTGTGAAGAATGGGGACTAAATATTGGAACATCGTCATTATTTTTGTTATTATAATTATCATTAACATCATTACTATAATTATTATTACACTTTATGAAAAGTTTATCAGTGATATCATTGAGTAATGTGTTCTGAGCCAATTGGACAGTAGGACTTGCTGTAGCTTATAACAGTAGCCACTCAATATTAGTCACTACTCGTGAAATGCGCCATAAAAACCCCTGTATCAATGGAGAGACATATAGCCTCCTCCGGGAAATCCACCGAAAGAGGAATAGTTAGTGTGAATCGTTATAATTGCCGAAAGAGCGTTCTCGTATATCATTTGGATTATGAATTACAAGAATTCTATAGAACACGGAGAAGTGGTTTGGGAGAATAATTTGTACGAACGATATTTTTTGTATTCAAGTACCGCGCAGAATTAAGAAATTTAAATCAAATTTACATATTTTCGAACAAGAATGATGGACACGGACTCAATATTGCTGACATCACGGCCCTGGGAAGCAGGGGTGCTGAAGCAGCCCCAATATTTTCATGGGGGTGCTTCGTGTATTATTTTTCGTTTGCAGCACCCCCTGGAATACTAGTAGGTGTGGGATATTGATAAATGTTAACAAAAATGCGCCCCCTTTTTGTTTTTGCTTGTCAAATTTATCGGGACCAAAATAACCTTCGTTTTTTAGTGGATTTTTTTAAACTTTAACTTGTCAAATTTACATCAGTACCCCCCATTAGAATATCGTTCCCAGGGCCCTGCCCAACCCCCGTGTATTTTCTCCCTGATCTTTAATCCTATATACAGTGCGCCCCCCCCCCCAAAAAAAAAAAATATATATATGTATATATAAACTCCTCAAAAAAAGTTTGGAAATCTGATTGGATCGATAATTCCTCCTCGGTTTTAGTATATATCAATGTGTAATTAATATCAATGAATATATCATTTAATTCTCTTTAAAATGATACCCTACATGATATGATTATGGTTCACATGGAGGTGCAGCGCCTTGAAATGTGGGGGCAAGGTCAAAATTCAAAAGTTGCAAAATGACACAATATTGAAAGTCACTGTTCATTTTTCCGCGGTAATGAGTGAGTTTCTCAGCGGGTTCTTTTGACTTTGATCGATAATCCCTCCTCGGGTTTAGTAAATATCAATGTGTAATTAATATAAATAAATAGATCATTTAATTCTCTTTAAAATGATACCCTACATGATATGATTATGGTTCACATGGAGGTGCAGTGCCTTGAAATGTGGGGCAATGTCTAACTTCAAAAGTTGCAAAATGACACAATATTGAAAGTCACTGTTCTTTTTTCCGTGGTGATGAGTGAGTTTCTCAGCGGTTAAGTTCTTTTAAGTGTTTTCATGCACCTTAACATCAACATTAACATGCAATCAAACACATCTCCGCATAAGCAAAACACATAAGAAACAAACAAACATGCATGGGTATTTTAAACCACGACTCAAACCATGTTATCTCACAGAACCATCACTATATAAAGCCACAACAAACATAAACAAATGAAGAAGCAGGGGCTTGATTTGAATGGATTTTCATCTGTATTGGCACAGACAAAAGAATCATCTTCTGTATTGACCCTTCATGACTATTTCTGCTCGTTTTGCAGCTTTCATTTCAGACCTAATCCAACACTTTTGAATCCTGCTCTTTTCGTGATTGCATGATCATAGCAAGCATGGTATCATTTTAAAGAGAATTAAATGATCTTTTGAATAAAATCAAATATGCATAGTGTAAAATTGGGAGTTGGGAGAAATTAATGGCGAAACTCAGATTTCCAAACTTTTTTGCTCGTTTTGCAGCTTTTCATTTCAAACCTCATCCAACAATTTCGAATCCTGCTCTTTTCGTGATGGCATGATCATAACAAGCAAGGTATCATTTTAAAGAAAATTAAATGATCTTTTGAATGATGTCAAATATGCTTTGTGTAAAATTGGGAGTTTGGAGAAATTAATGGCCAACTCAGATTTCCTAACTTTATTTGACGGGTATATATATATATATATACATACACTTTTGAAACGGATGCCAACTAAAAATATATGTCATCCTAAGGGGGAAGGCTTATATATATCAAAAGACAATAAACTCATTTTTTAAATGACGCCAAAAGTCGAAAAACCATTCATTCTACAATGAGTACTGCCCACTTAAACAAAGGGTATGGAAATTAGGCTGGGCAGGAATTAGCTTTCCATTTTTTTTGGCTTCTGAGAGGTGGGTCCATAAGAACTTTCAAGTTGGGGATGTTGTGATACATTTATGGTTGTATCAACAATATATATGAGTTATTTAATTGAAATTTAGCGCATGAGTGAACAAGAATTGCAGATTTTATGTTGTGGATCTCATCAGTGTGTCCATGGGAGTAAGGATAAAGTGAATGGTACCTGTTGCATGCACGGGGTGAGATCAGGTTAGACTTGAAAGGACATTCTTCCTCTTCTTGTTGTCACATACCCCCCCCCCCCCAGCACTTTCCACCTCTTTTTCACTCACTTCACTCACTTACACGGGTTGAGATAGGGTAAGACTTGAAAGTCAATTATCGATAAAAGCCAGATTTCTAAACTTCTTTTGAGGAGTTTATTTATATATTTCGCTTGTCAAATTTACATCAGCAACTCCAGTAAAAAAAAAAACATCCCAGGGCTCTGGCTGACATACTTTCACAGTAAAACTAAACCACAATATCACTCTTTTTCTTTCCATTAAATTATTGAAACATGTATAACTTGGCTTTTTCTATTTTTCATTTAATATTTGTATATTGCCTTAATTAATTTTCTAAAGATGCAAAAAAATATGGTGTGCATGTACTGGAATAAAATTATTGGCAGGGTGATGAGGCCCAATGATAAGTGTCCAATCCTTGAATCACAAAGTCCGGGGTTCGAATCCCAACTCTGTCATCCTTTGGCAAGGCCTTTTCTACATGCCACTCTCCAACCAGGTGTAATAAACTGGTAAATGGGTACCCATTTGGAAGAAATTCGTTGAATGATCGAGCGTCAGATCATGGTAACTGTACTAAAACTGGGGTAATAGTATGCAGTTATTATGCAGTAATAATTATTACAAAAGTTATTATTATAAAATCCCTATAAGCTATTTGCATCTTGTGCACTCCGGCGATTTTTAAAAGGTTACTTTTTCCCATGTTTCATCATACTGCTACTGCTAAATTCATTAACTTATCATGATGAACTATGACTTAGCTGTAAATTGTACTTCAACAAATAAGAGAAATTACTATTTCATCTGATCAACTCGGTTCCAGTAATTTTTTCTGAGTCCTCATTACCACTTTGTAATCGCTCTCGGGTTTACAATTAAAGGGATGCTCCGGGCTGAAGATATTTATATCTCAATAAATGGAGTAAAATTCACAAAGCAAAATGCTGAAAATTTGATCAAAATAAAAAAAACAAATAACAAAGTTATTGAATTTTAAAGATTTGCATTATTCCGGTGAAACCGTTACAGGCATGTCTTCATGAATATCCATTAGGTGGGTTGATGATGTAATATCCCCACTTCTTCTTTTGTATTTCATTATTTGAAATCAGGTTTTTCTTTGAAAAAAATTCTACTAAGAACTAAAACAATCGGATTGCAACTGATTAAGGGCATGAGGTATTTCTTGCTGCAACTTATTTCGTCATAATGGAGACACATCATTTACACATTTATGAAAAAAAGAAAAAAAATATGATTTTATGTACATGTAATAACATGAGAAAAAGGAAAGTGGGGATGTAACATCATCAGCCCACCTAATGAATATTCATGAAGACATGTCTAGAACTGTTTCACCAGAATAATGCAAATCTTTAGAATTCAATAACTTTCTAATTTGTTATCCGATCTTGATCAAATTTTCAGCATTTTGCTTTGTGAATTTTACTCTATTTATCTAGATATGAATATAATCAGCCCGGAGCATCCCTTTAACTTCCGATGGGTCAATGCAGGTAAAGGATAGTCCAGGGGCGGGGGACTGGGTGGGCATCAGCCACCGCCTCCCCTCCTGTATTTTTTCTTTCAAAACTGTGTACAAAACTGTAAAAATGACCATCCGATTGTGATTTTTTGCATGGTCAGCCCCCTCCCACTTTTGGCTCAGCCCCCCTCTCTTCTCCACTTTCAAACCTGTTCTGCGGCCCCTGTACTCAATAAAAGTCATCATGTGATTAGCTAACGCAAGACCACTCGAGCCCAATTGTCTTGTTTGGTCATGTTTGGCCACGCCTATTCTATAGAAAGGCCTGATTTTTGACAGCCTGTCTTACTATTCTCCCAAAACCTGAACAACAATAGAGCTTCCAAGACCAATTGAAATGGATGAGTTTGCATCAACGAGTTTTTACATGCGGGCATCGATCTCTGTGCCAACAGACGCGAATCGTCATTACGTATATACAAAAAGGAACTTACGAAAACTTTGAGTTGGCCTACCTTACTTAACCCGGTTGCTTCATCCATTATAATGGATATTCGCAAAAGAATTATAGGCCTGTGATTAACGACATGGCATTTGAAGATTAATAGGCCTTCAAAAAACAATGTCTTTAAATATCAAATAGAAGTAGGCCCTATAAGTTAATATTGGCGGAAGATGTGTTCAAATCTTAGGACTGCTGTTATGGCAAAACACCACTCAAAGGCAATTTAACTTTAATTCTATATTTGTCATCCGAATTACTATAAGTTCGAACGTTATTTCCATTTAATATCTAATTATTCAAGAAGAACCTGTTGAAGTAAATTTGAGAATATCAGCATGAAATTCTTTTAAAGAAATGCACATATAGTTACCGATAATGCGGAGCCTATAACATTTTCATTTATTTGAATGTAGGATAAAAGCTAGAGCACAGATGATTAACTGCTTTGCTCGAGGGCATAAGTGCCATGGGCGGGGATCGACTGCCGACTTCCATGTGTCTTGTCAGGCGCCTTAGCCCACTCGGCCACTGCAACTCCACAACATGAAAATCTTAATGCATTAATCCCCATCCATTCTCTTCAATTACAAATCAAAATAAATATGGAATAGATTCGTGAGAGATGTTTATTTTCGTCGATAAACGATGAACATGACCAGGCCGTCATCTTCATATGTTTGTAATCATTAATTAGGATCGCCAATTATTAAGCCAATTATGTTTAAAGACCAACTCTTTGGATTATGTAATTTTGTCGTCAGATATTAAAAAAAAATTTTGCCCTCAACTTGCTCCATAGAAATTCTATTCGTAGTCGGTATTATGAAATCATTCGTAGACAAACACTTTTTATTAGATTATACGGATTATATTGAGAAAAACATGAACAATCATGAATTTATAAGCAGTCACTGATCCCCCTAAACACGACAACACGATTCATACTTTACAAGGACATGAAGCGTCATGTCGAGATTCTTGAGGACATGCATTCATATAAAACCATTCTTTGGGTGTGTCTATGCTACTGTGTTCTTGTTTTTCATAAGATGAATTACTTCTATTCTTCTTCAGAATAATAGGATACTCTCCTTTTTGCTTTCTCTTGCGTAAAGTCCACTGGATTGCAAGTGAACTCAGGAAGCTCAGTCCAATTTAAAGAATTAATGTACCGTTACATTCGTATCTGGAATAATCACGCTTATGTAACTGTAGGGGGAAAACGTCTTACAACTCCTTTCATGAAACGCTCCCCATGTGTGTGTGTGTGTGTGAGTGTGTGTGGGTGTTTCTGTTTTTTTTTTAGAGGACGTGTCATACAGATTTCACAACATTATATCATGAATTAGTGTCATATCATTAATTGGAATGAGCGAAAAAACATGTTTTGGGGCTATATTTCAGTGTCCAAAGTGTAGAGTTGTACATGTGGCGTCACCACTGATCTGTATAATAACAGTGACCAGATCAGTGCAAGCATCACAGATCTGGCATTGCCAATGGCAGGATCTCCGTAGCATTAGTACTCTTGACATTCACTAAAATGCTCATATCTTCTTATTCTGTAATTTTTCCTTCACACAATCCAACTTTTACCACAAGGTTTCATCCTACCTCTAATAGGCGTTTCAGAATAGGTTTGAAATCTTTTCTTTTTTTTACGACCTAAAATAATGGCTATGTACATGTAATGATTGTTCCTTCATTTTTACTTCTATTATTAAAAGTGCTTGACATGTTCACACTACCCTTTACAATGGGCTATTTTCGTTGGTATATTGACAATATAGGGTAAAAAACTAACAAATAGTGGTTATCAGCATAATCTATTTCATCTAAAGGTGTTTGAACATGTTTAAAGAAACAGAAACAGCATTCGAACATTTTTTTCAGAATTGGGTAAATAAATAGCCAACTCTTCATTATATGAGCCTAATTCTTATTTTGTCATAATAACACATGCATATTTCGCAGGGTTCTGTAGAATGCACGTGATAATTATGTACCTGGTAGCGATGACTTTGAAGACCTCCGCCTCTTTTCCTCAATGAGTGTTCCAAATCAAACACAATAGCACAAGTTATTTTTTTCAAAGACAGGTATTACGTAATAGAACCGGTGACTGTTATAAAAGAATTGTATAGAAGTAAAGGTAGGTTGTAAAGAAGGAAATAACCAAATGTCTTAATGAATGCAAAGCTCTTTAAAATCACTTTCGTATAGAAGTTGTAACTGTTTAAGTGCAAGTCCTACCTGTGCAATATATTTGAAGGACATTAAACAAAATCTTATTTATTCTCATAAAGATAGTGGCCAGTATATTCAAATCTACATGTTAAAAATGTCACATTAGTAAACATTTTTAAACGTTTTTCTCATTCCTATTTACTTTGTTCGGAACGGTACATTCAGAGTGTGCTTGCTTTTGCTTGAATAGCTGACTCAGTCTACCAATAAGTCTAGAGCTCCACCTGTATATATTTTATATCTAATTTCTACCATGACATACTCTGTCAACCTGAATTGTCTACAGCAGCCTACGGGAGAAGTGAATAAGCCCGTCCTTAATTTTCAGACCAGAGTAGCAAAATAAAATTATATGAAATATTATGGGCGTATTATTTTGCGCTTATCGCCGAGTATCCTTTCATTCTTAATATCAAGAATTTTTCGCCTATTTTCAATAAACATGCTCAATAAAATGTAAAGATTCAGTACAATCTCTTGCAGTTGCGCTACACTTTTTTTCTACCTTGCTCTCATTTTGATTCGATATACTTTCTACAGTCATCATCTGGTCACACCCCCCCTCACACACACACACACACACCCCTACATACAAACACTCACCTTGAAATCCCAAATATGTTCTGTTTGTGCTATACAAACGGATTAAGAACAAATTCAAGATATACTTTCAAATTTGTTTGGATTATTGTCTTGTCAGATTAATCGTGATCTAAATCAGATTAATGATTAATGTACAGTATTAGGCCTCTACAGGGCGTTACTCTCTTTCTTTATCCAACTATCGCCTGAAGATGAAAAGCTCTCGTTTCACTCCATACGCAAATATCAAGCGTCGTTGCTCTTCTGATCAATAAACTCTGTGCGGTATAAGCGCCGAATCAATAAAATAAATCGAATCAAACAGGCCTTAAAATTTCATTTTAACCACACGAGTTATAATCTGCACAATTAAAACTGGGAGGCACACCGATCCCATTAGGACAGTACAGTGGACAATCTCAAATTCAACCCACTCCCCGGTGGAAAAAGAAGTGGAAAAGGAGTCTAACAATTTCGTAATTCCATTCTGGGCATTAAGATCAGAAGATTCTGCGCAAGATCACTAAAGTGACATATATTGGTTTAACATTCAATGAGATAAGCACCTTCATTGGTGTACTATTCTCGTCACCTGGTCTATTCAATTTCTTCATCCTGCTATGTGAGGCATGCTTACATAATATCTTGCTTTGAAATCTGCCTATCATAATGAAAGAAATAAAAGGCCTTTTGACCCAAATTGCCCACGAAGTAACTACGATCTCGTCTATATGAAGGCATTTTCAGAACCCATGCCCGAATGGAGAAACCAACAAGGAGGGTTTTAACTCAAACGCATCCGCAAAAATTGTGTTCGGTTTAAACTTTTTGTTTACTGATCATGTAATCTTGGTATGTCCAGTTTCCTTCATACACATCTTACCATTCTCATAAGCCCATTCTTGCACAACCATTGCCTTTCACTAGTCAGACTCTGGATATTCCATGCATACTTTGAATGTTGAGATTAATGACTGAGATGCTCAGCAAAATATTTAAACCACTCACACCTATTACACAATTTGTAGATTGACTTAGGTATTTTTCTACCCAAAACGTCTACCTAGGCACCCTTATTTCTACTTTAGACATCAAAAGTAATTTTAAAAAATATTCACAATGCAGTATAGTGGCGGATCCAAGGACACCCCTTGAGTATTTTTTTTTACCCAAAATGAATGTAAAAATTGAAGAGTTATGACCCTTTTTTCTTATCGAATTCTTTGTTTAGAGGAAAAGGTGTGCCCTTTGTGGGCCCTTCTAATAGAGAGACATTTTGTATCCTCCATAGAGAGACATTTTGTATCCTCCGGTGTCATTGTGTACAATGAAAAAATGCACAAAATTCCTCATAAAGATGCCTGGAAATGACCTGCTAAAATGTCTCCTCGATAAATTGTAAACTATTTTGTAAACTGTAAACTATAAGATTGTTAATCGATAGTTATTGGTAATGTTTTCTAGTTTAATTTTATCTCAGTAATTTAAGAAATAGTGCGAGTCATTTTCAAATATGTATTTGTTAATTTGAAATTTTCTCATAGAAATAATAGCACTGAAATGTTACTTAATGTAACCATCTTATTTTTAGAACACGCATAATTACATGGCCATACTAGTAGAGCGTCATTTAAGCTTCAGCATTCTTTCCACAATAACACCTGTCATGACATAAAGAACATAATTATCACTTTAAAATATGTCCATTTTATTGGAAACATTGTCTTTTGGCAAACTGAGCCAAATGTATACAAAATAATTACAACCGGGTACGAGAAAACTGTTGTAGTCATGAAGGTAAAACTTTTGACACGATACATACGATCATGACAAATCGTATTTAGATGAAAGTTAAAAAGGACATGATGGTTGGTATAGAGGACCTCAGGAAAATAACTTAAAATTGGAACATCTATTTATATATCATTGTACAATCCATTATCAACGTTCTATGAGGCATAACTATAAACGTAATCGTATCTTACCTTGAGCTTGAGCCATACTGAATATGACAAGGAGAACGGCGAGGTACAGAACAGTTCTCTCCATTTTGAAAGAAAATTTTCGTCGACGTTTTCCTAAGAAAATGATAACTATCTTTCGACCCTGGCGGGTTGAAAGAAAAATCAGGAGTTTAAAAAGCCAGAAGGGATGTAGAATGTCCGCAAGAATGGATCCCTAAAATATCCCCTTCCCGAACCTCGAAAAGTGGCCGGACTTCTCAAGGAGGAAACGAATAACCTCGCTCAAAAAACGGGGTCGATTCCAGTGAAAAAAGGGAGTGGTCGGGATGAGTCTCTTCCTTTCTATGCACCGATCCCGACTGACGTAAATTTTCCCCGATCTTGGTTTTAAACCATGCATTTCTTCAGCCCAAGAAAGTGAATAGAGAAGATGCGCTCTACTGATCAGACACTATTCATCCTTTTATTCTTTATCCCGTTGTCCTCTGCTTGTTTGTGAAAAGGTTTTACAAACCCCTTTCATCTTTTGTCCACAACTCCCCTCTCATTCTCTCTCCCTCTCTCTCTCTTTCTATCCAGCTCTCCGGTTTCTCACGATCATGCCTGAGAACATATTTGTACAAAAGCATGACTGTCGTTAGATTTGCTATAAGATCAAGTATTTTGTTTGTATACGAATCATTAAGTTTCGGTATGAAATTCATAAACATGAAAAAATAGATCTAAATACATGTATTAAAAAACAGGATAGCAATTTGGCAAACTGTTTGCTATGCAAAAAGTCACATAAGAAATAGATAAATAAGAGTCATTTTCTTTCATCAATGTTTGACGAGTCCGTATTATCGGTCAGTCGTCGTTGCAATAGGGCGGCGTATGGATAGTGACAAATGTACATTTATTCATACCCTCGTTTCATCATGAAGATCAGATGTGATTACCATTTCAACATGCTTTTATATATTTAGGTACTCGAAACAATTATTATAGACACCCTGTAAAAACACGAGTTACACAAGTTTATCCATGGGGAGAATATTCAGTTTCGATGACCCTTGAGGTGATGAAGTAGATGATGATGTAGTCACACCAACGAATCCAACTCTAATCTTCAAGACAGTCGATACAAGCGAGAGGGCCGCTAATCGATAGAGCTATAGCTAAGTGACTGTTTTTCAATTAAACATATATATTATGTATGTATGTGTATAAATGTAAGAAATAAGAATATATATTCCTTGGAAAATAAATAATTATGGAATCAATCTTTTTGAGAACAAATTGAATTGATTTAGAATTTATTCATGACATTGTTTTACTTCATTTTTGTTAAGAATTGTCAAATGTATGGATGTGTTGATCACAATAATTGTACTGTACGTTCAAACCAAGATTTGTAATTATGGTGTAATTTGATTTGATACCGTTTTTTAATTTATGATCATGAATGTAATATTTTACTATGTTCAAATTTGTTTGATGAGAGAAGAAAATAAAAAATTAATAAAAAAAGACAGTTGACCACCAGGCCGTGTATTAATACAATATATATTTTTAGATAAAAATTTGGAGGAAACGGGAGCAATTGCCCCAAATCCACTGCAGACTTCCATAAAATCACGTTTTATAAAGCGCTTTTTGCATCCAACTAGATGCAGAAATTAAGGTAGGGGAGTAATACTTTAATATTGCTTGATTAAAATAGATAATGTAGATATGTAAATGGATGATAACTCACACCAATACAAACGTCTTGTTATTAAAGATGGAGTTAAGCTTTACTAGCATTCACTTTGTAAAATTAATATACATAACTTCTTTTGCAAGAGAAATCGAGTTGATCAGTTCATTTTAATTCCACCAAAAAAAAACAACAACAAAGAAATTACGATGGAAAAAATAAATCTATTCATCTGGACTTACTTGTTGAAGCAGAGGACAGTTTCAACAAGTAAGTCCAGATGAATAGATTTATTTTTTCCATCGTAATTTGACTTTTCCTGGATGAATCAAAACATACATCAGTTTAACAACAAAGAAACAAAAGATTCAGCACCGCGAAACAAATGAAATGATAGAAGCTAATTAGTAAAAAAAAATGATTTAATTCTTTGTTACATATTGTAGAGGAAATGATGCAAAGTTTATAATTGAACTTAGCAGTCTTACTCTGCTAAGAAGATCATGAATGGAAAGAAATGAATGAATCATTGATTGGTTATTGTATTAAGGAAGAGTATGCGTGCCTATTCACGGAGATAAATCAGCTCTCTTAAGTCAACAAAATCAAAGACTCTTTAAAGTTTCGCCCATGATCCCATTTGAGTTCTAACCCAAACTTTAAATATTTATCAAGCGAGCCCGGCGTACCACGCATAAAAAGTTTGAAGAGATGTTTTATATTCTTCTTTGAATTCAAAGAGATTGCTAAGGGTGGAATCGCTTAATATGGCGTTACACTATCAGTTTTAACAATGAATCATTAAAACGTGTCGGTGTACGCTCCTCAGGAGTATGATTATTTTTTTATTTATACACCGGGTGTACAATCATGACAATAGAAATACGAAGAACTATGGTGTTTTAATCAACCTATGAAAAAGATCTGTTTACCCTTTAAAAGCATAAATAAAGACGACATGGTCATTAATGTACTTGAAGGACAATGAAGTTATTTGTACTGATAGAATGAAATGTAGTAGACTTTTTTTGCATCCATCTTTCTTCGATTCAATATAAAAATTATCTTCATAAAAACAGATAACCATAAGGTTTTTCTCGATCTCGATATGATAATTATGTACACTGACTATATATTTATCTATAAAATTTGTGATGGGAAATATAAGATAATATAAGATGGAAAGATTTAAAATTAGTTAATGTAACATCTGAATCTAAGTGAAGTACATCAATTTTGGATAGAGGGGAGCAAGTGGGCATATGCGTCGGAATGACATAAAAGGCAGATAAACATTACGGATAGGCCTGAATGAAAAAAATGGTTTAACATTGTTTCAACGCCCAAGTAGCCAATGTATGCTTTGAATGCTAAAAGAAAATGGCATGATCATTCCCCCTGCCCCAGCCACCCCCCCAAAAAAAGTACGCTTTAATTATTTGACGTCCGGTTATCACTCTTAAACAAGAGACCTACTTAGAGAAAGTGATTTATTCTAAAACATTGATAGCAATTTGCGGTAAGTAAAAGGATATTGGCAATGCATTGGGGTTCAAGAATGTCGGGTATTATGGAAGAGACTAAAGCCTCTTTCACGCGGACCCTTCCAATTTTGAAAAGGAGCTTGTTATATCGATTGTGGTTACCAGAATTCCTGTACATGGACAACGGTGATCGGCGGCAAGCGAAGGATAACAGACCAGATTATATGGTTTAGAAATTGATCTTCTGAATTTCATTCATACCCTAACAAGTAAACCCTCTTCGACAATTAACATCATTTTTATGTAACAGGTTTACGACACGTATCGCTGATCGGGAACCGGAAAACTAAATAATTGATATAAAAACTTGAACCACCTCACCAAAATCTAGGAGAACACATATAGATTTTAAAAGAATTGATCCATGCAAAATCATAATTTAGTGTTTGGTTTTCCTCGCTGAATTATTTACATAATTACGTTTACACTTAAGATAATGCAAATACTTTATTTACCCATATGCTAATCAGTATTCTGTCGGCATGCATAAAAAAGCGCATTCATGTTAATGAATTCGTACTTGTCTTATCCAATTTCATTTCAAACAAGGACTTAGGCTTAATTGTTCTTTGTATATTATCATATTATTTCACAGTACATTTTTCAAGCAGGATGAAGACGGATACTTTGGCACAATCTGAAGGCACCCATGCCCATTGGTGATATGACAGAAACAAATTTACTTCCGCCAGTCTTTCCTCTGAAGACCCTGGAATTTCCCAACCCTGGGATCGCGTATAGATACTAATTACTTAAAGCGATGCAATACAAATCCGATCAGAGAAGCCACCATATGCCACAGCCTTTTATACAAAACATTTTGAAAAAAAAAAAAAAAATCTGTCTGTTAAAGAGAATGAAAACCACAAATCTTGAGACTAAAAAATAATTGCAAATGCACTTTCTGATCACTCGACAAAGGAAATCGGAATTAACTGTATTCGGGGATTTGTATGCCCATTGTTACGAAGATAAGGTGTCTCGTTGATAAAGACATAAAGAAAAGTATTTGAAATAGGTTACCGCCCCTATACGCACCCATCAGCGTCTGACAATACAGCAGCACAATACATTACCACCACCACCACCAACACCATCATAACGACCATGAACAACACAACCACCAACACCATATGTCACCATCCATCACTACAACCATCATCACCATTACCAACAACAAAACAAAAGTGTAACTAATTTTTTTTGTAACACCTTAATTTATTTTGAAAAAAATATAATAAAACCTAAATCCCAAAACTAAACAAATCCTAATTATAATCTTCACATGATCTTGAACCAAAAGCTCTAATTCTAACCCCATGCCATCTGAGATATTAAGACAGGAGCAAATGTCACAGGAGCCTATGTCGTGTCATCGATCTGAGACCCGTTGCCGAAATAGTTGCGTAACGCTGCAGTCACATTTCCCCTATGGCGGCCGTACGGCGAGTCGAAAACAGCCATTTTATTAAGTTTTATTCAAATTACCTGTATGTAACTGGTTCAAAAAAATGTTAAAACAGCTGTTTTTGACTCGCCGTACGGGAAATGTGACCGCGCCATAAATATACCTCAAATTATATGGCGACTTTCTCGCCTGCGATAATTGCTCCTTCCCTAAAGATGGAGGTTGGAGTTATGATAGAATATTTGGTTTAGACTGATATATTTAAAATTAAAATTGAAATCGTTTAGCAAGAAAATTTCATAGCAGCCTTTCAAATTTAAAACAGAAAATGTATGCAATATCAAGAATCATAACAAAAATGGCATATTAAAGTAATAAAATAATCGTTGGTGAAATAAAAAGAAAAGAATAGAATGGGATAACAGTAATTTAAAGGTCAGGTTCACCCCCCAAAAAATTATTGATTTGAATATATAGAGAAAAATCAAACTAGCATGACATTTGAAAGTTTTGCTTATTTTTCACAAAGCAGTTATATGCACAGCTCAGTGACGGGCAAATGAGAATGTCGATGATATCCCCCACTCACTTTTTTTTCCAGTGTTTGAATTAAACAATATTTCGTTTTTTACAGATTTGACAACAAGAGCCAATTTGACTGAACCATATATTATTAAATTAACGCTACTTCCAAATGGTCAGGGAGGAAATCATCTTTGTTCCACTTGACAATGAGGAGAGAATCAAAATATTTCATATTTCATATAATACAATACAAAAGAAGTAGAGAGTGCATTGATGACGTCATCAATCTCCTCATTTGCATACCGTCCAGGGTCCCGTAACACAAAGGTTAGCAATTAATCGTACGCTTGATTTTCACGATTGATTGTACATTGTAGTCAATGGAATCAATCGTAGAAAAAACAATTCTACGATCATTGCTAAGCTTTGTGTTACGGGACCCTGGATGTGCATATAACTGTTTTGCGAAATTAAGCAAAACTCCGGGCAAAGTTTTAAAATATCATAACTTTCTTATTTTACATCCGATTGTGTTGAAGTTATGTTCGTTGGATTTTTCTATTTCTATTAAAATAATTTTTTTTGGGAGGTGGACTTGTCCTCTAAGACAATTGTAACCATAATATAATTCTATGGTGATAAAGTAGAAATGTGCTTGAGTGAAATCAGAAACAGAAATTATAAACAAATAGGGTATTTCTTTAAAGAAAAGGGGAAGAGATTTCGATAAACTTGTTTGAACTAATGGGAATCTTTTTAATGAGAAAAGACATGTTAAGATATGTGTATCATCAAAAGACAATTTAGTGTGTGGATTATCGATAGGAGCAATTGTTGCAAGAGAAAATGTCATGCTGGAAACGGTCGTAATAATTGCAGGAAAGTCATTTTGGTTGAAGATGTATTTGATTTCTGGACTTTCGTTGGATTGCAATTCTTTCTAAAGCGGGGTTCTGCAGGCTTAACCCTATAAGGACTGGGCTATTTGAGATGTATTGAGGACTATGCCCCCCCCCCCTCTGATCTCAGACACCGTTCGCGCGATCGCGCCGAAATTTGCCACGCGCATTCTTTACCACATAAACTACAAGCCAGTATAAAAAAAATGAAAATAATTATTTCTTATTCATTATGGATAAAATATGCAAATCTATTCTTGAAATTTTGCAAATTTGACACCCAATTTAACTTTAAATTTTCTTCATTTTTTTCCAGATGTCATCTTTGTAATCTACAAAGAAAACTACAAAAGCCAATTTTGTCCTTATGTATTTCTTTTTTTTTATTTATAATTTCTTATGTATTTCTTCGTTTTTTATTTTTGTTTATTATTGTTTTTTTTTTTCAATGGGAATTATTCCAGACCATTTAACAGCTAAATTATACCCTAAATTGATTAAACAGACCAATAAGAACAAAAAATAATCACCCTTTTATGAATTTCATCTCCCATAGACTTTGTACGCAAAGTATAAAAATGAGCCATTTTCGGCATGACATTATCTCGTAAAAAGTCACGTGGCGTTGCGTTGCTATCCTCGTATGTCGCGAAGTTGATCTCAAAAGTTGCGCGAGATTTTGATAAAGAAGAAAGTTTGCGGTGCTATCTTTTTTTGCGTTTCGGAAATATCGCGCGAAGCGTCGAGGGGGGGGGGGGCTTTTAGGGTTTACCATGAGGCTGGAATGCGGTAGAGTTTCCTATGTTGAAGAAGTGTGATAGGAGATTTCCGCAGTTTTCTTTGAGTGTTAAACATAACGTTGGCTCTCCATATACGTTGCTAATTAAAGAGTTACACAAACTAGTATCCCTACGTTTGTGTATAATAGTTACTATATTTATCCCTTATCGTAATTGGGTTCATTTGGTCTCCCGAGCAATCATGGTTAGATTGTGAATGGTCTATATTACCATGGACCTAACACATAACCGTGCAGTCTTTTCTTTAAAAAGTCATTCCCTTTCCCCTTCTGTGCCTATTTTGTCAATAGAAGCCTTTGAGTTTATGGTGGTTCAATTTACTACTTAGCGACCGAACAAATAGAGGTCTTCTACTCTCCCTTCTTTGAGGCAGGGTGATAACACTTGACAAATTTCATTCTGGAGCCTCAGTAAGTTGATTTTCTAGATACGGTGGACGCAAATGCAACTATAGATCCCTACCAAGTCTTTATAATATGGGACCTACACTATTTTTGTTAAATCATTCTGATCATAGGAAGTACCGTATAGCACAGAGGTTCATACATCTATTTCTTACCTATAATGTAACATGCGTAATCATTGTCTGTTTCCGTGTTTGAGGCTGATCTAACTTTTATCCATGCAGGTCCACTTTCAAAATATATACGTGTCCACACCAATCATATAGACCTACCATACTTCCACATATTTGAATATATCAATAAAAACTTTCAAACTCATAAGTATGGGAAACTCGGCAACGTCAAATGCATATATATTCAACACTTTTCAAATTTTCAAATCTCGGTAGATATTTGGGTACTATGTTTTAAGCGTACTGATTAGCATGAATAACATTCCTTGCTTTTCACAATTTTTGATGGTCTTAGAGACGGAGTTAAGCAAAATATATCTATTTACAGGTTTACATTTAGAGGGAATTTTTGCTCCATGACGGAAGACTGATTCAAGAACATAAAAATGGATTATCATATGGCCTCCATTACAATAAACTTTCAAGAAGCCTTTGTCGAAATTTGGTGAATTAAAACAGCAGTTTCGTCCTGGACAAACGGCATATTTGCGTCGAAACTCCCAGCTGTGATTTGACAGGCATTTTTAATACATTAAAGGTATTGTTTAACTTTGTGAGCAGCCGATTTAAAAAATTCTCAAACCAAGATGAAACATGTGTACAAGTGCATGTATTAGAATTAATAAACCCTGAAAACAACCATTATTGAGAATGAAAAGCTACAACTACAAGGCAAACCCCGATTTTGTAAATAGGCGTCTTATAGACGCCTAAATAGTACACATAAGTGTATGGGATGAGATTAAGATGGTGTTTTCGGTCACTTTATCAGTTTATATTTCAATTTTTGAAGCACTAAATAATTATTTTCGAACGCAATTTTTTCTGGGCTTCATTTTTGTAACATATCACAGACACAGGTGACAAGTGTTACCTTCTAGCTCAGATTTTTAAAAAGTCAAACCAATGTTATTAACCAATCACTTTAACTGTGTTCTTGGATTTGTTTTGCGTCTCGTTGCAAAAACTACCTACTAAGTTGAAATCGCCGAGTTTAAAATAAGTTCACCTCAAAAATCTTCCTTAGGAACTTTATTATCATTGAGATTCGAAAGAGGATTATACTAATATGATCAGACAAACTCATTGTCAATTAATCGCATAGTGTACATGTGCGATCAGAAAATTTCCTTTTATCCCATCAACAAACGGATTATCTATCATTAATCATGTACCTTTATGTGTAAATGTTTAGAAAAAATAGATTGTCCTATACCGCTTTCAGTAACTGGCTGGTCCAGACCAGGCCTGTGCTAAGTCTTAAAATTCTGTGCTAAGTCTTAAAATTCTGAGTTTATGACAGCCGCGGGCTAAGATAGCCTGCGCTATGCCCAGTCTATTTTGGTGCAGCTTTTATCAGCACCAGACCAGCGCCATCGTAAAAGTAGCGTAAAAAGTAGCGCGGATCTGCTACAGTTACTGAACGCTTGTGGTGCGGAATATTATGATTAGTATAGGCCTGATGCGGACAAAAAAGGTTACCAAGGTAACTGAAAGTGGTATGAAACACCTTACGTCACTTAAAAAGACTGTTTGATCATGGTCTTGTTTTACAAAGAGTTGCAATTCATTCAATTTCAAACTTAACATTTTAGATTGGTATCACCCGTGAAGGTTGGAAAAATTACATCTATATTTAAGCTTGATTCAAACTTCTAGTCAAATGACATAAACCCAATAGCTTGAAGACCTTCTGATTAGAGATCATTTGGCTTTAATTGTTTTATAATAGATTATCCTGGAAGAAGTTGCATTGATAATGGAGGGAATTGTGAACACCTCTGTAATACCGCAAACCCTATTAAATCGATATCTAAAGCCGAAGTCTTAAAAGATGTGTCAACTCAAAAGAAAGTGATTTGGATTATTTTTCTATGAGATTGACCTCTTCTTTTTTCGGGGCCAGAACAGGAAGGTCATTCAGTAATATCGAAATCTAAACTTAATTTTATTTGTTGGACTCTTTTTCTCAATGGCAAACCCACCCCATAAGTTTTTTTAAAGCCTATTTGAAAGAGACAAAGAAATCAAACAGGCATAACGCTGAACAGATTACCAAACTTGGGTTCAAAATAGGAAAGTTATGACATTTTAAAATTTCGCATCGCATATTGATATGTAAATAAGGGAGTGCACGATGTCATTCTCTCATCAATTGCAGATTTGACTTTTCATCTATCACTATGCCACACGTTCAGGTAGGAATCAAAGTTTGTTCACATCAAATGAGGATAAATTTATAATGTCTTTTTTTATCTAATAAAATACAAAAGAAACAGTGGTCGAGTGACGCGATCGATTCCCTTATTAGCCTACCGACCAGGGTGTGCAATTCACTGTTGAAATTACGCGAAATTTAACCGTGTCATAACTTTTTATTTTACATCAGATTTTCGAGAAATTTCCATATTAATGTTGTACGAGTTCCCTTTTTTCTTTTAATTCAAACCTCCTTTCTGTTAGGATGGACTTGCCCTTAAACAAATATCCGAGCTTATATTCACAAAGAACATGACTTTATCACATTGTGAACATTGAACACTGACATCTGAGGAGGAGTCCGCAGTATGAAATTATTTGAATTTATGTTAAATTTGAACATTTAACATTGTGAATTACATCACTTGATTTGATTTCATTTGACTTTATTTTATTTCACAAGTAAACATAATACAAAAGCAACATAATATCATAAGATTCAACATGGTATAAATCAGACATGGCATATCCAGTTATATTAAGTAATAAAGTGATTTAAAGACAATTTAAAGTTATATTATGGTGTAGTAAATGTATGAGGGAACCTGCATAAAAAGCAACGCTTGCTGAGTCTGCAAGATACCCCCCCCCCCTCCTTAAAAAAATATAAAATGTTGGTCTATAGGAAAATTAATGTAAAATGTAAAATTTATCGATTGCGTAAAGAAAGACCAAAATATCATAATTGTGGGTATTGAAAGTGTACGTATAAAAAGGGGTTTGCCACTATTACTCAGCCAGAGCGTACTAAACAAAATTTATTATAGTTTATTATATCCTACACAGGAAAGGTATAAGAGTTATCAGCATCGGTTTCAATTTATGTTTGAAAATATTCAGTGAGGTGTCATTGGCAAGACCGTTCACCTAATCCCCAATGGGAACACTTTGTGCACACACTTATATTTCCAACATTGATCTTCATCAAGAAGTGTCATATATATTGCACGATTTATGTCTACATATTTGAAAGTATATTTTGGGTTAGATCGGACGAAAAATGTATCTGATGGTGGAAGCAATGGAGAACTTAATGAAAGGGGCAAAATCCTTTGTTATACGGGACCCATAGTCATATAACAATATTTGAGCAGTCTATTCTTCTATCTTCTTGCCAAAGTAAACTGTGAAGAGTTTGTGAATGGCAGTTCCGAATAGGCTTTGAAAACAGCTATGTCAAGTGAGACAAGTCAGTGGGAGTAGTTCTGTTTGTTTCCATCCAGTCATATAACTCACGGCATTGTTGTCATCACCAACATCATCGTCATCATCATCGTCATCATCTTCTTCATCAGTACACTACTATTATTAATAATAATGATGATGATAATGATAATAATGATAATAATACAAGAATAACATCAACTAATCGCGTTTTAATCAGTGGTTTGTGCACACACATCCTAATTTCTTATTCTGTAATTTTAAAATCAAGTTATCGTGATATTTACAAAAAAGGGAAGATACCTGAAGTAAAGCTCTTACACGAAAATCTCATTTACAGGGGGGGGGGGGGAGTAGAAGTGACCTCCACAGTTGGAAGAGTAAAATAATTAAATAGTATATCATGCCTTACATGACCATACCGATTTGCTCATAATTATTACATCATTTTCCATTCAATCACCATTATACCAGACATACGGGGATGAAAGCATAGATAGGAAAACTGACAATTAATTCTCACAAAAATATATTGTATTAAAATCAAACATAATTTATATAAACTGTCTAATGTCTTTATTTGCTTGCCTTCAAATAAACAATGAACACCACTGAAAGAATTACATGTAACACAAATACATTTCATGTTTCAATTTCAATAGTATATATATCATGTGAAAACTGATAGCACCTAGATAATTAATTTTCAATGAAGCCACGAGTTCTTCTTATACATATACGTAAGATCGTATCTCTGTGCTTTTTAACCGACTGCCCCCTCCATTTAGATCAAAGTTATGTAAAATTACTATCGTTTCACTTGTGTTGAGTCCCCTCTTGTGCTAGTATAGGCAAAACGTACGAGCTTAATTACTGTCGATATAAAATTGACAAACATAAAAGGGGGTTACCATTACCACATTTATTACAATTGTACCATAAAGAAAGGACATCGCGGACCCAGAAAGAGGGGATTATGTTCACTTCTTTTAAATTACACATTTTTTTATCATCAAGGTATGCATCTCCCATCCCCATACAGACCAGTGTGTGTGTGTGTGTATTTGAGTTTTGTCAGACGTGTATCAATCAGTGCCTTGGATCCGCCAACGTATTACGGTACCTCTAATTTTCAAACTTCAAAAGAAAAAACAAAACGACTCAACCAATGTCCGTTAGTCTCCAATTCAATGTTTGTGCCATTTGTGATTTCAAGTGGTGTGCAATTAAGATAACGACATGCAAAGTAAACCTAAAATGTATTTAATGATCACTCAGAGTTTCCTTCACATTCACACACCGATAACATTATCTTTTCTGCTACTATTCAAAGATAAAGGCATTCTTTAAAGCAGCACGCTGGCTTCCAATTGTTGAAAAGATTATAAATTTCACAATAGCATCACAAAACCCCTGTTGCGTAATGAAGAATGGTAAGAATCCATGCCACTAGCTGTGTGTGCCTGACATGCTTCAAGTATTTCATTAGCTTTAAAGCCGATGTCACGATAGAATGAATTCTTGTGAAATGACTCTATTTCCTCGCTCACTCCACCACTTCATGAATAAAAGTATGCCTCTGGAGCATTTTTGATATTTTTGGTATATCTGTCGGATTTGTTTGTGTGGTTATGCTAAAATGAAAATTTTGGGTTTAAATGCATTAAACAAGAGTGACCTGCCACCCCGAAACCAACGATAAGTCGACCAAATGAATATTGTGATTTTTATTTTGCTTAGAAATTGTATATATATATATATATATATATATATAGTGTGAAAGAAATGGATGAAGAGAACAATGGTAGGCGTAGCTTAAATCAAGGTTCCCCAGAGCTATCTACCCTTTTGGAAAAATTGGTGATGCCGAAAAAATGTCTCTGCCGGGAATCGAACCCGGGCCCCCAGCTTTGAACGCCGGTGCCTTAACCACTAGACCACAGAGACGGGTTAGTGGCTAGGGCGACCCCGATCCGATTGACCGTCAGATAGACAGATTTTCGACACCATACCAATTATAATTTCCTTTGTCGGGTGAAGGTGGGTTTTGAACAATAACAAGCCGCCATGCCTCAGCCGGATCAAAGCTATTGCTTTGATACAGTACACGTATGGGAGAAAGTATACAAATGTGTGAAGTTATAACATGTACTACAGCTTTGGCAACTCTTTTATTTAAATATTGTGTGAAAGAAATGGATGAAGAGAACAATGGTAGGCGTAGCTTAAATCAAGGTTCCCCAGAGCTATCTACCCTTTTGGAAAAATTGGTGATGCCGAAAAAATGTCTCTGCCGGGAATCGAACCCGGGCCCCCAGCTTTGAACGCCGGTGCCTTAACCACTAGACCACAGAGACGGGTTAGTGGCTAGGGCGACCCCGATCCGATTGACCGTCAGATAGACAGATTTTCGACACCATACCAATTATAATTTCCTTTGTCGGGTGAAGGTGGGTTTTGAACAATAACAAGCCGCCATGCCTCAGCCGGATCAAAGCTATTGCTTTGATACAGTACACGTATGGGAGAAAGTATACAAATGTGTGAAGTTATAACATGTACTACAGCTTTGGCAACTCTTTTATTTAAATATTGTGTGAAAGAAATGGATGAAGAGAACAATGGTAGGCGTAGCTTAAATCAAGGTTCCCCAGAGCTATCTACCCTTTTGGAAAAATTGGTGATGCCGAAAAATGTCTCTGCCGGGAATCGAACCCGGGCCCCCAGCTTTGAACGCCGGTGCCTTAACCACTAGACCACAGAGACGGGTTAGTGGCTAGGGCGACCGCGATCCGATTGACCGTCAGATAGACAGATTTTCGACACCATACCAATTATAATTTTCCGGCAGAGACATTTTTTCGGCATCACCAATTTTTCCAAAAGGGTAGATAGCTCTGGGGAACCTTGATTTAAGCTACGCCTACCATTGTTCTCTTCATCCATTTCTTTCACACAATATTTAAATAAAAGAGTTGCCAAAG
The DNA here is from genome assembly GCF_037042905.1 of Lytechinus pictus. NCBI lineage: Eukaryota > Metazoa > Echinodermata > Echinoidea > Temnopleuroida > Toxopneustidae > Lytechinus > Lytechinus pictus. The sequence goes on along the minus strand of NC_087246.1, from coordinate 60,608,536 downwards.
CTGTAGTACATGTATAACTTCACACATTTGTATACTTTCTCCCATACGTGTACTGTATCAAAGCAATAGCTTTGATCCGGCTGAGGCATGGCGGCTTGTTATTGTTCAAAACCCACCTTCACCCGACAAAGGAAATTATAATTGGTATGGTGTCGAAAATCTGTCTATCTGACGGTCAATCGGATCGGGGTCGCCCTAGCCACTAACCCGTCTCTGTGGTCTAGTGGTTAAGGCACCGGCGTTCAAAGCTGGGGGCCCGGGTTCGATTCCCGGCAGAGACATTTTTTCGGCATCACCAATTTTTCCAAAAGGGTAGATAGCTCTGGGGAACCTTGATTTAAGCTACGCCTACCATTGTTCTCTTCATCCATTTCTTTCACACAATATTTAAATAAAAGAGTTGCCAAAGCTGTAGTACATGTATAACTTCACACATTTATATATATATATATATTTTAAAACAAGTTCACACCGAAATTATGCATATAGCATTTTCATTTATTTGAAAGCAGGATAAAAGAGCCCTGTATATTAAATGCCTTGCTCACGGGCATAGCTGCCGCGGATCGAACCCCGGACTTTTTCATGTACGTATAGCCAGGCGCCTTAGACCACTCGGCCACGACACCTCCACCTTATATATATTCGTGAATAAGATAGACAAGAGAATAGCCTATTCAGTATCGAACTCTGATTCTAGACACAGCGAGGAACCATATAATGTCCCCATTCTAATTCAGATCGTACCCAGAGAATCCCCTTGTTATTCATACTTGAATAATACAAGATTACAGAAAAGGCGTTTACAAGCGAAGCTATGTCATCATGAATATGTTGTAACAAAGAGAATAAATCCAACAGACAAAGATGTTAAATGCAAATAACTCCTCAAAAAGTGGTTCTCGATTGTCCGACTTTTGCATTCAAGTTACACCAATGAATGAAGTGGAACAATTTTTAAAGAATAAGTTAGAACTACAAGATCTTGTTTGAAAAATCCCGAACTTTCATGTACGTGTATCTGGATATGAAAACACCCCTTAAGAAAAAAAATGATTTGCGTGCAGATACTTTCAATACATCTGAAGGGGCGAAACTAGCTTTTTTCCCCAAGGGGGGGGGGGGGCGACCAAAAGGACCCACTCGCGGGCCTCGAAGCGGCGAGCCTATTACCGTTATTATAATAAGTATTATTATTATTATTATCATTATTATTATTACTGTCGTTATCATCATAGGTTTTCCCGTCCAATATCGTCAAAATTTCAACCGATTTAATGATGTAATAATTCAATGTGCAACTAATTTGAATGACCTATGAGATCAACATTCAAATAGCCAAATACTTAATTCAATTTAATTCTATCGGCACGCGATTTCACGGTTATCCCATTTAAACAAGTATAAAGAACGATCAAATTAAAATAGCTGAAGAAGTGTTTTCAAATTCGCACCGGTACCCTCCTTGCGAACGTGTAGGAATTCAAATTCATTAATATGCAATCACTTATAGGATATAGACAGTGTTTTTCATTGTTATTTTTTATACTCCTTTTGAATAATTATGGAAATGGGTTTTACTGCTAAATTGGATGTTTACAATCTTACTGAAATGTATCATCCATCTGACAAACCATCATTGGAACAACAACTCGTTTTTGCTCCACTTTCATAACTATGGACTGTGATCAATACCATGTTTCTCATCCCTTCCCCAAAACGATATAATGTACAATTATGTAAAATAAAAAAGAACAAAGATAATAAAGAAAAAATACCTACCATTGGCATAGGTCATCCACCCACTCACTGGCGGATCCAGGGGGAGGGCACAGCCGGCTCGTGCCCCCCCCCCTTGAGAGGCACAATTAATTTTTTTCGCTGACGAAATACCCTTATTCTCTGGTTAAAAACCCTTTTTGCTAGTCAAATTGCGCCCCCCCCCCCCCCTTTGGGAAATCCTGAATCCGCCCCTGCACCCACTCATCAAATACCGTTTACAACCATATCCTATGTTACATGAATTACGTCTTTATTAAACATAATGAGATAAAATAATTTTAACTGAAAAGATTAGAAAAAATAGAAAGATAGGGTAAAGTTTGGAAAAAAAGTATTGTATAACGTAATAAAAATTGAACACAGAAACACGTTATCTTGAACGTTTAAAGTGCAAATATGTGTTCCGAAAAATGAAATTGAAAATTGTATTTTAGGCGAAATTAAACGATCAGTTCATCGTCGCGAAATTAAATGGCAACTTTGGGCCATTAATTTGAACGAATTTCTCTCTAAATTGAATTTCTACAAAATTCAAAGGAATGATATAGAACGGAATTGAATGCTGAATAAATGAAAATGAACCCTGTGTGCAGTGGGTTGACAAAATATTTCGAATTTGAACGTCCTTTCATTAATTTTAATGCAACTCTGATGAAATTGGACGGGAAAACCTATATTATTTGCTATTTTGAAGCAATTAATGCATTCCTAACATATACAAACACAATGTAAACCATCAAAGGCAGTTCATACTATCGGAATTTATTGTGTGGGTCTGGATGACAACCGCGTAGCAAGGATTTAATTTTGGATGGGGCGGTAATTGCACGCAAAGCGTGCGAACATTTCCACGGGGAGGGTGCAGGAAGGGAGAGCCCCCCCGCGAAGTTTTTCGACGTCTCTTCAAATTCAAATCAAAAGAAGATGTCTCTAGTATCATTATCAGCTCGATATCCAATTAACTTAATTGCTGTGCTTTAAAAAATTGTTTTCAAAAGAAACTATGAGCGCCTAAAAAATGAAAGTGGGAAAAGATTTGGGAACTTGAAATAATCCCTCTTTCCGTGCGATTGCGGACGCTGAAACGTTGAAGCTCTGAATTTTCGAAATTTCTCTGAAACCATAACTTGCTCTAATTCATTGGATTTTTATTAGATTGCAAAACTCGATTACGAAGGGGAAAATGGCTTCAAATGGGAAAGAGATGATACAAGGAGAGTAATTTTCTTTTCCCATGCACGCGAAGCCCGGAAACCTACGTGATTTAAGTTTTTTTAAAGTGTTATTTCGCTCATATTAAGCGCTTCCTTAAACTTGAGTGCTATTCAAAATAGCGCAAGGCAGGAGATGAATGTGCAGCGATATGGTATAAAGTTTCATCTTACTTTTGCAAATAGCACGGCACGAATGTTGTGCCTGCCCCTTTTTCCCAAATTTGCTTAATTGCTGAAAATAAGAAGTATCATATCGGGAGTGGCGGTAGTGTTTACCCGCTTCGACCAGAAGAGCGTAAATTTTTCATAAACCAATGTATACTTTATAATTTCTGGCAAGTAATACACGAGTCCCAAAGCCCGGGAGGGGGGGGGGGCGGAGTAGAAAATTGTGTGGGGAAACAAAGGGGAAAGCCAATTTCGAGATTTTCACGCGCGGAGCATGGAAGCAACATTTTGTATAAGAGAGAGAAAAACGTCTCGTTTAGGTTTTTATTCTTTTTGACAAAAAAAAAAAAAACAATAAAGCTATACCCTTCTTCCATTTTCTCCCCTCGTTCTTACTTTTTTTCTTTTTCATTTTCCTTTTTTTCTTATATTTAATGCACATTACTCTTTGACAGTCCAAGGGGGATTCAAACCCCCTAGCCCCCCCCCCTGTTCATCTGCACTGATATGTGACTGAAAAAAAATAAATTCTAATTTATCTCCTGTGGAGGTTTGGGAAAACATGTAGTATATAGGTCCTATGGAATATAATTATGGTGATATTTCAGGTCACTCTAATTCGCACTTTTTTTTGAAGCACCGGGAATTGTTTTTTTGTTACAACATATCACATACACAGGTGACAGATCTATGGGACCGTGCATCTCAGATTTGTAAAAATCATATCATTTGAAGAACTAAAGGTCAATGCTTGTAGGCATACAGTTTCTGATGATGTTCTGATCTGTGTTCAATAAATGAAACCTCAAAGAAATTTTCAAAGTCTTCATAATGCTTTCATTATATATGCTCTTTGGAATATATCTGTTACTGTTCATGTTTCCAAAAGCTCCTGAAAGTTTTTTTTTTTTATCTACAATGCATACAATCATTATGCATGAATATGCAAATCCCCCAACTTTAAATCACCATCATTTGAATTGGGAACCTCTTAGTTTCATTTGCTAGCCCTCGAAAGTTATTTGTCCTCGGACTTAGCTTGGACCCAATATTTGTCAACGAATCACCCCTTGCTCTCTGATTCCAGCAAATACATTTCAACAGAGACTAGATGCCCGAGTGTTCAACTATATACCGACTTATTCAACCAATGTTATTCTTGTGTAAGAAAAAGTGCTTCTTTTTTAGTGTACAATTTTGAGCAATTTTTGTTGGAGTTTTTTTTTATTCAATAGAGATTCATCACCTGGGATCCGTTGCAGAAAGAGTTGCAATCAATCGCAACTCTAAAAATCATGCGCAAGTTGATTTTCAACCAATCAACAGTGCGCATTTGGGACTTGCGATTGATTTTTTGGCTTGCGTTTAAACGCAACTCTTTCTGCAACGGGCCCCAGGGCATGTAAAAAGGGAAATATAACGATATGAAGACATGTAGCCCTTCTGACTCACGAACATTATACTCGCGACCTCAACGCACACTCGCCTGTTTTTCACTCACAATCCACACACACCCTGATACACCCAATCATACAACCATCACACACACACACCCCTTCAATCACGCACCAACGCGCATTCTTCAGAACCACATTTGTACACAAACACACACACGCGCGCGCTCGCCCTCTTAAACACCCACTCATGTACGCACCCACATCTTCACACACTCACCATGTAGCAATTTCAAGTTACATCTTCCCTTTTCTTGTAACATGTTTAAAGGCAAATTCCATATCATTACAACTTCAAGTAAATTTAAATCAGATACAAGTAAATCAAGCCTGATTCAAGCCAAGCCGTTGTTAATATGGATTTATCTGCAAAGAATATATTCCTTATTATATATGTTCTCTTATTGTGTACATAAATACATTGAATAATGCCGGAATGTGTACGGTTTAATCCAGATCGCCTGCACGATGAACGGAAGGTCATTCCATAATAGAACGATGACCAAAATCCTGATTATATAGGTACGCAAGACGTTAAGACGTATCAGAGAGTAATCTACTGGAAGGAGATACTGAAGACAATTAATATCCGATTGTGAAAAGTACCTGAGACAGAACATCTTATGAACGCTTTTAAGTGTCATTGACTTGGCAAGATGGCGATATATTTTCATTGCCATGTCAATTTAATAGCCTTAATATGTCGACATGGAGAGATGATAAATTTTATGCAAAGTACTTCATATAGAACATCGTATGGCAGATTTAAAGTGCCATCGACTTGATAAGATATTTCTTCTTGTCACGTGGATGTATAAGTATAATGCTGATGACAAGATAGGTTATATTGCCAAGTCGACGTATAGAAAGTAAAATGTCGATATAACGAGATAAACTATCTTGCCAAGTCGACGTATAAGTTATCGTGCAAAGTCGACGTATAAAAAGTTACATTTTAATAATAAATGACGAATGACGAGATATTGCCAAGTCGATGTTGTCATCGCGTGATACGTTATCCCGCCAAGTAAGCTTATATGAAAATGTCATCGAGTCGAGTTGTCTATATACGTATCTCGCAATGAAGACATGTCATCCCATGTGTCGACTTGTCAAACTTCCTAAATAGAAATATAAATTATGCCAAAGTTTTACTTCTATGTTATAGATAGAATAAATATAATATGGAAGACAATATGGGCAGATTTAATAATGTGCAAATTTGAGTAAAACAAGTGAAATGAAATATAATAAATAATGACTCGTACTCGGTCAGTATAGGAAACACATTTGACACATATCATTTATTGATTGAATCAAATCTATCAATTGATTAATGTATTCAATTCAATGTAATAATAGCAGGGCCCGCTGGGAGAACAGTTTTCGGAACTGAAGCGGCTACCCTGGGTAAATATACCGCTATTATTATATATTATTATTATAATTATTAAAACATTTGTTTTATTTCATTTCAAAATTTCAAGGACGAAGTTGCAATGTAAGGAAATACAAGCAACGTATTAAAATGATAACATAGACGACAAAATGATAACTATTCAAAGTGACGATTTTCAGTGACAAAGAAGTCACTTAACTCGATTTCATCTCAGCCTTGCTAACAAAAACTTGCAAACTCCTGTTTGTTTTTTTCAGTAGCGAGTCAAGCTTTGAGTCATATAAACAGGAAAGGTATTGTGATATCGTTAATTAATACTTCCATGATGTATGCATCATGGAAGTATGTTCCTGCTGTTGTGCAATTCGTTAGAAACGTCACGATTGTCTTTTCGTAGCTGAAAAAAATGAACCTATCGAAATTTTCTACGATCAATACGACTGCTACTACTAAACTGATACGGTCACTACGATCATTTCACAGTTAAGACCACGGTAGCAATCCAGACGCAAATCTTGACAGTATTCAATATTTTTAATGTATTTCATCGTATAGAGTTGTGAAGTATTTTAGGGCAACATAAAAGTTCAATTTATTGAATGGGCTACCATGTTTAAATATAAATAAATAAATAAATGAATGAATAAATGAACAAATAAATAAATAAATGAATAAATAAATATTGAGATCATGCTTCACTGAAGGAAGAGTGATACATGAATTCAATATTTAAAGCCGAAATAAGAGAGAAACAATCCATAACGCAAACTAAGAGAAGATTCCTTCATTGTCTATCACCACTGCAAAACAACAAATAACAGGGTAACTCTTTCGTAAACATGGTCAATTAAAGCCATCTATAAGTTACGCTCAGATATGTAACATAGTAACAATGCAATTATCGTAACTCTTCAGGGAGTGCTCGATTTTCTTAGCTCTTAAGCATGGCATATGCAGCTCAACAGCCAATCAAAGGCCACGTACCATTCCATGGAGAGTTACGATAATAGCTATTTGTAGTAAGTCTTATGCATTTGTCGCATAGGTTAATATGCATGACTGACGAGTCTGCAGGCACAGGTCCTGATTAGAACCGGTCCCGCTAGCACAGGTCCTGATTAGAAACTTTGATCTACAAGTATCTGCCTATTCACACAAGACTAATAATGGTGCGTTGCAAGAAACTTTCGATCAATTGGAAGTCTTTTTTCGGTCCCTAAATCAATCATATGTGCTGCGATAAAGGTGACGTCATATATTCGTTTGAATTAAATCATAGAGGAGTATTATAGAGTTACACTGTCCAGACCTATGCTTTTCATTCTGTTCTCCCTTATTTCTTCCATATTCTCTTTTTCTTTTCTTTTTTTCTTCTTCTCTCACCCGTTTTGCACTACTTCAAAAATGTTAGGGGAGGTCGCCTCCTGCCCCCGAGGTGCCGCCCCCGACTATAAGGCACCTCAATTAGCACAGGTAAAGGACCAGTCGTGAGTACAGTCGAGCATAGCTTATGGACATCTTTATGAAACATCCACTAAAAATAATGTATAATCCAAATCAAGATGAAAGATCGGGTGACATTTACTTTGTAAAAATATATACATATTAAAAAAAATAAATCGACTCTAGATTTATTGTAACACGAAATATAATCTGCTACATTGTATTTACAATACGAACGATTTAAAAACAAAGCCACTCGTTTACCATTTTGGTAGGCCTATTATTTCAGTAAACTTGGTTTTTTTGGCAATCCTCGCAAATAATTCGTTCACTTTGGCACATGTCAAATTCATATCTCTGTACTACGAGAGGTATGTAAGGAAGGCACATTTTAAAAAAATCTATATTTTCATTTTTTTTTTGGCTTGTAAAATTTTTCCTCGGAAAATGTGCCCCCATTTTGGAAAATCCTGGATCCCACTGATTACACATATTTTATTCCAAAGGCCCTCTGCTTCTAAACATTAAAAAGTTGAGTTTCCATGAGTGAATAGTAACATATTGAATTACATACCATCACTTTTTACTGGTAAAATGTGTCTAAAAATAAATAATCAGGCCCCGAGTCTGCTCTTAATTCGTTCAAACTCTGAAACAGTCTATACAAGTATATATATCTCTCTCTATGAGTGCACTCAACACCATAATGAGGGAAATATGTATGCTTGTTGTATTCCAATAAATATCAAATTCGCTTCCGGTAGTGCGGCTATAATAATTATGTTAATGATTTGTAGCACTACCACATTTACAGAGATATAGAAAAAACAATTATAGCATAACACAGAATAACCGTAGAAATAGACTCAAATATTGAAAGTTTCATTATCAAAACAGGAAGTCGGTTGCAATTTATAATTTCTTTTCTCCGGGGGGGGGGGGGTACAACAGCCTCAACCTAATCAACATGCTAGTCCTAAAATGTAGTTTTTGCTTTAATGTATCATGGCCAAATCATCGCATTCCTACATTCGTTTCATTTGATACATGACAGTGAAAAAATAAAACAGGTGTATATTCCCAGAAGAGTAAATACAGCAGAGCAAAATCAAGGTAATTGCCCCCCCCCCCCCCAAGGGAAAAATATAGAAATAATACAATATGCTTATGAAGATATCACAGATAGTATGCACAATGGTCAAAGACTTCGAGGTCTCACGGGCCTAAGATATTTCTCAGAGACTCGTGTGTTAAAGTGGCACTTTAATCATGAAAATAAGGATGAAATTCAGGGCTCAAATGTTTGCTACCAGTGGATAGGATCTATATCTGACAATCCATATCTGACCAGAAAAAAAGGTCTCTCGACTGGCTCATTTACAAAATAAATCGACATTATGAAGACATCTCATGAGAGATCAAATTCATCACCTGAAACCGGAAATAACCCCAATCCTTCCGCCAGTCAAATATACTTCCAAACTTGGTGATATTTCTTCCCAATTTAGAAAAAAGGAAGTTCAGTAGTTACCCTCCATAGAATCAGTGTTAGATGGACAATCATATTCATACACTTTGTTGATCAGCTATATCAAAATTTAACAAAAATGGAATTGGTTGGCTCGAATTAATATATTTTGCCTACCCATTGTCAATAGGCCCGTGCGGCCTCGACGAATGCAACCTGAATGACCTGAGCACAAGGGGGCGATATTGCTATATATTTCCCGGTCGCTACATTTTACATCTTATCTTATAATGTACATCTAAAATAATATAAAACACAATAGTATTCAAACCTTGAGGAAAGATAGTAGAAACAATAAAGAAGAGAAAGGAGGAGAAAGAGGAGGAGGAGGAGAAGAAGCAGCAGCAGCAGTAGAAGAAGAGTGAAGATCGAGGAGGTGGAGACGGAGGAGGAGAATTATAACCGGGAATATAAGATACGTTTGGTGTTTCTGAAGGCATGGCATTATACATAATAGAAAGTAGATACTATAGTTTATAATTTCAAACACAGTCATTGATAAATATACAACAAACAGGCAAGAGTTAATTTAACATTTACTTTGTACAATTAACCAAAGTACTGATTATTGCTGAGTGATCGAACAGTCGAATTTGGAAAGGGCATTTTTTTCAATAACTGAAATTTAGCACGTAAATGAAAGGCAAGACCGAGAGCATCGGTGGCGTAATTTGCAGATAATTGTTTTATCTTAATTTGATCATGCATATAAATTATTCCAATTTATAAAATAATATTTGAAAACAAAGATTAATTATTAAAAATATATTCTTAACTTTATTGGCAAGCCTTTATTTCACGAACTATTTCAAATATACACATTGCTAGATAAAACATCTTACAACATATTGTCACATGACTTTGTCGTGTGAAAGCGTATGCATGTAATAAAAAAGGAATGTAACTATTTTCATCATAAATAATCGTCATCATAAAACAGGGAAACAACCAGGTCGATACGCATGTGCTAGGGATTATCACAATTATGCAGATCCCACTTGGCATGCTTGGAGAAACTTTTATCAAATAAAATTGTGCAATGGTTGTCCACTTTACGCTTTTGTAATTTATTGCTTGTTTGCAATATGGCAAATAACCACCTCTATCAAACCAAATCAAATATTCCACAATAAAATACAATTCTTAATTTGGATGACTGCGCGCACTTTTTGAAATTTCCATCAAGCACCTGATTGCGCGGATTGCGATTTCTACCAGCAGTGAATCGTAGTCCTGCGTTGATCGGCTGCTGGTGGTATAAAAAATAATGGACAAATTGGTCTAGAGTTGGTTCCGTAGACCTCCTGTAAGATCATTGATGATTCCTTGCTTGACCAGTTTGTGAAGGAACTTCTTCTCGAGGTTGATTCCGTGGGTAAACGATGACATAATGGATTTGGTTTTCTCTGAGCTGTAGTAATGGATCGGTGTATCAGGGCGTTTGATATCGTAGCCGAACCCTGCCACTGATATCTCGTCGCAGAACCTCAGCGCCACCATGATTGCCATTGAACCCGTCGTTGGTACATTCTGCAGAAAGATGTGAGCACAATATTTTATCAACAAATTCTTGGAAACTTCATAAAATTCAACAAAATATAGTCATTGTATTTCCATAAATCTTTGTTAATTTTTATGCTTTGCAAAATATTCATTCTACATTTCCCGGAACTGCGACCAGCTCCTTTCAGCTTGTACCGCATGTCGATAATTGCAAAATGAATAACCCAACAAAATATAATAAAATAAACAATAATAAATCATCTGATTAACGAATTATTTCGTGAATCAGAACTTAAACGTTGCATTCATTAGACGCAATGAGAGTTTGTGACACAGCAATTAAGTGTTACATGGAGAAGATGTGACGTGAGTTGGTAACACAGACCTCAAATGCAAGTTTGTGAAACAGACCTTAAAGGTGAAATCTAGTTAACGAGACATGAGGTTATTTAACAGAACTTATAAATGTTGCATCCAGGATCTGTGATGTGATTTTGTGACAAAGGGCATATACGTTAGACACTTAAAATGTTGGGCAACATACTTTCCACTGTGTTGGGTAATGTTTGTTGGTAAATATAAATTAATTACCCAATTATTAGTTTTTATTACCAAATTCGGGCAGATATTAACCAATAGTTGTGTGGACGGTATGTTGCCCAGGGTTGGTTAAAAGTTGTGCATTTTTGCCCAACTATTTTAAGAGTGTAAGACGTGATGAGAGTTTGTGACAAAGAATTAAATGTTTACATCTAGAATATGAATATTGTATATAAAAGAAGTGCGTTTATAACAGAGAACCCAAAGTTGCGTCTAGATTTTTTTGATGTCTTAGTTAGTGACAAGGAAACATAAAGCGTAGCCTACATACAACATGTGTAGGAGACATGATGTATACTTGTGGCACAGAGCTGTACTTGAGTTCGTGAAAACTTTAAAACTTTACATCCAAAAAAGGTGAAGTGATTTGTGACAAGAACTTAAAATTGTTATCCAGAAGATGTGATATGACTTTGTGACACAGAGGTCAAACGTTACGTATACAGAAGACATGATTCACGTTCATGCGCATTCATGACATAGAATTCAAAAAAAATATTTCTACATAGAAGACATGGTGAAGCCTGGAACCATTGTGTACTATACAGTTTGTGTGACAGGCCATAATCACAGTAATTACCACTAGACATGACTTACCTTATCCATTTTGCCCTTCGCTATTTTAAATCCAATGAGATTAGCCGAAAGTTCTGATATGATTGCTGGATTAAATATTCGAAGATCCTTCCTTGGTTTCGGTACAAAATCCGCAGTCGGGTGCCAGAATCCCTTTAGTTTTTTCTGCATGTATGAAAAGGGGAGTTTAAATAAATCTAATCACATCAACCAATTAAAACATTTTTTTTATGTTTTGTATCGATTGACGATGAAAATAAATGTAAAACCTTGGTTTGTTTTGACGTTTTTCGTGATTGGGGTATTTCAGACTGATTTTGGCGTATCCGCTTTTCTTCAATTTCGATCGACAAGATCACTGCTCAGGGGGCGTTTCATGAAGAGGAATGAGTGACTTTTACCAAAATGTGTTTTAAGACACGAAAAATCTTTGCATCTGATTGACTAAGTCAAGTTTGTCTTCACTGACAAAATCTGTTAAGAAAACTTCCCCTTGGATCCTACTTGGCTCCAACAAAACGGCCTGTATATGAATGGCGAAATTGCCCATACAGGTAGTCCTTGTCTCCGCTCCTCTTTTTTTTTGGGGGGGGGGGTGGGTGGGCCCAAAGATAAGATTATTAGGGTACATTGTGGATAGTTGTGTCTGCTTCTTAGTTAACATGGTTAATGAAATATAGCTGAGGGAAATAAAAGAGCTCATTTCAGTGGCCGATTTATGAAAAAAAAAAACAATACACGGTATAAGTGCCATGGACAGTGACTGAGGGGTTGACCTCTGCCCCTCCCAGGATCACCGCACATAGGGGCCCCCTTACCAGTTCTATTATCTATTATAGCAAGCTTTACATTCCCACCCTTATAATATCTAACTGCAGGAATTTGCGTTGAAATCTCACCCTCCCATCTGTAACACCGTTGTTTTATTTAGCATGGCGATAATATTTAATTTCTCGTTCGTACGACCAAACTATCGTCTTTTCTCTTGCTTTTCTTCCCTTTTCAACCCCTTAAACTGTTTGCATTTTGTGTGCCCCCCAGCATAAAAGTGATCCTCGAGAAAAGAACATCCTTGCCACATCGTAGATACGCCACAGACAGGCTTACCAAGTCGCGACCTTCTATGATGTAGTCGATCCACTGAAGGTCGATCTGTTTGAATGCAACGACAAGCAAAGTCCAGTCCTGAGCGTAGACATCCGGGCTGAGAACCGAGCTCTCGGGATAGACAATTCGTACTGTGGTTTTCGTCCCAACATCAGTTTCGTATCCCTTGATGGGTGCTGTATTCAATCTGTAAAAAGAACGAGATGACCCGTAAGCATCAACGGGGCATAAGCTAGAAGATATTTTATTTTGTTCCCCCGCTCTATTTTTAGTTTTTTCCTTGTTCTTGTTCTTCATCATCATCATCATCATCATCTTCGTCATCATCATCATCATCATCATCATCATCATCATCGTCATCATTATCATCATCATCATCATCACTACCATCATCTTTCCAACTTCTATTCCATCTTTATTATCACAATGAACATGACAAATGACCAAAGGATATACGGGAAATCACTAAAATATCTTACCTGAATACCGCGTCGTATTTGTCTATCTCACTACCAAGCTGGGCCCCTTTCATTAAACCTCCATTCCCGATCACAATACACCGACGACAGGACAACCTTATCGTGATTTATCGGAAAATAAAAAGCAAATAATCACTATTGATAAGGGGTACTCTGCTATCCGAGGAACCGGAATAACTTTTATTGGTAACATGGGTAAAATGGTACACTTTAGAAATATGATTTTTTTTTTTAAATAATTAATATTTTCACCGTTTATTCTGATAAGTTCAGGTGATTCATGACAGATCGAAATGTTGGCAATTACGATAACCACAACTACATAAAAACAACTAAAATGAGATTTTGATTTTGAATCCTGAACAAACTTACTTTATGGGCCTATACTGTCTTTAAATACTAAGAGTAGTTTGACCAGTTCACTTTCAAATAGACATAATTACAAAGTTCTGCTACTAATAAAAAATACTACCTGACAAATCTACTGACATAAAATGCAGCCATTTTATATTTTGCTACATGTTTTAGGGGATTTATGAACATTTCACCCAAAATTAGTGCTGATGGCAGGGGACTCTACAAATTGGCCTACGAAAAGAGACTGTTTTGGTAAAGTATATTTGTATACCCTCCAAATGCTTACTTTTCCCACACAAATTCAAAGGTGAATACATTGACAGTACGATCATTTTATATCGTTACCACGTACACTTTCAAAGAGAAATCTGTCGAATACAGTATATAATTTTTGCAATATTCCAATATTCATTTGATGGATCCACAATCAGCAAACTTATTTTTCAGTTATCTCTTTCTGAGAGTATAGCTGAGGGAATGGAGAGATAACTGAAAAATAGAAATATTTTTATTCCACTTATTTCCGCTCACCATACATAATGATTTATTTTTGTTTGTATCATATCGTGTGTACTTGATATTCATTTGTATTGCCAATTCGCAAAGTTGTTTACTTAAAATTAA